>NC_051309.1:201165462-202413677 GCF_015220235.1 Choloepus didactylus
AAGGGATAAAGGCCTGTTTATTTGGTACAGGGCACAAGGAAGACAGTAGTGGCATCAATTGCCCACACCCCCTTAATCTTCTTCCCTTTGCCCGTGGTAGAACCTGCCATGGTCAGGCCATTCTGCAGGATACGAGAAGCTGGCCATCGCTGGAATGCTGTTGGTGCCCCCTGGGTCCCTCATCCCCAGTGTGGCAGTACTGGGCCCTCTCACAGGTGTTTGTTCTGGGGAGGGTCATGCGATTGTCAGGTTTCAACCTTCATCTGAACAACTAGGATGTGAATTTACAGACCAACTCCTCCAGGACTAAAACTTAACCTTCACTGCCGTCCAGTTTCTGTTACCAGAAGCACAGCCTGCTCTCTGTGTTCTACCTCCCCAAAGGGGTACCTCATAAATGGGGAGATAGTTCCCATTTGTTTATTTATTCCTAGGCCCTTTTTCTTATAATACTAGGCACTGAAACATTCTGTGGTCATTGTTGACTTTACTTTTATCATGGCACTTGCTTGTATGTAACTAAACTTGATTTATGTTCTCTTTTCCTTTCTTCTAAGGCCAAATAAGTGCATACAGAACTTCCAGTTTAAAGGCCAATTATATAAACAAGGACAGTGAAATTAAACTATTGCCTGGCAGGCAGTGCCACCAGGTGAGAACTCAGAGTTCTCTTTTCAGCTGATGTACGAAGTCTGAACATAGCCATAAAAGGGTAGCTTGGTGGTATCCATGTGCAAGGTGCAACGATTTTTTTTTTTTTTAAATCTTCATTTTATTGAGATATATTCATATACCACGCAGTCATACAAAACAAATCGCACCTTCGATTGTTCCCAGTACCATTATATAGTTGTACATTCATCACCCAGATCAATCCCTGACACCTTCATCAGCACACACACAAGAATAACAAAAATAATAATTAGAGTGAAAAAGAGCAATTGAAGTAAAAAAGAACACTGGGTACCTTTGTCTGCTTGTTTCCTTCCCCCATCTTTCCACTCATCCATCCATAAACTAGACGAAGTGGAGTGTGGTCCTTATGGCTCTCCCAATCCCCTTGTCACCCCTCATAAGCTACATTTTTATACAACTGTCTTCGAGATTCATGGGTTCTGGGTTGTAGTTTGATAGTTTCAGGTATCCACCACCAGCTACCCCAATTCTTTAGAACCTAAAAAGGGTTGTCTGAAGTGTGCATAAGAGTGCCCACCAGAGTGACCTCTCGGCTCCTTTTGGAATCTCTCTGCCACTGAAGCTTATTTCATTTCCTTTCACATCCCCCTTTTGGTCAAGAAGATGTTCTCCGTCCCACGATGCCAGGCCCACATTCCTCCCCGGGAGCCACACTCCACGTTGCCAGGGAGATTCACTCCCCTGGGTGTTCGATCCCACGTAGGGGGGAGGGCAGCGACCCCACCCTTCAAGTTGGCCCAGCCAGAGAGACAGGGCCACATCTGAGCAACAAAGAGGCATTCGGGAGGAGGCTCCCAGGCACAACCATAGGGAGGCCCAGCCTCTCCTTTGCAGCAACCATCTTCCCAAGGGTAAAACCTGTGGTAGAGGGCCCAACCCATCAAACCACCAGTCCCCTATGTCTGTGGTCATGTTAGCAACCATGGAGGTGGGGTAGGCGAATACCCCTGCATTCTCCACAGGCTCCTCAAGGGGGCACTACATCTTTTTTTTTTCCCTTGTTTTTTTTTTTTTTTTTTTTTTTAACTTTCCTTTCTTTTTTAAATCAACTGTATGAAAAAAAAGTTAAAAAGAAAACAAACATACAATAAAAGAACATTTCAAAGAGACCATAACAAGGGAGTAAGAAAAAGACAACTAACCTAAGATAACTGCTTAACTTCCAACATGTTCCTACTTTACCCCAAGAAAGTTACATAATATAGCAACATTTCTGTGAACTTGCTCCTACTATATCCATCAGAAATTAACAGACCATAGTCATTCCTGGGCATCCCCAGAACATTAAATAGCTTATCTGTTCTTCTTGGATTATTGTTCCCCCTTCCTTAATTGCTCTCTATTGCTAGTTCCCCTACATTCTACATTATAAGCCATTTGTTTTACATTTTTCAAAGTTCACATTAGTGGTAGCATATAATATTTCTCTTTTTGTGCCTGGCTTATTTCGCTTAGCATTATGTCCTCAAGGTTAATCCATGTTGTCATATGTTTCACGAGATCGTTCCTTCTTACTGCCGCGTAGTATTCCATCGTGTGTATATACCACATTTTATTTATCCACTTATCTGTTGAAGGACATTTGGGTTGTTTCCATCTTTTGGCAATTGTGAATAATGCTGCTATGAACATTGGCGTTCAGATATCTGTTCGTGTCACTGCTTTCCGATCTTCCGGGTATATACCGAGAAGTGCAATCGCTGAATCGAATGGTAACTCTATATCTAGTTTTCTAAGGAACTGCCAGACTGACTTCCAGAGTGGCTGAACCATTATACAGTCCCACCAACAGTGAATAAGAGTTCCAATTTCTCCACATCCCCTCCAGCATTTGTAGTTTCCTGTTTGTTTAATGGCAGCCATTCTAACCGGTGTTAGATGGTATCTCATTGTGGTTTTAATTTGCATCTCTCTAATAGCTAGTGAAGCTGAACATTTTTTCATGTGTTTCTTGGCCATTTGTATTTCCTCTTCAGAGAACTGTCTTTTCATATCTTTTGCCCATTTTATAATTGGGCTGTCTGGACTATTGTCATTGAGTTGTAGGATTTCTTTATATATGCAAGATATCAGTCTTTTGTCAGATACATGGTTTCCAAAAATTTTTTCCCATTGAGTTGGCTGCCTCTTTACCTTTTTGAGAAATTCCTTTGAGGTGCAGAAACTTCTAAGCTTGAGGAGTTCCCATTTATCTATTTTCTCTTTTGTTGCTTGTGCTTTGGGTGTAAAGTCTAGGAAGTGGCCTCCTAATACAAGGTCTTGAAGATGTTTTCCTACATTATCTTCTAGGAGTTTTGTGGTACTTTCTTTTATATTGAGATCTTTGGTCCATTTTGAGTTAATTTTTGTGTAGGGGGTGAGGTAGGGGTCCTCTTTCATTCTTTTGGATATGGATATCCAACTCTCCCAGCCCCATTTGTTGAAAAGACCATTATGGCTCAGTTCGGTGACTTTGGGGGCCTTATCAAAGATCAGTCGGCCATAGATCTGAGGGTCTATCTCTGAATTCTCAATTCGATTCCATTGATCTATATGTCTATCTTTGTGCCAGTACCATGCTGTTTTGGCAACTGTGGCTTTATAATAAGCTTCAAAGTCAGGGAGTGTAAGTCCTCCCACTTCGTTTTTCTTTTTTAGAGTGTCTTTAGCAATTCGAGGCATCTTCCCTTTCCAAATAAATTTGATAACTAGCTTTTCCAAGTCTGCAAAGTAGGTTGTTGGAATTTTGATTGGGATTGCATTGAATCTGTAGATGAGTTTGGGTAGAATTGACATCTTAATGACATTTAGTCTTCCTATCCATGAACATGGAATATTTTTCCATCTTTTAAGGTCCCGTTCTATTTCTTTTAGTAGAGTTATGTAGTTTTCTTTGTATAGGTCTTTTACATCTTTGGTTAAGTTGATTCCTAGGTACTTGATTTTTTTAGTTGCTATTGAAAATGGTATCTTTTTCTTGAGTGTCTCTTCAGTTTGTTCATTTCTAGCATATAGAAACATTACTGACTTATGTGCATTAACCTTGTATCCCGCTACTTTGCCAAATTTGTTTATTAGCTCTAGTAGCTGTATCGTCGATTTCTCAGGGTTTTCTAGATATAAGATCATATCATCTGCAAACAATGACAGTTTTACTTCTTCTTTTCCAATTTGGATGCCTTTTATTTCTTTGTCTTGCCGGATTGCCCTGGCTAGCACTTCCAGCACAATGTTGAATAACAGTGATGACAGCGGGCATCCTTGTCTTGTTCCTGATCTTAGAGGGAAGGCTTTCAGTCTCTCACCATTGAGTACTGTGCTGGCTGTGGGTTTTTCATATATGCTCTTTATCATGTTGAGGAAGTTTCCTTCAATTCCTACCTTTTGAAGTGTTTTTATCAAAAAGGGATGTTGGATTTTGTCAAATGCTTTTTCAGCATCTATTGAGATGATCAATTGATTTTTCCCTTTTGACTTGTTAATGTGTTGTAATACATTGATTGATTTTCTTATGTTGAACCATCCTTGCATGCCTGGAATGAACCCCACTTGGTCATGGTGTATGATTTTTTTAATGTGTCTTTGGATTCGATTTGCAAGTATTTTGTTGAGGATTTTTGCATCTATATTCATTAGGGAGATTGGCTGGTAGTTTTCCTTTTTTGTAACATCTTTGCCTGGTTTTTGTATTAGATTGATGTTAGCTTCATAAAATGAGTTAGGTAGTGTTCCATTTTCTTCAATGTTTTGAAAGAGTTTGAGTAAGATTGGTGTCAGTTCTTTCTGGAAAGTTGGGTAGAATTCCCCTGTGAAGCCATCTGGCCCTGGGCATTTATTTGTGGGAAGATTTTTGATGACTGATTGGATCTCTTTGATTGTGATGGGTTGGTTGAGGTCTTCTGTTTCTTCTCTGGTCAGTCTAGGTTGTTCATATGTTTCCAGGAAATTGTCCATTTCCTCTACATTATCCAGTTTGTTGCCATACAGTTGTTCGTAGTATCCTCTTATAATTTTTTTAATTTCTTCAGGATCTGCAGTTATGTCACCTTTTTCATTCATTATTTTGTTTATATGGGTCTTCTCTCTTTTTGATTTTGTCAGTCTCGCTAGGGGCTTGTCAATCTTGTTGATCTTCTCAAAGAACCAACTTTTGGTGATATTTATCCTCTCTATTGTTTTTTTGTTCTCTATGTCATTTATTTCTGCTTTAATCCTTGTTATTTCTTTTCTTGTACTTGGTTTAGGATTGGTTTGCTGTTCATTTTCTAGCTTCTTCAGTTGATCCATTAGTTCTTTGATTTTGGCTCTTTCTTCCTTTTTAATATATGCATTTAGTGCTATAAATTTCCTCCTTAGCACTGCTTTTGCTGCATCCCATAGGTTTTGGTATGTTGTGTTCTCATTTTCATTCGTCTCTATATATTTAGCAATTTCTCTTGCTATTTCTTCTTTAACCCACTGATTGTTTAGGAGTGTGTTGTTTAACCTCCAGGTATTTGTGAATTTTCTAAGTCTCTGATGGTTATTGACTTCTAATTGTATTCCATTGTGGTCAGAGAATGTGCTTTGAATAATTTCCATCTTTTTAAATTTATTGAGGCTTGTTTTATGTCCCAGCATATGATCTATTCTGGAGAAAGTTCCATGAGCACTAGAAAAGTATGTGTATCCTGGTGATTTGGGATGTAATGTCCTGTATATGTCTGTTAAATCTAATTCATTTATCAGATTGTTTAGGTTTTCAATTTCCTTATTGGTCTTCTGTCTGGTTGATCTATCTGTAGGAGAGAGTGATGTGTTGAAGTCTCCCACAATTATTGTGGAAACATCAATTGCTTCCTTTAGTTTTGCCAGTGTTTCTCTCATGTATTTTGTGGCACCTTGGTTGGGTGCATAGACATTTACAATTGTTATTTCTTCTTGCTGAATTGCCCCTTTTATTAGTACGTAGTGGCCTTCTTTGTCTCTCAAAACATCCCTGCATTTGAAGTCTATTTTATCTGAGATTAATATTGCTACACCTGCTTTCTTTTGGCTGTAGCTTGCATGAAATATTTTTTTCCATCCTTTCACTTTCAGTTTCTTTGTGTCCCTGTGTCTAAGATGAGTCTCTTGTATGCAACATATTGATGGTTCATTTTTTTTGATCCATTCTGCGAATCTATATCTTTTAATTGGGGAGTTTAATCCATTTACATTCAACGTTATAACCGTGAAGGCATTTCTTGAATCAGCCATCTTATCCTTTGGTTTATGTTTGTCATATTTTTCCCCTCTGTCTATTAATATCCTTTATTGTACCCATACCGAATCTCTTTAGTACTGAACCTGTCTCCAAGTCTCTCTGTCCTTTCTTTGTTTCTCTGTCTGTAGGGCTCCCTTGAGTATCTCCAGTAGGGCAGGTCTCTTGTTAGCAAATTCTCTCAGCATTTGTTTGTCTGTGAAAAATTTAAGCTCTCCCTCAAATTTGAAGGAGAGCTTTGCTGGATAAAGTATTCTTGGCTGGAAATTTTTCTCACTCAGAATTTTAAATATATCGTGCCACTGCCTTCTTGCCTCCATGGTGGCTGCTGAGTAGTCACTACTTAGTCTTATGCTGTTTCCTTTGTATGTGGTGAATTGCTTTTCTCTTGCTGCTTTCAGAACTTGCTCCTTCTCTTCTGTGTTTGACAGTGTGATCAGTATATGTCTCGGAGTGGGTTTATTTGGATTTATTCTATTTGGAGTTCGCTGAGCATTTATGATTTGTGTGTTTATGTTGTTTAGAAGATTTGGGAAGTTTTCCCCAACAATTTCTTTGAATACTCTTCCTAGACCTTTACCCTTTTCTTCCCCTTCTGGGACACCAATGAGTCTTATATTTGGACGTTTCAAATTATCTATCGTATCCCTGAGGTCCATTTCGATTTTTTCAAATTTTTTCCCCATTCTTTCTTTTATGCTTTCATTTTCCATTCTGTCATCTTCCAGGTCACTGATTCGTTGTTCAGCTTCCTCTAGTCTTGTACTGTGAGTGTCCAGATTCTTTTTAATTTGATCAACAGTTTCTTTAATTTCCATAAGATCATCCATTTTTTTATTTAGTCTTGCAATGTCTTCTTTATGCTCTTCTAGGGTCTTCTTGATTTCCTTTATCTCCCGTACTGTGGTCTCATTGTTCATCTTTAGTTCTTTGAGGAGCTGCTCTAGGTGTTGTGTCTCTTCTGGTCTTGTGATTTGGGTGCTTGGGCTTGGGTTATCCATATCGTTTGGTTTTTTCATATGCTTTATAATTTTCTGTTGTTTTTGGCCTCGTGGCATTTGCTGAACTTGATAGGGTTCTTTTAGGATTTGTAGACCAATTGAAGTCCTTATCTCTAATTTTTCAGATCTACAGCTTCGTGGAGTACACTTTCTCTAACTAACCAGCAGGTGGCGTCCACGAGCCACCTGTTCTCCACAAGCCAGTTCTCCCCTGCTTAGCCTTTTTGGTGAGTGGGGGAGTGAGTCTTGTGGGGTCCAATTGGTGTACCAAGGTTGCGTGTGTAGTTGGTGTTGCCTGCCCTGTATATGGGGCATGTTTCTGGGCAGTCAGGGAGTGGGGAGTGGCTCTAACAATCAAATCTCCCTGGTGATCCTACAGTTTTAAAGCTGCTGCAATAGTCTAATCCTTCAGTTCAGTCCTGCCACAGTTTGTCTCTGCCACTGACCCACAAGTCCTTGGTATTGGCATATGGCTCCTGAGACTTGCAAGTGGGCCCCTCTTCCAGGCCGTGCACCCCGAGTCCTCTGTTGAGGGATGACTGTGCTATGTCACAGGTGAGTGCCGTCCCCCCAGGGCAGTTCTGGGCTGCTGGGCTGTGTAGGGAGGCTCCCAGTCTGCTGAAATGATGGCTGAATGGGGCTTTGTTAATTCACACTGCTCTACCTTCCCAACTCTGGGACAGTCAGCTGAGGTTGCAGGGAAGGCTAATGTCCACGCCCAGTTTTGTGGTGTGTGCCTGTTATTTGAAGCACTTCCGTCACACTGGGTTGTCTGGGGCAGTTCTGGGCTGTGGGGCTGTCGATGGGCAGGAGTGTCTCCTGTCCACCAGGATGATGGCTGTGAGCGGACACCCCCCTTTTCTTGGGAAGTTGTGGTGTTTAGTGAATTTTCTCAGCCACTGGATTATTGCGTTTTGTCTCAGAGCTCTCCTAGTTCTGCTCTTGACTTGACCTGCCCAAATAGCAAGTCTTTGAAGCTTTCTGTATTGGGCTTCTTAGAGTAATTGTTTTAGAAAAAGAAAAAAGGATTAAAAAAAAAACAAAAAAAAAAAAACGGGCCCTCCTCAGAGATCTAATGGGTTATTGAAATGCTAAGAGACAAAGCAACCAGGGCCATTAAGGAAAGGTCCACAGGGCAGAGAGATCAGCTTTTCTTCAGGATTTGCATATGCGCCTCAGGGCCCTTCCCCTTTCTATGTTCACCAGGACTCCAAAAATCCTCCGCTTTTATTTTGGAGTTTTTCGTGTTGTTTTTTTTCTATGCCTGTCTCCTCTCTGCTGGGCTGGCTGCTCTCAGATTCTCTGGTGTCTGGTCTCAGTCTATCTATGGTTGGAGTTTGAATCAGTAGAATGTGTTTCCGATAAGGGCTGCCACTGCAGTTCTCCCTTCTCCTTCCCAGAGCTGACAGCCCCTCCTCCCCCGGGACTGAGCCTGGCAGGGAGGGGCGCGGGTCCCCTGGCCGCAAAAACTTACAGATTTCGCTGATCTCAGCAGTTCCACGTTTTCATGAGTGTTGTATGAAGTATGCCCAAAGTCAGATTGCTCTGTGGTGTCCAGTCCACGCAGTTCTTGGCTTTCTACCTACTTTCCTGGAGGAGTAACTAAAACATACAGCTCACCAGTCTGCCATCTTGCCCCGCCTCTCCTGCAACGATTTTTAAATTGTTCAAACACAAATAAGGGGATGCTCAGTTGACTTTCATAGGCAGTGCCCCCCTGAGATGTAAGCTGTATGCAAAGTAAGAAGTTTTTGTTATACTGAGCAGGAATTCTGCACACTGGAGTGAGTTCTGTCACCTGCACGATATCTCCCATGAGCAGAGTGATGAGGGCACTATCAGTTAACCTGTGGAAGATTGTTTGCCATTTAGATCACTGAGAATTGATGTTGTGAATTTTATTTCAGGGGTAAAGGGAAATGTTTGTTTTTTTAATTCAATTTTATTGAGATATATTCACATACCATGCAGTCATACAAAGTGTACAATCAGTTGTTCACAGTACCATTATATAGTTGTGTGTTCATCACCAAAATTAATTTTTGAACATTTTCATTACCATACACACAAAAATAATAAGAATAAAAATTAAAGTGAAAAAGAACAATTAAAATAAAAAAGAACACCGAGTGCCTTTTTTTTGTTTTGTTTTGTTTTGCCCCTGTTTTTCTACTCATCCATCTATACACTGGACAAAGGGGAGTGTGGTCCACATGGCTTTCCCAGTCACATTGTTACCCCTCATAAGCTACATTTTTATACCATTGTCTTCAAGATTCAAGGGTTCTGGGTTGTAGTTTGATAGTTTCAGGTATTTACTGCTAGCTATTCCAATTCATTAGAACCTAAAAAGGGTTATCTGTATTATGTGTAAGAGTGCCCACCAGAGTGACCTCTCGGCTCCTTTTGGAATCTCTGAGCCACTGAAACTTATTTCATTTCATTTCTCATCCCCCTTTTGGTCAAGAAGATGTTTTCCATTCATGATGCCAGGACTAGATTCCTCCCCAGGAGTCATACTGCACGTTGCCAGGAAGGTTTATACCCCTGGGTGTCTGATCCCACGTAGCGGGGAGGGCAGTGATTTCACCTGCCAAGTTGGCTTAGCTAGAGAGAGAGGGCCACATCTGAGCAATAAAGAGGCATTTGGGAGGAGGCTCTTAGGCACAATTATAGGGAGGCCAGCCTCTCCTTTGCAGTAACCGTCTTCCCAAAGGCGGCAAGTAAAGGGAAATGGTTTTAACATCAGAATTACGACGAGAGAACATTCCCACATAGTCAAATCTACCTTGTTTGCCTTTATTGTCATAGTTCCCAGCAGCCCAGATATGTTCTTAGATAGCAGTAGTTAATCCTCTTTCTTCCACAGAATCTGCTTTCAGATGAAAGACTGTGTCAGAGTGAAGCACTTTATGCCTTTTTGAGCCCTTCTCCTGACTACCTCAAGGTTATTGATGTGCAGGGGAAAAAATCCACTTTCTCATTAGCCTCGTTTTTGGAAAGACTTCCTCGTGACTTCTTCTCCCACCAGGAGGTGAGCAGTCTACAGTTCGTGCCATTTTTATAGCGTTTTTAAGTAGATGTCTTTCTGAAGGCTGTTTGAAGTAATAGATATTTGTTGAAAGCATGCTACTAATGGGGAGGAAAGCAAATACATCTGTTTTCAGCCGCTTGTTGCCATCATATTTTGAGACACTTGTTTATCCTCACAAGCCCTTTGGAAGAGATTAGATAAAGAAAAAGATGAATAGCAAGGTGGGTACATGAAATGTGGATGGGGAGTCCTATAGGATCCCCTCTACAAAAGGTAGAGTCCGTAGGGGTAGGGAAGCAGAGGGAGGGAGGTCATTGCAGAGGAGTAGGAGCTACTGTTGAAGGTCCAGGGAGAGGAGGTGAGTTTGTGGAACAGTCAGTAGGTCATTAGACCAGAGGGTAGGGTTTATGTATTGGTCTCTTCTCATGGAAGAGGAGGCAAAGGGTAGAAGAGCAAGGGCAAGATGATGCCAAGATGAGGAGTTCAGACTTTCTTCTTAGGAAATGGAGACTCATGGAATATTTTGAAGCAAGACATTTCTGGCAGTGGTGAGTATGACTGCAGATATTTGTGATCTTATATTCTGGGCTCAGACTTGCCTCCAGAGTAGGCTCTTGATTCATTTTAGGCTATTGAAGCCCTCGTTTGGCTTTCTAGAAAATTGCACAAGAACAGCTCTGAAATCTGGCATCTCCATGGTCCATTCCCAAGTACTGTCCTCACATTATTCTTCGAGATTGGTTTAATGAGTAAGGGCAGAAGGAACTGAAGATGAAACGGAGCATCTTACTTTACTGCATCCTGAGCTGGGAGGAGAAACTGTGTAGACCATGAGCAGACACATAGCTATGTTCAGGTCTACACGTAAACCCACCTCCCTCTCAAGCTTTCATCCATCACTTTCCTTCATGGCCATACATGCAATATCTGCCTGTACTTGGCTAGCTTACCTCCATTACTTCCCATTTATTCTTGAACGCTGGGAATTTATGACTCAGTCACTCTGCTGAAAACACGCTGAATTCAGACCACACCTTCCTCAACCGCTTTGAAGCATTTGATGTTATTGGACATCTGTGAAGTTGCGGATTCTTGGAGAGCTCCTCTTGCCTCAGTGACTTCAACTCTATCCTTTGCTCACCCAATGTATATATCTCCCAAAGTCCTGTCTTTAGCCCTTTTTTGGCCCCAGAACGTCAGCTTTTACCTTTATACAAACATTAGAATGACCTTTGTCAGCTGTTCTTCCACTGCCTGTTGTTTGTACCCTATGACAGCTCTTCATCTTGCCTTGGACAAACAGCTTCTTGTATTTTTGTCACTCTCCCCAGATAACTATGGGCCACTAAAAGTCTGTGTCCTCGTCACACTCATTAGCCCTAGCCTGGTGCCTGGCATATAATTAGTTTTGAATTGAAACTTGCTGATATGCAGATCGGGAAATGAGACTAGCTGAAGAAGAGAATGAAAGCTTGAATCAAAGCTTTAAAAATAGCTTTACTTTGAAATGCAGGAGTTTAAAAGACTGACTTTAAAATTACAAGTTTAAAAGCCTTACTTTTTAAACTCAAAATGGTTAGGAAATAATTTTTGCCTATTAATTCACTGATTATTAATACAGTGACTGAGCTTTTTTAAATTGCTCATTTTAAACTTTGAATCTTCAGGCTTTTGAATCAGGCTTTCCCTGAGGTTAGGCGCATTTCACGTCCTTATTGAAAATGGATAGATTTCTGCATGTACAAGAGTTGAAGGATTATGTAAGGCTAAAATATGAGCAAACAGTTTGGAATTTGCAGTGGAAGAAGGAGGACAACTCTACCAATATTCTGGAATAAGTGATCTGCTTACTCTGACTTTGCTGTTCCCCCAGGAGGAGACTGAAGAGGACAGTGACCTGTCAGATTATGGTGATGATGTGGATGGGAAAAAAGACGCCTTGGCCGAACCATGTTTCATGTTGATTGGGGAGATTTTTGAACTTCGAGGAAGTAAGTGATATACACACACATTTAATATCTCTTTATTTCTGAAATGAAGTAGACATGTATTCATATTCATGCAGTCATTCATTCAACAGATATTTTTTTAGGGCCAGCCAGATACTGTGCTGGGTACTGACCATATAGCCTTCAAACAAATCTTGTCTCTGTAACCATGGAGCTTAGTTAGGGTCCTGATTTACTCAGTACCATTTTGACTCACCTTCTGTGTACAGAAATACACTTGGAATTTCTTATTAGGTGACTCAACACAGCCTCTTTGCTCTATCACTAAAAGTTATACAAGAATGACTTTTTATCATAGTAGAATCTTGTCATTAAAGGTGAGGTTTTGATGCTCTTATGATGGTCTTATGACCAGGAATGTAGGAGTGCCTCAACCTTACTTTGCAGCCACTTTTCTTCCCCTAGAGCAGCAGTTCTTAATGAGGGGATGGGGAAAGAAAGTATTTTTTCCCAGGGACCTTTGGTGATGTCTGAAGACATTTTCAGTTATCAACAACAGTATGTGGGAGAGGTTACTATTGGCATCTAGTGAGTAGAGGCCAGGGATGCTCCTGAACTCCTTACAGTGCACAGGACGGCCCCTCACACAAAGATTTATCCTACTCAAAATGTCAGTAGTGAAGCCCACTTATAATTGTGCCTAGGAGCCCTCCCCAGAGAGCCTCTTTGTTGCTCAGATGTGGCCCCCCCTCTCTCTAAGCTCACTCGGCAGTTGAACTCACTACCCTCCCCACTACGTGGGACGTGACTCCCAGGTGTGTGAATCCCCCTGGCAATGTGGGAAATGACTCCTGGAGATAAGCTTGCACCCAGAACTGTGGGACTAAGAGGATCTTCTTGACCAAAAGGGAGAAGAGAGATAAAGCAAAGTAGAATTCCAGTGGCTGAGAGATTACAAATGGAGTCGAGATCACTCTGGAGGGTATTCCTATGAGCTATATACCTATCACCTTTTAGACTTTAGTGTGTTGGAATGGCTAGAGGGAAATACCTGAAACTGTTGAACTGCAACCCAGTAGCTTTGATTCTTGAAGACGATTGAATAACTATATAGATTGCATAGTGTGACTGTGTAACTAAAAACCTTGTGGCTCGCACTCCCTTTATGGAGTGTATGGACAGATGAGTGGAAAAATGGGGACAAAAATTAAATGAAGAATAGGGTGGGATGGAGGGGATGGAAAGATTCAGGTGTTCTTTTTTGCTTTTATTTTTATTTTGGAGTAAGGAAAACGTTCAAAAATTGATTCTGGTGATGAAGCACACCTGTATGATGGTGCTGTGAATAACTGATTGTACACTGTGGAAGACTGTAGGGTGTGTGAATATATCTCAATTAAACTGTGTTTTAAAAAAACTAAATGAACAATGGGGGAGAAGGGGAATGGGATGTTTTGGTATTCTTTTTTCTTTTAATTTTCATTTTATTTTTTGGAGTAATGAAAATGTTCAAAGTTTGTGGCAATGAAAGCATAACTATATGATGAAACTGTGAACAACTGATTGTACACTTTGAATGACTGTATGTTATGTGATTATATCTCAATAAAATTGCATTTAAAAAAAAAATAATCAACTCAAAAAAAAAAAAATGTCAGTAGTGCAGAGGTTGGGAAATCCTACTCTAGAGGTACTTAGAAGGAACAATAGTAAAATGGGAAATCACGATACCATTTTGCTAAGAGCTGCACAAGTACCAGACTCCCCCAACCCCCCGCCCCCAAAGCAGAATTTGGTGAAAGGTAGAATTAGGGTACATGGCTTAGTCTTGAATCCAGAATAGGACTTACTACTCTTTGCCCATACCTTCTATGGCTCCCCAAAGTTTTGAATCACGAGATCAGTGTGCTCGGTCACACCCAGATCCTCAGCACTAGCTAGAAATATGGCAGAGGCCAAAGGCACACCCAGCTACCTCAAGGAGGAAGCAAATGAGAAGAGCAAGAGTTTTCAAGGCACAGTAATGTCATGTGCCAATAAAATGTGGCCCTGTGACTGTCCTGGGTCCACTCAGGTTAACATCTTTTCCCTTGGTGCAAAGAGGGTGGGCTGAGAGTTGGTCCTATGTCGGAAATGGGGCTATATGAAGCATCCCTTTTCATTTCTCTTTCCAGTTATGCCTGCTAAAGAATTATGTCAAAGATGAAAGAATTTAACTGAAAGAATTTTAAGTGTTTACTCATTGACCATGTCTTATGTGACTTTAAATCCTTTGTATCCACTACCAGGCCTATCCATAGTAGATAATCAATAAAATCCCTGCCTGGGTGGACTGATGAGTGAATGGGCGAGAAAATTTTAAGTGCAGAAATTAATTCTCTTTGCTCACTGGACTTTTTAATCCCATAAGCCAAAGCTAAGAGAATATATATTATCAATCAACACATTTTTGGAGATGTATTTTATATACAGCACTGTAGGGGGAACAAAAATAGGTCAGCTGTAGATTTTGCCTGCAGTGAATTTACAGTATAAGGGGTCTAGAAATGGAATTTACATTCAGCAATAGACAAAATTAAATTCTAAACCGTAGGCAAAGATTTACAAAGAAGGATATTCATTTTAGCATAATTTCAATGGTGCAAAGTTGTAATTGAGCTAAAGTTCAGAAATAGAGGATAGTTATTTTTAAAATACCCATGTGATAGAATATTAACCACATATTAAAAAATCTTTTCAGAATAGCCTTTTCATATTTTAGGCACTTTAAGCTATATATTGATGTGTAACTTGAGTCAGTATAGACAGAAAAACTTAGTACTCTACCCAAAATCTGAATATGGTGTTTGTGTCAGAGTTGATCGGGGAGGGAGTAGGGCTCAAAATCTTGTCTCTGCAGCATGCACTTCCTCCATCGTATACCCACCAAAAGCATATTTGGTTTGCTAGTGACATTTCAGATGGGAATAAATGGAACATCATTTATAATGAGTTGTGATACATTTGCCATCAGCAAAATCCTCATGCTGCTGCAGCTGCCTCTATCACTTTGAACAAATGAGTTCTTGGAAGGGATGATGGACCATCTAGAGGCAAGGGGCTACAGAAGGGCAGGAATAGAGTAAGGGGAGGTGATAGAGAATTTGTGACAAAATCCATATTTTGTTCTTGCTCTAGTTCACTAAACAAAAAGGGACCAAACAGTACATCTTTTTTTATAATAGTCACTCAGCTGCCTTCCTAGACTTGCACACTCCCTCAGCCCCCTGGGTATGAGCTACCTCCCTCCTGCCCTAGAAAGGCAGAGTGAAGTTATCATCACTGACAGACATGCCACCCTGTGCCTGCCGGCCAGCTTAAAATAAACACATCCACGTGCTGGCTGCATGCGGCTGAATTCCATCACAAATTTTAAGGCATTTTTGAGGCATGATTCTGACTCTAAGACTTGACTTTTACTTGAAAGATTAATAATAATTTAACTGGACATTTATATCCATTTTAAAAATTAGAAATGACTTTAAAATGTTTTAAATTCTAGGATCATATCCATGTTTGCTGATTTTTGTTTGTGCAGCTGCCCTTGTATAGAGGCATTTGTGAATTTGTTCCTTTTAGGTTTTCTTACTGAGTTCAGGAGTCTTGAACTCTTGGCTTCATTGTACCAAGTCTGAATTTCTCATTTCCTCATGTGTCAGCAGCCAAACATTTCAGTGAATGGAGGTGACTATATAAATGTAAAATTTGGTTTAGATTCCGACTTGTGAGCCTAAAACATCCTCACATCATTTCTTTGCCTTCTTTGGTTATGTTCATATTCAGTACCTTTAAAAATGTGCCTCTTAATAAAAGTTTGGATCTGTAGAACCCTTCATAAGGCTTTTTCACACGCAATATTGACAAGACCTTCAGAGCAAAAAAAGCAAATGTTACTGCCATCCTTTACCAGATGAGGAAATTGAGACTCAGAAGAGGAAATTTATGTCCAACCGCTATAGAAACTGGTTCAGGAGATACAGAAGTCACATCTGACTTAAGATCCTAGACCTTTGCATTTCACCTTTCTTTCCCCAAAGGCATGAAACATTTAAAAGTATGCGATGATATACAAACTACTATTCAAGTGGAAACTGGTAGCCTCATCAATCCATTAATATTTCAGAATATTTGTCAGTATTTGACGACAGAGGTTTCTCATTCAGAGCAGAGTGTGTTAGAAAATTGGGTTCAATAAACCAGACAGAAATCTAAACTAGGAATTGCACTGTCTGCTAGTGGAAAATAGACATGTTGTCAGTATTCCAGGGACATATGAAGTAAACTGTTATTTCCAGTTGTGCGCTCAGCCATTGTTTATGCATTGAAAAGCTGTAAAAACACTTCGGTTTCATCTTATCTGTTGCTAAATAGAAAATGAAGGTTTAGTCAGAAGAGTTTTGCTGGGCAGAGGTTTGCTAACCTAGACCCAAATTCTGAAGATATCATAGACCCGACTTGTTGAGTTAAATGGATAAAATTTCTGCCTTGTACAGCTATGAAAATGTCTTAATTGTGATATCCTCTGATAATACGTTTCCTCTGATTTGTATTTCAGTGTTTAAATGGGTGAGAAGAACATTAATTGCTCTTGTACAGGTCACTTTTGGAAGAACCATCAACAAGTGAGTTGCATGAAATGAACATTTGAATTTGTGCCCTACACTTTACCTTAGTCGTCATGTTACTTGATGAAATAGTAACTAGTGCTCCTTCTGACTGAAGGTATTTTCTTTTCTCTTGATTTTCTTTCTGATATGATTCTAAGATTGAATAGGGAAGCAGATTTCTGAAAGAATTTCTCTCACAGGATTCGCAGTGAAGTAGATGATAAAAGCTTAAGCTGGTTCTGGCATTCTGGCTGACCAGTGTCAGAAGATTCTGTTCTGTAAAGTTCTCTTTTGAACCTGATGACCGGTTTGTTTATCTTGGATATAGTGCTTTCATGACACTTTATGGGAAAAGGAGGAGGAATCTACAGCCAGTCTATGGCTTAGACTCTAAGCCATAATGAAAGTGGGATGAGCGTAACATAGCAGGTATTTATTAGAAGGGAAATGCAAGCCATATGTTATAGTTTTAGAGTTGGGATAGAATTAAAAGGGTTTATTCCTCTTGTTAGTTAATATCTGAATATCCATCAGAAGCGTGCATGTGTGTCTGTATCTGTGTGTCTATTATATAACATTACCGTAAGCCGTATATATTCTGCACTATATATATATTACTCATATACATAAAAGTATGTATAATTACATATATGTAGACACATCTTTCACAGACCAGTCTAGAGTTGTTCCTAAAAAGTCACTGATTTATAAAAGCCCAGTGGGTCTGTTATTGAGAACTCAAAATTAATATTGTTTCTGACAAATATTAGAATTTTTTGTAACTGCAAAACCATGCAGTTAATAGAAGTCAAAGAGAATTATTTAGATAGGTTCATAGAGGGTCAGACCTAAAAGGGGTCTTAGAAATTAGTCTAATTCCTCATTTTGCAGGTGAGGAAACAGAATGAAAGAGGTCAAGTAATTTGCCTAAGGTCACAGGGCGGGTCAGTGAAGGAGGGAGTCAGGGCTCCAACCCACCCCCTGGCATGGCACCTGCTTTCCAAGCCATGCCTTCTGTTGTCTCTGGACTGAAATTTGAAACGATTATCAGGATCTTTTAAATAGTAACTCTATACTTAGTATTTCAAATGATAAACATTACAGCTTTCTGCAAGGTAAAAATGTGCGTCATCTACTAGAAATAAGAAAAAAAAGTCATGTTTTAGAAACAGCAGCAAAAGGTTTAAAATATGATCAGATTTTTCCAAGTGAAAGATTAATTTAGTTGTTGAAAAGATCTACAAGGTTAATATAGTTTTGTTACATGAATTTTATAAATTCTTATAGGAAGCATAATAAAGAACATTTGCTATTCTTTTTAATAATTTGAAAATAGAATGTAATTCCTTTGTGGTTATAAATAAAAGTTTTATTTATTTATAACTTGTTTATTTCCAAGATTAAAAAAAGGTTTTAGTTGCCCTTCAGAGGCTTGTTTAGTTGACTTAGTATCACAGGCTTTGTTTCTAGTCAGAAAAAATGGCATGTTTAACGTATTGTTTTCTTGTAAGACAAAAACCTCTTAACTTATTGATAGGTCTTGGATAAAGGAATTTCCAAGATGGCCTTAATTTTCTCAGTGTTCCAGACTTGCTCATTTTTTTTCCTTTTCATTTTCTGCAAATCATGTGTGCTTTCTTTGCTCCTGTTTATGATACCGGCTCTTAATTACAAAAGAAGCAGCTGCAGTTTGAGTGGTGAATATGTTTGGCAGTTATTTTCATGGGCCTGAAGGAGAGGCTTCCTGTAGAGAATTTTCAGGCTTTTCATTTCAGTGGGCCTTTTGTCAGGTAGAAAATTATGGATCACCTGGCCCTTTGCTATTTTTGCCTTTAGCAGATGATGACACATCATAAAATTAAGCAGCGGTACAGTGTGTACCTCCTGCCTTATACCAACTATAATTTCACATACCAGAATTGCCTTAAAAGCTTCTTACAGGTTTAGGCTAATATAAAGTCAGACCTAAACTGATAGAAAATACTTGGGTTATGGCCTTTGTAAGAGTCACGTAGTTACTTTTATTTTGTCATTTGAAATTTTCTTACTTCATTTCTTCACATAGTTCCAATGACCAACCCAAAGCAAGACTACAGAAAGAAAACAAAATGTCGGCATTTTATATAGATTTTTCTTAGGAAGGCAAGCTGACAGGCTGTCTTTTAAAGCAGAAGTCCCATTAAATTAATGAAACACTTTTATTTGGTCTCGATTTGAAATGTACCATTCTAAGCAATATAGGGAAGTATCTTAGGAAACATGGTAGTTAGAAACAGAATTAACATAGTTTTGACTTAGGACCATTTAGACATTTATTCAGTAGCAACTGATTACTCTGTGCAAAGTACTATGCTTGAAACATGTATTTCACATTCTATTTCTGAAAACCATACATGATCTCTTTAAAAATCTGGGAAGTCAGATTCTTAAAGGGCTTTTTGTTTAATTATCATTCATGAATTGATTTTGAGAATCAGGTCTTTCTGGCCTTAATAGTCTGAAATGATTCCTTTTCCCTTTTCAACAGACTTCCTCCTCACAATTTCACAACCACTCATGGCTCTTAGAACTTGGGCTCTTGGAACTGGCTCTTGACCCCTGACAGCAGAAGTCCTGTAACTGGTTAAAATTTGACTAACAGCTAATGAAATAGGGATTGCGTGGAAGACCCGGGTTACCAGATAAAAGCTCAACTTTTATCTTGTGCTTAACTGTCAAAGTCAGGGATCTTTACAATCTTATGTATGCGTGGAAATTTGCAGTTTGTTAGATAGCCTAGACAGCAGTGTATCTTCTCAAAGTCCTTCATGTTTTTGGTGAAAGAGGGGTTCTTTTTTTCCTTTCCTCCTGAGCTCGTGAGATGTCCCCCACGGGGTCAGAGTATTCACCTCTCATTTGCTGTAGCAGTCCTAAGAGACAGCTAGTGAAAAGGCTTGGTTCTCCTCCAGGACTTGAGGAGTTCAGGAAGGTTTACCAGACCACTTTTAATAGTGGTTACATAGATTTATGTTTTCAGTTTATATCACCTCCATGGAGAAATTAGTGTATTAAGTTCTCTGCACAGTTAGTGGCAAGCTTCAAGCCAGTCAGTCAGTCTCCTTCCTACAGGTTGCAGGTACTGCACAACAAACATTTGGAGAAGTCATTGCCAGTGAAAATGGTGAGCTTCGGGAAAGAATGGTTATTCCATAAAACCAAAATTAAAAGGAACTTGCAGAGCCAGAATTTAAAAATCCAATTCCTAGTTTTATTCATCAAACATCAAGCTGTATCTTAACCTACCCATTGATAAATGCCTTTTGATAATAGAGTATAAAATTTTTAAGAACTCATTCAAGAAATATTTTTCTCTTAAAAGACAAATCCGGGACACACTGAACTGGATTTTCAGTGATCAAATGTTGGTTTACTACATCAATGTTTTCCGGGATGCTTTCTGGCCAAATGGGAAATTGGCACCACCAACCACAATCAGAAGTGAAGAGCAAAGTCAGGAAGCAAAACAGAGAGCACAGCAAAAGTTACTTGAAAACATTCCAGGTGAGGCCTGGGTTTTTGTCCTGAAAAGCAGCAAGTATAGAGATAAAAGGGATTATTAACCCATTATGGTGTTGTTGTTTTTTTTTTTTTTTTAATATCTCTCAGGTTGAACATTTTTATAAGGAAAAAGAAATCACAACTTTTTAACTTTTTCTTTTTGCTGTTTCTTGTCCCTTGCTAAGAAATTAAGCTGAGAATCTTAGTAAGAACAGTACTGGTTATGTAACATTTTCTTTGACCAGAAAAATGTTCTAGAACAGATAATAAATTTTGTGCTTTAGAAATCTTGCTAAATTAAACTGTTTTGAGAACTTAATTAATTAGTTAGCAGTATATTAAAATTGTAGTTTGTGTAAATGCCTCTGTTAAAAAATTCTAAATGCATTCATTTTCTCTTTAAACATTTGAACCATTCAAGTTTCTCATGCCTGAGTGCCTTTATTGTGTATTTATCATGTCACATCTTTTTCACTGAATAGCTGTGCATTATGTGTATCTATGCACTTTATCATTAGCAGCGTAGAATATAAATTTAATTTTTCAGATACACTTCAGAGCCTTGTTGGACAACAAAATGCCCGCCATGGTATAATAAAAATATTCAATGCACTGCAAGAAACAAGAGCCAATAAACATCTGTTGTATGTGAGTAAAATTGAATGAAGCCTTCTAGAGGATTGCTTGTATCTTAGATTTTATATTTCTGTTCACATTTTGGGATAAATTTTAATCCTTTATATTTTCAATCACTCATCACTTTTAACACTGAACCCAGTTTCTCTGGGTTTTTTGGTTGTTTGCTTGTTTTGGTTTTGTTTTGTTTGTTCTTTGTTTTTTGTTTTTAACAAATAATAAAAAAGATAATAAAAAGAAAACTAAAGTATCATACAATACACTGTAATAGTAGGTTCAGACACCACCATCACTACCAAGAATCCCATATCCCTCCAGTATATCCCCCTCTCATACACATTTAGCTTTGGTATATTGCCTTTGTTACATTTAATGGAACCGTATTACAATGTTACTGTTGACCACAGGCTCCAGTTGGCTTTGATTATGTATTTTTTCCCCATACCTTCCCCTTTTCATCACTCTGCATGATTGACATTCATTTGTTCTCCCACATGCAAGATTGTTTTGGTTTAAAAAAAAAAAAAAAAAAGTAACCCCAATGGATCCAATATTCTCAGTCTCTCATGCTAGTTATTTCTCTTGACTTTGATTCAACATTTCTGCATGACTACTTGATTTTCTAATTTCAGCAAAGCAAACTGTTTCCCAGTCATCTTCTGATTATAGTAGGCAATATAAAATATTGTTGATGGTTTGATAATGGTTAACAGACCATGACATAAATCAATCTGGTACTAAGTTAATTGATAATATTAATTCAATTAGAAATAGAAATTGTTAGAAATTGCTTGAGAGTCACTTGTTCATTGAGAATATTCTCAGACCTAAATTAGGCTTTTCTCTGAGATGTAGATATTTGTTTTAAATAAAGCCATGGGGAAAAAACACATTTTTCTACTTTTTTTCTTTCACTTTCTCGGTTCAGGTGCTGATGGAACTGCTGCTAATTGAACTATGTCCTGAGCTGAGAACTCATTTAGATCACCTTAAAGCTGGCCAAGTTTGAGACTGCACAAATAAACCACCAGAGAAATGTCTGTGTAATAATAGACATGAAACATTTTCCTCTTTTCCACAGAGGGCCTGACTGAGAATTATAGTGATTTTTATTTTAGTTACCTCCCTCTAATTTTATGTAAAGTAAGCAAAATTGGGTGGGGGGAGGGAGGGAACTTGATGCTATAGTGGGCAACAGGAAAAAACCTCCTGTTAATTGTTGATTTTTATTTAAATAGTAATATATAAATACTTTAAAGTTCAGGATACTGAAATACAAATGTTAATATGTGACAAGAACCTAGGAAATATTTTAAATATTTATGAACATAGTTTTGTTTTAAAAAGAAGAACTATGAAAATTGTACAGTGAATTTCCTCACTGAGGATTCTGAACATTCCTGTTTTCTTTCGTGTGTATTGATGAATGTTGTTGTGCAGTGCTTTGTGTAAAACTATTGTGAAAATTTTATTGTCTTTATTTTTACCAAAGATTTCCCATAGTTTGAATCATTTGAAGCAATAAAATATAAAAATGAGTCACAGAGCTCTGTGCTGATTAGGATGACTTATTTTCTATATTCCTAAGGGTCTGAGAGGGGAAAGTGTTTAGTCATCACTGCATAATCAGTGGTGAAACCCAGGAAAGTGACGTGTCTATGGCTCAACTATCAATAACAAAACAAAATCTATACCTAGATCTCACCTAATGCTCCTGAGTTTTAAATAAATTTTTATTTTAATTATTTTTCAGTCACTTAAAATTTTAAACATTAAAATTTATCATAAACTAAGGGTTAGAGAAATGTAAAGAATTAAACTTCCAAATGATGTTTTTATAAATTTGAAGCCTTTATACTTCTGAAGTTATTAAAGCTAAAACTTCACTAAGTCTTTTGAGACACTGTATTTTAGAAAGGAAAAATATACTTGCTTTATGGAATGTTTTTCAGTATTTGGTGTGGTCTAAGAAGTGGATCTTTCAGGATTCTTCCAGGAATTTGATCCCATGGCTGAGGTTCAAGTTGTAAAACTTACAGCATGCAAATTGAAGAATGAAGGTAACATGTCATCAGTAGAATTTCCAGGATGTAACTGAGGATGCAGAAAATAACCAGACACAGCTACTTTAAAAATACACACATTGGCTGGTGTTAGGATTGATGATCTTTGTTGAAATGCACTGTGGTCTAAATTCTTTGACGGATAAGTAAAGAGTGGAGTTCATCTGCCAATGCAGGATTCAGACGACAAGCCTTAAAATCAAAGAGAAAAGAATCCATGTTTTAGATACACGTTGAATTGTTGGGTTTTCTTTCTTTTTTTCTTTCTTTCGTTCTTTCTACCTTCCTTTCTTTTTAGGAACAGTAAAGTACAATGAATTTCAAGAAAACTTCTTAATTAAGAAATATTTCTGTTCTGACTTCCTAATAAAAATAAGGTAAATTCAAATTTAGCCTAGGAATTTGAGTGTAGATCATACTCAAAATAACCAATCTATTATCATGTGAAAGAAATAAAATTTTAGTGCCAAGAACAAAAAGAATTTCCCAACTGATGATAACATTCTATGTTATGAATTATTAAAATAAGAAAAATGGAAAGATTTACATTTGGCCTCTAACTTGTTATGATCTCATTTTGGGAATAGCAGCATTTATATATCTATATATCTATATATTTTGGCTTTTATAAAGGGGGTTTATTTGGTTACAAAGTTACAGTCTTAAGGCCCAAAATGATCTCATCTATATTTTTAAATATATAGTTAGTTTATATATTTAACCCTTATTGACCAAAGTAAATAGGAGTAAGGTGCATAATTTCATAGAATCTCAAGAATTTGGAAGAGACATCAGAGGTTATCTCATCTAAACCCCACTCCATGCAGAAATTTTCCCTTCAGTATCCATGACAGTTGGTTGCTAGGTATCTGCTTAGTTGCTTAGTGGCAGGAAGTCACCACCTTATAGGGAAAGGTCTGTTTTTGTTTGTAACAGAAGATTCTTTCTTATATTAAGCTGAAATTTCCCTCCATATAATTTAGAATCATTGAAGAGTCCTAGGAGAACATAGAATGCTGGTCTTATAGAAACACTAGGAGGCAAGTAGTGTGCAAAGTCACCAGCCTGATAGTGGCAGAGCAAGACCAGCTCTGCATACTTTAGGTCCAGTGTCTGCCCACTATCTTACTACCTTACCTTTTCACATAACACACTGCCATTGGCTCTCATCCACCCCACCTCCCCATAATTCCTTTCTGTAGGTCAGTCTTTCAGTCTAGTGAAGGCCACTATCAGGACCCTCTCATGTTCTTCTTCTCTGAATGAAACATCCTCAGTTTCTCCTAGCGTGCCTCATATAACATAGGTTTCAGACTCTTCACTGGTTTACCACTTCTAAATTTTCTCCATTTTATCAGAATCTCCCTTAAAATATAGTGGCCAAAATTCAGTGCAGTATTCAAGATATAGTCTTATCAGTGCAGAATAATGGGGCTATTATTTCCCATTTCACAGAATAATAGTTCTAAGATTGTATTCTGTTTGTTTGTTTTTGCTGTTTTATTCAGGGTGAACATATGCCACATTTCAGAATATTTTTTAACACAAAGTTTTCTATGCTTATTTTTATTTAGAAGGATACTAAAGATAATGTAGAACTTGAAATCGACTTCGTTTGGAAGTCAGTGTAATACAGAAACCATTTAGGAAAAAAAATAGTTTAACAATAATTATCCATATTAATAGAAGTAAGGGTAAATCCTTCATAGGTAGTTATATTTGGTTGTGTGCTATGTTCCTATATTTATGTTAATGTGAATTTGATGCTTTGGAAATTTTAATTTCAAGCAAAATATATTAATTCTGTGGTTTCTAAACTTGCCTGCACATTGAAATTTACCCTGAGGAGCTTCAATAAATAAGCATGTGTCCCATTCCCACTGATCATGATATAATTGTTCTGAAATAAGGCCTGGGCTCTGGAATTTTTAAAAGATCCCAAGTCATCAAGTTGGTGGTGTAAAACATTCACTTGAGTATATCCTCTCAGAGACAGCTAAATAAAAGTGCAGAGTCAACTCTCTTGGAACTCTTGAGGACAATCAAAACTGGAAAATGATTCAATGAATGCTAAATTGGAAAAAAAAAAATGTTTGAAGATGATGGGGCAAATTTACTGGTCTGGGTGCCTTCAATAAACTTAGAGCCACATGGTTTATTCAGCTCACAGAAACAGCTACCTGACCTGGGTACTTCCTACCACAGTCACTCATCACAGACCACCCATGGCAGTGGTTAGCAAAAGAAGGCTGCAATGAAGGAAAAGAGGGACAAAAAAGATATGAGGTGTACAAGAAACAAAGACAAAATGGCTGAAGTCTCCAGCCTTATCAATAATTAAATCAAATGTAAATGGGTTAAAATCTCCATTCAAAAGACACAGATTAACAGAATGGATAAAAAAGCATGATCCAACTATATATTTTTATTTATGAGAGACTCACCTTAGACCCAAAGACACAAATAGGTTGAAAGTGAAAGGCTGGGAAAAACTATTCCATGCAAACAGTAACCAAAAAGGAAGCTAAGGTGGCATTAAATAGACATTAACTAAAAAAATCTTACAAGAGACAAAGAAGGACACTATATATTAATAAAAAGGTCAATCCATCAAGAAGATACAACAAGTATAAACGTATCTCCACCTAGTCACAGAGCCCCAATATGCATGGGGCAAACATTGAAAAAACTGAAGGGAGAAATAGACACTTCAATAAATGTTGGAGAGGGGGGAGATCAAAGATGGCAGCATAGAGAGAAATGGAAGTCAAGTAGTCCCCCTGGAACAACTGAAAAAGCCAGAAACAACTAGTAAATAAGCCGGAATAACTGCGGAGGGACAAACGTGACCGTCCACTCATCATACACCAACCTGAATTGGGAGGATGCCCGAGATCACAGCATAAAATCTAAGTAAAAACTGTGGATCTGGACCTCTGGAAGATGGCAGTTAGGAGAGACAGGGCAAAAACACACCTCCGTGAAAAATACTAGATAAAGGCCAGAGGGTCACCCACAACACCAGTTTCGGCGATGCACCAGCTGGACAGGGTCTGCTGGATCCGCAGGGACTGTGCACTTGGTGAGGCTGGGAGTCTGTGTCCCAGGCGAGTGAGTGAGCCCGCTGAATGTCTGGCAGCCACACTGCAGTGTGGGAAAGCCATGGGTTGGCATTTGGAGTTGGACTAGTTCTTTTTAAAAGCCCAAAAGTGGCTGCGGATATGGCGGCGAGGACTGCACAGGGAAGCGCGGCAGGAACAGTGTCGCCGCAACCTGTGGGTAAGCCTCAGTATCTGGCACGGATGATAGCCTTTCGTGCACCCGCTGCTAATTGTCTCAGAGCGAAGCAGGCAGGGGTTAGCCCAAAGGGGAGAGAAACCATGCCCCTTGCAGCCATCTTTCCGGCAGGCTGGGAACGCTCCTACCCAGCACCGGCACCAGAGCCAGAGCCCAGAGCTGTGCCAGGAAACCCAGTGCGACGGGAAGTGTTTCCAGCAACACATGCACATGCTACAGTGTCTGGCATGGACAGTGGCTTTTGGCACACCTGCAGCTGGTTGTCCCAGAGCGGGGAGGGTGGAGCAGTGTGAAAGGGGGGAGATTGGCCTGCCCCATTCAGCCATCCTTTCATCAGGCTGGGAATGCCCCTACACAGCCTGGCGGCCCAGAACTTCCCTTGAGGGACTGTGCGCGCTTGTGATGTAGCACAGCCTTCCCTCGGCAGAGGCCCCAGAAGGGCATGGCTGGGAAGAGGGACCCACTCAGAAATCCCAGGGACCATACGCCAATACCAAGGACTTGTGGGTCAGCGGCAGAGACGGTCTGTGGCGAGACCGAACTGAAGGTTTAGACTCTTGGAACAGCCTTAAATCTCCAGGAACACTGGGAAGTTTGATTGTTAAAGCCGCCCTCGCTCCCTAACCACTCAGACACACACCCCACATTCAGGGAGGACAGCACCAACTACACACACAAAACTGGTGCACCAATTGGACCCCACAAGAATCAGACCCCCACACACCACAAAGACAAAGTTGGGGAGAACTGGCTTGAGGGGAATAGGTGGCTCTCAGATGCCACCTGCTGGTTAGTTAGAGAAAGTGTACGCCACCAAGCTGTAGATCTGACAAATGAGAGACTGGTGTCTGAATAATCCTTCATATCCTAAAAGAACCCTATCAAGTAAAGCAAATGCCAAGAGGACAAAAACAACAGAAAATTTTAAAGCATATGGAAAAAACAGATGATACAGATAAACCAGACCTAAACACCCAAATCAAAATATTAGAGGAGACGCAATACTTGGAGCAATTAATCAAAGAACTAAAGACAAACAATGAGACCATGGCACAGGATATAAAGGACATGAAAAAGAGCATGGCACAGGATATAAAAGACAGGAAGAAGAGCCTAGAAGAGCATAAAGAAGAAATTGCAAGAGTAAATTAAAAAAATAGATGATCTTATGGAAATAAAAGAAACTGTCGAACAAATTAAAAAGATTCTGGATACTCATAGTACAAGACTAGAGGAAGGTGAACAATGAATCAGTGACCTGGAATACAACAAAACGGTAAATAAAAGAACAAAAGAAAGAATGGGGGAAAAAATAAAAAAAATCAAAATGGACCTCAGGGATATGATAGATAAAATAAAACATCCAAATATAAGACTCATTGGTGTTTCAGAAGGGGAAGAGAAGGGTAAAGGTCTAGAAAGAGTATTCAAAGAAATTGTTGGGGAAAACTTCCCAAACCTTCTACACAATATAAATACACAAAGCATAAATGCCCAGCGAACTCCAAGTGGAATAAATCCACTCCAAGACATATTCTGATCAGACTGTCAAATATGGAAGAGAAGGAGCAAGTTCTGAAAGCAGCAAGAGAAAAGCAATTCACCACATACAAAGGAAACAACATAAGACTAAGTAGTAACCACTCAGTGGCCACCATGGAGGCTAGAAGTCAGTGGCATGACATATTTAAAACTCTGAGAGAGAAAAATTTCCAACCAAGAATACTTTATCCAGCAAAGCTCTCCTTCAAATTTGAGGGAGAGCTTAAAGTTTTCACAGACAAACAAATGCTGAGAGATTTTGCTAATAAAAGACGTGTCCTGCTTGAGATACTAAAGGGAGCCCTACCAACAGAGAAACAAAGAAAGCAGAGAGAGAGATGGAGAAAGGTTCTGTAGTATTAGATGAAGATGCATTTTTAAGCCATATAGTGACCACTGAATGTAAGTTTGGCTTTATTATCATCATAGTCATCTTAAGACACAACCCTATATTAAATTATTTTTAATTCTGTATTTCAGAGAGAAATGGACATTGCAGAATGGTGACATTATGAAGGAGAAAACATACTTGGTATCACATCCTATTCTATGCTATCATTTCTTTCACTCTATATCAAATGGGTAACTCAGGTTTACAGTATGGCATTCTTTCTGAAACACTAGAAGTCAGAAGATGAAGATACTTGCCTCAGTTTTCTGACTTGCTGATTGTTAATGTGGTCATCTCACTTAACTTGTAAGATGACTCTTAGTTTCCTAATTGATAAAACAGGAATTAGGCTAAGAATAATTCAAAACTATTAAATTTAAGTCTGCAAATACAGACTTCTTTTGAAAATACAAAGGAATACTCTTACCCTTTTTGAGACCATTGAAAAATATGTATTCTCAATTATGTTTTATTGGTTGGTGTAGATCAAATGCCATTGTCTGGAGATAGGCATGGGATATATAGAGCCAAGGCATATAGAGAGCAGTGTTGGTGAAAATGTCTATTTATATATGGAGAGACATCTGTTACTGTAGTCATTGAACCACTAAATTTAAGTGGCAATTATTAACTTCTATTTCATACACTGAAATAAAAGAACATTAATTGTGGACCCAAGATTTGCTATTTGTTGCATAGTTAATGGAAATACTGAACCATTTTAGCTTCTGAGTTCAGATAGAGGGTTTGGAAAAAAAAAAAATCTATTTACTCTCTGATCCCTAAGCTTGCATAGTTTACAGTGAGAATTCTTAAACAAAACAAAATTGTCTCAATGCATTTAGTTCCTTGGTTCAGATAAAAATAATCTGAATAGCAAGGGTTATGTGTAGGCATGTTTGTAAATATACAAAGGAGGAAGAAGGGGAAGTATTGATCTGTATTCAGATTTATTTTGCAACCTATGTTTGGTGAGAATAATGCAACAATATCCTCATCTGTAAAATTTATAATACGGCCACTATTTTGTGACATCAAATAAGGTGAATATAAATATCTGAAAATTAAATACTATTCTGAAACTTTTGAAAAAATAATAGAGGGGCATATAGGGAAAAAATATACCTATTGCAAACTAATTACAGTTAGTAGTATTTTAACGTTCTTTCATCAACAATTACAAAGGTACTATACCAATACTATGAGTCAGCAATGGAGGGGGGGGGTAGTTAGGGGTATGGGAGGATTTGAGTTTCCTTTTTTTTTGTATTTGTTTTCTGGAGTAATGAAAATGTTCTAAAAACTGAAAAAAAAATTAATTGTGGTGATGGATGCACAGCTGTATGATGGTACCGAGGGCAATTGATTGTTTGATTTGTACACTTTGGATCTTTGGTTAATTGTATGATATGTGAACAATCTCAATAAATAAAAAAAAAATTTTAATTAAAAAAATAAAAAATAAATGTTGGAGACCTCAATACACAACTTTTATCAATGGATAGAACATCTAGACAGAAGATGAATAAGGAAACCTGAAAAATACTATAAACAAACTAGATAAACAGAAATACACAGAACACCAACACAATAACAGTGCAATACGCATTCTTCTCAACGGCACATGGTTCATCCCCTAGGATAGATCGTATATCACAAAAAGTCTCAATAAATTTAAAAAGATTGGAATTATACAAAGCAGTTTCTCTGATCCAAATGGAATGAAGCTAGAAATCAGTAACAGAAGGAAAACTGGAAAACCCACAAATATGTGGAAGTTAAACAATACTTAACCAGTGACTCAAAGAAGAAATCACAAGGAAAATGAGGAAGTATCTTGAGAAGGATGAAAAAGAACATCATACCAAAACTTATGGGACTCAGCAAATCAGAGATTTAACCTCACAAATGGAGGAACTAGAAAAAGAAGAGCTTTAAACCTAAAGTAAGTTGAAGGAAAGAAAGAATAAAGATGAAAGCAGAGATAAATGAAATAGAAAAGCAATAGAATCAAAGAGACCAAAAGTTGGTTCTTTGAAATGATCAATAATGTTGACAAATCTTGAGCTAAACTGACAAAGAAAAACAAAAGGATGCAAATAATTAAAATCCAAAATAAAAGGGTGACATTACAATTGATCTTAGATTTAAAAGATTATGAGAATACTGTAAGCAACTATATGCTAACAAATTAGGTAATCAAGAGGAAATGGACAAACTCCTAGAAACACACAGCTTACCTAAACTTACTCCAGTAGAAATAGAAGCTCTCAACAGACCAAAAACAAGTAAAGTCACTGAATCAGTAATAACCCCCCCACCCCCACCCAACAAAGTCCAGGACAAGATTGCTTCACTGGTGAATTCTACCAAACATTCTAAGAAGAACAATCCTGATTAAACTCTTCCTAACTCATTTTATGAAGCCAACATTACCCTAATATCAAATAAAGACATCACAAGAAAACAAAACTACAGACCAGTTTCCTTTATGAACTTATAGATATCCAGAAATCCTCAATAAAGTACTAGCAAATCAAATACAACAGCATATTAAAAAATTATACACCATGGTTAAGTGGGGTTAATCCCAGAGATGCAAGGGTGGTTCAACATAAGAAAACTACTCAATGTAATACACCACATTAACAGAATGAAGGGGAAAAAAAAAAAAAATGCATGACCATCTCTACTGATGCAGAAAAGGTTTTCAATAAAATCCAACACCTTTTCATGATAAAAACACTCAAAAAAATAATAGAAGGGAACTTCCTCAACATGATAAAGGGCATATATGAAAAACCTACAGCTAACATTATACTCAACAGTGAAAAGCTGAAGGCTTTCTTCCTGAGATCAGGAACAAGACAAGAATGCCCACTATCACTACTGCTATTCAGCATTGTACTGGAAGTCCTTAGCGGAGCAATTAGGAAGAAAAAGAAACAAAATGATACCTTAATTGGAAAGATAGAAGTAAAACTTTACCTGTTCTCAGATGACATCCTTTATGTGGAAAGATCTCAAAAAAATCCGTAAGAAAACAATTAGAACTGATAAATGAATTCAGCAAGTTGCACACTTACAAGATTAACACCCAAAATTCAGTTGCATTTCTAAATACTACCCAAAGAATATTCTGAAATGGAAAATTTTAAAAAATTCATTCACAATAACTCATAAAAGAATAAAATACCTAGGATTAAATTAACCGAAGAGATGAAGGACTTGTACACTATAAAACATTGCTGAAAGAAATAAAAGAAGACTGAAATACTTTGTAAGACTTTCCATAGCTAGGAAGACAATATTATTAAGATGCCAGTAGTGCCCAAAGCTATCTTCAGATTCAATGCAATCCCTTTAAAAATCCCAGCAGCTTTTTTTTCAGAAATGGAAAAGCCGATCTGCAAATTCTTACGGAATTGCAAGGGGCCCTGAACAGCCATATCATTATTGCAAAGGAAGAACAAAGTTGAAGGTCTGACACTTTGTGATTTCAAAACCTACCACCAAGTCACAGTCAGTAAAACAGTGTGGTACTGGCATGAAGGTAGACACATAGACCAATGGAATAAAATTAAGAGTTCAGAAATAAACTCATTTATCTATAACTGACTGATTTTTAACAAGAGTGCCAAGTACGTAAATTGGGGAAGGAACAGTCTCAACAAATGTGCTGCTAAAACTGGATATCCACATGCAAAAGAATGACGTTAGACCCCTTACCTCACACTATATCCAAAAAAATTAACTCTAAATGGAACAAAGACCTAAACATAAGAGCTAAAACCATTAAACTCCTAGAAGAAAGTGGGGGCTCCTTCATAACCTTGGATTTGGTAGTGATTCCTTAGATATGACACCAAAAGCATAAGTAACAATAGAAAAAATAGACAAAATGGACTTTGTCAAAATTAAAAGGCTTTGAACATCGAAGGACACTATCAATAAAGTGAAAAAGACAACCTACAAAATAGGAAATATATATATGATAAAGGCTTAATATCCAGAATGTAAAAAGAATTGCTACAGCTCAACAATAGACAAAACAGAAAGACAATTTAAAAATGGGCAAAGGACATTTCTCCAAAGAAGATATATAAATGGCCAAGAAGCACATGAAAAGATGCTGAACATCATTGGTCATCAGGGAAAGGCAAAGCAAAATCACAATGAGATACCACTTCACACCCACTAGGATGCCTATAATTTGAAAAATAAGAAAATAAATTTTGGCAAGGTTGTGGAGAAATCGGAACCCTTATACATTGTTGGTGGCACTGTAGAATGGTGCAGTTTGATTTCCAAACTGTGTAAATCAGTTTGGCAGTTCCTCAGAAAATCGAAAATAGAATTACCATATGCCCAGCAGTCTCACTTCCTGGTATATACCCCAAAGTATTGAAAGCAGGGCTTCTAACAGGTATTTGTACACCACAATAGCCACTTTATTCACAATAGCCAAAAGCTGGAAGCAACCCAAGGGTACATCAATGGGTGAATGGATAAAATATGGTATGTACATACAGTGGAATATTCAGTTGTAAAAAGGAATGAGATTCTGATGCATGTGGCAACATGGATGAACCTTGAAGACATCGTGTTGAGTGAAATAAGCCAGACACAAAAGGACAAATAATGTATTATTGTGCATATATGAAATACCTAGAAGCAGCAAATTTGATAGACAGATGGTGCATTATAGGTTACTGGGATGGGGGTGGGGTGGAGTGGGGAGAGTGAATTATGGTTTAATGGGTAAGTAATTTTTGTTTGAGGTGAGGAGGGGTAATAGATGTCAGTGACGGTAGCAAAATATATGAATATAATTATACTGAATTGTACCATTTAATGTTTTTTAAATGGGATATTTTGTACTTTCTATTGTTACTACAATAAAAAGTGAAAACAAACAAGAAAGTATCCGCAGGTGATTTTAATATGCAGACACGTTTGGGAACCACTGATGTAATAAGCTCAGATTCAGCCAAGGGACTTAGAAAATGGTTCTTTGCTTTGTTCCCCTGCTCAAGCTAAACAATTTGTATACTATACAGATTGTTTTACAGATTTTATCACAATGTAATTCTAATTTGGACTTCATGGATGCCACATACACAGTTTTTTTTTTCTTTTTTTAAAATTTGCTTGCAGTTACTATTCGTAATGATTTTCCCTCCTTCCCAACACTCCCCCCTTTTAACAGATGCCTTATTTTAGAGGTGTAATGCATTTGGGAATCTAAATAAACTGATTACATGGATTAAAACATGAAAAAGCCTTATTTAAACTGATTACCTGAAACTCATGAATATTCCTCCTAAGTGTGATCAATGTCATGCATAAAAACCTGTTTATTAAAGACTACATTTTATTCACGTACTAGAATGAAGATATAGGTTTGCACTTTGGGTGAAAGAAAATATGACCGTTTTGGTGCTGGGCCTTACCCAGCAGATAATAGCAGCGTGAAAAAGAATAATTTGCATCAAAATAGAACTTTTATCATCTGAGGTAATTTTGCTAATAAGAATCTGACAGAATTGTCTACAAATAGTCTGCAAGTCTGACAACTTCTCTGTAGACAGAGAATATCTGCACGGTAATTAAGTAGGCAAAGACACAAATCCATGAAGATGTTCAAGGCTCAACCAAAAACCCAGACATTTTTATTTGGGCCCTTATTCTAAAGCTTACCTTAGAATAATAGTGTTTTGCTCTTGCTTCATCCTTCGTGACACCCAAGCCAAGCTGAAGACATCGTGCATGGTAGAACGAGGCCATGGCCATGCCTCTGATGATGAATTCCGGGAGACAGTCCGTGATGCGAGCGATCATGGGGATGTCGTGGACCTCATCATAGTCAGCAATCCTGTCAGGGACATGACATTGAAAAGAATGTCAGTTGTGGTTTATTCGAACGAACAACATGCAATTGGCTTTGTGCCCAAAGTGGTTTCTCTATTTTTACCCTTTTAAGAACTAAGTTGTTTGCTGTGTGTTGAAGGGTAAATATAACTAACGGGGAAGATGAACTAACTAGAGTGGTTACTCTACAGCTTCCCTGTGATTATACTTGTCAGGTTTAATAAACAATAGAAAGCAATAGAAAGCTTCTTATTTCTTGTAATAGTAATATTTTAAGCTTAATACCACTTCTCAGATTTAAGCTGGGGAAAAAATCGTTTTCTATTTCTCTGGTCATTTTTGTAAACATCAACTTTAGATTTGGACTTCTCTCTTATAGGACCAGAAAATACTTTAAGAAACTAGCAAGTCTGTCTTTTTTTTAAAATGGGCAGTAAAAAGAAGTCATCCTTTATAACACAAATACAAATATGAAGAATTGGGTAAAAATGAGATCCTGTCAACCCCACATTAACTGTAACACTATGAAGAATAGGAATGTGGAAAATGGAAAGTTCCAAAGTATGAAAGAACCATTTAAAGTCTTAGTTTAACCAAGGGCACTTGCTCTAGGACATTGGAGTTTAACCAAGGGCACTTGCTCTAGGACATTGCATTTCCTACTGCCTGGAAGCCACGGCGGTGGGGAGGAGTAAGTAGAAGCATTTCCTTCTTCCTTTCGTCCTTCAGGGCAGATCACTGCCTCACACTGGGGCTGGGAGCGAGGGGAACTCGGGGTCTCCGTTGCCTGGACATTTTGGGGCAATTCATCAGCACAGCTCATAGTCTTCTAGAGGACATCCAGGTCTTTTATCTTGGTATACTGCTTTTATACAGAATGATCAATTATTCTAAGGGATACATAGATCCATATCGGTTCAGAGAAAAAAGGTTTCATATATTTTATAAGGTATTAATGTCAGAGTCTTTTAACCATTATTCTCATTTTACAGCCTTTATCAAACTATATTTGAATTGTGCAGAGTGGCTGGAGAGTGTAGGAAGAAATTAAGACTTATTTAATGAATATTTCTGATGTGCCAAGTTATGTTTTGTTGTTTTGTTTTGTTTTCTAATATGGAACACTTCACAAATTTGCATCTCATCCTTGTGCAGGGGCCATGCTAATCTTCTCTGTATTGTTCCAATTAGTATATGTGCTGCTGAAGCGAGCACCCAAGTTATATTAAGTACTTTATAGACACTAATTTTATAATCCTACAGTAGATGTCTTTTCTTCTTACTGATAAAGCAATTGATATTCAAAAAAGTTAAGAAACTTGCTTAACGTCATGCAGCTGAAATGCAGAGCTAAAAGGAGTGAAACCCTGGAGACTAATGGCATAGAATTGTGCTATCCAATATGGTAGTCATTAGCCACATGTGGCTATTTGAATTAATTAAAGTTAAATAAAATTTGAAAGTTCAGTTCTCCAGTTACACTAGCCATATTTTAAGCGCCCAATGGCCATCATTTCCAGCTTTGCAGAAAGTTCTATTAAACAGTTACGGCCTCGAAAATCTGATAAAAGTTCTTGTCGATATATTCATCCAGCTTATTCACCTTTTGGAAAATGTAACACACTTTGTGAAAAATTTCATCATATAGTAATATTCCACAAGAATCCCTTGAGCGTAGACATTTCCACGTTCTGCTGCTGCCCTTAAGCAGTGCAAGGCAGCATCGGTATCCTGGCGGATGCCTTGTCCATAGAAGTACATGAGACCAAGTGCACCCTGGGACTCCAGATTTCCATTGCCGCATGCTTGTGAATGCCAAAAAAATGCCTATGGAAAAGTACAGGTTCATCATTTTAGTTATTATTCACAGATGGGATTATAAATTAAAGAATAACAGAAAGCACAATAATCTCTACTTATAAGCTAGTCCTATTATTCCCCTTTATGAAAAAGTTCTAGCCCTTGAAGGAATTTTTTATCTAAAAGTCAGTGCTAAGGTGAGCCCCTGGGCCGTCTACTGCAGTGAGGTTCCAGTCCAGCCACCAGTGCGGGAGTTCTTGGCAGATGGAAGATCAGCGGTTTCAGGTTGCAGGATTTTCAGATTTTCCAAAGAGAAGGGTCAAGAAGATGTGAAATAGGAGCCAAGTGCCTGAAAGGCTTTGTGTCACAACTCAGGGGACACAGCAGGGAAGAGAGGAGCAGCTGATGCTAAGGAATGGCTAGAGTTCCAAGGGGATCAGAGATGGCAGCTGTCAAGATCAAAAAAGAAACACTGTATGCAGTAGCAACACATTTCTTTAATACTTAGCTACAGTGAATTTGAATTAGTTCAAAAAAGTATTTCCAAGTGACTGCTCATTTCCTGAGGGTGGGCTTAGTTGTTCTGTGCCTTAAATAACTTTGCCATTAATTCCTCTCTATGTAAGAATTGGCCCAGTATTTCCTTCTCCCTGTAGGATTCCTTGGAAAATATTTTAATCATTGATGATTAAATATTAGATGTCTGTAAAAATCCTAAATTGATTTAATTTTTAAATTTTTTAGTATATTTTACTTATTAGTCTCATTACGTCCTCAAATCAAATAAAATATTAATTTATTCATTCACATTTGTAGGATTTGGCCTTTAATTTTAGGACTCTCCCTTTTTTAGCTTTTATGGTGAAATAATAATTTGTATGTGTAACTTTATAGTATACAAAATACTCTAACTTTGTGGTCTCTTCTGGTAGAAGTGGGGGAGGTAGCATTTATCAATGAGTAAAGGATGTGAAATGACCTTTAGATCCTACAATGTACCTTTCTTTATATTTTAAAGAAATCTAAAAGATATTAAAAACTACACATTTATTCCCCACCACCTTCCTTTCCAAAGAGAAACAGTGAAGCAATTCTTAGTCTAAATATAAAGCTAGCATTAGAAAAAAATAAAAGGTAGTTGTTACCTTTTCTAACTCTTTAGGTTCTTTTGTTGAATAATATAATCCTAGGATACTTTGAGCCTTCACACTAGCTTTTGGATTCCCATTGTCTGCAGCAAAAAGCCACAGTCTAAAAGAGAAGGGCAAAGGCAAGTTATTCTTTGTTTCAGCATTTCATTAAAACAATGTCTTGTTCTCAGGTAAGATTACCTTTCAGCTTCCTCATCTGATCGTTTAATGCCTTTTCCTTCATAATAAGCTCTCCCAAGGTTGTAAGCAGCTGCAAATTTTAAGTGTCTTGCTTTGGGACATGGAGAATTGACAATTTTCTTCATATATTCCACTCCTTTTTCCTTCCACAAAGGAAAAGAATAAACAAAAAACCCTAGTCTTTAGTTTTACCCCAACTGAACATTTTCTCCAATAACGTACAATGTTTACCCCCCAACATTATGTATAATATCTTGAATCCACACTAAAGGGATATGACTGTCCTGGAATCTGCAGAGCTGTAGGCAGAGAAGGAAAGAAGTCTAAGTGCATCCCTTCATGAAGCACTCACAGGAGCTCTGGGATGGAAGACATTGGTTCAGAATCTCCTTCATTTTGTAGCATCCAGGGTTGCAGTAAGTCTCAGTATGCGTTTTCTTTTTTTCTTTCTTCCCTCCCAACTTATAACTCCCTGAATCAGCACTCACTGAGGAAACAGTTCTTAGAACTTATCAAAGTGCAAGAATAGCCAGTAACTTTTTTCCCATTTATAATTCTTACAATATAATTCTTTTGTGGGCCCCAATAAATACTTGTCTTCTTTCTTCAAGCATACTTTCTTCAGGGTGTTCAGTGATAATTTACAACCAATTTTTCATATGACATCTGCTACATATCCACAGAGAAAGCATAGAAAACATAACCACAGGCAACAAAAGGATTGCCTCAAATTACATCCATTTAAGACACAAATCTTCAGTCATCAAGCAAAAGAAGAAAATATTTACTGACAAATGGACAAATACATTTTACATTCTAGCTTTTATACCCTCACTGCTCTCTCAAATACTATTGCTAGCTAAACACCATGGTAATAAATAAGAAAATAAAGGTGTTTTAATTTTAGTGATTCCCTAATTAAATGGATCTATTTTTTTTTATCAATACATGAGGCATCCCCAATTGGATAACAATAGAGAACTTGAAGTAATGGATGTGGAGTGAAGTGGTTCTGTAAATCCTCCCTCTGATAACAATGATTCAATCTGGACGAAATAAACAACACTTTAAAGGGTCTCAAAAGTGTCCGTTCCCCAAGGACACACAGGCTGAGGGAGAGATTACTCTTGAAAACTGCAACTGGAATGGATTCATGAAGTTCAATCAATCCCCCACTGTATAAACATACACAAAGAAAACCTTTCTTAGGTGCATATGAATGATTCAAACTGCTGAAAGCAAGGTAAAGAAAATCTTGGAAGCAGCCAGGGAAATATGACACATTATTTACAGGGGAAAAACAATAAAAATAATGGCCAATTTGTCATGAAAAATAATGGGGGCCAGAAGATTTTAGAATGGCATATTTACAGTGTTGAAAGAAAAAAAAAAAAAACAGTCAACCAGTGAAGCTATTAATCAAAAATGAAGTCAAATTAAAAACATTTTCATATAATCAAAATTTGAGATAATTCATCACCTGCAGACCTGCACTACAAGAAATGACTTTAAAGGAAGTCCTTCAGGTTGAAAGGAAATGGGAAATAATTCCAGATGGCAGCTAAGTTTGATGGGAAAGAATGAAGAGCACAAGAAATGGTGAATATGTAACAAATTTAAAAGGATACATTCACACACCCGCATGTGCATGTGTGCATGTGCACACACACATATGCATCCATGAGTATGTATACATATTCTTTTAATTTCTTTAAAAAGACACATGACTAAGCAAAAATGACAACACTGTATTGTGTATTCTTGGGTTTATAACATTTTTAAATGTGATATACCACAACAAATAGCTTTAAAGATGGGAGAGAGTAGGTAAATGAAAAGTTTTCTGGCAAACTTCCTGTATTTTAACTGAAGTAATTCAATATGAACTCCATGTAAATTATGATAAGTTAAAAATGCATATTGTGCAAACTAATCCTAAACCAAGTAGAAGAAAAGAAATAATGATTAAAGCAAAATAAATGACATAGAGAACAAAAAAAACCAATAGAATAAATAATACCAAAAGTTGGTTCTTTGAGAAGATCAACAAGATTGACAAGTCCATAGCTAGACTGACAAAATCAAAAAGAGAGAAGATCTATATAAACAAAATAATGAACGAGAAAGGTGACATTACTGCAGATCCTGAAGAAATTAAAAAAATTATAAGAGGATACTATGAACAACTGTATGGCAACAAACTGGATAATGTAGAGGAAATGGACAATTTCCTGGAAACATATGAACAACCTAGACTGACCAGAGAAGAAACAGAAGACCTCAACCAACCAATCACAAGCAAAGAGATCCAATCAGTCATCAGAAAGCTTCCCACAAATAAATGCCCAGGGCCAGATGGCTTCACAGGGGAATTCTATCAAACTTCCCAAAAAGAACTGACACCAATCTTACTTAAACTCTTTCAACACATTGAAGAAAATGGAACAGTACCTAACTCATTTTTTTTTTTTTTTTACATTTTATTTTGAAATATATTCAAAGTTACAGGAACAGTTGCAAATACAATACAAACGCCATACACAGAACTCTAGCATTCCCTGACCCCCCCAATACCCCGATCCACTAACTTTAACATGTTGTCACACTGCTATTTCTTTCCCTCCCTCCCTCTCTCCCTATCTATCATCCATCATCTATTGCTCTTTCTTCTGAACATATGAGAGCTAGCTGCACACATCCTTGAACAAACACTATAATTCACATATACAATTCCCATGAACAGGAACATTCTTTTATGCAATCCCATTAAGCACAGCTAAGAAGTACAAGAGATTCAACAATGGTACAAAGCTTACATTCTATATTTCCTTTTCCTTATGTCCCAACTGTGTCCCTTTGAGCCTCCTGTCCTCCATCCTCAGATCATATCCAGGGTCATCCTTGGCATTCAATTGTCATCTATTTAGACTGCCTTTTTTTTTTTTCTCAATTGTGGAAACATATATATTGCCTAAATCTTCCCATTCCACTCCCTCCCTAGCATTCCATTAGTGGGATTAATCACATTTAGAATGTTGTAATGCTATCACCTTCCCACTATCCATTACTAGAAATTTCCCTTCACCTCAAACAGCAACCCTACACTCATTTCTTAACTCCCCATTGTCCCTTCTCCCATTTCTCTTAACCCATACTCTACTTTTCATCTCTATGGTTGTATTCTCTGATAATTTCTCTGTGTTTACTGTGGGGCTTAAAATTAAACTCTTAAATCCATAATACTCTTGTTTTTCTTTGATACCAACTTAATTTCAATAGGACACATAAACTATGTACCTATACTCCTCCATTCCCCCACCTTTATATAGTTCTTGTCAAAAATTACATATTTTACATTGAGTTCAAAACCACTAATTTGTCATTAGAGTTTGTGTATTTTATATCATGTAGGAAGTAAATAGTGGCATTACAATTCACAAATTATTGACTTCTATTTGTATTCAATGTGGTCAGAGATTGTGCTTTGAATATATTCAATTGTAGTTTTTTTTGTTTTTCTTTTTGTTTTTTTATTTATTGAGGCTTGTTTTATGTCCCAGCATATGGTTCATTCTGGAGAAAGATCCGTGATCACTAGAGAAAAATGAGTGTCCTGGTGATTTGGGATGTAAGGTTCTATATATGTCTGTTAAAATTCTCTATATCTCTTTCTCTTTTCTTTGCTTCTCTGTCGGTAGGGCTCCCTTTAGTATCTGAAGTAGGGCAGGTCTTTTATTGGCAAAATCTCTCAGCATTTGTTTGTCTGTGAAAAATTTAAGCTCTCCCTCAAATTTGAAGGAGAGTTTTGCTGGATAAAGTATTCTTGGTTGGAAATTTTTCTCTCTCAGAATTTTAAATATGTCATGCCACTGCCTTCTGGCCTCCACAGTGGCCGCTGAGTAGTCACAACTTAGTTTTATGTTGTTTCCTTTGTATGTGGTGAATTGTTTTTCTCTTGCTGCTTTCAGAACTTGCTCCTTCTCTTCAGTATTTGAGAGTCTGATCAGAATATGTCTTGGAGTGGGTTTATTTGGATTTATTCTATTTGGAGTTCACTGGGCATTTATGCTTTGTGTATTTATATTGTGTATAAGGTTGGGGAAGTTTTCCCCAACAATTTCTTTGAATACTCTTTCTAGACCTTTACCCTTGTCTTCCCCTTCTGGGACTCCAATGACTCTTAAATTTGGATGTTTTATTTTATCTATCGTATCCCTGAGATCCTTTTTGATTTTTTTCTCCATTCTTTCTTTTGTTCTTTCATTTTCTGTTCTGTGGACCTCTAGGACACTGAGTTGTTGTTCAACTTCCTCTAATCTTGTATTATGAGTATCCAGAGTCTTTTTAATTTGGCCAACAATTTCTTTTATTTCCATAAGATCTTCTGTTTTTTTATTTAATCTTGCAATTTCTTCTTTATGCTCTTCTAGGGTCTTCTTTATGTCCCTTTTACCCTGTTCCATGGTCTTCTTCATGTCTTTTATATCCTGTGACATGTTTTCATTCCTCGATTGTGATTGTTTGATTAATTGTGCCAAGTACTGTGTCTCTTCTGATATTTTGATTTGGGTGTTTGGGATCAGGCTCTCCATATCATCTGGTTTTATCATATGCATTAAGATTTCCTGTTGTTTTTGGCCTCTTGGCATTTGCTTTGCTTGATAGGGTTGTTTCAAGTTGTAAAAAAAAAAAATACCCATCTAATTTTTCAGAAATACAAGTTGGCAGCCTACACTTTCTCCAACTAACCAGCAGATGGCATCTGCGAGTCACCTATACCCCTCAAGTCAGTTCTCCCCAACTCTGTCTCTGTGGTGTGTGGGGAAATGATTTTTGTGGGGTTCAGTTGTTGAACTCAGTTTGGGTTTGTTGTTGGAGCTGTCCGCCCTGAACGTGGTGCGTGTGTCTGGGTGGTCAGGGAGGCAGGGCCGCTTTAATATTCAAACCTCCCAGGTGTTCCCGGAGATTCAAGGCTGTTGCAAGAGTCTAAGCCTTCATTTCAGTTTTGCCCCAGATTTTCTCTGTCGCTGACCCACAAACCACTGGCATTGACATAGCATCCCTGGGTTTTCCGAGTGAGCCCCCCTTCTCAGCTGTGATCTTCCAGGACCTCTGCTGAGGGAAGGCTGTGCTGCATCACTAGTGTGCGTCGTCCTTCAAGGGAAGCCCTGGGCTGCCGGGCCGTGCAGGGGCGCTCTCTGCCTGATGCAAAGATTAGCCTATAATTCTTGACTGGTGTAAGTTCTGAATAAAAGGCAGATAGTAGAGCTGGGCCCCACCCCTTTTCTCTTAGAGAAGATAGACGACCTAGGGGGAGGTCATTAGCATTTCAATGGTCTCTCTCTGCCTGTGCCACACCCCTGTCTGGGTCACAGAACTGGGAACTGAAAATGGCCGACACTTTCTCCACTGACTCGAAAAAGGAACAGAGCTAGTCTGAGGTGACCCTCCGGCTCTCCAAGGTCAGCCATCACCCAAAGCCTCTGTCTGCTTGTTGGGGATTCGTACCTCATAGTGAGCAGTTCACACTCACTAATTAAAACCCCAGTTGGAGCTCAGCTGAGCTATATTTGCTTGCTGGGAGAAAGCTTCTCTCTGGCACCATGAGGCTTTGTAGCTCGGGCTGTGGGGGAGGGGTCTCCCGATTTGGATCCACAGTTCTTACTTACAGATTTTATGCTGTGATCTCAGGCATTCCTCCCAATTCAGGTTGGTGTATGATGAGTGGATGGTCACATCTATCCCCCTGCAGTTATTCTGGATTATTTACTAGTTGTTTCTGGTTTTTTTTAGTTGCTCCAGGGGGACTACTTAGCTTCCACTCCTCTCTATGCCGCCATCTTAGATCCGGGCCTCCCTAACTCATTTTATGACGCTAACATCACTCTAATACCAGAACCAGGTAAAGAACACTACAAGAAAGGAAAACTCAGGCCTATCTCCCTAACGAATATAGATGCAAAAATTCTCAACAAAATACTTGCAAATCGAATCTAAAGACACATTAAAAAAAATCATACACCATGACCAAGTGGGGTTCATCCCAGGTATGCAAGGATGGATCAACATAAGAAAATCAATCAATGTATTACAACACATTAACAAATCAAAAGAGAAAAATCAAATGATCATCTCAATAGATGCTGAAAAAGCATTCAACAAAATCCAGCATCCTTTTTTGATAAAAACACTTCAAAAGGTAGGAATTGAAGGAAATTTCCTCAAAATGATAAAGGACATATACAAAAAACCCACAGCCATCATAGTACTCAATGGCGAGAGACTGAAAGCCTTCCCTCTAAGATCAGGAACGAGACAAGGATGCCCGCTGTCACCACTGTTATTCAACATTGTGATAGAAGTGCTAGCCAGAGCAATCCAGCAAGATAAAGAAATAAAAGGCATCCAAATCAGAAAGGAAGAAGTAAAACTGTTATTATTTGCAGATGATATGATCTTATATCTGAAAACCCTTAGAAATCGATGACACAGCTACTTGAGCTAATAAATTAAAGATTAATGCACATAAGTCAGTAATGTTCCTATACATTAGAAATGACCTAACTGAAGAGTCACTCAAGAAAAAGATACCATTTTCAATAGCAACTAAAAAAATCAAGTACCTAGGAATAAACTTAACCAAGGATGTAAGAGACCTATATATAGAAAACTCCATAACTTTACTAAAAGAAATAGAAGGGGACCTAAAAAGATGGAAAAATATTCCTTATTCATGGATAGAAAAGCTGAATGTCATTAAGATGTCAAATCTACCCAAAGTCATCTACAGATTCAATGCAATTCCTATCAAAATTACAACAACCTACTTTGCAGACTTGGAAAACTAGCTATCAAATTTATTTAGAAGGGGAAGATGACTTGAATTACTAAAAACATTCTAAAAAAGAAAAACAAAGTGGGAGGACTTTACACTCCATGACTTTGAAGCTTATTATAAAGCCACAATAGTCAAAACAGCATGGTACTGGCACAAAGATAGACATATTGATTAATGGAATCAAATTGAGAATTCAGAGATAGGCCCTCAGATCTACAGTCGACTGATCTTTGATAAGGCCCCAAAACCACTGAACTGGAACATAACAGTCTATTCAACAAATGGGACTGGGAAAGCTGGATATTCATATCCAAAAGAATGAAAGAGGACCCCTACTTCACACCCTACACAAAAACTAACTCAAAATGGATTAAAGACCTCAATATAACAGTACCATAAAAATCCTAAAAGATAATGTAGGGAAACATCTTCAAGACCTTGTATTAGGAGGTCACTTCCTAGGCTTTACACAAAAAGCACAAGCAACAAAATTAAAAATAGACAAATGGAAACTCCTAAAACTTAAAAGCTTCTGTACCTCAAAGGAATTTGTCAAAAAAGTAAAGAGGCAGCCAACTCAATGGGAAAAATATATTTGGAAACCATGCATCTGACAAAAGACTGATATCTTTCATATGTAAAGAAATCCTACAACTGAATGACAGCAGTACAGACAGTCCAATAACAAAATGGGCAAAAGATATGAAAAGACAGTTCTCTGAAAAGGAAATACAAATGGCAAAAAAACACATGAAAAAAATGTTCAGCTTCACTAGCTATTAGGGAGATGCAAATTAAGACCACAATGAGATACCATGTCACACCAATTAGATTGGCTGCTATTAAACAAACAGGAAACTATAAATGCTGGAGAGGATGTGGAGAAATTGAAACTCTCATTCATTGTTGGTGGGACTGTATAATGGTTCAGCCACTCTGGAAGAAAGTCTGGCAGTTCCTTAGAAAACCAGATATAGAGTTACCCTTCGATCCAGCAATTGCACTTCTCGGTATATACCTGGAAGATCTGAAAGCAGTGACATGAACAGATATCTGCACACCAATGTTCATAGCTGCAATATTCACAATTGCCAAGAGATGGAAACAACCCAAATGCCCTTCAAGAGATGAGTGGATAAACACACGATGTGGTATATACACATGATGGAATACTACGCAGCAGTAAGAAGGAACGATGTTGTGAAACATATGACAACATGGGTGAATCTTGAAGACATAATGCTGAGCAATATAAGCCAGGCACAAAAAGAGAAATGTTGTATGTTACCACTAATGTGAACACTGTGAAAAAAGTAAAATAAATGGTTTATATTGTACAACGTAGGGGACCTAGCGATAGCAAATAGTGAAGGGGGAACAATAATCTAGTAAGAATAGATAAGTTATGGAGGGTAAACTTAATGTTCTGGGAATGCTCTGGAACGACTATGGTTTATTAATTTCTGGGGGGTATGGTAGGAACAAGTGTACAGAAATGTAGTTATTTTAGGTTATTTGTTTTTCTTATTCCTTTGTTGGATTATAGTCTGTTTATTTTCTTGGGGTGAGTAGGAACATGTTGGAAGCAATGTAGTTATTTTAGGTCACTTGGTTTTTCTTATTCCTTTGTTTTGGTTTTGTTTGAAATGTTGCTATTTTTTGTGTTTTTTTAAAAATTTTTTATAAAGTTATAAAAAACATTGACTGTGAAAAAAAAGTAAATCAACAATGAGGGCAGGAGGGGAATGGAATATTTTGGATTTTCTTTTTTATTCTTAATTTTATCTTATTTTTTGGAGTAATGAAAATGTTCAAAGATTGATTGTGGTGATCAATGCACAACTATGAACAACTGATTGTACACCTTGAATGATTGTATGTTATGCGAATATATCTCAATAAAAATGCAATTAAAAATTTTTAAAAATGCGTATTGTTAAGAAAGTTTTTATATGAACTAGAACAAACATATGTCACTATTTCAAGCTGTTAATAATGGGGTGATATATTGGAAAAAATACAATTAATGCAAATTAAGGTCTATAGTTAACAGTAACATTGTAGTACTCCTTCATTAATTGTAACAAAGGCACTATACCAAAGCTAAATGTCAATAATAGGGGGATATAAGGGAGGGGTATGGGATTTTCAGAAGAAATGGGTATGTTATATATATTATGGTGGTGAATGCATAATTATATGATTATACCAGGAGCCATTGATTGTATACTTAGGATGGATTGTATGGTGTATGAATAAAACTATTTCAAACAAAAGGCCAACTGCAAAAAAATGCATAATGTAATCTCTAAAGCATTATGAAGCTAGAAAATAAATTAAAATGAAATACTAAATGGTAGTCTTATCACCATTGCCCATAGATTTGGAGTACAATGTTATGATATGCTGAATACTCGTATGTTTATGTGGGTCTATTTCTGGACACTCTATTTTGTTCTGTTGATCTATTTGGTTTTTCCTGAACAAACACCACATTGTTTTAAGTACTACAGATTAGTATTTGTCTGCTTAGTAGTATAAGCCTCTCCACCACTTGTTCTTTCTTCAAAATTAACTTTACTATTGCATATTTGCTATTTCATATGAATTTTAGAATCAGCTTAAGTGCCATACAAATACTGTAGGAAATTTGATTCTGATTGCATTTAATATACACAATTGAGTTGGGGGAATGGTAAGAGATAAAATACAAAAATAATATCTCTGGAAAATAGAAGCACTGACAAGTGAGGGGCAGAGCTACTGCCTAATGAGCCTGTAGACCATGAATTGCAGAGACCTGGTATCTTCTGCAACCTGGTGCTAAGTTCATTCAAGTTCATACTGCCTTATGCTAAGGAAAATGTTAAAAAATCTTTTTTTCTGATTGTGGGATGGGGAAAGTAAAGCTAAAAACAGGTGAATTTGTGCTCACCACAACTTTATCTCAACCTAGGTTGCTTTATCATTTTTTCCCAATGTTTTCCCCAAATTCCATTTGCAGCTTCCTAAAATGTTGATGCTCATATGTGATTCTGATCCCTGTAGGATAATAATGACCTTTTTATGCACCCTGAAGTAAACAGTTGTTTCAGGTCCACCATGAAAAACATACATGGCTCAACTAAGCTCTGGACCAAATAAGTATCAAGAACAATTTGGTGAGTTAATGAAAGAAGGTGAAAAAAAATTAAAAGCTTTTTACCTCTGCTCCTTTACCTTCAGTTAATTGTATGATCAAGCTAACTCAATTTAATTCTAGGCAAGAAGGACCTATTTATGAGGAAATCATCAAGGAGAGTAGGCTGTGATCTTATGCCAGGACAAACATAAAGGAACAGCCATAATGAGGAAGAGTAGAGAATAAAAAGTTGGCAGGAAGAAGAAAAGCCATCAAAGAATTTGGATTAATCTTGCAGCTCCGATTTCCACAATCCATGAAATCAGCATGAGTGGTGGTTTGAAGCTGCACTTACGCCAGAAAAACATGTTCTTAAATCTAATCCATTCCTGTGGGTTTGAACCTAAGTAGAATCTTTTGATGAGGTTACTTCAGTTAAGGTGTGACCCACCTCATTCAGGATGGGACTTAATCCTCTTACTGGAGTCCTTTATAAACAGAATGAATCCAGAGAGAGAGAGAGAAAGAGAGGAAGCCATGGAAACAAAAAGCTGAAATCAGTGTAACCAGGAGAAGGAAGAAACTGGCAGACACTGCCATGTGACTTGCCGTGTGGCAAAGAAGCCAAGAATCACCAGCAGCCGGTCTTCAGGAAGAAAGCATTGTCTCGATGATGCTTTGATTTGGACATGTTCCCAGCCTCAACCGTAAGCAAATAAATTCCCATTGCTTAAGCCAATCCATTTCATGATATTGCTTTGAGCAGTCTAGGAAACTAAAGGAGTTATTTTGGGAAATTGAATACATTTTATTTAACCTTTCTTTTATGGGGTGGGTGGGAGGTGGTTATTGTGATTTTCTTTTTATTCAAATGTATATGCTAAGTATGTATGTTCAATTTTGGCAATTCAACCAAGAAGGCTTAAAATTCCATTTTAGGAATGTTACTGTTTGGATGCTGCATGGTTTATGAAATTTCCCTGTCATGCAATGTAAGTCATTGGAAAGGAGTTCCAATTTTATTTGATGTACAATGAGAAGCCATTAAAGCATGGGAGTGTTATGATCAAGTTTATGACTTTAAAAAAGTGCTTTTTTGGTATGAAAAATAAATTGTGGATAAGGAAGCAGAGTGGAAGCAGGGAGAGCAGTGTGGGAAAAGGTTGCCATACTTTAGCTTAGAAATGATAGTTGGACTAGAGTGATAGCAGAAGAGGTGATGGAGAGAAGTAGAGTGAATCGAGATATATTCTGGCAGATGGATGTAGCATCAACGGGATTTTATGATGGATTGGACGTGGGAGTTGAAGGAGTGGAAGTAATCCAGAATGGCTCCCGGTTTCTAACATGAACAGCTGGGTAAGCCATCTATTCAGTGAGCTGGGGAAGACTAGAAAAGAAACAGTCATAAGCAAGAGTCTGGTTTTGCCATGCTCATGAAATACCTGAAGAGGAACTCCAACTAGGCAGTTGGAAGAGGGGTCTGGACCTCTGAGGAGAGGTTTGCACTGAATATACAATTTGGGGAGTCAACAGGACGTAGAGGATAACTTAAACCATGGAGACTGGTTAGAAAAGAGAAAAGGGACTCAGGACTAAACTCCTGGATAGGACAGCATTTAGAAGTCATGAATAAAAGGGAAGATGAAAAAAAAAATGATAGAAAATGGTGGCCAGAGAGGTAGGAGGAAGATTAGGAGAGTGGGGTGGGGGTAGGGGCATTCACAGAAGCCTCATGGGGCACCCTGCAGACACTGCCGCCTGCCACCGCAGTCCCCTGCCCGCAGCCATGGTCAGTCCCACCGTGTTCTTCAACATCAGAATCAAAGATGAGCCCTTGGGCCGCATCTCCTTTGAGCTGTTCGCAAAGTTCCAAAGACGGCAGAAAATGTTCATGCCATGAGCACTGGGGAGAAAGGGTTTGGTTATAAGTGTTCTTGTTTTCACAGAATTATTCCGGGGTTTGTGTGCCAGGGTGGTGACTTCACATGCCATAGGACACTGGTGGTAAGCCCATCTATGGGGAGAAGTTTGATGATAACTTCACCCTGAAGTGTACGGGTCCTAGCATCTTGTTCATGGCTAATGCTGGACCCAATACAAGCAGTTCCCAGTTTTTCATCTGCACGGCTGAGACTGAGGGTTGGTTGGCAGCACATGGTCTCTGGCAAGGTGAGAGAGGGCACGAATGCTCTCGAAGCCATGGAGCACTTTGGGTCCAGGAATGGCGAGAACAGCAAGAAGATCACCATTGCCCACCATGGATGAGTTTAATGAATTTGATTTGTTTTGTGTTAACCGCCAGACCATTCCCTCTGTAGCTGAGGAGAGCGTTCCTCCATTCTTGGTCTGCTCTCTGTATCCTATCATCTTTGTGCTCTCGCTGCAGTTCTTTGGGAGAACTTCATTATCCTCCCCTTCCAAGTCTAGCTGGATTGCAGAGTTAAGTTTATGATTATGCAATAAAAACTTAACCAAAAAAAAAAAAAAAGGAAAGAAAGAAAGACAGAAACCAATGGAACACAGGGTTTGGAGAGAGGGTCGGGGAGAGAGGTCTTCTATAAAAATTGCTGCAAAGTGAGGTCTATGAATATGGGTCATTGGCCTTTGGATTTGACATGAAAACCCTGACTAGTGCAGTTTCTGTGGAATTCCAGATTAGAATAAGTTTATGAGTGAATCAAAGGGAAGGAAGGGCGCAGCTTGTTTAGACAATTTTCTGTGGATTATAAAGGGAGGAAAATAGAGGTGAGGTGTGGGGTCAAGGGAATGTTTCTATTTACAATTTAAATCCTGGTTTATTCAAATAATTATTCCTGAAAATGGGTTCAAAGAGGGTCAAGTTAAGTTGTAAGTTTATATGTTATTAAAGGGAGGGGATGTTGTGGAAGAAATTGGGAGATTTCAAGATAGCTGAAAAATTAGTAAAATTAAGGATTTTATGGAAGGAAAACAAATGTCAGAAAATTTCTTATTTAAAAGGCATCTATGTTCCTTTAAAGGAGCAACATAACGTGCAGATAAATTACTTGTCAAAGAAGTAAGACACTGAAGAAAAAGGACATGGAGCAGATAAGTTGTGATGGAAACATACAATTTTGAGTTGGGAGGGCTCTGAGAACTCAGAACGTGCCAGATGTGAAGTGGCAATGCGACTCCCTGTACACCAGGTTCCAGAAAGCATAAAAATAGTATCAGGAAATGGGGCATCCATATGAGAAGACAGATGACACGTAAGAGGTGAGAATCTAAGATAAATTGTTTTATTTAGGGCTGCAACTCCATTTAAAAATGGGAATGTGTAGAAATTTACACATGCCGATACAAATTTACCCAGTGCATCCAACTTGTCTCTTTTTAGAGAACTGGCATAAACAGACATCAATATTCCAAAAGATTTTTTTTTTTTTTTTTTTATTGGGATCACCTGGAAACCCTACCTGAGCTCTCCCTTTTTAGTTAAGTGCCATCTCTCTGCCTTGGGGCTTCCTATGCACATCTATGCTGGTGTGCTTAACATACTCTAATATGTAATTGCTTGTATGGCACGTTCACTGTACTGTAAGCACATTTAGGGGTGGGGTGGGGAATGACACTGTTTTATTCATTTCCCCCAACATTTTATTATGAAAAATTTCAAACATACAGAAAATTTCAAAGAATTTTACAGTGGTCACTCATACACCGTCACCTAGATTCTACCTTTAACATTTTGCTTTATTTTTTTTGGATGCATTTTAAAGTAAGTTGCCGACATTAGTACATTTCACTCTTAAAGACGTCAGCATGCCAGTTCTTAACTAGAGTTCATGTTTTATGCATTTTTAACTTTTTCTTAACACTTTGAAAATTGCATATGTTATTTTTATCATCAGGGCTATCACATTGCTGGCACAAAGGTGCTTAATATTTGAATTGAAATCCTTAATTTTGTGCTTTTAACTACAAAGTGTATTGTACTTCAAAGGAATAATCCAGTGAGGGTTAGAGTAGAGAGATTCTCATGGAGCAGGGATAATTATGATTATTAGAAGAATTTATTGTTTAAAGAGCTGAAATAAATGGTAGGTAAGGAGAGAAAAGGACAGTCAGGTAATGGATTTAGCTTAAGATTGGGGATAGTTGTACTGGGAGGATACCAGGAACTGATCTAGCAGCTAGTGTTTTTTTTTTTTTTTCTTTAATGCAGTTTGTTTTTTGTTTTTTTTTTTTTTTTATTACAGAAGCTCCCCCTCCATCTCTTTTTTTGTTCCCTTATAATTTTTTTTAATCATCATTTTATTGAGATATATTCACATACCACGCAGTCATACAAAACAATTTGTACTTTCGATTGTTTACAGTACCATTACATAGTTGTACATTCATCACCTAAATCAATCCCTGACACCTTCATTAGCACACACACAAAAATAACAAGAATAATAATTAGAGTGAAAAAGAGCAATTGAAGTAAAAAAGAACACTGGGTACCTTTGTCTGTTTGTTTCCTTCCCCTACTTTTCTACACATCCATCCATAAACTAGACAAAGTGGAGTTTGGTCCTTATGGCTTTCCCAATCCCATTGTCACCCCTCATAAGCTACATTTTTATACAACTGTCTTCGAGATTCATGGGTTCTGGGTTGTAGTTTGATAGTTTCAGGTATCCACCACCAGCTACCCCAATTCTTTAGAACCTAAAAAGGGTTGTCTAAAGTGTGCATAAGAGTGCCCACCAGAGTGATCTCTCGGCTCGTTTAGGAATCTCTCTGCCACTGAAGCTTATTTCATTTCCTTTCACATCCCCCTTTTGGTCAAGAAGATGTTCTCCATCCCACGATGTCGGGTCTACATTCCTCCCCGGGAGTCATATTCCACGTTGCCAGGGAGATTCACTCCCCTCCAAAAGATTTTAAAACAATAAACAGTAAAGTAAAATCCTAAATTATTGTAGAATTAGTCAAAACATACTCAGAAGGACAATAACTTAGAATAACCCATGTCAGAATGAGACAAAGAACCACATACAGGGAGAAAAGACTGTAGACTCGTGCTAGTAATTTCCTGGAACAACTTCCACCCACCCTCTCCCACTCCCCCCACCCCCCATGCCCCAAGCCTCATTGTATTAGAAAGTAAAATTCTCACATGACTCATACAATGTTGCTCATCGGTATCCAGGAGAAACAATAATTGAGCATCTTTAAAATTAGTTAATTTGGCATCTATGTCCTATCTTGTGGGGTGCCAGGCACTACACCAAATGCTGGGGCTCCAGGGGTGAAAGATAAGGCCGAGCGCCTGGCTCCTGGTACTTAATGTTCTAACGAGGGAGACAGAAAATAAACAAGATAACTACAAACTGTATCATCTATGATAGAGCTATGATGGTAGGAACATGATGTGGAAGGTAAATTGGGGGTGGGTGGGACGGTGCTACTTTCGACAGAATGATTGGGGAAGACGTTCTCCCTGCAAAAGAAGCCCCCTCTGTGAGACACGGCCCAACAGAAATTAGCTGGCAGGTGACGGATACCCAGATACTAAGGCAGGAAGGTGCCTCCGTGTCCTCAAGGAACAGGAAGGGGCCAGTGGAGCTGAAGAATAACGAGGGAAGGGGAAATTACTAGGACTTGAGGTTTGGGGAAAAGGCAGAAGCCTGACCCTGCAGCACCCGAAGCCATGCTAAGGGATTTTGATTTTGACTCTTAAGTACAACTGTAAAGCCATTAAATATTTTCAGCAAGGGATTGGCATGGTTTTACTTAAGTTTTAAAAAGTTCACTCAGGCTGCTATGTAAAGAAAGGATTAGAAGATGCAAGAATGGAACCAGAGAGCTATCCAGAAGGCTACTGCAAAGATATAGGTTTACTTGGACAAGTGGGTAAAACTGATAGAATTTATTCCACATCTGATTCATCTACAATTCTATCAGAGAGAGGGAGAGGCTTATTAAACACTGACCACATAGATCTCAGAAAGAGGTTCTGGTCTGAAGACACCAACTTGGGGGTCTTTTTAAGGAAGACTAGATATGCCAAAGGACTAGGTAAGCTCACTCAAGGAGAGGGCAGAAGAGGGCCAAGAGAGCCAAAGCCTGAGCTCTGATGCACTTTAACCTTTAGATGGATGAGAGGAGCATGGCAAAGGCAACTAAGAGGAAGTGGCCGTGAAGTCAGAGAAAAGAAGGAAAAAATTATATTAGAAATACCCAAAAAATGGTAGAAGGGGGCATGTATATCAAAGCATGAGAAAGAATCAGATGAAGTAAAGATATCTTAAACACCATGAGAGGGGGTTGATTCAAGGAGGGTGTGGTCAACTGTAAAATTTTGGAGTAGGGGCAATGTAGTCATGAATTCTACGTGCTATTAAAAATATAGAATATTTTTATGTTCTATTGGCAACAGAGACTATTTAGAAAAGATAAAAGATACTTAACATAAATGGAGAGAAGATAAATTCACTGCATTAAAATTAAGAAGTGTTCTGTTTATCGAAAGATGCCATAAAATGAATGAAACAAGTGACACACTGGAATATATATGCAACCCATATAATCCATAAAAGACTACTATTTAGAATATATAAAGAACTCCTCCATGGAAATATTCTAATCAAAGGTACTACCCACAGCTGGGTGAGTCACATCTCCATGGAAACATCCAATCAAGAGGTCACGTCCTAATCAAAAAGATTAATCAATCTGCTCCACAAGATTGCATCAAAGAACATGACTTTTTCTGGGGGACATGATATATCTAAACTGGCACAACATGTATTAGCAATTCATTCCTTTTTATTCCACTGTGTGTATATACCACATTTGGTTTATCCATTCATTGGTTGATGGACACTTGGGTTGCTTCTGTCTTTTGGCTATTGCATATATGGCCACAATGAACATCAGTGTACAAATATCTGTTTGAGACCCTGCTTTCAGTTCTTTGGGAGTATATACCTAGAAGTGGTATTGTCAGGTCACATGGTAATTCTGTACTTAATTTTCTGAGAACCTGCCAAATTGTCTTCCATAGCTGCCACACCATTTTACATTCCAACCAGCAATGAATGATTGTTCCTATTTTTGTACATCCTCTCCAACACTTGTAATTTTCCATTTTTTAATGGAAGCCATTGTAGTAGGTGTGAAATGGTGTCTAATTGTGGTTTTGATTTGCATTTCCCTAATGGCTAATAATGTTGAGCATCTTTTCATGCACTTTTTTGCTATTTGTATATCTTCTTTGGAGAAAAGTCTATTCAAATCTTTTGCCCATGTTTTAACTGGGTTGTCTTTTTGTTATTGAGTTGAAGGATTTCTTTATATATTCTGGGTATTAGCCCCTTAATGGATATGTGGTTTCCAAATATTTTCTCCCATTGTGTAGGTTGTCATTTTAAATTCATGATAAAGATCTTTGAGGCAAAAAAAGAGAAAAGGTTCTAATTTTGATAAGGTCACATTTATCTATTTTTATTTTGTTTTTTGTGCTTTGTGTGTAAAGTCTAAGAAATAATTGCCTAACATAAGGTTCTGAAGATGTTTCCCTACAATTTCTTCTAGGAGTTTTTAAGTTCTGGTTCTTATATTTAGATCTTTGATCTTATTTTCAGTTGATTTTTCTGTACAGTATGAGGTAAGGGTCTTTTGCATAAGGAGATCCAGTTTTTCCAGCACCATTTGTTGAAGAGACTATTCTTTCCCAGTTGAGTGGACTTGGAACCCTTGTCAAAAATCAGTTGGCCAAAAAAGTGAGGGTTGATTTCTGAACACTCAATTTGATTCCATTGGTATATGTCTGCCCTCATGCCAGGACAGGATTATGCTGTTTTGATTACTAGGGCTTTGCAGTCAGTTTTAAGACTGGGAAGTCTGAGACTTTCAACTTTGTTCTTCTTTTTTAAGATTAACCTCCAATTTTTGTCCCCTCTTTCAACCTATTCTGGAGGGCACTCAGATTTCTAAAAAATGCAAGTCAGATCATTACACTCCTCTGCTCAAATGACTTCCCATCTCCCACAGAATAAAATCTCAAATCCTTAACAATTCTTTACAAAGTCCTACATAATCTTGCCCTTGGCTGCCTCTCCTCTCTTTCCTCCCCCTGATATAGGGTTGGGTCATTTGGGGGATGGAGATACTTGTGTGTTTTGATTAAGCTCTCCCAGATGTTTCCTCCTCTGTTCCCCTTCATTCACCCCAACCCTAGCACTAATTGCTAACCTAGGTAAATAAGGAATTCTACTGCCTGGTCTTAGGTGCCAAAGAGATCTGGCAACCTGGTGATTCCTACTTCTCTGGGAAACCAAAGGGAGGCTTTCTTTATCCTCAGCATTGTGTAAATCCTCCATATATAGGATTTTATGTATCCGCAAATTCTTATTCATTTACTGATATCCAAAGTCTCATAGTTTAGTATAACTCATTCCAAAATAACTGAGGCCTAGAAATATTGTTGATATTCAATAGATTACTAAGTAGGTATTTAAGAGATAATGTAGATTATATTTTATTGATATGAAAGAATATTCAAAATACACTGTTAGGTGAAAAAGAGATTACAAAATGGTATATATAGTATGGTCTTATATTGAGAAAGTGTGTGTGTATTTTTTTTTTCATGGGGCAATACTTGGAAGAATATACTTTAAAATATCAGTGTTCATATTTGATACTAGAATTTGGATGCTCTTATTGCTCATTTTCTAATTTTTCTCTATATTCATATATCTTTGGAATAATTTCAAAATAAATGAAAGCATTTCAAAACAGAAATGTTATTGACAGTTAACAGTAGCAAGGAACATTTTCTGTGGTAAATCAGAGAATTCAAATTGTACAACTGAAAAAATTCATGGTTAAACTGACAATGTAATTTCTCAGCTACAATTACCTGAATTTCCCACATCATCTATTTCTGACCATGTCTGCCATATGAAATGTTTTTCTCCTCAAAATTTAGTGCTACAGATATCTTTATTATTTATATAGTGTATTAAAAATACCATTTTGTCTGTGGTCACTGGGTTTGAAGGAAATTTCATAACATTTTTAGGAAATATTTTAACACACCAAATATTCTATTGTTAGGCAACCATGCTTAGAAAAGGAACCTAAGAGCTCTTTCTCCCAACCCCCTCATCTCACCTGCCCCTGTCCCTCCACAGGTGAACATTGGTGGTAGAACCATATGTCCTGGAAGAGACAGTGTATGATCTAAAACCTATCCAATGTCAATAATTTGCTACTTATGCTTATTTCAATCACAACTGCCCTAAGTACCACTTGAGCAAAAGTATAGTGACCAATTCTATATAGAAGCAATTCTAGTAGAATAACCTAGTTCATAGTAGCATGAAAATAGATTATTAGAAAGATTAAGCATATCTAGCATTAGGCGAGGGTCATTCAACGTAAACTTACCAAAAATTCAAGTAAAAATCAAGCTCATTCCTTTTTATAGTTGAACCTAGTTACTTAAGAATTATCTGGAAGGGTTTTAGAGAGAAGACGCTAGCCTGGGGTAGGAGTTGTGGATGAAAAAGGCAGAGAGGGGTAAAAAGAACTTGATTTCTTTTTACATGAATGTAAAAATGACAACCAATATCCTTTAAAATGCTAAAAAGTTAGATATTATTAAAATATAACGATGGGATATATTATTAAAATATAATAATTTTCATTGTATTAACTACTTTAAGAATGAAATCTCAAATATTGTGAACAAAACAACTTACAGAGTCTGTAGTTGTCCCCAGTCCATCATAATACATGACCCCTAGCTGGTAAACTGCTTGATGATCCTTTTCTTTGATTTCTTCAAACTGTTCTAATGCTTCTTCATACCATCCCTATAATCCCCCCAGAAAATATTTAATTATTTTTATTGTGATCTTAAATTAATCTCAATCAAATATTTTAATTTCCATCTAAATCTGAGTTAGTAGCACTAAATAAAACAAGATATGACAGCAACATATGGAATTATGGAATTTGCAAGTAAGTCATCGGCAACAATCAACACACTATAAAATCACTTCAATAGACCTAAATATGGCAACCGAGGGAAGTGACCAGGAGGAATCTGGGTGAGGCCCCCTTTGGCTTTCACTCTTATTCTTGGCTATTGCAAACCTCCCTTGAAATGACAGCCCAGCCCTCTACTCAGTCTAGCTGGCCACTCATGGAATTTGCAAAACTTCAGAGCAGGGGACAGGGAGGGGGGTGGCAAAGTCTCAGAAAAAATGTAAAGACCAGGATATTAACTATTATGGCTCATGTCCTTCAACTTTGCAATATTCTGGCTAGGGAGAAGATATAGAAAAACAAAACATATGATTCTCTTTCTCCCATAATTCCTATTGAAACTGACATGTCATATGTCACTCATGTGAGGCTCCTCGGCAGTTAGAAGATCTGATCACAAATATACTATACTATAAGGGACTAATATGGGCTTATATCTTAATCTATCATGAAAGTGCCTTATGCTAAAGAAAGAGTGACTTGTGGTGGTGGAAAGAGAGTCACTTAGTAGAATGGATGGTCTTTCCTAGGAAAAGCAGGCTGAAAAAAAACAACTTGAGAAAAACAAAATTGCTCTTTCCATAAACTATAAGTAATCATCAAATTGATAAAATTAATAAAAACTGCCCCAAAATACTAATAAATTTTAAATTTTAAAACACATAATAATTAGACAATATATTATGAATGAATGAATACATGACTGAGTTGTTAAAATTCACTCTCCTTTCTGGCCGTTGTTTGGCCGGAAGTGAGAGTTGCAGGAAAAGTTAGCATACTATTTACAGAGAAAGAGAAAGGAAGTCCTATTGGTTTTCATGATTTTAAACACCATATGAATCTCATAAACCTCAAATATAAACCTTCAACCAGACTTCTCCTTTGAGATCTAGACTCTTCCATGTAAGTTTCTACTTTGAAACCTGTCTACTTGGATGACTAATGGGCATCCCAAACACAGCATGGCCAAACACGGAACTCTTGACTTCCCCTCAAAATTCATTCCTCCCCACTTTTCTATTTTTAATCCGTTTTTCTGTCTCCAAAATAAGTTCAGGACCCAGCTCCACTACCACTACTCTGGTCAAGGCCACCATCCTCTCTTGCCTCACCCAGTATAAAGCCCCCTAAACTGGTCTCATTTCCATTCTTGTCCTCTAAACTGTTCATTACAGACTCAAAAACTTCAATGGGTTCTACTGTATTTTAAACAAAGTTCATCTAGAGCCATTCTCTGCCTTGCTTATTACCACATTGGTCTCTCTTAACTCCCAGAGCTCACCACGCTGTTTCTCATCTCTACAACTTTGTATTTGCTGCCCCTCTACTGGGAATGCCCTTTCACTTGGCTGTTTGCTTGGCTGGTTTCCTTTCCTTTAAGTTTTGTTTTCAATAACAGGCCTTTCCACCTTACTCCTAAGTTATTTTCTATCATAGCATATCATAGCAGTTATTTTCTATCATAACACCCAGTTAGTTGCTTTCAGAGTGCTTTACCTTATTTGTAATTACATATTAATTTATTTTGTACCCCTCTCCCTCACTAGACTGTAGGCTTTAGGAAATGGGGATTGTTCTTACTAACCTCATCACTGTCTAGTCAGAGCTTAGCATAATAGTAGCAAACACTAATATAGCACTAATTAGATGCTAGACCCTGTTGGTGAGTTCATTTACAATTAATATTATTTAATCCTCACAATAGCTCCATGAGATACATATTATCCTTTTTTACAGATGAGGAAACTGAGGCATCAAGAGGTTAAATTTTTGTGTACAAGGAAACACAGCTAACAAGCAACAGAGCCTTATTTGAACTCATGACCAAAGCTGAGAGATCATGCCTCTGACAATTATGCTATACTAACCTCAGGGGCATGATGAGTTCTCAACAACTATCTATTGCCAGAATAAATGAAGGAGCCATCAGAAGGTTAGAGGTACATCCATGAACAGATGCCCAGATATTCTATGAATAGTGAGCGACTGGGGACAGTTGGTCCCTTTTCAAATCTCCTCTTGGGATTCAGTGAAGAGTTGAAGCTATGTCACTGAAGGTGGGATGGTAGTTTGCAAGGTTCCTCCTAGTTCTGATTACCCAGCATAATGTGGGTAAAGAGGGCATTTCCCTCTTCACTCTAAATGGGAATATGTAAAGCTCCCTTTAAGTACCACATAAAAATCAGCATCTTCAATAATTAATAACATTTTAAAATGATATTAAATATATTGAACAAAAATTTTAAATGTTTTTAATTTATGGTATAAAAACTGATTTTAGAGCAAGTGATTCCAATAAATAACATTCATTAGAATGACTGGTATGAAGAAAGATAAGCTGGTACCAGTGTATCATACCTAAAGCCACAGCTTTAGTCTATGTGATTTTTCAGGATTTCCCTGGTACAAAAATGTAATGAACTCTACAGGAATATTTTCTTTGACTATCTAACAGGATTATAGGAAATAAAAACAAAACAAAAATATTACCTCTTCAAAATATAATTGACCTCGTAGGAAATATGCCAGAGGATCCCCTCTTCTTATTCTTTCCTTCAAGAGCTGTAAGGCTTTTTCCACCAAATTAGCATGACTGTAATGATCTGATTGGGAAAAAAAAAAAAGCAATTATATATTTAACCATACAATATGAATTTTCTCTTTTGAAATAATATATTACGTAGAATTCATCTGACTCTGCTAAGCTCGTTTCCTTTCTGGTTTTCATTCCTAAAACTGGCTTCCTTGGCTCTAAAAAGGAGCATGAGAATAGCCACGTTCAGGGTCTGACACAAAATTAGGGGAAACATCTTCAAATTGTCCTCTGAACCCCAGGGTAAACCTATGGGAGAGTTTCTTCAGGAAGAATCTGAGGACTGTTGGCACCAATATGAGGTGTTTGCTTCACCTATACTGGACTATTCACTCTCTTCCTAATACATCTTGTCCCCATGTCTTTGCTCATGCTGTTTCCTTGACCCAGAATTCCTTCCTACTAATCTTCAGAGTCCAACCCAATCCACACCATCTCATTAAACTACACCTACTTGCAATGATATCTTTCCCTTATTTCCTATAGCACATATTGCCTGCTGTCCCTTGATTGGTACACATCACATCATCCTTGGGATGTGCATTGTGGCTATGTATACATATTTTGCTCTTCAAATTAAAATGTAAATTTCTTGAGAATATGAGTCATGTCTTATATTTTATGTTTTTCTCAGTACCTAGCACCATGCCTTTTACAATCAAGAGAGATTTGTTGATTAGTTTTCAAAGTAACCCTGTTTGCTCCAGGGCAGGAGCCCTAGCAATGCAGCCTGTATCCAAGGATTCGTTTTCCTTTGTGCGGAGCTGCCCTGGAGTAAATTCTTAATTTGAGCCTTAATTAGAACTACTCTAGCCAAATGAGCTAACCGTCTCCAATTTAATTTTCTTAAGTCTGTAGAAAAAAAAATGGTAGTTTTAAATGTCATCTTCAAGTAAAGCATGGCACTGTTTTTCTTGAATAGAAGTGAGAGCTGGCTTCTCTTTTCCTAAGTCCTGAGAGTAAAATCAGGATCAGAGTCAGGATCTAATATCCTGATGATTTTGTATCAGATAAATTAAGTAGCAGTTTCATGGATTCTTGTGGGAAAGCTAGAGAGAACTGTACAATTAACCATTTCCTTGAAAACAATAAGATTCTTATTTCTCATCTCTTTCGCTCTAGTGTACATAATTAACTTTTGATGAAAATATTGTCCAAGGGAAGACTGAATATTAGGGTTTGTACCAGAGTTTTCCTTTCTCCATTGGAGGAGTTTTTGGTTATTAGCAGCATACTGGGAGATACAGGTATAAAAGGGGTTCTTGGGCAACTGTTCACTGGTCAACTTCATCCTGTTTCCACAACGTGTATTCTGTAAACAAGAATAAGAAATAAGATGGTAGAAATATCTTTCTCCAGAAAAGTGCAGAAAGTAACTCCTTTCCCACTTGACATCATTATAAAAAAGCATGCTTCCCTCACTGCCTAGAGATAGGACCCCAAACTACCAGCTCTGGGACGTGGATGCTCTTTCCTAGGACACCAGGACTCTCTATAGGTATGAGAGACACAGCATCCTCCATGTCTGTTTCCACAGGATGGGATTAGTGATGAGAACTGTTTGCAAGTCCTCTCTGGCTATCAGTTCACACACTGGATGGGTCATGTTACTTGCCACAACTGCTGCCACTAGTGGGAACTGATGACACTGCCCATACATATAGTTCTTGTGCACTGCTACCTGTCTGTTGCCTGGTTACTGAGGCTCATCAGACCAATCCATTACAAATTAAATCGTCTCTTGTTTTACCTTGGAATACACTTTATTTTAGATGCGCTGTTCAGTTTTATCTTCCCGTCTGTATTGGATTGCCATGTTATAAGATGGATCACAGTTGAATGGTAAATCAGAGCCTTCATATAAAATATAGAGGCCACCTCATTGGGGATGAAGGAGGCCAGGTTGGCAGGGGTAGTGAGACACCAAACTCAGTTGTTGCTATGCTTTTTGTTTACTCCTGGGCATTCTGCTAGTAGAGCTTACTTCCACCAATCAGGAACAAGCTTCCAGTAAAGGTTCCTGATTGGTAGTCAAGAGAAAACTCGAGAGACCTTTAGTGTGATTGGAAGACTGCATTAATACACTTTTGTGATACTACTTTGAACAGTAAAATGCTTCATTAATGAGAATGAAATACAGCAATGGGAGATAATTTGGCATACTAGGGGCGAAAATCACTGAACTATCTTTTTGATTTTGGAAGAGTAATTTAATAATTTTTAGAGTCGATTTCCTCATCTGTAGTTTGGACTGTAAGTCGTTTGAATTATGAAATGAAATCCTTCCTAGATATGAGATTCTTTGATTATATGATCCCAAAAATATTATGGTTGCATTAGTGAATACAAAAGTCCCAATGAGCTTTAGGTTGAACCAATATTAGGTAATGTTTTCAGAAGAAAATCCAAATAGGATGATGTAGATATCCTATCAGTTGTTACTCAGAAACCGGATGTAGAAGTTTTGTCACTAAAGGCATTAACCCAATGTGCTACTATATCCAAAAAGGCTAGGAAAAACTTGGTGTATTCAGGAAGGGCATGAGAAAACGATACCTTACCTCATTTAAACTCCTGTTGCCCTCTGTGGCTGTAATACTGCACATGATTTGCGATGCTATAGTTTAAAGAAAGTGTTGGAGAGGGTCTAGAAAAATATAAACAAAGATTTATTGAGCTCTTATCAAGTTCCAGGCATTGTTATTTGTTCTAGTACTTTACATGCACTAACTCCTCTAAAACTTTATGAAATATGCACATTATGAGGTGCATTGAATGTATGAGGAAACTGAGGCACAGAGACAGAGCTAAGTAATTTGCTTAAGGTTAATTTACTAACAGCTAGTAAATGGGACAGCTGGGATGTACCTAGCATCTATGCACTTCATCATTATTCTACACTCTCTTTCCAGAAAGCAAAACTAACATGATTTTTTTAAAATGGCAAAACTCCTGTAAGTGGATAATCCAAAATTTAGTATTTTTAGCTTGAAAAGATGAGAATTAAGAGAAGACTGGGGGAAAAAAAGGGGTGTGTTTATTTCTGCAAAATCTTAGGATTGTATATAAAATCGTCATTTGAAACGACATCTTTTTGTATAATGCAAATTTAGAAAATTCTATAATAAATTCTATAACAGAAATTCAGACATTAATTGATGATATAGAACCTGAAAGAAATCTAAGATTTTAAAGGGAATAGCAGGTGTTGGGGATGCTGTTGGTAGCCTTTCCAGATCCTGTTTTTGAGTTATGTCCCCACCCCCAGCTGCTGTCAATGTTACGTGTTAACAACTCACAGCTGCTCCTTCTCTGTAGAATTACCCTCAGCTAAACAAGTCTCCTCACTCTAGAACACTGCTCCCTCCTTCTTGGAGACAGATGTTGGCGAACAACACTGGCACAAGGGCTCAGAATGCCATTCCCCTATTGGGAAAGACAATCTGCCATACATCTTGAGCACTCCTGTGCATTCTTTTTGGGTGTGCCAAGAATGCAAGGTGCTGACTGCTCTTTTCATGGGCCATTTCTCAGGGTTGGGTTTGCAGGGAGTGACCCAAAGGGATAAGGTAATGTCTCCCTGCAGATGAATGGCAGGCTTGCTTCTGCTTTCTAAAAGCAGTGGATGCACATCTATTCCTGAGTTGTAATGGGTATCTCTAAATTCTGAGATGCTGAGCTCTTTGTGTATAAGCTGGTCAGTCTCTAGAACTTTGGGTATCTGTGTGACATCAGAGACTCAGAGCTAGAGCTCGACAGCTATAAATGTCAGTATTACCTCAATACAGCAATGGTTTAAAAAGCTGAAAAAGAGTTCAGACTACAAATAGAGATATGAATGAAGCAGATCTGGTTAGGACTAAGGCAAATCAGGCCAAAGGGTAAAGGACAATATTGACTGTGTTTTAAAACTTCAACTTCTGTGTGAGACAAAGGGAAGAGATGTTTATTTAGTACAGGATCTATATTTAGCACACTAAATAATTTATCTTATATGGCCAGTTTATTCAAATACATAATTACATGGAACTTTGAATAGGAAGTGAGATCTGGTAGGTGTGTAAAGGTTAGTATAAAATCCTGATACATCACAAAGTAATTTGGGCAGAGAATAAAACTATATTTGCAGGGTCCCCCTGAGGAGCTGCAGAAAAATGAGGAAATGTTGGACTTCCCCACCTTCTCACAAACGTGAGGACTGCCAACGTAGTGGGCCAAGCCCTCGATCTTGGGGCTTGCCCTTATGAAGCTTGTTACTGCAAAGGAGAGGCTAAGCCCACTTATTATTGTGCCTAAGAATCTACCCCAGAGAACCTCTTTTGTTGCTCAGATGTAGCCTCTCTCTTTCTAAGCCCACTTGGCAGGTAAACACACTGCCCTTCCCTCTACATGGGACATGACTCCCAGGAGTGTAAATCTCCCTGGAAATGCGGGACATGACCCTGGGAATGAGACTGGACCCAGCATCATGGGACTGAGAAAGTCTTCTGGACCAAAAGAGGGAAGTGAAATGAAACAAAATAAAGTTTTGGTAGCTGAGAGATGTCAAATGGAGTCGAGAGACCATTCTGGAGCGTATTCTTATGTGCTGTATTGATATCCCTTTTTGATTTCTGGTATACTGGAATAGCTAGAAGGAAATACCTGAAACTGTCAAACTGCAACCCAGTAGCCTTGATTCTTGAAGATGATTGTATAACTATATAGCTTACATGGTGTGACAGTGTGATTGTGAAAACCTTGTGGCTCGCACTCCCTTCATCCAGTGTATGGATAGATGAGTAGACAAATGGGGACAAAAATTAAATGAAAAATATTTTGGGATGGGGGGATGGAATATTTTGGGTGCTTTTACTTTCATTTTTGTTTTTATTTTTTGGAGTAAGGAAAATGTTCAAAAATTGACTTTGGTAATGAATGCACAACTATATGATGGTACTGTGAATGGCTGACTGTATGCTGTGGATGATTGTAGGGTATGTGACTATATCTCAATAAAACAGAATTTTTAAAAAAATAAGGCAGATGGGGGATGGGATGTTTCAGGTGTTCTTTTTTAACTTTTACTTTTATTCTTATTTTTATTTGGGGGGGTAATGAAAATGTTCAAAAATTGTGGTGATGAATGCACAAATATATGATGGTATTGTGAACAGCTGTTTGTACACTGTGGATGATTGTATGGTATGTGAATATATCTCAACAAAATGGAATTTTTTTTAAAAAAGCAGTGAATGCCCCAATCTCAGTGCTCCTCTCTTGTAATGCAGTCTACTGAGTCTGCAGGTATCCATCATGAGCACTTTGTCTAATGGGGAACATGGTGAATGGACTTGAGTGTCATGCTGACCCTGGCTACTGCTTTTGCCATAATTAACAAAGTTCTTTGTTTCTGATTTAGCAGTCTCATGTCTTCTGCCAGCATCCATGAAACAGGCTAGCTTGTTAACTTATAAGTAGGGTAAAATCTCAGACTGCACAGTTCTTGACACACCTCTGCCTCAAGGTGAGATTAACTCAGTGGTGTAATTTGTGCTCTGAGAGAACAAAAGAATGAAACTAGTTTCCGCCTGAGCCCACATTCTTGCTTAGCATTTCCCTCCCTGCCCTAATCCTGCTTTCTTCACTTTCCTACTCCTGGGAGCAACGGCCCTCCCCCTGCAGTAAGTCATTTGAACTAAAATCCTTGCCTCACACTCTGCTTCTAGGGAACCCAACCTATACAAAACAGGGACATATGGAGGAAGAGTTCCTTTCTAAAGCTGTCATAATAAAGGATAACTTTCCTTCCAAAGAAATGTTAGACACAGTATGCTATCTCTGGTATGTGACTTTTTTGGATAAAATAATTATGATAAATTAACATAATCTGTTGATAAGAAGACCAAAATTAGTCTAATGATGAATAATTTTTTAAAATGCTGGGTGACAGAAAGGGAAGAATGATTTGAGAGTAGGGGGATTCTACAGGGAATGGAGATGCTAGTTATATCTACTTCCCTAACAATCAGCAGAAGCGTGAAGAATAGAACTGTAGAAGAGAGCTGGTACCTGAGGTGTACATGAAAACTAATGACTATTTTTTCAGAGATTCGGGCAGGATAAGACTTGTTTGTGATTATGCTATAGCAGAGGGAAATAAAAAAATTATAAAATTCTTTAAAATGAGGGAAAAGAGAGAGTGTTTGGAATAGACAAGATCTTGGTAACTGAAAAGAGGAATTATTAAGTAAGACTTAACCTTAATGTTGAAAAACTTCTATTTAATTTTTAAAAATTTAAATATTGAATAGATTCAAAATAATTTTCAAATATATGTATAAATCATAAAAAGCAACAATAAAATTAGCATCCAATTACCCACCCCTACCACTCAATTTTTAGAAAGCACATTACCATAACCTTTAAGTCTCCTTTATATCCCGATTCCATCCTTGCCCCCCACTTCCATCCATCTTCCACCCTCCACCCTGTACCCAATTCCCTACCCTTTCTGCAGCTGCTTTTTCATCTGCTTCTTGGCCATTCATGTTTTCTCTTCTGTTCAAGTCTCTGTGCCTTTTGGTTGTCTTATTAATTTATAGTTCTTCATGTATATATATGAATACACACACACACACACACACACACACACACACACATATATATATAAAAGTTACCATTGAGATTATTGGAGTTCTTGTGATATAGGATCTCAGGAAATTAAATGCCATCAAAAGAGGATACTTTGATTGACTCATTGGGCAAAATATCCTGGTGCAGTTGTTTTAGGTGTGTCTCTTATAAATAGCATTAATTTAAATTTGTTTATGCTCTTTATACCCAGGCTGATAATCTTTGATTATTACTGGAACATTTAGTACTTTTACATTTATTTTAATTACTATAAAATTGGATTTATTTTGTACTTGCAATCTCTGTTTTATCCATGCTTCTTTTTCTCTTTCATTGCCTTCTTTTGGATTTATTAGGTATTTATTCAATGGACTATTTATTGTGCTTTGGGACTGTTGAGTTTCCTGAGTCTTGGGTTGATGTCTTTTATTAGTTCTCAAAAATTCTCAGGCAAAATCTCTTTGTGTTAGTTTCCTAGTACTTCCATAACAAATTTGGTGGCTTCAAACAAAAGAAATTTATTTTCTCACAGTGTGGGAGGCAAGAACTCCGAAATCAAGGTGTTGGCAGGGCCATAGACCTGCTTAAGTGCCTAGTTGTTTAAAATAACTACAATTTATCACCTTCCCCAAGAAGTTTGATAATCAAATATGGGAGAGTTTATGTATTAAAGTAGAATAATAATTTCTTTGTTGGAAAACTTCTAGTTCTTATAATCGTACTAGAATTACGGATTTCCTGACTTCTAATGCCTCTGAGGCTAGAATTATACTAGATTAGTTCAAGTCATTTTTAATCCATAGGTGTGTAAACAAATATCTAAAAACAAACACTATTGAAATTTCCAATCTGGCTAACCTTTGTCTTTGAACAAAGTTTTCTTATGTGGAGTGAGATATCATCGTCAGTGAATGAGCTATAGAGTTATTAATGACATAACGTCATTATGAGTTATTTTTAAGGCTCAGTGGAATCTGGTCAACATTAATATATTTTGGGTACCTGACTGGCAATAAACAATCCTGAGATAGTGTATTCAGATATATTGGATGCTTTAGGGCTGAAGTTTTCTTTGACATTATTACTAAATATATAGATTTTAATTAAATGTTATATAGTAGTGATAAATTAAATGGGATTAGTAGGTATTCCCAATTACTCCTCATTTTAAAGTTGTTTATTTAGGAAATGTTTTCCAGTCATCTTTTTAGTCATTAAAGGCAAACAGGAAATAGTTGAAATTATCCTACCTTCACCAAATATCTTTATTTAATAATTTTTATCTACTGACACATATTCATTCATTTTAGTCAAGAGGAATTCTGTGAATAAGAGGTACTATGCTAAGCACTGTGGGAGATTCAATTCCAGGAACAGGGTTACATTAACAGCCATCATTAAATGAAAAAGTTGTTTTTCTATGGCTATAATAATTTTCTCTATGGACTTTCTTTTGCTTTAAAGAAGCCAATCCTAGTAGCCTGAATCTACTGAAATGACTAAAATTCTTTAAAATTTGTAGGTATGATAAGAATGCATGCTCTGGAGTCAAACTATCTGACTTCAAATTCCAGTTCTATCCCTTAATAATTATATAGATCTTATATGACTCAATTTCCTTTTCTGTAAAATGGAGATGATGGTAATACCTACCAGTGTTAATCTTGGGGCACAGTAAGTACTCACTGTCAATTTATTGTAATATAATAATGTTAGAATAGACACTGGTGGTCATTTAAAATTAGTTTTCATTTGTAAGCCTTTCTCTCTTTTTTTTTATTAAACAGTTTTATTCACACACCATACAATCCATCCTAAGTGTACAATCAATGGCTCCTGGTATAATCACATAGTTATGCATTCACCACCACAATCTATGTGAAAATGTTCCCATTTCTTCCAAAAAGAAAAAAAAAAATCCCATACACCTCTCTTATAAACCCCTATTATTGATAATTAGCTTTGGTATGGTACTTTTGCTACAATTAATGAAAGAATATTACAATGTTACTGTTACCTATAGACCTTAGTTCACATTAATTGTATTCTCCCACATACCACCCCATTATTAGCACTTGTAATAGTGACATACATTTGTTCTAGTTCATGTAAAAACATTTTTATATTTGTACAATTAACCACCGTCATCGTCCACTCTAGGTTTTGCTAAGTTATACAGTCCCAGTTTTTATCCTCTAGCTTTCCTTCCGGTGACACACACAATCCTAATCTACCTCTTTCAGCCCTACTCACAATCAGCTTTGTTAATTGCACTTACAATATTGTGCTGCTATCGCACAGTATTGTGCTGTCCTTTTCTGAACCTTTACAAAATCAACCTTATTAAACATTCTGTGCTTCTTAAGCACCAATTGCCCAATCTCTGCCCTCTTTCTATCTCCTGATAACCTATGCTCTCATGAGTTTGCTCACTATAGTTAGTTCATATTAGTGAGACCATACGGTACTTGTCCTTTTGTTACTAAGCCTTTCTCTTTATTTCATATCACTGCCGTAAGTGTATTGTATACTGCCACCACATTGAAATATGCATAGCTCTCTTAACACTGAAGATATTTTCTTCCTTCTGGTAACACATCTACTAGCACATAAGACATGTAGAATTAGCATTGCTTAGAAGAGTTCCTGTTGAATATCCATCTTAGACCGCTTTTAGCATATTGATCCCACTCTCTACATGATCAGTAAAAACCCAAGCTACTTGCCAGTAAATACCTTTATTCTGATGCACCTTTGTGCACCATCAACTTTCTTCAGTTTTTAGAAAGGTTTTAGGTCCATTACTAAGGGTAAATCAGATACCCAACTGAAACATATCGAATTTTTCTGAAACAACGTGAGCAATGAGCAACTATGCAGCGTTTAAAGGAGAAAGGCTGTAACAACTGTTCTCAAAAATCCCTTTCCTTGCGGAGCTTAAATTCTAGTAGAACAGGATGTTAAAAATAATTACCAGCCTTAAGGCATGCTGAACCAGGATCTTGGTTTATAAAAGGATATCGCTCATAGTTTGAATACAAAATACAGAATGAAAGCCGGAAGTCTATATGTGTTTGAATACACACACCCACAGTCACATTTATGTGCAAGTATCCACAAGAATAAAAATGTTTAAACCTATCCCTTGGGTCAGTGCATAAATATAGCATTCATGATCACAAAATTATTTTACGGCTTTTATTACAAAGTAACTAAATACATTGTAACCAAAATTAGAACTAAAAGAACGCTTATGTTAACTTAGGTAAAATGAGTATAGAGCCAGGACGTGAAGTTAGTGGCTACAATTCGATGCCAGGGAATCTGTTTCTAAAGTTTCACAAAAAGGGATTACTCAAATTACATAGTATAAAGACAATTCCAGAGGAGCTGTTTTCCCCAGAGCAGCTCAGAGGTCGGGTCAGCCCTGCCCACGGGCAAGAGCCTCTTGGGTCATAAACGGGCACGGTCTGGGTCTTTTCATTTATCCTTGAACCCTCCCCCATAATAATGTCGCCCCGGTATTAGCAGGCTCCTTAAATATTATTAGCTTGGACTGTCAACATTTCCCTAGGCTACAAGTCCAGTGGTGTGTTTTAACCTATCTCAATAAGGAGACACATCCATAGTGGTTGGCTTATTTTATAGGAATTCTCAATATTGGCAGGATGTATCATGTTAAACCCCAAGACGTCTGGTTTGATAATTCATTTAATTTTAGGGGGTGCGGAGGGACAGTTCCTGTGACAAAGCGGAGCTACCTATCCTCTCAACGTCAACTTAACTGCCCCAGGCCTTGTGACAGCGGGCGAGCCTGGGACGATTTTGAACGGGCGGCTGAAGGAAACCCCATCCCTTCGGAGCCCGGGAGCTGAGGGGGACGCAGCAGCATAACGCAAAGCGGCTCCCAAAGAGCGTGTTGGCGGAGAGAGAACTTCGAGTGCCTTCGTTTCCTGGTTACGTGCGTGCAAGCAGAAACTAAAACCTTCGCCCGTGTCTCTCGTTCCTCCAGATGGTCCAAAGGGCTGGGTACAGCATCATGAGACGTGACAAATCGAGCGCGCCTTATGGCGGCCGCGGAATTCCAACCGCCCACAGACCTTCCAGCTCCGGAAAGCCCGAGCTAGGTGGGACGAGCCCCGCCTGCCCAGCTGGCCAATCGGCTGGCGGAGCCGCGCCGCCGGCTCCTCCCACCTTCCCGTCAGTCAAGCCGAGTACCCCGTTGCACGTGCCAGTGTTTGTGTACGTGCGGCTGCCGCAGGGCTGGGAAAGGTTCCGCCCTGGAGGGTTGGGCAACTGGGGCGCGGCCGGAGCTGGTACTAAGAGGCGTGGGGCGGGTTCCCTGCTGCTGGCGTTTCTTTAAATACTCCGGCACTTGGGAGTTCCTGTGCATTCTTACCTGCCACTCTGCAAAGAGTACCTCACCACTCTGCAGTCCCACGGACTCCGTCCTATGCTTTCTGCGGGAAATGCTGTTGTTTGATTGCAACCCAGAGGTGAGACTCGGGCTGCTTCTATGCTGCAGGCTTAAGCTTCCAGATGTCTAGCTTTTCGGGAGCGCTAGCGAGGGTGACGGTGGACCGACTACTGGGCGCAGCCGGGTCGAACCTCGTCAGAGTTGGGCTGTTTTTGGAGTGGGGGAAGATTTTCAGGTTCGAGAGGTGCGGTACCGGCAGAGGCGAGGTGGGTGCTGGATCTGTTCTCTTTCCGCAGGTGGATAATCTGAAGCACCTGCTGGAGAACGGGGCCTCGGTCAACGCACCCCCAGATCCCTGCGAGCAGTCGCCTGTGCACTTGGCCGCTGCTGGCGGCCTTGCTTGTTTTCTTCTCTGGCAACTGCAAACGGGCGCTGACCTCAACCAGCAGGTAGCTAGGTAACTGATTGTTGCTGTGTGCAACCCTCCCCGCCACCTGAAATTCACACGGACATTTCTTAGACACCAACATATTTGTTTCAGTTTCTGTAAACATGTCATAGCAGCACTATCCCACAGAAATATATTGCGACACATAATTTAAAATTTTCTAGTAGCCATATTAATAAAGTAAAAGAAACATGAAATTAATTTTAGCAACTTAATCCAATTTATCAAAAATCTCAATATGTAATCCATCTAAAGAATTTATTAATATTTTACTTTTTTTTTGCATTAAGTCTTCATAAGTTTGTACTTTACACTTACAGCACATTTCAATTCAGACTAGCAACGTTCAAATGCTTAGTAGCCATATGTGGCTACTGGCTACCGTACTGGATAGTTTTGTTGTACAGTTTATTTCAAAAATTCCTACATTCTCCAGTTAAAAGTTTTAGGATAGTAATTGAAATCATACTGGTGAGGCATGCCTACAACCATTATGGTTTTCTACAGGAATTTTTTATGGTAATATGCTCTGCATCTTCCACTGAATATTAAAGCCTGGTAAATTTTAAATTGCATTATACATTTTCTTGACTTCTATAGAACTCTATTTTGCTTTCTTCACTTAAGCAGATGTGGCTCCACACATGCTTTTATTAATGAAAACTCGGTTGTTAAATAGCCCTTTAATCAAAAATAAAAGCTTGAATTGAAAAATTCAGTTTGGCACAATTGAGCAAATGGCTAATATTAGATTTCACCTACCAATTTCCCCCAATAAATTACTTTAGAGAAAGACTCTAAGATGCATTGTCTTATCTTAAGGATGTTTTTGGAGAAGCTCCACTACACAAGGCAGCGAAAGTTGGAAGCTTGGAGTGCCTGAGCTTGCTTATAGCCAGTGATGCCCAAATTGAGTAAGTATAAAATCAGTGGCTCCGAATTTTATATTTTCTTAGTTTGCCCCAATCACACTCCTGAAGCTTAATTACATGTTTTTTTTTAAATGGTGTTTACCTAATTGATAAACATTGTTTAAATGTTAACTTAAGATAATACTCAACTTGAGCAAATAGAAAATGGATCCTGAGCAATTAGAAGATACAATTCTGTTCTTTACTATGTCAATATTTCATTTCAGTTTTGGTTTAGGAAAATCCATTCTATAGATGTTCTCATTGACTTCCTTTGGATACTTACTCGTTGTATTTGACACCGAATAGTCTTGCATTCATTCAAAAGTGGCATATCCATTCTGTGCTGGATTCTGTGCAAGCCACTGACGATGTAATAGTACACAAAAATGAAATTTCTTAGTGCTTTCTTTACCTCTTTTCTTCCAAAAGCAACACTTGTATGAGCTCAAAATTCCTTTGTTGTAAAGATACAAAAGAGGTTTTTAAAAATTTTTAACTCAATTTTTGTCTTAATTTCAGTTTATGTAATAAGAATGGGCAAACAGCTGAAGATCTTGCTTGGTTATGTGGATTTCCAGAATGTGCCAAGTTTCTTATAACAATTAAATCTATGCAGACAATAAAATCAAGTGAACAATCCAACAGAGATCATAGTGTTCCAATGCTCAGACAGAAACGAAGTTTTGGAAGTGCAGAAAGTATAAATGGGAAAAGGAAGTGTTGGTAAGTAACTCACAGCTGCTGCTTTCTTCCTCCCTCAAGGATCTCTTATATTTTAGCCCATAAGTTAATGTTTCATTTAAATACTGACACTCTTATTTTTAGTATATCTTTTCATTCTCATTAAAATATTTTAATATGGGTTATAGTTATTACTACTAGATTTCAGAGACTAAAAACTGTCCTGCATGGTAGTGGTAGAAGGTTGGGGAGAGAACCTTTTTTAAAGTCTCTAATATGTTTTTTAAAAACAGATGTCATGTTGGTTATGAAGAAGCTTGAAGAAGGCCTTCACTTCACTGCAAGCTATGGCTTTTGGCTTACCGTGTCTAAATTTCTTCTAAGAAGGAGGAAAACTTTCTTCCAAGTGAAGACAGAATTTATATATGCCTATAATATTTTGATTGTGCAAACTTTGTCTTTTAAGTTATTAAAAGAATGTCTAAATAAATTATTTTCTTTGTGTACAATTTACCAACCTTTGAAAAAATATTGTAGTTTCAAACATCAAATTATCCCCAGGATATAATTTAGTTATACTTTATTAACAAATGTATAATACAAGTTTACTATAGTCTTTGAGTCCAATATATTTTAAAAAATCTTTGGTCGCTGAGGAAGACATAAGTTATAGTAAGCATCCTTGTTCCAAAAGTCTGGGCCCTTCCATCCACACCAGCCCTAGATATGGGAAAAGGGAAAGAAAAACCTTTTACAATTACAGGATTGTAATTAAATACAGGATTACATGATCTAAATTGTAATATCGGGCTCTGTTGCAGGCTCTTGGAATAAAACTCCAAATACTTAAATAATTCAAAGATTTTTAAACTTTTAATTATTTAATCAGAGAAATCATAAAAAGAGAAAAACTTTCTTACAATAACTGTCACTTCAGACTATTACATTTTATTGATTCCAAGGTGTACAGATTTATAATTCTGGCAATTGATAACATGATAGTTTAACTGGCAGTCTGTTTTCCTTTCTTGGTATTCCATAAAAGAATGGAACACATACTGTTCAATGATATTTTAGATATGATAAAATACATAGAGTGAGAAATCTGAGCTTGCCCCGTGAGTTGCATTCTATGCTTTTTCATCTTCTGATGCTACAACCAATTCTCATTTCCATTTTTCATGTCATTATTAATCCTTTTCCCCCAGTAAAGAAAATTATTTTCACACTAAATCTCACTGTGAATATTAAAGTTAATCAATTTTTTTCTAGGGCCACTGATTTATTGTCTTAAATAAGACCCAGTTGATGACTGGTCCATGTGACCTATCATGCCACAATAAAATACTTTTTTTGAAAATACTTAGGAGGGCAGTTGAGAGTTCTTAAAATACCACTGAGTGACAAGTAGTGGTCTTAATCTTTACTTTAACTAAATCCAAAGCCACTGGGTGTTCTGGCAAGGACAGAGTCAAACATTTAGGCTCAGACTGTATAGAAGATGATATGTTAGCTCTTTGTTTTTAGTATGTAGGAGAAAGGATTAAGTAGAGATGCACTTTTTATTTTTTCAATTTCCTTTTTCTGTTGCAAAACTAAGATATACATTGTAAAAATTCAGACTAGATAAAAAATAAAAAATTTTAAAAAGTTCTCTACCAGCCCTACTCTCCCTTCTCTCCAGGTAACCAAACCATTAAGTTTGGTTTATTGTCTTTTGTAACTATTTCCATACATCAAATACCTTCTAATTATTGTCTATTATTTTTCAGCAAAACTTTCCCTAATAAATTTGAAGTCTTAAAATCTGTTTTCTTAACAGATATTATTAAAAATGGCTTATACTACCTCCATTTGAACTTTTTTGTCATCCTTCCACACATGTAGGCCTTCTCTGGTTAACCAGACCCAAATTTTGTGTAAGAAATGGGTAGAAAGGGTGCCCCAACCGGAAACTGATAGTAGAAGATGGTAGAGCCATGCTTCTTTCCTCTGAGGTGACTGGCCTGGGAACTTCAAACAGGAAAGTTCAGGCAGAGACAGAACTCTCCCCATAGTCCCCTAGATGCCCGGAAGCAAGTGAGAGTTGATCGTTTTCTCTTGATGGCCAGGCCTGGGCTTCATGGTTTCTTGTATGCACTATCAGAGCAAGGAGTTTTCTGCATTTGCAAAGTTCTACAGAAATACAACTAGCAAAGGAGAGTGCAATTCTTAGCGGAAGTAATCGGGGGCAATGCCTTACTCTACCTTGTTGCAAAAGATCCTTTTTATATAACTTGAATATCTAGTGCAAAGGTCGCTCAAGTCAGCCAGAAAGAAGCATTTTTGGTATCTGCTGTCACTCCTCTCATTACAATAATTAAGACTTCTCGCTGCCTTAAGATAAAATCTGAATGCTTCCACTGCTTTGCCTTTGCTCTCAATAACTGCTCTTTTTGATTCATCTCCTGCCTGTCCCTCCAGCCACGCCTCTCCATGTGCTCTGATCACATTAAACAACTTGTAGTTCCGAGTAGAGGCCATGCTTTGCTTTCATTGCCTCTAAACCTGGTCCCTCTACCAAATCAGCCTTGCTGTAAACTCTACCTTACAGGCCATATTTTCTTGGGAATCTCTTTTGGATTCTCCTTCTCTGTCTTCCAACACTAGACTGAGAGCCCCTTAAAGACCTTTTTAAATATGCTAGTGCTTAGATACTGCCTGGTACATGTTAGGTACTTAATAAATGTTAAGCATGAACACTTTGCTACAGAAAGAGAGTATATCTTGCTCCCATTTTCTGTAAGATAAGATTCAGTTAAGATTTTCCTTGGAAGAGGAAAGCAAGGGGGGAAAAAAAACCCCACAAAATTCATTAATATTTACAGATATTCCTATCATTAGCAAAAGAGTTTACTGGACTGGGATATAAGAGTTCTGCTACACATACTAAAAGCTCTTAACATGTGTTAAGCCATCATATGCTTAGAGCTTTATTCTTTTCAACTTCTGAAAATACCTCACCAATTAATTTCAATGTTACACCATCCAATTCCCCAGACATTCTGCTTTAAAAAAAGTTAATTAAACCACATCTACAGAGTTCAGAATAACCTTTTTTTGGTACTGATGATACTGTGATGAGATGACAAAAATTAGGGGTACTGAGTAATAGTAAGATTTATTCATTAGTTTGTGGTTTAAAAGGTTGTATGTGTCCTCTGTAATTTTTTTAAATATATTTGGCAAAGGTTATTGGAGTTATTTAAAATTCAAGTTAATTAACATTTGCCTCCTAAAGATTTAGTATTGAGTTTTCATATGTGAAAATTAGCTGTCTAAAAATTAACTTAAATTTAGGTGATATTGTAAATATCCACAAATAATTTTAAATCTGTCTAAATTTCAAGCCCTTTATAGAATGAGATTAGGTTATATGTAACTTAACAGGTTAAAAGTAGTCAAGCTTCTGTAATATCCAGCATACGGCTTAGCTATTTTTTTTTTTTTTGGTTAATTCTAAAATTATAAAAGGTTACATATTCTACTCTATTAATTCAAGACATTGATAAACTCAATATATCAGTGTGCAAAGCTCTGAAATCTCCAAATGTATGTATTTATGAGTTTTGTGTTCCATTAGGTATAATAACCAAGAAATTATATATAATTTCTTTATAAATCTCACCTAAAATTTGCCTTTTGCAACATACTTTTGTTTCCCCTTGTCTTCCCTATAGAGGTACTCATCTCAGCTTTAGAAAACCTTCTTACAGTGAGGACCACTGCCCTCCCTTTACAATTTGTCTTTATATTAACAAATAGTTTGATATCCTCTGGTTCTGGGTTCTCTGCCTGTTGTCTAAATTTGGTTAAACACTTACCTTTTCCAAAATAACTTGCAGATCTTCAGCGCCTGTATAATGTGGATCTAGAATCAGAAATTTTATCTGCCCTGTAATCTCATTCCATGCAACTCCTAAGATTGTGTGGGCCAAAACTCCTCCCCCTATAAAAGAGGAAATAGGAAATATAAGAGAGGGCATAAACTAATCTCAAATTCCTACTCGAATTTAAAAGACTGATGATTTTGCCTTTTCAGGGATCTAAAACAGTATTAAAATTGCCTGACCTGCATTGTAAAAAGACCAAGGTCAGATATCCTCTGAAGAGATGTATCTTTAATGTAGAAAAGATACAAATCATAGTTAAAATCATATAAGGTTTATATTCCAATGCCATGTTCGTAGAATTAACTAAACTAGATTTAGAAAGGGCGATGGAGGGTCCTGCCCCCTCCCAACAGAGTGGCAGTTACTGCTGTGGGACCGGTCTCAGCAGATGGTGATCTTGTCTCTGCTCTGAGCACCTCCAGTGATACAGCCCATCCACTCGTCAAGTTCTTTCTGATATTCGGCTGATAACTGCCTACCTCAATTTCTTATACACTAGTCTTAACTTGCCTTCTGGCATCACAGGACAAGTCTTCTTCTTCATAGGATCATGCATCTTTAGATCAGCTAACACAATTGTCTTATTTTTACAAATAAAGCCCAGAGAGGTTAAGCAATTTGCACAACATCACACAGCCAGCCAAGACAGCTTAGGATGCACAATCGAGTGACCCTCTCCTCTTTTTCATACTGCTATCAGATCTTTAAATGTGTGAACACAGTTATTTCTCTTCTTAACCTTTACTTCTTTGGGTTATTTTAATCTTTTTTTGTAACCTTCCTACCACCTTGGAATTTTTTTTTATTTGGAGAGATCAATATATGAGATATAAAAGTCAATTAAAATTTGTTTTAAAAGGACTGATTTTATATAATATTACATGTTTATATCAATGGTAAGTTTTACATATTCTCTTACAAAAAAAAAAATGCTCAAGATTCCCAAAACAGCTTACCAATCATTACTGGAGTTCCTTCATTCTGGAAATGATTAGCCAGTTCTCTTCCTTGAGAGGCCATTTCAGAACCTTGGCTAAAAAGAAACCATTTCCATCAGATGAACTACTTCCAACACTAGGTCAATAATGAGCTTGAGGATCAATGTATTTTACCTTGTTTTCTTTGTGGGTTTGTTGTTGAAAAGAAAAACAATATAAATTTAAATAATTATAAGTAGTAGAGAATTGACTTGGAAAACAATTTAAAGCAACATAATCTCCTTTACTATCTGAGAGCACTGAACGTGCTAGGAAAGAAGTGAGAAGACCTTGAGTCTCTCTGGAACTACATACAAAAGGTCCTGGATTTAGAACATGAGCTTGAAACCGGGCACCTTGGTGCTCAGGGGGCTTTTATGAATAGATCTAGTTATGAGAAGAATGAGTTTTGCATCCTGGGTTCTTGTCTTCTTGCTGTTAGACTTCTGTGCCTCATCTTTAAATTGGGACCACTATAATTCTACATGACAGGAGATTCCAGGACTAAAACAGATAATGTCTGTAAAGCCAATGGGAAAACTGCAAAATGTTAGCAAGTGTAACATATAATTTTTAGGGAATATTTCAATGTCTTACACAATTTCAACTTTTGAGAAGGGAAAGGGAGCTGGACAGATGAAGAGAGATATTTTTATGGAAGGAAGGTGCCAAGGTGGTGCTAAATCTTAGCTTGCTTGCTTAATAACGAATGTATAAATAATGTTGTAATGTACCAAACTTTTACTTTTTAATCACCATATGCTTCTCCCCTTAATATAGCATTTATTTGTTATCACTGATTTCCAGTTAATCCAAATTCCAGTTATGAAGTCAGAAGTATTAAAGCAAAAAATACTTTAAGTATTAAAGTATTCTAAAAAATAAGCTCATATGTAAGGAGTAAACTAGTTACTGTCATAAAAATAATATATTTAATTTATATCTCCTAATATTTCAATATTAGATCATGGTTAAAATATATTAGAAAAAACTCTTAACATAATATTATGGTCAAAATATATTAGAGAAAATAAAATGAATATATTATTATGACACATTATTGATTTATTAATACCTTAAGAAAAAAAAGAGCAGGATCCAAACCAAAAGGTGTAGATCAACATTTGATTTTCTCCTTTCAAGGCATTCTAAAGAATTGAGCATGAAGAAAACTAGATTTTCTATAACTTCACTCAAAGTTAACACACTTAAAATTTTCCTATTCCATGCTAAAATTAGGCGTAGACTAAATGCAAGTATGTATCACAAAGTTTATTCATAAATTCAAAACTCTTCTAAAAAATAACCAAAATAAAAACTTAGGATTAAAACAATGAGATTTATAAAACAATGAGGACAAGGAGAAAGGAATAAGGGAAAAATAGAATTTTTCTATTATTTTAATAAAAGTGACAAATTATCACTTTGCAATGATTTATCTAATTTCTTAAAGAATCCTTACCTGACAAACAGTATTTTTGAAGTTATACCAATTAATTGGTTTAGTACCAGCTGTACCTCAATAGATCCAATCCATTGCCGTGATCCGACAAATGTTGCTGGTTTGTCACTGGCATCAACTAGAGCCTTTATATATTTAAAAAAAAAAAAAAAAAAATCCATACACAAAACAACTATTAAAAAATTTACATTTAGGCATTTTCCCTGATTACCAGTATAAGAATTTTTTTTCCTTCAGACAGAAATAAGTCTGCACTATGAGGAATAACTATTATTAATTGTATGGTAAGGGCTAATGAATTGTACAATTGATTATCATTTCAAATGGAATGTTCTGTACCTGCTGAATTTCTCTGTGTGTTGGAATGGATCTCTCTGTGTATCCCTGATGTTTGAACCAAGAGCAGATAGTCTGCAGAGATCGGTAAGCACAGCCCCAGCCATTGTCGTCTATTCGATCCTGCATATAGTGATGATAACCATATATGCCCTGGACCACATATGTCTATTTAAAGGAAATATAATCAAATATTAATTTAAGATAAATGTAAATATTTTACATATAGTTGAGTCATGTTTACTGTTCTCTGAAAAAAGTCTGTTTCGTTAGTTCCTTAAACAAATGCCTTCAAAAAACTACAATTTAGTATTACAACCTCTTGCCTTTTTATTAAATGTCTAAAGTCCTTATTAAGGACTATTAAAGCCCAGCAAGACCTGCCTTCCAGCCTCCACTCCAACTTCATCTTCTACCACTCCTCCCTGTTACTCACTCTGCTTTAAGTTTAAATCTGCCAGGAACATTCTAATCTCAGAACTTTACAGTTCTCTCTGCCAGGAACACTCCTTTCTCAGATACTTTCACAGCTTGCACCTTTCCTTCACTCAGGTTTCTGTTCAAATCTCAGAGGGTTTCCCTGACCATCTAATCTAAAAATAGCATGTTCACACCCTCTCGCCCTGGCTGTCACTCTCCATATTGTTTTATTTATTTTTATTTGTCAAAGTATTTGTCACTACTTGACACATTACTTAATATTTAAAAAATATCTGCCTCCCACACTAATAATTGAACTCAATGCCAATATTAATAAAGGGAGAGGAAGAGGGAAAAGGAAAGGGCCTTTGCAGATGTGATTAAATTAAGGATCTTAAAATGGGGATTATCCTCGATTATCCAGGTGGACCTTAAATTCAATCACATTATTAAAAGGGAGAGGCAGAGGGAGATGTGGCACTGTGACCACAGAGCCAGAGACTGGAGGGATGTAGCCACAAGCCAAGGAATGCCCGCAGCCTCCAGAAGCTGGAAGAGGCAAAGAAGGATCTCTCCTAGAGTTCTCCAGAGGGAGCACAGCTCTGGCAACAGCTTGATGTGGGCAAAGCAATACTGATTCCAGAGTTCTGGCCTCCAAAACTGTGAGAAAATAAATTTCTGTTGTTTTAAGCCACCAAGTTTGTGGTTATTTGTTACAGCAACCATAGAAAATAAATATGAGTCAAAAAATGTCAGTCAGTATCACAAACCAGGGTTTGTTAAGATGGCAGAGCCTGGTAATTGCATAAAACTTAAACCTTTATAATTGATTTGATTTGAAATTAATTTGACCAACAGACAAACTGATTTGACCAATAGACAAAAGTCAGAAATCAGTAATAAATAAATAAATTCTGATATATTTGGACATTAAAAAACCCTTCTAAACACATGGATTAAAGAAAAATCACAGTAGAAATGTAAAAATTCTTATATGTAAACAAAAATAAAAAACTTCAAATTAAAACCTGTGGAATGCAGTGAAAGCAGTATTTTGTTTGAAACTTAAAACCTTAAGCTAGAAGCTAAAAAAGATTCACAATAAGCTTAGTATCCAACTCAAGAACTTAAAAGAAAAAAATAAAAATAAATCAAAAGAAAGTAACGAAAGAAGAAAATAACAAAAATTACAAAGGTTACAATAGAGGGGGTCAACAAAGCCAAATATTTTAAAAAATAAAAAAGAGAAGGCATAAAAATTGATACAAAGAATGAAAAGGCAGCTGTAACTACAACCACAGCAGAGACTGAAACCTAGATAAATATAATGTATAAAAACTAAAAAGTCTTATAACCATTTACAACATAAATCTGTTTTTAAAAATCTCACAAAGAAAACTCTAAGCCCCAGCTGTTTTACAGGTGAGTTTTACCAAATGAGCAAGGAAATACCATGCCAATCTTATATAAACTCCTCTAGAAAATTAAAGAGGACACATTCCCCAGCTCATTCAATGAACCGGTATACTACTGATACAAAAACTAAGAACAGTATGAGAGAAGAAACGTATAAGCCAATATGATGCATGAACACAGATACAAAAATCCCAACAAAATGTTAGTGAACTGAATCCATCAATAAAAATAACGACTCATGACCAGACTGGGTTTAACCCATGAATGCAAATCTATTATTGTTTGGAGATTTGTGCAGAAATATTTAGGGGTAAATAGCATGGCATCTGCAATTTTCTTTGAAATGGTTCAGGGGGAAAAAGAGAAAGGGAGGGATGAAGCAAATATAGCAATATGCTGACCACTGTTGCACACATGTGTCATGAGATATGTACAGGAATGTTCATAGAAAGATTGTCTAAACAGGAAAAGAAAAGGCCAGTTAGGAACAAAAGCATATGCACTAGAAAGCAGCAGAAATGCCATCAAGGAATCCATATGCCACTGAGAGAGACAGCTGCCAGCCCAGGGTTTCTTCAGTTCTAAAGGGCCCAGCTGCACTAGTATTCTTTTTCTTGGATGCCTGTCAGATTCTATCTTTCTTACTGGCATACATGTATCCTTAAAATACCCTCTCCTACCCTCTATCCAACCACTTTTACTTAAGCTACCTTTAGTGTCTATACTCTGCAACCAGGTACATGCTGCCCAGAAACTATGTTGTCCTATCTTATTAGACTTACCCTACAGTGAGGTTTGGGTAGAAGATGCCCTTAGTTAGCATGATTTTTCAGGTTCAGAATAAAAATAAAATAGGGACAAGCCTTTAAAGAAATCAGGGAATGGAATTTTAATACGAGAAATGTGACATATACTATCTATTCCTAACCTTTTTAGACCATTGTTGATTACTGCTATCTTAAGCAATGTATATTACAGGAAATGGGTAGAAAATTATGTCTTAGGCGTGACATACATTATGGATCAATCCTTACAATTTCTACTAAGTACCAACAAAAAAGTTAATGACATTAATGATCAACTGACTCCCATAAATAATTAAACTTACCACACCAGACTCTGTGTTAGGTGGATTAAGATAAGTATGTGGATTTCTAATGTAACCATCTTTGTATGGCGTATCTGGAAAATGATAAGCATTAGACCTTTTGAAATAAGGTCTGTCATGAGGCAGATTGAAGAGATCATGCAACTCCTAGAGGAAATTATAATCAATAGGAAAGAAGAGAAAAAAGTTAAAGATTTAGATTGGTAGTTCGCAAATTAAGGACAATATGAAACACTGAAAATTACTTATTGGTTATAAAAGTTTTCAAACACATTTATAATTTACTTCAGTAAGGTTAAAGAGGGTGAAATTTAAACTCAAATCAACTAAGATTTATTTTTGCTTATCTTTGAATATGTATTAAAAATTGGAAGAGAACACAGAAAAATGAAAATAATTTATCTGTTGGAGCAAAAGAAGTGGGATAATTTTAAATTAATGATTTATTATAACAGAGTCTGTTAAAGTACAACCAGGCTAAAGACTGACTTTTAAACAGCCTTGTAAATGAATAAATTATAAGTAACAATGATATAATTATCTCAAAGTATTTTGAAAAGTCATGTTTGGAGTGTTTGGAGTGTGTTATAAATATGCATATATATAAGGGGTTGTCTCTAAATTGCAGAGTAGAAGTTGCTAAAAACCAACCATTATGGCTTGAAAAAAATACACATATAAGTTAAAAATGTGGTATTTTCCCAGTTGTATAAAAACATGTAATAGTTACTTTGAAAAGTATGACATTTTCTTTGTCATAGCTCCTATGTACATTAGCGGTTTGAATACGATCATCAACCCATAATTTCCCTCTGCAAATCAATTCACCTAGCACTTACACAGAGGCATATAGAAGGTTAGAGTATTACACCTCTTCTTAGGGGCAGAGATAAGGAAGATGCTCCCATGCTCTAATTTTGACAGGTGTACCCCTAAACCAGCCATTTGGCAATAAATCTGTCCATTTCTTTAAATACTAACAATGTTTTCTCCAAAATTCTTATTATAAAACCCATATAGCCCGACAGGTGGTGATGATAGAGTATTACCATAAATTCTAACCAGAATTACCATAAATTCTAATTTTTCCTTCTCTCTTTCACAAATCTAGAAGTAATGGAAGGGAAAAGTAAGTGTTTAACACTCATCAGCTGTAAGCATCTTTTCATTTCTATATTTCATTATTAGAAAAATATATATATTTCATAGAACATATGAGTCACAATGAGCAGATGAAATTTAAATGTAACATAGGGATTTAGCATATTTTTTCATTAGTAATACTTAAAAAGAAGTTCCATGAGAACAGAAATTAAATAATCTGTTATGTGAAATTAATATAGTCTGTTTCCAGATTTTTAAAATAAATCACAAAATAATCTCCATTTATTAGAAATATATAACTAAATACAAAATGAATGATGGTCATTGTCTTTTTTCTAAGAATAAATAAACTAGTTTTACCTTTCTATAGGGCTGCAGTTGATCATCTGGAATTCCTGATGGGTAGGAAATTGTTATGAGACTTTTCTTCCCTGGTAATAAAAAGTGCAGTGGTTCAGGGACCACAATAGATGTTCCTTTCATATATTTTAAAATACACTTTTCCATATCAGTTAGTTGATTATGAATTGCATCTACTAGAAATTTACGAACTCTGTGGGGGGAAAATATACAAGTGCATTAACAAAAGTTATAATGCCTATGGTCAGTGAAAGTTTAGAGCTAATATACCTCTAATACAGTAAAAAAAAACTTGATGGGACCAGGTTTGTTAAAACCAGTCTGAATTATACAAAGTAAGGTAAACTGTAAAGCTGCTCTCTGTGGATAAAGGGAAAACCCTACAGGCTTTAGCATGTTACCCTACCTTCTTCAAATGAACATTTAACTACCAGAGAATTCTTAATTTAATAATAAACAAGGAGTAAATCACAGTAAAAACATGTACAACAATAACCCTGGATATGCCTATGTCTTATTTTAAAATGGACTCTGATAACTTTGGGAAAGGGTCCTCATTTAAAAAATGCAACAGTACTACTATAAAATACTTACTTTCCCCATGTTTCTTCTGGAGCAACAGATAAAACTGCATCAACTGGTAAAGTCATATTAACATAGTGGTGTCCTCCGCTTTCTCTTTCAATGATGGGGGTTACAGCTGCCAGTGGGGTTGACATTTCCAGCATAAGATCTATATTTACTATCTGATGCTACGTAGAGAAACAGCAATTGTCAATTATGGTAAACTGAACACTAAATATAAAGGGTAGAAGAAAAAGGACTTTTTAAGGATAATATAAAAACTATAGTAAATTGTATAACAGCTTAAATCTTATCTTCAAACAAAACAAACAAAACCAAAAGCAAAACCTCCCTGCTTCAAAATAATCTGGGGTGATGGGGAGAGTGCGTAGGGAATAAACACGAAATAAGACTGATCTTGTGTTGATAAATGTTGAAGCCAGGTATAGGTTTATTGGGGTTCATTATACTATTCTCTCCACTTTTGTTCAGATTAAAAATTTTTAAAAAAATCAAAATTAAATAAACATACACCAAAGGGGAAAGTGGGAAAGAAGTAACCCAAGGAGGTTCTAAACAGTATTTCTACTATAAATCCCTGATCCAAAGACATAAAGAACTATAAAGAAACACTGAATTCTGCGTAGTAAGTTTTATTTTTACAGTGGTATAGATCAACAATTCTGAAACTACTTTATGTGTATTGTATGAAGGAACAAATTTAGCAAAAAATTGAGCCAGTTGTCTTACTGGGAAAAAGTCAGGAACTGAGGTGTTGAGTTGGAGTTATCAGTATGATTTACATAGATGAATGTGAATGTATGTGTTATAAATATGCATATATATAAGCATAGTGTGTGTGTGTGTGTGTGTGTGTGTAAATGCTCTAGAAATGGCCAATAACTGAGTCGTAACAGGAAAAGTACATGATGAGCCTGGAACATCTTGTACCAGAAAGTAACGAAGTGCTCAAAAATACAGTGTCACAGGACACAGAGGCCAGCTGAAATGCCCATTAGCCAATCTTGGAAAATGTGAGCATGAAAATAATAATGATAGCAACAGATTATAACTCATTGCATAAAGGAAGAAACCGGGCTTCCATGCAGATAATAAATAAGTCAGGAAAAGGAAAGGCTCCCTCTCACAGTATAATATCATTTAAAAAATGTAGAAGGAAATAATAGACTTAGAAAAATCACCACTTTGCAACCATCAGATTAATATTGGATTCTGGCAAAAATTATCAATGGATGCTAAAGCTAGTGGGTAAAAATTATATGAGGAATAAGATATGTACCTAGTCTCAAAGAATTTTCCAATAAGATACTAATTATAATGGAAATAATAGTACCTTTACAGTGGTGAAAACTGGTGTTACCACCTTAACTATGTGATTAAAATTAACATCACTAATATTGGGAACAAACTGATAACATATGCCCTTAAAATGATGTGCCAAGAAGGACACAATGAATCTAATCATGAAAAAAAACAAAACAAAACAAAAGCCCAAATTGAGGGACATTCTCCAAAATAACTGGCCTATGCCCCTAAAAAATAATCAAGCTCCAACTACTAGTGATTTTCAAATCATTACCTCCAGCCCAGAATTCTTTCATATACTCCACACATGTAAATTTAACAGCTCATGTAGACATCTCATTAGTGTCTCAAACATAGCATGTCCAAAACCCATCTTATGTCTTCCCTACCTTCCCAACGCAAGAAACTGGTCATCCCACATCCAATTAGTCTCCAAGGAAAGTCCATTTTATTCCAATAGCCATTGGTTTAGTTTAGGCCTCTGATGAAATGCCTCCTGCCCACCTCTCCAATCTCATCTCAGCCCCTTCTCCCCTACCAGTCTGGAAAAGCACAATAGTCATATTAACCTTATAAAACTTCCCATCTTAAGAAAGTATACCCATTTTGGACCTCCAGCATCTGGCAAATTTCTTGGCATATGGCAGGTGCTCAATAATGATAGTTCAAAAATCAGTGGGGAAAAAAAAACAATGGGGAAGGAAAAAAAAAGATAATGAGGCCTCAAGGTATATTTTGGGACCAAATGAAAAAAAAAATCAATGGAACCAAGAAGAGTATGAAGAAAAAAAAAGAATTTATTATTTATTATATTAGCATAAAATATCAGTGATGTTTCAGGATGATTCCTTTGCATTTATTTTTAAATTATTTGTAAATGCACTTAGGTTTAGTTTTATTTTTGTGGAAGCAAAGAAAGCATCCAAAAAACTTACAAGATATGTACTATAATGGGACAAAAGCTTAAATATGTAAAACAAATACAACCTTTGGCAAGTCATTTAATCTTTCTGGACCCCAGTTTTCTAGTGTGTAAAAATAAGAAGGTTACATTAAATAATCTCTAAGCTCTCACTCAGCTCCAAATTCAAGGATTTAAAATTGTTATCAATAGAGAACACTGGAAAATTGCTTACCATGTCTGGTAGCTTTCTGTCTTTCTTTCTCATCAGTTTTCGTTTTGTATCTTCTTCCTGTCCAAATCTAAATTTTTATTGAAAAAGAAGTTTATAATATGAAATGATGTTTGAAAACATTTTTAGCAATCTTCAAACACACTTACTGAATAAAGCGCAGTATGTTCTTACAAGCAGTACTCTCATTCAGTTCTCTTGGAATAGTGTTAATGTCACTGTTAGGCCATATGTACACTGGACTGCGGGAAATTCTGAACACAAGTGCATTTGAAGAAATCTTGGTTGACAGGTCACTCAACACATGTTTTAGTGCCTTCTTGATAAACATTTCTGAATTAAAAGATATAAATACAAGTTGATAAGAAAAATTTTAAACTTTTCAACATGAAACCATTTAAACATACACACAAGTAGAGAATAGTAAAACACTCACAAATACCCATTTCCTAGATTCAATAATTATCAAGTTTTTGCCTTTCTATCCTTTAAAAAATTGAGATACAATTCACTGATTGTAAAATTCAGACTTTTAAGGTGTAAAATTCAGTAGATTTTAGTATATTCACAAAGTTGTGTGACCATCACCACTATTTAATTCCAGAACATTTGCATCACCCCAAAAGAAACCTTGTACCCATTAGCAGTTCACTCCCCATTTCCCTCCTCCCTCCACCCCCTGGCAACCACTAATCTACTTTCTGTCTCTGTGGATTTGCCTCTTGTAGACATTTCATATAAATGGCATCATATAATATATAGCCTTTTGTGCCTGGCTTCTTTCAGTCAGCATAATATTTTTAAGGCTCATAGATGAAGTAGCAGGAATCAGTACTTCATTCCTTTTTATGGCCAAATAATATTCCATTGTATGGACACAACACGTTTTGTTTCTTCATTCATCCTCTCATGCACGTTTGGGTTGTTTCCAATGCCTGGCTGTAATGAGTAATGCTGCTATGAACATTTGTGTACATATGTGAACATATGTTTTCAATTCTCTTAGTTATATATATCTAGGAGTGGAATTGCTAGGTCGTATGGTAACTCTATGTTTAACTTTTAGAGGAACTGCCAGACTGTTTTCCAAAGCAGCGACACTACTTTACATTCCTACCAGTGATGTATAAGGATTCCAATTACTTTCAAAATACTGTATTACTTCTAGAAATTAAACTATTGTAGCTCTTTTTCTCTTTGTGTTAGTATATTACACTGAGACTATACAATCAAAGTATTGTGTTCTAAAATCATTGTTTTTTCTTTGTGCATTCTGTCATCAACCTGATATAGAGTTAGGATATGTACTTTAGTGTGATTTCACTTTCAGGGCTCTCTTTTTAATTTAAAAGAATTTCTTGAATACATAAAACATTTTCATGATCCAAAGTCAAAATTATATCACATAATATATTCAAAGAAGAATACAATACTTAAATACTTATCCTAGCCTTAAAATCCTAAACCCTAAACTTATTTAAACCTGTAGTTGAAATTTTACTGAATTATCACATCAACATCTTGATAAATAAATCCCTTGAGGTTATGCAGTTGCACTAGAGACAAGACTACTTGTAACAAATCAGATTTGAAAACATCTTGATTTGTTTCAGAAAGCAGAATTTAATGATTAGCTTCTGTTTATCATTGAAGGACTCTGAGGTACAGTTATTTAAAAACCTGTGAAATCTTCAAAATCTAGTACCTTCTTTCCCTATATTTTCTAATTAAAGATTCCCTTCACTGAGTGTTGAAAGAGTTTTATACAGGAGGAGGAAAATAATCAAGCCAGAGACAAGTTCAAATATATTAATTACTAGGTTAAAAAATACCATCAGTTCTTGTTTATGTTTGAAATCACATCCTTATATCTACTGACTGATGGATTAATTATACTTTGGAATAGGTTCATAGTAAAGTATATTTTTCAATTTATTCCTATTTGTAAAATGCAAGGCTTTTTCCAACAAGTGACATTTTGGGAACAACTACACTTTATTGATAAGATAGGGCAGAGAAATGAGTTTGATTTATACTTATAAATGGTTCTTATCTTGATAGAACATTAGCATGACCAAAACAGCTTACTGATGCCTGTGTCTCCCAGAGGTTGACTTTAATTGGTCTGGGCTTAGAGATTTGAATGTAGGCCTAGGTTGAGAACCACTTTTTTTGAGTATGGAGGGATGGGTCAGAAAAAATGTTATGCATTCTCTTTCTTGCTTTCCCTGTGGAGCCGGAAACTATGGTCAGCTGGCAATCTCCTACAAGGAACTTTGACACTTTTCATAGCTTTCTGAACCTCTCTGTGGCATCTGACCTTACTGATCACACTCTTCTTGAGAAAATTCATTTATTATCAAGGTGTTAACAATTAGTCTTCTGAGACATTCTATTCTCTAGCTTCTACCCTGACCACTCTCCCATAAGCTTCAGATTCAAATAATGAAATGCCTGTTGGGAATTTGCACTTGATATCCCATTGACATTTCAAGTGAAACAAATCTCAAACTGAACTCATCTTCCACTTCTGATATTCTTTACCTCAATTTGTGACAGTAGCCCAAATCGGAAACTGGAAGGCATCCTAGAATTTCCTTTATACAAGCCCTACTAATTTTTCTCCCAAAGCATTCTGGTACCCATTCCAATATAACATAATATTTAAGACAGTGGGCTCTGGAGACTCAGGAAAATCATGTATGGTTATATAAGTTCTGCAATGTAAAAGGCTAGGTGTGTCATTTACATTGTGCTCATTGTGGATATTTATACTGATTGTGACAATTTTCTGGTGAGGGGCAGTAAAGTTTTTTAAGGAAGGGGGATATCTTTTCCTAATTTGCACAGAAGTGCCCTATGGGCTAGAGGTGGTGTTTAAATCCCACTTATGCTGCTTACTAGCTATATGATTGTTATAGATTAAATGATGTCCCCTATAAAGATATGTTCAAGTCCTATCCCTCAGTCCTGTGGATATGAACCCATTTATAAACAGGATCTCTAGAGATGTTATCAGTTAAGGTAAGGTCAAACTGAGTCAGGGTGGGGCTTAATTCAATATGATTGCAGTCCTTATAGGCCAAGGAAGTTTGGACACAGTCAGCAGAAGGAGACAGATGGGGAGAGAGAGAAGGCCGTGGCCATGTGACAGAGGCAGAGAATGAATTATGAACTGCCAGCAGCCACCACCAGAACACAACAGACTTCTGATCCTGCCCACACCTTGATTTTGGACTTCTAGCCTCCCAAAACTCTGAGACAATATATTCCCATTGTTTAAGCCAACTTGTCTGTGGTACTTTCTTACAGCAGCCCTGGAAAACTAAGACAACGATCTTAGACTGTTTATTCAACTTCTGTCTAATTCAGTTTCATTTGCCAAATGTAGATAATCTCAGTGTATTTCATTATCGGTTTTGAAATTGAAAAGGAGAGGGTTTTTGTTTGTTTGTTTTAATAGTCCTACCATTAGCAGCAGCTAGCTGAAAAGCTAGATCAAGGTCTCCTCTTATTCTGAAGAGTATATCCATAGTCTCTGAAATCACCTAGGACAAATGAAACCAAAATTGTACAGTAAAACAAAACAAATTCATCCTCATATAAACAAGAACCTAATTAGGTTTAGGTTAAATAATTAATTAAGTTTGACTCTTCACATCATTTCATGAGTTAATTCCTTATTTCATGAAAGAAAAAAAAAAAATAAAAAAAAATCCTAAATTCCAAATCAGGGGTTTGCAACCTTTGTTCCACAATGAAATCACCTGGGGAGCTTAAAACATGATACCTGGGGGGCAACCCCAGAGACTCCAATTAATCAGTCTGGGGTGTACCTAGGCCTAAGGATATTTAAAAGCTTTCTCTCCTATCCGTGATTCTAATGTGAAAAAGTAGAGAACCACTGCTTTAAGACAATACTTTCCAAACTGTGGTTTCAACAATGGTTTTAACAATGACGTGAAAATATCAATGGTAAAGAATAGTTTAAGAATGTGATAAGTGCACTGAACATAATATAATACCTGCTGTTCTAGAGAATGAGAGGAAACTAATACGTCTCTGTCATGGTTAGGTTCATGTGTCAACTTGGTCAGGTAATGGTACCCAGGTGTCTGGCCAAGCAAGCACTGGCCTAACTGTTACTGCAAGGACATTTGTGGCTGGATAATAAACCAGAAGGCTGGTATATTAAATCATCAGTCAACTGGCTGCAGTTGTGACTGATTACATTAACAAAGGGCATGTCTTCCACAATGAGAGAATCCAATCAGCTGGATTTAATCCTATCAGTTGAAGACTTAAGCGAGACAGATAGAGACCTTCACTTCTTCGGCTACCCAGCAAAGCGTTTCCTGAGGAGTTCATCGAAGTTGCCAGTTCGCTGCCTGAAGAGTTCACTGAACATCTCCATTGGAGTTGCCAGTTTGCTGCCTGCCCTACGGAATTTGGACTCGTGCATACCCACAGTTGCGTGAAACATTTTTATAAAATTTTATATTTATAGATATCTCTTGTTGATTCTGTTTCCCTAGAGAACCCTAACTAATACAATCACTGATGGTGAGAGTATAATCTGGTAGAACTTTTCATAGGCAATGTGGAATAAGAGTCAGAAGTCTTATATTCATATCCTTTGGCCTAGCAATCACATCCGTTGGCCTAAATTTCAAAATTTAGGAATTGTGCAAAACACTGACTCAGGTATAAGGATGTTAATCTAAACGCCAACAATAAGGAGACTGGTTGAATAATTATGAGTATTATACAGCCATAAAAATTGTTTTAAAAAAAGATTTCATGGCATAGGAAAATGTTTGCAAGTTATAAAGGGGGAAAAAGTACTTGCAAAATGGTATTTACCAGCAGCTCTTAATTTGGGGCCACATGGTGTGTTTCAGGTAGTCAGTGACATTTGACAGATGAAATGTATCTGCGTGTGCACGAGAAAGAGAGAGAGAGAAGGCGGGGGGATTGAGAGAGAGAGAGAGAGAGATAGATATTTCTTCTGGGAAGAGGTTTCAAAGGTTGTCAGATTCTCAAAGGGGTCTTTTTCCTAAACAGGCCAAAGAACCACACACTATACAGTAAGAGCTTTATTTTGAAATAAATGAATAAATACTAACATTACTGAATTCTTAAAACATAAAAGGCTTTGTGCTAAGTGATAAGAAATATATTAACTCTGATCGTCAGAACTAAGTATGTACCATTATTATTTTTCCCATTTTACAAATCCTTTGTCACATCTTTTTTTTAGGGTGGCTGCTTTTATTATTCCATAACTTGTAAGCTATTGGAAGACCACACTCTCTGTTTCAATTCTACTTCTGGGAATTTATTATAAGGAAATAATCAAGAAATTTCAGGACAAATTTAGCTACAAGTTGGTTCATCATACTGTTATTCATCATGGGTGTGGGGGGAACCACCTAAATAGTTATAAATAAGAAAATGGTTAAATAAGGAAAGATATTACTGTACAAGATAGTATGCACATATTTGAATAAAAAATATTTAATGACACTGAAAGATAGTGAAGATAAAAGTTAAAAAGATAGGCACAAGCAAAATTTGGCTCTGCCACTAGTGTATGATTTTGCACAATTTCACTGACTATACAAGTCTATTTTCTGTAAAATGAGAAAGATATAGAACTTCAAAGAGTTGTGAAAAATTCATGAGCTCATATGTGAAAGAACAAATGCATATTTGATAAATGGCACTTTCCCTCTCTTCCTTACTTTTTAACACCATGAACTTACAATAAGTCCCCCACAGCTTCAGAATTGAGGTCCTCTCTGAAGAAATAATATTTACGCTGAGGTGTGAAGGGTAAGTAGATGCCAAACGAAAGACAGTAGTGGAGGCAGAAGAGCCCATTCCAAGAAGGGGCACATTTTGTTTGAAGACCTAGTTACATGTGTTGGTGGTGAGGATAAAGATGGCAACTGTGGAGATAGTGACAACAGTCAAGAGATTTGGAAGTATAATCTATAGGACTTGATTACTGATGGGATGCTGGGCAGTTGAGGGGAGGGAGGTGGCAAGGATGATTCCCAGGTTTTTGGCATGCACAACAAGGTGGGATGAGGGGAGGAAGAAATGATAAGTCGGTTTTGATCTCCGAGTTTGAAATACATGTGAGCTATCCAAGGTAATGGTGGTAAATATACGGATCTGGGGCTCAGATGAAAGGTCTGAGCTGTAGATATAAATTAGGGAGAAAGTATGGGATGTACCCCTGAAAAGCACCAACATTTAGGATAGGGACTGGAGGACCTGGCTGAGCAATTAGGAGGGAAACCAAGAGAGTGTGACATCACGAAAGCCAAAGGACTAGAATATTTGAAGGAAGTTCTTCATATGTTTCCCAGGTCAAATCCTTCTCCAAAGCCTTCAAAAACAGAGAATAAGCCCTCGTATTCAAAATGCATTTACTAGGAAGACACGTAAGGAGCGCGAGTCCAAAGGCTGTCGAAGCGAGGGGCGCAGGGTCGTGGGGGCAATGTCCCTCCTGCTCCAGAGGTGTTGGGTCAACCCCTATTTCCTCCCTGCGCGTGGCCGCCGGCCGCTGCACCCCGGGAAAGGACGGCTCAGCCTCGGAACTCGCAGCTGCCACCCGTGGGTCCCGGGGGGACAGTCCCTTCAGGGGCTGTGGAAGTTCAAAGGGGAAACGCTGGGGGTTGGGGGCGAGTACAGGTACTCACCAGGTCCACGACGTGGCGGTGACAGGAGCGCTGACGTCAGGCATCGGCTCAGGAAGCCAGCCCGGAAGCGGAGTCGCCGCCCGCTCGAGGGGCGGGGCCTGGGAGGGCGGACTACAGTTCCCAAAGTGCTTGGCAACAGCACGTCATGGATCATAGCACACTTGGTCTTCTAGCCAATGGTTACAGGGGCGAGAAACCGAAGATTTATTTTCGGTAAATCCTATTGGTTACGTCATCGTATCCTAGAGATGCTCAGGCGTCCTTCTGTGTGTCTCTCTTGCCGACTTGAACTCTTTAGGTGTCCTCCCTTAGAGAATTCGTAATGGATTCTCCCGTACCCTCGGCAACATACCGCAACAAAGGTCCGCGCTTCATCGAAAGTGCCGAGGTTCTTTCGAGCGTCGGCGCCCGCAGGGAAGCGCTTGCGCTAGCGTGGTCCGCGGCGCTTGTTGTTCCTGGAGAACGAGTTAACCCGAATTGGAACTGTGACGATTTGATCTCGATTGTAGAATCGCGTGCCTTTCTAAGAGGTGACTGGGTCCTTGCGGCCTCCAGGTCCTCGGGCCTCCGTTTCCGTTTCCCTAGTTGAAAATAGTCGTCATCACTTCAGCCAAGAGTATTCTGTCCTTCCTTGACCTCCCACAGCCCTTTATCCTTACCTTTAGAAAGGGACTTGCCATATGTGTTTTTTTATTTTGTTTTGTTCTTGTTTTTATCTTGCCTAAACCTTTGTCTGCTCCTCCTTCCACTTTATGAACTAATTTTGCCAGCGGTACATTTCTTATATTCATTTAAACTTGGAAAAAACTCAAGAACTGTAACATCCTGAAAAGCTAGGTTTGAATCAAGTAATTTTTGATATCAGGGATAATGCAATATGTTAAAATCATTTTATCTAAACTGTGAAAATGACTGTCTTTTGGATTTAGGATTTTGAAGTCTATCTTATTCTCAAAAGGATGTTTATAAAATACTTATACTACACTATACAGTAATAATTTTATCATTTCCAAGCATGAATGGCAATGCAACAGATCCTGCCACATATATTCCTTCGTAATTTTTAGGCACTTCACATGGAGGATTAGGGGAGGGTTCACGATGATAATTTTGAATCTTATTCTCCAGCCGCACAGAGAAGGTTCTTTTCCCACATACTGTAGTTTGCTACCAATGATTTATAGTGAATGTGAGAACTCTCAGACTAAAAGTAATTTTGACTGTAATTTAGTCATTACTTTTCCCCTGAACCACCACCCCCGCCCCCCACCCCCGTATTTTTTAATGTAAAGTAGGATTTCGCAATAAAAGAAGTAACCCTAAGGAAGCTTCTGAGGTTACAGAGACCAACAGGAGAAGCAACAATGCCTGCCGAAGGAGGAAAATCTGATATGGAGAGGATTGGCCTCTTCAGTGAGATGGAATATATTACTGTTGGTGATAAATATGTGTCGCCATTTAATCGTAAGTGCTTTTGGTTTTCTTAACAGCCTAATAATGGATATTTTCTATATGAGATTTTGGATTTAATATTTAAGTTAAATGGTATTTTTAATGGTCTATATTTTAAAGCATTAGTTCTGTGTTTGATTAAACTTGTGACATTTTTGTAGATTAGAGTTGAGAGAACCTAATTTTGTAAGAGCAGGAAGCTCATTTAATGAGCTGCCCTTTTGTATTGTCCTCATAAGTAGTTTTACTTCTTTCCGAAGATGCATTGCAGTTTTCTCCCAGAATATATTGTTTGTTTTAGCTTTTTTTGGTAGATGGGACACTCCATTATGCAAACTGCATTGATATTTGCATTCAAGAATACTATCCATTATCCCTTTCCCTGAAAAGGAAATGTGAAATCAATAGCCCAGGGAGTTTTAGAAAAGTCATAAATAATAATAATAATAATAAAAAAGGGGGGGGCTAAAGTAAAGAAGCATTTAAAATATCTGTTAAATTCTGGCTATCCAGTGTTTACTATGTAACAATAAAAAGAATACACTGATACGGAACTATTTCCAAGATATGCTGTTAAATTAAAATGCAAGGTGTAGAATAGTGTATATGGTATGCTAACATTTAAACTGAAAAAGGATGTATTTAGAAACATTCTCTGGAAAACAAAGTTAATATCATTGGTTGCCTAGGCAAAGTGGAATGGGTGGCTGAGTGTGAGGAAGACTTACTGTAAAAATGTTTATATTATTGGATTTGGAACCATGTGAATGTTTAAAAAAAAAATTAGTGATACAAATTCACATTTAAATAACCTGTTGAATTAAGGGTTGTTAGCACTTCAAAAAAGTCTTCACATTACTGAAGGGCTCCCCAAATTGAGCTCTCCTAGATCCAAATTATAAAGGAAATTTTAAATATTTATGAATATGCCTTTCTTTTCTTTTTTTAAAATTTATTGGTATACTAATATTTCATTGTATAAATTTACCAGCATTTATTTATCTTTTCTCCTACTGATGGACATTTGGGTCATTTCTTGTTTTTACTATTGTGAATGAAGCTGCTATGAACATTTTGGTTCATGTCTTTTAGAGAACATAGGCACTCATTTGGCTTAAATTATATATCTAGGAGAGGAATTGCTCCAATTTGAGTATGGAACACCCTTCCCTTCCACCAATGCATGCATACACACACCTTACACCTCTGAAATCTCACACAAAGAGTATTTTCTACGATATGGATGGGTTAGCATTGGCATAGAGGACCTTTAAGGTTTCTTCTAGCTGTAAAATTCAGAGCCTGTTCCCAGGACCTTAATCTAAAGGTTAAAATGTTTTAATGAAAACAGTGATCTTATTGTCAATATTGCTTTTAACACAGAGCTTTCAGTAAACATTTTGAAATAGTTCAAAACTCATAATTGGCCCAAGTCACATTTTGAAACTTGACAAGTTATTTTTCATGTCTTTTGATTACTAGAAAGCTCAAAAGTGTGATATTCCTAATTTATTTTTAAAGGACCCTTTAATGAGGCTGCGAGCAAAAATAGACAGATGCTACCTGGGGGATCCAAAGAAATGTCAAATCTCCAGCCAGGTTATTTTGATCCCCATTTTGTAAGGATTTTTGAAGGTGAAGGCTATGTAAATCTGAATCAAGTGAGGAGACGGCATATGATGGAAGAAGCCAAAAAAAATCTAAGCAAAGCCTTCCTCCCTAGTAGTGGAGATAGAAAGCCGTAAGTGTTAGAAGGAAAGTCTTAATTAGATTTCCTGTGCCTTTCTCTTCTCTTGCCTAAATTAAATGTTTGTTTTTTCATTGGACTGATTATGTAAGATTCATTTAAAAATATGATTCTTTGGACATTTTATCTTAGGTGGAGACAGATATATTGGTTAACTTAGGCTGACAGTATTTTAAGTAGATTCTCATCACATTAATTTTTGGATTATGTGTTTCACTGTTCTCTATTAATTTATGTAATAAAGATCAAATAAATAATGGAAATATATTTGTTCAAAAACCTTGTAAGAATCAGTTTGGGGGAAAAATTGCCTTGGCCATCATATCTGTATCATTTACTTTTTTTTCCCTGCTTTATTTAAAACTTTTAAAAAGTATACATAAAAAAGTATAGAATTAGGGGAAACTTTTTTAATGAAGTAAAGAATTTGTCAGAGAACATTATTTTTAAAATAAATGTGAAGATACATTCATGGGGCTTATCAATATTTTAGTGATGACAGTTGTCAATGTGAAGGTTGATTTTTCTTTATCTTTAAATCACTAATTTAACAAATATTTAACAAATAACAAGCTATTTTCTATATGTTATGTAGCTGAGTTTTATAATATGATGTTCATTCACACTCAGTAACTGACTTTGTCAATTAGATTTATTAAAGGAGGACTGGTTGAAGCCTGATTTTATGCTTATTTGCTGTATTTTCTTGAGATTAAACTGCAATTCAATAATTTAGTCTTCCTTTTAATTCTGACGGGCAATCTTCTCCATTAGTCAAAATTACTGTTTTTACTATGGAGGAATTTCTTCTATTCGGTTGTCATTCTTTTTGTACTTTTTCACACTTCAGATAGGTTTGAATTAAATTTTATTATTACTGTTTCTCATGATTCTTCATTTTCTCTTTCGATATAAAGTTAACCACGCATTTCATTTTCTTCTTGTCACTGCTTCATTTCTTTTTCATGTAATATCTGTATTTTGCCTTTTAAAAAATTTTTCATATTTTTCACCCTTTTGCCCCTACCAGTGATGGACCTTGGCCTCTTGTAGTAATTGGGAATTGTTGCCTTGATACTTTAGTTTATAATACACTTACATTCGTCAGCCAAGAAATATGACAGTTTTACAATTAGACTAGTTTTTAGTTTTTTAAACCTCACAGATGTGTGGAAAACATCTGTATATTAGTGGGATACAAAAATTGTTTCCAAAAAGAGTTGGTGGCATAAATAAGAAACCCTCATAAGGGTACTTATTCAACACCAAATTATGGAACCATAGGCAATTAGTATAAATGTAATAATTTTTAATGCTTACATTAAATCACATTCTAGTAAAATTATTCCACTGCATAATTGTCCTTTTCTTTGCAATATCATGGCTTTTTCCTTAGTGTAGTTTAGACTTTACAACATATGCTCATAAATAGCAATTATTGAAAATGAGTATGTTTTCCTGGTGAACCTTTGTTGACTAGAGGTAAAAAGAAATCAATGTTGATGTCTTCCAAGTTTCTGAAAAATTTAACTCAAACGTGTAAACAGTATCAAATTTTGATTATAAGTTTTCATATGTCTTATAAACCATTTTATGATGATTAAAACTTGTTTACTTCAATGACAACTTGGAAATTAGAGACTATGACTGTTACTAGTATTAGTTTCTCTTTTTTTTAAGAAAATTTTAAAGAAAACATTCATTAAAATAAAGTGCTGAAGTAAAATAAGCCAGCCTGGGAAGACTACATATTGTATGATTCCAACTGCATGATATTGCAGGAAAGTCAAAACTATAGAGACAGTGAAACTGTTGTGTACAGTACTGTAATGGTGGATATATGACAATATGCATTTGTCAAAACCCACAGAACTGTAAAACATAGATAGAACCCTAATGTAGACTATGCACATAAGTTAATACTAATATATCAATATTGGTTCATCAATTTTAAGAAATGTATCACACTAATGCAAGCTATTAACAATAGGGGAAACTGTGTTTGAGGAGACAGAGTATAGGGGAACTCTGACTTTCTACTCAATCTTTCTGTAAACCTAAAACTGCTCTAAGAAGGAAAACCTATTAATTAAAAACAAACAACAATAAAAACAAAAACAAATGCATAAAAAAGTATGGGATGATAAACAGCTTAATGATTACATAGATACTGTGGGCCCAGAAAATTTGATATTAAAATTGCAGAAAAGAAAGCATTTGTTTTTTTTTCCTACAGTAAAGTAATAAATGTAAACCCAAAAGAAGAAAATTATCGCTGAAATTCCAAGGGACTTACTTTGCCATCAGTAGTGGACACAATGTTTTTATGTTTTTTTTATTTTTTTTATTTTTTATTAGAGAAGTTGTAGGTTTACAAAAAAATCAAGCCTAAAATACAGAGTTCCCAAATACCACCCTATTATTAACACCTTGCATTAGTGTGGAGAATGTAGTTTCTAGTGAGTAGATGGTCAGAAGAAATTAGCCATTTATTAGCTAACTTGCCATAAGGTGCCTAGAAAGTCATCTAAAAACACAAACGGGTCTGTTCTTATAATTTACTGAGTAATGGAAACTCTTCTATCTTTCTAGAGAATTATGAAATTTTTTTTATATGGAACATTTTAAATAAGCATAAAAGATGAAAAAAATCTCTTATCTCAAAATTTGTTACTTCGAAAAACGGAAAATAAAGTTAGATTTAAAATAACAGAAATTGTTTTTCTCTTACTATAGTCAGACAAGTCAATTTCATTGCATATGTTTTGCTCTTTTTAACAACAACAAAAAACAATACATTTAAGCTGTGGATTAGGAAGCTACTATGGAACAATAGGTGGTCCAGTCCCATTCTTCAGTGCACAGTCCAAACCCAGAGAAAAATATCAGGCACCTGGAAAGAATTTATACACAAACCCAGGAAAGAAGGGAACTGGATATGGGTAAGATATTTTTAACACCGTCATATCATTTGCTTTGAACTTAAGAAAATACGATGAAATTAAAAGTTTATGACTCTGATGACACCATTACTATTTTTCCTTCCTTAGCTATGCAAATGTTACCATAGGTAAACAGCTTCCACACTCGGCTGATTTCTATGATGCACCAAAACTAAATTATAAGGTAAAATAATCCATTTTGAATTTTTTCCCCACCCTTTCTCCTATTTGGTTATCTTAGAGAATTTACTTGTCATCTAATTTTATTTTATTTTGTTCTATTTGTAATATTGAGGCAATGGCAGATGGATGTTTTGCATTGTGATACTATTTACCTTTTTGATATGAGATTTCAGCCTCTTTCTGTAGATCCTCTCAGCCTCTTGCAAGATGAGCTTTAGTTTTCTGCATCTGACTCACATTTCTCTAAACTAGCTGTGAGACTTCCATCAATTTGGCCTGATCAACAATGTTACTTTAAATAAACAAGTTATATCCTAACCCTTAGCCATATTCCCACCATACCCAAATATCTCGTTACTAAGAAAGTAGTGGTAGTAATTTTGGGCTGATCAAGAAGCCACTATGGTTGTCATCAAATGGGAGTGAAGTGGATGAATGGGGTGGAGGAGTGGAGGGGAGAGAATGGATGAATACCTACAGGAGAGAGAGTAAAAGGATAGGAGAAAACTGTTTACTTTATTAAATGGCAAACATAAAAACTAAAATATACTGGCATGTGCCTTGTACACTCACTTTATACAGTATTTAACTTACGATGAAACCTGTTCACTTATGTAGGGAATGCCTACATGCGAATGAAAGAGGAACCCTTATAAATCTTTAAAACAATATCAACATACTTTAAAGAAAGCTGGTAGTAATGAAAAGCCACATTAGTTTGGACTTCAAGCAACAGAAATTAAATGGCAATCACCTTATTAATTAATTTGTTTTTATTTTTTAGGCATGTAGGCTTCAACAATTTTGCTGTAGTGATTTTAAAAGGCAGTAGGACTGTGGGACAGAAGAACAGTGGTCAGTTTTGCAAATGGGCATGTCCAAATAGAGGAAAAATGTTTTATTATATTGGGTATGAAACCTTGGTTGTTTGAAAATAAGCAGCTCTATTTCTATGCATAGATTACAAAATTTATATAAAATTGTATGCAAACTACTTTTCATCTGGAATAATAATACATAATACATAAATGGATATCAATTTAATTTGATCTGTGGCTCAGTAATTTTTCTTTCATCCTAAATCTTATGGAAGTAGATACTTTTCTCTCTTTACATTAAAGCTCTGTTGTTCCTATTTTCTGAACTGATTAAACATAAGTAAGAAATGTCCCTGGATTTGCTAAAGATCATTCTGAAAATAATTATCAAACATGTATCTTGCCTTGCCTTTCTTGAATGTTTCTGATGAGAAATCTCCTGTCATACTTACCTTTTTCTTTCATACTTAATGTAAACTTTTTTCCTCTGGCTGCTTTTAATTTTTCTTTTTTACCCTCATTTGGGCAAGTTGTCTTGTCTCTTCTCTTCTTCAAGGACCCCAGTTACATGTGGATGAGTTCTATTGCAGTTGTCCTACAGTTTATTGATTCCTTTTTTTTAAATTTTATTTTGAAATAAATTCAAAGTTATAGGAACAGTTGCAAAAACAATACCAAACCCCATACACAGAACTCCTGCATACCCTGATCCCCTCTCCCCAAACCCCAGGTCCACCAACTTTAACATGCTGTCACACTGCTATTTCTTTCTCTCCTTCCACTCCCCTCCCTCCCTATCATCCATTACTAGTGCTCTGTCTTCTGAACAGATGAGAGCTAGCTGCACATATCCTTGAACAAACACTATAATCACATATACAATTCTCATGAACAGGAACATTCTTTTATGCAATCCCATTAAACGCAGCTAAGAAGTACAGGAGATTCAACATTGATACAAAGCTTACATTCTATATTTCCTTTTCCTTATGTCTCAGCTGTGTCCCTTTGAGCCTCTTGTCCTCCATCCTCAGATCCCATCCAGCGTCATCCTTGGCATTCAATTGTCATCTATTTAGACTTTTTTTTTTTTCTCAATTGTGGAACATATATACAGCCTAAATCTTCCCGTTTCCACCCCCTCCCTAGCATTCCATTAGTGGGATATAATCACATTTAGAATGTTGTAATGCTATCCCTCCTTCCCACCTTCCATTACTAGAATTTCCCCTTCACCTCAAACAGCAACCCTATACTCATTCTTAAACTCCCCATTGCCCCTTCCCCCATTTCTTTTAACCCATACTGTACTTTTTCATCTCTATGGTCATATTCTCCTGATAATTTCTTTGTGTTTACTGTGGGGCTTAAAAATTAAACTCTTAAATCCATAACAATCTTGTTTTTCTTTGATACCAACTTAACTTCAACTAAGACACATGAACTATGTTTTATACTCCCTCCATTCCCCCCACCTTTATATAGGTCTTGTCAAAAATTACATATTTTACATTGAGTTCAAAACCACTGATTTGTCATTAGAGTTTGTGTATTTTATATCATGTAAGAAGTAAATAGTGGAGTTACAATTCAAAAATTATTTACTTCTAGTTGCATTCCATTGTGGTCAGAGTATGTGCTTTGAATATATTCAATTTTTTTTTTTTTTTTTTTTTTTTAATTTATCAAGGCTTGTTTTATGTCCCAGCATATAGTCCATTCTGGAGAAAGATCCGTGATCACTAGAGAAAAATGAGTGTCCTGGTGATTTGGGATGTAAGGTTCTATATATGTCTGTTAAAATTCTCTGTATCTCTTTCTCCTTTCTTTGTTTCTCTGTTGGTAGGGCTCCTTTAGTATCTGAAGTAGGGCAGGTCTTTTATTGGCAAAATCTCTCAGCATTTGTTTGTGAAAAATTTAAGCTCTCCCCCAAATTTGAAGGAGAGTTTTGCTGGATAAAGTATTCTTGTTTGGAAATTTTTCTCTAAGAATTTTAAATACGTCATGCTACTGCCTTCTTGCCTCCATGGTGGCCACTGAGTAGTCACAACTTAGTCTTATGTTGTTTCCTTTGTACGTGGTGAATTGCTTTTCTCTTGCTGCTTTCAGAACTTGCTCTTTCTCTTCAGTATTTGAGAGTCTGATCAGAATATGTCTCGGAGTGGGTTTATTTGGATTTATTCTATTCAGAGTTCGCTGGGCATTTATGCTTTGTGTATTTATATTGTGTAGAAGGTTTGGGAAGTTTTCCCCAACAATTTCTTTGAATACTCTTTCTAGACCTTTACACTTCTCTTCCCCTTCTGAGACACCAATGAGTTTTAAATTTGGACGTTTTATTTTATCTATCATGTCCCTGAGATCCATTTCGATTTTTTCAATTTTTTTCTCCATTCTTTCTTTTGTTCTTTCATTTTCTGTTCTGTGGACTTCTAGGACACTGAATCGTTGTTCAGCTTCCTCTAATCTTGTATTATGAGTATCCAGATTCTTTTTAATTTGGCCAACAGTTTCTTTTATTTCCATAAGTTTTTCTATTTTTTTATTTACTCTTGCAATTTCTTCTTTATGCTCTTCTAGGGTCTTCTTTATGTCCCTTATATCCTGTGCCATGGTCTTCTTCATGTCGTTTATATCCAGTGCCATGTTTTCGTTCCTCAATTGTAGTTCTTTGATTAAGTGTACCAAGTACTGTGTCTCTTCTGATATTTTGATTTGGGTATTTGGGATTGGGTTCTCCATATTGTCTGGTTTTATCATATGCATTGAGATTTTCTGTTGTTTTTGGCCTCTTGGCATTTGCTTTGCTTGATAGGGTTCTTTCAAGTTGTAAAAAAATACCAATCTAATTTTTCAGAAATACAAGTTGGTGGCGTACGCTTTCTCTAACTAACCAGCAGATGGCGTCTGCAAGTCACCTATACCCCTCAAGTCAGTTCTCCTCAACTTTGTCTTTGTGGTGTGTGGGGAAATGATTCTTGTGGGATTCAGTTGTTGAACGCAGTTTGGGTGTGTTGTTGGAGCTGTCCACCTTGAATGTGGGGTGTGTGTCTGGGGGGTTAGGGAGGCAGGGCAGCTTTAATATTCAAACCCCCTAGGTGTTCCTGGAGATTCAAGGCTGCTGCAAGAGTCTAAGCCTTCATTTCAGTTTTGCCCCAGATTTTCCCTGTCGCTGACCCACAAACCACCAGCATTGATGTAGCATCCCTGGGTTTTCCGAGCAGGCCCCCCTTCTCAGCTGTGATCTTCCAGGACCTCTGCTGAGGGAAGGCTGTGCTACGTCACAAGTGTGCGCCATCCCTCAAGGGAAGCCCCAGGCCGCCAGGCCATGCAAGCGTGCTCTCAGCCTGGTGCAAAGATGGCTGAATGGGGCATCTCAACTCCCCCCCTCCTTTTCACACAATTCCTCCTTCCCAGCTCGAGGACAACTGGCACGGCTCTGGGCTGTGGGCACAGCCCCAGGCAGCAGTGTCTCTAGCCCGCCGGGAAGCCAGCTGCAAGCAGCAGGGTTTCTTTCTCCTTTTGGCTCTCCCCTCCGCTCCCCTGGCCCTGAGGGAATCTGCAGCGGGCTATCCTCCATGCCAAACACCGAGAGGTTGGCTCAGCCCGCTCCTGCCATGCTTCACTGCTTGGTTCCCACCATCACAACTGTAACCACTCCTGGGTTTTTCCCTTTTTTTTTCTTTTAAAGAACCAGTCCGTCTCCAAACGCCAACTCCCGGCTTCCCCACACTACAGCATGGCTGCGGGTCTTTCAGCCAGCTTACTCACTCGTTTCAGAATGCAGACTCCCGGTTTCACCAAGTGCATGGTCCCTGTGGTTCTAGCAGACCTTGTCCAACTGGTGCATCACTGAAACCGGTATTCTGGGTTACCTTCTGGTTTTTATCTAGTATTTTTCACAGAGGCGTTCTTTTGCCCTGTCTCACCTAACCGCCATCTTAGGTTCCAGTTTATTGATTCTTTTAGTTCACTTTTAAAAATTTTATTTGTTCCTTCTCTATATGTTGTTTTGGGTGGTTTTATTGCTGTCTCTTCAAGTCATTGATCTATTCTGAAATGTCCAATCTGCTGTTAATGTCATCTAGTGCGTTTTTTAATATGTTTTTTATTGAGATTGTTCGCATACCGTACAGCTATCCAAAGATCCATAGTCTACAATCGGTTGCCCACGATACCATCATACAGCTGTGCATCCATCAACACAATTGATCTTGTTTTCAATTTTTAGAACAATTTCATTACTCCAGAAAAGAAATAAAGACAGAAAAAGGAAACTCAAATCCTCCCATACCCCTAACCAGCCCCCTCCATTATTGATTCACAGTCTTGGTATAGTACCTTTGTAACTGTTGATGAAAGAATGTTAAAAAACTACTAACTATAGTGTATAGTTTACAATAGGTATATATTTTTTTCTTATATGCCCCTGTATTATTAACTTGTAGTTATAGTGTCATACATTTGTTCTAGATCGTGAGAGAGATTTCTAATATTTGTACAGATAATCACGGACATTGTCCACCACAAGATTCACTGTTTTATACATTCCCATCTTTTAACCTCCAACTTTCCTTTTGGTGACATACATGACTCTGAGCTTACCCTTTCCACCACCTTCACACACCATTCAGAACTGTTAGTTATTCTCACAGTATGCTACCATCACCCCTGTCCATTTCCAAATATTTAAGTTCACCCTAGTTGAACATTCTGCTCATAATAAGCAAGCGCTCCCCATTCTTTAGCCTCATTCTGTATCCTGGTGACTTACATTTCATGTCTATGAGTTTACATATTATAATTAGTTCATATCAGTGAGACCCTGCCATATTTGCCTTTATGTGTCTGTCTTATTTCACTCAATATAGTGCCCTCAAGTTTTCTTTATCAATCCCTTTATTTTAAGATGGTTTTGTTCACACACCATACATTCCGTCCTAAGTAAACAATCGTTGGTTCCCTGTATAGTCAGGTAGTTATGTATTCAGCACCATTGCCACTATCTATGTAAGGATATCTCCATTTCTTCCACAAAAGAGGAGGAAGAATCAAAGAAGGCAGAGAGACAAAAGAAAAAGAAAAGAGAGAAAAAAAAGCAACAACAACAAAAAGAAATGACAGCTGGAAAGCAACAAAAGAAAGATAGCATTAACCTTAAGTAGAATAAAGAGTCAGACAAAATCACCAATGCCAGGAGTCCCATATCCTTCCCCTATTCCCCACCCCCATATACACTTAGCTTTGGTATATTGCCTTTGTTATATTAAAGGAAGCGTAAGACACTGTTTCTGTAAATTATAGTCTCTAGTTTGCATTGATTTTATTTTCCTCCCAATCTCACCCTATTTTTAACACCTTGCAATATTGACATTCATGTGTTCTACCTCATGTAAAAACCTATTACAATCATTGAGTACCCTAGGTTTCCCTGAGTTACTCAGTCCTAGTATTTATCCTTCGTCTTTTGTTCTGGTGTCCCACGTGGTCCCAACCTTCCTTTTTCAACCATATTCACAGTCATCTTTGTTCAGTGTACTTACATTGCTGTACTACTATCTCCCAAAATTGTTTTCAAACCTCTCACACCTTCACACCTGTCTTTTCCTTTCTGTCTGCAGTGCTTCCTTTAGTGTTTCCTGTAGAGTAGGTGTCTTGTTCACAAACTCTGTCATTGTCTGTTTGTCTGAGAATATTTTAAGCTCTCCCTCATATTTGAAGGACAGTTTTGCTGGATATAGGATTCTTGGTTTGTGGTTTTTCTCTTTCAGTATCTTAAATATATCACCCCACTTCCTTCTTGCTCCATGGTTTCTATCGAGAAATCCGCACATAGTCTTATCAAGCTTCCTTTGTATGTGATGGATCGCTTTTCTCTTGCTGCTTTCAGGATGCTTTCTTTATCTTTGACATTTGATAATCTGGTTATTAAGTGTCTTGGCATGGGCCTATTCTGTTTGGGGTATGCTGTGCTTCTTATATTTGTAATTTTATGTCTTTCATAAGAGATGGAAAATTTTCATTGATTATTTCCTCTATTATTGCTTCTGCCCCCTTTCCTCTCTCTTCTCCTTCTGGGACACCAAAGACACGTACATTCCTGATTTTCATTTTGTCCTTAAGTTCCTGGAGATGTTGCTCATATTTTTCTATTCTTTTCTCTATCTGTTCTTCCATGTGTAGGCTTTCAGGTGACTTGTTCTCCAGTTCCTGAGTGTTTTCTTCTGCCTCTTGAGATCTGCTGTTGTATATTTCCATTGTGTCTTTCATCTCTTGTGTAGTGCCTTTCATTTCCATGTATTCTGCCAGTTGGTTTTTCGAACTTTCAATTTCTACCTTATGTATGCCCAGTGTTTTCATTATACAGTTCATCTCTTTTGCCATATCTTCTCTAAACTTTTTGAATTAACTTAGTATTAGTTATTTCAATTCCTGTATCTCAGCTGAAGTGTAAGTTTGTTCCTTTGACTGGGCCAAACTTTGTTTTTCTTAGTATGGGTTGTAGTTTTCTGTTGTCTAGGCATGGTTTCCTTGGTTACCCCAATCAGGTTTTCCCAGACCAAAATAGTCTCCAGTTTCAGAAGGAAGAACTATTCAGTATTCGGTTTCCTTGAGGGTGTGTCTTAGAAAATTGGTACACTCTGTGAGGCCTCAGGTCACTGTGCTTTTTCTGCCTAGTAGGTTGCACCTGTCAGCTTCTAGCTCCTAATGGTGTAAGGAGGTGTGGTCCATGGCTTTTTCCCTCAGATTCTGGGATCTGGTTCTGAATGGAAGGTGGGTAGTAGAGCTGGGCCCCACCCCTTTCCTCTTAGGTAAGATAGACCCACTAGGGAGAGGTCATTAGCATTTCAGTGGTCTCTCTCTGTGCTTTCTCCACCCTTGTCTGGGTCAGAGCACTGGGAACTGAAAATGGCTGAGGCTTTCTCACTGAGCCGAGACAGGGACAGAAAGCCCCCTTCAAGGCCAGTCCACAGCCACCTTCTGGCTCTCCAAGGTCGGTCTTCACCCAAAGCCTCTGTCTGCTCTCTGGCTCCACGAGGCTCTGCAGCTCAGGCTGTGGGGGGGAGGGGGCTCCCAGCTTGGATCTGCAGTTTTTACTTACAGATTTTATGCTGCGATCTTGGGCATTCCTCCCAATTCAGGTTGGTGTATGATGAGTGGACAGTCATGTTTGTCCCCCAACAGTAATTCCAGATTATTTACTAGTTGTTCCTGGTTGTTTGTTAGTTATTCCAGGGGGATTAACTAGCTTCCACTCCTTTCTATGCCACCATCTTAGATGCAGATTGTAGTGTATTTTTAATCTCACGCATTGAAGTTCATCTATCCAGAAATTCAATTTGGGTATTTTTATGTTGGATATGTCTGTACTTAAAATTTATGAGCATATAGAATACAGTTGTAACCAATGTTTTAATGTCTTTGTTCACTAATTCTAATATCTGTGTCAGTTCTTGGTTGACTTCAAATGATTGATTTCTCTCCCAATCATGAGTCATATTTTCCTACTTCTTTGCATTACTGATTTTATTTATTTATTTATTTATTTATTCATTCATTTATTTATTATTTCTTTAGAGTAGTTGTAGGTTTACAGCAAAATCCTACAGAAAATACAGGATTTTGATATACCTCCCACCTTCCACATCCTGACGGTTTTCCCTATTATTAACAGTTCATATTATTGTGGTACTTTGTTAATATTGATGGAACATTATTGCATAAAGTTATGATAATTACACTATTAACTATAGTGCATAGGTTATATTAGGGTTCACTGTGTTGTATATTCCTTTGGGTTTTAAAAAAATTTTATTCTAGTAACATGTAATACCCTAAAATTTCCCCTTTAAACACATTCCAATATGTAATTTAGTGCTGTTAATTATGGTCACAATGTTTGCTACCATCACTATCATCCACAACCAAAATTTTCCATCACTCCAAAAAGAAATTCTATAAAATGTAAGCGTTTGCTTTCCATTCCGCATCCCAACCTAGCCCCTGGTAACCTATATTCTGGTTTCTGACTATGAATTTGTTGCTTATTCTAATAATTTCAAATCACTGAGATCAGAAAATATTTGTCCTTTTGTATCTGCTTACTTCATTCAATGTGCATTCTTTTTTATGACTCAATAATATGCCATTGTATTTATGTACTACATTTTGTATATCCATTCCTTGGTTGATGATCACTTGGGTTGCTTCCATCTTTTCTGAATAGTGTTGCTATGAACGTTGGTGTGCAAATATCTGTCCTGCTTTCAGTTCTTTTGGGTATATACATAGAGGTGGAATTGCTGGGTCATATGGTAATTCTAAACTTAATGTTCTGAAGAACTGCCAAGTTATCTTCCACAGCTGCTGCACCATTTTACATTCTTATAAAAAATGAACAAGCACCCCTATTTGTTCACATCCTGTCCAACATTTGTTATTTTCCATTTTTTTTTTTTAAAAGCAGCAGTTCTAGTGGGTGTAAAATGGTAGCTCAGTGTGGTTTTGATTTACATTTCCCTAATGGCTAATGACATTGAGCCATTAATTATTTTGCCCATTTTTTATTGTTTTTTTTTTTTTGTCTTTTTATCGTTGTGTAGTAGGTTTTCTTTATATATTCTGATTCTTTATATATTTGGTTTTTAAACCAGTATCAGATATGTAGTTACCAAATATTTTATCCCTTTCTGATTTTTTTAATTAAAAATTTTTATTAATAACTTTTTTGTTAGAGAAGTTGTAGGTTTACAGAAATATCATGTATACATATATAAAATAGAGTTCCCATGCACCCTATTCTTAATACCTTCCATTCATGAGATACATTTGTTAAAATTCATGAAACAATGTTTTTATAATTGTACTATTAACTGTGGTCTGTTATTTACAATAGGGTTCATTGTGTTGTACACTCTTTTTTTTTTCTTTTACTTTTTATTCTAGTAACATTAAATTACTAGAATTTTAGGGGACCTAAAATTTCTACTTTTAACCACATTCACATATGTAATTCAATGCTGTTAATTACATTCATAATGTGCTACCATCACTACCATCCATTACCAAAATTTTACAATCAATACAAATAGAAATTCTGTATAACTTAAGCATTCACTCACCATTCCCTATCCCCAGCCCAGCCCCTGGTAACCTATATTCTAGATTCTGACTCTATGACTTTGCTTATTCTAATTATTTCATAGCAGTGAGATCATATAATATTTGTCCTTCTGTATCTGGCTTATTTCACTTAACATGATGTCTTCAGGGTTCATCCCTGTTGTCACATGAATCAACTTCATTCCGTTTTAATGCTGAATAATACCACATTTTGTTTATCCATTCATCAGTTGATGGGCACTCAGGTTGCTTCCATCTTTTGCCAATTGTGAATAATGCTGCTGTGAACATTGGTGTGCAAATATCCATTCAAGGCCCTGCTTTCAGTTCTTCTGGGCAAATACCTAGTAGTGGGGTTGCCAGGTCATATGGTAATTCTTTACTTAGCATTCTGAGGAACCACAAAACTGTCTTCCACTGTGGCTGCACCATTTTACATTTCCACCAGTAATAAATGAATGTTCCTATTTCTCCACATTCTATCCAACACTTGTAATTTTCTGTTTTTTAATAGTAGTCATTTAATGGGTGTGAAATGATACCTCATTGTGATTTTGATTTACACTTCCCTCCTAATAGATAATGATGTTGAGCATCTTTTCATCTGCTTTTTAGCCATTTGTATATCCTCTTTGCAGAAATGCCTATTCAGGTGTTTTGCCCAATTTTATTTGGGTTGTCTCTTTATTGCTGAGTTGCAGAATTTCTTTATATATTCTGGATATTAAACCCTTATCAGATATTTGATTTCCAGATATTTACTGCCATTGAGAAGGTTGTCTTTTCACTTTTGTGATAAAGTCCTGTGATGCACAAAAGTTTTTAATTTTAATGAGGTCCTATTTATTTTTTTCTCTTGTTGCTTGTGCATTTGGTGTAAAAGCTAAGAAACCATTGCCTAACACAAGATCCTGAAGATGCTTTCTTCTATTTTATTCTAGGATTTTTATAGTCCTGTTGCTTATATTTAGGTCTTTGATCCATTCTGAGTTGATTTTTGTATGTGGTGTGAGATAGGGATCCTCCTTCTTTTCTTTTGCATATGAACATCCAGTTTTCCTAGCACCGTTTGTTGAAGAGACTATTCTTTTCTCCCATTTGATTAGACTTGGCATCCTTGTGAAAAATCAGTTAGCTGTAGATGTGAGGGTTTATTTCTGAACTCTCAGTTTGATTCTAGTGGTCTATGTATCTGTCCTTGTGCCAGAACCATGCTTAAATACTGTGGTTTTGTAATAAGTTTTTTAAGATTGGGTAGTGTGAGTCTTAAGCATTGTTCTTCTTTTTTCAAGATAGCTTTTGCTATTTGGGGCCCCTTACCCTTCCATATAATTTTTTTTTATTAGAGAAGTTGTAGGTTTACAGAAGAGTCATGCATAAAATACAGAGGTCCCATATTCTACAGTATTATTGACACATTGCATTAGTGTGATAAATCCTTCCACATAAATTTGATGATGGATTTTTCCATTTCTGCAGAGAATGCTGTTGGAATTTTAATTGGGATTGCATTGAATTTGTAAATTGCTTTGGGTAGAATTTACATCTTAATGTTTAGTTTTCTAATCCATGAACATGGAATGTCCTTCCATTTATTACTGATTTCTTTCAGCAATGTTTTGTAGTTTTCCATTTATAATTCCTTTCCATTGTTGGTTAAATTTATTCTTAGATATTTGATTCTTCAGTTGCTATTAAAAATGCATATTTTCCCTTGATTTCCTCCTCATATTGTTCTTTATGAGTATTAAGAAACACTATGATTTTTTGTGTTGATCTTGTACTCCATTACTTTTGAATTTGTTTATTAGCTCTGGTAGCAATGTTGTGCATTTTTCAGGATTTTCTATATATAGGATCATGTCGTCTTCAAATAGGGAACATTTTACATCTGCCTTTCCAATTGTTATGCCTTTAATTTCTTTTTCTTACCTAATTGTTCTAGCTAGATCTCCCAGTGCAATGTTGAATAACAGTGGGCATCCTTGTCTTGTTCCTGATCTTAGAGGGAAAGCTTTCAGTCTTTCACCATTAAGTAGATGTTAGCAGTGGGTTTTTCATATATGCCACTTACAATGTTGAGATAGCTTCTTTCTATTCCTCATTTTCTGAGTGTTTTTTATTAAGAAGGGGTGTTGGATTTTGTCATATGCCTTTTTTGCCTCAATTGACGTGATCATGTGATTTGTTTTCCTTTGTTCTATTAATATGAGGTATTACATGGATTAATTTTCTTATATTGAATCACCCTTGCATACCTGGGATAATCCCACCTGATAATGGTGCATAATTATTTTAATGTGCTGTTTGATACAGTTTGCTAATATTCTGTTGAGGATTTTTGCATCTATATTCATAAAGGATATTGATCTGCATTTTTCTTTTCTTGAGGTTTCTTTATCTGGCTTTAGTATTATGGTGATATTGGGCTTGTTGAATGTGTTAGGGTGTCTTCCCTCCTCTTTAATTTTTTGGAAGACTTTGAGCGGGATTAGTGTTAATTCTTCTTGCATTATTTGATAAAACTCACCAGGGAAACCATCTGGTTCTAGCATTTTTTTGAGGGGGAGGTTTTTCATTACTGATTCGATCTCTTCACTTGTTATTGGTCTATTGATATCTTATATTTTTGCTTGATTCAGGGAAGGTAGTTTGTACGTTTCTAGGAATTTGTCCATTTTATGTAGGTTATCTAATTTGTTGGTGTACCGTTTTTTATGGTATCCTCTTATAGTCCTTTTTATTTCTGTGGATTAGTAGTAATGTCTCCCTTTTCATTTCTGATTTGAGTTATTTTTGTCTTGTTTCTTTTTTCTTTGTCAGTCTAGCTAAAGGTTTGTCAATTTATTGATCTTTTCAAGAATCATCTTTTGGTTTCATTGATTCTTTTGCTTTTTTATTCTCCATTTCATTTATCTCCACTCTCATCCCTGATATTTCCTTCCTTGTGCTCCCTTTAAAGTGTAGTTTGCTCTTCTGTTCTCTAGATCTCCAGTTGTGCAGTTAGGTCTGATTTGAGAGCTTTCTTTTTAAATGTAAATGTTTAAAGCAATAAAATTCCCCTCTCAGCAATTTGGTGCATCCCCGAATTTTGGGATGTTGTGTTTTCCTTTCTACTTGCCTCAGGATATTTCCTAGTTTCCATTGTGATAACTTCTTTGCCACTTTGGCTGTTCAAGTGTGTGTTGTTTAATTTTCATGTATTTGTGAATTTTCCATTTTTCCCTTTGATATTTATTTCTGGTTTTGTTCCATTGTGGCAAGACAAGAGACATTGCATGATTTCCATATTTTCAATTTATTGAAATTTGTTTTGTTATGTATTATATGATCTATCTTGGAGAATGATCCATGTGCATTTGAGAAGTATGTGCATTGTGTTATTGCATGAAGGGTTTTGTATATGTCTGTTTGGTCTAATTGTTTTAAAGTCTCATACAGGTCCTCTATTTTCTTATTGTATTCTGTCTAGATGTTCTACACAGTATTGAAAATGGGGTGTTGTTGTCTCCTACTATTAATATAGAACTGTCTGTTTATCCCTTCCAGTCTTTCAATATTTGCTTCATATATTTTGGGGTTCTGCTGCTAGGTGCATATATATTTATAATGGTTACATGTTCTGTTGAATTGACCCTTTTATCAGTTTATCATGCCTTTTTTAGCCCCTCATAATGGTTTTTGCCTTAAAGTCTATTTTATTGGATATTTGTACACCTACCCCAGCTGCCTTTTAGTTACTATGAGCATGGTATATTTTATTCTGTCCTTTCACTTTCAGTCTCTTTGTGTCTTTGAATTTATGGTGTGTCTCTTGTAGATCACATATAGTTGGGTCATGCTTTTATATCCATTCTGCCAGTCTCTCCATTTTGACTGAATAGTTTAACCCATTTATATTTAAAGTAACCACTGACAGTGCAGGATTTTCTTCTGCTATTTTGCTATTTGTTCTTTGTATTCCTATACCTTTTTGTCCCTGAATTCTTCCATTAATGCCTACTTTCATATTTATTTGATTTTTTGTAATGTACCATTTTGAGTCCCTTATTTTTTTTCTGTACATATTTTTCATATATTATTTCTGTGGTTACCATGAAGCTTAAATTGAACATGCTTGTTTTGATACCAACTTAACTTCAATAGCGTATGCTTTTCCTGTACCCTTCTCTTCCCCCACTTTTTTGTTGTTCTTTTTAAAAATATCTTAATTCATTCTATGTCCAAGTTGCCATTTATTTTTTTTTATTTTATTTTGAAATAAATTCAAAGTTATAGGAACAGTTGCAAAAACAATACTAACCCCATACAAAGAATTCCATCCTACCCTGACCCCCCTCCCCCGATAGCTCAATCCACCAACCTTAACATGCTGTAACATCGCTATTTCTTTCCCTCCCTATCTATCATCCATCATCTATTGCTCTGTCTTCTGAACCTATGAGAGCTAGCTGCACACATCCTTGAACATACACTGTAATTCACGTATACACTTCCCATGAATGAGAACATTCTTTTATGCAATCCCATTAAGCGCAGCTAAGTACAAGAGGTTCAACAATGATACAAAGCTTACATTCTGTATTTCCTTTACCTTATGTCTCAGCTGTGTCCCTTTGAGCCACCTGTCCTCTATCTTCCAATTCCATCCAAGTTCATCCTTGGCATTCAATCATCTATTTAGACTGTCTTTTTTTTTTTTTTCAGTTGTGGGAACATATATACAGCCTAAATCTTCCCATTCCACCCCCTCCCTAGCCTTCCATTAGTGGGATTAATCACGTTTAGAATGTTGTAATGCTCTTTCCCACCATCCATTACTAGAAATTTCCCTTCACCTCAAACAGCAACTCCACCCTCATTTCTTAAGTCCCCATTGCCCCTTCCCCCATTTCTCTTAACCTGAACTCTACATTTCATCTCTATGGTTATGTTCTCTGATAGTTTCTTTGTGTTTGCTGTGGGGATTAAAATTAACCTCTTAAATCCATATCAATCTTGTTTTTCTTTGATACCACCTCCACTTCAGTAGGACACATAAACTATGTTCCTATATTCTTCCATTCCCCTACCTTTATATAGTTTTCTAAAATTACATATTTTACATTGAGTCCAAAACCACTGATTTGTCATTAGGGTTTGTGTAATTTATATCATGTAGGAAGTAAATAGTGGAGTTACGGTTCAAAAATTATTGACTTCTATTTGTATTCCATTGTGGTTGGAGAATGTGCTTTGAGTATATTCAAATTTTTTTTTTTTTTTAATTTCTTGAGGCTTGTTTTATGTCCCAGCTTATGGTCCCTTCTGGAGAAAGATCCGTGATCACTAGAGAAAAAATGCGTGCTCTGTTGCTTTGGGATGTAAGGTACTATATATTTCTGTTAAAATTCTCTATATCTCTTTCTTCTTTCTGTTGTTTCTCTGTTGGTAGGGCTCCCTTTAGAATCTGAAGTAGGGCAGGTCTTTTATTGGCAAAGTCTCTCAGGATTTGTTTGTCTGTGAAAAATTTAAGCTCTCCCTCGAAATTTGAAGGAGAATTTTGCTGGATAAAGTGTTCTTGGTTGGAAATTTTTCTCTCTCAGAATTTTATGTATGTCATGCCACTGCCTTCTCGCCTCCATAGTGGCCACTGAGTAGTTACAACTTAGTCTTATGTTGCTTCCTTTGTATGTGGTGAATTGCTTTTCTCTTGCTGCTTTCAGAACTTGCTCCTTCTCTTCAGTATTTGAGAGTCTGATCAGAATGTGTCTCGGAGTGGGTTTATTTGGATTTATTCTATTTGGAGTTCGCTGGGCATTTATGCTTTGTGTATTTATATTGTGTAGAAGGTTGGGGAAGTTTTCCCCAACAATTTCTTTGAATACTCTTTCTAGACCTTTACCCTTCTCTTCCCCTTCTGGGACACCAATGAGTCTTAAGTTTGGAAGTTTTATTTTATCTATCGTGTCCCTGAGATCCATTTCAATTTTTTCGATTTTTTTCTCCATTCTTTCTTTTGTTCTTTCATTTTCTGTTCTGTGGACTTCTAGGACACGGAGATGTTGTTCAGCTTCCTCTAGTCTTGTATTGTGAATATCCAGGGTCTTTTTAATTTGGCCAACAGTTTCTTTTATTTCCATAAGATCTTCTATTTTTTTATTTACTCTTGAAATGTCTTCTTTACGCTCTTCTAGGGTCTTCTTTATGTAGCTTATATCCTGGGCCATGGTCTTCTTGATGTCCTTTAAATCCTTTGCCATGTTTTCGTTCCTTGATTGTATTTCTTTGATTAATTCTGCGAGGAACTTTGTTTCTTCTTATAACTTGATTTGTGTGTTTGGAGTTGGATTCTCCATATCGTCTGGTTTTATCATATGCATTGAGATTTTCTGTTGTTTTTGGCCTCTTGGCATTTGCTCTGCTTGACAGGGTTCTTTTAATTTGTAAAAAAAAACCTATCTAATTTTTCAGAAACACTGTTGGTGACATATACGTTCTCTAACTAACCAGCAGATGGCATCTGTGAGTCACCTATAGCTCTCAAGTCAGTTCTCCACCTTGTCCCCGCAGTGATTGGGGAAATGATTCTTGTGGGGTCCAGCCGTAGAACTCAGCCTGGGTGTATTGCTGGAGCTGTCTGCCCTGAATGCGGGGCACTCGTACGGGTGGTCAGGGAGGAAGGACAGCCTCAATATTCTAATCCCCCCGGTTCCCGGAGATTCAAGGCTGCCACAAGAGTCCAAGCCTTCATTTCATTTCAGTCCCAGCCCCTCTCTCTTGCTGTCCCACAAACCACCGGACTTGGCATAGTGTCCCTGGGATTTCCGAGCGGTTCCCCCCGTCCAGCTGCGCTCCTCCAGGACCTCTGCTGAGGGAATGCCGTGCTACGTCATCAGTGCGCGCCGTCCCTCAAGGGAAGCCCTGGGCTGCCGGGCCAAGCCGGCTCGCTTTCAGTCTTATGCAAAAATGGCCGAACGGGGCGTCTCCACGCCCCACTCTTTGCACAGTTCCTCCTTCCCAGCTCTGGGACAACTGGTGGGGCTCTGGGCTGTGGGTACGGCCCCAGGCAGGAGTTTATCCAGCTCTGCCAGGAGCGAGCTGCTAGCCGCAGGGATTCTTTCAGCTTCTGGCTCTCCGCTCCATTCCCCCGGCCCCCAGGATATCTGCAGCGGGCTGTCTTCCAAGCCAGACACCGAGGGGCCGGGCCAGCCCCCTCTTGCTGTGTTTTGCTGCTTGTTTCCCATGATCGCACCTGCAGCCGCTCCTGGGTTCCCCCCCCTTTTTTTTAATTAAAAGATCCCGTTGGTCTCCAGATGCCAAACCCTGGCTTCCCCGGATCGCCACGCAGCTGCGGGACTTCCAGCCAGCTTACTCACTCGTTTCAGAATGCAGACTCCCAGTTTCACCAAGTATACAGCCCCTGGGAACTAGCAGAGCTCGTCCAGCTGGCACATCACTGTAACTGGTATTCTGGGTCACTCTCTGGTCCTTATCTAGTGTTTTCCACGGAGGTGTTTCTTAGGCCTGTCTCACCTAGCTGCCATCTTGGTTTCTCCCGCCATTTCCTTTTATGCATTTGCATTTGAGAACCTGTGAGAAGTAAACAGTGGAGTTACATACCAAGAAATACAATAATACTGCCATTTATAACTACCCACATTATTACCTGCAGTAGACTCTTTATTTCTTTATGCCATTTTAGTTCTCGATCTAGTGCCCTTTCCTTTCAGTCTGAATAGTTCCCTTTAGCATTTCTTATAGAGCAGATCACATGGTGTTGATCATCTTCAGCTTTCGTTTAGTTGGGAATGTCTTAATCTCTCCCTCAATTTTGAAAGACAGGCTTGCCAGATACAAAATTCTGGGTTGGGTATTTGTTTTCTTTCAGCACTTTAAGTTTTTCAACCCATTGCCTTCTTGTCTCCATAGTTTCTCATGAGAAATCAGCACTGTGTTCTAGGGAGGGGTAGGGAAAGGTCCAGAAATTTTGCCAGGAACTTCTTCTACCATTTTTAAAGCTTCATTTTCATGGTTTAGCACTCCCTCAGTTACTGCAATCCTTTAACTGTTTTCTGGAGTATTGAGGAATATGGCGCTGCCAGTCTTTACTAGGTGGTCAAAGATTCTTTGTGGGAATGGCACCCTGGAGCATCTTATGCCACCATCTTTGTCAGCCTCTATACTGATAATTTTTGATTAGGTGTCAGGTATTGTTAATTTTATCTTGTTAGGTGCTGTATATTTTTGTATTGTTATATTCTTGGGCTTTGTTCTGGTATGCAGTTTAATTCCTTGGAGACAGTCTGATCTTTTCAGGTCTTACTTTTAAGATTTGTTAGCTGGGATGGGAACAATGCTCAATCTAGGGCTAGTTATTTTCCAATACTGATAAAGACCTATCTGTGTACTCCACACAATGTCCTATGAATCATGAAGTTTTCTAGCACTGCTGATGGCAACCAGTACTATTCCCAACACTGTGTGAGAGCTGGGCACTGTTACCTCTAATCCTTTCAGGTGGTTATTTCTTGTCTTGGAGTCATCCCTCCCCTCCCCCCCCCCCCACACATGCTGATCAGTACTTAACAGAGTACTTTGGGGAAGGGGATGTTAAAACAAATGCAATATTCTTCCAGTAAAAAGTGACCATACTGTCTCTGGTGATCCTGAAAATGTGGTCTTCTCATAGCCTGCATCAGAATCACCTGGAATGACTTTAAAATTGCAGAGTAATGGGCCATACAGTAGACTAAAAGAATTCGATATCTCTGAGGGTAGAGCTTGGTATATTGTAATTTAAATAAACTATCAAGTGATTCCCATAAAAACTAAAATTTGGAAATATTCTCCAAAAATGATAAATGGATAATTAAATTATCAGTACCATTGTCGTAATGTGGAAGAAGGGGGGTAAATTGTCAAGAATGGGTGAATTTCCTACAGGTGGAGAAAGGAAGACAAGCAAAAGCAGGAGGAAAAGCCATAAAGAGTGAAAAGTTCTAAAAATGCTTTCTCATTGTTCCTAGGAATGAAAATCAGTCTTTCCTCGATTAATTATTTTAAGTTTCAGATACCAAATTTTTTCAGTTCAGTTGTTGGATAATGAAATACTAGATTTTAGATTTGGAAAAAGGGGAAAATACTAATATTCAATTTATGGCTGTCTTTTATAATTTATTTCATAACATGAATTTTGTTTTCTTTATTAACAGCTATAAATTGTTATACTTAGCACTTTGTCCCATTTAAAAGATTGCAATGTGGCAGGGAAAAATGACCTTTGTTTTGCTTCAACACTAGATAGCTTGTCTTGGAGTCAAAATTAAGTATTCCTTTTCTTAGAAGTAAAACTTGATATTTATTGAAGGCCTACCATATGCGAGGCTCTTTTTATACATAATCTATTTTAATCTTCATAATAGCTTTGGGGGGGGCAGGGAGAGATTATCATTCTCATTTATAGTTGAAGAAAATGTGACACTAAAAGGGTAATTTCCCAAGAATCCGTGAGAAATGCTAAAAAAAAGAGGAAAGAACTAGGGTTTGATCTTAAGATGAATCTTTTGTTTACTATACCACACTGTGCATGTGTTATGTAGACTTGTTTAGGTAAGAAATAGGTCTCTATACAACAAATAAATTTATATCCAAATGAATAATCGTGGTTGTATATGTTTATGTTAGATAGTCATATAATTTCTATCATTAAAAGAGAACTTTAAGAAAGGAATATTTTTAAAAAGTAAACCCAGGAGTATATATTAAAGATTCTAGATGATTATATTAAAATTTAAAAGATGACAGTAAGTTACTTTTCTTACGATTTGAGTTATTTATGCTATACAATTTCAAACTCTTAATTTACAGACAGAGAATGAAACTCATCATCGTTTAGTTAAAGGGTCACCTTTCAAGTTAAATCTTTATCCAAGGGAATATTTTGACAGTAATCCTTATTTCTCTGAGAAACCTTTACCACCAATTCACAAAACAGAGAAGAAAGAAACACTTGCAGCCCCTTTTAAACCCTCCTCTCCTGGTAAAAAGGTAAGTTAAAATGTTTAGAATGAAAAAAAATTAGGCATTAGGAAGAAATACTGATGTATTGTCAAATTATTTTATTACCCACGTGTTGTGGATTGAATCATGTACCCCACAAATGGCATATGTAGGTCCCAACCCCTAGTCCTGTGGGTGTGAACCCATTGCAAATAGGAACTTTGAAAATGTTCTTCATTAAAGTATGCCCAAATTTGAATGAAGGTGGGCATTAATCCAATATGGCTGAAGTCCTTATGAACAAAGGAAGTTGGATAAGGAGAAGCCACAGGGGAAGCAGGAAGCTGGAAGCCTCAATAGAACCTGGAAGAGAAAGCCATGTGTGCTGCCATGTGACGGAAAAGTCAAGGAACCCCAATAATTTCCAGCCAGCCATAAGATACTGACTGGGGAGGAAGTAAGCCTTCTACCTCTGAAACCAGTAAATTTCTGTTGTTAAACTAACCCATTGTATGGTATTTGTTTTAGCAGCTAGAAAACTAAAACACCATGTAAGTAATTAACCTATGTTTGTATTGATGTCAAGAATCATGATAACCATTTTTACAAAATTATGAAGAATGCCTGGATGGTATAGAGGATCGTGAAGCTCTTCTAATAAAGTAATAAATATTTGAATTGTTTCAAACCTATTTGAATTTACAATAAATTCTTGAACTGCCTGTCTAGATCCTAGGTCTGGTCATTCTCAAAACCTTCATGGCCAGAACACTTTATAGTTTCTGAAATGGTTATTAAAACTCACCATCTCTCTTCTGCAGATATTCACAACAACTTTAAATAAAAATAGTACTTTGGACAGTTTATAAATCTTAGTCTGTACTTTTTTTTCCCCCTGTGAATTGCCTGTTCACTTTCCCTGTGGATATTCTAATAGAATGTTCGTCTTTTTTCTTCCTGACTTGTAGGATATTTACGTATTTTAAGATTGTGCTTTTTGTTATGTGCCAGTTTGGATGTATTATGTCCCCCCAAATGCCATGTTCTTTGATGCAGTCTTGTGGGGGCAGATGTATTAGTGTTGATTAGGTTGGAATCCTTTGATTGAGTGTTTCCATGGAGATGTGACTCAAACAGCCATGAGCGAACAGTTTGGATTATTTCCATGGAGATATGGACCCCACCCATGGGGTGGGTCTTGATTTAATCACTGGAGTCCTATAAAAGAGTTCACAAACAGAAGAACCTCAGAGCAGCTGCAGCTTAGAGAGACACTTTGGAGAACACCATTTTGAAATGCAACCTAGGAGCAAGCAGATGCCAGTCACGTGCCTTCCCAGCTAACAGAGGTTTTCCAGACGCCATCGGTGTTCTTCAGTGAAGGTACCCTACTGTTGATGCCTTTGTTTGGACATGTGCATGGCCATAAGACTGTAACTTTGTAACCAAATAAACCCCCTTTATGAAAGCCAATCCATTTCTCATATTTTGCATTCCAGCAGCATTAGCAAACCAGAACATGTTATTTGTGTTGAAAATAATTATTCTAGTCTGTTGAATCTTTGATTTTGCTTATGGTATTGTGTGTTATTCAGAAAATTTGAAAGTTGGATATAATCAGATTTATTAATCCTTTGTCCTGAGTTTTATGTCATTCTCAGAAGTGCTTTCCCTCCCATTCTTGATTTCTCCAATTAGTTTTACCCTTTTGAAATGCATTTGATGTCAAGAGTGAGGTAAGGATTCAGCTTAATTTTGATCTTTTTCAAAATCCAATCTTGTGGGTATGAGAAAACTTTGGGGAAAGATAGAAATGTTCCGTGTCTTGATTGTGGGTGGTAGTGGATTCATGGGTATATATGTCTGTTTATTGTACATGAATTAGATCCATAAAACCAGTTTTTAAGAAGATGGTTGTTCCTAATATCGCTGATAAATAATATATCATTTTTAACACCACTGCTTTGATATGCCACCTTTATAAAATCCAAATTCCCATGGAGTGTATATTTCTGAATTTCCATTCTATTTGACTGATCTAGTTCTATGAGTGCCAAATTACTTTTCATTACTATTGCATTTTAATTTTAAGTGGTCCACTCTCTTCTTGATACTCTTAAAAAGTTATATTGGCTATCATCCCATATTTATATATTCTCTGGAACCTCAGAATTATTTTGTAGAGTTTTTTTCTATTAAAAAGATAGTCCTTTGGTATTTCTCAATAAAATTAAATCTTAAAATTTTTGGATGAATTAACTTATTTATAATTTTAACCTTCTGATCCAGGCATACACTATTTATAAAAACCTTCTTGTATGTCCTTGTAGAGTTCTATGTTTTACTTTGTATCACTTTATATATTTTATGCTTATTCTTGTTATTTTAAGGCTCTTGCCAATAGTTTTTTCCTTATCATATTTTCCTCCTTATTATCTTTATTGTCTTTTTAAAATGATTTGATCTTTTAAAAATCTGGCCACTTTATTAAACTTTCTTATGTTCTAATGGATATTCTATTGGTTATTGTTAAAAGATTTTTAGGTATATGAATATATTATCTGAAAATAATTTTGCTCCCTCCTCTTCAATATTTATCTCTTATGTCATACCTGTGTCCAATTGCTTACACCAGCACTTCCAGAGTAAACCCCAATAAGAGTGGCAATAATGCCCATTCTGCCTTTAATCTTGACTTTAATGGGGAAACCTCTATTGTTACATCTTTATGGATGCCAAAAATAGGAATAAATATAGGCTGTGTTTTTTTTTTTCTTACCAATCAGTAATGTATGGCAAATTTTATTGAATGTCTTAGTGGAATCCATTTTGATCATCTTGTTTTTTCTTTATCTATTTGACTTATAAAATGAATAATATTAATCGATTTCCTGGAATGAACCCCTCTTGGCCAAGTTGTATTCACATTTAAATGTACTTTATTTTATTTGCCAATATTTTAAGTATTGGCAATAATTTTAAGTGTGATTGGTCTGTACATTTTAATTTTAATTTATTTTTTATTTTGTATGTCTTGTCCTAATTTGGTATAAGTGAATGCTAGCATCTTCGAAGAATTGGGGAGCTGTTCCCTTTATTTTCTATTTTCTGTAGCAGTTCAAGTACTATCACTGAATTATCTGTTCCTGGAAGACTTGAAAGATTCTTATAGGATGTATTCTGGAGGTAGCCCTATTATGGGGATAGCTCTTTGTAAAATTTCTCAGTTTCTTACATGGTGTCTGTTTCAGTTTGCTAAAGCTGCTGGAATGCAGTATACAAGAAATGGGGTGGCTTTTACAATGGAGATTTATTAACTTAAAATATACAGTTCTAAGGCCATGAAGATATCTCAATTAAGGCATCAACAGGATGATTCCTGTACTCTCAAGACAGGCCACTGGCATCCAGGACACCTCTGTCACATGGGAAGGCACATGGCAGTATCTGCTGGTCCTTCTCTCCAAGGTTTCACTCCTCCCAGCTTCTGGCTTCAGTGGCTTCCTCTCAGCTTCTCTGGGTCCTCTCTTAGCTTCTCTGGGGCTTTTCTCTCCAAACTTCTCTGGGTGTTTCTCTGAACTCTCTGGGCTTCTTCTGTATTTTATCCTCTCATAAAGGACTCCATTAAACAGATTGACCCATCTTGAATGGGCTGGGTCACATTTCAGTTGAAATAACCTAACCAAAAGGTCCCACCCACAATAGGTCTGCACCCAGAGGAATGGATTAAAAGAACATGGCCTTTTTTGGGTACATAACACCTTCAAACCATCACAGTCTCCATCTGTTTAGGTTTTTATCTCTTCTTGAATCAATTTTGATCATTTATATTGTCTTAGGAAATCATTGGTTATTCCGTTTTCAAAATTATTAACATAGATGTTTACAAAAATATTTGATATTTCATGTATGTATAGGTTTACCTCCTTTCTAATTATTAATTCTAGTTTAGATTTATATATTTTTATATTTTAATTTTTATTCTAGAAACATATGCAACCTAAAATTTCCCCTTTTAACTGCATCAGAAATATAATTCAGTGCTGTTACGATAACAGTGTAGTGCTACCATCACCACCATTCATTACCAAAACTTTTTCCATCATCCCACATAGAAACTCTACATTCTAAGCCTAACCCTCTATTCCCCCTTCCATCCCCTGGTAACCTATATTCTATATTCTGACTGTATGAAATGGCTTTATTATAATTATTTCATAGCAGTAAGATCATACAATGTCTGTCCTTTTGTGTCTGGCTTATTTTACTAAACGTGTTGTCTTCAAGGTTCATCCATATTGTTGCCTGTATCAGAACGTCATTTCTTTTTATGGCTGAATATTCCATTTTGTGTATCTACTGCATTTTGTTTATCCATTCAGTGGTCATTGTGCACCTGGGTTGCTTCCATCTTTTTTGTGAATAATTCTGTTTCATTAGTCACCACTCTGATCTCTGTTATTTCCTTCCTCCTGCTCACTTTGGGTTTAATTTGTGTTTCTTTTTCTAGTTCTTTCAGTTTTGAGGTTATGTCTCTGATTTGCAGTCTTCTTGTTTAATGTGAGCATTTAGAGCAATAAATTTCCCTCTCGACACTGCCTTTGCTGCATCTTAAAAGTTTTTGTATATTTGCATTTTCTTTTGCCTCAAGACATTTCCTAATTTCCCTTGTAATTTCCTCTTTAACCAACTGGTTGTTTAAGAGTACCTTGTTTAATTTCCACATATTTATTAATTTTCCATTTCTCCCTCTGTTATTGATTTCCACCTTCATTTCATTTTGGTCAGACAAGATACATTGTATGATTTCAGTGTTTTGTGTTTTTATTTTTTCTTTAAGTTTTCAGACAACACCACTGTTCTGGTTTTCTAATGCTGCCAGAATGCAAAATATGAGAAATGGATTGGCTTTTATAAAGGGGGTTTATTTGGTTACAAAGTTACAGTCTTATGGCCATGCATATGTCCAAACATAGGCATCAACAGTAGGGTACCTTCACTGAAGAACACCGATGGCACCTGGCAAAACCTCTGTTAGCTGGGAAGGCACATGGCTGGCGTCTGCTTGCTCCTAGGTTGTGTTTCAAAATGCCATTCTCCAAAATGTCTCTCTAAGCTGCAACTGCTCTGAGTTCTTCTGTTTGTGAACTCTTTTATAGGACTCCAGTGATTAAATCAAGACCTACCCAGAATGGGTGGGGTTCATATCTCCATGGAAGTAATTCAATCAAATGTTTCTCCCACAGTTGATTGAGTTACATCTCCATGGAAACACTCACTCAAAGGATTTCAACCTAATCAACATTAATATGTCTGCCCCCACAAGACTACATTAAAGAACATGGCATTTTAGGGGACATAATACATCCAAACTGGCACAACCACCACCACCACCAAGAATCCCATATCCCTCTTTTTAAATTTTTTATTTTATTTATTTATTTATTTATTTATTTATTTATTTATTTATTTTTCATTTTTATTGAGATTGTTCAGATACCATACAATTATCCAAAGATCCAAAGTGTATAATCACTTGCCCCTGGGTACCCTCATAAAGCTGTGCATCCATCACACTTAATTTTTGTTCAATTTTTAGAAACTTTTCATTACTCCAGACAACAAATAAAGTGAAAGATGAAAAAAGAAAAAAAGACAAGGAAACTCTAACCCTCCCCTATCCCTAACCAACCCCCCTCAATTGTTGACTCGTAGTATTGATATAGTACATTTGTTACTGTTTATGAAAAAATGTTGAAATACTGCTAGCTGTAGTATATAGTTTGTAATAGGTATATAGTTCTTCCCTATATGCCCCTCCATTATTAACTTCTAATTGTATTGTCATACATTTGTTCTGGTTCATGGAAGTGATTTCTAGTATTTGTACAGTTGATCATGGACATTGCCCACCATAGGATTCAGTTTTATACATTCCCATCTTTTGACCTCCAACTTTCCTTCTGGTGACATATATGACTCTGAGCTTCCTGTTTCCACCTCATTCACATGCCATTCAGCGCTGTTAGTTATTCTCACATCTTGCTACCTACACCTCTGTTTATTTCCAAACATTTAAGTTCGTCCTAGTTGAACATTCTGCTCATACTAAGCAACCACTCCCCATTCTTAAGCCACGTCCTGTATCTTGGTGCCTTACATTTCATGTCTATGAGTTTACATATTATAATTAGTTCCTATCAGTGAGACCCTGCAATAATTGTCCTAATGTGTCTGGCTTATTTCACTCAGTATATTGCCCTCGAGGTTTTGTCATCAACCCATTTTTTTTTAATACGGTTTTGTTCACTCACCATACATTCCATCCCAAGTAAATAATTGATGGTTGTCTGCATGGTCATACATTTATGTGTTCACCACCTTCACCACTATCTATATAAGAGCATCTACATTTCTTCCACAAGGCAGGAGGGAGAGTCAAAGAAGGTAGAGAGGCAAAAGAAAGAGGAAAAAAAAATGACAGCTAGGAAGCAGCAAAAGGAAAAATAACCTTAAATCAAAGTAGAATAAAGAATCAGACAATACCACCAATGTCAAGTGTCTAACATGCCTTCCCTATCACCCCCTCTTATCTGCATTCACCTTGGTATATCACCTTTGTTACATTAAAGGAAGCATAATACAATGATTCTATTAGTTACAGTCTCTAGTTTATGCTGATTGCATCCCTCCCTCAATGCCTCCCCATTTTTAACACCTTGCAAGTTTGACATTTGCTTGTTCTCCCTCGTAAAAGAACATATTTGTACATTTTATCACAATTGTTGAATACTCTAGATTTCACCAAGTTACACAGTCCCAGTCGTTAATCTTTCCTCCTTTCTTGTGGTGTCTCACATGCTCCCCACCTTCCTCTCTCAACTGTATTCATAGTTACCTTTGTTCAGTGTACTTACATTGTTGTGCTACCGTCTCCCAAAATTGTGTTCCAAACCACGCACTCCTGTCTTCTATCACCCTGTAGTGCTCCCTTTAGTATTTCCTGTAGGACAGGTGTCTTGTTCACAAAGTCTCTCATTGTCTGTTTGTCAGAAAATATTTTGAGCTCTCCCTCATATTTGAAGGACAGCTTTGCTGGATACAGGATTCTTGGTTGGCAGTTTTTCTCTTTCAGTATCTTAAATATATCACACCACTTCCTTCTTGCCTCCATGGTTTCTGCTGAGAGATCTGCACATAGTCTTATTAAGCTTCCTTTGTATGTGATGGATCGCTTTTCTCTTGCTGCTTTCAGGATTCTCTCTTTGTCTTTGACATTTGATAATCTGATTATTAAGTGTCTTGGCGTAGGCCTATTCATATCTCTTCTGTTTGGAGTACGCTGCGCTTCTTGGATCTGTAATTTTATGTCTTTCATAAGAGATGGGAAATTTTCATTAATTATTTCCTCTATTATTGCTTCTGCCCCCTTTCCCTTCTCTTCTCCTTCTGGGACACCAATGATACGTACATTATTGCACTTTGTTTCATCCTTGAGTTCCCAGAGACGCTGCTCATATTTTTTCATTCTTTTCTCCATCTGCTCCTTTGCGTGTAGGCTTTCAGGTGTTTTGTTCTCCAGTTCCTGAGTGTTTTCTTCTGCCTCTTTAGATCTGCTGTTCTATGTTTCCATTGTGTCTTTCATCTCTTGTGTTGTGCCTTTCATTTCCATAGACTCTAGTAGTTGTTTTTTTGAACTTTTGATTTCTGCCATATACATGCCCAGTGCTTCCTTTACAGCCTCTATCTCTTTTGCAATATCTTCTCTAAACTTTTTGAATTGATTTAGCATTAGTTGTTTAAATTCCTGTATCTCAGTTGAAGTGTATGTTTGTTCCTTTGACTGGGCCATAACTTTGTTTCCTTAGTGTAGGTTGTAATTTTCTGTTGTCTAGGCATGGTTTCCTTGGTTATCCAAATCAGGTTTTCCCAGACCAGAACAGGCTCAGGTCTCAGAGGGAAGAAATATTCAGTATCTGGTTTCTCCGAGGGTGTGTCTTAGAAAATTGCTCCACCCTGTGATGCCTCGGGTCACTGTGCTTTTCTGCCCAGCAGGTGATGCCTGTTAGCCTATAATTCTTGACTGGTGTGAGGAGGTATGGCCGTGTTCCCCCAGGCTCTGGGGTCTGGTTCTCAATGGAAAGGGCCCCACCCCTTTCCTCCTAGAGAAGACAGACCCTTCAGGTGGAGGTCATTAGCATTTCAATGGTCTTGCTCTCTGCTTGTGCTGTCTCCACCCTTCCCCGAGTCACAGCCCTGGAAACTGAAAATGACTGGGGCTTTCTCCACTGAACTGAAAAAGAAACAGATAGTCCCCTTCAGACCCAGTCCAAGGCAACCCTCCGGCTCTCCCAGGTCAGTCGTCACCCAAAGCCTCTGTCTGTTTTTTGGGGCTGCGTACCTGTAGTGAGCAGTTCACACTCACTACTTAAAACCCCAGTTGGAGCTCAGCTGAGCTATATTCGCTTGCTGGGAGAGAGCTTCTCTCTGGCACCGCGAGGCTTTGCAGCTCAGGCTATGGGGGAGGGGGTCTCACGACTTGGTTCCGCAGGTTTTACTTACAGATTTTATGCTGTGTTCTCGGGCATTCCTCCCAATTCAGGTTGGTGTATGATGAGTGGATGGTCTCATTTGTCCCCCCACAGTTATTCTGGATTATTTACTAGTTGTTTCTGGTTTTTTGTAGTTGTTCCAGGGGGTCTACTTAGCTTCCACTCCTCTCTATGCCGCCATCTTGCCCAAGACCCTATTTTATTTTTTACATCTGGGTTTGTATATACATCAGTAGCAGCCAGAGTCACAATTGGCAGATATTGTACCAGAAAAATGTGTGCAGGGAGAGGGAATCATTGTCACATTTAATGTTTATGATAAAAAGCAAAACAACAACGTACTTACTACTTTGAATTTAAGGTGAGTCTCTTGTAGACATCATATAGTTGGGTCATGCTTTTTATCCATTCAGCCAATCTTTGCCTTTAACTGGAGAGTTTAATCCATTTACATTTAAAGTCACTAATGATAATGCAGACTTTCTTCTTCCACTTTGCTATTTAGTCTTTTTTAAGGCTTACGCCTTTCTTATCCCTCAATTCTTCTGTTAATGCCTATTTTAATATTTAATTGATTTCTTATTGTGTACTATATTGAGTCCCTTCTCATTTCTATCTGGATACATTTTTCTTATATTTTCCTTGTTGTTACCATGGCCTTACATTTACCATCCTAAATATATAACAATCTGATTTGATTTGATACCAACTTGACTTCAATAGCATACACATACACTTTTCCTATATCCCTCCATCCCCCCGTCTTTTTTTGTACTTGTTAACAATTTTATCTTTGTATATTGTATGTCCCCAACAATAGATTCATCATTACTTTTTATGCATTTGCATTGTGGGAAGTAAGAAGAGGAGTTACATACTAAAAAATACAATAGTACTGGCATTTACAATTAGTGGCTACCTTTACCTGAGGTCTTTATTTATGTCACTTTGAACCATGTCTGGTGTCCTTTCCTTTCAGTCTGAAGAATTTCCTTTAGCATTGCTTGTAGGGCAGATTTGGTAGTGATGAATTTCCTCAGCTTTTGTTTATCTGCGAATGTCTTAATCTTCCCCTCATTTTTTGAATGAAAGTTGTTCTGGATATAAAATTCTTGGTTGACCATTGTTTTCCCTCTGCACTTTAAATATTTCAACCCACTGCCTTCTTGTCTCATAGCTTCTGGTGAAAAATTGACACTTGATCCTGTAGAGACTCCCTTAACGTAACATGTTGCTTTTGTCTTGCAGCTTTCCGGACTGTCTTCTTGTTCTTTGCATTTGACAGTTTGATCATTATGTGAAGGGGGTGTGTGTGTGTGTGTTTTATTTTATTTTGTTTTTTTTAAGTTGATCCTATTTCGTGTTCTTGGGGCTTTTTAGATGTGCACACTCATGTCTTTTGCTAAGTTTGGGTAGTTTTCTGTCATTATTTCTTTAGATGTTACTTCTTCCCCTTTCTCTCTGTCTTATCCTTCTGGGACCCTTTCAATGCATTTATTGATATGCTTGATGGTGTCTCATAGGTCTCTTAGTCTATTTTCACTTTTTATAATTATTTTTTCTTTCTGTTCTTCAGCCTGCCTTAATTCAATTGTCTTGTTTTTGAGTCCTCTAATTCTTCTTCCAGGCCCAATCTGCTGTTGAAACCCTCTGTTTCAGTTTGCTAAAGCTTCTGAAATTCAATATACCATAAAATGGGTTGGCTTTTAATAATGGGGATTTTTAATGTTACAAGTTACATTTCTAAGGCCATGAAAATGTCCAAATTAAGCCATCAACAAGAGGATACCTTCTCTGAAGAAAGGCTGCTGTATCTGGGGTTCCTATAGCACATGGGAAGGCACATGATGACCTCTGCTCGTCCTTCTCTCCTGGGTTCTGGTTTCATTGGCTCTCTCAGCTTCCGTAGGTCCTTCTTGCTTCTCTGGGTGTTTCTCTCCCTGCTCTGTCTCTCTGTGTCTCTGCCTTTTATTCTCTCATAAAGGGCTCCAGTAAAGGATTAAGACCCACCTTGAATGGGTCACATCTCAGTTGAATAACCTAACCAACAGGTCCTGCCCACAGTAGGTCTGCTCCCATAAGAATGGATTAAAAGAGCATGGTGTTTGCTGGGGTATATAACAGCTCCAAACCCACACACTCTCCTGGGGATTTTTCATTTCAATTTTTTTGGTCTTCAACTCCAGTAGTTCAGTTGGGCTCCTTTATAAAATTTCTGTCTCTTTACTAAGATTCTCATATTGCTCATTTATTGTTTTCCTGATATCCAGTAGTTCTTTCTCTGAGCATTTTTAAGATTTTTTTAAGTGTTTGGTATGTTCACAGTCTAGTCTTCTTTGTTGGTGTTTTCCAGATTTTTATCTTCTTTCTTTGAGTGGGCCATCATTTCCTCTTTATTTGTCTTGTAATCTTTGTGGCATACTGTACATTGTAATATTTTAAAATGTTAACTTTCAGATTTATTCTGAAATGTCTGTTTCTTGAGCTTGTAACCAGCCTGTGATATGACAAATTTTCGGGACTGTTTGCCCACCTGTCACGAAGTTCCATCCAAGGCAAATTGAAACTGCACTGTTCTTTTGCCCTTTCTTTTCTGATCCTTTGTCTTCTCCTGGGCTTGTGCTTGTTATTGACTCAGGAGTTCAGGAATTTATAGAAATTTGAATGCCCCCTCTCCTTCTTTAGAGACAGACGTTCTGTTTTAGTTTCTTTGTCTTTTCAAGCAAATACCATTTAATGGATTACTGCAATGGGAATTTATTAGCTCACAATTTTGAGGCTAATGGAAGGTCCATATCAGAGTATCATCAGGTCAATGCTTTTTCTCCAAAGACTGGCATTCTGGGGCTGGCTGCTGGCAGTTCATCCTTAGCTTCACGTGGCAAGGCACATGGTAGTGTTCCCTGATCTCTCCCTTTTCTTCCAGGTTCTACTGATATTCAGCTTCTGGTTGCTCCTTCTGTGGTATTCTCTATGTCTGAATTTCATTCTCTTATAAAAGACTCTAATAATTGGATTAAGGCCTATCTTGATTGAGGTGGGCCACACCTTAATTGAAGTAGCTTCATCAAAAGGTCCTACTCACAATGGGTTCACACCCATAGGAATGGATTAAGTTTAAGAACAAGTTTTTCTGGGGCATGTACAGCTTCAAACAATCACACCCTCTCCCTCTCCTGGGTGTTTCACTTCTGGACTTCAAGGTGGTAAGCCCTTGCCCCCAGCTGTCCACCTAAATTGTTTCTTACACTGTTTTGTTTCAAGCTGCTTTTGCCTGGAGGGCAAATTTGGGAGGGGGTTGGCTGAAGAGGGATTTCCCAAATCAGTCTTTTCCAGCCAGAACAAAGCCAGGTACCTACAAAGAGAGCACTGGGGCTCTAAACTTCCCTGGAGAGGGGATGAGGGATTGGGCCTAGAAGGAACTCAGAGATTCTTCAATGGCTCCTGTTGCAGCCCTTCAACTGTTCTCTGCAGTCCTGAGGAAGCATGCCATCTTTAATTCCCCCCTGCTTCCTTTGTCCAGTGTGGGTTGGAATAGTGGCCACCCTCAGAGCCAGCCCCCAGCAATCCAAAGTCACTAATCAAAAGCCATGATCAGTGATTGGCCCATGCCCACCCCAGATCTTGGGGAAGTGGATTTTTATATACATTTCTGACACAAGGGAGCTACACCTTGGGCAGCCCCATGGGAGTTTACTGGTATTTCCCATAATTTGTTAGCCTCTTCTCCCGCTCTTCCCTGCATATTGTATAGTGTTCTACTGGACTCGAGAGTTTTGAAATAGTTGATTGATACAGTTCCTGCCTGTTTAATAGTTGTTTTGGTGGATGGACTGATTCCTGGAGCTTCCTACTCCACCATATTTCCACAGACCTTCCCTATTTATTTTTTAGAGATCATCTGGTGGGTTTCTTTATCAAACATTTTTCTATTTTTAATTCATTAATTTTGCTTCTACATTTATTGATGAATTTTCTTTACTTTTTTTTAAGTTTCCTTATTATTTATTGCTCTTCAGAATAATCCATGTGTCCTCAATCCAGAAAATTTGAAAAATTACCACCACATTTTTCAAATGAATATTTGAAGTGTGTATTTGGCTTGGATATCAAAGGAAAGATTGTTATGATTCCAGGTTATTAATTCTTGGAGATAGCATACAAAATGAAGGCAAAAATGCTTTCAAATCAGTTTAAAAAGTTAAAGCAAATATTTTTGTTTTGTGGATATATTTTGTTTGACTTCTCTTAATAGGCTATACAAAAGGTGAAAAGTAGATCAGTTTTCTTCTCACTTCCTGTTTTGATGTGCTATTCCTTTTTTTGAGGAACTCATGTTACCCTCTGTTCCCTGTTGGACAAGCTTCACCCTAGACCTCTTCTCCCTTTGTCTGGTTTTGAGCCCTGATTCCTTTCGCTATCAAAATACATCTGACGTAAGCCTCATTCCCTTAGTAATAAGCTCACTCCCTAGCTAGGTGATGGCCTGATCTGATGAAGTCTCACTAAAATATTAATGCTTGACAATAGTTTAGAATATCACCTTTCTACAAACATTTGCATTTTAATGTAGAAATTTCAGTTACAGTATTTTAACTCCACAGAACTGGTGTAGGTAGAAACTTTAAAACCAACTCCATAAACAATACAAAAATATGTATGAACTTCTTTAAAATATAATTTTGTAGAAAAAGTGGAAAAAGCACATTAATTGTTTCATTTTTATTTGTAGCCTGGTGGAATGAAGGCAGGAACATTTGACCCTTACCCTTCACATTCTTCTGACCCTTATGTGGTGAAAATGGCACACCAGATTTCCGGCAAAAGTGACAAGATATTCCATCCGCCAAGTGGACCAAAAAGTAGACCAATTACGAGTATAATGACCTTAAATGTCAAAAGGTAGGAATATCTTAAATTTAATCCATAAACCAAGAAAAATTGTTTTCAACTTTTAGACTGCTTCAAATAATATCTTCATAAACTTACTTGTATAAATGACAGATTTTGGTGACTTTGGTGATCTCAGCTCCTTCCAAGTGCCTGCCCTCCCTTGCAGAAGTTATCCTTTTCCATATTCTGAAATTCCCAACCGAAAAAAGCTTAATTTATCTATTCCAAACTACTGTCCATAATTTTAAAAGCAATCTATAACATTTTATTGTGAGTGGTTTGAAAATCTTTAGATATGTGTAATACAATTAGCATAGTGCTATTTGGTAGTATTTAGTAATAGTATTACTAAGTGGAGTATAATTAGTAATGGACATGTTAACATTGTCTGTTTCTCAAGGGGATGTTTTGGCCCTTGTTAAATTATCATCTGCACATGGGCCCTAGGGTCTGCGTAATTATGAAGAGTTCTAATGACAGTTGAGATTCTGTTTTTAACTTTGAAATAATTTTCTATGAAAACAGGAAAAATTCAGGTTAATTAAAAATGCTGTTAATATCACTTTATAATGCTTTGAGGAAAAGTATATGTATATTATTAAGGTATCTTAAAACTTCAGTTTTACCCAGGTTTTTTAACACTGTCAAAACTGTAGAAGAAGCTCTTAGGAGTTCAGAATTTAAATTAGAAAAAAGACAATCCATCATTTGTGTTTGTGTGTGCAAGATTATAAATAATTAAGTGAAAGATTCAATTGATACGTTTCTGTTTAGTCACTGAAAAGTTTTGTCGCCATTTAAACTATGTATTTCTAACTTTGATGTGATCATACACTGAATTATGTCAAGGACAAAATTGACATTCTTTTCTTTTATGAAAACAGTAGTAAATCTTTATCATTTTTATATAGCAATTATAATACCAATATTATTATTATATCACAAAAATAAGACCACCCTTCATTACAAAAGTATACTTCTGACTCACTACCCCTTAACTGTTAGGACAATGTACTGACCAACAGAACTAACCAGCTAAAGACTGTGCTTTAAAAATACTAGTGCTATGTGCCATCTTTTACCTAACCAGGAAAATAATGTTAATACATGAATCCTTTTTGGAAAGAAGACTTTATAATAAATTAATACTATCTTAAAACTTAGATAATTTTGAGTAATCTAAATTACATGATATTCAACTCTTGTTGTCAGGAGGCTACTGAGAAGTTACACCAGCCCCTTGATACCTAATAATACTCTTTTTTTTTTTTTTTTTTTTTTTTAAATTCATTCTCTCATACAACATCTGCCCTGGGCTTCAAAATGTTATCAGCTCTTCTGACTGAATTATTTTCATCTATTCAGTCAGTTATTTAAATTAAAAAAAAAAAAAAAATCCTTGGGCATCTTAACCTTTATAATATGCAGGAACATTTTAGCACTAAATTTTTTTAGGAGAGTTTTTAATACATTTTTTTATTGTAAACTTTAACATATATACATAACAGTCATAACTTTCAAAGTATGATTTAACATGTAGGTAGCAAATTTCAAGGAATGTCATGGGTCACAGTTGCACAACTTCAGCTATTTCCATTATTCTAAAATATAACACATATACTGAAAGGTGTTAACTTTCTATGTACATGTCAACAAGCAGTTATACAGGTAATTTCAAAAATTGGTATGGGTTACATTTCCACAGTTTCAGTTCTTTCGTTATGCAATATAGGTTATATACAGAAAGGTGAAGACTTGCAAAGCACAATTCAATGAGTAGCTATAGAGCAAATCCCAAGAGATGCTATAGGCTACAGTTCCACCATGTCATTTATCTCCTTCCAGCCATTCCAACATCCCAACATCTAAAAATACATCTATATGTATTTATATAAAGTTTTAGTATTCATAGACCTTTATTCAATCTTATCTTGTTTGTTGCTACCCCTTCATCTCACTTAATCTCTTTATCTTCAGGGATGTCTAGGCAGTGAGCACCCTAACTTGTTCATATTGAAAGGGGGTGTTGACAGCATGGGGACAGGGGCTACATCTGGTGTTTTTTTTTTTTTTTTTTTTTGCATTTTTAAAAATTCAGTTTTATTGAGATATAGTCACATACCATACAATCATCCATACAATCAACTGTATACAGTACCATCATATAGTTGTGCCATTATCAAAATCTATTTTTGAACATTTTCTTTACACCAGAAAGAATAAAAATAAGAAAAAAAAATAAAAGTAAAAAAACACCGAGGAGATGGAAGAAGATGGTGGCATAGAGAGGAGTGGAAGCTAGTTTGTCCCCCTGGAACAACTAATAAACAACCAGGAACAACTAGTAAATAATCTGGAATAACTGCAGGGGGACAAACGTGACTGTCCACTCATCATACACCAACCTGAATTGGGAGGAATGCCTGAGATTGCAGCATAAAATCTGTAAGTAAAAACTGTGGATCCAAACTGAGAGCCCCCTCCTCCCATGGCCCAAACTGCAAAGCCTTGTGGTGCTAGAGAGCAGCATTCCCCCGAGCAAGTGAATACAGCTCAGCTGAGTTCCAACTGGGGTTTTAATTAACAAATGTGGACTGCTCAATACAAGCTGTGAATCCCTAACAAGCAGACAGAGGCTTTTGATGATGACTGACCTTGGAGAGCTAGATGATGGTCGTGGACTGGCCCTGAAGGGGGCTTTCTGTCCCTTTTTTGGCTCAGTGGAGAAAGCCTCAGCCATTTTCAGTTCCCAGTGCTCTGACACAGAAAAGGGTGGAGATAGCACAGACAGAGAAACTATTCAAATGTAAATGATCTCTCCCTAGGGGCTGTATTTTCCCTAAGAGGAAGAAGGTGCTGCCAAGCTCTACTACCTGCCTTCCATTCACAACCAGACCCCAGAGCCTGGGGGAAAACAGCCACGGGCCACACCTCCTTACACCAGTTTAGAACTACAGGCTGACAGGTGCCACCTGCTGGGCAGAAAAGCACAGTGACTTGAGGCCTTGCAGGGTTACCAGTCTTCTGAGACACACCCTCAGAGAGACGTGATACTATTGCCTCCTTCCAAGACCTGAGCCTGTTCTGGTCTGGGAAAACCTTATTGGAGTAACCAAGGAAATCAGATGCCTAGACAACAGAAAACTACAACCTATATTAAGAAAAACAAAGTTATGGCCCAGTCAAAGGAACAAACTTACACTTCAACTGAGATGCAGGAATTCAAACAACTAATGGTAAATCAATTCAAAAAGTTAAGGGAAGATATGGCAAAAGAGATGAAGCGTATAATGAAAACACTGGGTGTACATAAGGTAGAAATTGAAAGTTCAAAAAAAAACAACTGGCAGAATCTATGGAAATGAAAGGCACAACACAAAAGATGAAAGACACAATGGAAACGTATAATAGCAGATCTCAACAGGCAGAAGAAAACACTCAGGCACTGGAGAACAAGGCAACTGAAAGTCTACACACAAAAGAACGGATAGAGAAAAGAATGGAAAAATATGAGCAATGTCTCTGAGAACTTAAGGAAAAAATGAAATGCAGGAATGTATGTGTCATTGGTGTCCCAGAAGGAGAAGAGAAGGAAAGGGGCAGAAGCAATAATAGAGGAAATAATCAATGAAAATTTCCCATCTCTTATGAAAGACATAAAATTACGGATCCAAGAAGCGCAGTGTACCCCAAACAGAATAGATCTGAAAAGGCCTATGCCAAGACACTTAATAATCAGATTATCAAACATCAAAGATAAAGAGAGAATCCTAAAAGCAGTAAGAGAATAGCGATCCATCACATATAAAGGAAGCTTGATAAGACTATGTGTGGATTTCTCAATAGAAACCATGGAGGCAGGAAGGAAGTGGTGTGATATATTTAAAATACTGAAAGAGAAAAACCACCAACCAAGAATCCTATATCTGGCAAAACTGTCCTTCAGATATGAGGGAGAGCTTAAAGTATTCTCTGACAAACAGACAATGACAGAGTTTGTGAAAAAGATACCTGCTTTACAGGAAATAATAAAGGGAGCACTGCAGACAGAAAGGAAAAGACAGGAGTGAGAGGTTTGAAACACAGTTTTGGGAGATAGTAGCACAGCAATGTAAGTACACTGAATAAAGATGACTGTATGGTTGAAAGAGGAAGGTTAGGACCATGTGGGACACCACAAGGAAAGAGGAAAGATAAAGACTGGGACTGTATAACTCAGTGAAACCTAGGGTTTGAAAACTGTGATTGTGAAAACTATGTGATAAAAAGTACAAGTATGTTTTTACATGAGATAGAAAAATGAATGTCAACATTGCAAGGTGTTAAAAATAGGGTGGAATTGGGGGGAAAATACAATCAATGCAAAGTAGAGACTGTAATTAACAGAAACATTGTCTTATGCTTCCTTTAATATAACAAAGGCAATATATCAAAACTAAACGCATATGCGGTGGGGGGGACATGGGGGAAGTGTATGGGACTCCTGGCATTGGTGATGTTGTCTGACTGTTCTACTTTAGTTTAATGCCGTCTTTCCTTTTGTTGCTTTATAGCTGTCATGTTTTTCTTTTTTCTCTGTCTTTTTCTTTTGTCTCTCTACCTTCTTTGACTCTTAGTCCTTCTTTGTGGAAGACATGGTGATGTCCTTATATAGATAGTGGCAATGGTGCTTAATACATAAATATGTGACTATACAGGGAACCAACAATTGTTTACTTAGGACAGAAGGTATGGTGTGTGAACAAAACCATCTTAAAAAAACAGGTTGATGAAGAAAACTTGAGGGCACTATATTGAGTGAAATAAGACACATAAGGACAAATATTGCAGGGTCTCACTGATATGAACTAATTATAATATGTAAACTCATAGACATGAAATGTAAGTTACCAGGATATAGAACGAGGCTAAAGAATGGGGAGCGGTTGCTTATTATGGGCAGAATGTTCAACTAGGGTGAACTTAAATGTTTGGAAATGGACAGAGGTGATGGTAGCATGTTGTGAGAATAACTAACAGTGCTGAATGGTGTGTGAAGGTGGTGGAAAGGGTAAGCTCAGAGTCTTGTATGTCACAAGAAGAAAAGTTGGAGGTTAAAAGATGAGAATGTATAAAACAGTGAATCTTGTGGTGGACAATGTCCATGATGAACTGTACAAATATTAGAAATCCCTCTCATGAACTAGAACAAATGTATGACACTATAACTAGAAGTCAATAATAGAAGGGCATATAGGAAAATATATATATACCTATTGCAAACTATATACTGCAGTTATTAGTATTTTAACATTCTTTCATCAACAGTAACAAATGTGCTATACCAAAACTATGAATCAGTAATGGAGGGTGTTGGTTAGGGGTATGGGAAGATTCGAGTTTCCTTTTTTTGTCTTTATTTCTTTTCTCGAGTAATGAAAAATGTTCTAAAAATTGAAAAAAAAACATTAATTGTGGTGATGGATGCATAGCTGTATGATGGTCCCATGGGCAATTGATTGTACACTTTGGATGTTTGGATAGTTGTATAGTATATGAACAATCTCAATTAAAATATATATATATATTTATATGAATAAAGAGCATGGGAAATAGTAAAAAAAAAACAAAAAACACCCAAACTATCCCCCTCCCCCACCCCACCCTATTTTTCATTTAGATTTTGTCCCCATTTTTCTACTCATCCATCCAAACACTGGATAAAGGGAGCATGATCCACAAGGCTTTCACAATCACGGTGTCACCCCTTGTAAGCTACATAGTTATACAATCGTCTTCAAGAGTCAAGGCTACTGGGTTGGAGTTTGGTAGTTTCAGGTATTTACTTCTAGCTATTCCAAACATTAAAACCTAAGAGGTGTTATCTATATAGTGCATAAGAATGTCCATCAGAGTTACCTCTCGACTCCATTTGAAATCTCTCAGCCACTGAAACTTTATTTCGTTTTATTTCTCATCCCCCTTTTGGTCAAGAAGATGTTCTCAATCCCATGATGCCATGTCCAGGTTCATCCCTGGGAGTCATATCCTGCATTGCCAGGGAGATTTACACCCCTGGGAGTCAGGTCCCACATAAGGGGGGAGGGCAGTGAGTTCTCCTGCTGAGTAGGCTTAGCTAGAGACAGAGGGCCACATCTGAACAACAAAGAGGTACTCAGGGGGAGACTCTTAGGAACAATTATAAACAGCTTGCTGTAACAAGCTTCATAAGGGCAAGTCCCAAGATAGAGGGCTTGGCATACCAAACTATCAGTCCTCAATATTTGTGAGAACATCAGCAGCAACCCAGGTGAGGAAGTCCAACACTTCTGCATATATATTTTTATTTTCTGCCCAGATTACTTTGGAATGTGTTGCTATTTCACACTAACTTGTACAGACCTACCAGATCTCAATTCCTATTTGAAGTTCCATTGTAATTATGGTGTTTAAACAAATTGTACAAGTTAAATTTTTAGAAAATATAGATCCTACACCAAATCTCTTCCCTTGGTCTCACCTGGAAGTTGAAGTTTTAAAACATAGTATCATCCTTTACCCTTTGGCCCGATTTGCTCTAGTCCTAACTAGATCTGCTTCATTCATATCTCTAATTGAAGTCTGGACTCTTTTTCAGCTTTTTAAACAGTTGCTGTATGCACTAATACTGACATCCATATCTGCCACCCTCTAGCTCTGAGTTTCAGGTGTCACACAGATACCCCAAATTCCAGGGATCGATCAGGTTATACACAACAGGATCAGCATCTCAGAATCTGGAGATAGCCATTACAATTCAGGAATAGATGTGACTGTTGTAAGAGCTTACAATCTACGGACCATTACAATAAGTGTTCCCCTGAAAACTGTGCTCTAAGATTCAATTCTGAGTCTACACATTGTAGTTAGTTCATATTGGTGAGACATTATAGTATTTGCCTTTGTTTCTGGCATAGTTCACTCAAAATGCTGTCTACAGGATCCATTCATCTCCTTGCTTGTCTCACAGTTTCTTCACTCCTTGCAGTTGGTCAATATTCCATTGTATGAACACACCACAGTTCACAATTCTGTTCTTCAGTTGATGTACCCTTAGTCCACCTCCACCCCTTGCAAATCATGAATACTGCCTCATAAACACCAGTGTGCAAATGTCCATTGATGTCCCTACTCTCAGATTTTCCAAGTATATACCCCATAATGAGGTTGCAGGACCTTATGGCACCCACATACTTAGTTTCTTTTGGAACCACCACACTGTCCTCCAGAAAGGCTACACAATTCTGCCTCCTCACCAACAGTAAATAGGTACATCCCTTTCTCTATGTTTTCTCCAGCACTTTATCCCTACTTATATTTTTTCCTACAATTTTATAGATATAGTCACATACCATACAATATCCACAGTGTACAATCAGTTGTTCATGGTATCATCATATAGTTGTGCATTTATCACCACAGTCAGCTGTTGAATGTATTGATTACTACGAAAAAGTTTTTTGTTTTAAGATTAACAAAAAAGATAATAAAAATAAAAATAAAATATCATACCACATAATAGTAAGGTCAGACACCACCACCACTAACAAGAATCCCATATCACTCCCTTATATCCCCCACCCCCATACACATTTAACTTTGGTGTATTGCCTTTGTTACATTTAATGGAACCATATTACAATGTTACTGTTGATCATAGACTCCAGTTTGCTTCGATTATACTTTTTCCCTAAAAAACCCATCCTTTTTCAACACTTTGCATGGTTGACATTCATTTGTTCTCCCACATGTAAAAACACTTTTATATTTATACGTTTAGTCACAGTCATTGACCACTCCAATTTTTGCTATGTTTAGAGAATTTTTGAAACTAGAAAAATGATTTTACATAAGGAAAATTTTAAATTTTATATATTTTGTTACTTCAGATATGAATATCTCCAAAATGAATGCAGGCAAGCCTACATTTTTTTTTCTGATGTATACAATTACTGTAATTTATGTGCTTTAAGATGTATTTTTCTCTAAAAAAATAATGAAATTATCCTCTTTTGTTGTCATGGGAGCATCACTTGTGCATACCATCCAGTTTCAAACATTTGATATACAGAATTGAAGGCCCTTTGAAATGTGGCTGTACTACCTACTGTCATGTTATCTTTCCCATTGCTATTTGCATGCATCTTTTGCATCAGCCACCTGGACTACATATACTATTGTATTATAGTTGCTCTGTTACATTGTTAATAAGCTTTTCAGTCTACTTTTGCTTTCTATTATCTCTTCTATAAAGTCTTTACTAATATCCCCAGGTGGAACCTCTAGTGAACTTTTCTTTATATAACGTATGTCTTTTATGTATCATAGTTATTTTCTACACTCTACCTTGTATTATAGCTATTTTGTACGCGTATATATGCCTGATTTTTATATTCCTCGAAGCCTTTACCACAATACTTTTCACATGGCAGGTTCTTAAAAAGTGTTTGTTGAGTAGCTATTTTTTGAGCATTTATAAATATCAGTGGTGTTAACTACATTTTTTGTGTGTCTCTGTGACTGTTATATATACATATCTAAATTAAATCATTGGTACATCTCATTAGGAAAATTGGAACCAGTGTCTTTCCCATGAATTCAGTTTCATTAATGTAGTATCATTGCATTTCATTGGGAACAGTGCATTCCAATATTAGGTAAAATAAAATTACCACTCCCCAAAATTTCAATACAAAATTCCTTGACAAAAGCCCTAAATCCTTATGATGGCTTCAAATTGTAATTAGAAGGACTGTTAAACTATGCAATTTATACAAAATCACTGACTTAATAGGTCCAATTATAAGTGAGGTGGTGATGGTGAAATGAATAGTCCTTATCAGATGCAACAATTAGCTAATTCATTTCCCTAAGAATGGGCTCAAATGAACAGATTTTTTTGAATGATGTCTTAGTTGCCACATGGGCTTTAATAAACTAATGTAGTAGATGATATAACTGATTTATGCATATTTTATCTACTCTTCATAGCACTTTGGGGACTTTATAGATTGAGCAAAATTCATATTTTCTGAGAGAATAAATATAAACTGATCTGTACGACTGACTTCTTTACATAGCCAAGTGATTTCCTGAGATATCAGAGTAAATTTATGTAATTGAAACTGTTCTTTACAGGAATAATGTTCTGTATTGGCTAGAGTATTAGGCTTGGAAATAGGAAGATAAGGTGTTTTTATTCCCAGTCCTTTGACATCTTTCCTTATGCAAGCCACTTATCAGCACTCTGTCAACTTAAATAATAGAATGGACAGTAAATTTGACCTTTCCTCACCACACCCACCCTCAAAAAGATGGATTTTTTGTTCTTTTTGTGAGGCAGAGTTTAGGTTTTCTGGGTTGGTTTGTTTGTTTTGTATCCAGAGCATAGGACCTGAGAAAGTACTGTGATGCTCTAGCAAATATGTTTGAAGAGTAATTGATTGCTCTTTTGAAAAATCAGTTTATCCTTTGTTTAGTAATTTTGAGTTTATTGAAATCTCTTTATTTTTACATTATCACAAATATTATCCTAAATCAAGTTTTAGCTTATTTTACCTTAATTTTAAAACAAATAAACCTCTGGTCAGTAATATTTAAAATTGGTTCCATATTTGTTTCTCTTCTTAAATTACATTTTCTAAGTATATCTAGGTTATATAAAGTGAAGTTCTAAAAAAAAATTTAGTGATAAAATTTTCTTTTTTGGCTTAATATATTGTAACAGCTTTTCTTCATACAAAAAGTTTCAATAAGACTCTACAGAGATATTATCTGCACTTAAAGAATTAAATGTACATTTTTTTTCAATTTTAGGGCATTAAATATGAAGAACTACAAGACTTCTTCAGCACAGTCCTATTAACAATGGGAAGACAAATTGCTTTCTAGACCCTGAGTTCCAGTAATTCATTACCAAATGCTGATTATTTGAAAATGTATAAGACCTTGTGGAACAGATAGCTCAAGCATTTGAAATGAAGTTAAGCCTGCAACCCTAATACTCTTCCTTGTTTTAGTACTGCTACTTAATGAATAAACAGTATTGACTAATAAGTCAACATGTTGTTGCTGATCTATTTGATCTATGATTCTAAGCAGATCATAACATTTAGAACTTTTATGAAACATTGATGTGTAGTCTATCATTTGAAAGCTTTTACTCCTAATGTTAAAAATTGCAGGGTTGAAGGGCAGGGGTGGAGGTGTTAGCTGGAAGGGTAGAAAGTGCATAGGAAGTTTTTAATTGACTGTAACTTCTTAGAGTTATTTGAAATTGTATTGATAGCTATCTGTGCTAGTTCGAATATATTATGTACCGCCAAAAGCCGTATTCTATGATGCAGTCTTGTGGGGGCTTACATATTAGTGTAGATTAGGTTGGAATCTTTTGATTGTTTCCTTGGAGATGTGACTCAATCAACTGTGGGGGAAACATTTGATTAAATTATTTCCATGGAGATATGGACCCCGGCCATTCAGGTGGGTCTTGATTTAATCACTGGAGTCCTATAAGAGAGCTCACAAACAGAAGTACCTCAGAGCAGCTGAGAGAAACATTTTGGAGATGGCTGCTACAGACTTTTGCTGATGCTGATGCTTAGACATGCTTGGAGATGCAGACAGAAGGACATTTAGCTAAGAGATGAAGCCCAGAGGTTGCCTGGGGATATGCTAAGACAGGACTCCCAGGCGCTTAAGAGAGAAATGCCCTGGGAGAAAGAACCAAGAATGCACAGGAGCTGAGAGAGGAGCTGGAACACCACCCGGGATCAGCAGACGCCAGCCACGTGCCTTCCCACCTAACAGAGGTTTTCCAGATGCCAGTGGCCTTCCTTCAGGGAAGGTATACTCTGTTGATGCCTTAATTTGAACACTTTTATGGCTTTTGGACTGTAAATTTGTAACCAAATAAACCCCCTTTATAAAAACCAATCCATTTCTGGTATTTTGTGTCATGGCAGCATTAGCAAACTACAACACTATCTGTTATAGCCTATTAAAACATTTTTAACATAGAAGATAAATATTGGATCCATTCAAATTGCATAGATTCACATATACACACATTACATAGTGAGGCAAATGTTTCAAATTATGTGCAATCATGTCTTCTATTTACAGGCTATGTTGAGTATCACATCATTTAGCCAATGGCAGCCCCAGGAGTTGCAGGGGGAAAGGGAATAACTTGTTTCAATATCTTATAAAAAATTACAGAGTTGCAAGATAAATGAAGTTTGACTTGGGTGTCCTCTCCCATTCCTCTCTAGCTGTCCAAAGCTGCCTTTCCTGGACACACATCTTACTTTCTAGTTCCCATATTGCCTGTTCTCCTTCCTTCACCGTCTCTTCTAAAAATCTGTTCTTAGGAGAAGTGATTCAAATATAGTACTGTAATTCATAGTGAGGTCTCCATCAATGGTCCTCTATTGGGGTGGTGGTGGTATTTGTATTTAAAAATGAAAATTTTAAATACCAATTAATATAATGTGTTGGGAAAGTTATTTTTGGTCAGTGGTGCTTTCTTACTGTGCTTTGCCCTTCTGGGTAATATAACTTGTCCCTGTGCCACTCCAGGCTTCACAGAGCCTGAAATCAGAATGTACAGAGACTGTGGGACTTCCTTTGGGGCCCATTTTGTTTTTTCCATTGGGAGCAACCATATCAAGTCAGATGTACATCTGCCTCTTAAAGGGACTGCAGATGGCCCAGATAATTTTTGCTGTTGCTAAGTTGTTTTTTTTTTTTTAATTTTCATGCCTCATAACTAATATTCTACTTTTTTCTGAAAGAGTACTTAAAACTCTTATTTCCTATCCAAAGACAGTGTGGAATGAATATTTTAAAAACATTATCAAGAATATTACTCAAAGGGGAATACAGTTGTCTTCAGAATGGCAATGGATTTACCAGGTACACATAACTGAATAAAAGCTGTAAAGTTATATATAAATGTTACCAAACAAGCCTCACAAATATATGTATTCTTTTGAGTTCAGAGGTTCATATGCTGAGATTTTATTAAAATCTAAATAATTGCTTATTTTCTCTTTTGCTATTTGTTAGTTGCAATTAAGTTTTATTAATGTGCTTTTCCATAGCAATGTACTCTCTGTATAATATTCATAAATGAGAACACTAATCTAATGCCTTATTGAAGGTATAAGTAGTAGGATGACAACTGGTAGAGCTTATCTAGAGCTTACATAAATATACTGTTTTGATTAAAAGAAAAGCAAAATCAGAAAGCATGTATGGGAAAAGCAAAGCTGGCTGGCTGAAGTTAGAGATAGAAATTCTTCTTCCTGACTTCTGGAATACTCAGGTTCTCGCTTTAAGACCGTCAGCTGATTTGGATGAGAAGACTCCACTCATTGTTGAGGACAATTCGTTGATTGCAGGTGCAATCATCCGTAGATACAATCAACTGATTAACGATTTAAATACATCTTGAAATAACCCTCACAGTAACAATCAGGTGATCAAACAACTGGACGCCATAACCTAGCCAAGTTCACCCATGAAATTAACCATCACCCCTGTGAAAGAATTTTCTCACCCCAAACTCAGACATTAAGAGTCAAGAGTTAATGGACACTAACATCCTATCTCTGGACAACTCAGTCATCTAATAATCTTCTTTCCCATATGATGCCTGTATGGTTTGAGTAGTTTTTTGCATCCACCATCAGTGAATCATGGAAGGTGTAAGCTTTCTTAGTCAGCCATTAATGTTTGCCACAAACCATCTAATATCTATTTAAGGCTCAAAATTGAAACAAAGATTGTGGATGTTAAATTTAAGGATAGCTTAAATTTAAGAGAGACTCAATACAAACCTCTAATAGGACTGTGAAGAAAATTATGCAGAAACAGATCATACTTTTGGAAATGTTGCCCTGCTTCTTCAGAGACTGCCTGTTCCTTTTGTATGTTAATGTTACGGAATGTACATTAAGAATAATAAGCCAAAATAATAATTAGTGGTCTAAATTGAGGCAAATCACTTAATCTCTTGTGACTCTTTTCTTATCTGCCTTATCTACCTGAAATAGTTATCATAAAGACCACATACAAAGTGTTTTGTAAGCTATAAAAAATTATATATAAAACCTCTTAAAAATTAGATTGTTATCCATCAAATAATTTATTATAAATGAATTGTAAGGTAATTTGTCAATTTGAAATTTCATCTAATTATAACTGAATATTCCATTAAAGTATTTTGTTTAAAATTTCAAAAAGTGAATTAGTTAATACATATATAGTATTATATACTTATGTAATCTTTACTATGCCAGGTACAAGTCCATGTGCTTTACATTTTTACATTTTTGTTTACATTCAGACATTTATGTTTATTAAACCTTTAATCTCATAAAGGTCATAAAGAAATAGGTACAATTAGTATCATTAACAAATGAAGAAACTGAGGCAGAAATAATGATTCTTCTTAATTGGCTTTGGGTTACAATACTTATTCTGCAGACTTTATCAGAATTGAAAAGCAGAATAAGGTGGAAGTTAGTGTTGAATTTTTGGTAGGAAAGTCAAGTATAGAAGACAAGTTGGTTGACAAGAAGAAAGACTGGGAGGAACTATTTCCAATTTATTCCCCCAACATCTTAACAAGGAGCAGAGGTCAGATGCCTATAGGAGATAGCAACTGCTGTATACCTTCTTTGATTCTAAGGCTTAGGATTCAAAGCATTAATTACCTACCTTGAGGAGGTAGTGTCTCCTTCTGGAGCAAGGGTAGGCATGCCTACTGTTCTGTGTAATAAAGGTAGTGTTTCCCTCTGGAACTAAGGCAGGCATGCTTACTGCACATTATAGAAGATTTGGGTTCTCTAAGCTCAGAGTTCCTCTTGTGTAATGCAACCCACCATATGCAGGTGTCATCAAAATCTCTTCATGTTGCCTATGGGGATTTGAGCTTGGGAACCAATGCAAAAATGCTGATTTTCTGGCTTCTGATACTGCCATGATTTTGCCATGACTAAAAAAACTGTCCTTTATCTCTTACCCAGGAGTCTTGTGTTTTCTACTAGAACCCATGAAACATATTAGCTTACAAGTAGGGTAAATTTGAGACCCTACACTGTTCTTGACAATATAAAAATATATACCTAATTCTCATTTCTAATCTTAAAAACTAGTTGAATCAATTACAAGGTATTTTTAATCATATGCAAAAGTGAATTTAAAATTATTTTGTGGGAAATAAAGGATTAGACAAAAGTCTTTGAAAATTTGATTTTAGTAATTTATTTACATATCTTGGATGGAAGCAATTGGTACAGTTTACTTGGAATTCCTGGGGAAAAAAAAAAAAGAGGATTTTTTTTTTTAAAGCTGGAGTGCTAATTATACTTTAGAATAATAAAAAAATTAACCTGTTCACTGCCAAAGTTGCTTGGTGCCTATACAAAGTATGTAAGTAACTAATATAACATGAATTTTGTCAAAAGGGCAACATTTCCAAATAATTCCAGCTTCTAATAAATTGGATTCAATTCTTACAAAACTAGATTGTGTTCATTTTAAAGTTTCCTTATTTTTTACTGTACTCTAGCTAGTGCCTAATAGACTAAAAGAATTTAAACACATATCTACTAATATATCACAATATACATACCTTTCAAATCAGGAGCTACAGGCCTACTCCTAGGACTAGAAGTTTCTTCATAAGTATCATGGTTGTCAAAATGGTATTTCTCCCTTCTTGACATGTAAGCCATTTTTGATGGATCATTATGCTGACTACAGATTTTATCACTTAAATTTAAATATTCTCGTTGAAGATTCCGCATCTCAAACTCCAAGGTATCTCTTTCATTCTCTATACTTCTAATATAATTTTCTAAAAGCACTTTGTCTTCAGTAAGCCTACTGATGCTGTTCTCAAATTTTATATTTTCTTGACTATGTTTTTTTAGTTCTTCTTTTAGAATCTGATTATCTGCTTTAATTTCTATTACCATTTTTGACAACATTTCACATTCCTTCCCCATTTCAGACAAGCTATTCTTATAAATACTTGCTTCTGACTTTGCATTTTTTATTTCTTTCAGAAAATTCTCTTCTGCAGTAGATTGGTATGTTTGAATATTCTCAACTTTTCTCTCCATCATTTGTCTAGCAGCAGTAGATTCTTGTAATGTTGTTTCAAGATTAAGTTTTTCATTTTTAAATGTTTCTATTATTTGAAGAAGTGTCTCTTGTTCCGTTCTGGCCAATCTCTCTTTCTCTTTTAGTTTTATTATCTCCAACTGATTCTCTTTCAGTTCATTTCAAGTGAGCTTTCTCCTTTAAAAGCTGGTGTGTTTTTTTCTCTACACATTTCTTTTTCATCTTGTATTAATAGAATTTTTGTTTTCATTGATTCCATTTCAATATTCATTCGATTATTTTCAGTATTGACAATGGCCATATCATTTTGAGTTTTGTGTTCCTTACTTTTTAGCTGATCTAATGTTTCTATCATTTGTTGCTTCTCCAAGGAAAGTTGACTGTTTCTTTCCTCTAGACTTTTATTTTGGCTTTGGAGAACATTGTATTTACTACTTACTGTTTTCAACTCTTTAAGACATGCTTTTCCGTCTTCTTCTGTTTTAATTAACCTGGACTGAATAGTGTTCTTTTCTTCAACCAGATTTTTAAATTGCTTTTCATATGTTTCAACTTTCTGTATCAGAGATTGTGTGGTAGAGACAAGAGGTTTTATTCTGGTTTTAAGAGCTAGATTTTCATTCTCCAGTTCAGTTACCTTTTTCTGTATCATCATGGATTCTTTTAGGTAATTTTGTAAGTACTGAATTTTTGCAACACACTGCTCAGTAACAGAATTGGCTTTGGATGTTTTTCTCATTTTCATATCTGTTGATCCTTGTTTTACAACAAATGGTTGCCCTTTCTTTGTTTTTCATTTCATGTTTTGCTTGGTCAAAGAATGACAGTCCATCTGTGGGAACTCTGGAGTGGAATTTTAAATCTGTAATATTCTTGCCAGTGATAGAAATCTCATTTTTCTCATTCTTCTTTACCTTATGTGTTTCACTCTTAGATAATTTTTTACATTTTCTACAAAAAGTCACATGGAATTTTGACACTCTTTCCCTGAGTGGGAGTAATTTATTTACTAATGCCTCTAATTCTGAAATTCTCTTTGATTTTATGTCTTCATTTAAGTCACCTTCTATATTTTCTTCCTTAATAAAATTAATATTTTTCTTGTGAATGGGGGAGAGGTCATTTTTATCATTACTTTGAACATTTGTATCAGTTTTTAAGGTTTTAAGTTGATTTGTAAGTATGAGTTCCCTATCATGTGACTTTTGAAGTTCTTCCTTCATTTGTTTGATAGAATGGCAAATATCATCTAGATTTTCACAAAATCCATGCTTGAGAAAAGGCACAGTAATTTTGGATTCATCCAGAATTACTGTATTAGCTTGGGACATCACATTTTGAGGTATGTTAGGATGAAAACTATAAAGGTTATTACAATTCTTCAACATGTCAGAATTTTCTGAAGGGTTCATAATTATGTTTGAAGCTGAATTATCTGTTGAAGTTAATATGTCCTTGAAATGTACCTGGGTTGGAACATCTATACCTTGTGAGAGACTGTTAGCACTATCGCTACTGAATTTTTCTTCCACTGAACGAAGAGTCCTAGAATCTTCAAAATGATGAATTTTCTCCATAGAAAGGATTTCTTCTTGATTCTCTATAGGCTAATAATAATAATAATAATAACAAACACTATAAATGTACTATCATTTATCACATGACCAACAACTTAAGATAATATTTTGTGGAAGATTTATTTGTACAACTAAAACAAACATCCATTTCTACAGCAATGAAGCCTATGAGTATGATTCATTATCTCCAGAAAACTTTAACAACAGCTGTGAGATCTGTAACTCTGGTCTTCACAATTTGCTTAGAAATTGCTCTTATTTCCTTAGGGGATGGTGTTCATAGGCCAACCCCTCAATTTCAGAAATAGAAATTTATCATCCCTCAAGACATACCCAAGATAGAAGCAACAGGTCAAATGGGAGTCTAAGGAAAATGAGTATTTGTCAACCATGGCTTGAATTCCTAGCTTCAGATGGTTCTAGGGTTGTGACTAGATAATACGAGTTCTAATCAGTATGGACATAGTGACTCCAGTTTGGAGCTGTTCTGGGGAATTCACCCCATGTCTAGGTCAATTCTAAAAGAAGAAAAACCCTTAAGTTGAAAGATAGGTTATAAAAACTGCCTTCTATTTCAATTTACTTAGGAATCTTTGGATTAGTTCAAATGCTCCTCCATAGACTCTAAGAGAGACAAGAAAATTTAAGAAATTTGGAAGTAAACACACATCTTTTAGGGTTTTCAGGACAGGAATTTCCTTGTTTTCATCTCTGGCAGTCCATTCTTCCTGTGAAAAAGGAGAATGTGAAGGTGAAGAGAAACTGATTGTAGAAACATTTTTGAAGTACCTAAATATAGAAATGATTTGTATAAAAAAAGTACCAAAGTCTTTCCAATGTGTGTGCCGAACAGATTTTTTTCTGAGCTGAATTGTGGGTTTTCTACTTCGATAATGCTTTTATTCAGTATTTCACTGATTTCAGACTGTACCTTCAAAAGATACATTGAGAATGTTAGAATTTGATTTCAGATTTATAAATTTAATGAACGTACAGGCATAATGGATATTATTGAAAGGTACCTTTTTATTTCCTGCATATAAAAATTCTTTCCCATCATATAGAATATAAAAAGTGATTTTTAATTTATAATAGCTATCATAAAAGAATCCTTGAGAAAATTATGCCTTTATTATATGATTATAAAATTGAAAGAAAATTTAGTAAAGACAATAAAATTTTACAAACTATATTAAAGTAATTCTAGATGTTTGATTTTTAGATTGTTGAGGAAATCAGAGACCTTCGATCTCTGTCATCAGAATGGAATCTATTCTGCCACCCTCAAGAGGACTTTTTCTCTTTCTACTTCCTTGTAGTTGCTTTTAGTTCAAAAATATTGAGAGGAACTTTCTATTGGGTCTTTAGTGGATATGTGTTATGTTATGCACCCCCAATATCCACATTCCCTATCCTTCTGTTAACACTACCCCTTATTTCTTCTGGAGAAAGTCCATGTGCCTTTGGTGATACAGCCTTCATTTCTAGCTCCAGGATGGGCATGTGACACAGAACTAAGTAGTAAGAGCATTGCATCCCTCTGGGCAGTGAATGGTTCAAGGATTGCATATGACCCAATCTGGGCTAATCAGAATCAGGCCTAGGACCTTAGTATAAACTACTAAAGAAAGCCATGCTCTCTTCTTTGCATGACTTGAACCTGGAAGGTTAAAGATTTAGAACTTCTAGCAGCCCTTTTGTTACCACATGGAGTCCAACACTCCAATACTGAGGAAAGCAGAGCCAATATGGAGTGAGACTTGGATCTGATGACATGAGTCCTGAGCATAAGGATTAAGCCATTCCTGAAGTGAGCTATCCCTAGGATTTTCAGTTATCTGAGCTAATAAATTACATTTTTTTCCTAAAGTCAGTTTGAGTTAGATTTTATATCACTTATATGAAAGAGTGGTTATTTGTAGTTCTATATATACGTAGTGCTTTGGGTATGTATTCAAAAAAATTAGAGAGCTCTTTCTTTGGCTTATTTCCAAATAAAGATATGACAGAGAGAGAAGAATGTAGTTTCCTCAAAACAAATTTTGAGGCTGGAATATGTTGTAGCCTCTATTATATAACAATCTGTATCAATTAATCAACTGGCTGGTTATATTAGCCTAGAAGAGGGGGATGATACCTTAAGTTTGGATATTTCCTATGCATAAAGAAACATACCATGCTAACATTCTGCAAAGTCTGCATTCGGAGAGCCTGAAATGATTCCAGTTGATGCTGAAGGGCCTATAACAAAATTAAACAAGGCACAAAATTGAATATCTTTACGTAGATGAATATTCAGGTAGTTAGGTAGATATTTAGGTAGATGGATTGTTAGGTTTTTAAAAAATCTCCCTTTGTTGCCTATTTATTACCAGAAATGATCACATGAGAGTCAAATGACTGACATTCTTAGTCATTCCTGCTACAACCCAATGGACTTTCATGAAGATTTGTGGTGATAAAGTGGAAGAGCCCATATGCATTTAGGAAGTATGTATTCTGAAACGGATCAGCCATTACATAGGTTTTTAGAGATGAAAAAATGAAATATACTCACTTTCAATGCTGATTGTGGTTGGATTTGATTTTCTGATTCTGATATACAGCTATAGTCTTAAAAGCAAAATTGAAAAACATGTGATTTAATCCTTAAGTTTTATTTTTAAATATCTGTAATAGAAAGCAGTCTCCTAACTTTCCAGGGTAGTGAAACAAAGATATAATGAGAACACTGATTCAAATTGCAAAGAATCCAATGCAAGTTACATAGTAAGTGTAAGAAATAATTCTCGTTTGACTTAAAATACCTGCTTGAGGTTGTAGTAGTGTTTTTAATTTTATAATAAACCATTAACTTATAACATTGATCTTGAAACTCTCAAGCACTCAAATACCCTTGTTTGTTCTTTTCTGGGATAGGAACCATATTCTTTTTGTGAAAAACTAATAATCCTTGGCTTATGGGAGACCCCTGGCAAAGTACCGTATGGGACTCAGTCTCTATGAAATTTCTGTAAGATATTCCCGCCCCCCCTTTATCATGGGAAACAAATTGGATTAACAGATTGTAATTTTTGTCTTGTTTTTAAGCAAAGTACTATAAAGGTCTGTATGTTCCTTCCTAGAAGATAGATTATAGATCTGCAACAGGGGAGAGTCTATATAATATTTGCAAATTTCCTGACATACATCCTCATTGAACATATGTTAGGCTACTTGTTTGCTTCTGAGATATTTTATTAAAGAATTAAAAACAATTTCCAGTGACTTGAATGAAAGGACAGCTGTGATTGGATATTATCCTGGGCTGATAACTTCTGCCCTAAGAGAAGGTTTTAAAAAAGGTCAGCATGTCTTCTCCTTTGGAGTTGCAGATGCTACAGAGGTGGGTTGCACAGGCCAGGCACACCCTCTGCTGTCTGATCCCCATCACTGAGAGCAACACTGGTTCAGAGCCCTGAGCCTTTCCGCCAACTGAAGAATCCCACCATTAGTCAGAGGGCAGGGAGGGGCAGTGAGTCTATCTGGAGATTTCATTTTAATGGGAATGAAGTGATAGCCACACTCTGAGTAGTCTGAAATGTTCATCTCAGAGAGAGAAAATGGAATTGGGATAAGGTCTGGATCAGTGCAGGAAGGCATCCTGAAGATTTTCAGACCCCGAATAAACTCGTCTAATGAATTCAAATAGACCAAAGTGCAAATCAAAAAGAATACATCATCTAGAATCCCACCACCCAGAACTAACCGTTGTTAATTTTAGACGCCTATTCTTCAGTCAGCTCTGTATGCATATATGTGGAAAAATTAGAAATGATTTTCAAACAATGGGATTGTATCATGCATCCTACTTTTAAAGAAATTGTATTGAATTTGTATTTACTTGAGAATAAAGAAAATTTTAACAGAATAAAGAAAAATCAGAAGTAGTCAAAGTTATCACTAAAATTCAGACATTTTTTACTACATGATAATTTCTTAAAAGATTTCTCTATGCTTATGAAAATATATTATGAAAAGGACCAAGAGATTAGAAACTTTAAAGTTTTTAATAACATATATTTCTATTGTATTCAATGTTGATTTACTTCCTTCCAAGAAAGATGACAAAATTCTTCCACATCTACTCCCCATTCCTCTTGATATTTCCAAGTTATATTATTTTCACACTTTGAGGTTTTAAGGTGTTTACATTCTTTTCTGTAACCATAATTTTCACAAACTCTATATTTAAACCTAATGGTAGGATTTTATTCTTGTAAATGTTTTCAGCCTTCAAATTTATTCTTAATGGCATTACTGTTCACAGTTCCACCTCCTGCCTACTCCTGCAGCAACAACCTCCCTTTTCTATACAGATTTTCTTTGTCTCATTAGGAGATTAATTAGCAATCTCAAGGCTAAATACAGGATTCCTTTCATTAAAATTGAGTAAGAAATATGGAGAAAAGAAATCTAAAAATTTAATAAAGAGATACAACAAATATAAAAAGATTAAAAATAAAAAAAAATGAGATTTATATGTCTTCTGCATGGTTTTTTTTTTCCTTTCTCCATTTCTTCTTTTTTCGGTCCCAGTGTGAGTGCATAGCTAGCACGCTGCTGCTTTCCATATGGTTCATGTTTAACCTGAGAAATTCTTTTTATTATTTCTATTTTCTTTGACTTAGTGTAGATGACTTCATTTGACATCCTTCCGTGAGTCCCAGTGGTTTATTCTTCTGAGCTACAGTTTCAGATTTGGGGTATTGTCCTATCTATTTTATAGCCTAAAAATTGGGTGAGGAAGTCTGGCAGAGGAGAGATGAGTTGGAGCTTTTGCTGAAGATACGGTGTCTGCCGATGTGTTGTTTTTGTTCCCTGAGACTTTCATTAGAAATATAGTAGGAAGTGTATCCTCTTTCTATAGGGAAATACTCTCTTGATGTCATCATTCCTTCAGTTCAGTGTGGAGCCCTGGAACTAAGATTAACATGTATTGTTGTGCAGGTTGTTCACTGTACAAAGGCTCCTGGCCAAGAGCATAAACTGAGGCTGAAATCTGGCCGATGCTCCATGCAGTTAACCATACCCTGTGTGAGTTTGCATCCTTTTTCTAATCCATACACAGGCATTCCTGAGCTAGTAGCAGCCCTACCCAGAACCTCTTCTTTTCTTAGAGCAAAGTAAACCCCTGTGGATCAGGCTCCAGGTTTACCAGCTGTTCCTTTCTACTCACTCAAACCTCAATTAAGAGGAAGAGAGATATTTTCTTTGTTTTTATCAATATTTAGAGTGAGGGCATTAATGAATGTTTTTAGTTGTTGAAGTGCTTTATTGCTTCTGAAAGTCACAGACAGAATTAGGGGCCGGAATATAGTTTACTTTGCCAGAATCTTCTGTTTTTATCTTTGACCTCAATCTCAAATTTTATGTCCTGAGGGGTGTTTCTTCCTTCTTCAGCTGTTGCTTGTGAAGTTTCTGTGGGCTTTCTAGCATTTTTTTATTCATTTCATTTGATTCTGGGGAGGGAGGTCTGGGATTTTCCTTTGCTCTAAAATCTACCTGGAAGTTTCAAATAATTTTTATGACTTAGTTATTTAGCTTTATTTGTTTTACTTGTTAGCAATTCATTCCTTCAATATCATTCATTCAAATATTGGATGTGTCTTGTTTTAGGTGCTATAGATACAGCAATGAATCAGACAGACACAGTTCCTGCTCTCATGGTGTTTACAAGTTAAGGAGTAGACAAGAAAAGAAAACGTAAACAAAAAAGTTAATAAACAAGATACTGTTAAGCAGTGATAAATAACACAAAGAAAATAAAATAGGCCAATATGATTGAGAATGAGTGGAGCTAGGGACAGCATTGGAGAGGGAGGTGAGGAAAAGGCCTTTCTGGCAGCCACTCAGTGCCAAGACTCACATAAAAGAAGTATATGATGAGATGGCGGAGTGGTGAGGTGTACGTTTTAGTTACTCCTCCAGGGCAGTAGGTAGAAAGCCAGGAACTGCGTGGACTGGACACCGCAGAGCAATTTGACTTTGGGCATACTTCATACAACACTCATGAACGCGTGGAACAGCCAGTATCAGCGAAATCTGTAAGTTTTTGCGGCCAGGGGACCCGCGCCCCTCCCTGCCAGGCTCAGTCCCGTGGGAGGAGGGGCCATCAGCACTGGGAACGAGGAGGGAGAACTGTAGTTGCAGCTCTTATCGGAAACTCATTCTACTGATTCAAACTCCAAACACAGACAGACTGAGACCAGACACTGGAGAATCCAGGAGCAGCCAACCCAGCAGAGAGGTGATAGGGATAGCAAAAACAGCAAGGAAAACCCAAAAATAAAAGCAGAGACTTTTTGGAGTTCTGGTGAACACAGAATGGGGAAGGGCAGAGCTCAGGCAGAGTCAGGCTCATATGCAAATCCAGAAGGCAATTTTCTTTGTCTGAAAAGCCAGTTTCTCTGCTCCCTGGATCATTCCTTAATGGCCCTAATCTCCTTGTCTCTTAGCATTTCAATAGCCCATCAGATCTGCAAGGAGGGCCCTTCTTTTTTTTTTTTTTTTTTTTTTAATGTTTTTCCCTTTCTCTAAAGCAATTACTCTAAGAAGCCCATTACAGAACGCCTCAAAGACTTACAATTTGGGCCCAGACAAGAGCAGAGCTAAGAGAGCTCTGAGACACAAGGCAGTAAGTCCAGTGGCTGAGAAAATTCACTAAACACCACAACTTCCCAAGAAAAGGGGGGTGTCCCCTCATAGCCATCTTCCTGGTGGGCAGGGAACACTCCTGCCAGGCACCGGCTCCACAGCCCAGAGCTGCCCCAGACAACCCAGTGTGACGGGAAGTGTTTCCAACAACACAGGCACACACCACAAAATCAGGCATGGACATTAGCCTTTCCCACACCCTGAGTTGGTTGTCCCAGAATTGGGAAGGTGGAGCAGTGTGAATTAACATCCCCATTCAGCCATCCTTTCAGCAGACTGGGAGCCTCCCTACACAGCCCTGCAGCCCAGAACCACCCTGGGGGGATGGTGCTCACCTGTAACATAGCACAGTCATCCCTCAACAGAGGACCTGAGGGTGCATGGCTTGGAATAGGGACTCACTCGCAAGTCCCAGGGGCCATACGCCAATACCAAGGACTTGTGGGTCAGCGGCAGAGACAAACTGTGGCAGGACTGAATTGAAGGATTAGACTACAGCAGCAGATTTGATTGTTAGAGCCACGCCCCTCCCTGATGGCTCAGACATGACCCATATACAGGGCGGGCAACACCAACTACACATGCAAGCTTGGTGCACCAATTGGACCCCTCAAGACTGACACCCCCACTCACCACAAAGACAAAGTGGGGGAGAACTGGCTTGAGGGGAACAGGTAGCTCGCAGACGCCACCTGCTGGTTAAAGTGTTCTACACAAAGCTGTAGATCTGACAAATTAGAGATAAGGGTTTTAATTGGTCTACAAATCCTAGAAGAACCCTATCAAATAAAGTAAATGCCAAGAGGCCGAAAACAACAGAAAATTTTAAAGCATATGATAAAACCAGACAATATGGATAACCCAAGCCTAAGCACCCAAATCAAAAGATCAGAGGAGACACAGTACTTGGAGCAATTAATCAAAGAACTACAGATGAACAACGAGACCATGGCACAGGATATAAAGGACACGAAGAAGACCAGAGAAGAGCATAAAGAAGGAATTGCAAGAGTAAATAAAAAAAAAAATAGACGATCTTATGGAAATAAAAGAAACTGTTGATCAAATTAAAAAGATTCTGGTTAAAGACTAGAGGAAGCTGAACAGCGAATCAGTGACCTGGAGGATGACAGAATGGAAAAATGAAAGAAAGAAAGAATGGGGAAAAAAATCAAAAAAATCAAAATGGACCTCAGGGATATGATAAATAATATAAAACATCCAAATATAAGACTCATTGGTGTTCCAGAAGGGGAAGTGACGGGTAAAGGACTAGGAAGAGTATTCAAAGAAATTGTTGGGGAAAACTTCCCAAATCTTCTAAACACATAAATACACAAATCATAAATGCTCAGCTAACTCCAAAAAGAATAAATCCAAATAAACCCACTCGGAGACAAATTCTGATCACACTGTCAAATATGGAAGAGAAGGAGCAAGTTCTGAAAGCAGCAAGAGAAAAGCAATTCACCACATACAAAGGAAACAACATAAGACTAAGTAGTGACCACTCAGCAGCCACCATGGAGGCGAGAGGCTGTGGCATGACATATTTAAAATTCTGAGAGAGAAAAATTGCCAATCAAGAATTCTTTATCCAGCAAAGCTCTCCTTCAAATTTGAGGGAGAGCTTAAATTTTTCACAAACAAATGCTGAGAGAATTTGCTAACAAGAGACCTGCCCTATTTGAGATACTAAAGGGAACCCTACCAACAGAGAAACAAAGAAAGGAGAGAGAGATAAGGAGAAAGGTTCAGTACTAAAGAGATTCAGTATGGGTATGTTCAAGGACATTAAGAGAGAGAGGGAAAAAATATATATGACAAACATAAACCAAAGGATAAGATGGCTGACTCAAGAAAAGCCTTCACAGTAATAACATTGAAAGTAAATGGATTAAACTCCCCAATTAAAACAGATAGATTGGCAGAATGGATCAAAAAATATGAACCATCAATATGTTGCATACAAGAAACTCATCTTAGACACAGGGGCACAAAGAAATTGAAAGTGAAAGGATGGAAAAAAATATTTCATGCAAGATACAGCCAACAGAAAGCAGGAGTAGCAATATTAATCTCAGATAAAACAGACTTCAAATGCAAGGCTGTTATAAGAGACGAAGAAGGCCACTACAGACTAATAAAAGGGGCAATTCAACAAGAAGAAATAACAATCATAAATGTTTATGCACCCAATCAAGGTGCCACAAAATACATGAGACAAACACTGGCACAACTAAAGGAAGCAATTGATGTTTCCACAATGATTGTGGGAGACTTCAACACATCACTCTCTCCTATAGATAGATCAGCCAGACAGAAGACCAATGAGGAAACTGAAAACTTAAACAATTGGATAAATGAATTGGATTTAACAGACATATATAGAACATTACATCCCAAATCATCACGATACACATTCTTCTCTAGTGCTCACAGAACTTTCTCCGGTATAGATCATATGCTTGGACATAAAACAAGCCTCAATAAATTTAAAAAGATTGAAATTATTCAAAGCACATTCTCTGACCACAATGGAATACAATTAGAAGTCAATAACCATCAGAGACTTAGAAAATTCACAAATACCTGGAGGTTAAGCAACGCACTCCTAAACAATCAGTGGGTTAAAGAAGAAATAGCAAGAGAAATTGCTAAATATATAGAGACGAATGAAAATGAGAACACAACATACCAAAACCTATGGGATGCAGCAAAAGCAATGCTAAGGGGGAAATTTATAGCACTAAACACATATATTAAAAAGGAAGAAAGAGCCAAAATCAAAGTACTAATGGATCAACTGAAGAAGCTAGAAAATGAACAGCAAACCAATCCTAAACCAAGTACAAGAAAAGAAATAACAAGGATTAAAGCAGAAATAAATGACATAGAGAACAAAAAAACAATAGAGAGGATAAATATCACCAAAAGTTGGTTCTTTGAGAAGATCAACAAGATTGACAAGCCCCTAGCTAGACTGACAAAATCAAAAAGAGAGAAGACCCATATAAACAAAATAATGAATGAAAAAGGTGACATAACTGCAGATCTTGAAGAAATTAAAAAAATTATAAGAGGATACTATGAACAGCTGTATGGCAACAAACTGGATAATGTAGAGGAAATGGACAATTTCCTGGAAACATATGAACAACCGAAACTGACCAGAGAAGAAATAGAAGACCTCAACCAACCCATCACAAGCAAAGAGATCCAATCAGTCATCAAAAATCTTCCCACAAATAAATGCCCAGGGCCAGATGGCTTCACAGGGGAATTCTACCAAACTTTCCAGAAAGAACTGACACCAATCTTACTCAAACTCTTTCAAAACATTGAAGAAAATGGAACACTACCTAACTCATTTTATGAAGCTAACATCAATCTAATACCCAAACCAGGCAAAGATGCTACAAAAAAGGAAAACTACCAGCCAATCTCCCTAATGAATATAGATGCAAAAATCCTCAACAAAATACTTGCAAATCGAATCCAAAGACACATTAAAAAAATCATACACCATGACCAAGTGGGGTTCATTCCAGGCATGCAAGGATGGTTCAACATAAGAAAATCAATCAATGTATTACAACACATTAAAAATTCGAAAGGGAAAAATCAAATGATCATCTCAATAGATGCTGAAAAAGCATTTGACAAAATCCAACATCTGTTTCTGATAAAAACACTTCAAAAGGTAGGAATTGAAGGAAACTTCCTCAATATGATAAAGAGCATATATGAAAAACCCACAGCCAGCATAGTACTCAATGGTGAGAGACTGAAAACCTTCCCTCTAAGATCAGGAACAAGACAAGGATGCCCGCTGTCACCACTGTTATTCAACATTGTGCTGGAAGTGCTAGCCAGGGCAATCCGGCAAGACAAAGAAAAAAAAGGCATCCAAATTGGAAAAGAAGAAGTAAAACTGTCATTGTTTGCAGATGATATGATCTTATATCTGGAAAACCCTGAGAAATTGACAATACAGCTACTACAGCTAATAAACAAATTTAGCAAATTAGCGGGATACAAGATTAATGCACATAAGTCAGTAATGTTTCTATATGCTAGAAATGAACAAACTGAAGAGACACTCAAGAAAAAGATACCATTTTCAACAGCAACTAAAAAAATCAAGTACCTAGGAATAAACTTAACCAAAGATGTAAAAGACCTATACAAAGAAAACTGCATAACTCTACTAAAAGAAATAGAAGGGGATCTTAAAAGATGGAAAAATATTCCATGTTCATGGATAGGAAGGCTAAATGTCATTAAGATGTCAATTCTACCCAAACTCATCTACAGATTCAATGCAATCCCAATCAAAATTCCAACAACCTACTTTGCAGACTTGGAAAAGCTAGTTATCAAATTTATTTGGAAAGGGAAGATGCCTCGAATTGCTAAAGACACTCTAAAAAAGAAAAACGAAGTGGGAGGACTTACACTCCCTGACTTTGAAGCTTATTATAAAGCCACAGTTGTCAAAACAGCATGGTACTGGCACAAAGATAGACATATAGATCAATGGAATCGAATTGAGAATTCAGAGATAGACCCTCAGATCTATGGCCCACTGATCTTTGATAAGGCCCCGAAAGTCACTGGACTGAGTCATAATGGTCTTTTCAACAAATGGGGCTGGGAGAGTTGGATATCCATATCCAAAAGAATGAAAGAAGACCCCTACCTCACACCCTACACAAAAATTGACTCAAAATGGACGAAAGATCTCAATATAAAAGAAAGCACCATAAAACTCCTAGAAGATAATGTAGGAAAACATCTTCAAGACCTTGTATTAGGCGGCCACTTCCTAGACTTTACACCCAAAGCACAAGCAACAAAAGAAAAAATAGATGAATGTGAACTCCTCAAGCTTAGAAGTTTCTGCACCTCAAAGGAATTTCTCAAAAAGGTAAAGAGGCAGCCAACTCAATGGGAAAAAATTTTTGGAAACCATGTATCTGACAAAAGACTGATATCTTGCATATATAAAGAAATCCTACAACTCAATGACAATAGTACAGACAGCCCTTATAAAATGGGCAAAAGATATGAAAAGACAGTTCTCTGAAGAGGAAATACAAATGGCCAAGAAACACATGAAAAAATGTTCAGCTTCACTAGCTATTAGAGAGATGCAAATTAAGACCACAATGAGATACCATCTAACACCAATTAGAATGGCTGCCATTAAACAAACAGGAAACTACAAATGCTGGAGGGGATGTGGAGAAATTGGAACTCTTATTCATTGTTGGTGGGACTGTATAATGGTTCAGCCACTCTGGAAGTCAGTCTGGCAGTTCCTTAGAAAACTAGATATAGAGTTACCATTCGATCCAGCGATTGCACTTCTCGGTATATACCTGGAAGATCGGAAAGCAGTGACAAGAACAGATATCTGCACGCCAATGTTCATAGCAGCATTATTCACAATTGCCAAGAGATGGAAACAACCCAAATGTCCTTCAACAGATGAGTGGATAAATAAAATGTGGTATATACACATGATGGAATACTACACGGCAGTAAGAAGGAACGATCTCGTGAAACATATGACAACATGGATGAACCTTGAAGACGTAATGCTGAGCGAAATAAGCCAGACACAAAAAGAGAAATATTATATGCTACCACTAATGTGAACTTTGAAAAATGTAAAACAAATGGTTTATAATGTAGAATGTAGGGGAAGTAGCAATAGAGAGCAATTAAGGAAGGGGGAATAATAATCCAAGAAGAACAGATAAACTATTTAACGTTCTGGGGACGACCAGCAATGACTATGGTCTGTTAATTTCTGATGGATACAGTAGGAACAAGTTCACAGGAATGTTGCTATATTAGGTAACTTTCTTGGGGTAAAGTAGGAACACGTTGGAAGTAAAGCAGCTATCTTAGGTTAGTTGTCTTTTTCTTACTCCTTTGTTATGGTCTCTTTGAAATGTTCTTTTATTGTATGTTTTTTTTTTTTTTAATTTTTTTCTCATACAGTTGATTTAAAAAAGAATGGAAAGTTAAAAAAAAAAAAAGAAAAACAAGGAAAACAATATGTAGTGCCCCCTTGAGGAGCCTGTGGAGAATGCAGGGGTATTGGCCTACCCCACCTCGATGGTTGCTAACATGACCACAGACATAGGGGACTGGTGGTTTGATGGGTTGAGCCCTCTACCATAGGTTTTACCCTTGGGAAGACAGTTGCTGCAAAGGAGAGGCTAAGCCTCCCTATGGTTGTGCCTAAGAGCCTCCTCCCGAATGCCTCTTTGTTGCTCAGATGTGGCCCTCTCTCTCTAGCTAAGCCAACTTGAAAGGTGAAATCACTGCCCTCCCCCCTACGTGGGATCAGACACCCAGGGGAGTGAATCTCCCTGGCAACGTGGAATATGACTCCCGGGGAGGAATGTAGACCCGGCATCGTGGGACGGAGAACATCTTCTTGACCAAAAGGGGGATGTGAAAGGAAATGAAATAAGCTTCAGTGGCAGAGAGATTCCAAAAGGAGCAGAGAGGTCACTCTGGTGGGCACTCTTATGCACACTTTAGACAACCCTTTTTAGGTTCTAAAGAATTGGGGTAGCTGGTGGTGGATACCTGAAACTATCAAACTACAACCCAGAACCCATGAATCTCGAAGACAATTGTATAAAAATGTAGCTTATGAGGGGTGACAATGGGATTGGGAAAGCCATAAGGTCCACACTCCACTTTGTCTAGTTTATGGATGGATGAGTAGAAAAATAGGGGAAGGAAACAAACAAACAAACAGACAAAGGTACCCAGTGTTCTTTTTTACTTCAATTGCTCTTTTTCACTTTAATTATTATTCTTGTTATTTTTGTGTGTGTGCTAATGAAGGTGTCAGGGATTGATTCAGGTGATGAATGTACAACTATGTAATGGTACTGTGAACAATCGAATGTATGATTTGTTTTGTATGACTGCGCGGTATGTGAATATATCTCAATAAAATGAAGATTAAAAAAAAAATGTAGGGGAACTAGTGATAGAGAGCAATTGAGGGGGAATGATAATCCGACAAGAACAGATAAGCTATCAAGGGTAAATTTAATCTTCTGGGAATGCCCAGGAATGACTATGGTCTGTTAATTTCTGATGGGTATGGTAGGAACAAGTTCACAGAAATGTTGCTATATTAGGTTATTTTCTTGGGATAAAGTAGGATCATATTGGAAGTAAAGTAGTTATCTTAGGTTAGTTGTCTTTTTCTTACTCCCTTTTTATGGTTTGTTTGAAATGTTCTTTTATTGTATGTTTTTAAATTTTTTATATATAGTTGATTTAAAAAAAGGAGTTAAAAAAATAATAACAACAACAACAAAAAGTATATGAATCAATGAGATGATGTCACATACATTACGTACCAGGCACAGAAGCACTTGGTATGAGGTCTGTTGTATATTAATTGCTAAATGTTAGTTAATAGTAATAATAACAGTAATCTTGAGCATAGCAGTACCAAAATAGTGCCTACCTGGAACGTGTTTATGGAATTGTTGAAGGCATAAAATTAATACCAACAAAACAATTTAAAGATCACAAACCGGAGTGGCAAGCAGAGTATGATTAGGGCCTCTGATGCACAGACAGTACTTGATGGGTATGACTGTAGGAGACTTCAGCTGAGAATCCCAAGTAACAAGAAGGATCCGGCCATTTGAACATCTGTGGGGAGAGCTTCTGAGCAGAGTAAACAGCGAAGTCTTGAAGCGGAACAAGTCATCTGTCTTTGCAGAGCAGAAAGCAAGCCAGCATGGCCATATCTTAGTGAGCAGATGGGACCACAGGGTGATATGAAGTCAGAGGGGAAGAAGCAGCTAGATTATATAAGGCCTTGCAGCCCAAGCTAAGGGGGTTGGCTTTTATTTTAAGTGAAGTGGGAGCATTGGAGAGTTTTAATCATGAGAATGACTTTTTCTGACTGAAAAATTTTAAGGATCACTCTGCTGCATGGCAATGGTCCAAGTGAGATATGAAGGTATCCTGGACTAGACGGCAGTGGGAGAGGTGGACAAAAACAGGTGAATTCAGGATATATTTTGGAGATAAAGCCAGGAGCATTTGCTAAAGGACTGAAAAAAAATCAAGGATGACTGCTAGGTTTTTGGTTAGAGCAGATGCATGAATGATGGTGTCATTTTCTGAAATGGAAAAGAATGAGATAGAAGCATATTTTAGGAGGAAGACAAACTGTTTTAGATATCTTAAAGTTAAGTTGTCTGTTGGACAACAATATAGAGATATCAGGTAGACAGGTGGATATGCCAAGTAGGCCAGTCTGATTCTGGGGAGCAGTGAGGACCATGACAGTGTGCTACATGGAGGCCACTGCTGACCTAGACAAGGGAAGTTTCCCTGGCCTGACAGGCACAGAAGCTTTAGAGGAGAATGGAATGTTAAGATTTGTGAGCAATGAGTATGGACAACTCTTTGTAGTTTTACTGTGGAAGGGAATAGAGAATAAGGTAGATATTGGAAGACATGCAAGGGTCAAAAAAGAGTTTTTAAAACTTGTTTGTTTACTGCTGGAATCATATAGTAGAAAGAGAGGAAATCAATAATTCTGGAGAATGAAGGAGGCTAATTGCAGAAGCTGAGTATTTGAAAGTTCCAGAAGAGATGGGATCTACAGGAACTGATCTTTGATTAAATAGGGACAATTCTTCCATTGAAATTTGGGAAGACAGAGAACATGGGTACCCAGGCAGCTAAGTTAGAAAATCTGAAGGTTGAAGATGAGGAAGTTTGGGTTTGATTGCTTCTATTTTCTTTTCATACAGTGTGAGATCATGTTATGAGTTGAGAGGTGGTGGAGAGTGTTGGAGATTGAGGAGACAAGAGGAGTAACTCTTACAAAAGGTTTGAAAAAGAATTTATTGGAGAAATGAGTTAGTTTTCCAAATAGAATCAAGTGCTCACTTTAGATCCATGGTATGACTCAAAGTGAATGTTTTACTCCAACGATGTTCAGATGTTTCAGTGAAGGCATAGTGTAGGCCGAGTTGGATTTATCCATTTTTTAAAGCTACCTAAATAATTTTGTTTTTCTTACTAGTTTCAGAGACATTGGCTGCTACTTATTCTCAAAGGAAAAGGTCATTTTAAAATTTAGCTATACTTAAAGAACCACATAGAATTATGTAGTTCTAGAACTGGAAGGGGAGTTACCAGTCACTCAAAGAATCACAGGAGAGAGAACACAGCACACTTCACCATTTATTAAGTCCCTGATAAATATACAATATCAGAAGGTGTATAGGCTAAGTGGAAGATATGGTACCAACTCTCAAGAAGCTTATTTGGATGCAAGAAATATTATTCACATTATATTCAATTAAAATTCTCTGTCAAAAGTGAAAAAGAACATAGCTATCAGTGGGATGACTTGAGGTAATTAAGGTAAAGACATGGGAAGTTTATTCTGAAGCCTGCAGAAAATTATTTCATATTCAATGCATACAGAAAGTATTGAGGACATACCTCTAGCTAATAGACTAAAAGAACAAATAAGTTTTAAAAGGGCAACATGGTAATGACTTTTTAAAGGATCTTAGGCACGCTGCAGTCAAAGATTTGTAATTCTCATTTCCAAATACTGGATTTTTGCTATGGCGGTTCAAGTTCATTCCTAGAATTAACTGCTTTGCAAAGCCTTGTGAGGTGCGGTGGCCCTTGCATGAGGCACTGTCATGGTAATTATGCATGTGAGCTATGGAGTCAGAATGCCTGGATTTGCATCCTGGCTCTGCCACACACTAGGTGTGAGGGGTAACTCAAGGCAAGTGTTGAACTGCTGTGTGTAGTTTGTAGGTAAAGGTCTTAGCATAGTGCCTGTTATGTAGTAAATGCTCAAGAAATATGAACTCTAATCATTATTGAAGAGGCAAGGGTGTTACCAGTACAACGTTTCAGTGCATTTGAAATTTCCAGCTGAGATGGAGGAGAGGGAAGGCTGCTCAGAATGCTCCAATGATTCCCATTTTTGCTCAGAGCAAAACCTGAAATCCTTACATGGAACTACCAGGCCTGCCTCCCCATTTTTCTCTCTCAACCCATCCCTACTAACCTCTGCCTTTCCCAATTCTTCTCCATATACACTAGCTGTTCCTCAAACCTGCCAGGCATGCTCCCACCTCAGGGCCTTTGCAGATTCCCTTGCCTCAGCCTGGAAGCATGTGCTTTCCCCAGAGATCTGCACTGATTGCTTCCTTACCTCCTTCTGGTCTTTACTCAGATGTCACCTGTTAAGAGAGGTCTTTTCCTATTAAAAACTATTTTAGCTATTAAAAACTAAACATTCCCCACCTACCTCTGACACTCCATATCCTTCTTCTATACCTTACTTTCCTCCATAGGATTTACTCCCATCTGTGGCAGACTGAATTATTTACCCTAGAAAAAAACAAGTTCTTAATCTTAATCCAAATTCTGGGCCTTATAAAGAAGACCCAGAAGTCGCAGAAGCAAGAAAGGAGAGCACATCACTATATGACACAAGGAAGAGATGCAAGCCAAGGAAGCTGGCAAGCCATCACCAGCGTGCTGCTGACCCTGGGGTGGGGTGGGGGGAGCCTTCCAGCCTTGGAAACCATGAGACAATAAATTCCCATTGTTTAACTCAATCCATTGTGTGGTATTTATGATAGCAGCTCTGACAAATTAAGACACCATCCTACACACAATATCCTTTGTTTGTCTGTTCCCTCTACAAGAAGGTAAACTGAAAGAGGGTGCTGTTGGATCCCCACCACCTAGAACAATATTTGATACATGGCAGAAGCTTAAAAATGTTAGATGAATGAATGAATGAATGAAGGTTTGGGTAGAACAGAATGCTAGGAACAACACACCAGAAATCCTGAAGTTCAAAAGTCTCTCTCCCATACTCGTTCCAATAAGTGAAGCTTTAATTAGTTTAAGTACTTGTTCCAAAAGCAAAGAGACACCAGAAATATTATACAGCTTTTTGAAACTTGTCATTGCAAATCAGGTCAATATTTTGTTGTTTTAGTACTCAAGGGATGGATCACTTGGTGAAAATGATGTGCAAGCAAGAGAACAGAAATAGGAACAGAGTCACACCTCCTAATTTTGCCTTTAGTTGTAGGCAGAAAATCACTGCCATCCTTGACTAAACCTGAGGTAGGATAACCATCATTTATTGAGTCCTTTCTCTGTGCCAGACCCTGCACTTGTAACCACTATGCTATAGTAAGACTGTTAACATTTTTTTAAACTTTTTATTTCTAAATACTTTCAAACTTATAGGACAGTTACAAAAATAATACAAACTCCATACATACCCATACCCCTTCCCCCCCCCACCCCTCCCAGATACCCAGATCCATACATTTTAACATTCTGTCATGGTTGCCATATTGTTCTTTCTATCTATCTATCTATCTATCTATCTATCTATCTATCTATCTATCAAACCTAATCTAACCTATCCATTTTCTGAACACTTGAATGTAGATTGTATACATCATGCTCCACAAACATTTAATACCACCACGTACATTTCCTAAGAACAATGATATTCACCCATGTAATCCCTTCATGTGTGATTATCAAGTTCAAGAAATTTAATATTGATGTAAAGCTTACTGTCTATATTCTAATTTTTCCACATGACCCAATAATGTCCCTTTGAGCCTTTTCTCCTCTCTTGCTAGATCTCATCCAGGATCATGTATTGCACTTAATTGTCATTGTCTTTCTTTTTCCTTTTTTTGTAAATGTGGAAACATGCCAACAAAAACTCCCCCATCTCAACCATTCCCAAGCATCCCATTCAGTGGTATTAATCACATTCACAATATTGTGGTACACTCACCACCTTCTATTGTTAACACTTTCCCACCTCCCCAGACAGAAACCCTACACCCATTACGCAATAACTCCCCATTCTGTCTGTCTCCTGCCCCTGGCAACCTGTAGTCTAATTTCTGTCTCCATGGGCTTGCATATTCTCCAATATTTTCTTTGTAGTTCCCATAGGACCTTAATGTCACATTCTAAATCTAAAACACTCTTATTTGTTTTGATACCAACTTAGCTTCAATATCAATAGTATACACAAATTATATTCCTCTATCCCTCTGTTCCTGTCTGTATGTACTTCTTGTCACTTTTATACATTATGAGTCCAAACCCACTGATTTATCATTATATTTATGCACTTCCCTTTCTTATCCTATAGGAAGTAAAAAAGGAGTTACAAACCAAAAATACAATAGTACTAGCATTTATATTTACCCATATCAATACTCTCACTGGGGATTTTTATTTCTTCATGTAGTTTTGATCTATTGTCAACTGTCATTTCCTTTCAACCTGAACTCTCTTTAGCATTTCTTATAGGACCACTCTAGTGGTGACCACAAACTCCCTCAACTTTTGTTTATCTGGGAATGTCTTAACCTCTCATTTTTTGAAAGACAGCTTTGTCAGATATACAATTCTTGGTTAGTGATTTTTGCTTTCAGCACTTTGTATGTCATCCCACTGCCTTCTTGCCTCTATGGTTTCTGATGAGAAACTGGCACTTAATCTTATCAAGCCTCCCTTGTACTGACACGTTGCTTCTCTCTCATGTCTTTCAGAACTTTCTTTATCTCTGGCATTCGACAATTTGATTATAGTATGCTGTAACGTGGATCCATTTGGGTTTATCCTATTTCGAGTTGGCTGAGCATCTTGGATGTGCATATTCGATGTCTTTCATTAAATTTGAAAGTTTTCAACCATAATTTCTTTAAATCTTTTCTGCCTCTTTTTCTCTTTCTTCTTCTGAGATTCCCACAATATGTCTATTGCTACACTTAATGGTGTTCCATAGATTCCTCAGGCTTGGTCACTTTTCTTCATTCTTATTTCTGCTCTTCAGATTGAATGATTTCAGTGGTCTTATCTTTGAATTCACTGGTTGGTTCTTATTATAGCTCCAATTTGTTGTTGAACCCCTCTAGGGAATTTTATATTTCTGTTACTATAGCTTCAGCTCCGTTTGGAACCTTTTCATAATTTTCATCTTTCTATTGATATTCTTTTTGTGTTCATCTACATTTTCCTGATTTCCTTTAGTTCTTTGTCTATGTTTTCCTGTAGCTCTTTGAGCATATTTAGGATCATTTTTAAAAAAGTCTTTGTCTGGTATGCCCCAGGACTGGTCCTCCTCATGATGGTTTATAATATTTTAATCCTCTTCTTTGCCTGGGCCATCACTTCCTTTTTCACTGTATAGTGCTAACATTTTGTTGAAACTGGACATCTTGATATTTTAATGCGTCATCATTAGAATTTAGGTGCTGAGGTGTCTGTTCCTTAAGCTTGTACCCAGCTAGTGTTATCATAGAGCTTTCCCTGAATACCAGCAGCAGGGTAGAATTTGCTTTTCTCTCTCATAGAGATGATAATGATAATGAACACTAGGCTCCTCACTTCCACCAAACTTCTGTGTTGTCAGATTCTCCTAAACCTAAGAACTTAGTCACAGTTTATGTGGAACTTGAAAACTGTAGCTTTGGTTATTTCAAACATTCTCCTCCTCCCTACAATATTCTATAGTTCACACATATTTACTGTAAAAACAGTTTTCTTTAGAAAAAGCTTTTTTCTTTTTTTTTTTAGTATGTGTCCAAATAATCAGCAATTCTTATTTGGTATTCAGAGAAGCAGTCTAGCAGTCTAGTATCTAGGCCTGGACTCTGGAGCCACCCAGCTGAATACCGGTTCTGTCATTTGCTAGCTGGGTGATCCTGGGGAGTTAGTTATCCTCTCTGTGCCTCAGTTTCTTCACTTGTAAAACGGAGATAATGGTAGTACCTACTAAACAGGGTGCTTGTAAGGATTAAATGAGTTGATACACTTTAGTGTTTAGAACAACACCTGGCACAAAGTAAATGTGCAGTAAGTGTTAACTATTAGACTCATAAATATACCGGTTAGGCTGGTGAATGTAAGCAAGGTACCCGGTGGCCTCGGAGATTTTACCTGGTTCACTACCACCACTTTCCTTTACTCCCTCAGAGGAATTTAGGATCTTGGACGCTGAAAGGAGAACGGAGTCAACTTCATCGCCTTCCTCAAGATGCTTTTCTGTAACGGAACCACGCATGCGTTTGGTTTTGTTGGCAGTAGGGGGCGAGGAACCACCGCGAGCTGGGAGGCGAGGCGAGGAGATTCCGGAAGTGGCCGCCCCAGGAGGCCACGGGAGGGCGCTCTGGGGCCACCCAGCGGCAGCGGGTCGGCGGAAACGGGGCTTGAAACGGTAACAGTGCGAGGAGATAGACGGAGGTGATGTTTTCCTCCTCTGGCTGAGAAAGCGACGTGCGGCTACTTAAGAACACCCGCTTTCCAGACCCGACCTGGGCAATACCGAGGGCTCCGGGATGAACGGGCCGGGGCCGAGGAAGGCGGCGTTGCCTATCACCCCTCCCCTTCCCACGGCTCCCCATCAAGGGACAGCCCCCTGGCCTAGTTCTTACCAGGGCTCATTTCTGCTGTCCAAGAGCTCTCTCTCCAACTGCCTCCCCCCCACGCATTCCGCTCAGTCACTTCCGCCCAGGCATCCCGTTGCCTGGTAACGGCGTGGCCGGGACGCTGCGCCCCCACCCTCGCCCCTTTGCGAGCGGACGTGGGGTGGGCGCGAGGGAGGGCGTGGGGAGGTGGACGAGGGTGCGATCGGCGGTCGCGGGTTCTGGGCCGGGGTCCTGTGTCCGGCTTCAGCTCCGCGGGAAGCTTTCCCTTTGCTGAGAACTTCCAGTCCAGAGCAGCAAGAATCCCATTTCGGCGTTTTCTCCCGCGTCTGCCCTGCTGAGCAGAGTTTGGTCTTGGTCATATTCTGATTTATGACTACCGGGCTACTTGGACCAAAGCTGTGTAGAGAAAGGGGAAAGTTCGGAGGCAGGCAAACAACTAGGACCCCCTCTTCCATCCCACCCCCAACCCGTTTCCTTGCTCACCGTTTTACTGTTTTGTTATTCCTCTTATTTCAACCCACCCATCAGTAGTTTCAGCATTTGGGAATTTGAAGGGCCCAAGACCAGTATTGGTCTTAAAAGGACTTTTGTTGCCTGTGGTTTAAAAAAAAAGACTCAAGTCCAATAATGGAATTTAAATAACAATGTATTAAATTACAACAGTAAAGCTATTGCAGAGGCGACAGTTTTCATCTGTCAAACCATACTAATTTCCTTTGCACCTGACTAAATAAACCGTTTACAAAAGATCAAAATTGCACTGGAAGCTGGAGCTTCAACTGGTGACTGGTGGGCATGGCTGTGGTCATCTCGTCCTGATGCCAGAAAATAGTGCTCCTTACTAAAACTTTCAAATCAGTGTATGTTATTTATCTCTCAATAATAACGAATGCAAATAGAACTTAAAATAATTGAAAATTTAAATCTAATAATTAGAAATTTAAAGCTATCATGGTATACTAATTGTTGTAATTACATGATTTGCTTTCATGGAAATGGAATTCTTTGTGATAGCTTCAGTGTTTACATGTTTCCTATAGAAATGGTCTCTAGAAAATTTGACAGTCTTTCTTGCAGATGACTTTAATAAATTGTATTTTTGGGGGTCCAAATTAATTTTGGTGATTGGATGAAGTTAACTTTTTTCCAGAGAGCTACAAAACTTTTCAGCAATGTGTCTGGTAAATTACTACTCAAACTAAATTGTAGTACTTTGAAGGGAGAATGTAGGTAAAAAGCCACTGAATTTTAACAGCAATTAATTTTTGTACTGATGAAATTTCCATAACATATAAATGTTATTTAACATTATATATTAATCTCTAATAATATATTAGCGATCTATAATTATCTCTAATTTGTGTGATATTTGTGGATTATGATGATAAATGAAAATGGTTATTAGAAATTTCTTGTGGATTTGAATGGGAGGACTCAGCTACCCCATTTAGTATAGAAAATTAAGAGCAGACAAAAGGAGTTACAATATCAAACTTAAATAGAAACTTGCCTTAATAATTTTGAGATACTTCCTAATCAATACATCAGTCAGAAAATGCCTCTTTATTTGCAAGCACAGCTTGTTTTAGATGTTAGATCAACAAAGACTTTTGATTATGAACCTCATTCCTCTTCTGTAAATTAAATCACATACACATGCCTATAGATACACATACATATATTCTCAGAACCAGAAACTTAATTTGACTACCATCAGAAAGTTATCGTCTTTAATGCGTTAAAGACACATCTTTGGAGTCAGCAAAGTTATAATAAAGTTTAAGACAAATGTTTTAAATAATAAATATTTCTGTAATACGATGATTCCACTTCTGCCAACCCCCAGAAGAGGCTCTTTGTTGTAGAGTCTTACCTGAAAATTGTGTGTTCATTGGTGAGAGAGAATCTGGAAATGGTAACAAGAGAAAAAACATATCTTTAAAACATGGAAGTGAGTGTGGACCCAACTCTTTTTGGGCGTTCACTGAACTTAGGAAATTTAGGTCGAGGGATGTCTTATCTGCTTACTCGTGTCCACATAAAACCACTGTCACTTTTCACAACTTTCTCTGTACCTCCATTCTGAACTTAGTGGGTAATGGCGCCCAAATGACTTCCTCTGTGAACATCAGTTTCCCCATCTGCACTACAGGGAACCAACAGGATTGTTGTGGGGATTCATGAAATCCCTTGTCAAGGGTCTTACCACAGTGTCTGTACATGGGAGACACTGTAAACAGCAGCTCCAGGCCCCAGGGTCTAGGGTAGGATTCACTTGAAATCTGCTGCCTGTTGTTCTGATTTATTTAAAAAGATCAAATCATATTTGATTTTTATTTATTTAGAAGAAATAAAGCATTACATAGAGTTGAACTCCCCGTTACCCCCTATCCTGTTGCTCCTTTGCCATCCGTGCTCTTTATACAGGAAACCACTATACGAATTTGGAGTACATCCTAATGGTCTGTTCTTACATTATTATAGTTATAAAATACTAAACAATGAATAATATAGATAATTTCTTTGTCTGCTTTAGAAATTGTCATAAGTGATATCGTAATTCATGTGTTACTCTATAGCTTGTTCTTTTAACATTATGTCTTTTCGATCTACTTGACTTTTAAAAAGAATAAATATTTTTATTTTAAAAATGAGCTTGAGGTATCTCTCACTTCTTCCAGTGCATTTGCCTTTTTGTTCTCCATTTAAAATTTTTGAAATTATTACTGATGAAGAAAAGTTGAAATTATAGCATGCTGAACATTTTTTCCCTTGAGCTATTGAGAGTGAGTTGCTGACACTACGTCCTCTCACTCCTGAATACTTTGGTGTGTATACTACAAACAAGAACACTCGCCAACATGAGCACAATATAACCATAAAATCAGGAAATTAACACGGATACATTCTTTCCAGCTGATCCTCAGCCCATTCAAATTTTGCCAATTGTCCCAATAATGTCCTTTATAGCAAAAGGATCCAATCCAAGATCATGCAGTGTGTTTATTTGCATGACATGCCTCTTTTAATCTTCTTCAGTTTGGAAGTTTCTCAGTCTTTGTTTGACTTCCATGACTCTGACACTTTTGAAGATTGCAGGCCATTTTATTTTGTAAAATATTTCTCAATGTCAGTTTTCTGATGTCTTCTAGTGCTTAGAGTCAGGTCATGCATCTTTGTCAGGACTATCAGAAGTGATGCTATGTCCTCATTGCCTCCTATCATGTGAGGCATGATTTTGATTTGTCTCATTAGTAATGGTGTTCATTTGATGTCTTGACTAAGGTTGTGTCTGCTAGACTTTTCCACTGTAAAGTTACTTTTTTCTCCTTTGTAATTAATACATATTTGGTGGGAAGGTACTTTGAACTATGTAAAAATCCCATTCCTCATCTAACTTTCAATTTGTTCACTTATTCATATACATCAATATGAACACAGAGTTTCATAGTTTATTCCGTGGATTATAATGGGTTATCTTCTGTTACTATCTTTGTTTATTTAGTTGCCCAAATTTCCCCCAGTTGGTCCATGGGAATTTCTCAAGCTGGCTTCTGTATACATTTTTTAAAAAAACTTTTATATAACATGAAATTTCTCATTTTAACAACCTTCATGTATACAAATCGGTGGTGTTAACTGCATTCACAATGTTGTGCTACCATCCGTACCATTGCTTCTGTGTACTTTTGACATGTCTCCTTTAGTCCTGGAACACTTCTTGACTTTCTTGGCATAGTCAAATGTTCTAGGTTCATCTTATATTTTCCCTGCCATAACCTTGAAATCAGCCCTCTCTATAAGAAACCTTGGTTCCTTTTCAAGGAGAATGGTATTTAAAAGCTAAGATGTGAGTGCTAGGTATGTGTGTTGCCATCAAGAGGTAACTGCTTCCAGGCCATCTTAGTGGATAGAGCTAGGGAATGTGTGTGTATGCATATATACACATACACATGCACACAAACACATGCACCTTTACATCCATATTTATTTATATATCTGTCTATACATATTAAGAACCGTGAGCTCACAGAACCTCTGATTTCAATCCAACATCATATTGCTCATTCTAGTTTTCTCTCTTTCCGTACTCGTAATTTCTTTTACCAATAGTGAGAAGCTTGGCTTCCATTGTCCCTTATATATTTGCTTATTTGATCCAATCCCTTGTAAATATCTAATTTTTCAAGGCCAATCTCTTACCCTAACTCCCATAGGATAACCCTGTCACCACATTTAGGTTCCAACACCCCACGCTGCCCTCTCTTCCTTCCCTTGCTTGGGCTCTGAAATCCCACCTTGGGCCTACCCTCCACTTAGACACCCTCTCAGCCCACCTGAGCTTCGTCACTCAGTTTTAGGCCTTCTCTCTGTCTAGACAACTACCACACCATCCCTGGGCTCAGGCACCCTGCCTTTTCCAGTCCTGTGTGGGGCCACCCTCCTCACCCTGCTTGGGCTCTGATCCCTGATGCCAGTGCTTCCCACAAGGGTGGATGCTCTCTTTTCCCTGCTTAGGATGGACACCGAAAGTCTGCTTTTCCCACAGTTATGGAAGAATTTCTATATGCTTTCTTTTCTAAAAGCTTTATTTTTTTACCTTTCACATTTAGATTTGTGATTCATCTGAAATTGATTTTTATATGAAGTGTGAGGTAGGGGTCAATATCCATTTTTTTAAATAAGATTTTCCAATTGACCCACCATTTGTTGGAAAGAAATCATTTCTCACACCACTATACATTTTTATTGTATTTTAAAAATGTAATTTTCATATGTGTGCTCTCATTTTACCACCTTGACCCTGAAGATCCTCATTACCAAGCTGCTAAAATCAAGCAAAGTAATTATTTACTTTCTAGAATACAAATTAAAATTAGTCAAGGTAAAAGGGAGCAGGATAGTGAGATTTCCTTTGGCCTTCAAAAATGGGGAAAACCCCATTCTCCTGAGTAAGATGAGTTGAAACCTGGTCCTCTGAGATTCTCCCGGGCTCTTTGCCTGCTATTTGGATACTCGGCATCTGCTATAGCACTCAGATTTTTAATATGTAGGCAATGAAGTTTCGGTGATTTCTAGAAAAGCCTAGCAAAAACATGCAATATACTTGCCCAGCTCCACGTCTTGCTTTTCCTGCTCCTGTGATACTAAATGGTTCTTTATTCCATTTGAGATATGTAAACAAACTTTAAAATCACAGCACTTTCTCTGGAGGCTGTTAAATTGACTCCTCTATTACAATTATTCCTCCAATAATTGAGTTTTTGGTGAAATACTCTTGCTTCTATTTCATGGTGTTGATAATTATGGACTTTTATGAAAAATATTGTTTTCTAGATTTATATGGGGAAAACTGAAGAATGAGAAGTTAAGGAACTTTTCAAAAACATGTTATAACTGGTCAGTGCTAGATTTCCTGATTCTGAAACCTTGGTTTTCCCTAAATCATCTTATTGTAAAGCTTTTCTTCCCATAACAAATAGCAGTTCTATGATGTAGGTCAGTATTTCATCTAAATTTTACAAAACTGTAGAAGAGATATAAATGTAGTTAGTGCTAGGGCCAGAAGTTCCTATTTCCTGATAAGATATCACACTTTACCTGTACTACCTTCTCCTGGTGGTGGGACTATGATTTTATTTCATTTGGCCTCACATCAGATAGACAGTGGAGCATGATCCATTAGGGGACATACTTTCCCTGGTCTTATATGACAGTCAGGCCACCAATTGCACTGAAAACAGTCTGACATTTTTTGACTGTGAAGCTCATTGCTAAAGAATGGAATTAAAATGTGTACTGCCAGTTTTTGAAAAACCTGAGTCACAATATTTCAAAATCTTCAAATGGTAGCTCCTCTTAGAGAATCCATTTTCTCCTGTTGACGAACAGCTGCAGGTTCAAGAATCTGGAACCAATTCAAAAGCATTGCACAAAAACAAGCTAGTCAAATCTATTCCTAGCAATTTACTACCAGACTAAAATACTTCTGTTTTTTGTCGTTGTTGATGTTGTTGTTGTTGTTTTTGCTTCATAAGATCTTTTATTAAACCTGAGATCAAAGGCTATCATTAATGAGAGCTGAGATCTATAGCAGTGTGAAAAATGGCCAAACCACCCTAGGGTGTGTCAAATTTCAGCAATTGTCTTAAGGCTAGTGCTTCTGGTGGGGTGCGTTGTGGGGAGCCCGTGCTAGTGATCAGAAAGCCCTAGGTGGGTAGGGGGACTTGGACAGCTTAAAGGCTTGATCCAAATGCAAATACCTTCTTTAAGTTGCCATTAATGTTAGTTTTAACCTGATTTTGTCTATATAAGACATAGATATGAGAACCCAACAATTCACTAAAAATAGCCACCAGTTTTGACTTAGTAATTTAATTGCTGCTTTTATGAGGCATATTTAATGGTATGATGGGAATATGAGGAAGCAAAGCATCGGTCAGCTCGAAGACAGTAGGTAGGATGGAAGAAAGATAAAGGTAGCTTGAATGGGTGATTGGGAAAAAATATTTTTAGGATGAGGTGGAGTACTAGAGCATGTATGTAGGCAAAAAAAAAAAAAGAGTCAGCAGGAGAGACTGAGTGGAAAACGTAAATTGGAATGAGAACTTCTGAGGAGTCCAGTAAGGGGTACGATTTGGACCAAAATAAGACAGAAGGATTAATGGTCTCTTTGAATATGTAAAGAGCTGTTCTCCCTCTGCCAGAGGCCAAAGCAATGGGAATGTGCTTTTCTGATAAGTGCTTTGTTTGTGAAGTTTGCTGAGGATGAGTATGTGTTTATCAGTCTGAGTGAAGGCAGAGGTGGTAGTCTCTAGTTTTGCTAGAGTGAGGAATCTTTCATTCAAATCACAAGACATGAAGCACCTCCTTTCTGCTGCTAAACTGCTTTCTTGTTTTTAGACACTTAAGGAACTGCACTGACTCAGATCCCTTTGTTACTCATTAACAATAATAGTGTGTTGTCATTGCTATGTGAAGAGGCCATTTATGTGTACTAGTAATAGATTTGATGAATTTGCAATAGTACATCCAAACTCTTTGCTTCCTTCTATTATGAGTTGACATGAGTCAGAAGTGGTATCTGTGACATGGAATGAAACTTCTCTTGGGTTAAACCAAGAACTTGGCCACATTGACAGCACACCCACACTAAATGGCATTACCAGCCCAGCTAACACTGATGGCGATCAGGCTGAGTGTAGGTCATTGAGTGAGCTGGTAAAGGCCTCAGAGATATCCAGTCCTTTTCCCTCATTCTACAGATGAGGCCATTGAAGCCCAGTGGCTGAGCTGCAGTTAGAACCCAGGTCCTCACCCAGAGCTCTTTCCATGACAATCTTCTTAATGAAATCACTGCTGAACAATGTCATTACTTAATAGTTTTATATTCACACTACTTTCTTTTCCTGGGACTATGGAAGAGATGATTCTATTATCAAGAGAAAAACATGAGCTGTAAGTTAATACTTATGTAAATAAGACAATTCAATAGGGAGGAGAAATTGCAATAATGTTTATGATTCATAAGTTTAAAGATTTCCAAACCATATTCCTTATTACTAGGGAATAGTAGTGAGTTTGGCTGCTGTTTGTTCCCTCTAGTTGTTTCACCCTGTGCAGATTTCTGTGAAACTTTTCCTTATCTGTAAAATATTTATTTGGCAAAAGTTACTTTAAGAATTAAAAGTAAAAATGAAAGTGACCAATGCTATAGTACATCGGGAACTTTGTAAGTGCTCAATACGATAGCACTACAGAGGGAGGTGACAACGTAGTGGTATAGGCGAAAAATATACCTATTGCATACTAGGGACTATAATTAATAGAAATACCTTACTAGTACCACACAAATACTAGGAATAAATAATTAAGGGCTGAAAAGAGCTATGGGGTGTTTTGGGTCATGAGAATTGTTTAAAATGGAGAGTGATGAGGATTGTAAAACTAAGCGATGGTAATGTGAGATGTGGAGTATCGTGGACAGAACATATGCTATGTGAAATTAGGAACCCCCTACTTTATAAGTCAAGCCCTCGATCTTGAGGCTTGCTTGTGTGAAACTTATAGTTGTAAAGGGGAGGCTAAGCTCACCTATAATTCTGCCTAGGAGTCACCTCCAGAGAACCTCTTTTTTTGCTCAAATGTGGACTTTGTCTCTTTAAGCCTAACTCTGCAGATAAATTCATCACCCTCCCCCCAATGTGGTACAGGACCCCCCAGATGAATGAGTTTCCTTGGCAACACGGGACATGGATTCCAGGAATGAGCATGACCCTGACATTGAGGGGTTGAGAATGCCTTTTTGACCAAAAGGGGAAAACGAAAGGCAACAAAATAAGGTTTCAGTGACTAAGAGATTTCAAATAGAGTTGAGAGGCTGTCCTGGATGTTATTCCTATGCAAGCTTCAGCTAGATATGCCAAATGACTACAGTATGACAAGCCCAAGTCAACTGTAGTCCCCAAAACTGTAAAGAATACCTGGGTCCTTAGCTGAGACTCTGTAAAAGTTTCACTCGCTAAGTTTATTCTTCAGAAACTTAAATCTTCCAGAGAGCTCCTATGCCAGCTAAGTCCCGAAACCCGGAGCAATAGCCTCTTCAAGAACATCAACCAGATGTGTCTCCTTTTCCCATAATGTCAACACCCCTTTTCAACATGAACAAGTTAGGATGGTCACTGCCTTCCCATCCCTGAAGATCAGGAAAGTGATTAAACAGACAAGATAGACTTTAACAAAGGATTATGGATGCTGAATCTCAATTTTCTTTTTCTTAGTTGCTAGGGTATTAGAATAGCTAAAAGGAAATATCTGAAATGGTAGAACTGTAATCCATAACATTGAAATTTGTTATATGGCTACTTGTTAAATTGTAATTTGAAAGTTATCACCTTTTTGCATATACGTTATATTTCACAATAAGGAAATAACTGAAACTGTGGAAATGTGACCCATAATATTTTTTGAAATTTGCTCTCTAACTACTTGTTAATTATTAATTGCACTTGGAAAGTTATTACTTATTTGTAAATGTGTTATATTCCACAATAAATATAACTTTAATTTTATTAACCCTCTAAATCCTTATAGTATAAGAACTGTCTGGATATTACCATTGGATGTAACACACAGAATATTGCCAATGTGTATTTGGTGGAGTCAGGTTGTGTGTGAGCTCAGGCTTTTAAATTGCCCTCCTCAAATGAAAAAAAGTTCCCGTGAACTTTATGTGCCTGATCAGTTTCAGTTTGAAATGTCAACTCTCCTGGGATAGTCAGGAATAAGAATCTAGTTCTGTGAATCTTCCAGCTTGATACAGTTGTGCTCATTTAATTGGCCCTTGAATTTCAACACCAAGGAACAATTAGCAGGCATAGGAACACATTCTGAATCTGCAACTGTATACTGGAAACTATATATAATAATAGCTTGTTAGGGGCTTACTAATATGCTAAATAATGTCTTAGGTAATTTTATATGAATTCATCTTAATTTAATCTAGAAAAACTGAAATGGAGCAAATTTGTTGCATCTATATGCAAATAGAGTTGAGAGGCTGCATTAAAGGAACTACTAAAGGAAGTTCTTAAGATATAAGGAAACATGGGAAAGGAAGAAAAGAATGGAGAGCAATTGAAAGGGTAAATATGCAGGTAAGAAATCAGTTTACAAAAGCGTCCTTACTATATGATTTCATTTATATAAGTTTGAAAACCAGGCAAAACTAATTTATGGCGTCGGAAATAAGGGCCGTAGACAACTTTGGAGAGGAGGGATGTTAATAAATGGTAGCAGGCAGAAGGAGCTTTTGGGGTTTCACTGTGTCCTCTTTCTTTATCAAACAGGTGGTTACAGGGGTTTATGCACTCAATACAATTATCGAGCTCCACGTACACTCATGATGTGTGCATGTTGTGAATTAAAAAGTTTTAAAAGATGAACTGTTATTTGCTCAAATAACTCTTAAATCCCATTTTAACCATATAATAATGAATGAGACAACATGAATTTTCAGGTCCAGTCCAGAAAATTTGACTATTGCTGTTAACTTTTGAGATGGTGCCTGTCTTAGTTTGCCAGGGTTAATATGACAAATACCATACCATAGTATGCTTAACAACAACAATTTATTGCCTTTCAGTTTTGAAGACTAGAAGTCCAAAATCTAGATATTGGCAAGGCCATGCTTTCTGCCTGAATGTAGTGTTTTGGTGACGACAGTTCTCTGTCACATGAAGAGCTCTCTTTCTCCTCTCTAGCTTATTTTGATTTGTGGCTTCTTCCCAGGGCTTTCTCTAATATCCTCTCTTTATAAAGTCCACCCTGATTCATTAAGATCCACCCTGATTCAAAAGGTCCTATTTACAAATGTCTTCACACCCACAGGAATGTGGATTAATATTTGCATATGTCACTTTTGGGGGATACAACCTAATGCCCAACATAGGAGTAACAATTATGTTTTTTAGAGTAGATATTGTATTATTCTTTAAATAATGGATAATGGAATTGTGCTTTGGGTTTTCATAAATAAAAATGTTCTGACATGCCTTATTTCTAGAAAACATATTTCTGGCAAACTGTATACTGAGATAAAGTTTTCAGGTAATTGAAAAACTTAATGTTGATCTCTGATTCCATGTTCTTCTGAAACAAATGATTAATATTATTACTAAAAGTCTGAAAGTAACTAGGGTAAAGCAACTACTTCTTATAGGTGCGACACCAATCAAAAGCGGTGGGTTTTCTGCCAAATGACCAATTTCTGAGACACTGGGGTTTCAAAGAGAGACAGAGTTCATTGCTAAGCACAAAGCGGGAGATCAGATGGCCTATCAGCCTAAAAATCTGTCTCCCCAAACTGCAGTAATTCTGATAGTTTTATAGTATCAAAAGATGGGCAGGTTTTAGGATAATGAGCACAATGGCTCACGATGACGAGAGTAGAGATGATTTAATTATTAAGCATGTGCAGATTGATTACATGCTTAGCCACAGAATGTATGTAAGAAAATAGAAGCCTTGATATGATGATGGGCATAATTTTTAGTGTTATAATGAAGTATAGGTCACTTATACGTTAAAGTTTTAGCTACTGCGCATGTCACTCAGGCCAATTTTGATTAGATTCAGTTCTGTCTAGCAAGATAGTTTTGTAACTGGGGTGGGAGAGTTCTGGGCAGACTCATGTCCCTTCATTAATAAACACTGGGGGCTGTCTTTAGTGATCATAAAAATCTAAAGTTGAAAAACAGGATAAGGGGCTACAAATGAGGGTCAGTCACAAGGTGTTTACAATTACAAGATAAAGGCTATATAGCTATACAATCATTATCAGAGATCAGGGCAGCTGGATTACAGTTCAGAAATTTCAGGTATTTCCCTCTGTCTATTCTAACATACTACCAAGTAAAAATAAATATCTATATAATGATTCAGTAATCACAATCATTTCTTAAATCTTAACTTCTCTGTGACAGGTACATTGTTATAAAATCAATCACACGAAGCATTCTTATTAGCTTAAAAATTTCTATTTGTAAATATAGAGAAACTTACTCAAAATCCATTTTAAGTTATGTCTAATCTTCAACATCTCTTACTTCATAGGTGCTCAATAAATATTTATTGACTGTTCTCTAAACTGAATAGAGATTTGAGAGAATTATCTGCAGTGTTAAGAAAAAGTTTTGAAATGGTCACATAGATCAGGAAAATGGTTTATTTACTTGTGTTATGTGAATTCTTTCAGGCTTTCTTCAAACTTCTTTTTTATGCTTAAGATACAGATGACACAGGACAAGGGAAACAAGAACTCTAGGCCATGATGACATGATAATGAACTGTAATGGTTATAAGAAGCAGTTTCCTAGGACTGAAATCAAATCTGTTCAAAGGCCAACTTTGGACAGACTTTTGCAACTAAAGCTGTTACTAGAAAAGACCCAAAGCTCCATTCTGCATATCTTGAACTGTTGTGTTTTGGGAGATTGAAAAAATTTAGATTATCTTAGTAGAGATGGATAAGCTGTTTGAGGGTCACAATCATCAAACTTTGCTTACACAGGTGCAAAAATATGTGATAACTACAAGTGTTTTCTCTTCAATCATCTTGTTGGGAGGGAGTCCAGCGACTCTATCCTGTGTTTACTTTGAAAAAACAGCAATTTAGTTAACCATGAGTCTAAAGTTCATGGAATCCCAGTTCCAATCATGGATAGTCTCATTGATCTTTGTTAGCTTAATAAATTTGTAAATCTAAACACAGTGACCAGTCTGTTTTTCAAGAAAATATGTTATTCTGGGAGCTAAATCAAAAGTGATTGGCATTCTTTGTTCATGGCATGAACTCCTGCAAAGAACATGTGAATTTATTATTGAAGGACAAATTGGATCAAAGAGTGCTAGTATAGGGGAAAATATCGCTTTCTCATTTTTAAAAAAAGTTTTAATACCTTTCCATTTCAACAGTTAGTTTCACTCTGGACTTTGTATATTTAAAATTTTGGTTCACTTTACATTTATCTGTATTTACGAATCCTGTAGTTAATCCCTCTACATGTCCAGATTTAACTGTCAAAGAATTATTTTTATTCAAAATCATGAACATGCAATTTTAGGGCAGGCTTCACAAGTTTACTCTGGTGAATTACTGGTCTGAATTACCAAATTTAGGCCACATCTCTCCTAAATTTTAGAGTCAGAAACTAAAATATAGGTTACCAGGGGCCAGGATGGGGGTAGGGAACGGGGAGTAAATGCTTAATTGTTACAGAGTTTCCGTTTGGAGTGATGGAAATGTTTGATAACAGATGGTGGTTATGGTAGCACAACATTGTATATTTGAAAGTGGTTAAAATGGGAAATTTTAGGTTGTATATATGTTACCAGAATAATAATTTAAAAAAAAATCCCATAGAACTGTACAATGCAAACAGTGAACTATTATGTAAACTATGGATTATAGTTAATAGTATAATTATTATAATATTGTTTCATCAATTGTAACAAAAGTACCACACTAATGCAACATGTTAATAATAGGGAAAACTGAGTGTGTGAAGGGGGTATATGGGAACTCTGTATTTTATGCATGATTTTTCTGTAAACTTATGTCTCTAATTTTTTTTTAAAAGCTTCTTATGAAACATTTGAATTTAAGCAGTTCATTAAGTTTTTTTTTGGAAGCTCACATACCCTCCCCTGTGCTTCCTGTCTTCCAGCTCAGGGATGCCCTGTTTTACCCTCTCCAGTTAGCACCTAGCAGACTTCTGCTGCAGTGTGCATGCCATGGCATGGGGTGGGATGGGGTAAGAGGGTGCCCAGGGATTAGGTGCTTCTCAAACAGCTTCTACCTAGTCCTCCTTATGTTAACTTGACCGTCATCCTCTAGTCTACAAATCTCTTTTTGAGATTCTGGGGGGTAAATTGGGTAGATTTTCAGTTTTTCCCACTATTGCTTTGGTTTTTGACTTACTCAGGTTTTCTAAGTTAGTATCTAGCCTCCAAAACTTTGTTGTCTCCATTCTTTGAAGATTTTCACCTTTGAAAAATTCCCTTTACTGTTTTAAGTTTGTATTTTCCCCAGAACGAAATATTTTAATATAATATTTGAGCAAAAATATAATGTTCTTTGGTTACATTCATTTTTTTGATCTCAAAATTTTCTTCTTTTTTAAAAAAATAGCTCTGTTAAGGAATTTATGTTTTAGTTCAGGATTGCAATCTTGAAAGTCTATAGGAGCCAGGCAGATGTTCTGACTCCTCTTACTGGGTCAATGCCCTGGACAGATGGATGTCAGAAATAACAAATCAAGTTTGAGAGACTCCTAGGGCAACCAAACTTGTGTCCCACTTCCCATTTGGGACCCTGGGAGGAGAACACTTGCCCCAGGCCAATGGGCAGCAGTTGCGGTAGGGTAGAGATGACAGTGTGGAGAGGTGGAGGGGCAGAGGGCCTGAGATAGTCCTCACCTCCCCACCCTGCTGGGCCCCCAAGGTTGCTACTTGAAGGGGGCAGTTTCAGAAGCTCCTATGTGTCCCCAGGTGTGAGATGCAACTCAAGGGGCATTGCCATGGGGCCACCATAGTGACAGGCCAGGTGACCCAAAGCTGGGCCTACACGGCAGACTGCCTGGGCCAAGGGTCAGATGGAGTTCGTGTCTGAGGTGTAAACAATCCATGAGTCCAGGGAAGGCTGAGCCGAAACTTTTGGAGGTGGTGATGGAGTTGGGGTTATTGCCTGGCTCCAACCTTGCTGAGAAAACAGACCACAAATGAAACCATTAATTTCAGCAATGGATACAAGCAGCCCCTTGTAGTTCTCCTCCTCTGCTCCTCCTTCCTCAGGAGGTCTCTTAAACTGTCTCTTCCTGTAGAAACCATCCTGGGCAGAAGGAGGAGGCAGCAGTGAACCTTTTGTGCACTGAGAAACAGCTCTGTTTGACCCCTGAATTTGCATATTTAACGGAAAGAGACACTTACATTCAATGAGGCTATTTTAAAGCAAAAGAAACTGTTTTAATCTGAAAGAGGCTGAATTGCCTTTAACTAGCAAATTTAAATGCCCTTCCTATCAGCAGACATTGGGAAAGTGTAAATGAGCCATAGGAACTAAAAAAGCCACTGATGTTTCTTACAATATCTGAGTGGTTGGTGTAAATGCCAAGACACAATTGAGCTCTCTCATTGGAATGTTGATTTTATCTGAATTAATTGAGTGCCACTTCATTAGGTATTTTTAAAATGTTTTACGTATTTATTATGCATGTTGCACCTAGCGGTATAACTTTTTGAATATGAAACTAAAGAAATCCAGGGAATTTCTCTCTGACATGCACTATACTAGTTAAAACAGGCAGCTGCAGATTGTATTAAGAATACATGAGTGTTATCTGGTATTCACTATGATTGCACAATCAATTTGTTAAGGAAAGACAGACTCCCCAAAGTATCTTGATGCTTACATGTTTGATGGTCATGATATAAATGTAAATTGTGGAGTACGACATACAAAAAATTATGGCTTTAAATGTCACTAAGCTTTTGCTAGCCCCAAAGATAAAAAGAGTTGCAAAACATAGCCAAATGTATTTTTTTTGTCATATAGCAGGCATTTGCCTCCCATTCCTTTTCCTCAATGAACATAAGACAAACTTGCTCAAGCCCTGGCTTTAGATTTGGGGTTGACGATGGTTTGCTGTATTTCTGCCCAAAGCTGTCAATGTCTTCCTGTGTAAATGCGGGTGAGTGCGTGCATGTTCCTGTGTGGGTAAGACTTAAGCTTTGGGGTAAAGAGTAACCGTGTCATAGCCCTCTGGGGGCCGCGTGCGGGCTCTTGCGTGAGTTTCGCAGTATAGCTCTCCCTCTATGAAGAAGTAGCCCTTTTGTTTGAGGTTGAGGTTGCAGTCAGCACACACGAAGCACTCTGGGTGCCGGTACTTATCCCGGGCCTTCACGACAGCACCCCTGTGGGAAGAAATGAGGTCAAGTGAAAATCACAAAACCAAAAACATGATACAAAGTGAGAAAACACTACAGATAAGGGCAGGTGGTATTGCCTCACAGTCAGGAAACAAGGGCCTCCAGCTGTAAAACTGCACATCTGGGGAGCCCTGTCATTGTCAGGCAGATCCAAGATAACCATAATCAACCATCCGTGTTTCTCTTTGATGTCACCTGTGAATATTTTTCAGGTTTTTAAATGAGAAGTTTATAGAAAGAATTGTAGGATCCCACTTCATGATATTTCTCCCTTGTTTCTTTGAAAGAGGGAGACATTATAAAGACAAGACAAACACCTCTCTGCAAAGGATTCTGATTTTGACCAAGATTGTTGTCTTCATAACTAGAAGTCCTTCCAGTTGTTTTCTATTTCGGGGATCCAGTCTTTATTCTACGGAGCACAGAAAAAAGATATCAAAGAGCAGAGATGGAATTTCCACAAGGTGGGAGGATTTGCCTCTTCTGCCAAAATAATATATTCCAATTTAGGAGCAATAATTGCTTTTGGCAAAATTATAAACTGTCGCATTTTACTAAGGTTCTCTGCTTCCAAACTCCCTGCCCTGCTTTTCCTTTCTGTCCCACATTCCATCCTTTCCTATATCCGGGCTGATCTCCCACTGCCCTCCTGGGATGTATCTTGGATAACTGGACAGATGGAGCCTGGATGTGTGAGCCAGTGGTAGAGGAACAGAATAAAAAGATGGGTGAAGTGGCCATGTGGGACATGTGTGATGGAGAGATTAAAGTGATCTGGTTCACTGGAAGATCTGAACTAGCACATGTGGCTCTTTAAACCTAAAGTCCCTTGAAATGAAGGTGACAGCATTTTAAAGAAATTATATTTTAACATTTGTGCAACTTAAGAAACTAGGTAAAGAGAATGTGTTTTAATTAACAATCTGACAACCCCCAGCCTTGTTCCCCTGGGTTTATATGAAAAGGAAGTAGTCACAGACTATACATTAAAAAAGAAGGGCTTTCTGAAGTGAAAGTTATGATTTGGGGAAGAAATTTTTATTTTATTTTTGGGCTACTTCTATTTCATGAGAATATAACTGAAATGATACACCAAGATCGCTGATTCACACTATATGCAAATTTTAGGGTACATCTAGAGAATACTGGCCAAAATATGTCAGATGTAGGAATTATATTTCAAGTAGATGAAACAAAATTTAAGTTTTTCATAACAGCCTTTTACATAAAAAATCTGAAAGTAGAGGAAATAGAGAACTGACACCACTGTTTACAGGGAATTCCTAGGCTAAAAATGAAACTTACACAATGCCACTCCCGCATTTGTCACAGAGTGGCATCTTCTGTGCGCCACCAGCGCCACCATGGACTTTTGTAACTGGAGCTCTCACACTCCGAGTTCCAGCAGGACGGTCATCTGAAAAACAAAGTGCTTCCATTTATGGCAAGAGAACAGCTGGCAATAGTTTGTACTTTGCTTCTATTTTAAGGTGTGTACTTTAACTTAAGGAATTCTTAAGTTGCATCAGCACTATCATTTCAAAAGGAGCAGGACCAATTTAAGAATAAGAATCTTTGTCCTGAATATAGGATCTTAAAAAAAGGAATTATTTAAAAAATTTTTGCTGTTGTTGGAGGGAGCTGCTACAAAATGCTCAAGGCAGCAGTGAGCATTTTGCATTTTTTGTGCAACTTTTAAAGTACAGTATAAATCTTTTGGAGGTGGAAAAGCATTAGAGTGTTAGCAGGAGTGGGCTGGAAACCCAGTTCTGCTTCTCACTGGCTGTGTGAACTTAGACAAGTTCACCCTTGTTATGCCTCAGTTTCATTTGTTGAGTCGGGAAAATAATAGTTCCTACCTCCTTGAGCTGTTGTGAGGATGAAATGAGATATTATATGCAAAGTTCTTGGCACAGTGTTTGGACATACATTGTTATTGTTTCATGTTTTGATGATGATGATCAAAACACAACCTGGAGTGTTGTGGAAAGGGTAAGAGATTTTACAATGTCCATTTTAAACTCTATCTTAGGATTCATCAGCCGAGCCTACCCTGGAGTACTTTGAATTTGTCTTTGGTGCCCTTTTCCTTCTGGTTTCAGTTGGTGGCCACTTGGACACTTCCTGGAAGGTCCTTTCCTAAACAGGCATCACCCAAAACTTCAGTATGCCAGTTTGGATATATTATGTCCCCCAAGAAAAAGCCATGGTCTTTTAATCCAATCTCGTGGGATACTGGGATTAGGTTGTTTCCAAGGAGATGTGACCCACCCAACTGTGAGTGACACCTTTGGTTAGGGTGTGACCTCTGATTGAATGTTTCCATGGAGGTGTGGCCCCACCTGCTCAGCCTAGGTCTTCCTTAGTTTGCTGGAGCCCTATAAATCTCACAAACAGAAGGACCTCAGAGCAGCTGCAGCAGAGACAGACATTTTGGAGATGGCCATTGAAAGTAGACTTTTGCTAGTCCAGAGTTTGCCTGGGAGAAACTAAGAGAATACCCCCAGAGGCCAAGAGAGAAACTTCTGGGAGAACGTCATTTTGACAGGCAAACTGGGAGCAAGCAGATGCTAGCCACGTGCCTTCCCAGCTAACAGAGGTTTTCCAGACACTATTGGCCATCCTCCAGTGAAGGTACCCGATTGCTGATGCCTTAGCTTGGACACTATTATGGCTGTAACTTTGTAACCAAATAAACCCCCTTTATAAAAACCAATCCATTTCTGGTATTTTGCATTCTGGCAGCATTAGCAAACCTGAACACTCAGAAAAGATTCATTTTAGTTACACATTAAAATCCAGCCTGTTTGCTATCCCCCCTTTCCCTACTCCTCCAACAGCCTCTATGAACATGAATGGGGACTCACCGTCGTTTACTAATTCCTGGAGCACTCTAAAGGAGCCTGACTGGCGCGGCTGGGTGGGCTCATCCCGATTGTCATGGAGCATCCGGTACACATCAGACTGGGGGGGCACGGAGGCTGTGGATTCACTGAAACACAGGCAAGGCGGGCCAACCATCGTCAGGGGCGTCGTGACGCCCAGGAGGTGCGAGTGCCACAAAGCATTGATAAGCAGTAACCATTATATTTACAGAAACCCCTAAACAGAGTTTTAATATTTCCAAGTTAATCCCTATTACAGCTAAAAATATAAAGGGAATTCACCTGGGTTGCCTTAAAAATGTCATTGAGTAATCAACCTGGGAGTCACAGAAATGATTCTCCATTTGGCAAAATACTTTGGAGGGCAACTACAAGGTGATTGTTAGGAAATGGAAGTTGAAAAAAAAAAAAAAGATTTGTAATATATTATAGAAGTGAATAAAATTAACTGTTTTCAGAAAAAAAGGCAACATACATGAGATAGAAACTGCAGGAGTGAGACCAATTTGATTATTCTCAGTCAAAAAATTGTCAATAAAATTCAGATTCGTTTCTGACATTAAACTAAGAGCATATGATCTAATTTTCTTTTTAAGGTCACCTTGCTTTGTTAACTCCCAGAAATAACAAAGGTACCATTTTGCTTGTAAACTGAAGAAATTCAACTTGTCAGTGTTTAAAAGCACATAATGTAGAAATGTTCCAATAAAAGTCTGGTATATTGACTACACTATATATTTAAAATAGGCTACATAACAGATGATTTATAATAATGACAATGGCTTTATTTTAATATACTTTCTACAAATATATTCCTGATGAAAAATAAAAATATAATACTACATGTGAGGTACTAAATGCTTTATTACTTTAAGTCATTTATTGCATTGTCTAGAAAAGGTAATTGCTATCTGCACAGATTTTTATTACCTATATCATATTTGAAGATAATTATTTTACAGATCTGAAATTGTTTGAAAAATGCTTTTAGGGTATATTATGCTATTATTAGCTCTATGTATTCAACCCCAGTGATATCTTTACTAAACTATTGTAACACAGCACTCTCAGGCATCATAAAAAAGTGATGCTGTGATACTCAAAGAAGTAATAAGATTTTATCTTATAATAATTTTTTTAATTGAGAAAACTTGATGGCAAAAGTAACTTGAACAAATATTCATAATAAAGAAGAAATTAGTAAAAATAGAGACCAATGGAAATTAAATATCTACCCTGATAGCCTGAGGCATTCACTTAAAAATCTTTAGCCGCAGCAAAAATTTTAAATGGAAAAATAATTACCTCTCCACAAGATGTCATCAGGAGAGGAGGTATCTCTTATAAAACTGCTTTGAACTTCCAAACCCGTTCCCCATTTTTGAACCCCAGAGAAGAGATAAAGTGTATACTACTCATTAAATTGCTTTTGAGAAGTATTATGCTGGGCACTTGTAAAGTACATTGTAGCTTTCAAATGACATATGCATTTGATCCTTACATGATTTCATTTTACTGCTATCGATTGCATACAGCTCTACTTAGTTAATTCCTCAAATCACCTTTATCAGGCCTAGATTTTTGCAATAAACCATTAGTATTTTTTTCTTTTAAGTTTGCCACATAGCTTTCTTTCAATTAAGACAATGTTACAAGACACCCGCGAACTTGACATTGCCCAAGTGTTTAGTTAATATGCCGAGGGTTCAAAAAGATTCGTATTACCTCATCGAGGGTGTTTCCCCTAGAGCTGTTGAAACCTGACCCTGAAGTGTTTCCATAATATTGTCATCTGAGTACAACTGCATAGGTGTATTAAACTGAGCATGTACAATCTTCACACCAGGAAGTTCCATTTCCAAAGGAATGTTAGGGGCCAGCTTAGCAGCAACTTTCAAGTCGCCTGGGCAAATCGTACTAAGAGTACTGACAGAAGAGGGGGTGCTACGTCCACTGCCACCGTCAATACCGGAGGGAGTGCTGCATCCACTGTGTTAATGACCACGTCACACAGAGAGGACACGAGGAACCAGACATCCAGACAGAACACAAAGAACAAGTACAGAGAGGTTAAAAGGAAGTGAAGACAAAAAGTAAGAGGTGAAATACAGCAAATTAAAATGAGATGTTTATTTCTGGCTAGAATTTATTTTAAAGAAGAAAAGATGTTTACAAAAAAAAAGTTTAACAAAATGAAAAGGAACAGGTGATAATGCATTTTTTGGCTCTGTTCTACTAGGCAATATATAAATTGAGAGTTAAATAAATGTAAAAAGTGATATAAAAAGTAAGTAGAAAAAGATGCAACTATCTTGCATTTTTAAAATAGACCAAATAATTTTAAACTTGACAATGTTACAGGCAAATGATGCATAGAAATTACATTGGCTTGATATTCTTTTACATTTCTGAAGTGCAATATTTAAAATTAAGCTATTAATTAATTGCTCTTTACAAACAAGGAACTGATATGCAACATAAAGATTGAGTCAAATATTTGGGCTAAAATTTTCAAAATAAAAAGACTGTTTCAGAAATGTAGTTGAGCTTTAATTGAATAGTCATTGGTAACTGTAGGTTATGTGGTTGAGATTGTTTAAAGGCTACTTTGTAAATGCTTTATTGTTGTTATTTGTTCTATTTTCATTCTTTAATTTTTGTGACTAGGCTTTTAAAAACTGGTAAGTGGTTTAATACAGGCTCTAGAAATAGCCAATAAATGCTTGTCACCTTGAAATAAATGATGAGAAGCTAATTAGGTGATCTCTGACTCTTACATACTCTCTAGGACTAAGTGACATTTCTTTTACATGTCACTATTTCAAGCAAAATTCTGGAAACACATAAACCTTCATGCATATTTCTCATTTCCTTTTAAGGAAAAATTGAAGGATAATTATCATTAAAGCATAAGAAATGCCAGTCATGCAAATTTAAAAGCAACTGGGGAAGGTTCATATACTCTATGAAACTGGACAGGAGGCCAGTCATCATAGATATGCCGATGAACAAAAAGTCATTTTTCTATGTGCTTTTTAATGCAGCACGAGAGATGCTTTTATGAGAAAATGGAGTTGAGATTTAAAAAAAGCAGTTCTTTAAGACAAATCCAAAAGTATTAGTATTAGTGTAAACATCTGCCATTCCTGCCAGTTAGTGTTGCCGTAAACTCAAGACAGAGAATGGATTTAGTTTGTTTACCTCAAGGTCAATATTCTCCTAGATCTAAAGTGTGATCACATATCTGTATTTGCTCTGTAAGGTTGCTAATGCTGACCTCAGCCACATATAGATAGCAAAAACCAAAAAGGCAGTGGTTTTGTTGACTTCATCATTATTGGCAAATGGCCTGATTAAACTGGGCAACCAGTTTAATCCGCTAAATGGATTTTTAAAATACTTTGTCTGGTGGTATCCAATTCTATCACCCACACAGCCTAAATCAGGCAGGCCAAACATGGGCTTTCTCCTTTCCTTCTTGGCTGTTTAGAACTTGTTTAAAACTCAATCTGTAAATTGGTTAGATCACATACAAATATGTCAAGTGGCCTATTCCCTATTTTTGCAAGCTTGACAATACATTGGCTCCTGAAATTGACTTTGCCTGATAAAAAGAATAAAAGTAAAATTTCAGATTGGGTACAGTTTAACCACAATCATAATGATGTGACCTAAGTTTAACGAAGCTTACAAAATTGTGGTTTAGGGATTGGAAACCCTGAGTTAAATCTTGGGAGACTTTGGTTCAAAATGTGAAGCCATTCAGCAAACATCGGTAACTGGTCTGACCCTGCTATGTGCCACGCATAGTGTAGGAGACAGTACCCCAAGAATCCACTTTCTTCTCACTTAACATGGATTCAATGAAATATAAGTGCAGGCTGTACAAATCCCACACAAATGAAAGTCATAATTCTTTGAGAGATGTCAAAGGGCTTGTGACTAGGGCCTGAGTCTCTGGATTACTTGTCTGGAACTGTTTATTGGTGGGTAAAACTGTGATCAATTTAGAACTTATAGTTATATCTTGTTTTATAGTTGTAATTAGTAGTCTTTTTCTGTTATTAGTATTCTCATATATGTGCATGTTTGTGTCTCTAATTTTATTGAAGCAAGGGTTATGTCTTCTATTTCCTTCATTTCTTGATCGCTCTATTGAGGGCCTGATGTCTACTGAATAGATAGGAAATAAACCCTGAGTAAACAAGAATTAGCATTTACAAATCAAAACTATCTCTTGAACTGATGCTTTAAAAAAAATAGTTTTCATGGACTCTAGTCACTGTGGATATCATTGAGTCCTCATGACCCATTCCTGGTGACTGGAAAGGTAGGTTAATAATGAGATTTCTTGAGGTTGACTTAGTGACTTGGCAAGGTTACCTGTGAGGCTGATGAAGTGCTCAGTTAATTCCCTGATGGAACTAATTTCCATGGAGTGTGTACAGACATTTTTTTAGAGATGCTACTGGAAGTGAGTTGTCCAAAACCACTCACAGGATTGTATTTTATATATTGGATCTATAAAATACTTTGTATATATCTTTGATTATAGCTATGGCTTTAAAAGTTTACAAATTTGCATTCAAAATACTTATCTTTTAATACTGCATCAATTATGATGAGATATTTAAAAGACTCATAGCTAGTACCAAAATCCCAGGGAGATTAATATGTCACTAATTTAGTATCTCCAATTTCCAATTAAAGGAAAGAGTAAATTGTTCATTAATAGTATAGTTACAGGGTGGTACATAGACTCTCAACATTCCACCTTGAAGAATTGTTTGGTGAGATCAAGAGCAGAAGTGAGGAGGCACAGGAAGAAAGGAAGGATAGTAGAAACATTTTTATAATTGTTTAAGATTTACATACTGGTTTCTGTTTTTTAAGCAAAACTCCTTATCCCTGTCCCTCCCCTCTTGTCTTCCAAACTCAGGTATATTTAAAAAGGCACCTTCACATGATACAATTATGATATAATATTATTATCACCATATTTAATTAAAATGAAAATATAAAAGAAGCAGATTATATATTGGGGTCTCTTTGACTTTCCTTGAATTTTTATAAAATTAAATGTTATCGGGCTTCTCCAAAGATATGTTACTCTAATTGATCATTTTATTTCAGCCTCCTGCAGTCCTGTAGCTCAAGTTAGTGCTAACCTCAAAAAGTACAAGTATATTAATTTTACTATGGTTCTTTGTGAAGCTGTATATGTATTTATTCAAGAGTAAAATAGCACTTGAATTTTTAACCCATTGTTCTTATGTTATTGAGGCTGGGTTGGGATGGGGAAGCTTTTGACCGTGGAGAAATAAGGCGAAGATGCAGAGGAAAACAGAATGGGAACAAATAAGGAGGAGTAAAAAGAGATTGGGCAGAGTTGCAAGTATGTGGGAGGGGTAATTGCTTCTGCTTCTAATTGCCACTCCCTCAGGAAATAGTTTTAGTTTCTCTAAGGATTCTATTCCTTTTTTCAATGAACATTTGTTGAGGACTTACCCTGTACCAGCCACAGTTCTAGATGCTGGAGATCTAATGTTGAACCAATCAGACAAGTTCCCTGCGGGTACTGAGTTACATTCTAGTGGGGAGGATATATTTGGTAGCCACTGCCCCCTTAGCATCATTCTCCTGCTCTTTCCATTGTGCTCTTTTCTGGGTCTGATATCACAAAAATTGTCTGGCTTATTTTGAGGCAATCCTCCACCCCGACTCTGGCTTATGGAAAGATCTGAAAATGGAAATAGCATTATCAAATGATGACTGCCCATCCACAGCAGGGGTCATAAGCTCAGATGTCTGCAGAGGCCAGGAGGGTCAGGTCATGCTTTTATGAAAAAGGCCAGGTGTCATACAATTAGCTATGACAGGAATTTTGACAAGCTAGAGAGGGCAAGCCCCCTTAAAAGCGCTTAATTTTTTCTTTTAAACAAAAATAAACATGTCTGAGAATTGATTCCACCTAGGGAAGGGCCACAGTTTGGGACAACTGATGTAGATCATTATTCAGTGTTCCTAACCAGTTTGGGTCAATCCAGTCTAACCACCAACTTCCTTCCTCTGGGCGATTGATTTAGCTGAGGTCAGAGGGATGGGTTTGAGGTTTCCTGAAGTCACAATGACCTGATGTTGCAATTCACGGCATTAATTTCTACCCTCTTATGTTGGAGGTTCAATTCCTAGAGAAGATCATCTGAAGACGACTGTTTTTCTGATTGACAGACAACAATTAAGTGCTTACTCATTATTATTCCAATTTGTTCACTGTTCTCCATGAGGGTAACCAACATATTTCACTCCCTATCAACTTTTTCTTTATACTGATTTTCCCCCAAGTGGAAAATTTCCTCTTTGAGTGGCTTCTCTTCCTTTGCAAATACCGGTAAGAATGCAAATTTATTTTCATGCAAGAGCTAGTAATTAGTGGGATTTCCCAGTGGGTTCTAAGGGTGCAATGAGGGGCAGGTGCTGAGGGGGATGACCAGAGTCTGTCAAATATATAAAGCTACACCCACTTTTCCACTGGTGCTCCACCTGCCTGTTACTTCTCACAGGGGCTGGTTGCCTTTTTAGCTCCTACTGGCTGGACTTCTCCTGACCTGGTAGAGCATGTCTGCCTGGCTCAAAGGTCACTGTGTTCTGGATGGGATCCCCAGAGTGGCAGGGATATTAGTTACAAATATACGTGGTGAGGACCTGAAGTTTCACAGCTCTGTAATCTCATCCATATTTACCCTTGGAAATAGAGGCCATTTGGGTACCATCCTCTGCTAAGTGAGTTTGTTTATTTTGCTTTTGAAATAAGTTTCAAAACGAAAAAGTCACTCCAAACACCTCAAAGTTACTTTCCTTGGTGATTAGTAAGAACTTATTAAAGAAGCATGCACTTCAAACTTCACAATCTCAGAGTTTATGACCTGCTTCGGCCTGGGACTATGAAAGGTTTGGGCCGAAGATTGTGCTTGTGTTCAAAGTAGTTCACATCCTGTAAAGACAAAGGGTTACAAAAGTCCCTCAGTGGAAGAGGCATATTTTTAAAGATAAAAATTAAACAAATGGTAATTTTACAGAGAGGGTTATTTACCACCAAATACTGACATGACTAAGAAGGGAGAGGATGGAACCAGAGTGATTTCTTCTTTTTAACAATCTATTCACTAACTATTCAGGAACTGGCCGATTGGGCTCCGGAACCAGGTTCTAGATGCTTGTCTTTAAAATAAAACCCTGACAGTACCTTCAGGAAAGTAAACAAGAAACAGCAAGAGCTGGACTTTAGAGAGGAAAAGGACCCGTCCCGTCGCTGTGAGAGCATTGCGGCGGAAACGGAGAACCCGGTACTTACTTTTGAGGTGAGCTAGGAATGAGTCCGCGCAGCTGTCCGTGGAGCGCATCTTGGATATTGCTCGTTGAATAGAGCCCAATGGGTGAGTTATAGGAAGCGCTCACTACCTGTCTTTTGTCATCAATGTTTGCTGCTGCAACAAAAGGCTGGGCCCTTCTGTTGTGCGCGGTACCAATGGGTTTGAATTCCTGTACAATGGCAGACAAAATACACAGAGCCACAGAGTGCACAACGAAGCCGCTAATGAGCAAAACCAACAGCATCGCGTTGTTAATAAAGGCATCTTTACCCGCAGGAGATTAATGGCGAAGTTAAAGAAGGAGAGGGGCAGAAACCTTGCTACGATTTTTTTTTTTAACATTTATATGTGCTAGATTCATCTATTAAATGTGAAGGTGCAAAGGAATTGACCTTATTTAAAATAGTGCAGAGTAATTCAAACATTGTGTGTCTTTTCTGCCCCCTTACCGGTTTCTGCAGCATAGTTCGTGACACAGAGATTTTGTGTCACAAATGAGATTTTGGACTTAATAAAAATTACTATTCTTAAGATTTCTCAAGCTGAACTTACATGTGTTTTTTCTTATATTAATGTCTTGATAAAATTGCCCCATTTAAAAAAATGGGGAAATGAAACATAGACATGGATTGAGCGCTTATGATTATACTGAATTATTTTAAATGATCAAGTAAAAAGTCTGTTTTTTCTTGATACCTACAATAACGAATTCTTAACTTGGAATAAGTGGTAACCTTATTTTAGAAAAAATTGATAAAGGACTCTCTTTTTCTTATAAAAGCAGTAATAACATTTACTGAAAACCCTTTTAAAAAAATTATGATGGTTTCGTGTTATGTGTTTGAAGAACTCTTCATATTTATTTGAGTCCCATTAAAACTAAAGCCAGTGCTTCAGCAATAGCTAACATACAATGTTTCACAAAAGGATGTTCACCCTACTGTTTGGGAAAAAGGACCAAATATCAGAGTCCTAAACCCCAAATCTGAAATATGCTTGACTCATCTAAAAATGTATATTTTTAATTTTTTTAATATAAGGCTCACATTCTCCAGGTTTTATATAGATTTATATATTTCTAAAGCCATGAAATTTTTTTCTCCTTCTAAGCAACAGAAGAAAACCAAAAGGTAATGATAAAATGTACACAATCCAGTTTTCTTTCTGAATCTTTCCATTTGGCAGAATTAATAAGACAACTCTTTATAAAAATATTTTCACTCTCACATTCACATAAACTTCACTCACTTTTGTAAATATGCCATGAGTATTTCACACAGATTTCAAATAGTACAAACATTTATACTATTTGAAATGTTGATGGAAAGAGACAGTTTTTATTTAAAAAAAAAAAAAAAAAAAGCAGGGACCCAAGCTGCAAAATGCTTTCTTTTGTTTCTCCTGGGCAGGCCCTCATCACACACAACCTATCCCACCATCTACTTCTATTAGCAAAGAACAATTTTTATTTTTTATTTTTTTTGGTGGCAGGGAGTTGGGGGATGGTTTTGACAGGGTATACAGCTTCAGATGCTTGCCTGTTGAGTTTTGCCTCCCTGTACCTCAAATCTCACAGCACCTAAAAATCTGAGATGTGGTAAAGAGCAACTTTTCTCTCATCAACCTTGGATAGCACATTTTATCAGCCTCTTGAACTTGAATGGAAGGTCTGTGTTGAATAAAATTGAGCCCGTGATTCTCCAGTGTGATTGAACTGACTGATACCTTGTTGGTTCTATTTTATTTTCACCATAATACTGGCTCACTGCTCAGGAGTGTTTGGGTGATTACACAATTGCTGCTGTTCGATAGCAAAATAACTGAAACAATCAAATGTGGCTTTAGAAAAGTGCCAAATTGTAGAACATGAGAACAACTTGTGTAGTCAAACATTTATATAGTAATAGAATCTGATTATAGTAGGTGATTTAAAAATGCAGTTGTATTGGCTGTGTTTAAGGTTACCCATTATGATTAGTCATTTTTATGGCATGAAAAAAGTGAACTGGAAATGAGTATAAATAATGACAATGGCCACGACTCAAGCCAACATTAGTCTTTCCATATGAAAGAAGACAGTTGGCTAATAGGTTTATCATTTAGCTTCGGTGGATTATAAATCTCTCAGGCTAATTGGAAGAGTGAATCAAGCCAGCCTGAACGACTTGTGTTCTCTGGAACTTAGTGTTTTGTTTTGTTTCATTTTGTTTTTTATCAAAGTATGGCCTGCCTTAGAGATCTTTGTAAATAGAATAGAATTTACAAAAATTAGTTAACATAATATGATGACTTCATGGAGAAAAAAGTTCTCTGCCCTTATTTCTTCTTATCTTCAAAATGGTACAAAAAACATGGATGGTGATTATTCTGTAAAAGAGGCAATTTCTCTTAGAGTTGTGTCTGTGAACTAATAATCACCAGTAGTATCCCCAAAGAGCAGCATATAAGTCAATCAGCTCCAAGCCTTTGCTTTGCTATTTTTAGTTTGGTTATATATTACAAACATTACAAATCTGGACTTCTCATTCCTACTCAGATCATATAGGGAAGTATTTCTAATAATGGCATCAAACATTTGTATTTAGGCTTCGCAAAGCATTAGTTTATGGGCTGCTAGAGTCATTCCAAAAAGCACAATGAAGGGTATACACCAAAAGTAAACAGGAAATTTAAGTATGGCATCAGAGTGAACATTCTATCCAAATCTTACATCATTGTTGATGGTCAAACAGAATCAAAAGACAAAAACAACTAGCGGTTTGATGTTCCAATTTAAGTCCTTTCCACTTTTCCCAGAAAACATAAACACTAGGAAAAAATTTATATAGCAGTTAATACAGTCCAGCTCTTGTGTTTATTCTACCCAGACAAAAACCATCCAAATGATTCTTATCTTTTAGGAATTTAATAAGTAATCATTCCAATTAATTAATGTATTTTTAAAACACTGTTTTTAAAGGTTAGGAGCTTATATTAAGGAATATTATTTTGAATCAATGAAATGCTAGAGCTGCCAGAATAAAAACCAAGTGACAGGGCTCTGCTGACATTGGGGAGAATGCAGCTTTGATGACAATCTCTGTCGTCCTTGGAATGACCTCAGTAACGACAACATTCAAAGACAGTTCACCTTTCAATTTCTTACTTGGACAAGTTGTCCACAGATAAAGATTTGACCTGTAGATGTGTGAAACAACCAGAAGCAGCCTGGTTGATTAACAAGTCTACATACATTTAGAAGAAAAAATGGCAGGAGGATGAGGGAAACAAACCATTCCAAGTAATAAAATATTTGATCAACCACACTAAGGAAAATAATTGGATTCCACCATGTTTGGAATTTGTAGACAGTCATACCCCTTATCATGCTCACCCCTCAAATGAAAAATAAAGTCACCCTTAAAAACATTTTTTTCTTCGGTGATCTGTTCCAAGTGTTTTCCATGTCTCCTTGGGGATGAGTTTTGGAAATGGGGAATAGAAAGCTTGTTTTATGCAGGCTACCTTCCAGTTTAAGTAATTACTTTAAATAAATAATTTCCATAGCTGGACAAGAAAAACTCCCCCCAACCCAAACCTAGGCATAGGAAAAAAAGATGGAAATAAATGTATTAACATTTTAGTTGTGGCTGGGCTAGGGTGCTAGGATATAGTCCTTTTTCTGCAACAAATATTTATAACTCTTAAAATGAAAAAGAGTATTTTATTCTAGTTGCAAAGGTCACATAACTTGCAATAAATCTTGTATTCCGGTTGAGAAACAAGAATTCAAATCCTGTATTGCTCAGCAGCATTTCATCTACAATGGCATCTTAAGCATGATACACTAATGACTTTCATTTCTTAGACTGACACAGCTTTGTTGTCCAGAATATTGCTTTATTTGCAAAGCTTTCATTGCTTTAAAAAGATATCTTGTTGTATGGCTTTGTCTTAATAATAATAATAAAATAATACATGCTGTTTCCAGGTTAAAATTTGCTGTTTTGATTTTTATCACTACATTTTGTTCTAGTTTATGTGAGGGTTTTCGTATAGCCAAAGTTGTCCTGAAATATAGCTGTTGTTTTGTGTAGGGAATGTTTGTCCTGAGGTACCAAGTTAAGTGAACTGGTCAGGCAGAAATCTGGCCTGAGAACCTCCCAAGAAGTAGGAATCTTTGGCCCATTCAGGGAAGAGCTGAAATTGTTCTTAACTCTGAGTCCTTCAGATACCAGCCTCCTGGAGAGGATGCCAGTGAGAATTAGTCATGACTTCAATGAATGGAATGTTCCAAGGCTCCCTCTGATTGACCACTGTGGCCCTTTAACTCCCTTCGCTCTATTTTTTTAAACTATCTCCTTCCCTATCTTTTCCCCATTTGCAGTATTATAAATATCCATATTGTCTAATCCTAAAATACAGGACACATGAGCTAATCCATGACTGATAAGAGGCCATAGTATTTAAAATTAGGATTATCCTTAAAAATCCAATACATGGAATAACCATAGTCATAAATAAGGATAAATTAATATACATAGTACCTCTCCTAGAGCTACTACCGAGAGAATTGCCCTTAAGCTCCAATTCTGGAGAGATTTTAGCAAAGCACAGGCTCTTATCATTAGGTTTAAGCTCACCTAATAAATCTTTCTGAATCACCTTTAACCTTGGGTGGGAGATGCAGTCATGAATAGGGATCACTGAGGTGTTGGTACTTTGGTCAAATCTGTCTAATTGGCCACATATCTTAGCGTCTCACATTGATAAAATCAGGTTTATGAATTTGGAGAAAATTTGAATGGAAAAATGATTTGCCAAAGACTGCAGTACAATCTTCGATGTGGACTGTGTGTGGGAAAGGAAATACAGAATTCCACCCAGTTTGTCTTAATGATGATAAGAGGCTGGGTGGTCAATAAAGGCATGCAGATAAGTCTTTTTTTTTTTTTTTTCTTTTAAAGCACTCCACAGTCTTTTTCCCCTCATCTGTTGCCTCTAAGTGATCGGCTGACAAGGGCGAGAGGAAGCAGATAGGCTTGTGCCTTTACTACAAAGTGACAGCCCTGCCTTGAGAACTTTAGTTTCCTTCTTTTTCCACCTATTTCTTCTATCAGAGAAAATGCTGATCAGAGGTGTTGTTATTCATTACCCACCTAGTATGCCAGGGTGAGTGGCAACACCAGCATTCAGAGTCCTTCTCGCTACATTTATTACCAGCCCCCTTACGTTTCATCTTTTGCTTGTTGATATCCTGAAGAATGAAACTCTTACCTACCTATATCCCACTGAAATTTCATGATCACTTTTACAACTCAACAGCTGCGGGTAGAAAACCATTCTGAAAGCTGGTGCCCAGGATTGGTCCTGGGCAGCGTTAAAAAATGCACAGTTTATCTTCAGGCCCTCCCATTCCTTCCATTTATTTCATTATTCAGTTATTTGTTGAGTGCTGCTCTGTGCCATGCCCTGGGGGATTCAGAGCGACAGAACAAACGTGGTTTCTGCTTTCATGAATAGTCTGTGTCCTGCTCACTCCCTGTTTTCTCCTTTTATTGCTCTCAGGGGTTTTTTAGCTTCAGACTCTTCCTTTCCTGTAGTTAGAAATCTAGGACAAGGATCTAATAAACCCATTCCTTCTAAAGATTCAATTACTCAGAATGTCTCTTCTCCTGGAGAGATTGCATTTTAGCTGAAAATAAGGCTTTAATCCAAAGAAATTTGTAATGGCACTTGTAATAGTAATGAGAAAGTCCTTCCTGGTTTCCAGCTCACTGCTGAGAAACACCAGGAAACTTTGTGATCACAAACTAGTGGGAGCCTCCCAGCACTAAGAATAATGAGAGCTACTTACGTATCTCTCTGAGCAATGCAATGTGCTAAGAAAAAGGAGGTTTATGTTGAAAAGGGATATTCATTTGTAACTCTTTATCTCCACACTTGGGGAGCTTCTGATTGGAAAGGAGCTCTAAAATCTTTTGTTAATTAGATTTTTTGTATATCACAATGAAGATTTGGTTTAATTTCAGTTTACTGGAACTTTTGAAAGCAGACTTCAGATAAGGATCAGATTATTAGATTAATTTAGTTTATTAGGTAGAGTTGCCTCAAGGGAAAATACTTCATCTTTTGTAATTCATCTGCAAGGGCAGAAAATCATGTTAACATCATGCGAAACTCTTTTCATAGAGTAGATTTTAATTGTAGAATTCCAGAATTGAGAATTAAGGAAGGATATAAAATAAGATCTGGATGAAGACTTTGAGGGCTTGAAGTTCACAACAACTATTTGATTATGGACACCTGTTTCAAATGGTAGCCCCTATTTTTTGGTTTGTTTGTTTTTTGACAACTTAAACTTCCTAGATTACCTCACATTCATTTGTCAGAAATCCATCATAAAAAAATGAAAACTAAGTTGGTTATATGTAGATATAGCTAAATTCTTTCTGATGAGAACATATTTGTCTTTTTTAATGCAATTTTATTGAGATACAGATATACACTAAATAATCCATCCAAAGTATACAATCAGTGGCTCACAGTATCATCATATAGTTGTGCATTCATCACCACGATCAATTTTAGAACACTTTCATTACTCCAAGAATTAAAAAAAATAGAAAATATAAAAATAAAAAAACCCAAACATCCCATGTCCTTTATCCCCCCACCCCTATTATTTATATATATTTTTGTTTTTATCATGTTTGTCTTTTACCAAGATGTTTGCCTAGGCAAGCTTCTTTTTTTTCTTGACATGAGAAAACATGGATAATATAAATTAATCTCACAGAGGAAAGACAGACAACTGTTTCCTCATCAGGGGTGTGCCCCAATTTTTATATCTGCCACTTCTTCCTTTTGGAAAGCATCCACATCATTTAAACGGGCATATAATATGAATATCATTTACTCTAAAGTCCATACCTGAGGTTCTGATTCTAAGTTGACTTTGAAAGGGTGAGCCTTTCCATCTTCAGATACCTGTGGAGACCACAGGCGAGTTTCTGCCCTGTAAATAAAATAAAGTTTGTAAATTCCAGATTCTAATGGCACTTCTAGTTTTATTACAATTTAATTTGCCCTTATGTGGTTGAAAATACAAGCAATCCTCTTGATAATTTAAGCAAAAGCACTATTCCTTGTTCTCCCATCCAATTAGCCTTATGTTTTTGTGTCCTTTGGGGGAAACTGAAATGGATCAAAATTGCCTGGAGGATTGTGTGCAGTTTCTGGAGAAACTAGGTGTTCAATGCATGTGGGAAACACTACAGGAGGGAGAAATTCTGGAAGAATGACCACAAGGTAAACTCCCTACTTCTTCCCTGTCCTACCCAGGCTACCACAGGAGAAAGTGGATGATTTGCCAGATGGATTTGCCACTGGCATCAAGGAAATGTGCTTTGTCCAACTGTTCTCGGGCTTCTGTTTGGGACTGTGTGGCTCCTAAGGACCTGCGTGCTTGGCAGGAACACAGGTTATGAACAGAGTCAATTTCACCCCATGAAATGGCAGATTGGCTGATTCATTGTGTCTTCTGTCCCACAGCAGGGAAAATTAGGATCAATCTGAATATAATAGCAATAGGATAAATGCACATAATAACCACTATAACAAATTATTATTTTCATGATTCAATTCCAGATTAATGTTCTGTTGGCAAGAGAACAGGTTCTCTTTCCTAATATTCTTTTTGGTCAGAGATGGCTCAGTATCTAACACACTCATGTGTGCATGCACTCTCACATCCTGTAAGATTCTTCTGGGCTGACTTCTGTACAAAACAGTCAATGACATACAAGATATTAGCAACCAATTGCTAGCACTGTCACATTTTGGCAAGTCAAGAGGTTCTTTTATGAAAATTTCTGAAGTCCATTCCTTTCTCTACCACATTTAGAAAAGCAGTACAACTAGCCATTGCGTGCAGGGCCTTTGTGGTCAATACCTTTAATGGTTCTATTTTCATAGTCATCAGGGTTAGTAAAGAAAAAAAAACAAAACAAAAAACCGTCAGCTTCTTTCATCATTCTGTTTCCCAGAGAACTGCTTTCAGAAATAGTTTTTCAACAATTACTAGATTGACTCCAGTAAAGAGCAGATCAGTGGCTGATATATAAAAAAGTCAGTCAAAATTCTAAGTCCTGTGACACTCCTTTGCACTGGGAGGATGAAACCATTTATAGTTCTGGTTCAGGCTCTCCTGCAAAACAGATCAAATTTAAACACCGTTAATTAAGGAGCACCTGTCGATTCTGAGACACAGCTGATGTGCTGCTGCCTTAATCCTGTCCTGTGCATCAGCATGAGTCATGGACTCTGTACCGTAGCCATCAATAGCCAGGATAACATCTCCGGGACACAGGTTGGCAGCTTCTGCCTTGCTTCCTGGAGAAACCTGGAAGAAATCATGGCGTCACTTAAAAACTCACATTTTGCAGTATCCAGAGTTTTGTGCCTGACTTTGTAGTTCAACTTGGTGACATCTGCAATGTTTCACTGGGCATGAGATCTTAAATATAACTTAAAAGATCTTTTAATTGATCAGTTGTTTTTAACTCTATTTTCCCATCTCATTAAATGTTTTCTTACCACATTTCATCTATCATGGCATCTTACTCTCTTTTTTAAAAACATCTTCCACATCTCCCTGTATGAATCATATTTTCTTTGTTTTAAATGAAGTAATTTATGTTTTAGTTTTCTTTAAAAATGGCCCAGGACCTTCTATTCAGCACTAGAACTTTTGTACAGTTATAATTTATCATCTTTAAAACTCACATGGGGGTGTACCTTAGATGTAGAAAGCTGGAAAGAGCATTGCTCTTGCATTAACAAGAAGAAACCAGATAATATAAAAAGATTATAGCTTTTCTTGAACTCTTTAGAGAGCTGAAGTCTCAGGGCAACTAACCAGTCTGATATTTAAGGAAAAACAGACACCTCCAAGGAAAGACATGTGAGCACAAGCTCACTTGTATCAGAGCTTGAGAGGAAAAGATAGACATCATACTAGCTGTTAAGAAGAGTTTAGATAAAATTATTAGTGAATTTCTAAGGCTAACTATGAGTTAGCATGAGAATATAGAACCCCTGGGAACCACAGACACAAGGGAAGTTTGCATTCACCCATACTCCCTTCTCCATGAACAAAGAACAGATGGAAAAAATAGAAAACAACTCTCAAGATGGTAGATTTTAGTCAACTCTTATCAGTAATTACATTAAATGTAAATTACATTAAACGTAAATGGTTTAAACACACTAGTTAGAAACAGATTGTTGAACTAGGTAAAAAAGTGAGACCCAATAATATGCTGTCTGCAAGAGACAATTTTTGGGAGTGGGGGGTAGGAAGGGAACAGTTAAGGATATGGAAAAAATATGGTTGCTAAACGTTTTAAAATAGCAAATTTGAAGTTATTACTATGTTGAGTATTTAGATTCTTTTGATCACTAAACTCACTCCCAATTTTTCTAAGTCCCAACTACTTTCCACTACCTAAAAGGCCTCATATCATTTGGCCCTCTCTACTTTTTAACATAATTTTACACCATTACCACTCCCCCTCATCCACTGTGCTCTAGCCACTCTGATTTCTGTTGAGTCCTTCAAATAGGCCCCTTCTCAGGGACTCTACACATGCGGTTCTTTCTGCCTGAAATGCTTCCCTTCGCTCTTCACCTAGTTGCTCCTTTTCTTCTTAAGGTATAGGTATAATTCTTACATTCTCAGAGAGACTTTCCCGACCATCCAAAGTAGTTTCTCCAGCCCCACCTCCATCATTCTCCAGCATTACACCATGTTCATTTCCTTCATGGCACTTACCACAATTTTTTTGTCTTTATTTACTTGTGTATTGTCTTTCTTCCCAACTAGACATGAGGGTCTTAAGGGCAGGTTCAATATTATGTCTATTTCTAATGCTTCGTACTGTGTACCCCAGAGTTTGGAATTATTCATTGATTAAAAAATAAGTGAAAAGGTCATTTAAAACAGAGCTTATAAAATAAAAAGAGCTACTCCCTACACACCGAAAGATTATGGCTGCTAAAGTCAACCTATCATTGCTATATTTGGAAGTTCCCACTATTTAAAGTAGAATAATACACAGTACATGACTTAAAACCAAACTGCTCCAGGAATAAAGTAGACTATTCCTAATGTTTTACTTGAGGATCAGTCATTAATTCACTTTTTTTCCTATTTGTTTATTCTAGCTGTCTATTTCATTTAACTGTGTGGGAGCCCCAAAATTCATCTAAATAAATAAAATTGCTAAAATCTTAAATTCTTGTGTCCTAGATCTTCAGTTGCATCACTAAAATGCTATTGTACTCACTTTATTTACTTTGTCTCATTGTGTTGATCATGATCATTTTCCAGTGGGAACAGTTGAGAGAAGCTGGGTGAAGACAACTGGAGACTATTATTTCTAAGCCTTTGATAGGCATTTCATGACCATTTTCCATTTAGAAATCCTCCCAGACCCAGCACTGTTAGAAGAACAAAAGTTTCCAACCCAAATGTGACTTGTAGGGATAAAAATAATCTTAAACTTTTAATTTTCTCTAGACACAGTTTATCAAAACCAGTGCTTTATTTCAACTTCTAAGATCAGAATGCTTTTCTTTGGGTGGAAACACGAGAAAGCATGACTCAATGTGTTTGCTTTGAAGACATCACCTAGATTTTCTAATATACTTAAATAGATTTAAGTTATATAACACTCAATCCTGAGATTTAGAAAAGCCTAACATTATATTTTAGCCCTGGTTAGGATGAGTGGGAGATAGGATTGTGTGTGTGCATATCTATACAGATTTTAAATAGAGGTATCTGGTGTCCTGTACTTAGATATTGAACATTACTAAATTTCTTTAACAATATTAATATTAAAATTACTAATACCATGCTATATTTATGCAAAATATTACATTTGCAAAGCTCTTACTCATACCTTTGATGGTTACAACAACTCTATAAGACAGGCTGGATAGGAAGACGGCCCCTATTTTTCATAGGAAGCAGGGTGCCTAAATAACCTGTGACTTCTTGCTAAGTTAGGAGCAGCTGTATAATTATGTCACCAGGTGTTTCAGATGTTAAGTAGGAAAGGTGGGCGATGGTGATGGCCAGAACCCACCTCTGATTTTGCATTTAAGCTAGCAATTGCTCTCCTGGAACCTCCAAGATGGGAGTCAATGAGAAGAAAAGTTAATGTAGAGGAGGGATGAGAGGAAAGGAGAATACATGAGCCTTTACCTCTTTCAGGTTCTCAAGTTGAGCTAGGCTAGTGATCATAAAATGGCCACCACATTGGCCTGGTAATTTAAAGTTAAATTATCTGTTGAATCATAAGACTATGTTATTTCTAGGCTAATGAGTTACTTTACATATTGCACAGTTTTTTGTTACTCTGTTTTGCTAAATAAGGAGAGGAGAGAGCTAAAATGAGGCATAGATTTTTTTCTATGGATTATTATTAGGTTCATTAGGGTATCAAATGTGAAAACTTCTAGAGAGACAATTAGAAATAGTGCTATAGTAAATCACTTTGCCCCATTATTTCAAAACTGCCTGATCATAGGAATCACCTGTGGCCCTTATGATAGTAAACATGTTCAGATTCCACTCCAGATATATGGAATCAGAATCTTTAGGAGAGGAACCAGAGAATTTGTATTTCTGAGGAATGCCTCTGATGATTCCAATTACTCACATCAACCTGTTATTTGGACACATTTGGAAAAAAATTTTAAACACAGATAAAATATTTATAATGTCCTAAATTAATGTGGGAGACATAGGGAACCAAGATATGGCTCTGATATGTTTTTTATGTTAAGAATAAAAACATTTGAAAGCATTATAGAACAAGACATACAAAATGGTAATTTAAGATCAGAAAACCGATACGCAGAAACTATAAGAAACCCAAGTAGGTCACACAGTGAAACTCTGAAATTCTCATCTGGGTCTAACTTTATAGTTTAGGCTCTTCCACTATCCCACAATGCCTTTCCCACAGGTACTCTCTACTCCTGATGTCTCCTCTCTCTTGTGGAATCTTGGTCAGGTTGTGTCGTGGTAATTTGTGTACATGTCTACTGATTTGTGAGATTCTCAGGGGGTAGAATGTCTAAGTCATTCTAGAACATCCCACAGTACCTTCCACACACAATAATACATTGTGTGCTTAATAGATACCCGTGGAATGTATAAATGCTATGAATGTATGAACCAGTGCTTACAGGGAGACACTGTCCTTGTCAGAACAAAATTAAATTTATTTTTTATTCACATAGACATTTCTACTACATTTGTTTTAACCTGGAAAGGACTGCATTCAATGGTAAACATTTCTTCCAAAAATTTCAAAGGGTAATGTAATTTATATTAAAGTAATACACTTTTTTATGTTAAAGTATGCAAAAATTAAGAATACACTAGCAGTTCCTATGTTGGTACCCAAGTCCATATAGCATTCTCAGTTACAATGATCTTGATCCTCAGTGTCAGGAAAAGAAGATTATTCTCTGAATAGGAAAGAGGGAAGGGTGAAAGGGGGAAAAGGATTGAGTGCCAAAGGATAAACTGGCATAAGATGTGTCCTTTGATAAAAACAATCATTTTATATCATGGGAGACCAAAAAAGCTGTACTATATTATAAATCGATCCATTTGTGAAAACAAACAATCTGTAACTTGGCTGTGTGAGTAGATCCACCTTCTGGGTGGTCTAAGAACCTAAGAGACTCCTCAGCCCCTTCTTGTGAGAAAAAGAAAGTTCACTTACAGATGTGAACATCCAACTTTACTCTCTTGAAATGTTTAGGCCAGTTATCTATGGTATTTAAAATAACGACCCCTTTCTCCCAAATTGAACATCAAAAACATAAATTTTATATGCACAAAATATAGCGCACCTATTCCCTAGAAACTGCTTTCCCACAAATTGTGTGTATAACCACTGATTGCTAATTTTTTTTTTTTTTTTGAGAATGTCTGGTGCTTGCTTTACCTTATTTTACTTCTTAGGTTTCTATGATAAAAAGATTTGCCCAGATAATTAATTGGATTGTAAACAATTATGTCCTGTTTATGTGACTTGTACTTTCAATTGATGGAGAGTTACATCTGTCTCCCTCCTACCCAACTCTGGTTGGAACAGATGACCACTGTCTAGGAGCAATGCAGTCGTCTGCATTTGTAGAATGCGAAGCAGGGAGGGAAGAGTATAACTTGTAGGAGGACAAAAATTTATTGACTTGAGTCTCATGCATGCGACTTTATTGTGGCTTTAAGTCTAGACATTAGTATTTTGATTCTTGGTATACCTAAGAACTTATCTAAAACATACAAATCTAACAATAAAACAATGTCCATTTATTCTTTACTGTGGAATATTTCTGAGAACACAATCCGCATCTATTTATGATAATAAAGTTATGTGAAAAGTGAAGAATTTAGTCAATCATTCATACTGAGTCTATATTTACAACATATTTGATGTGCTAGGCACTGAGTGGTCTCCAAATTAGAAAGTTTTTGCCCTCAGGGAGCATGCAGTCTGGTGGGATACAGAGGAACTCAAATGCCTGTGGTGCAAGGCGTGACATATGTACCCGGGAGGGGTTATAGGCCAAAAACTATGGAAATCAAATGGAAGAAATTGTCGTTACTGGGGGAGGGCTTGGGAGGTGGTATTTGAGGGGGCTTCCACAGGCAGAGAGGACAGTGGGGTGGGATGGAGAAGAGATTTCTGGGGGAAATACATAGCAAAGATGGGTTAGGGAACCCAGAGGAGTCTAGCGTAGTGGTGCTACAGGTGAGAGGAGGGAAAGGAGAGAGAGAGGGAAAGAACATGGAGGAAATGAGGCTGGAAATGTGACTTGGGATAGATGGTGGAAAGAGCCACGGATTTCATGCTGAAGACCACAGATTTTATTCTCTATAAACTGGTGATATCACTGAAGGATTTTTAAGAATGGGGGAGATATGAGCAACCTTATATTTTCCAAATAGGGCTAATAAGAATATGCTGGATGAATTGGAGGCAAAAGTCTAGGTTTTGAAGTCCTGAATAGGGACAGTGGTGGGAAAAAATGGTGAGGAAGAGAGAGTCAATAGATACTGGAGACACAGAATCAATAGGATGAGGTAATGAATTGGATGGCACAAAACACCTCTTTGGAAATATCTAGACAATAAGCAGGATTTTCCACACATGTGGACTTAGGAATGCAGGCTTTACAAATTCACAGAGTCAGAAACTAGAATATAGGTTACCAGGGGCCAGGGCAGGGGGGAGGGAAGGGAGAGTTAATGCTTAAATTGTAGAGCGTTTCTATTTGGGTGATGGAAAAGTTTGGGTAATGGATGGTGGTGATAGTAGCACAACATTGTGAATGTAATTAACAATGTTAATGTGGTTAGAAGGGAAAATTTTAGGTTGTATATATGTTACTTAATTAAAAATTTTTTAAACAACCATAGGACTCAACAACACAAACTGTGAACCCTAATGTAAACCACGTGCTAGTTAACAGTACAATTATAATACTCTTTCACAAGTTGTAACAAAGGTACCATACTAATGCAAAGTGTTAATAATGGGGGCAATATATGGGAACTCTATTTTCGGCATGATTCTTCTGTAAACCTACAATTTCTCTAATTAAGGAAAAAAAAAAAAAAGACGGAAAAAAGGAAAAAAGAATGCAGGCTTTGGAGGCACATAGACCTGGCATCAAATCCTGTCTCACCACTTACGGGCAGGTTAATAAACCACTTGAAGCTTCACTATCCTCATCTGCAAAAGGGGAAAATAATGGTATGATTCTCATGGGATTATTACGCTGTTTAAGTGAATTAGTGCATATAAAGGGCTTAGAATAGTTCATGGCAAGCAAAAGAGTATAATGACACACATACAACATTCTTCACTACCTTTTAAAAATTATAAAGTAATAGAATAATTCTCCCATCTAATCACAACACTGATAGTTATTTTTGTGTGACACCCTTTGGTGTTTTTCCTAACGATTTTAAGGATTCTTATAATTTCGATGGAGATATTCTCAATTAGGTGAATATACATTCATTTCTTCAACAAGAATCTACTATGTACATTGCTTTGGGTACACTTGGGATACAAAACAGTTTAATTTTACCTGCTCCTGCTCTCCTTAGTTAAAAAATTAATCAAATATAAAGGCATAGTCAAATGAAGTCGTCATAATATGGTCTTGTAGTGTTATTGAACCAAATCTCAAAATAAGTGATAGAAATTAGTTATGATCATAATTTTGAAAAAGAATTGGCTTTCCAAATGACAATGGTCATTATATCAAATACATCTACCAAAAGCTTCTCCAGTCCAACTCCAGAAATGTAAGCATAATGCTGTAAAATAAACATTGTTTATAAGGTCAACAACTCAAAATTTCAAACATGATTAATTATATTGACATGTTACATAATAGCAAGGTATGTCTTCATAAATCCCTTAAAGAATTTTTGTGACAAAATAATTTATTTCTTTAGGATTTAATGTAAATCTGATTTAGACTTTGTTGGGATTCAAAGCTTATTTCATTTAATATAAACAAATTAAAACTAAACTCTAGAAGCTTTAAAATATTTCTTAGTAGAGACAGTGGAAACTTTTCTTTCATAAATCCATAAAAGGCATTGCTTGGCCCAGATCACTGCAGCATTTTCTGTTTAATTTACTTAGGAACATGTTTTGGGGTATGTGAAGTGTTCATGTCTCACATAAAAACACATGTCAGATATGTTTATCTGTTCTTGAAAAATGTAAAACAAAGCTTGAAATGTTCATCGAATGTGTGTATATGGCATTTGCTTTGAGATATTTTAAAAAGGACTTTGGTTCCCAAATCTCATAGATACGAACAAATCTATCCAAATTTAAAAGTTTATTATCTTGTTTAAAATCTTTGTGAGTGACTCATATTATAAAGTCTATATTTATAAAATATTATATAAGCAATAAATAAAGAAAACTAAGGTGAAATATTCTGAAAGTCTATGATTTTAAGTTAGGTTTAAAATGTTTTATATGTGATAAGTGAAATACTAATATTCTATTAAGACAAATACTTATGTTAAAAAAAAGTCAACTAGACCAAATAACGCCTTAGAACTAAGCCTAGAAACTTACTGATAAGTCCCTCAGGTTTCATTTTTACTTTTTTTCCCAATAAAATAGAGTGCACTAAGAAAAAGATGGCATTCATATTAAAGTATTATTTCCAGTTATTAGGCTGAGTGGTTACTTTCTATCAGGTAAACTAAACTATCTACGTTTTCTTTGTAGTTTGAGTTATAGTTGATGATTCCTAAGCCAAGTTCTCAGCGTTGGAAAATATTTATTCAAAATGCCTGGAAACCCTGGGATACAATTAGTAATATTTTCCCTGCCAAAGCCGATATGAGCGGTTCCAATTCAGGTTGTGTGTGAACAGCGCTCCGCTGAAATTTACATCCAGACAAGAAAAAAGCTTAGAGGCATTTCTAGCTGCAAAAAGAAACAGCTGGTGTCAGTCCTTGTGTCTCTCTTTCCTGGGCCCCTATCTCTTTTGTTACTGAAGGAAACAGAGAAGTTACCACAGCCTTAGGAGCTCAGCCTTCCCTGAGCCCAGGGAAATCACACAAGAGTTTACCGCTTCTTGGCAAGTTGCTGGGATCCGAGAGCATGCATAGACCTTTTGAGCTAACGTTGTTAATTCTCCAAGCTGCTCTGTATCCTCCAAACCCCAGCCTGCCAAGCTGCTGCCACCGGTGGAACTGTGAGCCCGAAGCTCGGTCCCACCCACCCACCGAGCTCACCTACAACCCTCCTCTCCAAGGACCTACCGCGCCCTCCGCAAAACGCCAGAATCCGCGACTCGCAGCAAAAGCAAGAACGAAAAACACCTACCCTGGTGACGATCAAAGGCTGGTTAAAGTCTATTCCCCCCGAGAGTCTGAACCCCCAGGGCGCAGGGCCCGGCAGGATCACGTTCTGGGGCATGGTGCCTTCTAGCGCGACCTTCCCTCGGCGGGGCGCCTTGGCTCCCAGGGAGTGGGGCGCAGTGAGGGGCGGCCTTGCCCTCGGCGAGTGTCCCCGAGCGGGACAGCCCACTCTGCTCCCGGGACAGTGTCCTCGCCCGGACCGCAGCCCCCGCGCTTTATCCCCGCTGCGGGGTGACGTCACCGAGCTAGCCTCCTCCCCGCCCCCTCCCACCAAGGAGAGCTCCAACTTTGGAAGTAAGAGACCGGCCAGACCCGCGGGAGTTTCGGACGCGCGCCGGCTGGGTGCAGCCTCCCAGACCCTCCAGCGGGCGGGCGGGACTGGAGGAGGCTTCGGGTTACAGCTTCCTTCACTCCCTTAAAGTAACACCTGTCCTTCTGTTTAACTTCTGCTTGAAGTTCCGCAGCGCACTTCAAGCGAAGTAATAAGCAGTTGAACCTCTATAGACGCTTTCAATTAAAACCAAACACGATCATCATCAATAAAATCAGCTCGTTTTGAGCGCGCTGTTACTTACTAGCTGTGTGACCTTGGTTAAATTACTTCAGGTCTTTAGCCTCAGTTTCCTCATCTGTAAGATAGCCTCATTTTCCTCATCTGTACCCACTTAATAGAATTACTGTGAGACTAAAATGAGCCACCTCAGCACGGAGCTCCGCACAGCCTAGGTGCTCAATAAATGTTAAGGATTTCTACAATTAAAACGTGTGTATATTTTGTTATATATTTATGGACATTATATAATATACATTAAAGCACTTACAAAGAAATGGAAAAGTGAAAATATCATGCAAACATATACCCAATTCAATGAAGCATCTAGAAGTACATATGACTCAAAATATATTTCGATTTTGATTAGCAATTGTTACCTCCCTCAAAACTCAGTCCCCAAAGGTACAGATTTAAAGCAGCGTTTGACACGTGGGAGGTGAGTGTAGCAGTCAGCCAGGAGTTGAGCCTGTCCTGTTCGGAAGCTGCAGTCAAGGTGAGGGTGTTGAGCAGCATGTGACTAAGGTGGACCAGGAGGACCCCTGAAGAGACTGCACAGAGGAAAAGGAGGGGAACGAGTATGTACTGAGCATCTTGTATGGCCCAGGTGCTATACACATGTGCCTTACACATGTGATCTTAGTTTATTCTCACAAGTCCATCATATTGCTACTATTAATTCCATTTTTTTTTCAGATGAGGAAATAATTTCTGAGATGGTAAATAGCTTGCATAAGATCACACAGGTAATAAGTGGTAGAAATGGGGTTGCCATCCCAGAACTGTCTGATTCACTGTCTTCTTGGTAAAGGTATAAAGGTCAGAAGGGTGAGGGTAGGGTCCTCTGGTAGTCTTGATGTGGAATAAGGTATTTCTGGAGCTATACACCAGGATTTTCTGATTCCCAAAGAGATGGAGGAGAATGGGGGAAGAGGATGAGGAAATACTTAAGAAACCCAAGAATGAGGATCCTGGATTTAACCTCAGTACAGGAGAGCAGAGCTGCAGCATACTGTTAATAGAATTGTCTGTTTGGAAGCAGTTTTAAGACTCATGGGAAAAAGAGAAAAGAAGTTCAGGAAGCTGTAAGCTCAGAAGACCAGCCTGGGCATAGTGTAAATCAAAAAATGAGGTTTGGCACTACTTTTGATCACTGTGGTGGATTATAAAAAAGTCCCAGGGGATAGGCGTCTTCTTGTTTCACACATTTTCCAATGCTCCACCTCTGTTGGAATATCAGGGAAATATACATCATATATTTTTGTTGATTTTGCCTATTTGGGCTGACTGCATTATTGCAAAGCACATTTCCTCTGTCAGTTACTGGCTGGGTCTGCATGGTATAAATGCATGTGTACACACACATGCCTACACACATACTGGTCAATTAAAAAAAATTCAGACAAGTTATTTGGGACTGTGAAATTACAATAATCAATTTATTTATACCTTATGTCATGAGCAGGCTTATATAACCAGTTCATTATATGATTTTTTTTTTTACTGGTCATTTTGCCATCATTTAGATGCAGACAACATCTATATAATACCTGAAGATATCTTAAAGTTTTTCAGAGTGTGGAAAGCAGGCACATAAAATGGGCAGTGTTTCTTAGATCCCTTCTCTGGTTTAGAGCCCCTCACTCTTCACTGCAGTCAAATAGCAAAGTGTTGAGAGGTGGCTGTAAAGGTAGATGTGCAAATAGTTATGCAGGAGTATTCTTAGGAAGAAGCAGTGTTCCAATCCTAATTTCTCTTTAGAGGTCCCTGCTTTTGCACTATTCTAGGAAGACGTTCTTTTTTCGTAACACCTATTCTTTCTTAAAGGAATTACAAACAACATGGAAATTATTCTCTTTATAATCCCACCAAATATAAATTTTTTGACTCTCATTTTAAACCACTTCTAAAAAAGTCTTCAACTTTTCCTTTTTAGAAGAGGGCCAATAATGTTTTTCCTTCTACTTCTATCTTTTCTGCTAATTTAAACGATCAATCATCTTTCCTGTTTTAATTCTCAGACTGACAACCTTAACTTTGAACTCTCATCTACTTTTGATACTGTTTTTCTAACCACCTACTGGAATATATCCACCAGGACAATTCAGTCTGTAAAAAACCAAGCTTGTCATTTTCTTTACCCATCTCAGACTGATTTCCTGGTTCCCCCATGGCTTTCCAATGTCATCATTTTTGTTCATTTTACTACTACTGTTCCAGGCTTCCAGGATGGATGCTGTAATTTTTCTCTCATCTTTACTTTCTGTCTATAATATGTCACCCTTTACTATGGTTTCTTTTATTCACTCACTCATTCATTCATTCATTCATTCAACAAGCATTTACTGAGCATCTACAATATGCCAGGCACTGGAAATGCAAAGACTAATCAAGTCCTTTCCAGTCCTCTAGGAGCCAGCACTATAATAGGGGACAGACAGAGATGTAAAATGTGATCATATGGTGTGATGAGCATTTGTGCAGTGATGGAATAAAGGATGGAGTGATCAAAGGGGTCAAGGAAAGCTTCCAGAGGAAGGGATGTTAGAGCAGGATCTTGAAAAGTAAGTATGAGTTTTCCAGGTGGCTGGGAATTGGGAGGGGAACAGGACGGAGGATATTCCAAGCAGAGAAAACTGTATAGGATATGCAGTGGCAGGGAGGCAAGAAACAGATGGTAAATTAGGAAATAACAAGTAATTTGTTATGGACAGAGCTTAGCACATTGGGTAAGAACAGGACAAAAGGGTCATGGTAGTCAAGGGCCATATCAGACAGGATTTTGTATGTTACACCAACATTTTGACTTTAACCTAGAAAGCCCCTTTGGAGGGTGTGCTGGTTTGAATGTACTATGTCCTTCAAAACCCCATTGTCTTTGATGTGGTCTTGTATGGGCAGACGTGTCAGTGTTGATTAGATTGTAATTCTTTGAGTGTTTCCATGGAGATGTGACCCACCCAACTGTGGGTGATTATTCTTTCCATGGAGGTGTTACCCCACCCATTTAGGGTGGGTCTAAATTAAATCACTGGAGCCATAAAACTGAGCTGACAAACAGAAGGAACTCAGTGCAGCTGAGAGTGACATTTTGAAGAGGAGCTACAGTGAAGAGGGAGACTTTGAAGAATGCACAGAAGCTGAGAGAGTAGCTGCAGATGAGAGACAGTTTGAAGATGGCCATTCAAAGCAGATTCTTGCTCTGGAGAAGCTAAGAGAGGACAAACACCCCAAGAGCAAGTAAGAGTGACATTTTTGAGGAACTGCAGCCTAGAGAGGAATGTCATGGGAGAAAGCCATTTTGAAACCAGAACTTTGGAGCAGACACCAGCCACATGCCTTCCCAGCTAACAGAGGTTTTCTGGACATCACTGGCCACCCACCAGGTAATGGTGCCCTGTTGTGTGGTCAAGCAAGCACTGGTCTGTTACCGTGATGACATTTTGTGGACTTAAATCATCAGTAAGTTGATTGCGTCTATGACTGATTGCATCTACAATCAACTAAGGAGACTGTCTTCAGCAATGACAGATGTTTCATCCATCAGTTAAAGCCTTCACAAGGAGAAATGATGATTTCAGCAGTCAGAAGAGAGAATTCCTATCTCTCCTTCAGCCAGCTGGCTTCTTCTGGAGAATTCATTGAAAACCTTCATCGAAGTTGCCAGCTTGCAGCCTGCCCTACAGAATTTGGACTCATGCATCCCCACAGTTGAATGAAACATTTAAAAAAAATCTCACAATATTTACAGATATCTCCTGTTGGTTCTGTTTCCCTAGAGAACCCTGACTAATGCAAGGTGGATGCCAATTCTTTGACATTCCTCATTTCAAGAGGTAGAATGTATATCCCCACCACTTCAACTTGTGTAGATGTGTGACTCTTACGTTCCCCTCAAAATGAGGTGGACGTGACATTGTGTGACTTCTGAGGCTAAGTCAGAAAAAAGAGACATAGCTGTTGCCTGTTTATTGTAATACTGGTGCTTGGAGTCCGAGAGCTGCCATGTAAATTGTCCGACTACCCCGAGGCCCCATGCTGTGAGGCAGCTCAGGCCACGTGGAGAGGCCACTTGTAGGTGTTATTCTTGATAGCCTCAGACCAGACCTGTGAGTGAAGATTCCTCCTTCTAATCCCCACCCCTTAAGTTGCCTCTGAGTTGTCTCGGCTTAGACCCCAGACACTGTGGAGTAGAGAAGAACCAGCACTTCTGTGTGCATCCCAAATTCTTGACCCACAGAATCTTTTAGCATACTAAATTGGTTGTTTTAAGCTGCCAAACTTTAGGGTAATATGTTATGCAGCAATGGTAATAGGTACAGGATGATATCACGCAAAGATATTAAGGATGTGAGTTGAGAAGAGACGATGATAAATGATTAAACCCTGAGGAATGGTAGCATTTAAAGGGCAAGAAAATGAGGGCCATGAAAAGACTATTTTCCTCTTACCAACAGTTGAAAGGAAACCACGAAACTGGTAACAGGAAGGTAAGTGAGGAGAAGAATCCAAAAAGAGAAGGCGAGTGTCACAGAGAGGTGAAGTTAAAGTTGTAATGACCAATGCCTATTAGGTTTGGTGATCGGAAAGTTATTGGATGTCTCGGAGCAGAGTTTGAGGAATAGTGAGGACAGAAGCAAATTGCCATGGGCTGAAGCATAATGCAAAGAGAGGTGAACACAGGGTTCCCTTTCAAGAAATTTGGCAACTGAAGGGAAGACCTACAATGGTCAGTTGAGAGGGATGCAGGTCAAGAGAAAGGACTTTTTTGTCTTTTGTAGGAAGCGAGAGACTTAGTGATGTTTGCTGAAATCAGAAAGAAGGAAGACGCTGGGAAAACAGAAGAGGGGTATGGATGAAGCAAGATCAGAGATGGATTCAAGGGGTCTGAGATCCAAAGTGCTGGTGGGAGTATAGATCTTGAAGAGGACAGGCTTGTTTTCTGAGATGGGAAGATACGGGAGAAAGAATGGATCAAGTTCCCATAAACTGGGGTAGTTTAGTAGTACACTGGATTGTCTAGTTCTGTTCATTGTTATTTCTTCCTGCACGTGTCAGGCCTCTGGTGGCTTCACCTCTTAATGGTGACTCCACCTTTTGCATCTTTGCAGACCCCCCCTCCCCCCCTTCTGTTCTACCTCACAGACTGCTGTCAGGTTGAAACACAGTCACTCACTTGGTCAGGAACCTACAACACTCCCTTGCCTCTAGGGTGGGGCCTAAGTCTGCTATTGAGGGCTTTTAGGGTCTTTCATTGTCTGATGTGTACCATGGACTCCAGCCAGACTTGGTGTCCCCATTGCACAATAGTCATCGTAGAGCTTGGCGAGTGGGCTGACTGCTTCTCTTCTGAAGCTGTTTTCTGTACATGGGTTTCATTTTTGTCTTTTCTTTCCTTCCTTTCTCCCTTCCACCCATCCTTCCTTTCTGCCTGTCTTTAAGGGAAGTGTGTTTTTGTTTAAGTCAGAGACTCCCTTAACCAGCGGGTCTCAATTTTGGTGTGCAACAAAAGAGCCTACGTTCTTGTTAGACATGCAGTTCTCGTTAGGAATGCAAATTCCTGGACTTCATTCTCAAGAGATTTGAATTCAGTTGCTGGGGCCAAAAGCCATTGTGGGTGGTCTGTGGACCACACTTCAAGAAATAGTACTTTAAATCAACACATAGGATTATAATTTCTTATACTGTGTCTTTATATGTGTTGTTCTTCCTTTCCGGAATGTTCTTTTCTCTATCACACCCCACCCTCTTTTCACATTTTCTGGGAAGGCTTGCTCCATCCCTTAAAACTACATCAAACGTTCACCTTACTTAACTCTTATTTCTAGCCAATATATCACGATTTTGTATTTATTCTCCAATTTAATCAAGCACCTGGCAAACTGATAGGCATAGAGTTTAACCAAAAGAATGAAAGTTGGATCTGAATTTTAGAGACACATAATTTTACAAGGAGGGCTACTTCTTGCATTCCTAGCCAGACAACAGGTTCCTCCAGGGAAGGTGCTATACATTTTTTTGGAATCTAACACAATGTCCATCTCAGTCCTGGGTGCTGAGGAGGTGGTCAGTGAGTAGTGATAGGTAGAAACAGGTTTTGGTCTCCAGATTTGTTGGACTGGGGAAGGTGATTCTTCACTCCAAATTCCTCCTTCAGCAACAGTCCTACCAAGAAGCATGTTCCTTGACAATTGCTATTGTGCCCCATTGTTTGCAGTTTCATCTCCCTCTGCTTCACACCACTGTGGCTCTATCTGTGTGCAGTTGCTGCTTTGGCCATGCAAACCCAAGTCTCCAGGGCCTGGGCAGCCAGCCAGTGCTTCCAAACCCTTCCGCGCATTGTGTCTGACTTCCTCTTTGGTAAGGGCCTGTGTGATTTTCATGCTTTGGAGGATTTGGGCCTTTGTGAAATCTCTTCTGGGGAATTAGCCACACTGAATCCATGCTTTGTGTCTGCCCTCAGTGCTGGCAGAAGCCTATATTGTTTCATTCCCACGTAGTCATGCTCCTTGGGACTATGAGATGGTTCAGCTCAAGTTCATTTGGTATTCCCCTCTGCAGTTTCTGAGGTTGCCGCCTGCTTGATCAGAGTTAACTAACGACAATCAAGGGAATAATTAGTATGCTGGGAAATACGAACTGAGGGATTGTGGGATGAGAGGCATACGGAGCCTCTCCTGGGCCCCAGCCTCTGTTGTTGTTGTGGCTGCCATTTTAGTCCTGGTGCCTTTGCTAATTGCACAAAGTCACAAAGGAAGTGGCTGTGTGTGTGCACGTGTGTGTGTGTGTGCGTGCTTGTGTGTGTGCGTGCTTGTGTGCATGCGTGTCTATAGTCAGAGTAGGGGAGATTTTAATGTGTTTCCTTATTTAAGCAGCTTCCCTGGAGAGTTCCCATCCTTACTGAATTGTTTTCTGGGTGGACTTGAGGGCATGTTGCTTTCTGCCTCTGGCAAGTTGAGAAAGATGCTTCTTCCTTCCTTGTGGACTGCCTATCTGTTCCTGGTTCTGCAAAACTGAACTTGGTCAGAAAAGCTACCATTGTGCCAAGCATTTAAAATGTTAATTATTCCTAATTCTGAAAACAATCCTGCAAAATAAATATTACCCTAGAATACAGAGATGTTAGAATGTAAGGGAGTTGTTTGAGACCTCATATCTGATAAGTGGCAGAGCTAGGTTTAAAACTGGATCTGCTCCTTTCAACCGTCTCCTGTGTCTTCTATTCGATGCTGCCTCAAAAGAATGCACATTTGCTAATGTTTATTGACTCTAACAAGCTCTACTGACGGTTTAGTGCAATGGTTTGGGCTCTTTGTGAAAGAGCCAGCAGTCTTAGCTCTATTCATACTGAAGTTCATACTGGGAACTAAGGCAGAGTCACAAAACACTGTGGCAAAGAACTCATCTGCAAAGTGAAGTCGATCTCATCCATTGTTAATACTGCTCTCAGGATGGGCTAGAAATCCCTGCCCAAATCTGCCAAATGTGGGAAAATCTGAAAGGCTGAATCTTGGGTGGAGTGGTAATTTACTTCAAAGTGTTAACTGGCCTGTTCCTGAATTAGGCATAGAGAGATGTACCTTCATTTTTTTTTTTTTTTTTTTTTTTTTTTTCACTGACACGAGGGAGCAATCAGAACCAGGATAAGTATTTATAATGGAAACACATCTGAACCCATTCTCCAGTAACAGAGACCATGTGTTTTGGGGCTTTTCTATTTGGAATCAGTTTATCATCACTATAAAAACATTTCAAATGAGGATAGAGCGGATGGAAACCCTGAGGAACTGTACAGGGAGCTATTCGTTTGGAAGGTGGAATGCCTGACCTTGGTTTAGTCACTCATAAGATTTGAAGCAAAGCACTAATGCTAGCATTTAATCTATCACAGATGCCTTGGCCATCTCCCTGAGCATTTCCACCTGTTTCAGCACTGGCATCCATGGCTGGTCTCTTCACAAATAAAATGTGTGTGTTCTGTGCTAGACATGTCAGTTAAGTCAAGAAGAACTGAGCTCCATATGTAGTTATCTTACTGGTGTCTAGTTTTCTTCTTTTAACAAAGTTATTCAACCAAAAATGAAAAATGGTGATAATTAATCAATGACCAATTACTTTATATAGTTTATAATTAAGTTATATGGGAAATGTTATTCTTATTCTACAATAGTGGACTCAGCTCTGTCTTATCTGGGGGATGCTTTCTGGAGTGGAGAAAAATTAAAAACCTGCTCTTTCCAGGTTTCTAGTGACACTGTGCAGGAAACGAGCAAGTCAAATTACAAGTCCTCGCTGGGTGATGATGGGGAAGGCTCCTCTCCCCAGGAAAAGTCATTTTCAAGGAAGATCCACATGCTTTCCCTCTAAAATAAAGAAATCACTAAATTTTAGACGTGGTACAAGATCAAACCAAACCCAGTGAAGACTCTGGGTCTATGTATGCTACTAAAATCTTCTACCCTTGGCTTCTGTGATACCAGAATCTTCTGGATTTTCTCTGACATACATCACTGGATGCTCCTTCTTGTTTCTTTCAACAGGTCTCTCCTCTTCTGATCGCCTCTTAAATGTTGGTGATCCCTAGGGTTCCATTCTCACTCCAGGCTCATCTCATGTTATGGAACCTCACTGGGTGGTTCCATAACTGTGGCATCAGCTGCTACTTGTCCCCGCATCGAATCTATACACCTCCCTCCCCATTTTTTCTGCCGAGCACAAGAACTACATATCTAAGTGTCTATTCAAATTTTTTTTTTTCTCAGAGGTGCTCAAAATCTCAGTCTTTTGCTTCTTTTTTTTCCCTCTTCTCTCTGTTCTGGTGAAGAGCACCACTGTAATAGTTACTCAAGCCTCAAACCCAAGAGTTGACTTCCATTCCTTCCAAATATATATTATGGGTCACCATCAATTACATCAGTGCATAACTGTCTCTTTTATCCTCTTGTCTGCAGGTCTGCTCCCTTAGTTCCAGCTCTCACAAATTCTTTCCTGACTAGAGTGTTCTTCCTGCTTTCCTTGCCTTTTTTTCACACTCTCCTATTCACTCCACGCAGTGCTGCCAAAGTCATCTGTTCTAAAAGTAAGTGTAATCATAGACCCTATCTGCTTAAAAACCCTCAGGTTTCAGGGTAACCATCAAACTGTTTAGATTAGCCCACAAGGCCTTGAGGCCATGCCTCAAATGAGATCCCTAACCCCGAATCCCACCACTCCTTAACAAGACACCCTTTCTCAGACCGTATAAAATGTCTTGTGATTAATGGAACTCACTGAACTGCTTAGTGTTTATGAATCTTCGACCATGATGCTTCTTTGGCCTAAAATTAATTCTGTTATTCATTCATTCAACAAATGTTTGCTGATTGTTTATTCTGTACCGGACACCACTCTAGTTATTGGGGGGTAGAGCAGCAAACACAACAAGTTCCTTCTCTCGTGAAACTTAACCTTCTAGTGAAAGAAGACAGTAGACAAGATGACAGTGGATTTTAGTTGGTTCTGAAAGTTACAAAGGTGATGAACGAGGGTAATGAGATAGCGAGTATTAAAAGTTCTACGTGAATGTGTGGAGGTTCTTTAGATAAGGTTCTCTTGGAGGATCTGACTGAAGAGGGTTATTTGAACAGAAATCATTACTGGGAAGGAACAGCCATGAACCAGTCTGGGAGAATGGCCTGTGTAAAGGTCCTGAGTCAGGAATGCCCTTAGTTTTTCCAAGGGACGTTAAGAAGACCAGTGTGACTGGAGTTCAGCTATTGAGGGAGACACTGGTAGAAGGAGAGGATAAAGAGGCAGGCAGGTGCCAAATAATGTTAGACCTTGTAGGCCATAGCAGAGTCTCATTTTTAATTTAAGCAGGGGAGAGATATGATCAGATTTATATTTCAAAAAGATTATTCTAAAATAACAAGTATTGGTAAGGCATGGAGATACCAGAACACTTGTATATTTCTGGTGGGAATGTCAAATAGTTCAGCTGCTGTGGAAAACAGTTTGGCAGTTTCTCAATAAGCTTACTAGAGTTACCATAAGAATTCACTTTTGTGTATATACCAAAACATTCAGTAATTCACTCTTGTGTATATACCAAAAATAATTGAAAACAAATGTTAAAACAAAAGCTTGTACATGAATAACCAAAGGGTAGAAACAACTCACATGTCCATCAACTGATGAATGGATAAACTAAATGTGGTATTACCATACAGTGGAATATTATTCAGCCATGAAAAGGAAAGAAGAACTGATCCATGCAATGGCATGGATGAACCTTGAAAACATTATGCTGAGTAAAAGAAATTGGACACAAAATGCCACATATTGTATGATTCCATTTATATGAAATATCCAGAATAGGGAAATCCATAGAGACAGAAAGTGGTTAATGGAGAGGCTAGGGGGTGGGGGAAATGGGGACTGCTTGCTTAGTGGGTCCAGGGTTTCCTTTTGGAATGATGAAAAAGTTCTGGGACCAGATGCTGATGATGGTTGCACAGCATTGTGAACTACTTAACGCTATTGAATTGTACACCTTAAAAGGGTTAAAATGGTAAATTTCATGTTATGTGTATTTTGCCACAATTAAAAAACCCAGACTTATTCTGGCTTCCATTGGAGCACGGAGCCCTAGTGAGAGTAGGATGAGCAGTTCAGAGACTAGTGTATTAATCCAGGTGAGAGGTGATGGTGGTTTGACCTAGGGTGGTGGTTGAGGGAACACTTCCCTAATGTAGCATTCCTTGCCTCGCACCCCACTCCTTACTCACTCTTCCCGTTGAGGAGCAGGTTGCCCGATTAGTAAGTGAAAGTCATGGTCCTGTGTTTCCTGATTGGATGAAGTTACTCTATCAACAGGCATTAAGCACTGGGGATTCTGTGCCTTTTCTTCCCTCTGCTCTCAGGCCCAGTGTGAGGTAGGAATCCTGTTCTGCAGACCCCAACTTTGCCCCTGGCATGCGGTCAGTTCCCATACTGAGGTAGGATTGGAGAGTGGACAGAGAATATTAGCTGGCTCACTTGACTACAAACCAAATTCATTTCTCCAAACAGCTTCATCATGCTGAAGGTGAAATTTTGATTTCCATCTTCAAGGCTCATTCAGCCCACTCCACAGAGCCTTCCAATCTCAGCTCCAGTGTTGCTTTCGGTGGGAGGTGTACTCTGATCATCCCTGCCCCCCATCCCAGTATGGTTTAGGTCCCTCTCCTCTGTTTTCCCGTGGGACCACGTGCATTCCTCTAGCTTAGCACATACCAAGCCATACTGCAATTGCTTATTAAGTGTCTTCTCTGATAGAGATAAAGCCACTACATTCCACAAACACAGCAAATTACACACTGTTGCAATGCAGGGGCTCTAAAGACATTAAGCTTCTTAAGGAGAGTGGGGCCAGTCCTAATCTCTTTCTGTTTCCCATGCCTGATACAATGCCTGACACAGAGTGGATGCTCAGTTAATGTTGTTGTATACAGTGTCCCAATAGCAAATGTAAAAAACCAACCTTTTTAAAGAAAAGGCTCAGAGAACTTAAGAAAGCCTCTGAGTCTTCCTAATTTACTATCAAGAAGCTATCTTGCATCATGGAAGAAGTTGGATTCATAAATCACATGAAGATGTCCAGTGAGGCAACTGGAGTTCTTTCACGTTTTTGCTAACCTGGCAACTGTGATATTCAACTGGAATTTGTAGTCTCCTTTGAAGATATTACTGACTTCCTGCAATCACGGGGTGATATCTTCTTGGCTCTGACTGCCTTAGAGTGAACGGGGTACACCAAGTTGGCGTGTGTTTTCAGTCCACGGGATAATGAAAGGTAGCCATGTGCTTGGGGTCACCTAGTCTCAGGAAATTGGAATAGGTAGATATAAATTGTACATTCCTTGAGGTGCAAAAATGACCACCTGTCAGGAGGTCATGGGCTTTGGGAAGTTTTCCACCAATGGTTATGGATTTTGCTGCTCTTTGCACATGTTCTCATCAAGTTTTCCTATAACCATGGGCCTGCATGCTTTTGATGGTTGGCTGGGCTCATGGCTGTGTATGAGGCCATGAAATGAGTTGTAGTCAGCTTGTTAATGTGGCAGTTGAATCCTTTAATTTGCATTGCTTTAATTTCTACTCTCCACCTAGCAAACTGACCTGCGACAGATGACAGATTTCCTGAGAATTAAATTGTAAAATGATTTAAAAGCTATTTTGAGATGTGTTAAACATCTTAAAAACCATACTGATTGCTTATGTATTTCTTAAGATAAGATGTTGCCTAAAAATATGAGCAAAATAGCCTGAACATTATGCTAGTTTGCAACTGCAAGTGAAAAGAAATAATGAATTATATATTTACCAGGTAGCATGATGTTTAAAAGAAGCCAAGGTTGAAAAGAGAAATTTGCATCCTTGGGTGTCATGGCAAATCAACTGTAAAGATTGCCTGCTATTCCTGTGCCCCATGATAATCTATTTACTGGAGTTATGCTCTTTTGTCCCAGGAAAATGTTGTTTTGTCACTCCCTCATGTGTTAAATTTAGCCTCTACTACTTACAAGTTACTTTAAAATAATATAGGGCCTCGCTGGAAGCAAGATGTCTTTTAGCTAAATATTTTTTGAAGGCAGGCGAGATGGTGATTGACTCGAGAGGTTGGTGGAAGGCTTCCAGTGTTGGCAGGCATTCCTAGAATTGCAGGCATGTCACATTTTATAATGCAAAGCATTTTAAAATAGAAGAAACGGAATTCATCTGTTCAGGAGCTTTAATATTGCCTGATCAGCCAGCTGTGATATGGAGAGGCAGCAGTGGAAATCAGAGGAATTTGGCATGTTCAGTAGCTCATCTTCTTATTGATCTTCTACTAGGTCCTCTGATGAGAAAAAAAATCTCTCTACCACAAAATTGTCTAAGACAGTCTTAAAAATCTTATGTTCTTTTATTCAATTATGGAATTCAAATCTAATTGCTAATTCTAGCTTTGAATGAATTACCAGGAACTCGGAGTTTCTTTTACTGATATCGTTATATTTCTTTACCATTTTCCATTAAGATTTTGACGGGCTCTCTAAAGTGCTAGGAATAGGGCATAGATTTTTATTTATTTAAAAAGGATCATGGGGTTACTTCTGGGGTCACAAACAAAGACAGGGCAAAGTAAAGCAAAATAGCCAAGTAGGTCAAAATTGAGCTGCTTGCCTGTACTTTTTGCAACTCAGGTTTTGGACATCTAGGTTTCTCCATCAATTGGCATGAATAAATAAAAGACCATTTCTCATTATCTTTTTTCTGTGGACTGTCTTGGAAGTGAATTTGCTCAATCAAAGAAAACAACCATTTGCAGCAGGTATGCCCTACAATTCAAAAATGCCTGGGCAAGTGTGAAGGACTGTGGGCCCACTGGATAATAAGTGGGTATTTAAGTGAAGAGTATTTACATGAGTAACCCCTTCTGAAAAACCTTATCCCAAGAGCAGAGAGAATAAGAAGTTCAATAAGCATACCCTGGTTAGTGCAAGTCCATGAATTGGTTTCAGAGCAGAGGGTTTATTCTATGTTGGAGCCAGTAGTTATCACTCCAGATCAACCATATAAATTCATTTCTTAGTCCTAAAGCAAGAAGTGGTAATCAAAGAATGAGAAAAAATAGCTTCATGAAAATATCTGTGGGATTTAAACACACGCTGCCAGCAACACTGGTGCTAGCAAACTGGGGGCTTCAGGGAGCAACTTCTTTAGCCAGTAGCACCCTAAGCACTGAGCATAGATAGAGATGGGCACTGGAGGCCTTGGGACACAAGTGGATAGAAGCTCACAGAAATGCCATTGCTTCTGGGGGTGAGCACATCTTATACCTGCCATAGCTTGTTGCCCACTCTCTTGGGCACTCATATCAGCATCAGTAACTTCAGTGGGCATAGGCAGGAGTGATGGCATCTACTTTGGGCATTAGTGGCATAAACTGCTACTGTTGATGATAATAGTTGTAGGAGCTGGACCATGAAAAAGGCAATGTGGAGCACAGCTGAACTACTTCTGGCCATGTTAAGAAGTATTGGAGAAGAATTTGAGGGAAATTGGAGTTCCTACAGGATGGGTGGGAAAAGAGCAAGTGATATAGGCTTCTACCCTTAATTTTGACTCTCTTTTTATTCCAGGTTAGAACAACCTGAGATTGAGATTTGGCCAGTTTTGACTAGAATTCACCTTAAATTTTGATGTTTTGAGTTTTGGGGTGGATAAAGAGAGCCAATGAATAACTGAGAAAGGAGAATTGTGAAGCACTATTTTCTTTCCTGTTTTCTTTAAATCTTCCTTCCATTGACTTAAAAATGTTTAAAATGTCCTCAATTTCAGGCTTTCCAACTTAATTTTGTATGAAAAGAAGCATTTGTAAAAGTAAATATTTCATTTATGTTCTTTCTACATATGTAAAAAGGATGAGTTTTATTGAAGCCCCACAGGCCAGAGCCAACTGGATTGATCCTTTTAAAATGTATTATGGCTGTTACTCTGGAAATTGAGCATCATCACTTTCCATTCTGTCATTTACTTCTCAATGGCTCATCTCCATGTTAACGTTAGAATCAAACGTCACCTCCGAGTTTGGCAAACAGCTGCCTTTATTTGGTTCAGGGCTAAAGCCCATTCTGGCAAAGAAGATGGATTCGCTCATTCCAGAATGGATGATTTGGACTGAAACAGTGTGGCTGTCTGCCAGAACAGCAGAGGATCAGAACAACGGCTGGCAGTACAATGTGCCCTGTGAGCTGGACCCAGGAGTGCAGGCAGTCTGTACATGCTCAAGCCTGTGTGCTCAAGGATCAAAGGCTGAGATCTCAAATTAGCCAAGTCCAATCATGGAATCATTGTATGGCCTTAGATCTTGGTTTGTTGTGTCACTTCCCCTGAAAAAGCTCATACATGGCAGAGGTGCAGTATACCCCAATTCTCTTACTAGAGAAGTCTTCGTCTGGCATCTGTTCATACATCAAACCCAATGAAAATGGTAATAGTAATTTATTATTACTATTTGAAATATTTTGGACCACATTACATTAAACTAACCATTGAGGATCAATTGTGAATCCACCAGCTTCTCTCTTGTTTGTTTAATAGACTTCTATGCATCTAGCATTGTGTGAAGGCAGATAAAAATGAAACAAGGAATCACATTCCCTGGCTTGAGAAGACAAGAAGTGCTTCTACAAAACAATTGGAGGATGATACTAGAGTAGAATGGTTAGAGGTTTCCAAAAGTTAAGGACAAGTCTGAAAAAAAGAAATTGTAGGGTTGGGAAGTAGTCAGGGAAGGATATCTGAATGTTTTGCTGATCGTGAGGAAAATGTTGAATCTTAGTTGGCAGACAAAAGAGGATATAGACTTAGACTTTGTTGACTGGTGAACATTAGCAAAATTATGTAGGTAGAAAAAGCATCTTATATGGATGGAAGGTAAGGGAAGAGCAGTGGGGAGTTTAGACAATTGTTGGGGTGGTAGGAGGGAGATTGGGTAATGAGAAGACCAGTCTCAGATGGCATGAGGGAAAATTTTTCTGTTAGGGTTATTGGAAGGAAACATTGGATAGATTGAGTGGTTCTGTCTGATAGAGGCTCTTAGATGTTTGAACAGGGCCTTTGGGCTATCATTTATTCATTCATTTGTCCATTTATTTATCAAATATTAATTAAGCATCTACTGTGTGTTAGGCACCAGGCTAGACATTGGAGATGAGCAAGTCCAGTGCTTGTCTTTAGGAATTCACACTAGGGGAGAGAGGCACATAAACAATTTATTACAACATAATCAAGGTTCTAAATGAGGTCTGTAGAAATAGCCTGATAACAAAGCAGAAGGAAAATTTTGCCTGGAATGGAGGTAGGGCTGAAGGATCTCAAGGAAAATATATGTTCTTAAGCAGATTGAACGGATGAAACAGGGAGTGTGATATGCAGAGTAGATTGTAACAGGTAGAAGTAGGTACTCAGGTAGAAGCAAGTGTGGAAAAATCCAGACACAGAGAGGACTGAGTAATGCTGTCAGATAGACTGCAGTGGGCGCCGACAAACAAGGAGGGCAGCAGAAATATCTTAAAGAAGCAGCAGCCCTCAATAGACCTAGGTTTGGCCTGCCAGGAAGAGGCAGTGGCAACAGAGCAGTGCAGCGCCCAGGAATTAGAAACTGCAGACATTTCAAATAGAGAAGAGTCCCTGGCACCACTGCGAGTAGCAACAGGCTCTGCGGGAAAGGGCTGTTGGGCTTTCACCCAAGTTCCCAATCACAGAGAATGTTCTTGGTCATTTTCTTTGCTGGTCCTCTGATCCTTCAGGCATTTTTTGTGCCTCTGATCCTTGGAGTATTTCACTCTCTTCCTCCCCTCCCCTCCCCCTAATTGCCCTTATGCTCCTGGAGAAATCTTATTCATCTTCAATGTCACTTCTTTAAAACCTCTAACATCCCAAGGAATTTCTTACTCCTCTAGGTAAATATTTCTACTTTGTACACAGCTCTACTTTGGCACTTATATTTTATTATAGTTAGTTGTTTACATGAGGCTCTTTCACCCTAGATTATGCATTCTCCAAGGACAGGGATTGTGTCTTATTTACAGCAAAATCAGGGCTTGAGCCCAAGTATTGGAGTCACAGTCTTGGCTTTGAATCCCTTCTTTACCGCTTACTAGCTCTGTGACATAAGAAACATGGACAATCTCTCTTTACCTGACATACTTCAGCTATAAAATAGGGTAAATAATATCTACCTGATAAGATTGCTAATTAAGAACTAATAAAGATAGTGTATGCAGAGAACCTGTCATAATGCTTGCTCATAGAAACTCAATAAACATTAGTTTCTTTCCTCTTCCTTTCTCCTCTTCTGTATTCTCAATGTACTTAGCACAGTGCCTGATGTTTAATAGAATCTCAAGAAGCTTTTGTTGAACTTAACATTAACATTTACTGAGTGCTGACCACATTGCAGGCACTGTTTTAAGTGCTACAGTTATGTATTAACTCATTTAATCCTCTCCACCACACAATGAGAAAAAGTACCACTAATATTCCCATTTTATTTCTGAGGAGACCAAAACACAAACGTGTTAAGTACTTGCTCAAGGAAGCCCAGCTGGTAAATGTCAGAGGCAAGATTTGACTTCAGGCAGCTGTCTGTAACTGCAGTCATGGTCTTCCCTTAACCACCCACCCGCAGATGGATTCTACATTGTTCACTTGTGGTGCTGAACCTTCTGGAACTTCCTCATGATTTGGCCCATTCAGAGAGTTGCAGAAGTAGGTATGCCATGTGCCTTGAGCAAATCTATTTTCAGGGCAACTACTACAAGGACTTTTGACTGTTCTTAAATTCTTGTGAGAAATTTTTTTCCTGTAGGAGGAAAGAGCCAGTTCTGTCATGGGGACTGCTCAGTTAGTATGGATATCCATTCAAATAAGTATAGGAATTGATTAAGTAACATGTAGTCATCTGAGTCCTATTCAGAATTTGATTAATTGTTGTTAAGCCATTGAGGTATATGATATAGTACTTGAGTGCCCTTGAGTGGTGACCACCACCACTGCCGCCAACTACCATTTACCGAACTTCTATATGGCAGCCCTACAGAGTAAGTCCTGCTATGTCTCCATGTTGCTGCTCTGAAAACGGAAACTCATAGAGGTAACTACTTCGCCCAACACTGTGTAGCCAGCAAATGTTTATACTCGTTTCAGCCTGGCTCAGGTTCTACTTGGGGAAATCAGAGAGACGTAATTAGAGGAGCTGATATTTGTGCCGTGGTGGTTGGTCTTTAGCTTGTCTCAAGAGTAAAGGATAGAAGACTTTATCAGCACCCTCCAGGATAGAGTTTTCACTATCTGTGTGACATCCCTGCAGCAGTTCCTGCTATTTCAAGTGCCAAAGAGGGGAAAAAAGCAAAGGATGGACAGAATGCAGGATGTACTGGGTTTGAGGCTGGCTTTCCCCTCTCAAGTCACCTAACTCCTCTATTCATTGTAAAAATGGGGATAAAAATGGTACTCATCTCAAAGGTTGCTATGGGCATTTAGTTGACATTATATATGTGAAGTCGCTTCAGTGAGGTAAAGTGTATGTAAGGCCATCTATTGTTTTGTCTATCCAGCTCTCTTTCTCGGATCTTTCTTTTGAGAAATTCACCCTCTGATCAGTAGGGAATGCTCCTCTTCTTGCTCTGCTTATCTTCTGGTTGGATCTTCCATAGTTTTTCATTTTCCTGCTTCCTGGAGGCAGTGATTCCTAGGGCTGTGCTCTTGGAGCAGGCTGGGTCAGTTCTAAAATGGCAAACACTGGCCACAAAGTTGATTGGCTTGAGGTGAGCATATTATCCAAACTGAACACAGCACAGTGCCTAACACATAGTACGTGTTCAATAAGTATCTGTTGAATTAATGACTTAGAGCTGTTCTCTGAGGTTCTTGAACTTGGAAATACTCTGTAACTATATTTAGTGCCCCTACGGTGTTGAAGCTGGGGGATATTACCTAGGGGGTGTTGGTAGCTCTGTTTCTACTCCCTTGGAGACAGTCTGAGCAAGGAAGTGCTCATGCAAACAGAAGCAGGGACAAGAGATGGAGAGAAAGTCCTCATAATTATGAGCCCTCCAACCCCAGCTATACCCCTTTCTTTCATATATTTGTTAGCATGCGTAATCACTCCCTTGTTGCCTAAGCTGTTTAAATTTGGCTTTGGTCTCTTGCAGCCACAAGAATCCTGATTAACATAGTGTGATACAAATATTAGCATTCCTGTAGGTGGATTGACTTATGAGAAAGACCTTTCCCTATGTATAAACTTCCACAGGGTCCATCCTTTCTGTCCCGTGTGACTCGTGTCCCCACTGGCCAAGGCTGAATGGACAGGGCTGGCCCTTGACCCAAAGACAGCTGATCCAAAAGCTGGCTGGTGAGATGTTGAGGTGGCCTGGTGCAAAATCTCTTCCTGAACATTGTTAGTTTGGTCAATCAGATGCCCCTTCTTGGGATGTGCACTGTGAGACAGAGAGAGGCATTCACTTATTAGTGGGAACATAAATTAATAAGACGTGTAGACACGAGGCAGGAGGGGCCTGAAGAAACCATGAGGAGACCAGAAGGAAGAGAAACCAAACGGCAGACAAGTGAGGACATGGGCAGTTGGTCACCAGAATGGTGGAGATTGTCATATTTCTATGTCTGAGGGGCAAGAAAGTAACCTGGAGGATTCGTTTTCTACTGCTGTGTAACAAATAGCCACAAATTTAGCATCTTAAAACCACACACATTTGCTGCCCTGTAGTTGCTGGGGTCAAGAGGCTGGGCCTGCCTCAGCTGGGTCCTCTGGCTGGGGCCTCACAGGCTGAAATCAAGGTGTTGACCAGGGCTGGATCTCAGGACCTCAGGATCTTCTTCCATGCTCACTGATTGTTGGTGGAATTCAATTCCTTGGGGTTGCAGGATGGAGGTCCCCAGCAGCTAGAGCTTCCTGCTGCTCTTTGCCACATGGCCCTTCCACGAGACACCTTGCTGCTTCAAGGCCAGCAGGAGAACCTTATTCCAGTCTTCAACTATGGTGTCATATAATTTAACATATTCAAGGAGTGGCTGTCTCATCCTATTCACAGGGCCCTTTCATACTCAAGGGAGGTGGCACACAGAGTGTGTTCACCAGGGGCTGGGACTCTGGGGGGGCCCTCTTAGAATTCTGCTGAGTCCCAGGGTGGCACCAGCGTCTTTAAGTTCTTGAGCTGCCTCCCAGGCTCCTGAGATCCTCCACAATTCCTAGCTCTCTCACTGATAAATATTATAATTACTTGAATGGGTCAAAGGACCCCATCTAACACATATAAGAAGACAACAGAAGAAACACGTTACTTCTGATTTGAGAAGTGAGCATTTTTATTGAGAAAGAACAAAAAGGATGCTTCAGAAATCTTCTTTTAATTATACCTGATTTAAATATTAATGTTGAATCTGGTTTGAGCTGAAGAATGATTATATGGCCTAAAACTAGAGTTACTCTAAAGTCAGACTTTTTTCCCCTTAAGAAACATAAAAAGAAAGTTTCAAAATCAATTTATCTTCTGACTATTTGGATGGAAGAATATTTTTCTATAATAAATTTCACTTTAAAATTAGGTAATGGGAGTACAATAGTTTTCCTTTTTTTCCCTTGAACTTTACTATGTAATTTTTCAATTTGTCGGGAAGCCAAAAGATAAATCTCTTTGTAGGAAATGAAAAGTTATATAAATGTTTTCTTAGAAGGGGCATGCACAGGCAACATTAATTTCAAGTGATGAAATAGTATAACATTATGACAACTAATTTTGGTTGTGTTTTTGTATATTGATGGATGGAATCCAATTTCCTTTTCACTTTATTTATAATCATTTTATGGTTCCTGAGCAAAATCCTTAGAACTGTGCAAACATGATAAGTAAGACTAATGTGTACAAAGTACACATTCCTTTCCAAACTGGAAAGTACATACATTCCTTTTATTTTTTTTTTTCCTACTTGGCCATCTAAACACAGACTGTACTTGTGAATAAGTCAAGAACACAAGTCATAACCTCCGAGTATCTAATATTGAAAAATAATTGATATATTTGAATTTTCACTTGGAAAAAATTCCGTGGTAAGTCAGTATTTATGGAAAGCACAGAAATTGCTCTTCCTTTGTCTCCTTGCTGCCATTCCTTTCCAATTGCATCAATGTGCTGTAGGGGTCAATTGGATAGGGAAGCCTGCAGCCCTCTGTGATTAGGAGAATGAGAGACAGGACATGCTTCAAGCTTTCTAATGTTACTGTTTTTGCAATGGATCTGGTCTCTTTACTGCAGACACTAATTCTCAACACAATTGGACCTCTGCATCCTATTTGATGTTTCTCTGTGTCTTTGTTTCAACCTGAAGGCAGCCCGGACACAGGTAACGAGGGAACACCTGCCTCTGTCTTACTCCTGGTGTTCTACAACTTCGGTGATGGCATTTGCATGACAGATAAGCCCACACAGGGTCCTCTGGGAAGGTGGAGCCTCAGAGCAGGATGCCAGCACTTCCGGCCCTGTGAGGCTGGACCCCGAACCTGGGGTTTCCCTGGTCACCGGCATCTCTGCCTCCCTGTGGGTGGCCAAGGGGACTGAACAGACCCTCAACTCTTGGTGACCCCTCATGCTCGTGCGCAGCCACGAGCATCCGGCAACACAACGTCCTGTACCCCAGGCCTTACGGCTCTTGGTGACGCATATCTTTCCATTCCCATGTGTAGCCATTTGCATCTTAACACACACACTGCAACAGAGCGGCCAGGGCAATGGATTTTCGGCATCAGCTGCAGAGTTGGCCCAGGACCAACAATTTCTCTATACCACGTTGGCCCGGCTACTGTGCCTGGATCTGTCTTCCAGAAGCCCCTCTCGCATTGTTATGATGAATATCCCTGTTCTTTTCTGCTCTTGGGCTTTACATAGGGTTATGCTAGTTCATAAACTGAACTAAAACCGGAAGGATCAGAGTCCTATCCCTTTTCTTGTACATTCTTCTGCCTCTTTATGAATTCATAGTTGCAAAATGATACAAGGAGGATGGGCAGATAGATATTTTGGTGGAGGGTGACAACTATGTCCTCACCAGTGTTGTCCAGGACACAATGTCTTGCCCTATCCTACATTAGAAGGGGATAAAGAAGATACACATGATGGCAGATAACATTCTAAGGCTAGTGCTGCTTATTTGCAGGTAACAGTGTTTTTTGCTCTTAGGAGCACTCTCTGACTAGACTCCATTTTTTTTTCTCTCCATATGTTGAAAACTTCTGCTATCTCCAGAAGGCGTTGTGTGACTTGTTTATCAAGTGGTGTGATGACAAAGCAATACCATTATAGGCAGGGTTCTGCCTCTCTCCTGACTGTAGGGTGGTATCTTGACCTTGAAATGACATTTTTTTTCCCGGATCATTTGCTCACTGTCTCTTTATTTATTTATTTATTTTTTTCATCGATCTCTGAAAATTTTTAATTTAAATTCTAGCTTTGCTTACTTTGAAGTGAGTTTCTAAACAAGGTAGAATAAAAACAATACATCTGTATTGCAGAAGGAGCTTAAAGTTGCCCAGACATCTTCAGACCAGTCCCTTTGTACTAATTTCTTTGAAGAATCGCTAAGTCATTTTGCTGGTCACCAACAGCCTCTTTAAAAACAACAAAAGATCTACTGTAAAAATCATTCTTGGGCATTTTCTCTGCCAGCTAAAAACCAGTACTCAATAACCCCTCTGCTTAAAGAAAGCCACACGTCCCCCAGTCCCAAGTGTGACGGCATTTGTTGCTTGTCACAGTTGTGCTGTTTCTCCATCGTGCCTCATCGCTTGTTTGAATGCTTTTCATACTTCTCCTTGGTGTTCCGCTTCCGTGCCGGAGAATAACTGCCTCTACTTCGTGCTCGGAAGCTGGGCTTGTATGGATGGGTTCGGTGCTTCTTTGGGTTTTCTTCTTTCTGGTTCTGGTTCTTCACAGGTTCCTTATTGCTCTCTTTTTGTTCATGGTCTTGCTCTTTATGTGGGGGCAATGTGTTCTTAATTGTGTTCATTAGAAATCTTTTATTTGTACCAGCAAGAGGACACTTCATCCACCCCATAGGTCCCATCGTTTCTGCTCTAGTTTTTCCACGTTTCACCTCCTTAAGCAGTTCTTCTATTGCTTTCCTCTCCAGCTCCTGGTCCTCTTCCATCGCGGGGGGCGGCTTCCTGGCTCCTCAAGTGCTGCTGGCGGACAGGAGACGCTGTTCCATAGTGCGAAATGTGCGGAGAAGCAGGAAGGAAGGCTCACTGTCTCTTTAGGCATGGACCTTGTGGCTCTGAGTGATGACTTTCAGGTTTTCATTTTCTCCAATGTTTCTGTCTAGGGCCCCTGAAGGAGAGCACTTACTGGTTCTGAGCCTCCATAGGGAACCGACACAGCCCCTCTACACACCAAGGGGCTGCTCCTTGGGATTAGAGAGGAGCTGCTGGAAAAATTTAATTGTCCTGGGACCAGAGAGGAACTTAGCCAGAAAATTGCCGGACAGCTTTAGGGATGAAAACAGTACTTAGCAAGGATAACTAGTATTAAGCTATCAGAAGAAGTTGTCTAAAGCTTAAGGCACTCTTTGGTGGGGTTTACATTAAATGCTTAAAGAAGAGCATTTTAGGCAAGAATGTAGTTTCGTCAGTGATGGATACAGAATCATGGGGACATTTGTGATACAAAAGTAACATCCAGAGCATTGTGGGGTTTAAAGCACACCAAATGATAGAGGGGCTCCCATTGGGCTCCCATTATATGCAGGGTAACTTTTTCTGAAATGCTGTGCTAAAATCCTTTGTTTGCTTTTGCATATAAAATCATATTTAAAACGTTCTAGAGATGTTTCTTTGCAAAGACAGCCTATGGGAAATCTTTTCATAATAAAAAGAATGTTTATCAAATGCCAACACTCACTCCTAACATTAACTATTTGGTATCTTTAAATCAGTTTTATTGAAGTATAATTAGCATACATTAAAATGCTTCCATTTAAAGTGTACATTAAATGAGTTTTTACTGTTGTACACCCCATGAAACCAATATCACGGTTAAGATATGGAATATGTCCATTGTGCCAGTTTGAATATATTATGTCCCCCCAAAAAAGCCATGTTCTTTGATGCAATCTTGTGGGGGCAGATGTTTTAGTGTTGATTAGGTTGTAATCTTTGGATTAGGTTGTTTCCATGGAGATGTGACCCACCCAACTGGTAAGTGATAACACTGATTAGATAATTTTCATGGAAGTGTGGCACTGTCCATTCAGTGTGGGCCTTGATTAGTTTACTAGAGCCCTATATTAGAGCTCAGACAGAAGGAGCTTGCTGCTGCAACTTACAGAGACATTTTGAAGATGGCCGTTGAAAGTAGAGTTTTGCTGATGCTTTGGAGGTACTAGCCCAGAGTTTTCCCTGAGAGGCTACAGCCAGGATAGACATTTTGGAGAATACCATTTTGAAACGCAACCTAGGAGTAAGCAGACACCAGCCACGTGCCTTCCCAGCTAACAGAGGTTTTCCAGATGCCAATGGCCTTCCTCCAGTGAAGGTACCTGACTGTTGATGCCTTACCGTGGACACTTTTCATGGCCTTCAGACTGCAACTTTGTAACCAAATAAATTCCCTTTATAAAAGCCAATCCATTTTTGGTATTTTGTATAACGGCAGCATTAGCAAACTGGAACATCCATCATCCCTGAAAATTTCCTTCTTCCCCTTTGAAGCTCTTCCTTCTCTCTGCCCTTGGCCTCAGGCAACCACTGATCTGCTTTTTATCATTATGGACTTAGTTTGAATTTTCCAGAATTTTATATAAATGGTTTCATGCAGTATGGACTCTTTTGTTTCTGGTTTCCTTCATTCAACATAATGATTTAAGATTCATTTCTGTTTTATTACTGTATCAGTTGTCCATCCTCCCCAACCCTATCCCTCCACTCTCTTTTTTTCTTCTTTTTCTTTTCCAGCTAAGTAGTATTCTGTTCTATGGATATGCCACTGTCTGTTTATCTGTTTACCTGTTGATTAATATTTAGGATATTTCCAGTTTTTGGTTATTAAGGATAAAGTTGCTCTGAACATTCATACGCATGTTTTTGTGTGGATTTATGTTTTCATTTCTTTTGGGTGAATACCTAGGTGTGGATGGCTGGATCCCATGGTACAGGAATGTCTAAGTTTTTAAGAGACTGCCAAATAGTTTTCCAAAGTGGTTGCACTGTGTTGCATGCCTACCAGCAGTTTCTGTGAGTTCCAGTTTCTCCACAGCCTCACCAACATTTGGCATTATTGGTATAGATCATATTTTTTAAGTGTAAATTCATGTAAATTAATGATTGCAAATGCATATAATTACATATATTACAAAAAGTCCTATAGAATTTTTGTTTTTTAGTGGCTGAAGAAATTTTCTGATATCTCCCTTCCTTTTTTTTTTTTAAATCTTCATTTTATTGAGATATATTCACATACCACGCAGTCATACAAAACAAATTGTACATTCGATTGTTCACAGTACCATTACATAGTTGTACATTCATCACCTAAATCAATCCCTGACACCTTCATTAGAACACACACAAAAATAACAAGAATAATAATTAAAGTGAAAAAGAGCAATTAAAGTAAAAAAGAACACTGGGTGCCTTTGTCTGTTTGTTTCCTTCCCCTATTTTTCTACTCATCTATCCATAAACTAGACAAAGTGGAGTGTGGTCCTTATGTCTTTCCCAATCCCATTGCACCCCTCATAAGCTACATTTTTATACAATTGTCTTCAAGATTCATGGATTCTGGGTTGTAGTTTGATAGTTTCAGTTATCTACCACCAACTACCCCAATTCTTTAGAACCTGAAAAGGGTTGCCTAAATTGTGTGTAAGAGTGCCCACCAGAGTGACCTCTCGGCTCCCTTTGGAATCTCTCTGCCTCTGAAGCTTATTTCATTTCCTTTCACATCCCCCTTTTGGTCAAGAAGATGTTCTCCATCCCCTGATGCCGGGTCTGCATTCCTCCCCGGGAGTCATATTCCACGTTGCCAGGGAGATTCACTCCCCTGGGTGTCTGATCCCACGTAGCGGGGAGGGCAGTGATTTCACCTTTCAAGTTGGCTTAGGCAGAGAGAGAGGGCCACATCTGAGCAACAAAGAGGCATTCGGGAGGAGGCTCTTAGGCACAATTACAGGGAGGCGTAGCCTCTCCTTTTCAGCAACAGTCTTCCCAAGGGTAAATCCTGTGGTAGAGGGCTCAACCCATCAAACCACCAGTCCCCTATGTCTATGGTCATGTTAGCAGCCATCGAGGTGGTGTAGGCCAATACCACTTTATTCTCCACAGGCTCCTCAAGGGGGCTCTACATATTTTTTTCCTTGTTTTTTTTTAACTTTTTTTTTTTAAATCAACTGTATGCAAAATAAAATAATAAAAAAAATATTAATAATAATTAAAAAAAAACTTACAATAAAAGAACATTTCAAAGAGACCATAACAAGGGAGTAAGAAAAAGACAACTAACCTAAGATAACTACTTTACTTCCAACATGTTCCTACTCTACCCCAAGAAAGTTACCTAATATAGCAACATTTCTCTGAACTTGTTCCTACTATACCCATCAGAAATTAACAGACCGTAGTCATTGCTGGGCATTCCCAGAACGTTAAATGTACCCATGATAGCTTATCTGTTCTTCTTGGATTATTGTTCCCCCTACCTTAATTGCTCTCAATTGCTAGTTCCCCTACATTCTACAATATAAACCATTTGTTTTACATTTTTCAAAACTCACATTAGTGGTAGCATATAATATTTCTCTTTTTGTGCCTGGCTTATTTCGCTTAGCATTATGTCTTCAAGGTTCATCCATGTTGTCATATGTTTCACAACATCGTTCCTTCTTACTGCCGTGTGGTATTCCATTGTGTGTATATACCACATTTTATTTATCCACTCATCTGTTGAAGGACATTTGGGTTGTTTCCATCTCTTGCCAATTGTGAATAATGCTGCTATGAACATTGGCGTGCAGATATCTGTTTGTGTCACTGCTTTCCGATCTTCCGGGTATATACCGAGAAGTGCAATCACTGGATCGAAGGGTAACTCTATATCTAGTTTTCTAAGGAACTGCCAGACTGACTTCCAGTCCCACCAACAATGAATAAGAGTTCCAATTTCTCCACATCCCCTCCAGCATTTGTAGTTTCCTGTTTGTTTAATGGTAGCCATTCTAACTGGTGTGAGATGGTATCTCATTGTGGTCTTAATTTGCATCTCTCTAATAGCTAGTGAAGCTGAACATTTTTTCATGTGTTTCTTGGCCATTTGTATTTCCTCTTCAGAGAACTGTCTTTTCTTATCTTTTGCTCATTTTATAATTGGACTGTCTGTACTATGGTCATTGAGTTGTAGGATTTCTTTATATATGCAAGATATCAGTCTTTTGTCAGATACATGGTTTCCAAAATTTTTTCCCATTGAGTTGGCTGCCTCTTTACCTTTTTGAGAAATTCCTTTGAGGTACAGAAACTTCTAAGCTTGAGGAGTTCCCATTTATCTATTTTTTCTTTTGTTGCTTGTGCTTTGGGTGTAAAGTTTAGGAAGTGGCCGCCTAATACAAGGTCTTGAAGATGTTTTCCTACATTATCTTCTAGGAGTTTTATGGTACTTTCTTTTATATTGAGATCTTTGATCCATTTTGAGTTAATTTTTGTGTAGGGGGTGAGGTAGGGGTCCTCTTTCATTCTTTTGGATATGGATATCCAACTCTCCCAGCCCCATTTGTTGAAAAGACCATTATGACTCAGTTCAGTGACTTTGGGGGCCTTATCAAACATCAGTCGGCCATAGATCTGGGGGTCTATCTCCGAACTGTCAATCCGATTCCATTGATCTATATGTCTATCTTTGTGCCAGTACCATGCTGTTTTGACAACTGTGGCTTTATAATAAGCTTCAAAGTCAGGGAGTGTAAGTCCTCCCACTTCGTTTTTCTGTTTTAGAGTGTCTTTAGCAATTTGAGGCATCTTCCCTTTCCAAATAAATTTGATAACTAGCTTTTCCAAGTCTGCAAAGTAGGTTGTTGGAATTTTGATTGGGATTGCATTGAATCTGTAGATGAGTTTGGGTAGAATTGACATCTTAATGACGTTTAGCCTTCCTATCCATGAACATGGAATATTTTTCCATCTTTTAAGGTCCCCTTCTATTTCTTTTAGTAGAGTTATGTAGTTTTCTTTGTATAGGTCTTTTACATCTTTGGTTAAGTTTATTCCTAGGTACTTGAATTTTTTAGTTGCTATTGAAAATGGTATCTTTTTCTTGAGTGTCTCTTCAGTTTGTTCATTTCTAGCATATAGAAACATTACTGACTTACATGCATTAATCTTGTATCCCGCTACTTTGCTAAATTTGTTTATTAGCTCTAGTAGCTGTATCATCGATTTCTCAGAGTTTTCCAGATATAAGATCATATCATCTGCAAACAATGACAGTTTTACTTCTTCCTTTCAAATTTGGGTGCCTTTTATTTCTTTGTCTTGCCAGATTGCCCTGGCTAGCACTTCCAGCACAATGTTGAATAACAGTGGTGACAGCGGGCATCCTTGTGTTGTTCCTGATCTTAGAGGGAAGGCTTTCAGTCTCTCACCATTGAGTACTATGCTGGCTGTGGGTTTTTCATATATGCTCTTTATCATATTGAGGAAGTTTCCTTCAATTCCTACCTCTTGAAGTGTTTTTATCAAAAAGGGATGTTGGATTTTGTCGAATGCGTTTTCAGCATCTATTGAGATGATCATTAGATTTTTCCCTTTCGAATTGTTAATGTGTTGTAATACATTGATTGATTTTTTTATGTTGAACCATCCTTGCATGCCTGGAATGAACCCCACTTGGTCATGGTGTATGATTTTTTTAATGTGTCTTTGGATTTGATTTGCAAGTATTTTGTTGAGGATTTTTGCATCTATATTCATTAGGGAGATTGGCCTGTAGTTTTCCTTTTTTGTAGCATCTTTGCCTGGTTTTGGTATTAGATTGATGTTAGCTTCATAAAATGAGTTAGGTAGTGTTCCATTTTCTTCAATGTTTTGAAAGAGTTTAAGTAAGATTGGTGTCAGTTCTTTCTGAGAAAGTTTGGTAGAATTCCCCTGTGAAGCTATCTGGCCCCGGGCATTTATTTGTGGGAAGATTTTTGATGACTGACTGGATCTCTTTGATTGTGATTGGTTGGTTGAGGTCTTCTGTTTCTTCTCTGGTCAGTCTAAGTTGTTCATATGTTTACAAGAAATTTTCCATTTCCTCTAAATTATCCAGTTTTTTGCCATACATTTGTTCATAGTATCCTCTTATAATTCTTTTAATTTCTTTGGGATCTGCAGTTATGGCACCCTTTTCATTCATTATTTTGTTTATATGGGTCTTCTTTCTTTTTGATTTTGTCAGTCTAGCTAGGGGCTTGTCAGTCTTGTTGATCTTCACAAAGAACCAACTTTTGGTGATATTTATCCTCTCTATTGTTTTTTTGTTCTCTATGTCATTTATTTCTGCTTTAATCCTTGTTATTTCTTTTCTTCTACTTGGTTTAGGAGTGGTTTGCTGTTCATTTTCTAGCTTCTTTAGTTGATCCATTAGTTCTTTGATTTTGGCTTTTTCTTCCTTTTTAATATATGCATTTAGTGCTATAAATTTCCCCCTCAGTGCTGCTTTTGCTACATCCCATAGGTTTTGGTATGTTGTGTTCTCATTTTCATTCATCTCTACATGTTTAGCAATTTCTCTTGCTATTTCTTCTTTAACCCACTGATTGTTTAGGAGTGTGTTGTTTAACCTCCAGGTATTTGTGAATTTTCTAAGTCTCTGATGGTTATTGACTTCTAATTGTATTCCACTGTGGTCAGAGAATGTGCTTTGAATAATTTCAATCTTTTTAAATTTATTGAGCCTTGTTTTATGTCCCAGCATATGATCTATTCTGGAGAAAGTTCCATGAGCACTAGAGAAGTATGTGTATCCTGGTGATTTGGGATGTAATGTTCTATATATGTCTGTTAAATCTAATTGATTTATCAGATTGTTTAGGTTTTCAATTTCCTTACTGGTCTTCTGTCTGGTTGATCTACCTATAGGAGAGAGTGATGTGTTGAAGTCTCCCACAATTATTGTAGAAACATCAATTGCTTCCTTTAGTTTTGCCAGTGTTTCTCTCATATATTTTGTGGCACCTTGATTGGGTGCATAAACATTTATGATTATTATTTCTTCTTGTTGAATTGCCCCTTTTATCAGTATGTAGTGGCCTTCTTTGTCTCTCAAAACATCCCTGCATTTAAAGTCTATTTTATCTGAGATTAATATTGCTACACCTGCTTTCTTTTGGCTGTAGCTTGCATGAAATATTTTTTTCCATCCTTTCACTTTCAATTTCTTTGTGTCCCTGTGTCTAAGATGAGTCTCTTGTGTACAACATATTGATGGTTCATTTTTTTAATCCATTCTGTGAATCTATATCTTTTAATTGGGGAGTTTAATCCATCTACATTCAACATTATAACCATGAAGGCATTTCTTGAATCAGCCATCTTATCCTTTGGTTTATGTTTGTCATATACATTTTTCCTCTCTGTCTATTAATATCCTTTAATGTACCCATACGGAATCTCTTTAGTACTGAAACTTTCTCCAAGTCTCTCTGTCCTTTCTTTGTTTCTCTGTCTGTAGGGCTCCCTTGAGTATCTCCAGTAGGGCAGGTCTCTTGTTAGCAAATTCTCTCAGCATTTGTTTGTCTGTGAAAAATTTAAGCTCTCCTTCACATTTGAAGGAGAGCTTTGCTGGATAAAGTATTCTTGGCTGGAAATTTTTCTCACTCAGAATTTTAAATTTATCTTGCCACTGCCTTCTCGCCTCCATGGTGGCCGCTGAGTAGTCACTACTTACTCTTATGCTGTTTCCTTTGTATGTGGTGAATTGTTTTTCTCTTGCTGCTTTCAGAACTTGCTTCTTCTCTTCTGTGTTTGACAGTGTGATCAGTATATGTCTCGGAGTGGGTTTATTTGGATTTATTCTATTTGGAGTTCACTGGGCATTTATGATTTGTGTGTTTACGGTGTTCAGAAGATTCGGGAAGTTTTCCCCAACAATTTCTTTGAATACTCTTCCTAGACCTTTACCCTTTTCTTCCCCTTCTGGAACACCAATGAGTCTTATATTTGGACGGTTTATATTATCTATCATATCCCTGAGGTCCATTTTGATTTTTTCAATTTTTTTCCCCATTCTTTCTTTTGTGCTTTCATTTTCCTTTCTATCATCTTCCAGGTCACTGATTCATTGTTCAACTTCCTCTAGTCTTGTACTATGAGTGTCCAGAATCTTTTTAATTTGGTCAACAGTTTCTTTAATTTCCATAAGATCATCCATTTTTTTATTTAGACTTGCAATGTCTTCTTTATGCTCTTCTAGGGTCTTCTTGATATACTTTGTATCCCATACTATGGTCTCATTGTTCATCCTTAGTTCTTTGAGTAGCTGCTCTAGGGACTGTGTCTCTTCTGATCTTTTGATTTGGGTGCTTGGGCTTGGGTTATCCATATCGTTTGTTTTTTTCATATGCTTTAGAGTTTTCTGTTGCTTTTGGCCTCTTGGCATTTGCTTAACTTGATAGGGTTCTTTTAGGATTTGTAGACCACTTGAAGTCCTTATCTCCAATTTATCAGATCTACAGCTTCTTCTCTTCCGTGGAGTACACTTTCTCTAACTAACCAGCAGGTGGCGTCCACGAGCCACCTGTTCTCCAAAAGCCAGTTCTCCCCTGCTTTGCCTTTGTGGTGAGTGGGGGAGTGAGTCTTGTGGGGTCCAATTGGTGTACCAAGCTTGCGTGTATAGTTGGTGTTGCCCGCCCTGTATAAGGTGCGTGTGTCTGGGCAGTCAGGGAGGGGGGGTGGCTCTAACAATCAAATCTCCCTGCTGTTCCTGGAGTTTTAAAGCTGCTGCAATAGTCTAATCCTTCAGTTCAGTCCTGCCACAGTTTGTCTCTGCCACTGACCCACAAGACCTTGGTATTGGCGTATGGCTCCTGAGACTTGCTAGTGGGTCCGTCTTCCAGGCCGTGAACCCCCTGGTCCTCTGTTGAGGGATGACTGTGCTATGTCACAGGTGAATGCCGTCCCCCCAGGGCAGTTCTGGGCTGCTCGGCTGTGTAGGGAGGCTCCCAGTCTGCTGAAATGATGGCTGAATGGGGCTTTGTTAATTCACACTGCTCTACCTTCCCACCTCTGGGACAACCGGCTGAGGTTGCAGGGAAGGCTAATGTCCACTCCCAGTTTTGTGGTGTGTGCATGTTATTTGAAGCACTTCCGTCACACTGGGTTGTCTGGGGGCAGCTCTGGGCTATGGGGCTGGCAACGGGCAGGAGTGTTTCCTGTCCACCAGGATGATGGCTGTGAGCAGATCCCCCATTTTCTTGGGAAGTTGTGGTATTTAGTGAATTTTCTCAGCCACTGGATTATTGCCTTTTGTCTCAGAGCTCTCTTAGTTCTGCTTTTGTCTTGACCTGCCCAAATTGCAAGTCTTTGAGGCTTTCTGTATTGGGCTTCTTAGAGTAACTGTTTTAGAAACAGGAAAAAAAAAAAGATTAAAAAAAAAAAAAGCCCTCCTCGCAGATCTAATGGGTTATTGAAATGCTAAGAGACAAAGCAATTAGGGCCATTAAGGAAAGATCCAGGAGGCAGAGAGATCAGTTTTTCTTTGTGATTTGCATATGAGCCTCAGGGCCTGAGCTCTGCCCTTCCCCTTTCTATGTTCACCAGAACTCCAAAAATCCTCTGCTTTTATTTTGGAGTTTTTCTTGCTGTTTTTTCCTATGCCTGTCTCCTCTCTGCTGGGCTGGCTGCTCTCAGATTCTCTGGTGTCTGGTCTCAGTCTATCTGTGGATCAGTAGAATGAGTTTCCGATAAGAGCTGCCACTGCAGTTCTCCCTTCTCCTTCCCGGAGCTGACAGCCCCTCCTCCCACGGGACCGAGCCTGGCAGGGAGGGGCGCGGGTCCCCTGGCCGCAAAAACCCACAGATTTTGCTGATCTCAGCAGTTCCACGTTTTCATGAGTGTTGTATGAAGTATGCCCAAAGTCTAATTGCTCTATGGTGTCCAGTCCATGCAGTTTGTGGCTTTCTACCTACTTTCCTGGAGGAGTAACTAAAATATACAGCTCACCAGTCAGCCATCTTGCCCTACCTCCCTCCTTTCTCTCTCCCTTCCTTTTTAATTCTCTTATATTTCATTAAATCAGACACTTAGGAAAGAAACTTCATATTCTTCAGGTCATGAAGGGACTCTAATCATTGTAGCTATTGTAGCTAACTATTGTAGCAAAAGGCATCACTTCTAGTATCTTGATAGAAATGCTGTCATTTCTTAAATATCTGTATTAAAACTGGGGCACAAAGGAGGAGAAAAAAGTGATTAAAAATTGTATGTGGGAATGGAAGACTAGGTTGGAAAATGGTGATTTCCATTATAGTTCTGATTATCTATGATCACACTGGTCTCCTCAAACAATAGCTCCACCTATAGATTTCCAAGCCTGGGCAGCCAAATTGGACCACGCCACATTTGCCAGCCTCTAGGATGCTTTCCTCAGTTTTCCATTCTCCACCATTGCTCTGGCTATGTTAAACAGGGCCTCCTAGGAGGTTGGCAGCAGCCTTGGCTAATTCTCTAGTTTGCTTTGTGGGTGCTATTGCCACCATCATTACCTCTAGTATTAAGTTACTTTCAGAGTGAACAAAGCAGCTGGAGTAAGGTAGAGGTGGAAAGTCCTGGTGAGTTGGAAGATATGGGTAGGCAGTCACTGAGGTACCATCTGGCAATGGCAAGTACACTGGGAAGTCTTGCGTGCAGTGTGAGCTCCCAGACGTGCTGATGGTGTTTATGAATGTGTGAGGTTCCAGTGTAAGGCGAATGTGTAAAAGTGGAGAGAAAAGGAGGAGAGAGAAAAGGGAGAGAACTAGAAAACAGAAAAAACATTTGACAAGCAAGGAAAGGAGCCTTCTAAAAATATGCAAAAGCTGTACAAGAAAGCTTCCCATTTTGACCATAAAAACACTCACTCTGGTCCTCTGCATGCTTATTGCAATGGCTTTAGTACCTGCACCATAGGAGTGACTTGCTGTACCTGGATGTGTCACCCCTGTCATTGGATCCTTACCTAAATCGTAGCATATGCCAGAGGGAGTTGTGAAAAAGGGAGAATGATCCCTGGGAGGAGATCAGAAGCCTGGCTCTGCTGTTTCCCAAACTTGACTTCTCTGGGCCTCAATTTCCCTCTCTGTAATGCAGCAGAGATAACATCCTTGTGAAGGGGCTATTGTGAAGATCAAAATGAGATGATGTGAAAGTTGGCACTCAATAATGGCTTATTCATTCATGATATTTTAACATTTTCTAGTTTTGAAACTGTATTCATGAGAGTTCTGAACAATTTTTGAATTGTCATATGTTTTAAGGGCTTAATGGTAACACAGGATTAAAAAATTCTTCTTCTGGGTGTCTTTTACTTTTCTTTTTCATTATTAGATCCTGATACTCACAGACAGGCAGCATTTGAAGGAGAAAGATCATGGCTCACAAAAGTTGAATTCTTTCTACTCAGTTACTAAAGCTTAGCATATTTTTGCCCCCCTCGTTACAGATCTCCTACTATTTGGCCTTGCAGAATTGCACCAAACCTGTCTTTGTCTCAAGCATTCTCCACAATTTTTCTCTAGTGAACACTGGAACGAGGTTTGTTACCAAGATGCCTGCTGTTTCCATGCCTACAAGTCCTGTTTTCCGAACTGGCTATCTCAGGCTGGCAAGAGTGAACTGACTTGCCTCCAGAAGCATTTTAAACTTCCTGAAACAGATCCCACAGATCCTCTGCAGTGTTCTTTGTTAAGGTCAAGGTTCATGGTTTCTTGACAAATAGGATGATCTTCTGTAATTCTCCATCTGAATTGTAACATCCATTGGCGGTCGTTCTGTAGCTGTCAATAAAAAGACTCATTTTCCCACGGACCCTCCTTCTCTGGATCCTGTGTAAGCTTTGATCTCCAGCTACTTTTCTGGTGATTTTGGTTTCTGGAACTTTTTCTGTTCTGATTGAATGTGAATCTTCAATCTGCCTTGGCAGTAACTGCCCATGGCATCTGTCACTGAAGACTAAAAATAGCACGATGAAGCCCAAAGCCTTCTCCAAGGAAATAAACTCAAATAACATAACTGGATTTTTCCTGGTTATCTTGCAGATATCTGTGTGACCAGACGTCTACCAATGGTGGTGAGATCATTTCTAGTCTCCTCTTAATCTGTTGGCAGCCAGCTTCTGAAAGCTTCTCGAGAGTTTTTCCTTTTTTTCCACCGAGTCCAAGGCAGCCAGCAGTTTTGAAACTTTGCATATTGGATTGTCATCTTGATTTTCATAAGTAACTTTGTAAGGTTTATTTTCCTTTCTTTCCTTAATTTCAGGCTTTTTTTTTTTTTTTTTTTTTTTTGGTTCTGCTATTTCACAGTGGTTGCTAAGAAAGAAGCTTCTCTGTTTATAGGCCCCTAATAAATAGTGACAGCTGAAAGACAAATATGGTGTTGTGTTTGCAGGAGGAAGATGGAAGGAGGCCAGTAATTAGCAGCCTCCAAGCACAAACATTCACAATGAAGCCTTTGAGCGTGTTGGCTGGCATTGTACTTCCACAGATTGCTTTGAATAATTTAAAAAGGTGCTTGTCTCGTACCTTCAGTGACAAATTTATTTCCAGAAATCAGCCAGGGTTGTATAACTTGAGAGGATTATAAAGTGACATGGTCTTTTTTGGATCTCAAAAAAAAAAAAAAAAAGCTTTTGCTTAACAGGAGCCAAATCTCAGCCATGTTTGTATCCATTTTCAGAGCAGGATTTTCTGACTTGTGGATTAGAGGCTGGAGTGTCACAAACCAATAAAGGGCAGCAGGGGTTGAGTTCATTCATACCCACCTTTCTTGCCCCCTTCCTTGGGGGATATAATCCATTTTGGCATCCTTGCTCTGGGGCAAGATGGTGAGGACTGGGTTGGAGGTTAGAGAATCATTATGCAACGATTAGAGATAAAAAGTGTTTTTTTATTCAACACTAATATAAAAGTGCACATTTGTGTTCTTCATTTCAAAATTACAGTATAAAAGAAAAGGTTATCTGAGACCAAATAAAGGGCCCTGAAATGATAGAAAGGAGGCTTCTTGGAGATGGGTCTGGTCTTCTGTCAGAGGCAACAGCCCAAGGTCAGAAAAGCAATGACTGGTGCTTGTTGGCACTGGGCATGCTCTACGATCTCTTTACAGACACGTGAACTCATTTAATCCTCCCCACAATCCTACGAGGTAGGTACTGCTGTTTTCCTAATTTACAAGGAAACAAAGGTGACAAACAGCTTGTCCAAACTCTGCAGTAAATAGTGGAGCTGGGTTTGAAGCCAGGTGGTCTGGTTCAGAACCCCTGCTCACAACTGCTGCCCTATGCTGCCCTGGTGGTTCTCAAACCCTGAGATTTTGCCCTCCATCTTTTAGTTTTATCAACAGCATTTGCTGGCTCTGGGAAGACTGCCTTGAAAAAAATTGCCTTCCACTGACCTAGTAAAGGAGAAGGCCTGGCTTGTCTCTCTTCTTGTCCCCTACGCATTCTCTAAAGAGAACATTGTCTGCATGGGTAGAATCCTGAAACGACTACAGGGGAAACATATAGATGTGAAAAGAATATTGAAAGATTTAACATTAATATTTTCAACCCAGCACACAGTACAAAGTTTGAACTTCTCAGTTGAGTATTGCTACTTCACTTTTTTTTTTTTTTTAAGGCTTAAGTGCCTGGATTGGTTACTTAGTTTGGGGTCTAAGTTATGACGGAAACCATCCTCAGGCAAATGATACTGGGGGATCAACTTGTCCTCAGTGAAGAGAAATTTGAGTTTCTAGTGGAGAGCTGAGAAACATATACATTAATAGAAAACTGGCTAAGCACAGCTTGTCATTGCCTTCAAGATGAAAGTCAAACATCTAGTGGGCAAGGCCCCTACTTGTGTTTTCATCCTCCCAGCAGGTGATTCTGTAAATGCAGTTCTCCCTGACTTTAATTCTTTCCTCTTCTTCTCCTAGAAACCTCTAGTGTAATTCTTCTCTTTTAATAACTCAGATGATGACACGATATTTTGCACACTTGTTTTAAAACAAACTTGGATAGCAAAATGCTGGGAAAAAACTCAAAATTTCCATAAACAGGAGACTGCTGAAGACTCTTTGGGGTTGAGAGGAGACTTACTTTACATTTTATACCTGCCTGTGCCGTATGATTATTTTGTAAAATGTGCATATTATTATTCTGAAATAGAAATCAAGTTAGTTAGAAATAATAAATATTAATATTAAACATTATATATAAATATACATTATATATTATTATATATTATATATTATTAAAATAAATGTTAATTAATTTTAATATTGGTGGAGCATATCATTTATGTTGCAAGGCTTTGAGGGAAGTTTTGGGAAGCTCTTCAGCTGGGTAGGGAGGGAGAAGTGGGATTCATAAGGTATGGAAGATGATAGGCACACAGGGGGCTGTAACACAAGCTGCTAAATGCTCCTTTAGGAGCGAGATTAACTTGCTATGGGAGCACAGAGGAAGCAGAGGGGGGAAGGAATGGGAGCCCTGGAGAAGGACTTGGAAAGGAGATATTTTAGCTGAAATTGAAGGAGTCGTTCACTCGTTCCAAAAATATAGTTGAATGCCTCCCATAGGCTAGACAGTGTAACAGGTGCAGGGAACACAGCGGTGAAAGGAACAGGCCCAGGCCCACCCTCAGAGCAGACACAGACCTGCTGAGAGGATGTGAGCTGGCGAGGCCGGGGGTTGGCAAGAGGAGGCAGCCGTGGGCGGTGATCCCGACGGCTGGAGGGTGTCAGCAGCGACAGATGCCAGCGTCTGCCAAGAGTCCAGTCGGGACCCGATGTACGTGCGGGGCAGAGAGCAGAGCTGTCAGGGGCCCACTCCGCCCGGGCCTGGGGGAACGACGGCTTAGCCTCCTGCCGCTGCTGGGGGGCTCAGCAAGTCTGCCCTGGGGAGGAGGAAACAAGGGGAGAAACGAATCTGCCCAGGAGCGTACTCGAAGCTTAATGAGTATTTACCAAAATTAAATAGTCTGAAAGTGGTAGAGAGTGAGATATTACTGATGGGTAAATTTGAGTGAAAGTATGTTTTCACTGCCACCCAGCTTTGTGGGGGTTCATGGAGGCAATTATATTATATGATTCTATTTATATGAAATATCCAAAATAGTCAAATCCATAGAGACAGAAAGTAGTGATTGCCAGGGGTTTGGGGGAAGGGAAATTGGAAGTGACTGCTAATGTGTACAGAATTTCTTTTTAGGCAAATGAGAGCATTCTGGAATTAGACAGCAGTGATGGTTGTACAACTTTGAATATGCTAAAAATTACTGAATTATATACTTAGAAAGGGTGAATCTTGTAGTACATGGATTCTATATCAATTTTTTAAAAAAATAAAAGATTAGCTAGATTAAAGGAAATGAGGGAGCTATGATTTTCTTCCCACATCTGAGTATCAGTATGAATGAAGTCCACTCTATGTGATAATTGTTAATTAAATTTTTAAGTTAAATCCAAACATCCTGATATTAGATAACCATGTCTATATATAGCTTAGGTTGTTTCTACCAAAATAATAAACTTTAGAAAGTGCTCAATTGGTAATCAGGGTTTAGAACAACTACCACTTGAAGCAAAAAGTACTTAGGTGTTCCCACAATTAAGAAAATGAAAGAGCAACAAAGAGACAATGGCAATTACATGCAATACGTGATCCTAGATGAGATCTGACCAGAGAGGAGGACAGGCTCAAAGGGACATTATTGGGACATTTGAAAAAACTGGAATATGAACTGTAGGTTTATATCAATGTTACATTTCTTGAACTGAATAACTGCACTTAAGGTGGTTACAAAAGTGAATACCCTTGTTCTTAGGAAATGTACATGACAGTATTAACTATTCAAGGAGCATGATATAACAGCCTACACTCATGCTCAAAAAATGTATTGATAAATAGGTAGATAGGTAGGTAGATGATAGATAGATAGAAAGATAAACAGATTAAACGATATGGAAAATTTGGCAAAATGTTGAAATTGGTGGATCTGGGTATCTGCCAGTGGGGATGGAGGCTTGTTGGAGTTCTCTGTATGAGGTTGATAATATTTTTGTGACTTTCCTGTAAATTTGAAAGTATTTCAAAATAAAAAATTAAAAAATGTCCAAAAGTTTTTAGAAGAGTCAGAAAACTATGCAAAAATAAAGAAGTCCACAAGGTGTATAGTCAATGTGAGATGCAATCTTATCTTTGTCTTTATTTCTTGACACAAGTAAATCTAAATACTTTCAGTTGTCAGTGCTGTTTTACCTTTTGATTTCTTTCATCCTTTGCAGATAAGAAATGGTAAAATTTGTTCACTAAATCAGAGCACTTGTCAAAAACATACATTATGTACTTCTTGACATTAAATATAGTTCAGAACAAATTACTGAATTAAAAAAAAATTTCCTTCTTGGCTTTTAGGGCCATTTATATTGTTACAACAAAAAACTTGTATGTGGAAAGTAAATTACTGTCAGTCCATTTTAAGAGCAAGAGTGAAAGTGGGTCTTTTCTTTTACTGTTTTTATCATTTCTGCAACTTGCTGGGCTTGAAGTCTCATAGTCAACTGCTGATTCCACCATTTCCTTCAATCCCTGGATAACCAGTGGCCAAGTCTTTCTTGTTTTATTTTTATAATTTTTTTTTTTTTTGAGTAATTAACTGCCCTAATTCAGACTTGCTGTTCCCGCCACGGGGCCCACGTTACTGACTTCTCAGCGTCTCTGTCATGCCGACCTTCTACAGCTCTGTGCTGCCCAGGGCCCTCTCCACACACTTGCTCACCAAATCTCACTTTTACCTCAGTTTATTTTCCTTGCAAAGCCATATCATCACCAACATTTCTTTCTTTTCCCAATTCTGTCTTATCTTTGCAGAGAAGTAATTTTGCCACTTAGAGATGCCTTTGCAGAAGAATCGTTCTTTTTTTTGTAGCTCCTTGACCATTCATCATTCATATTTCCTGTCAAGTGGGAGTCATCCCTGTTTAACTGCTTGAAATCCTTTCTGGAGTAAGAAGGCATGGAAGTAAAAAATGTGTGTGTACTTTGGTGTCTGGATGACTTGGTCTCCCTCAAATTGTGTGCCCGTGTACCGTAATTGTCTCTCTCTCTGAGACAACTTGAGTGCTGGAGAATCACCAAATATTATAAGTAAAAAATACACAAGATATTTTAATTCTTATTTCTCTAATGTTCTCTATATTTTGGACTGATTTTTCTAAATTCCCTTCATTAAGATTCAGAATCCTCCAAGTCTCAGTTCAAAGCATTCTTTGTTTGCATATTCAAGCCTGGTGTTTCCTTGTTCTCTGTAGGTTTATGTCTTGGCTGACTCTTTTTTTCTTAAATATCTTTATAATGAAGGTGAAATCTTAAAATACTTTTTTTTCTTCCCTGAGTTAAAAATCTTTGCCTCTTCTGCTCTTAACTTTCATCTGAATATGTTTTTTTATGGGGGAAATACTGGGAAAATAGCCAAGGTAATGTAATCTGTGTTCTATGATTCGAAAACAGAATGATGCAAGCTACTGTTTTCCAAGCTATTATCTTGTGAAAAGATTCCTACTTCCTTTTATCAAATTAATAACTCATTGTAAAGGGGTCAGTTCAGGGAGTTTTTCCATAATGTAGAGAAGAGATCCATGCATACTTAGCTGGAGGAGGAAGGAAGAAGTTTGGGATATACTGGAAGAAAAGCCTGGCCATCTTCTGGTCTTAGAGGATGGTAGAAAGATGGAGAAGGAGAGAAAGGATGAAAAGACTGAAGCTTCTCTCAATTTCCCCTATGGAGGTGTGTGCTATAAGGTGAGTGAACTTCAAGAACAATCTGGACCTCAGTCTATCAAAGTAAGCTGGACAGAGTGGTGTGGTCAGGCAGAAAGAGGGCTTTGGTGGTCAGCATTTCCAGGCTGCCCTCATATTCCATACGATGGGGCTGCAGAGTTGAAGGATGGAGGATCTGCAGTGGTGCCGTGATGGTAGAGTGACCGCACAGTAGCGGCTGGGTGCACTGCTGGGCCAGACGTCTTGAGAAAGAGCAAGCTCTAGGAGCTAAGGTGAGGTTGAGTAAGCTAGGAAGTGATAATCCTAACCAAACCAAGGGAGATGAGATTACCAATTACACCATCCTCAATTTTAGTCTTGAAGACCAGGAGGGCAGCTGTACTCAGGGACAAGGGACACAGTCCTGGAGTCTAGAAGAGATAAAGGACGTTGTGCCACTAGGAGGATGTTAAAGTCTCCTTTCCCCCATTCACCCAGAACCATATTGGGAAGGAAGCTAAGAGGGAAGTCTATTCTGAAAGACTGAGTATTTTTATCCTGATGAGTGGTCATTTGCTAATATGGTTACTTAAGTCTCTGGAATGAATTGAATTTAAAGAAGAATATAATATAATATAATATAATATAATATAATATAGTACAGTATAATATAATAATATAAAATAATAGTAATATATATTACATATACTTTTTTTTTGTTAACCAGAGGGTAGGACTTGAAAGCTACAATAGTTGAGAAATTACATATTTTAGGCTTATTTGTCTGTGTGTAAATTCTATATTTGACCTCACTGAACTTTTTTCTTATGTTGTACAAAGTACATCTTAATTGTAAAACGTTTGGAAAATAAAAGTATCCATAATCTATTAAGATATGGCTGTAATCAACATTTTCTTGAATGATTATTTTCCCAATCTTATTTCAGTGTATATGTATTTATATATTATTGAACCCCCTGAAATTACTTGACTGTTTTGACTTATGAAATTTGTTAATTTCATACATAATTTCAAACCTAATACATTTTTTCTAGGCATATACACATAAACACCCACAACACCTTTGTCCTAGGTAAGTATATACATATGTAAAAATATACATTCTTTGTTACAAAAATGGGATCATATTTTGTATGTAACTTTTTTCACTTAACAATATATTGTGAATGTCTTTATCTATCATTAAATATCTTTCCATAAGACCATTTTTCATAATTAAAACTGCACAGTTTATTTAACCATTCCCCTATTGTTAGATATTTAGTGTTTTTTATAAGTAATTATTTGATGTCAGAAATAACATGGCAATAAATAAACATGTTAAATATTTGAACACTTCCCTAATTTTCCCTTAGAATAAATATATAGAAACATCATTACTGGGAAGACAAATATACAATATTTTAGAGCTTTGTTATGAATTGTCAGATTGTCATAAAAGATCTCATCAATTTACATTCCCACTAAAACTATATGGAGACAAATTTTTGCATGTTAACAAATTCGTTGGGTGAAAAATGTTAACATTTTATTTTATTTTGAATCACGGGTTGAATCACTTTCATAAGCTTAGCAGTTCTTTGTTTCTTCTGTCTTAATCTTTTTCTGAACTGCCTCTTCATGTCCTTTGTTTAGTTCTGTATTTTTTTGGGGGGTGGGGGGTGTACAGTGACTTTATTGGTGGTCCGTGACAAGTAGGGCTCTCTAAGCAACTCCTCTTCTTCAGGGGTCTGGGATGGAAGCTATGGAGGAAGGGAAATACTCAGTGTCTGGGGACCGAGCTGGGGCAAGGACTCCCCAGCAGCTGACAGCCTCTCTCTTCCTTGCCTGCTGTCGCTGGGGCTGTGGTGGTCCAGGGGCTCTTCCTCCTTGGAGACCATGTAGACCCTAAGGGCCACCACCCTGCTGCTGTAGCCAAATTCATTGTCATACCAGGAAATGAGCTTGACGAAGTGGCCATCGAGGGCAATGCCAGCCCCAGCATCAAAAGTGGAAGAGTGGGTGTTGAGAAAGTCGCAGGAGACAACCTGGTCCTCAGTGTAGCCCAGGATGCCCGTTAGGGGGCCCTCTGATGCCAGCTTCACCACCTTCTTGATGTCATCGTATTTGGCCACTTTCTTCAGTCAGTAGGTCAGATCCTCGACGGACACATTGGGGAGGGGGGTGACGTGGAAGGCCAGGCCCACATGCTTCCCGTTCAGCTCCAGGGTGACCCTGCCCACTGCCTTGGCAGTGCTGGTAGATGCAGGGATGATGTTCTAGGCAGACCCACGGCAGTCAGGCCACATTTAACCAGAGAGCCTATCCACAGTATTCTGGGTGGCACTGATGGTGTGGATGGTGGTCATGAGTCCCTACACGATGCCAAAATTGTCATGGGTGACCTTGGCTATGGGCCAGGCAGTTGGTGGTGCAGCAAGCATTGCTGATGATCTTGGAGTTGTCACACTTCCCATGGTTCACGGCCATCATGACATGGGGGCATCAGCCGAAGGGGCAGGGATGACGACTCTTTTGGCACCACCCTTCAACTGAGCCCCAGCCTTCTCCGGGGTCACGAAGACACCAGTGGACTCCACAACATATTCAGCACCAGCATCACCCCCATTTGATGTTGGTGGGACCTCGCTCCTGAAAGATAATAATGGGATTCCCATTGATGACAAGCTTCCCATTCTCAGCCTTGATGATGCCTTTGAGCTTGCCATGGGTGGAATCACACTGGAACATGTAGACCATGTAGTTGAAGTCAATGAAGAGGTCACTGATGGCAACAACCTGCACTTTGCCAGAGTTTGCAGCAGCCCTAATGACCAAGAGCCCAATATGGCCAAATCCTATTATTCCGACCTTCACTATCATGTCTCAGGGATGCAGCTGGCACTGCACAAAAAGATGCAGCTGTCTGTCAAGCAGGGAGGAGCAGAGAGCTAGTTCTGTATTCTTAACTGCAAGTGCCCATGTAGGACCCTGAGCTCACAGCCTGACCTCTCATCACTAATTCTTGTTCCCTTCCCCAGGCAGAGTTTCTAGCTTCAGAACCAGTTTCATGAATTTCTACTTCTTTGAGGGCCATATCCAGTTTGCCTTTCAGTCTGCTAGAAGTTTTTCCTGAAACATTTCCCATAAAGACTTCATGGACAGTTTAGAAATGGAAGGATCTTAATGATTTGGTTTATTTTCTTCATTTTACCAATGATGATGTTGACATCCTGGCCATTCCAGTAACTTTCTCAAGGTCACAGAGCATATTAGGGCAGAATGTGGTGCTCTATGATTCTAGGATCTAGAATTCTCTTCTGCCTGTGCAACCATCACATCTCAGTCCTTCTAGGACACCTGCCTCCTTGGTCACAGACCAGGCCTCTGCGGTGGAACCATCAGGGTAACCGGCGCCTGGTATCTCTTTTTCCAATTCTTCTGCTCCACTCCCATTCTATTTCTAGCCTCCAGCTCTGTTTTTATGTCACTTCTTTCTTAAGAGTTAGCTTACTGTGAAAACTAATAATCTTTGTATCTGCTTTAAAAATTTCTTCTTGATTTAACATGTATTTTTAAATGCCTTATTCTGTTTGTCTTCTTCAAAAATCTAGACCATAGTACTTGGCAGTGTAGCCAGGAGGAATATATAAGAAATACATTCAAATGTTTGATGCTAATTAGAATCAGCCAAGATTATAACTTCAAAAGGAAAAGGATGGCAGGGAACTAGCCTTCATTTAGTGCCAACCATGGTTTAGACTCTGTTTGTATATTTTATCTTATTTACTCCTCAGATAAACATTGTGTGATAATTTTTTTTATTGTACTCATTTGATAAGCTGAGGTTGTCACCAGTTCAAAGTCACTTCCTTAGACACCTAATGAGACTGAAAAATTTGCTTTTTATATTGTTGTATAGGAGTTGGGTTGGCAAAGTGAGGCATTCACTCTTTTATACCCTGAATCCCAGTACAATCCCCAAATTATGTGTTAATATCAGCAGCCCCACACAGTCAAATAAGAGGCTTAGACACATTTGGGTTTGAAGTTTACATGGTGGTCCTCTTCATTGCTTTAAATCTTTTCTTGCAGGACAGAATGGCCTCGGATGTAGAAAGATTATTTATATTCCCATTTGGGAAATAGGTCACCCCATCTATGCATCATGAGCGTTGAGAAGGATGTTGGTTTCCAATACAGCTGTCTAGCAATTTATCTTTGATAGTGAAAGAAATACTGTGGCCCCATTAATCCATGGGCAGATGTCTGCTAAGCTTTGTCATATCATCTGACAGCTGACCAAAGGCATATGTGTGTGTTGAGGGATGTTGGTGGGTGGGAGGTCTAGACAGCACTGAGCTCAGAGTTTATAAGCATTTGAAATGTCTCCGTTAGCAGAGAGAAAGAGAGAGTGAGAGAGAGGACGTGTTTTGGGGGCTTCGATGTAATTACTTTGAACAAATACCAGAGTTTTTCCTTTGAACAAAGTTAAAGATACACTGAGTTCTAACTTATTTCTGTTTGCAAGTAAGTTGCTTTCTTTGCTGAAGATCTGTTTGCAAGTAAGTTGCTTTCTTTGCTGAAGAGTTAGGGTGAAAAAGCCTATAGTCTTAGGGTGAAGCCTGTGCTATCAGCAAATCTGATAAGCTGTCTGACAACTGGTTAGTTTGTACAGGAGCAGCCTTTGAAGGAGGACATTCTTTTAAAAATAGTAAGCAAATCTCATGTCCCTGCTTTGGTCTATGGTGACATATCAGGTTCTGAGTAGCTTTAGTGTGTATGTGTGCATTCTTTTGTTTTGAATTAAACATACCCTATCAATCTTGAGTTACCAGTGGAATTATCAAAAAGAGTCAGCTTTTGCTGTTTCAACATCTCTGTGTCCTGCTCCGTGGGACACTTAGTTGAGATGTTGGTGACATTCAGTCAGGAAGAGCCCAGCCAGAATGCCAAGCTTGAGTGACATTTTGGTCTTCATATCCTATTCCTTGTATCAAAGTTCATCTGTAGAAAAAAACAGCAGCACTGGTTCAAATGTGGGCTAGTGTCTTTGTAGCAATGACAGTAAAAAAAATGCTACTGGTTGGCATTGCATTACGGTCTAGTAAAATCAATGTTTTTGGCTATCCAATTTTGAGACCAATTTTACTTGATACTATTAATGAATGAGTCACCAGAAAAGGTGTACTGATTCCCTGCCATTTTATTTAAGGTGATTTTTCTGGGGTGAGCATTATCTATAGATTCTTGTTTAGCTTATACCTCTTCGTGGCCTTACCTACACTTGCACCCCGGTGAAGAACATTGATATTTCATGATAATCCAGTTAACAACCTCCGGTATTATCAGCATTCGTTTTCTATCTTTTCATATTTTAACACTGACCATAGAGCTATCCATGACCCTACACTCAGTGGAAAACACAGCTGATCAAATATTTCAATGCTGTCCTCTGTCCCCTGCAGAAGGGGAACTAGCAGACTGTTGACACATTCTCTGAAGCCTCTTCTGAGTGTGTATTTGAGACCGCTTGCTTGAAGCAAATGATTGAGAACTTATGGTGAAACCAAGAGGATCAAATAGCCTGATCTCGTGGCGTTAGGTGCCAAGGAGGGCTCTCAAAAGAATTCTAAGTGCCCAAGGCACCATCTGAAGAGCTCCAGGTATCCATTTCCTTTTTCTTTCTCACCTCTTCAGCTCACCCTTTCCAAGCTGTGCAACTGAAGTTCAGAAATGTGCTGGACCTCCCACTGAGGCGGCAGCCATCAAGAAAGCAGCTTTTGCCAATCCTGGGGACTCAGAGTTCTGAAGGGTTGGCAAGAGAACAGCCCAGAAATCCCAGGAGCCTGTGGAGATATAATAAGATTTGAAGAGCTTCCTGATAGACCTACACAGAAAAACTCAGTCACCAAGATTTGTTCAGTGGCTTCAGCAAAGGAGGTATTTCCTTAAAGGAGATGATTCCTCAACAACTATCCTTGTATTCTAAGCATTCAGCAAAATGTTCATTTACCCAAGATTACAAAAAATATTTCTTTACTGAACCTTCTAACCTCACTGGAGGATCACTGGCTCTGAGTAATGCACAGATCTATAAAAGGCAATGGAGAGCATTAAGATCAGAAACAGGGATTTATTTCCCTGTGGAGGGCTATTGCTATGGGCTCCAATGGAGCTCCTGTTGGGGAGTGGATTGGTAGAGTGTCCTAGTTTTTGGAGTTTATACATAATTAGAAAACAGGAAGAAGAACTTATTAAATTTTTACTCCCTGGGACCCAGAATTTCTTCCTCCATTACTGAATAGACCACTGGTTGGTGTGTGTGTGTGTGTGGGTGGGTGGGTGTGGGTGTATGTGTGTGTAGTAGAGAAGGGTGTTTTTTCTCCCTTCAGAGGCATACAGCTGAACTACTTAGCAGTTATCCCCTCTTATATCTTGTTTTTATATACAAATCTCAAACTGAGGATGGGATTGGGAGGAGGGGAGATTTCAGTTGCTGTCACTTTGGGACATGTATCACCCTCTGAGAATTTGGGAGCAGAGAAGTGGGTGGAGATAGTGGCCCTGAGAGAGGACTGAGCTGCTGGTTTTCTATTTAAATACACACTCACTACTGCTACTACAGATGTTGACTAGAGCTGTGAGAATGCTCTCACTTTCCTTGATTCATTAGCAACATGGGTTTGACTCTCATATTATAGATGGTATGACTGATCGGGGGGCACAAGCAGAAGCCCTAGTTTAGCCAGAGGAGATGGCCTTGCAAGGTTCCCACCTAGAACCCAGGCCAGTCTTGTCATGAGCTGCCTATGGCATGTCTTCTGGAAGGAAGTTGAGTTTATCTTCTCCAATGTTCCAGTTTGCTAAAGCTGCCATTATGCAAAATAACAGAAATGGATTGGCTTTTACATGAGGGATTTATTAAGTTACCAATAAGCCATAAAAAGGTCCAAAGTAAGGCATCAACCAGAGAATAGCTTTACTGAAGAAAGACTGATGGTGTCCGGGACATGTCTGTCAGCTGGGAAGGCATGTGGCTGGCGTCTGGCATCTGCTGGTTCTTTGCTCCTAGGTTGCATTTCAAAATGGCTTTCTTCAGAATGTCTCTGGGCTTCTGTCTCTCTTGGCTTCTCTCAGCTCTCTGCTTAGTTCTCCTGGGAAATTTCTCTCTAAGCATCTGGGAGTCCTCTCTTAGCTTATCCGGGGCAAACTCTGGGCTTCATCTCTTAGCTTAGCATCTCCAAATGTCCTTCTGTCCATATCTTCCAGATTCTCCAAGCATCTATGTCAGCTCTTAGCTTCTCTCCAAAATGTCTGTCTCAGCTTTTCTGAGCTCCTTCTTTCCTTGAGCTCTCTTAAAGGACTCCAGTGATCTAATTAAGATGCATCTGGAATGGGCGGAGGTCACACCTCCATGGAAACAACCTAATCAAATGTCCCACCATAATCTAAAGACTAGTAAGTCTGCCCCCACAAGACTGTATTAAAAAACATGGCTTTTGTGGGGGACATGATAGATTCAAACAAACACGCCCATCCATGGAACCTGGGAACAATAACTGAACTCATCATACCTCATATAACACCCTACACCATCTCTGAGACCTGCTGTAAAGAGAACAGCCTCTCCGTCTTCACAGGCTTGAACGTCAGACATAGACACTTTCAAAGTGACCATTTTACACAGAGAGATTTTCCAGAGATTAATGTTTATCCATAAACTATTGTTTAGTTTGCACTTCAATTTGCTTCACCTATTATTTTACTTTCTTAGATGTATTCTATTCTTGCCTCCAGAATTTTGAGAGAAGGGACTGCTTTCTGCCAAAGCATCTGGATCTGCCAGTCATGGGGCAGAATGGAGAGATCATTTAGGGCTATGGCTTTCAGCAATTTGATTCCAGATTAAACAAAAACCTTCCTAAAGTGAATATAGTATGATTCTCCTAAGTAGTATGAGATCTCCTGGGGCAGGATATCTAACCCTCAGCACTCGGGACATTTTAGGCTGGGTAATTCCTTGTTGTGGGGCTGCTCTGTGTATTGTAGGATGTTTAGCAGCATCCCTGGCCTCCAACCACTAGATGCCGGTAAGCAGCACCTCATTTGAATGTCTCCATATGTCGCCAAATGTCACCTGGCAGGTGAGTTACACTACTCTAGTGAATTATAAAAATATTTGTCCAGATTTAACTTTTATGGAATATCTCTATTTTCAAAATTATTATCTGTTCTGTCAGTTTTGTTTCAAAACCTGTGCTCTTTATTGATCCCTAGGATAGTTTGGATATTGCATTGGCCTGCTCTGCAGCTCACACAGAGTTCTTAACTTAATATCTCCCTTCCTTCAGCCATCTTGTAGCTGTCAAACTGCCTAATGCATGTGATGGCTTATGGTAGGCAGATGCTAGATGTTCTTTTTATATCTCTCTTCATCTTTTCTTTCCTTCCTCTACCAATTCTTGAAGTTGCAATGGATTTTCTATCCTGGTGGTAATGCTGTAATTCTTGCCTCATGGTTTTGAGTTAATTGCATTTTTATGGATACTGGGGATTGACTTTGAATTTTTCTCATTTTTCTTACCCTCTTTATAGACCTTGGTATGTCAAAATGAATTGAAAACATGCTTTATTCACTTTATTTCAGAGCTCACTCAATATTAAGTGAAAATTATAAGCAATATGTTTGGTATGATCCAATTTTTTGCCTCTACACAGATGACAAATCCAATTTTTGCCTATCCACATGCACATGCCATGCACGCACAAACACATGGGCAGAAAAATACTCCAGGGGGATACATTCCAAAATGTAATCTTTATCCTGAATTGTACTCTTAGGGATTGTTTGTTTCTTCTTTTCATTCATCTACATTTTCTAAGTTTTCCTGCATTAAATGAGTATTGTCTGTGTAATAGAAAAAAAAATATTAAAATGCTCTTTCTCAAGCTTTCTGTAATATCAGTGCAAGATTTCACACCCATCACCTGGTGTTAATGGTAACAAGAGTTTTATTTGAAATGACACTTATTTTTGGAAGGCATTAGGACAACTGAGTCACCCATCGTATTTTAGGGAAAAGGATGAAACAAGAAACCTCAAAGCAACAGGTGAAGATTTGCTAGGCAGATTTCTGTCTTGTACTGAAAGTTTTTTTTGGGTCAAGCGATATGTATGTGTGTGAGCTCAGATGGAACTTTCCTGAGCCACAGAGGGACTGAATTTAGCAGTGAGCTAAGGCTCTGGGTCACTGAGCGAGTCATCCAGCAGGGAATGAATAGTGTTTCCTGGGCCTTTGTGCACTGAGAAAACATCCAGTTAGCACACCACGCTCCTAGAGCACACCGAGCTTGCCTGTCTCCCAGGCTCAACAAGACCAAGAAGTTCCCTGAGACGTGACCAGCTGCTCAGCTTCGCTCACTGGCCTTAATGAATTACAGCTCATGGATAGGCTCATGCTCAGTTAAAACATGTCAATAATTGAAATTATATCCCGGCTGGTTACTGTGTACTTTTAGAAACCAAAGCCAGCTTTCCTCAGGAAACTATACTCTTGGGCTTGATGGAACATGTATCTCTTTCTCGCTATTTGCTGCACAGTAAAATGCTGTTGTGAGTGGCTAGCTGTTTACGATGGCAGAGTTTGTGAGAATGGTGGAGAGGGATGGAGATGGATGATTGCAGCTGTTTAACTCTGAGAGCACAGCTGGGTCAGCAGTGTGCTCAGCACAGAGCTTGGGACAGGTGGTTTAGAAGAAAGAGTGTGGGCTTGGGAGAAAGAGGATTCTGAATCTGATTTCCATCACATATTATGTAGGTTATTTAACCTCTCAGAGACTTAGCTTCCTCAACTGTAAAATAGGCACACTGTAGACTTCCCTCTTAGATTTGTTGTGAGAATAAAGAGACTGAATGCACACATGTAAGAAGCAGTCTGGATTATAGAAAGTGTTCAATATTCCTTTCCCTCTAGTTGGTTCCCAGGTTTATTGCTCAAAATTAGTATAGACCAGGGGTGGACAAACTTCTGTAAAGAGACAGATAGTAAATATTTTACATGTTGTGGGTTGGGAGGCAAAAATCAAGGATATTATGCACATAACAAAGAGAAAACAAATTTCCATCAAATTTTTACTGATGAAATTCAAAATATAATAATAATAATATTAATAATAATGATGGAGTACAGAGTTTGCTAGCATAGACCTACTAACGAAAAGAAGAGATTTTTCACTTAATTGGGATTCAAAGTTAGTGTTCCCTTTCATCAAGTTGATTGTAAATGTTCATCTGTACAAGCCATTCTTAGCTTGGAGGCTATATAAAAACAGATAGTGGGTTGATTTTGGTCCACAGGCCATGGCTTGCTGATCCCTGGTATAGACCATTTAAAAATAATGCCATTCTCTGCTTCTGCTCTGACCCTAATCATTAATGATGAGTAAATCATTTGAAATCATGACTGATACATAGATAACAATCCGGAAAGGAGGTTGAAATAATTAAATCTCTTGGAAGCCAATAGAGAGGGGCTTTTATTTGACCCAATGAGTCTATTAAGAATATCTCCCTTTACAGTTGAAGTCTGGAAAACAGTAGGGAGAAATTATCAGGCCACATAAATTGACCACCTACAAGGAAAAATCTAGTATTAAATGGTCATAGAAATAAAAGTCATTCAAACAGGTTCTTTCTGCTTTCCATCAGCTATGAAATGAACATGCCTGCTTTGATGAGGCTGTAGCTAAAGGAAGGATTAATATTTGGCAATAAGATATCAGAAGGTCCCTTCCTGTTGTCCTTTCACTGACCTGCATGGCCAGTTAGCACTCAGCTGGTGTGTCCCACGGCAGGTAGAGTCTGAAGTGTAGACAGTGCTTTAGGAGCCTTGCTGTCATGGATTCACAATGATGAGTCCCCACCTCACCTACCAAGTGTGCTTTCAGTGGCATAAATGAGATGAATTAAGTAATTCTTTTTGGAATTTTGGAACAGTGAACATGCATTGACATAAAATCAAGTGAAATAGGTTACTATGCATTAAACAATTTGAAGTAAAACAGTAATTCAATATTCCACCCAGAATCCTGGTATTTGCAAAGGGGAAGCGTGGTAGGAGGGACAAGCTGTGGCTGAAGCTGTTCTGGACCCCAAGATCAGCACACGGATGGCTGTGTCAGCAGTCTGAGCAAAGTGCAAAGCTGCTCTTTGGGTATTCTGGAGCTCATGGCTTTTAGAAGGCTCCTGACTGCACTGCAGTAGATTTTACAGAGAAGTGCAAAATGATTCATTCTCAGACAAGACAAGGAAATCTTATATGTATTGATGCACAGGTCTTGAAAATCTGGATTTATACTTTTGGAGATTTCTGATCATTTGGCAACAGAGTTACTTGAAAAGAGCAATGGAAAGCATGAACCGATAACCCTAATTTAAATAAATCAGATTCAGTCTTAACTAGTTAAATTACCCATGAAGGCGCTGGTGAAAACAGGAGCAAAGGAATATTATGGGGTATATTATTCACACAAAGGGAAGACATTTCAGTGGAAAGCTAACATGTAGTAGAAATTATTCATTGGAATAGAGGGAATCAGGGTGGGTATGAAGCTGAAGCAACGTGAGAAGTCATCTTTGATAACTGAGTTGCCAACAGAGGAATGCACGTATTTCTGAATATGTGAGAGACAGATGTGGAAGAGGGTTGCAGCATACAGGGCCAGAAGAGACTAAGCTAAACTAGAAAGGATCCAATTGGAAAGCTAGCTATTTACTGTTTGTGTGAGGGAAAGCACAGAATTTGAAATTCATTGAAAGCCAGAGTCTGCCATGCCAATGATGATAAAGTCTTTTAGGGAAGGATTTTAAAAGTTAAGAGTTGGATTGGGAAAGTGCTTATGACTTCTTGTGATTAATGCCTCCTTGGAAAAACAGCTGTTTTTAAGGCAGAAATATTTTAAAATGTGTTATTTCAGTTGAAGAAAAATTTTTAGCTGCAAAGTGTTTGGCCAATGAGTTTTGGTGATGGATTGAAAAATATCTCTCCTCTGAGATGATGCAGTTAAATCTTTTCTCTATTTCAGTGCAAAGAAAACACAGAACAAAAACATTTTCTCTTAGATAATCCAACAAATTGGGATAAAATGCACAATTCACTTAAGGAAAAATGTCAAAAAGAAAAACTGAAGTATATTTCCAAGCAAAATTTATTAGATGTCTATTCAAGAAAAACACAATGACCTTTGCTTGTAAGAATTCAAAGTCAATGATCTGAAAGCCAGGTATGAATATTTTTTCTTTTAAAATCAGATACAGAGCATAGAAACAGTAATTTTTCTTAAACATGACAGGCAACAGATATTGAAGTCTTTTCTCATAAATGGCATCAAAGATTATTAACCATTTATTAGCAAAGCTGCATGCAGTTGAACTAATTTCAAAACCCAAAGCCTTTAAAATATAAAGCTGGTCATGAACCAGTAATCAAGGCAGACTACTCAAAGTTGTTTCCTTACTTTCTTCCTAATGTAATTCCCCTGTAATCAATGTCTATATACATTTCAGTTTGGCCACTAAGACCTTTTAAATTCATAAACTTTTGCATAAATGCTATCTTACAGAATTGCACTATCAAGGCGTGCTTGTGATCTGTAGGATATGGAAAGGAAAATCTGCCAAAGAAGTTTTAGCTTGATGTAAATGCAGGATACAGACCAAATTAGGAAATTCCCATTTTCTCAACAACTAAATAGTCTGTACAAAAAGAGAGCAAACATATGTACAAAATTCTAGAGTCTACATACCTTGTGAAAAGATCAATCACTGTCCACGAAAGAAATGCCATAAAAAATTTTATCTATAAGGTGCTCAAAATCCAAATATGAATAGTTCTTATGCAAAGTCATTAAGAAATACAAAGCCAGTTCTCAGGGTGTGCGCAGTTCAGGCACTGTTAATCATATTAAATCTTCCAGGTCCCAACATCATTTTGTAAATTTCTGCTTCAGGGTATAAAGTATAACCTGAATGATTTAACATCACCTCTAAATAGTGCCTAATTTATTCCTAGGAATTATTTTACACACACCAGGAAAATCAGGCTCAACATAGTCCTGTCCTCAAATGTAGCCAGGATTCTGAGTTCCATAGAAGAAAAATAATTATCATAGTAAAAATAATCATAGGGATCATAGTCCTTGCTAAAACCAGCCTTAATACTTGTGATGCTTCCAAAGTACTCTATTACTAGAAAATAATGTGTGGGATTCTTTTACATTTCCATAAAATGTACAACATATCATATGGATCGAACATTCTCAATCTCAAGTGTATATGTGTACACACAGTGAACTCTAACCTATGAATACTGCTTACAGATACTTTCAAGTGTCTATGTTAGAATAATTCTTTGCACTTCTCACTAACACTGCTGCTTTTATTTAAATTTTATCAGATAAATAAAATACTAAGAGCTCATTGTTCATGATGCTGATTATTACATTTTAATATAAAATAGCAATGCAACTTTACAACACAATAGTTTTTTTTTCTTTTTTGTCATCTAGCTAAACCTTTTATAGTCTTATGATTATTGCCAGAGGCTCTTATTCACTTACTGTTTGCACTTCTACAAAGTACAAAAAAAATTGCAGGAAAAGACTCCTTTTTGAAAACTCACATTCAATCAACAAAATCACACTCATCTGAGTTAGAGTTTCTGCTCTTGCTTTAGATTTTATAATCAATGTGCATATTACCACATGTAAGTGCAGGCAAACAATAGCTGAAGTACAGTTGACAGAGTGTGTAAACCAGGACACTAGGCAAACTCGTGAAAGAAAAATACACTGCCAAGCTAAGGACGTGGAAATGCAAACCACAGCATTTAGTGATAAACCATCTTCTGGTTGTCTGACGGGAGAACATCTTCCAGAGTATTTTGTTAGAGTACCAGAAGAGCTTCTTTGAGACGCATTTTTTTTTTTTTTGCTCCAATATTTTACCATTTTCAAATATGATGAATTCCGATCTCATATATCAACTTTTAAAAGTTTAGAGCAGAAAGCGGGAATATATACTTTCACGTGGAAGCAATCCTACCACACCTCCCCAAGGCGCCGCAGTGGCAGTTACTCTGCTGGTGACTTGGTGGCAGGTGGAGGTGGTGACAATGGGTGACTTGTACTGCAAACTGTAAGGCATGACAAAGGAAGGCCTGCGGGGATGCTTCAGGCAAGTTTATGCATATACGATGCCCAAAGGTGGCATAAATAAGGAGGGGGAATGATTCACAGCCTCCTGACATAGTTTCCCGGAAAGGTACCAAAGAATTTGGTTCTTCTTGAGGTTCCTGAAAATAGAAGCAATAAGTCAGAAGTGGCAACAACAATGAACTATCAGTTCATATACGTGGACTTGACAGTTTTCCATTTACAAGGCTTCACTAAGAGAGCAAGCCCCACTGGGATTGGCAAAGAAGAAAGAAAACTCATGTCAAGATGAGAGGAAGATAAAATAAGCAGATTTATCTGCCTCTTAAGCTTAAATGCTAGGCTGCTACCACATCAGGCTAAACAGAAAAGCTCAGCCTGTTAAACGAAGGGGAAAGTCAATCGCACTGAGCAGATGGGTGGTAGAACCCACCATGGCTGCTAAGCAAGAGTGAGGAATGGAATAGGAAAAGAACTTGGGAAGTTACATGACTGAGTATAATTTTCTAAATAAGGGGCAAGGCTGGCAGAGTGATAGGGTGGACTGGAAAAGCACAAGAGCAAGGCTTGGTTCAGTGAGTGAGAGGCCTGCCTCCCCTCCTCAACTCGGGGGTGACATTTAGGTTCCATCTGGTACACATGCACTTTCAAAACCATTTTCATCATCTCTTAGAGGATCATGCTGAATGCTACATCATTCATTTAAGAACAGCACTGCCCGAGTCCTTAATAAAATATGGAAATGTTGAGCAAGTTACACAGTCACCAAAAAAGAAAAGCACCCATTGGTGGGCTAGTTCCACCACCCGGCACAATTTCTAATATGGGGAATTAAAGCAATTGCAGAAACGGCCATTGTGATGATTGCCCTTGGTTGTGAATGCCATACTCCCTTAGATTGTTTTTGTAATGACGCATAAAATTCTTTGGGCTTTTCAGCTCAAACAGAGTGAACAGGATCTCTGAAGTTCTGTTTCTTATTTATACTCTGGAACTTGTCTTAGTTTGATTTCTGTTTTCCCCCCCGTGTATATAAGCCAACTAACTTTTCTCCTAAATGGGAATTAACATAAATAAAATTCAAGGCTTGTGGGTACAGGTGTGGCCTTATTTCTTTCATTATTCTGCCAATGATTGTCCCTCCTGACCATCCACCCATAAGAAGCTCGCATTCCCTTGTCTTTTGTCCCTCCTCCACCCTCCAATGCCTCCACCCTCCAATGCCTCTATTTCTTTCGTTCTTTTCTATGTGTCCCTGTGTTTGGCACTTTTTCCTACCAATATTCTCACAGAAAATCCGTGGTCCTCTTTTAAGGTGGTAAGAATGAGATTATCTTTTAAGATGGTAAGAATGGTACTTCTCTCCACTTCTACCACAAATTAGAGTTAAGGCAAATCACTGGACTTTTAGGGCACCTATGTCAGACCCAGTCAATGGGTGAGCTGCTCACTTAATCTCGCTCCCTTTCAAATTAGATCCTCATCGCTGACAACTAAACCCTCCACTGAACAGAGCCTTACTTTTTTTCATCTATGGAACATTTTGGTTGTTGTTCTCAGTTCTCAGTCTTTCCTGGTTGGTGCTACTTAAAGAAATGCTCGTCCCTTAATTGAATTGGATATAAAACCAGTGGAAGTATTGCATATACCTGGAGCAGTAAATACTAAACTACCTTAAAAATGCAATTGTCTTGGGATTAAAAAGTGCATTTGGGTGTATGAAAGATCAAAGGTATTGTAAATTCAAAGAAAGTTTGACTGCTACATCAAACCATACAAGTGAGCAACCACAAGCAAATTACAAAATAGCCAATGTGTCTGAAAAGAAATATGCACATACCCACAAACCATCCATCATCACACTTTTCCATCACATCGATGACATCGTTCTCTCTGAGCTCCAGCTCATCTTCATTCCTAGGAGTATAGTTATACAGAGCCTGAAATCTTAAACAGGACAAATGGATGTGTTTTTAAAAAAACTTTACACCTTTACTAAACTATAGAAGATAGTATAATATTCATTTTTTCCTTTAACATTTTAATTTTCATTAACACATTAAATTAAGCTGTATAAATTTTTGGTAGGGAGGTAAAGCAAACAGAAAAAAAAATTTTTTTAACAGGGGACATTTTTGTGGAGATTAGATCACTCTAATAACATAATTATTAGACCTTACCTAATAACATGGTGAGGAAAATTCATGGAAGATTATAACATCCATGAATTGAATTGCAACATTTTAACATTTATAAGTTAAATCTGCATTTCAAATGTCCAGTCATATAGTGTCCAGCATTCAGATATTAAGTAACAGTACAGAATTTAAAATAAATGATAATTTCATTATTCAGCTATATAAAAATATGAAGGAATTACAGTTTTAGCTAGTAGTAATCAGAAGTAAACAACGAGGCTTGCAAATTGAATTTTCAAATGATTCTAAATTGAGATGTACAAAATATCTGAGACACATGTCTTCTAAATCACTATATAGGAAGTTGTTTTTTTAACCAAGAGGAATTCCTTAAAGCATTTAGTTTCATAGATTGCATTAGTCTTTTTTGAAGGTTTATAATTTGAAAATATGATACAATTCACGTATGAAGTCAAGTGGATCTATTCTATGCTCAGTTACTAAGTACATTTCAAACAGTAGATTATGGACATATTCCTTTTAAAAATGGGTGCTGGTAAAATTACATTTGATTTTAAAACCCTTTCTTGAAATTATTTTATACAAGGAAATTTACTGACAGAATGCTACCATTTTCCTTTCCTTGCCTGAATTCCTTGAAAGCATATATTATGATGACATTGATTAGTAACAAATTCAGATGCTGAATTTTGGGTAATAAAACAGGTTGCATTTTAATGAATATTAACATGGGCTGGCATTTTGGAAAATGAAGACAAATTTTAGCAGCTGAGAAAGTCAAGAAGTGTTTGATGCACAATTAACATGAAAACTTCATAATATTACTATTACCAATGTTGCAAGGGAGGTTAAAAAAATTAGTTAATTCATTTCTACTGCTTTACATAAGAATTCCGCAATTCTGCTAACTTAAGAAAACAAGAACCACATTCCAGGACACTTTGGATTTTTTTGATGCCAACTCTAGAAAACTGATAATATTGAATGCAGATCAGGAATAAGAACAATTTATTTCGAATCACTGTATTCAGTTAGCAAATCATATCTTGGTAGAGCAAAACTCTTCTATGGCTGAACTCAACAACATGTTGTGAAGGGGAACTTCCCTCCTCTGTCCCTGGCATTTCTCAGATTAAGGGGCCTGGATAACGTTGGCTTCTGGTGGGAAGACATCAATAAAATATTTATTGATCCAAGCTACCGAAGCATCATGAATTGGATTGTTGATGATTTCAGTAATCTAGTAAGTCTGACCAATTAAATACACATATAGGATAAAGGAATAGAAAGGAAATACATTTATCAGAAACTCAATTGCTACTTTTGCTAAAAAAAAACACTTTGCTTATAAATTTATTCTGATTTTGTAAAATGTAATGGATAAAATGGATTGCTGTATTTTTCCTTTTATGTTCGCAGTATAAAAGCCAGATATTGTTATATTCTGAATTTTCATTAAATATTCATGTTATCTTGGGAAACAACTGGTAAGGCGTGGTGCCCTCTGCTCTCTCCTAGAAAACCTTATCTCCCTTGGCCTGGAAACAAAGCTTGAAATTCTAACATGAGAGATTTCTTCCTCTGTTAATTCTTTGTCCTTCTTTTAAGCCTTTTTAACCACTTGTACTCTTTTGAGAACGGGCTCCTGAGGTCTTTTGTGAGGAGAGATTCTCATTGTGGAGGAGGGAGCAAGTCTCCCAGAGAAGTGGTGAAAAAGTCAGGAAGTGCTGCACACAGACATCGCCTAATTTGGACATTTGCAAAGGGCGAGCCCTGATTGAGGTGGTCAAATTATTTTGTTGTTTGCATTAAGCATGTGATGCTGAGGCTGCTTAGGTGAACAGATGGTATCTTTTGTATATCCATGTGAAGAACTGATTGAAAATGGTATAAAAAAAGGGGGAGGGGATGTACTACATCATTATGGCCTCTTTTCCCATTTTCACATTTGAGGGAGCGACTCGTTACTGGGCTGCTCATTTGATGGAAATACATCACATCTCTCATTTTGGGAAACACTGATTCTCTGACTGAACTTCTCAGCTTCAACCTTCACCCCCAACACATCTCCAGCCTCTTACTGAGACTGGCCTAAGGCCATGGACCCCGGCTGCTGGAAGAATCTCGAGGATCCAAGAGATAAGAGAACAAAATTGGCACCAACACTTACTTCATTTTGGTATGACGAAAGCCAGCAGGCTGTCAAAATTCACTTACCGTTCTGGTTTAGTTAGAGCCCCCTCCCCTCCCTCAAACATGGGGAGTTTTATGGAAACATAAATAAACCTTTTGGAAACCTGCCTACCTCTGTGGGCTTTCAAAATCAGTGTTGCATGACAGGAAATGCAGTTGAATTATGATACAAAATGCCGTTTTGAAAGATGTGTTGGCGAGATGAACGATGGTGGGTGAGATCAAGATGTCTCAAAAAGAAATTTGTCTTTTAAATAGGAAATACTGGAGCAAACTTGGAGCTCTTTCTCTAATGTATAACTTTTTTGACATTTCACTAAAATCCTGAGTATAATTTTATACTCCTACTGCCCACTCAAAACCTATTTTTTAAATGAAAGAGATTAAGGGACACTCCTTATTCCTGTTAACTGAGGTTGTATTCAAATACAAATTTAATAAAGGATGTTTTCTAATGTCCAAGGCAGAACTTTGAAAATAAGCCTTCTCCAAATCTGTGGGCCTTGTGATTTCATAAATAACCAAATGACCACTGTTGAAAATATTAACTGTATACTGCATGAAACAGTGTCAACTTTTAATTCATAAACTCCTTAAAAGCCACTTAATACAAAGTGTTGGAATGCAATAAATCTAAATAACACTAGCATATACCTTTTCATGATACCACCTTATCATTGTTTGTGTACAAAAGGAAACAAAAACTTTAGAACAATTAGTGGTGTTTAAAATTTTTCCAGTTTAATGAAATTTTGAATTATTCTTACTTCCACTGATTTTTTTCCATGATACAGACTCTCCCTTAGCAATAAAACTTTCTGGATGTGCTTTGTTGCGAGCCAGTCTCAGGTGAGAGATGGTTTCTGGAGAGCATGCTTTTTGGTATGTTTAGGGTCAGTGGGAGGTGAGGGGGGAACGGATGGTGATGAAGGCATCAGGCCAGCCACATGAGGAGGAGCCTTTTGTCAACATGTTCTCTCCCAGTATGGGTAGAGCTTGGGTGATGGACTGGAGGCTCACTGCATGTGCTCAGAGATGCCCGGAGCAAGGTTTAGTTCCAGAAATGCTCCTTCTCAGGGGTCTAGCTCCTGACTCACAGAACAGCCTGTGGACGGTCAAAAGGCTATAACCCACGAACATCTCACGTGGGCAAAACTGGGGCAGAACAAGACACATTAGAAAAAAAAGGGGGAGAATCTTAAGATGCATGACACTTTCAGACTGATTTGAAGAGGGAATTTCAAAGTTTGAAAAGGCATGTTCCTGGCACTGGGGAAGTAAATATTGAACGGAATGCCAGTGAGTGTTTTAACACTGCCATTTTCAGAAGACCCTTCCAAGAATGCAACTTTGGAATTGCATTACTAAGGTATCATTTTAGGTCTACCTTGTCACGTATATCTCCAAATATATGTGTAAAACAGTGTTAGAACGTTTTCATATGTCTTTAAAGTGGTTGTCACTATAATGGCCATTGTCAGTAGAGCAGAGGGGCAGGCAAATTTGGAAATCCTAGGCACTGCTGCAACATTGGTGGTTTACCTAGTGCATAAAAAGAGGCCTTCTCTATAACATCAAGAGTTTCTTTTTAAAATTGGCTTCTATTCCCTATTATGAAAGATGGAGATGACTGCAATTTCTTTTCATTTAGGAGGTCTCATGTTAGTTACTTCAATCCCTTTCACTTGAAGAATCTCATTCTTCAGGCACCATGTTCTGATGCATCAACTGTCCATTCTATGGGTGAAGGTTAGTCTTGAATTTAGAAGATAAGAAGTATACTTACGGTTCCCCCCCACTTTGAATGTTTTCATGAGTAAACACAGGACGCTGTGGCTGAAATGAAATGATTTTCAATGTAATCAATGTTTAAACTGGTACTAATTAAAAGATAATTTGGATAATGGTATGGTACTTTTCTTGACATTTAATATTTCCTGTTGTAAAAAACCAAGAGGAAGAAAAAACAAAACAAAAGGTTTCTGCAGGATTAATAATTAAAATATTTTGAAGGGTGTTGTAAATTAAATAAAAACAACTGGGGTTCAAATGTTTTGAACACATCTACAATCTTGTCTGCGCAAGCTTTAAGGAAAAGTCAGGGTTTAGTCCCATTGATTTTTCAAAGTCCAGGAATAAGGCAAGGACAGTGACACCAAACTGATGAAAGACACCTTCATACAACCTTATTCTCCAGCGTTTTCTCAAACAAGCAGAAAATATACCACATTCAGTTTAGCTGCAAACTATATGCATTCATTCTTTATACTTTTCCATTGTAGACAAGTCTCACATACAATACAGATGAAAATAACAATAAGCAGACATCCCATGCTACATTTGAGCTACTATTCTCTGTTCTCAATGTGGAGAAAACACATGCATTTTAAAAAAGAAACAGAGAACTTGAAATAGAATGCAACAAACAATATCCAGGTAACATGTAACATTTTACCTTAGAAGAGAAATATTGGTAGAAATTTCCAGTGCACTGAACTCTCAAAAGAATTTCCTTTCTTTTTAAACTAAGCATCAAGACCAGTATCTGTAATAGATACTTATAATATTGGAAATGATAAGCCTTAGCATCCCATAAATCCACATAAACATTGCAACCAATGAAAAGTTAAGACTTTTGTTGAGTATGTAAATTCAGTAGTTTATACCGACTACCTAAAGTCTACCTTTTAGGGAAAAAAATGCATTATGAGTCATTCACAACACATTTCAAAAGCATTCTCTTCTAAATGATAGCTATGTGGTGGAATAAGATAAATCAGTGTTTGCATGGCAACTATAAAAGTGACTATTTTCGTGACTATTCAATTAGTTATTAGATCCATGTTCTTACACATCATGCCCAATTCCCAGATTCTCATTGTTATGAGTGGATCACTGGTAGGCTGGGAACTTTTTCCTGCAAAGTGTCCACAGGAATCTCACTTATATCATTCTGGATCGGGAACTCTAGGATTCATTTCAGTCTATAAGTCTTTGATCCGCTCCCTTCCTAAAATTTTTATCCTTTGCCTCATTTCCCACCCCAACTGTCTTTCTAGCATAAGAAGTGTAGGTACTTACGTTGCTAAAACTTTAAGCTTTAAACCTATTAATGGGAAGTGCTTAAAAACAGTGTTCTTAGAAATTTCATGTAATGATCTATCTGTGCATGAATACATAATCTCAAGACTAGATAAGAATTATTGGACACATATATGACTTAAGGACTTGAAATAGTGTATTCTTATAAATCAATATAAAGTTATTATTAAAATTATAGAAATATTTTATATTTATAAATTATTTAAGCTGAATCATTTTCCAGTCACTTTTAAGGTAATTTAATTCAATATATTATTAAATCAACTTAAAAATATAAAAAAAGGTAAATGTAAGCTTATAGCCTATATCCTATTACATTCCTTCAAGTTCTCTTCCAATCTTATATATATATCATATATATACATCACTTTTAGGCAGTAGTAAGATGTGCTTTTTGTCATAATTTTCCAGTCATTTCTGTCTTCTTTTTCATTTTCAGTGACTAAAGAATACTACTACCTTACATGTTATTTTACCTAACCATTTTTCTCTCTTTTAAAAAAGTTTATATTGTCTAATCTTTTTCACTATCATAAATAACAGTGCTATAAACATTTAAATACACCGAACTACCTTTTTCTTTCGAATTATTTCCTTAAAAACATTTGTGGGAGTAAAATTTCTGGCTAAAGAAATTTCATGCATTAAAGCTACATGATTTTGAAATTGCTGGTGTTAATTGCCCAAAATATTTCATATTCAAAAGCATCTTCAAAATATCTAATATACTATATTTGTTCTCTCACAAAACAACAAAGCACCATTGTCAATGCATAACAAAGTTATAAATAAGAGGATACTGTTTATTCTTGTTTTAAGAGAAAATGTTATGTAAAACAAATTTTATTTTGCTCTTAAAATAGTGCTCCTATTTCTACATATTTAAACCACACTAATCAAGTAAAAGTTTTAACTTTTACATTTGGGCATTGCAGTGCTTGGTGAAATTGGTTGTTCTAATTTTATCGCTCCCTTATGTTAAAGCATGCCTACAATTTAAAAAATCAAATTGTTCATTAATTAAAAACAATCCACTTTTAAAGTCCGTATGTCATCTTTTAATTATCATCATTACAATTTTGCTAGTTTAATTCCTTCAACCCAACCCATGTCACAAATCATTTAAACATGACAATTTGACAATTATGGAAATTGGGTTACTGTTATAGCCTGTGGCTCTTTTAATTCCACAGGCCTGTACATCTTAAGAACTTGTGTTCCTCGATGTACCAGCAAGTAAGGTCCTTGCTTTTACCCACCTTTCCCAATACATCTTTCCTCATATCTTCTAAAAGAACCTTGTTTTCTGAATCACCTGTTTTCTATGCTGTACACTTACCCAGGTCAGAATTTATCACAGCTTTTCTCAGCAGAGAAGTAGAGTACCTATTCTGATGGTGTGGCCAGAACTTTTCTAAGCTTACTTTCAACAGGAATCATCTCTATGTCAACATGGTTAATCAGGGACCAGTTTGGAGGAAAGATGAGTGGTTATAGTATTTGAATTAACTTACTTAAAAAATATCTGGCCACTAGAAGAAGTAGCATGAATAGTCGTTTATGAGGGTACATCTGTGTCTTTCTCGTTTTGACACTGACTAACTACATGACCCTGGAGACCCACTTCAGCCTCCTCATCTTTTCTAAAATGAAGAATAAGGTAAGATGATGATGAAGATCTTGTGCTCTCAAGGACTCGATAAAGAAATCCGCATTTCCACAATGTATTTCTTCTGTTATGTAAAGGTACCTTAAACATTCAGTTGTCAGAGAGCTGTGGCAACTGGCATTTATTGTTTAATTCTCATATGTCTCAGTCATGTAAAAACAATGGTAATAATTCAACTTCATTTTGCAGATCAGTAAATTAAAGCCCAAAGATACTGAGTCATTCCTTAGTATCAGAAATAGATTAAGAGAAGACGGAATGATAATATTGAGCTACACTCTATTGCATAAAAGATTACTATGATACAGTAGATGGCCTAAGTTGGCTAAAATGATCATCTTCATTTTGTCTCTCAAGCAGATATGTGTGTGCCCGATGGGTGTTCGAGCAAACTATAGCAGGACAGGATCTTTTGCTTTTACCCCTTAGTTACAACTCACTGTGCAGAAGCCTGAGGGAAGGATCCATAATGAATCTGAACTCTGTTGCCACCTAGTGGTGACCAACGACAGTCACATGCTAAACGCTGCTTTGCCTTTGATCAGCTCTCACAGCATCCCTCCAGCCTGAATTCATTTTGAAAGGATGTTTTAAAGATCACAGAATTAATAAGGTAGAATAGATACTCGTCTTTTTTTCTGACCATGTTCTTCCCTTCTCATGCTTTAAATTCTTGGGAATGAATTACTCGTTAGCCACCAGTATTTTTGGTCTATGTTCATTTCTATTTTAAATATCTGCTCAGGTATTTCTATTACTCCTAACTTCTTAGAAGTTTTGCAATAAAAATAGAGCAATATACACTTGTGACATCAGAGAGGCTTACATGAATTGTGAGCTTAAGAAGGTGGTTTTCAAATGAACACATTACCGTCTCTGTGTTGGGAATTTTGAGTGAGAATTATATATGCTCCTATTTCTTTGATGAGCTTTTAGAGTACCATAGAAATTAGAAAATCAAATGAAGCATCATGCTGTTTACATGGTATCCTAAATATTTAACTTTTTCTTCGGGAATATAACAATCTCTTAGTCTTTTTATAAGTTGTCAAAAAGCTGATGCTAATGAGATAGGTTTGAAACACATGTTAATTTTCAAAACCAGATCCAACCACAAACCACTGTTTATAAGGAAGCTGGTTTGAAATATCCTAGATTCTCTGTTATCAGTAAAATTGATAGTTCCCTGTGTCAGAAAGTGAGATACAGTCTGCTGGAAAACCATGTTTCTGCTTCTGCAGAGATAGCTCTGGAAGATTAGCTATGTTTAGTATTAGATAATTCTTAAATAAGGATTGACTATTACATTAAATACTAGTGTGGAAAAATCTGTGAAAGAGTTATAAGCAGCTCTGTAGTTCTTATGTTAAAATTTTTCAGGAAATGTTCGTCCTAGCACTTGTCAACTAGTATTAGATGAAATTCTCCTAATAACACTACCGTGTTTAAGTTTATAGGCTTTTTTCCCTTCTTAAATTATGAAGACAAAAACACAATTTTGCATAAATCTAAAGAAAATAGAATATTTACATGCCACATGCAAAAGTATAATCTAACATCCAAATACATAATGTAAAATCTGACAAAGAAAAACTTGAAAATGACCCAAAGCATCCCATCTCATTGACCCCTGGAAAATTTATGGATGGTCCTGATTAATTGTGAGAAAAGCTTTTTTTTTGTTTTGGCTCTGGAAGGTGCTCCAGTCTAGTCTAAAAATCTCCACAGACTGATATTCCTATCCCTCTATGGCAATGCAAATCTGCCGCAGCAACAAAACGACATCTTATGCAAAGCAAAAAGCACATCTCATAAATACAGAGAAGTACCTATATTTCAAAAAGGGAGAAAAGGAAAACTTCTTTGAAACCGAGCCTTTAGAAATTTGAAATGCAGAACCATAGCTATGTCATAGAGTACTTAAGGTTAAATCAGGGTCCGTTAAAACAGTAATGGTGAAAGGAATCCTGACTTATGAAAGTTCCCAAACTCTTTGGCTATATTCCTCAGAATTGATACTACCATTCAGAATCCACTCATTTTAAAATACTGCAGCTATTATTGAACTAAGTAGCTAAAGGGAAAGTAATTTGACCTTTAAGTTAAACCAAAGCCGTCATGAAGTTGGGAGTACACAGAGTTTAGGGCAGCACTATTAGGGAGGAAAGGGCCATTTGGTGCATGTAGCACAAATCACCAGAGCAACAAACTATTTTGAAACAAGGATCACAGATTAAAAAAAAAAAAATCCAAATAAATGGAATGATATAGAAGCTAACATTACTGGAAGCATGTGAGCTCTATATATGATTGGTGACCATTTTGTTCTTTGCACTAAAAAGCAGAGACTTACAGAGAACATTCGCGTAGAAACACGAGGCAGAATGTAGAAAACAACACCTACTCTACGCCTATTTGTGTAGTGGAGAATTTGGTCATGTCTTTTGGGATTTTGGAAATCTCACACGCATATAAAAGGGAAGCACATGACCGAAAGACTTAGGATAGAATTTTCTTGCTGGGGTTGGATTTTGTGGTCCATCATCCATTGGTCACTTCACCTCCAGGATAGCTGCAGCCCTACTTTACTGCCAATGCACAGCAACAACTACGGAACTTAGACAACTAAGGAAGAGCCAGCCCCCCGAAAGGGAGAGTGGCCAGGCTGCAGGTCATGAGGTGGGGCTTTCTGCTCCTACCCTGTGGGAGCCGCTGAGCCCTCGGACAGGTGAGCCGCAGGACCTCCTAGACATCCCTGGGCTACGCGGAGGCTTGCCCAGAACAAATATCTCCCTTTTAAAGTCAGCCTGGAAAAGCCATGAGAAGTGAGTTAGTTCTCATCTTCATTAAACAGCCTTCGGGGGCAGTTTTCCTGTTTTGTTTTTCTCATGCACACGCAGCATGCCAACCCCCACACAGTAATGGCAGAGCAAGAAGTGTTAGCCTGCAGATAGGATCTCCAGCTGACCCTCATGGTTTTCACACCACAGGCAAAGTACAGGATTTGCAGGCATAAATCAAAATACAGGATTTATAAAGGGAAGCTGACATAGAGAATGTGTTTGAATGCAATGTAGACGCTAAGAACATATACAAGACATTTTACCTCTTTCATCTAATGCTTAACACTTAGGTTCAAGACACCCTCAAATCGCATTTGCTCCCTTTGGGTTTATTTGCATAGCTACGAGGTGAGATAGAGGAGAATTTGGCTTAAACCCCATCTAACTTCATAGAAAGTGTTAAGCATTTGTTGGAGGCAAACTTTGCAAACAAAATACAAAAGAAGAAAATATGGCTTTACTTGGGAAAAAGCTGAAACCTAATTAAATTCTCACTACTTCCCTAACTACAAGTACTTTGTGATTATTTGGATATTCTTTCGAAGTAAGATTCTTAATATGATAGTCAGTGGGCTAAGCTTTTTGCATGTGTGTGCTCTTACAGTAGACAACATCTACCAATGTCTGGTATTTGATTTTGTTTAGAGAATCTTAGCATTTGGAAGTACTTTTAAATAAAAGTATATGGTTTTCTCAATTCTCATTTAGACAAATTTTCATAATCACTAGTAATGACTGCTTCAGACTCCCCGTCTCTGCGGATGAAATGCGTTAGGCGTGTTTGCTGAAGGGTTGCAGTAGAGAATGGCTGATGTTCTCTAATACCCATTCTCTTCATCTTTAGTTATGGAATCCAGAATGGTAGGCAGGGACAGGGAATTCTGGATAAAGACTACATTTCCCAATCTCCCTTGTTTCTAGATGTGCCCATGTGACCAAGTTCTAACAGATGGGATATAAGAAGAAGTCACATGTACATTCTGAGAAGTGGTTTTCTCTTTCCTCCTTCTTGCTGGCTAGAATGAAGAAGGGACTACTGGAGCTGGAGCAGCCATCTTGGGCCAAACAGTAGACGGTTCTTGTTGAAGAGGTTGAAGCACAAAAATAAAATAGGATCTCCTGGGTTCTCTGATGACTGTGGAGATACCATATCAGTACTTATGCTCTACTTCACCTTGAAATATACTTCATCTTGTTTATCTTATAAATGTTTTGAGAGTCTAGAGCTTTTCTCTGGAAAAACACCTTTTCAATTGTTGGAGTGATGAGCATAATAATGGCTGGAAAGATCACTTGAACACATCAGGGCCTAATTTCACACTGGAAACCATGCTTACGGGATCACCTTCTTTTAACTGAGAAATCAAGATTTAACAAATAATTATCATGACTGAATCATTATACGGATGTCTTTTTCTTATTTTCTAGTATATTATACAATAGCCAAAAGGAAGTACCTGAAATTACTAAAAACCGCTGACTTGTAAATTGTCAAAACCTCTTGACCAGCCCTGTTTGTACCCCTTATCCTGTTTTACAACTTTAGAGTCTTATGATCACAAAGACAACCCCCTAAGGCTAATGAAGGAACTTCAATCTGCCCAGAACTCACTGCTGACTACAATGTTTCTAAGGTAACGGTTATTCCATCCTAGTTCCACTCCTTTACATTTGTAAACTGCAATTGTTTATACTTGTTATTGTAACAAACCCCCCCTCCCCTTGCTTGAATCTGTAAAAGCCCTAAACTCCTTAGACTTTTGGGGTTGCAGATTTTAGGTGGATATGTTCTCCTTGTTTCATGTAGCAATACACACTTTCTCCTTGTGAAATCCTCTTGGATTGGCTGTTATGTGCCTTGAGCAGAGAATCCCCTTTGATCACTATCATTCTGATGGGAACTGCTTTAGGCTGATGAAACTTCCTTGTGGGACCACAATAATTGAGTCTTTCAGAAGAAACACAAGATGGAGTCTTTCTTTTTCTTCATAAAGAGCTTCCACTGCAAGTTGAGTACATGTCTTGCCAGACGCTTACAAAATATTCCCTTGGATGGAATTAAGAACTCAGTTTATAAAACAGCTCAGAATTATAATAATTTCTATTATGAAAAGAACACTTTTTAAAAAGATGCTAAAAAAACTAAGGAAAATTTTGGATTCTGATTTATATATCAAACTCATAATTTATGCACATTTCAGTCTTTTGTTATACATAAAATGGTGGTGAATTTTAATTTTATGAAAGGTTTTGGATTGCTATGACAGACTTTCATTGTCTTAGAAATACCTTAAAGAATAATGCTGCATTAAATGAACAAGATTTAAGCAAAACAATGGTTAATAGCAGTTGAGAAGAATGTTAGTGCTATGATTCCATGCATACTACTATAGTTTGCTTTCTGTGCTAGGAAAATTTCTTTTTTGTAATAAACATGACTTTCAACATTCTTGAAATGAAAGAAATAGGAAGCACTCTTAAAGGACTCAAACATTTTGCCAATATTTTGCCAATATTTCATTTCTGGTGTTAAGCTATAATAATGGTCTAGAATTTGGAGCTGATTCAAGTTGTATTTATATTTATAAACATAAATAATTTCAGGCAATTTCAAAGGAAACTATACAGAACAATGAATAGAAAATAGATTTATGAAGTGCAAAAAAGTCAATCAGTGTAAGATTAAAAAATAACATTTGTCTCTAAATATGAGATAAAACAGAGAAAATTTTCATTTTTCTATATTTTTTTATATAGTTATTTAAGTCTTCTTTTAAAATGCAGTTATTGGCAGTGCCTCCATCTTCTTATATCATTCTGCAAATAACTGAAACCTAAAGAATGTAAAAGATGAACTTGTTTTTGCAGAATGAAATTGCTTAAATCCTGGTTTTGCCTTGATACTTCAGTGATGAATTTTCTATCCTCTAAGTTGGAGAACTCAAATTCTAACATTACTTTCTCACTAATTTATTAAGTTTAAAGGCTGAAGAACAAGTAGGAGAAGGAGATAAATAAATGCCTTGGCCTTAAAACTAAAACCACAGAGGGAGGAAAAAAGACACATTCTTAGTATATGAAGTGCCATTAAAATTTTCCTTTATTATTTTCTGCCAGCTAAGATAAAAACTCAAAGGGCAAAAAGCAAATAGTCTGTAAAGTATCCCGTTTTTCAAAAAGGTCTTTTCATACCTAAGATGAATTCACATAGGCTATTTTGGTGGATGGATTTGATGAAGGGGATTTTGAAGATTGCCTAAATGAAATTTTTTCAGATATTGGTACTCCTACTACAGAAACTTGACTCTATAAATGCCTTATTTTTTTTTTCTTACTTGCAGAGACTCTCATTTAAGTACGAAAGCTTGCATGTGAAGATGAAATATTACTTGAAGTCAATCACATTTTGTTCAAAGGAAAAGGTTTCTGGATCATTCTGAGTATAGAAGCAAAACTCCTCTGTGATTTCATGCTGTGACTATCATTAAATCTCTTTCCAAGACCAGTAATTAATTTTCTTAAAACATTTTTTTTTAAATGGTATATTTTTGGGGAGTTACATACCAGCAAAACTGCCAGCCTACAAGTCTCAGAGATGAATGCTTTGTCAACTGCTACAAAACAAGCATTGTCCCTGCATCCTCATTAATTTGCTTCAGTTTTGTGGAAGAACAAAGCTCAAGACAGCCAAAGATCCTCTGGCCCTGCTGAACTTGCTGATGGGCAGGAAATGACATGAAGGCAATGAGTTTGCTAAGAAGTGGCAGAGGATGACAGGCACAAAGCTGACGCCTTGGAAGGGGATGGTTCTCACACTGACCCTCAACTTTTTTTTTTTTTTAATCTAATGATTGCTTTTTGTTCTGATATAACTTTTAGTTTGTTTTTCTCCCCAATCTGGATAGAGCTGCTATGTGAGTAGATCTTTTAAATTTTGGAATAGAGGCCATGCTGATGATGTCAAAAGTTAGCGATTCATACTTACACAACGTTTTATACCTTGTAAGATGGCACAAATCCAAAAATTTACATCTGGTTAATTAATTGCATTTAAAGACATGCAGTAAACCACACTCAAGATGCAGTTACCTTTAATTGTGGTGAACTTATCTCCTGTGGATATGAGCATTTAGGGAGGAGAGGAAGTGAATGAGGCTGGGTGGGCTGAGAAAGTGTAGCAGCCAGGGCAGAGACAGAGGGGAAGGGGGAAGGAAATAGAGGGGAGGGAAGCAGACAGCCAGGGAAAGATGCAGTCGTTCTATCTCCCGCAGAAAATGAAGGTGGCTTCAACATCAAGGAAAGACAAGAAGTGATTATGCTTGTGGCCAGAATGAGGTTACATGATCTTTAGACAATATCCCCCAATTAAAATAATCTTAAAGTTACCAAACACCTTGAGAACTGACATTCACGACAAGGGTTTGCTTTAAAAGTACTATTTTTTTTTTCTTTTGAATTAGATTCAAAATTCCCAATGAGTCTGGTCAGTTTAATTTTTCTGATGTAAGTGGCTGGAGATAAGAACCCCTAATAGTCTACGATTTTATAATGTACTTAAATCATGGGTCGTTCTCAACAGGTAGGGAAAACATTACCTAAAAATCCAGTTTACAAATGACTGTTTGTAAACTGCTTGTAAAACAGGTCACGGTTTATCACTAGTTGGCTTGTTATGAAGGCAGGGAAGTGGTGATCTGTGTGTGGTGTGAACTGACTGGAGACTCACCTTGCTGAATGGACGCTGGGGCTACTGTCCACTGTGGCGGATAATGATTCTTGGGAACCAAGCCACATACCTAACCCCTTCTTAAAAATCGATTAAATTGAAGGGGAAATTAGTTATTTAAATAAATGATTCAGAAGCATGGTTGATTTACTGCAATGAATTATCTTGACAGTTAAGTAGTGTGTTCATTTTGGCTGGCTTCTTTGTTCAGGTGGGCTTGTCTTTCTTGGTTGAGGAAGCCACCAAGACTCAGGGCCCAGGGGCTCGTGGGCACCGACCATTCTTTAACCCAAGATCCCTCTTCTCTAGGTCAAGTGCCTAAGCATTGGTCAAATCTCAAGAGGAAACTACGGGGCTTCACTTTTTAAGATTTTGAAATAGAAGAGCCACAGGGGAAATGATTTGCAAAGTGGCATCATATGAATTCATTCTTTTTGTTGTTATGATTTCGATATTTGCCAGTAATCATATTTGCTTTTAATTCAAAGGCTTCATATCTGAGAGATCAAAATTTTATTTTTTTAAGAGAGAAGTTGAGATGTCAAAGATGTAGGTATCTTTCCATTTTGTTGATTAAAACCATTGTCTATGTTCTTTGTAAGATGAAGATGTAGGGCCTGATGTCTTAAGTAGTTATTGACTTGAAGAAATGATCTCTTCAAAAGAGTCAAAAGGGGACTGAAGTACTACTTTTCTCTTCCTCCCTCTCTTCCCTCCTTCCTCAAATATTAGCTCTGATTATTAATATTGGAAAATGAGAAAGACTATATAAATTACTAAGTTTTCTTGGTATGCATTTATGGTAGTAAAGAAATAATGGGATTAATGGGGTTATATCACATATTTACATCATATTAAAATAGGGTGTGTTTCCATATAACCCCCAACCCCACCCTGTCTTATTCAGTTCCTTGTGTTTCTTAAAAAAAAACCATTTAAGGCAGTGTCAAAATGGATGTTTATTAATATGATTAATTGTACTTGCTAATCTTTTGTAGGACTGGTTAGTTGTTCAGTAATTAGGCAAAATCAAAATACCTCATTACTGGTCTTTGCTGCACTGCAAACTTCCTTAGAGATCCCGAATACTGTGGGGGCGGCTGTCAGATATTTTAAGCAGCCAGGTCTCTTCTCTTCTTCCTCTTCAATGTGGAGGCTTGGCGCCACCTCTGTGGCATCATCACTCCACAGGGAGTCGGGCTCTTGAGATTTCTGCAGTCCTCTTTGGATGCCTGACATAACACCTTCACAGATTTCCTCATCTTCCTCCCCAATGACAGGGAGGGTTTTGTACAAGGAACCTACATTAGTGCATGCAGAGGCCACAAACTTATCACCTAGGACTTCAGGCGCCTTTTCAGAGTCTGAAAGGCTTCTTTGCATCTTTTTCAAATCTAAAGGCTTGTGTTGAGTTGGCTTTACGTTATTCTGAAGGGGTGTTGCCCCACAAGGATGGACTGAAGCTGAGGAAACACCAGCACCGGGGAAAGGAAGCAGAGAGTAAGGTGACTCAGCAGGTACAGATGCTGCAGGCAAAGGGAGGAGAACAGAAGGTTTCTCCTTAATTTCAAGGATGGTCTCTAGGATATTTGGTTTGGCTTGGTCAGCTGATAAGCTTAAAGCACCAAGCTTCTCTAATTCATCCATGGAGTTTTCTGGAAAAGGAGGTGGCGGTGTTGTCAGTGGGCTCTCCGGCAGACCCCCGGCTGTCAGGGACAGCCACTCGGTCAGGGACAGCCATTCAGGGGCCATTTCCTGGAGAGCTCCTTTCTCTGGGCCACGTGAAGCTCTGTGCACGGAAAAAGGGAGGAGTTCCCTGGAAGCCAACTTTAGAAATGAGCAGTGAACATGAAGTTAAAAAACAAGAAGAAGATAACAATAATGGATCAAAACAAACAGACACAGAGAAATGCAGGAAGCGTGTGGTAGAGAAAAAAAATATTTTGTGCTATATTCTAAATTTGAAGATATGTTGTTGAATTCAAATATATAAAATCATTAGCATATTCATTAGAAGGGTTATTTGAAAAGCAAAACCCTACTAACATTTGGAAGGGGTTTTAAATGCCCAATAGACAAGGTAAAGTTGAATCATAGAGATTATGAGGACACAGAGTGAGACCTTAAGAGATTTACATTAACAGTCTACCTCTTTTAAACCAGGTTTTGACATATTCATTTTGTAATATAAATGACTCAGAAATAATATTACTGTAGAATGAAAATCAATAGTTATGCCTTTTTATCCCCTCAATTTTAGTGCTCTTTCTTCCTGCAGTAATGCCAATCCTTTTGAACTTTTATAATTTATATCACTTATATTTGCAAGGTGATGATGATATATGGTCTAAAATATTTTTAGATCACTGTATGTTAACACATTTCTAAATGAAAATTTTCTGAAAATATGTTTCAAGACCAGAAACCCATGATCAGAATGCAACTGAACTTACACAACTACTACTTCAAAGTTAAAAAAAAAAATCCAAAGTAAATGTTTACATAGCAAGGAAGCATATGTTGTTAATGGAAGTGAACTTCTGCTAAGTCACCCATTCTCTCAAAAGCTTGACATTTTATGTAAACCTGTAGAGGAACAATTTATGAAGCTTGATCAGCCGAAGTAAAAATATACTGCTGTATATCTTAGTATATATTAATTTGGATATATTAAAAATAGTTCTAAAAGAGGTACCAGTACCATTCTAATACATTTTTTGATTGTTGCTGGAGTAGAAAGAATGTGACATGCTATAGACATGAATGGCCTTAAGAGAGGTTGGTGAATGATTTTAATTCTTTCTAGATAGATGACTTTGATTTGGAAACAAAGATAGATTTTGGAGATGCACCTTCTAGTTGATTGTTTAGGATGGTATCTCACACATACAGTAAACATTCTTCGTCCTAGGACCTTATTATATATTAGTGCACAGTGCATTCTCCACTCAATTTTTTACTTCTGTGTGCTATTGGAATGGGATATTATTTTAATTTATCTTTTTTTTAAGGAAATATGTCATTATGGCATAGGATAGATGGCACAAAGTGTCAAAAATTCATTTCCTTGATTAAGGACTAAAAGCTGGTTAGAACCTGTTATAATGTGAAACTGTACACGTGGTTTGTTACTCGGTAAATACACACTCTGCATGAGTCCTGTAGATGTTGAATTTTTAATGCGATAGAAATTAAGTTTTATTTGATAGTCTGGAGAAGGTCTCTTATTGTTTAGAGCTCTGTTTTATGTTTTTTGATATGCAACACAATTAATCATTTTTATTTCATAATTAGATTTTTGAAGTCTGTGAAATATACAATTATTCAAGATTATTAGTTTTTCACTTTATATTTCTCTCAGGGGCAGGAATATTATGTGGATGAGGAAGAAAGCTCTTTAAACTCCATTATTGTCATTACTACCAGCTGCTACCACTCTAGTGTATTATCATCATTGTCATCACCATACATGTTAACAGGATCAAAGTTTTCAGCTTCACAGTGGACATGCTTACTCTAAAAGTGATACCTATATCACAAAAAACATACCTATGACACAGAAATTAGACAATTATCCTGTCTTGCAAAAGCAATGGAATTGAATCCTACTCTACCAAAGTAGAAATATCAGTGATAATATCAACTTGTATCTGAATCTCCATAAAAATAGAGATAGTATACCAAGAAAATGTGATTAGAATTTTCAAAGAATGATTCACAAATCACTTAATTAGTTTCTTCCTCTGTAGCAAATATCAATTAGAAAATAGGATATATAACAGTTGGTATATTTTGAATATCATCCTTTAGAAGTATAATAGTTCTTTCTCTGAAAATATTCAGTTCAACACTACTGAGAAGTTTCCTTCATTAAGCTAATGGCATCATAGCATGACACCATTAAGTATTTTTTTTTAATTATGAACAAAAGCTTTTCAACATACATGTTTTCCCAGCAGTCAGAACAAAATGTAATTAGTTATAGAGAGATGCATTCATTTCTCTGCTTATAAAATTTAAAATCTGATATAAGAAGAAATCTAGGAAATCAAAAATACATTTAAATCACATTCACAACAAAGTAAAAACATTGTTATTTCAAATATGAAACTGCCCTTGTTGGGACATGATGGAAGAATTTCTAAGATGTTATATAAGCCTATGTAGAAACATGCTTATTCATTCTTCTAAAATTTTATTTAAAGGTATCCTCGCTTTGAAATTTATCTGGCAGCTCCTTTAGGGAGACAGAATGGTGGATAAGAAAAATATGTTTACTACTGATGGATGAAGATTCTTATCTTTTCTCTTTATCAGTAAAACTATGAAGGAAGATTGTTGATCTCCAAAAGCTAAGCTTTGGTAGTGAAGTAAATAACTAAGGAAGATTCTGGAAAACTTTATAATCAAGCACACCAAATTGGATAGTCCAAACTGCTGTATTATCTAATGATAAAACACTGAGAGATATTCCCCTGCACCTGAAACCCAGTCTTCAAAGAGGATTAGAATAAATAAAATGCTTAGTCTTAGTCCTTTTAAAAGAAAATGCTTCTTTTAGGATTTTCAAAGAGCAATTTATGTCACTGGGGATGCTATCTTGAAATGATCTTATGCTGGAACATGAAATGAATTCACACTTTAATAATGTCTGAGGTGTTGATTTTATTTTGCTAACTTTAGATGGTTTGTTTTTCCATGTCTCAGCCTTGATCTCAGTTATAATAATTAATAAATTATGCAATTTAATAACATTTAAGGAATGATGGAAAGTACTTACAATATTTTGGAACTGATTCTCTGGTAATTTAAAATTTTATACTTTGAATTTAATGAAAAGAGGCGAGAATCCCTAAGTACCATGCACGGAACTTTAAGAAAAAATTCACACTGTGAATTAGAAAGTAGGAGAGGAATAACCTTGTCTAATTAACCAATTCAAGAAGCAAAGTCACTTTTAAGGTACATTGTGAGAAGGATAATTATCTTTAGCTACTAGCACAAATATGACAACAGAGCTGGTGTATAATTGCCCTAAAACTAATAAACTTAAGGCTTTCTAATAACATTATAACATTTTCATTCAAACTAATAAACAAACTGACTTCCAGGTCCTAATTAAAAACTTTTACCCTAGTGCTTTCTATAAAAAGCATTGAGACTTTTATAGAATTTGCTGATCTAATAACCATGTGTTCCTGTGATAAACCATTTTGGTTTTTATCTTTGAGATAAACATATATATGTCTTTTATATATATATATATATATATATAATCAAGCTTCAGAAAAAATTTTCAGAAAACATACATATTTTAAAAACACACAGAATTAAAGATTATATATACATATATATAATATAGGGGTTTATGATACTAATGGTTTCTTTCTCTTTCAATGTTTTATCATGCAAATGGAATTACCAAAATCAAGCATTAAGCCTTTTGTACTAATGCCTATTTGAGAAAAACAAAATTATATTTGCTTGACACGATACTCAGGTAAAGTATTTTCTCTGCAATAGATGTGATGGTCCAGTCTAATGTCCTAAAATCACATACTGATCAACTGACTCCAAGTTCTCAAGTATTATACTAATATGATAGGATATCCTCTTACCTTATTTGAACTTAAGCTGTGAATCCTATCACTAGAATAGCTGTGGGGTATTGGAGAGTCAGGGTAATCCTCGGCACCTTTTGTTGTGTTCTTCCTGACGACTTCTACGTAGGAGACAGGGAAGATACCTTGTCTGTTGGTTCCTGGAATTTTACCTTCGTACCAGTTTTGATCAACTCTTTTAAGAAGAATAACTCTATCTCCCTGCAATGAATATGAAGACAGTGCATTATAAATGGAGAACCTCTAACCTACCAATATAGTTATTAATGTTTTCTGATAAACAATATTTTTCCATTTGGGAAAGTTTCTGAACCATGGGTTTTGCTTAATCAAGGGAATGAGAGTAAGGTTTCAGAGCTTACTCCCAAATTACAGATAATCAACACAGACACAATTTAATCACCCAGTCACACAGTTAGAATCTTCCCTGAGGATGCTTAGTTAACACAGAGGGACTCACCAGTTCACAGTAAAATGACTTGTGGGTATTATCTCAAAGAGCAGGATAGTTATCACTCAACGTCTCAATGTCAGATAGCATCATCCTAACACTGATAGATTCAAGGCAATGAACTTCTGTAGGATGAGTTTCAGAACTGTGCATCACAGTGATGATATGACTGAAATGTGTTGGAAATCAACCCCCAGAAGGGATGAAGTTGAATGGCACATCGTTTTTCTTCTCTAATCTATCTCTGCTAAGTAGTGACAAAGAGTACAACTAAGGCAGCCTGGGGTGACACCCACAGTTGTGGCTGGGGTTGATGTCCAGCTGGTCTGCACCAGGGCAACGAAACACAATTCAGACCGGTTAGTGGCCAGGCCACACTGGTCCTTAAATACTGAACAGCACCCCTGGCTTTGGCAATAAGAGAACTTCCTATAATCACTATTCCTGCTACTTGAAGTGATCAAGCTATGGACAGTTTAAATTTTAACTCAAAACCACCTGTGGCCCACATGTAGCATCTAGAAGGTGATATGAAAGTTTAGGCAGTGGCACTTGAGAGGGTGACATAGCGTCAATAACGTTGGCAAAATAGGGAGACCTTCTGGAAGTGGCACTCAAGGTGAAAGTCCTCTTTTTGCCAAAATGCCAGATGGTTTATTTAGCCTCTCTCACCACCACTGAGCAGGGCCTTCCAAAGAAAAGTGAATCTCCCTGAATCTTAAAATTGCATGGATTTTCTCTGTAATGCACCAAGAACAGGCTGTTGTTAGACTTATAAAATACATTGGGAAAAGCCACTATTAAAAGCAAGAAATAGGAGATGGAAGTTTCCTGCAATGCTGCATGGCTCTCTGTGCAAAGTGGTGCAGGGGAGGGTGGGGATGGGAGCAGGGAGAAGAGCACCAGTGGATGACACAGAGCTGGGATTAAAAAAAATGAGATGAGGTCCTTCTTGCTAGCAACAGAGCAGGGGTGTTTCCCCTCATTGAACCTGACTCAGGACTTCAGCAGTGCTTTATGAAGTAGCACTGGCGGTTCCAGAACTGCCCAGGATATTACAGCTAGCCCGTGTTGGGTGCAGACATGCAGTTACCTCAAACACACATATGTAATTTTCCAGCAAACAAAAAGGTGGTTCATTTAATCATTCTCGACTGTGTAAAGCAGCAAGTTAAAAGAGTCTTTTTGGATACTAAGAGGAGAAATTACAATCATTTAGGTTGCTACTGAAATTTGGGTCAGTCAAGAGGCCTGAGTCTAGAGAAGGCTGATCAGGGAAACAGTACTGCATGGCTAACTTCTCAGACAGGCTCCCCAGAGCAAAATATATCTTCATTACTTTGGGGGACATTCCAAGATAGGAGAAAAGTAAGTAATGGAACATCTCATTTTTAAACAAGTTGAGTAATAAGGCAGCAGAGCAATATTTTGAAATGTATTCAAGAACTTTCCCTTTTGATGCTTCCACATATTTAACCACTTGATATCTACCCAGAGGTGCCCTTTGGAGAGAATTGGGGGTGCCTGAATGGTGAGGGGAGTGGCCCTGCTTCCCAGGCTATACCAGAAGAGAGAAAGCCTCTTGGAGAAGCTTTGTGTCCCACAGGGAATCTCATTTGGAAGGACACAGGGAGCCCTAGGTGACAACAGCTCAGAGCAGCCTTACACAGTCCTTTGTAGAAAATGGGGGAAAACACAAAAATGTCTAAGGAAGAAGATAACCTGTTTTTGTTATCTTTGTATAATTGTATAATTTGGAAATTATACAGTCTTTGCAAATGCAATGAAGAAGAAAACAGCTGCATTACCTTTCTCAGTGAGAGCTCCACGTTTGTGTCTGCATTGAAATTATACTTGGCTATAGCTTCTCCGATTTCTCCAAGATGGGCTGGGGGAGGTGGCCTTGCAGGCTGTGCTTTTTCAGGAGGTGTAAGTTTCTAGGAAGGAAAACAGTTATGGATTCTTGAAACTGTGGTGACTTTTGAACAACCATGCAAGAGGGAAGGCACTCACCTCTACGTATGAGATTGGAAAAATGCCAACTCTTCCATGATGCTCTCCCTCGTACCAATTTTGATCAATTTTCCTGAGGATGTAGACAGTATCTCCTTTCTTAAATGACAACTCTCTGGAAGAAACATGTTTAAATGGTTATTCCCTTGAGGTGTATCAATTCTTCTTTAGGTCAATATATTCACCAGGACTTTATTTGGTGGTTTGGAATATACTTCTAATATTAAAATACTGTTGAGCCCAGTTAGATAAGGCTTTTCCTTGTGAATTCATAGAATTCACTTATAACAATGTAACCAAAGAAGTGATTTAAAAAAGAACAAGCATAAACATCATGTCTGTAATAAATCACAAGCAGACTGATGTGAAATTTAAAGAAAAGGATAGTGTGCCAGTTTGGATGTATTATGTCTCCCAAAATGCCATTATCTTTGATGCAATCTTGTGGGGACAGATGTTGATTAGATTGGAACCTATTGGTTCAGTGTTTCCATGGAGATGTGACTCAATCAACTGTGGGTGAGACCTTTCATTGGATCATTTCTATGGAGGTGTTGCCCCACCCTATTCAGGGTGGGTCTTTATTGGATCACTGGAGTACTTTAAAAAGAGCCACATAAGCCCAGCACGGAGCAGCTGGGAGCAACTGAGAGTGACATTTTGTAGAAGAGCTGCAGCTGAGAGACACATTTTGAAGGCTGTTGAAAGGGACACTGAAAAATGCACAGGGACTGAGAGAGGAGCTGGAACACAACCCGGGATCAGCAGACACTGGCCATGTGCCTTCCCAGCTAACAGATGTTTTCCAGACACCATTGGCCTTTCTGTGGTGAAGGTCTACTTTTTGATGTCATAGCTTGGACACTTTTATGGCCTTAAGACTGTAACTTTGTAACCAAATAAACCCCCTGTATAAAAGCCAGTCAATTTCTGGTATTTTGTATAATGGCAGCATTAGCAAACTGGAACAGATAGGCTACTGCTATTTAATTATTCATTTTTCTAGAGGAGTTGTGAAGCTTGGCAAAATGATGGGTTAGTTCTGCACTGCTCTTTTTTTTTAATGCAATTTTATTGAGATATATTCACACACCATATAATCCACCCAAAGCATATAATCAATGGTTCACAGTATCATCACATAGTTGTGCACTCATCACCACAATCAGTTTTAGAACATTTTCATTGCTCCCCAAAAAATAAAAATAAAAAAGAACACCCAAACCATCCCATACCCCGAATCCCCCCATTATGTATATGTTTTTGTTGTTTTTTTATTTTTACTCATTTGCCCATACACTTGATAAAGGGAGTGTCAGTCACATGGTAAAAGTTTTATAGGTATGCAATCATTATCAAGAATCAAGTCTGCTGGATTACAGTTCAACAATTTCAGGCAGTTCCTTCTAACTATTCTAATACACTAGAAACTAAAAAGAAATGTCTATATACTGCATAAGAATAACCTCCAGAATGACCTCTCAACTCCATTTGAAATCTCTTAGCCACTGAAACTTTATTTTGTTTCATTTCTCTTCTTCCTTTTGGTCAAGGAGACCTTCTCAATCCCACGATGCCAGGTCCAGGCTTTAATCTGGGAGTCATGTCCTGCGTTGCCAGGGAGATTTACATCTCTGGGAGTCATGTCCCACTTAGTAGGGAGAGTAGAGTTGATTTTTTGCCCTTGTTTTATATTTGTCCTGAAGCTAGCTAGCTAGATAGTTCTCTCTCAGGCTTGCTCTTGCTCTCTATTTCTCCCTCTCTCCTTTTGATATGCTAAAGCTTACAATAATGGAACATGTCAGTTAAGCTCAGAATGAAAGTGCCAACACCAGGAAAATTTTTATATGTGGATCTCTGAAGCTGGCTGACTGGCATTTAAGTAAAATATCTCAATAAGGAATTTATTTTGTACAGCACAAACAGAGCTTAGGCTTGTATTTTTCAATGGTACACAAAGATGAACTTACTTTAAATGAAAAGGCAGGCACAAACTGCTTGTTGTCTTCTTTATAACTTTTGAAAATTAAAAACATTTTTCAAGACACCAACTATGTTTTTCCATTTTGGCTGTTTCTAAGAAGATAACATATAGATTTGTTTGACTGAGTGTTAAATTTACATTAATAAGGCCATTACTCACTTTGAATACTTCATGCCTAAATTCTCACCCTCACTACATCATGTCACAGGTTTTGATGGCCTCATCATACAGGTTATTGGGTCTGTTATTTTGCCTCCACAGTTACATATTTTACACAGATACATAATCTACATCTTTTCCCAACAGCCCCACATTCCTACATCCCTGCCTTCCCAACCCTGAATTTTCTACATTGTTTATTTCAGAATATTAAATTGGATTATTCACTTTTGCAGAATATGTAATGAGGACAGGTTTTACATCAGATCTGGAGTATTTCTTATTGATTAAATAATTAAAATAAAAAAATGATTTCATATTAAAAGTGTTACATATTTAGAAGTGCCTAAATCTTTACATTTAAAGTGTGTTAAATTTTAAGTTACCCTAAAGATAAAGAAAGTTCACAGCTTTAATTCAAATACAGTACTTTCCTCTTTCATTTAAATGCCTGAGATATATATAGATATATATATATAAATTTGATATATATCAAAAAATTTAATGTTTGTAATCCAACAGCTTTATTTTGCTAGGTATCTTTTGTTTCCAGAAATGAGACTAGAAAGCTTGTCTTTTCTTCTGATAGATATGGAAATTAGAGACAAATGATTTTTTTTCTTTTACATATAAAAAATATTTTCTATTTATATAGAGTTATGTTTAAAATTTTGAAGCCATTTGGAGAAAGGACAGTAGTCTCACTCTTCAGTTTTCAAAAATGTCCTCCTCATCCCCCCCCACCAACCCTTACCTGAAGTTATAATTTCTCAGAGTCTGGATTTGACAGGTTTGCTTTCTTTTTTAATAAATAACCTTCAGAAAGGAAATTTTATATTTTTCCTAAAGTCGAGACATTACAATTGGTGGGTTACTTAAACTCTATTTTTTTATTTATGAAATTTTCTTGTATTAGGCCAAGAGTAATAGTTTTTAAAACATCTTGATTCAACAACAAATATATCTATCTCTTGTTCACAGGTTGTACAAAACATGATCTCATAGCCCTTCCATAATTTTCAGTGCAGTCAGTGAGCATTTTAATGCAGCATAAGCCGTCCCTAACCCTGATTCTTGTGTCAAATACAAGAAGGAATGAGCTCTTCGTGTCTACTGAGAGCAGAATAAGAAGCGTGTGATTAAGCTGAACTGAGATAAATTTATTTAGGGTATTAAGGAAAAACATTTCTTTCCTACCAATGTTTTTGGATGGCCTCCATTGGTGGTGGTTCTGATTTGTTAATGCTGCCAGAATGCAAAACACCAGAAATGGACTGGCTTTTATAAAGGGGGTTTAATTGGTTACAAAGTTACGGTCTGAAGGCCATGAAAATGTCTAAACGAAGGCATCAATACAAGTATACCGTCACCAAAGGAGGGCCAATGGTGTCCAGAAAATCTCTGTTAGCTAGGAAGGCACGTGGCTGGCGTCTGTTCATCTCAGGTTGTGTTCCAGCTCCTCTCTCAGCTCCTGTGCATTCTTCAAAGTGTCTTTCCTGGCTGCAGCACCTCCTTCTGTCTATGAACATTTTTATAGAACTCCAGTGACTCAGTTAAGTCCCACCCTGAATGGGTGGGGTAAGACCTCCAGGGAAATTATCCAATCAAAGGTCTTGCCCACAGGTGACTGAGTCACATCTCCATGGAAACACTCACTCAAAGGATTCCAACCTAATCAACACTAATACGTCTGCCCCCTCAAGACTGCATCAAGGAACATGGTGTTTTGGGGGACATAATACATCCAAACTAACACCGTGGTTGTGTAATCCACCTCTCCGAAGGCTGATGCAGTTTGATTCCTTCTGGTTTAAAAAGGCCTCGTCATGACCTTTATGACAGGCGGGGGTGGTGCAGAAATGGCTCTGCCATTGACACTTCCATGGGCAGCGTGTGGGAGAACGGTTTCCCTGAACCTTTGCTAACTTGAGGCACTCCCTATGAGGGTGCATCCCATGAAGAAGGCGGGAGGCTCGTGCTGGGAGCATCCAGTGATGCAGTCAGCACCCAAACACCTTTAGACTGCATTGCACATCATCTCTATCTTCAAAGCCTGTGGTTATTAAGACTCCTCAATAGGAGCCCTGGGCAGAGGGCCTTCCTACTTTACATGCCCTGTCATTCTGCAGGATATCATACATTTAAGCAAGCAAGTCTTTGATTGATTATCACAAAGAAGAAATAGAATATAAGTGAGAAAATACATATTTTCTACAATCGACATGACATGCCTGTGCGTGTGCCCAAATAACAATAGCTAGCACCCTGAGAAGAAATCAGAGAGTAATGAAAATAAAGCAAGTGTTGCCTATCTAATCAATAAGAAAATGTGAGAGCTTCTCTTCAGTTTTTTTTTTTTTTTTTTACACTGGATTTAAGTCACGTTCAACCATTTAATTTCTGAATAACATTTTCTTTCTTAGATCATTCCGTATCTCAGCAGCAGTACCACATTTTGAGTGATTTTATTTTTTAATGTCTTCTGCCAGAGACAGTTTCTGGAGCTATTAATTCATATAATATACAATTTTGTGAATACAATATTTTTGATAAGGTATATATTGGGTTTAAACAATGCAGTGTAATTTAATGCCAATTTACAATGAGTTCAATATCCTGAATTCTGATACAGACCATAATTTCTTTCTTTTTTTTCCCATCAAATCATAGAATTTTATTTATTTTATTTTTATTTTTATAAATTTATCAAAAAATTAAAAAAAATTTCAAACAAAACTAAACAAAGGAAAAAGAAAAACAAATAACCTAAAATAACTGCATTGCTTCTAACATGTCCCTACCATACCCCAAGCAAATTAACAAGCCATAGTTTCTTAAAGAGATTGATGCACATGGGCCATGACAAATCTAGTAGACTGTATTATTTAAGCCTACTCAAGTGTTTAATGCTAACCTTACTTAACCACATGCCTACTGGTGAACTTAAAGAAAAAAGGTGAAAGAAATATTGCAACATGGGAATATTAAAACCAACATCAAAAGACCATGGGTAGAACTTTGCTCAGAATTTTTCGGCTTTGAGTGTCGAGACATAGACATTTTCCTACAGAAATCTTTATACATAGAGTCCTGGTCACCAATCCCACAAACTATACTTGATTATAGTTGAATGAATAAATGTTACCAAATTCTCTCAGTTAGTGTTTTTTACTTCCTGACACTTTACTTTTATGTCATTTTTGACACAAAAATTCTAGAAAACAAAATTCTTAATTTATTTTTGTTTTTCTATCCTTTTGAACTCATTGTGTTCTGACATGCTTATTGTAATTTAAAACTCAGTGTTTCTCAACTAAACACAAAATGAAAATAAAATTACCCCCATCCCAACTAATTCTGAAACGAACCATTTAATTAGAGTCGATTGCTGTATTGGGATTCAGGCCTTAATTGTAACACATCTTGCTGTAATATTTCTCTCTTAAAGTATTACCAAGTTTTAATAATTTAAACCATATGATGAATTTTTATCTTACTTACTTAGATGTCTGAGCCTTAAAATCGTAAACAGCTTTCGCAGGCAGTTTCTGAAAAGGAAGGCCAACAATTAGCACTGAGCTTAAAATTTGGATTTGCTATTAGAAAACAATTTCACATGATTTGAAGAGAAATGTAACCCCCAGAAATGATTAAACATATGTAATGTAAATGCTATGAGCAATTAACAAAACGAACTGGTTCTGCATTCAGATATTTAAGCTGTATCGGGAATATAAACAAAATATCTGAGGAGATCTATGCCTTATAACTACTGAATAACATATTTCATGTTGGAAACTAAGGTAGATGAATGCCATGACAGGAGAATAAAATGCCTGCCCAGGATTCTATTGTGGGTGCAATTCTGGCTGTAAAAAGGCTTTTCCTGGAATAATGGTGTAGTGTCAATCACTCTATGATTTATGAATTGGCAGCCCTTCTGCATCACGATAAATAGATTGGACAAAACCACAATGGAAGTCACTGTTCCTTTTACCAAATGTTTGTTAACATATTAGCAAAGAAATATTAGCTCAATTAGCACTGGGAGGTAGTGGCCAGCATTCCCTGGGATGTTCAGGAATCCTTTAGCACAGTCAACCAGCTGCTCACCTTTTAGTCATGATGTGATGTGATATGTGATCCTCAAATTTTGGGGCACCCTGTACCCTATAGCAACTCCATTATGACTCCTTCCCCCTTCTGAATAACCCCCGACCCCACTCTCTTTCCTAGTGATTCTGATGAACTTCAGGAAAGCTGCACCAAACTGGACCACATTCCTGATACTTCGGGGGTACCGCTGGATACATCAGACACCTGCAGGGATCCTTGAAGTGCGGCTACTGGTCTAAGACCAGCTTTTAGTTTCTTGCAAACCCTCATGGCTCCAAATCCCCAAGTCTGAATGTACCAGAACTCCTATCCTATCTTGGGGCCACAGATAAAGAGTCAGTTGATGGTTTCCAGGAGGCAGTGTTGATTTTGACTGGGCTGGCTTAAAAGTTTCATCTGGGGACTTCCTCCCCCAAAAATGGGCCCAAAAACTTATTTATGTGGAATTTTTATTGCTTTGCTTCCAGACCACTGGGCCAGAAATTTGTTCAGTAGGACCTTGTCCCTTCACGAGGCAGCCCAGCTCAGAACTCTTTGAGACCAGAACTGTCAACTCTTGGATGTAAGGCCAAGACTAAGAGAGGCCTCACTGCCCAAACTGGAACAAAACTGGGAGAGCTGGAGCCAGGGTTAGAGTGCAAACTGCTCTGAGCCTACACTCAGCCTCTGGGGGACACTGGCTCTTGTTTCTTTGTTCTTATGATTAGGTGTTTTCTCTGAGTTCTTGACTGATTGTTGGAGGTAACTTTGGATGACAAGTACTTGATATCAAGTATGTGGCTTAAAAAAGACCCAACTGCTATTGAACTAACTACCTCTTTGTCTGGAGTTCCTCTTCTTTCCCTTGAAGCACTTCTCCCCAATTCAGTCAAAGTCGATGAGTAGCTTCTAGGGGATTCGTGGTCTATTGGAAAAGTCAGGGCCAGTGACAGTGAGTGTCCACTAAATTCAAAGCAAATATGTTTAACCATTTTCTCTGCTGGCTATCATTTTTTTTTTCCCCTCAAGATATGGAGAGATACCACAATTGAAAACATGGGTATAAAACTGAAGGTCATTATAAAGTTGTGATATAAAACACAAAAATGAGCATTTCTAAAGGAAAATATCCAAGCTTGCAGAAATGCTATAATATAATATATAAATATAATTGTTGTGTTGCTGATATAATTGTACTGCAGCACCGGTGTAGACAACTCATAGTTGCAGAGTTTTTTTTTTTTTAATCTCAAGAACTTAAAAATACTTTCTATTTCTACTCTTTTTTTTTGCCTCCAGTTCATTATTAATATTATAAGCCTATGGATGAGGGGGAATTTGAAAATAGCAATAATTTATAGACACTGAAACATTTTGTGGAACAACTCAGAATGTAGTAATGAAAAAGAAAATGAGAGAAAAGTAAACTATGATGATTGCAGAACTATGATTATGCCCCTTCTCTTCTCTCTCTCTCTTCAAGTGGTTAAAATCTTAAGATAGCATGTTTTTTTCTGTATGGTCTCCCCTGTGCCCAGATGATAAATGACCTTATCAGAAAGTAATTATTTATCCTGTGAAACAAAGGGATAAAACTTCTCTAAAACAAAAGTCTCATGTTGATTATTAAATTGCCTATAAAATATTGAATTATTTTTATTCACCATAAAACAAAGTATAAATAATTAATTGCAGTACAAAATTATGGATGCAAGCACTTCTTGGTACCTTATACCTCATGCATTTACGTGACTGACATATGGAAATGTAGCTAGGAGATGAAGGCATTCCACTAATCTGTGCTATAGAATTCTAGCAGTGTAACTAGGTCAAAAATTGTAAATTATTTCTTTTATCCCTTTAATAGATGTAGTTATAGTGAATAACAAAAGCATTAAAAATAAAGTTAATAAATCCACCTGTAGAGGAATTAAAAATGCTGATCCATAAAAAAAGAAAAAACAATGTTTAAAGGTTTTGACTACTTTGATTATAAGGAAGACTTGACCACTTACGGCAGGTGGACTATAACATAACAATAAATGTCTAACGCTCATGAGGTGTGATTTGAAGATCTTCCCAAAGTTACTAAGTTATAGTTAAGTTAACATGGTCACAGATGTTTCAGGCAAAACTTAGCCAGTTATTTCATGAATGCTACCGAATCATATGCAGTATATTTTTCATTCTAAATTAATATATTTTTATGATCATGGGTCTTTAATAAAGACCACAAATTTTAAATTATTCTAACTAATTCATGGAAGATAAACTAAGAATTGGGCTAACAGTTGGAAAGTAAATATTTTATTAAAAAACATAAAACTCTTTACATGCATTTCAAAGCCCTCTCAGATCCTGTTTCATAATGTACTCTTTATGAAAATTGAAAGGTGAGTATATTAGGATATTGAAAAACTGGAAAAGGCACCTAATTTACTAAAAAACTAAATTCTGACTTAATCAGTGGAAATTTCAAACTGCAGAAACTGATTTAAAAATTCTTATGTTTTTGTGGCATGTCAAAAAGTTTAAATGAAATAAACAATAAGTACTGAAAAAATAAGTAAATTTGTGAAATGATAATTATCAATTAGGCCATCTGTATTAATTAGATTGACATGAAATTCCAATTACGTCTCTTCTTTTTTTTGGTCTATATAGAGATTGTACTTCATAGTAAATACTGAATTTCTAGGGCTTTGGATCCTGTTTCTGCTATCTACTATCTGTGTGATCTTGTGGAATTTTCTTGTCCTTTCTGGGTCTCAATTTCCTCCATTGTAAAAATAGTGATGACAATAATACGTATCACATAGGCTTGTGCCATTTTTTAAATTAGATAATATACATAAAGCACTTCCCAGTGTCTTATACTTAGAAGGCACCTTGTTGAAGACTTGAAGTTTTAGCCTGGGATTTTCATTCCAACTTCTTAAAATTCATATGCTAAACAGAAATACTTTAAGAATTAATGAAAATAATTGGATAAAAATACCAAAACACCCTGAATTTTTCAGTAATGTAAGCCTCAAAAAAAAATGTTCTCTGCATTTGAATTGATATTTATCCTGGTGTTGCCACTTCAAAGTGATATTCCACCTGTGGAAATGGAGGGGAGTCTTTTTTAACCTATTTAATCCAATTCAAATATAGATATAGGATTGGTTTGGAAGAAATAGAAAATGAATAAACTAAGTAATGGAAAGGAAGACAAAATGAATACACTGAGTGATGAAAATGGGACTTTTATATATGCAGCTTAAAGATATATTCACAAATTTTGCCCCAAATGGTGTTCTTTAAATGGAAAAAGTCATTAAATATATCACAGTCTCCTTAACTGACAATAAATTACTATGTAACACATTTCAGTTTTGCTTCCTAGGTGTTTTAATACAGTTTTCTTCTGTATGGAATTTGAGCAAATTACTTATTAAGCGAATGACTCTAAAGTTAATATAAACATCAAAGAAAAAGCTATTTATTAGCCTATCAGTTTTGGTTCATTTTATAGAGAAAAGAAGAGCTGTGGCAAAGATTTCAGTCTCTTAAGGATACTGATATTTAATTAGAGTGTCTGTGTTGAAATAGTCTTTCTAATTTGACAGATTGTTTTGTTTCCTCAAGGTGAATAATAGTTGTTTCAAACCTAACATTAAGCTACATTCTCTTCCAGTTTTGAATAAGAAAATCTGTGTGAATTGGTGATTACTTTCAGCCACACATCAAGTCCAAATATCACACTGGTAAACGAGAAAAATCAAGTGAATAAGAAAATTTGTGTGAATTGATGATTACTTTAAGCCACATATCAAGTCCAAATATCATGTTAGTAAATGAGGAAAATCAAGTTAAGTCGTGTTTGCACAACAAGCATTTGCTTTACAACACATAATGATGCCGAGTTGCCTCACAGCTCAGGATGTAGATGTAGGAATGGAAAATGAAAGAGCTGGAGGACAGGTACCTCAACCACAAGGACAAAGAAAGAAAAGTTAATCCACCTTGGAGACCCAGTGCACTATCGTGGTCATGGTGGTGGTAGCTGTTAGCTGTGTCCCCGTCCTGGAAGGAGGCACTGTGAGGCATCCTTCCACAATCGTTCTGGTGCAATGGACAATGGATAGCACCATCTTGAGGCAATGGGTGTGAAGGCTGGTGCATGGGGCTCCTTCTTAGAGCTGTAAGTGATGAATTCCTTTCAGGAACATCTGGCAGCAGTTCACTGATAAGACGGTGCAATATACTGTTGTCTGGCAAGCTTCCCCTTCTCTTTTCAGCTTTAATTTGGTCACAAATGTCTTTAAGGGCGGAGTCCAAAGCCTCAAAAACGGATGCTTTACATTTTGCCTTTTCAGTATGTTTTTTGGGAGTTGAATTTTTTTTCCTCCGGAAAGGCACAGGGCTGACCAGAAATGCAAGTTTTGAGAGGCCAGAGTCCATTTCTTGTCTTCTGGGCTCGTCTGTGTTTTCCTGTTTCGCTCTTTCATGTTTCCGCATGGTGGTGAATCGAGTGTAGGAGGCAGGACACCTGCCTTTGCAGGAACTGATGAGATGCCGGTGATGGTGGTGGTGGTGGTGGTGGTGGTGGTGGTGGCTGGAACCATAAAAGCTTTCGGAGGATGTGAAAGAAAAGTGATCAAAGTCACTTTCGCTGCAAAAGGACGATCCCTCTACGTGAATGAAGTCGCTGTGGTCAGACACGACTCCGTCTTGATCACTGTCAGAAAACTCCACGTGAGCTCTGGGTTGCTCGTCGCTGGTGACTTCGATATGAATTGGTACCAGCGTTGTAGGCTTGTAGCTTCGTTGTACCTGAGAAGGGTGTCGGCTTTGACTTTCTTCCTCCAGCAAAGACTCGATGGAAAATCGCCTCTTGGGACACAAACCGTTGTGTTGTGGTTCTAGGGTAACGGGGGATAACATTTCATCTCCTAAATTTGGCATCGATTTTGATTTTTGGATCAACTTTTCAAATTCGGAAATGCGGGTGGGCACCACATCCCTGGGCACCTCCTCGGTAGAGGACTGGCTCCAGCCGTGGAGCAGCCCCTTGTGCTGCTGCTCCTTTTCATACTGCATTATCCTCGACTTTACTGAGCAAATCACCTCTGAATTCATCAAATCCTTGCGGTTAATGCGGTGCATTTTCTTGTACATTTTTAGGAACCCCGGGGCGTCGTGGGCTGACCTATACTTAACCCTTGATCTGCCGTTGCTGCGACTCTCCTGGATGTAGGGGGAAGCCCACGCTATGGAGCAGCTCTCCTTGGAGTCCTCTTCACATAACAGGGAGCCCATGCTTTCCGACTTGGTTTTCGGATCAGGGAAGCTACTGCAGTCGTCAGTTAGGAGATCATCACAACTACGGGATTTGATCTTGGGGGAGACCGTTTCTTCAGTGCTGCTCCAGATCTCTGCATTTTGCCGGGCCATTTGCCAGCCATTCTTGAAAGTAATAGCCCTCTGGGAGTCCCGTGGGACATCCAGATGCTGTCTATAGGTGGTGCTACAGGAATCTAACTCACTTGAGGGGTTGCCGTTGAGCCCTGCATAACTGCAGAGGGATGGGCACACGTTGCCATCATCCCCACCTTCTAATCCAGAGAGCAGCGTGGGAGAAGAGAGACATTTTGAGAAGTTACAAGATTCACAAAGAGAGGAGAGCATGTTGTCAGTAAGCATCAGATAGCATAGAAAAGAGAAAGGCAGTTAGCACGGTTTCCTTCAGACCTTGATTGTTAACACATGTAACTTCAAACTTTAGAGAAAAACATCTAATTCTAAAGCAAGCGAATACTTTTTAGATGAATTAGCTTTGAGATACTAGAGTTAACAGAACTAACTATATAATGCAAGTAATTAGTGTAGTTAATGTATCTATTTCTATTGCATAGTTGATAACATCTTTCTGCAAATGCTGTATGGCCAAAAATATAATAGTAACTCTTAAGCCCCATAGTAATTTAAAGGTTTAACAATTAATGATCAAAGTGTTATAGATTAAATCAACTTAATAGGGTCAGGATTTGAGTCTGATTTGATTTATAATCACAGTTAGGTAAAGAGTAACTTATAAATTGACATTAAATCAATAATTTTATAACTATTTCAAATAATTTTTATGGGCATAAGAAAAAGCTAGAAAACAAGGTATTTTCCAAAAATTTTGCAAAATTTGCAAAATCAAGATGCTATAGACTTTTGTTGCTAATTTTTTTTCAAGCAAAGCAATAACAAGAGCTCTTGAAGCTGATTTACTTCTTTAACTGTCCTACCTTCAACCCGTTATCAGGCAGATTGTTCTCATAACGATATTGGATATAATGTAAAACTTTCATCAGAGGTAACTGCATCTTGCTTTTTTGAGGGAGGCATTCCTTTTTTCCTTTTTATTCATTTGCAATTTGACAACAGACAGCTAAACTCGACCCTGAATTTGGAATAGCTATGGAAATATTATTTTCTCGTGCTTTGATAAGTTAACTCTAATAATAAATGAGAGGCCAAATTGTATCTGAGACATTTATTTTGAAGTAAAACTTAGTGAAGAAAAATATCTTTAGTGAAAACCCATGCCTTATAATCTCCCCCAATTTTTCAAAAGCAGATAAGCACATTAAGTGGTATATAGTACTTGGGAAAGCAAGTTGATTTAACATTCCCAACTATAAAATAAATATATAAATTAATCAGAATCTTTGTAACGTTTGGATAGTATCTGAGTATAATGAGTCAATGGCATTTCAGGATCTATTTCTTATTTTAAGATTTTTGCTTGCATAAATGAATAGAATCTGGTAAAAAAAAAAAAAAAAGTATCCCTTTTAACCTGAGCAAAGGTATAATAACTGGGGCTCGCTTATGCTGAACCTTCCAATTACTCTTCAGAGCTTTACTAGATTTTGGAGGACTAGTGCTCCCTGGCTATCCAGCGCCCACTCATCATGACAGTCTATCTTTCACACAAATCCAGGTAAGTTTAGCTTTAACTACCATGGGGCAACGCTCTTAGTACTGACGTTTGATACCTGAAGCTGAATCTGTGTTATTTTCTGGAAACTTCTGTTAGAGGACACTTTCTTCATATATATCAAAATCCTGCTCTCTCCTGTTTCAAACTCAGAGGAATGGAGGGGATTGTGTGACCCCAAATTTGATATAACTCTCCTTCCTAGGTCCACATCCCTCTCTGATAGCACGGTGGGTGCCTGAGGATGCCAGTTCATCCTTCCACCCTCAGTCTCAGGAAAATTTTGGTCGCTGCTGCAATAATGTGCTAAATGGTCTTCCAAAGACTTGAAGGAGTAACTTGCTCCCCCTCAACACTTATTTCATTAAGTTTCCAGAGAACAGACATGCCATACAGAGAAACGGCTTGGGGATTTCTAAATTTCAGAACTATCACTAGAAACCAGCTAGTTGTTACCCATGAGCTGTTGTGAATTGAACAGTATGTTATAAGGCAGAAGGCAGATGCTCCACTGTATATATATGAATGTTGACAAATGATTAAAGAAATGCCTATAATTGGTTAGACAAATTTTTATCTAGGATTAGGTAATTAAAAAAACAATCTACATTTTAGACAAGGATTTTCTCTTCGCTTTTAATTCTGTATAGTTGATTAATTTTGCCAGCTGTAGTAACATTAGAAAATTTGACAATATGTTAATGTTTATAAATGTAATCTTTTAATAGCCTGACAATAAATCACTTGATGTTTCCTCTTTGATTTTGCTCAAAGAAAACAAATAATATATTTGGGGAAACAACATTAACAGATGCTAGTCAGAGAGTACTTTAACAATCTATATGGTTCACCAGCTTGATTCAGCTTGGGTATGAAGAAATCAATTTTTCCAGAACTATACCATATTAAAGACGTATTTAAATGCTAACACGTATGCCTATCACTGGACCAGCTCTCCCGTGGTACTCTAGGTTAAGACTCAAACTGTAAATGGTTTGAATGTCAAGTTCTTGTTGCTTACCTTTTGCTCTTGATGGGGAAGAAGGGGAAGAACTAATGAAAGACTTTGTGGTGCTTGCTCCCGGGAAGTCTGCACGGCCGGGGCTGGTCCTCCTTGCACTCTGCTCCCCCAAGGCCCTTGGCGGCCCCACTGCAGGCTCACTCCTCCTCCTTTTCCTAAAGTCGCCGGCCATACTTGCAGCACTGAAAGAAGGAATCTGCATCAGTCTGATTAATATTGGAGGTGGCTAATATGAGCCGGAAAGACTGGTTGAATATGCTAGCAACAGTGGAGTGGTGTAACTCCCATCCCTGTGCTCCAAACTGCTTTTTAAGGAATTCTTTCCTTGACCTTAAACACTATTTTTTTATAATCATCTATTAAAATAAAAATTCTTCTATTAGTGTAACGTACTGTGACTGACAGTTCAGTGTTGTGATTTGTATCATGTATGTTTTCTCTATAGAGGTCCACAGGTGAATATATCCGGTGGGGGGGGGGGGCGCTAAAATGGAAAAAAGGATTGGAAAAAACAGTAAGACATCTAGTGAGACAAATTTCCCTTATCTCAAGGCTTTGCCTGAAGCTTTTCCTAATAACCTTAGTATCGAAAAACTTACACTGAAGTGCCAACATTTTCTGTTTAAATAATGAATGAATAGTAATATGGTCAGCAAATGAAATACTGACTCCTTTCATCCAGTGGTATTAAATGGTATCAACAATCCATAACAGCAGGGAATCTGGATCTTGGTTCTGGAGTTTGAGTATTGTATCATTTAAGACAAACATTAGTGAATGAAGGCACACACTGCATAGCACACTATCTGTCAAATCACTAAATAGAATTATGTTGGCAGCAGCAGAACTAACAGCCCCTATGGGCCAAGCAGGTGCTACATCCTTGGCTTTCATTGTCATATTTAGCGCCCCCCTCTCAACTCCAGCAAATCTATGAGGTATACACTATCACTGTTTTACAAAGGAGTAAACTGAACACACACACCTGGCAAGTACAGAGGTGGAGTCAGACCTCAGAAATTGTCTGCTTTCCTCTAAATGAGATGCCAAATCTTCCACACTTGTTTTTTTTCTTTAATGCAATTTTTTGAGACATATTCATATGCCATGCAATCCATCCAAAGTATACAATCAATGGCTCACAGTATCATCACATAGTTGTGCATTCATCACCACAATCTACACCTGTTTTTGTTGTCATTATCCTGTCATGTGAGGCTCTTTTGTGTTTTTACGTCCTCAGTCAGATTCAAATTCTAAAATTCAAACATTTTAGGTGCATATATATATGAAAAAGATATAAAAGGAAGGTTTGGGGAGCTCTTTCCAGTGATACTGCTGTAGTTGGATGGCACTCATGAACCCAATTCACAAAGGACCCAATTCACAAGGTTTTCTACTTAGGGTTGATAGAAATCTTATTGAAGGGTAAATTCATGTTATATTATTTGTTATTGCTGATCATATGATATGGCTGGGAATTATTCAATATTGCTACTGAGCAGTTTCTGAATTTCTGCAATATTTTAATGTAAGTGTGCAATTTCAAGCACATCAACAGAACTTCCCTTGGGCATGCTCTTGGGGCAGTTATGCCTGATTGTTAGGAACTATCTTGGTTCAAACCCTGCTTTATCTCTGCTACTTCCCAACTGTGTCACCTTGGGTAACTCAGCATAAGTTTCAGTTTCCTCTGAGACAAAATGGGAAGAATAGTCCCTTAACATATAGTGTTATCTTAGTATTAAATATGTTTATGAACTTAGAAGACCTGGTATGTATTAAGCTCTAATTTATTGGTGATAATAGCATTTCTGATTTGTGTTGTCAGAATATAGTTAGCAAATATGTGCACAGCACTCTTCATAAAATTTTTCCAAATATATTGTCATAGGTGTCATATAACAACATTGAGAATTAGATATTTATAATCCCTATCTGAAAAAGAGAAAACTGGGAAGAATTTCTCAGTTTGCAATGAAATCTAGAATCTGCTCACTTAATTTTTATAAATTCTTAAATATGATCAAATAAAATGGTGCAGAAACAGAATAAAACAACCTTATGAGGTGGGGTGCTTAAAATAAAAATGAGTGATAAATAATCTTTGTTACTATTTCATCGAACAGTATTACTGTTGATAAAGAAACCACTGATAACAGAATATTCCGAATGTAATGAGAGTCTTACCTAGTGGGTCTTTCCAGGCTTCTGTCTATAGAGGACTGATACAAGGAAGCCTGTTAAGACAGAATAATAATTTCATGAAGATTTTTATCATGGGAAATTTTAAATTAGGTATCCTAAAAAGAACATTGTAAAATACCATTCATTATGGTTATAAAAATGTCTTCTTACAGAGAAACCATGCAGCCTGATTTCTACTTTCTTCCTATCTGCTTTTTCTTCTGATGTACTGCATTGCATTTCACTGTGTAATTCAAATTATCCAGAACCCTAACATTGCATGAGGGAAAAAAAAGCAAAAAAACGGTACCTTTCCCCAGGAATGCTGAATTAAGAGCTGAAGTTATTTCACAACATGAACTTCAGAATCTTGCCTATGGACTGTAAATGGAAATTTCCTACATGAAAGAATGGTCAGAGGTTTAAGAAATATTTGTATCTATCATTCAGTCTTTATAAAACATAAACCTTCTTTTAAAATTTATCATTGTTGTTGCCAGGTGTTATATTTTAAAACAAAATTTAAGCAGAATTTGAGATATGTTTCACCTGTCAACATAGACATTCCATTTTAATAAAAAGCACAGAATATGGTATGAAATGAAACTAAACTACCTGGTATTTCAATCAGGTACAGATTCATATCTTTCAAATTAGTTAAGTTCAGGGCCAGTTTAAAATAAATGATCTAATGAATCAAAATGTAACTTTTTTTAAAAGGGTAGACTTTTAATATTTTCCTCAGAAAGTCAACTATCAGTTGGCCATGGTGTAAGAACAAAGAAAGCATAGATAACACAAATTGATAATTTCAAATGCTTATTCTACACACCATTTTCAAACTCCTTCACTATGAACAGTACACTGAAATAAATATGAAGCAAAAATGACAGACTTGAATTTTTATTTTCCATGGCCATCTACTGGAACAACTGCAGGGGAATGCAAACCAAATATACATATACTATATATGTGTGTGTGTTTGTGTGTGTGTATAGTTGTGGCCTTTGTAATATTTGATGATTGATTCTTCACCAAAGATAATTTTTCTTTTGAGGAAATGAATTTCTAGTTTGAAAATCTTCTATGAATGTTTAAAAATGTCAGTCATAAAGGCAGGATTTAATAAATTTTACCTTAAGCCAGTGTCACATAGGAACATTTTACCAGAGTATTAAAAATCTAATTAGTGAAAATTAAAGCCCACATTACAAACTACTTCTATACCTTTATTTTCTATTTGTAAGTTAGCACCGATTAACAATTAGAACATTAGTATATAATTTTGTAATTCTTTATGTGGATCAGTCTGACAATACCCCTTAAGCGTAACTCAAAATTGTTTGTATTAATATTTTAATTTAATTTTATTTCACTGAATGAGAATGGAATCCTGCCCAGAAACAAAAACATCTCTCTGCAAGAAAATATTTCCCACTCTCTTAGACAGAAAATTCATATTCTTTATAGTTTTAGTTTCTAGAAAATATTTAGATTATTTAGATTCCTAAGTTCTTAAATATAAAATTAGAAAAAATTTTTGGTCCACCAGATTGATAAGTTTGCATAATCATTTTAACTTGCTGAACTCTGAAATGGACATTGGAAAGGTGGGAAAATAAATACTAAATAAGTAAGAAAGCAAGTGGTAAGTAAATAAATAAAACCACATACTATTTTCCAATTTAAAAACATTGATTCTACATTTCGGTAGAAGAGCAACACCGAAGAGCTTCAGAACATTTTCGTTTGAGTGGATCACGGTTTTCATGGGGTCTTCCAACCACAAACCATAGTTGATCGTTGAAAGTGCCAAATGCACAGTGCTTCTAGAATATCTCTACAACGATTGGAAATTTTGAACTGCCAGCTTGTAATGAGCCTAACACTACCGTACTATGACGTGAAACATAGTTTAAGAAATGAAGGCTCTGCCTCTGATAAACTAATTGTGCTTTAGAGTTAGGTTGAAAACTACAATTATTATTTCCTATGCTGGAAATCAGTCCAAAACATACTGAAACTTGTTCCATGATTTTATGCGTACTTAATGGAAACAATTCAGTATTAAATTATAAGGAAACAGTGAAAAGCCTAGATTGATGCATAAGAGGAAACATGTGCAACAAATAAAAAAATGTACTCATCTTGAAATGGAAACTGTCTCTAGGAAAGAGGGAGCCTGTTTTACCTGGTATGATCCACTGAGCATTTACATATTATCATAACTCTAACAGATCTAGGAGAAGGTCATTCTAATAAAATTTAGACATTGAATCACTCTTCCTGCTGTGTGATCATGTGATTAAACTTTTCTTAACAATTCTTAACTAGTCTTACATTAATCCAGTTGCTCATGTATATTTATGGATTAAAAAGTATGTTACTTGTGACATATACTAAGCACTCGATAAATGATAATTAAGGTAACATCTAATCAATTAGTTTTTTGCCATAAGGTTATTAAAGACAATACCCAGATACCTTATCAAGTATGCTCTCTTACACTCTGAAAAACCATGATGTTAAATTAATAACAAAACTTGTATGCTATGAGAATCATACTCAATACCAAAGAGATAGTGGTAGTTTAACCATCAGCAAAGCACTTTTCTATGTGATTTTTTTGCTTCTACCATGACATGGTAGAATGCGCAGAAATAGGTTTATACTATTTTTATGCCCAGGAATTATTGTGTATTGCTAACTATAGGCACTCATTTCATAGAAATTGAATAGTTAACAAGGAATAGCAGTAAGTAAATAACTTGTTTTAAAAGATCTGAATTTTCTGTTCTTGGAAGTGCTATGAAGTGTGGAACAAAATAGCATTGAAATAAAAGGCCAAGAGAAGTGTGTTTTGTTTTTTCTTTGCTACCATCTCACTTGGTGCTTTTTGGACATATTTCTTAAAATTGTTGGGCCCTGCTTTCCCAGACTGAAAAATGAATGCACTCAACATGGTGATCTCTAAATTCCATTTCAGTTTTCAATAAGCCAACAATCCTTTAAAGGCATCCTAGAAATATACTGAGAGAAATATCTGACTAAACTGATTTTCAAAGGAAATTCTTCATTTGTTCATATTTTGAACTGATATCCTATCTTCAGCTATGAGGGTACACAACATAAAGTATAGAATTTCTGGTTTCATCTGACTCTCTTCAGTCTGTAAGTCCGGCTACAAAACATAAGCCATTAGAAATGAGTGAATTCAATGACCCAGAATCTTCCTGATTGCTCTATTTTACTTTTTATTTAATATATATATATTTAGACAACTTCCCTGATGCTTACCAAAGGGAAATAATTTGGAATTGCAAACTGAAGCTCTAGAAACTTGAACATTTCTTCCTGAGACCCTATGTCTGCAATTCCAGTGGCCACAACCACGTATCAGTGGTACATCATACAACGTAAGTGTCCTCCGAGCTTTGTCTTCTAGTTGCAATATTCAACTGAGTTAAAACTTTTAAATGAAAATAAGATAACTTCCTAAAGTGTTATTGAATTCACTTAGGATCACAGAGAAATTACTGTGTGAAAACCAATTTATTCACTTTGCTCTCATCCTAGAACTTCTAACAGTTCCCACAGACAGGACTTTTATATAGTTGATGTTTAGTAGGACATTGCCACTATTGCTTGTGCCTTTTAATGAGTCCTAAATCTGCTTTCCAAAAGAATTTTCTGTCTTTCTTTGCAGAGAGCAGGGTAAAAAGTTTTTGGCTCTGAATAGTTTCTGCCTTTTTCATACTCTGCCTGATTCAAATAAAAATTTACATTGGTTTGCATAAATTCTTCATCTATTAATTTGTCGTAAATGCAATGGTAAATGTATTTCATCTCACATGCCAGTTATGATCTGCTATAGTGGCTGCCTGGATTACAGTGCCAAAAACAATTAGTAATGGTGTGGAAATGGGGAGTTGTGACGTGGGTGCCAGGTATTTATCATCCCTATTCTTAACTGTTGATAAAGTCTGCGGGTTGTGAGTATTTAGAAAAAAATGGAAGAATTAAAATAAATTTTAGGAACACGTGAAACACAAACATCTTACTGTCTAAGAATCTAACCTCTTACTCTGGACCCCAAAGCATGATGATAAAATGGCTCTGAGAAGCCTTCTAGCAGTATTTTGCTCAATCTAAACAAAACAGGCTATTAATATATGCATTAAGGCTAATAATTTTGATTTTCAATTTTCATACTGCTGAATACAGGACTGTACTGAATAGTTTAACTGAAAGTTATGGTTGGAGTGATTCTTCACCTTGAATTCAGCCAATGACCTTGGTATAATGTCCAAGCAATTATTCTATGTACAACACAAATAGATTTTCAAAAATAGCTGAGCCAATATAGTGAATTGTAAAACATGGATGTTCAGAATCACAGTAACAGTCCCTAAGAGAAATCCGAAAAATAGAGAATTTTTTTTTTTTTTGTTTTTGTTTTTTTTTACCTCATTGGAAACACCAGAAGAATGATCTTGAACATAATCCAGAGCCTTTTTAGGAGGCTGAGTGTAGACGCACCACATAAGCAGAATTGTAGAGATGGAATGGAGGAGAATCAATGGCAGCAAGGAATGGACATGTGGAAAAGGTGACAACAGTTAGAAATTGGGTGCTGATAGCATCAGATATACATAAAGAGTGACATGAACAGAGCAAATGAGGTGGCCTGGGAGAAAGAGTGCAGTGTTTGCAAATATTCTCAAGCACAGGGCACAACTGCGAATGATTCGATTAGTGTATTTATAAATGTATTTCATCAGATCAAAAATAGTGCTCTCAGCCTCTAACCACAGGGGAATGCAAGGTATATTAAAGAACATTAAAGGAGCAAGTGGATAGCATGCTGGTGAGTTTCTATGTGTGGCTGAAATGATTATAGAAAATAGCTATAATATTTTAGGTTCAGAACAGAAATTGCAATAGCCATAAACTATCTAATCAACAACAACAATTCCTATAAAATAAAGCTAAAGAATTTTTTTTCTCTGAAATAGAATGCATTTATATTTATTACAGGATACAAATTGGGAAAAGTGGGGGCGGGGAACATTTCTCTTATTAGGCAATAGAAATTCTAGGAAAAACTCCTTAGTTTATATTCATTTACAGTCACTTTTGATTCAGTTCAATAAGATATAATACTCAAACCACATGTCTCCTTTGCATTTTAATGGCTAAAAGGGGCTACCACAACCACCCAGTATACAATATATGATCAGTATGTGAGAATATAAATCAGTATATGATACAGTAAAAGAAAGATTTTACTCTGTGATCTTAAATAAAACTTCCAGGCCATATAATCTTGGTATGTTACTTATGAGTTTAAAATTGAGAAACACCAATAAGAGTATAAAAAAAGACAACTGACACATATGAAATGCATTGCCGTTGGTAGATACAGTTCCTAAATAAAAGAGATTGTTATTTGAGGCTTGAATTGACTCTTTATACCAAATGGGCAGCAGTTTCCACGAGGTCAGGTAACCCTGACCTCAGGGCTTCTTTGGTGGGGTTTTGGGGACTAGAAATGTGGGGGCTCCAAAGCGAGACTAGAAATCAAGGCCCACTTATGTCCCCCTTTTCTTATATCCCTAACAGTAAATGAGGTGCTCTGACAGTATATTATAGTGAGAATCATCTGGCATTTTTTATTTGTCAGGCCTCGGTTTAAATTCTGCCACTTACCTTCTTGGGCAAATTACTTAGCCCCTCAGGCCCCCTGTTTCTTTTAATTGGAGGGACATTGTGAGGGCTCACTGGGATAATGAGTACAGAACCTAGCATCTTCCAGGATTTGGTGGTTCTTCAGCAAGTGAGAGCTATAATCATAGTAATTATTATTATCATAAATGTCATGTGGCTCTTCTTTCTGAACTAGGCCAAAATGGACTGTAAACAAATACACCTCTTCCATAAAAGCTACAACAATTGCCTGAATATTCCAGGACAGAAACTACCTCAACATTTTGAATTTGCAATTAATTAAAGATAAAGTAATCATAATGCAGAACTTAGTTGTAAAGAAAAATCACAGAGGAAGTGTCTGAGCAGGTTTAACCACTTGGTACAGAAATAACAGTAGACTAAGCTGCCCCAAATTTGTATATATATTATGCATTCAGGTTTTGCTCTCTAATGACACCTGTCTCTTCTGATAATGGTACTTTTTATAAATTAAACAACATTCTCCTAAGTTTCTTATATTAATAATCTAGCCTCACTTACCGGGCGTCCAAACTCCAGTTCTGAAAAGAATTTATACCAGGGCTCATTTTCTAAATCTATGTCATCTGGATTTATGCGATCAGTCTGGAGCAGATGTGAAGGAAAAGGGAAGGAAAAGGCACACTGAGCTAAGTGAGGGAAATGCCATGTGGTCCGAAAAACACACTCACGCACTCACACGCCAACGCGCATCGCCTCTCATCCAACAAATCTCAGCAGGAGAAAACAAGGAAGTAAAGTAAATTGAGTAAACTTAAGATATGAAGGTGAGCTTCAATGGTATCACTTATGATTTTAGCATTTCCTCTCTCCACTAAATTTTCTCCTTAGCTTGATGCATAAAATAGCCAGAATGAGCATTTATAGCACACCGGAGGATTGAAACAGTCTCAGGTTGGTCTCCAAGTAGCTGCCTTCATTGGTGAACAACACTCTCAGTAGGGAAGACTAAACCAACCTACAGCATGCAGACAGGTGGCTCAGGTGCAGGTGTGTGGAGAGCCTACAAGCAGGGGAGGGGGAAGGTGGGAAGAGATACAAGGTAGGGGGGAAGGAGGGGCACTGGGAGGCTTTAGGGTCTATTGGCACAAAGAACCTGGGATCTGGATGAGAAGGAAAAGGGGCAGCACGGGGTGGTGGCGAGTAGCCAGCCTCTGACAATGTCTTCTTAGTCTCTCCCGAACCAGGGCTATGCTTGAACTTCCCAACAAGCGTTAGAAAAGTTAAAGAAGGAAGGAGCTCACCCGGATGGGAGAGAGAGCCGGGGTGCACAAGCTGGATGTGGGGATGACACTCCTGGGCGGAGGGGAGGGGCTACCAGTTACTTCTTGGTGTGGTGGAACAAAAATAGGCTTCCGGGCCGGCTCCCTTGGAGGAGGTGTCGGAGTTGTTGGGAGAGGGGGCTGTAATAAAGAGGGGTGAAGGAAAAACTGATTCATTAGATAGTTTCTTGATGGACCTGTGAGGACACCAGCTAGAACTGCTTTGTGCCCTACCTTGGGCAAGGTGGAGGGGGTGCATTTCAGAGACGTGTCCCTGGGGACCCAGATACCCCAGGAATGGTCTGGAACCTTGGAATGATCTGAAGACCAGGGGTCTTCTCTGAAAATGAGGAAAGATGCCCCAAGTATCACAAGTTTCACCTTCCACTCATTTACTCTGAGCTAGAGAGGGGGATTTAGACGGGGTTAGGTTTTTCACAGTACTGTGGATGGCTGTAAGTGGGGAAGGAGTATAGGATAAAATCCTTCTTGGTTTGGTCAACATTGTAATTTAGAGAAGTCAATTTTTGCAACTGACTTGGTCCCCTCTGGTGGTTTCTGAATGTTGTACTGAAGATATTGCATAAATGGAGAAGTGCAAACCACTCGGGAAAATACATGCAATTACTTTAGTAAAGGAAACATCAAACACACAGAATTATTTTATCCAGCAATAGCTTTTGTGTTTTCAAATAATACATGCCTGACTAGATTGACTCAGGCTGTTTATTTTATATTACAACTGGATGCTTGAAGTACTATAGGTGGGTTATTGCTTCTTTGATAATTATCACAATACACTAAATAAACAAGTGCAATTGGGCAGTACAGTATTTAAGGCAGCAAAAAACAAGCTCTGGTTCCCCAAGAGCCATTCACCTTGGCCAAAAGAGGAGCTGTTACTACTACTCAGACATTTTCCAGGAGGGCTATTACATGCTTTAAAGGAATGCAAGGAACTTCCACCAAGTAACCACATCTCAGTTCTGGAAGAAATGCTCTATCACCTTGTAGTGTTGCGTGTTTTGAGAGATACCATGTTTAAACAAAGGCACTATTTTGATATGAGCTTGTCCCAGTGTTTTGTTGAGTTGTTGCATTTCCAAAAGACTTGTCAATGATACAGTCTGTATTTAATAATGAATTATATCCAAAGCATTTTTAGAGGTGGTTTTATTTCAATATTTTATAATAAAAGATTATAATAGTAACTATAGACAATGATAAAAAATATTATGAGACATTACAACTAAATAGTGAAAGGGCCTATGTTACCCAAAACAGAGAGACTATAAAGACTGTGTAGAGACACGGGAAATATTTATAATGGGATACAAAGTGATAAAAGCAGAATATAATGATGTACCTGTACAGTTATTACAAAGCCTATATCTGGATGAGCACAGTCAGGAAATGCACACAAACACAAAAGACTACAATGGTGTTCTAAGTACTATTTTGCTATACTGTTAGAATGTTATTTGTGCAATATATAAAAATCAAAGTGAACATCTTAGTATTATGTATGGGAGAATGTTGCATGAATCTTGGCATATTTTCCTTTATGCCAATATTTCCTTTAGTTTACACTACAGAAATAACAGAAAGAAAATATTCTAGAAACTAATTTGCCATTTTCCATTTAATTTACTAACCCACATTTGATTTGATACTGGCAAAAGCATTGACTGAGATTTTTATATTACCAAAACATTATTTTTCTCCAATTATTTAGATTATGATAGCTACAGAATATAAATAATTCATGGAATGGTTCTGCTGGAGCTGATTTTCAGAATAATTAACAGTGGAGAGAATTTCCCAGAAATTTTTGTTCTATCTTTGGAGGCATAATATTTCTTCCACATTGTTTCTAATGTTATATACTTAATGATATTATTAATTTCCAATTTTATAAGCTCTATTCTCAAGTACCATGTTTTGTTTTGCTAAGTGGAGAAGGGAATTTCTCTTGAAGGAAATAAATTTGTAAAAAAAAAGTTTTGAATAGCAGTAAGTATTTTGCCAGTTGCTGTAGCTTCACATTGACTTCCAGTTAAAGAAAACATGTAAAAATGGATACACTAAGATCTGGTTTTAGAAATATATTTCTGTGATATATATATATATATATCACAGAAAACTTGACATCCTGTACCATATTTAGAATGGCAATTTTCAACAAATCATGATTTTGTAGATTAAAAATTCAAATTATAGTCACAATGGGAAACTATCTATATTCTATGCCAATAGATATTAACATCTCCCAAATTATAATTGGGGATCTGTAACTTTGGAATGTAGTTCAGACCACACACACTTGAGCAGAGCCTTTAAGGTAAAGAAACTTCAAGTGGCAGAACTAGAATTTTCACTTTGCCGTGGCTGACCTGTTCAATCCCTTCAGTTTTGCAACAATTAAATGTCTTTTGCAGGAATCCAGAGCCACTGCTAGGATACACAGCAGACTTAAAAGTCAGTGACACACATACAGATGGTCAGCCAACAGCCACATGGGCAAGTTAATAATCTCCCTAATTCAACACTTTCCGTGTGTTAACTTGAAAGTTCCTTTGAGTTCAGGGTTAATATTAACACTCAGAAGCTCATTCAGGAGGCAAGAAAAATTATCCCTTGTTCACCATGGGAAATTTGCAAGTCAAACCAGGTTCAAAGTGATTATGCTTTCCACTAATTGCTGTAAAAGACAAAAGGGCAGAGATACCGTTGTGCATCTTTTTAACCATTTTTCTCTATTCTCATTTTGAAAAAAAATGCAAATCTCTGCTTAAGAGTAACTCATTAGTGCAAGAGGACGCACTTAAGAAAAACGAAAACTATGATTCACACATGATCCTCATTTAAGAGTTACCAGGGATAAAGAGTATTCAAGTTTTGTGTGTCTTCAACAAATTAAAAACATTTAGTTGCTTTTGTGGTTATAGAGATGTCACTTTTCTCAGCATTCCCATTGCTGTCATAGATTTCTATATGTTGCTCCAAACAAGAAGTAACAATGTAATTTGGTTCTTTAATGTGTCCTTTAGATTCTAAGCTTTAATGGAGTTGACTGCTGTGTTTTATATTCATTGTGGTTTCACAATCAATGCTATATATATTGTTAGTTGGGATATCTTTATGGTTCAAATGATCAGATGATCAGAGGAAGCTCCTAAAACTTTGAGCTTTGAGCAACAATCTTCACTGATAAAGAAGCTTAAGTTCACTGATGTTTTAAATTATATATCAACTCCGCATGTTATTTCCAAAGGTTATTTCCTTCTGCTTTTATCATTCCATGCTGGTTTAGTTATTGTAGGGAAAAGTAACACCCTTTTATTATTTTCTAGTTTTTCAAGCATAAAGAGATCCTAAACAGTGCTTTATTAAAAAAAAAATGTGGCTCACCTACAAATATGTCTAATTCTGATTGAATGTAAAGTTTTCTTTTAAATATCCTAGGAGAGAGTTTGTGTTATTGTCTCATGGAATAAGTATATTACATTGTGGAAACATGCTGGATTTGTGGTTCAAGTCAGTGTAAGATAAATTCCTGGTGATTGGTGATCAAACCATAGCCCTGGGTAGTCAGCATTTCTAAATTTATAGTCAGTTGAATAACAATGAGCTTCAAAAAATTACATTCTCTTTTACTTTCCTGTTAAAGAACATCAACACGTATTGCATTGATTCCTATGGGAAGAAGGGGACCTTTTTTGGCAGGTCCTGGGGGCCTTTTATTCACACAGTGCTCCCCTCCTGAGCCCACGGAATCATGGAATTAGTGAACCATCGTTCCTAACAGCACCGTGTTGAATCTCCCAGGTGTGCTCTGACTGAGACCCACAATGCCTATTGTCACGAGGATCGTACAGATTTCATAGATAAGCAACACAATTCGGTCTCTCACCAGTCTTTAACAACTAACTACTAAGTGTAAAACCTATATTCATTCATTCGCTTATCAATTCAGCGAGTATTCACCAAACACGTTATCATGTGCCAGGCATTGTGCTAGGTGCTAGGGATGCCACGGCTGCCCCAGATGGGGTCCCTGCCTTCAAGGAGCTGAAAATCTAGTGGGGAGCACAGATAAGCGAACAGGCCATTGCAATTCAGCATGGAAGGGCCATGGTGAGGGGGGAAACACAGGGTGCCACAGGCACGCAGCAGGGGAGCTTTAACCCTAGAGATGGGGCAGCAGGGAAAATGTCCTGGGGGAAGTGTGTCCAGGCTGAGACCTGGAAGATGAGGTGGGATTTTCCATGTGAAGGCAGAGGTAGTGGGTAGCCTGTGCAAAGGTCGAGCAAGGAGGGAATAGAAAGCTCTCAGTACAGCTGGAACACAGAGAGAGAGAGGTGGGGAGGATGGGAAGAGAGAGGAGATTGAAGAAGTCAGCCCGAGTCAAATCACAAGGATGTTGTAAATTATGTTAAGGAATTTGGATTTTGCCCTAACATGGTGGGGAGCAGGCAGAAAGTTTTGAGCAGGAGGTTTCATAAAGATTTTATAAAGATTGCCCTAGTCGTGGTGTGGAGAATAGATTGGAGAACCAGTGAAATGAATCAAGAGATTGTGGTAATCCAGGCAAGAGACAGTGGTGAACTAGAAGCGAGGAGTGGCAGTGGCATTTCTCCAAGGGGGTAGGACTTTGAGATCACTGAAGGTGAAGGAAACCCAAGATGACACCTAGGAAAATTGGGCAGATGGTGGTGTCATCTAGGAATTCAAAACAGCAACACAGAATTCCCTGGCTGTTGTGTTTAATTTACAAAAATCAAATCAGAGAAGAGCAAAGGAATACTTACAAAATGAAGACATGAGAGTGCACTCTTAAAAGCTTTAAATGCATGTTGTCCATTTGCTATCCCACAGCTCTCGCTTAGCAGACCTGCTCTTCATCCTCCAAGCTTTGTGTGTTCAAGACACTCCAGATTTAGAAAAACTATATCAATGTATAGCCAGTCTCTGCAAAACCACTTTGTCCATAGCCCTGTTTTTCTTTGTTTTTTTTTTGTTTTTGTTTTTGTTTTTTTGGTCTGATTTATAGAGCTAATCAAAATTAACTCATTGATTTTAAAAAAGATAATATAGTAGTCCTACAATAAAAACACCTGACCAAAATGATGCAGATGCTTAGCTCATATCTTGTTTTTGCACAAGGCTGGTTCTCAGCAAGATTGTTAAGGAGGCAAACACAATTTGGCTCTTTGCATTCTCCCATTGAATGCCCATTCTCATTTCCTTCCACTTCTCTAGGTTCCTTTCACTTCTTTTTCTCTGGCTTCTCCAGTCTGTGGTGGCTGAGACCCATACAGACCCAAATTCTAGATCTCTCTATTCTTCATAGAAGCAGTTAAATGTACTGGTCTTGTGTCCTAATTACTCAGGGCCCAGGTTTCTGGTAATGTAAATTAAGTACACTAATTTATTATAAATTAGTAAATAAATAAATAAATGGCTTTATTCTGTTTAAGAATCAAACTGAGGTGATAAGCACTACTTGCTAAATGTGTGTCCTACTCAGCCAGTCCTGGCACAGGAGTTCATTGTTGGTCAGACACACCAGGTATGAGTCTGTCTGGGCTCAACTACTGGCTCCAGCATCCAGCAGCTATGCAAGCCTGGGGCAAAGATTCTTATGTGTGATTCAGTCTCTCCAGCTGTAAAATGGGAAAGTCACGTATCTACTTTATAGGGTTGTTGGAAACATTATACGAGGTAAGACATAAGTTCCTAATTATGGGGGTCTGGCACACAGAAAGTGCTCAGTAAAGATGAACAACTTTTGTTATTTGCAATGTTTAAACTAGGAGTCTTTAAAGCTCTAATACAAAGTCATGAGTAATATGGGAATTTTGGTCACCACGACCCACAAAAGAGGCCTTGAGGGGGCAAAAGGAGGATTCTTTAGGTGTCCTGCCATTTTAACCATATGGGAGGTTGTCTACTACAGACTGGAGTTCCTTGAGACAGGGACTGTGTCTTGTTCACTACTGTATCCCCAGTACCTAAAACAATGTCAGGCACATAGTGCTCAATAAATGCTGTTGAATGAGTAAATAACAGACCTATTTCCTGATGCCACAGCTACAAATGCATGCCAATACAATGGCAAGGTTCATCATCCTAAGAGTCTCCTAAATTACTAGAATGATAGTTTCATTTTTTATGTTTGAATCTGGGATCATTATTTTGCAAACTTGTTTGGCTGTTCTCAAATTTATGCAATGGTTACATTGTGGTTTACTCAATTCTCATTCTAAAAGTTTCAGAGTATCATATGATATTCAATCATACAACCTAGTTAATGTGTTATAAGTTTGCAATGGAGCCTGCAAATCAGCGGTGGTCCTCTTTTCTTTCTCTCAGTTTTTCTGTTGAAGTCCTGTTACTCTAAAAGATATGAGTTATTGAAGAAAGGCAAAGAAGGCTTACATAAATATGTATGAATTACCAAGTGATTATAAAGTTTCGAACATGCTTCTCAAGAGCACAACCACAAAAATGGGGCTCCAAAAGCAAAATTAAGAACACTCACGTTGGGTTTGGTGAGGTAAAGATTTCCAAATCAAATTTCAGGGCTGGCCTTGCATGATATATAATGGCGTGATCTCTGGATACTGTTGAATGTGCTAACAAAAAAAGCTCTTTTTTCCCTGTTCACTGACACCTAAAATTATTTTAAGGCAAGGACCAGTGTAAAATGCAAATGACATAAATTGCTTTTCTAGAAGCAGATTTTGGTGGCGGTGCAGAGGAATTGTAGAATTTCAAAGAGATCACGAGAGCCCTGATCTTTAAGAAGAAGCAAAAGACACAGAAAGACTGGGAAATCAAAACTGAAGAGTACCAAGGAAGAACCTTTCACTTTGTTAAATTGCAGTTTGAGGAGGCAAGCGATTTTTTTTTCTCAGATTTATATATCTTTTTGTTTGCGTATAATTAGGATAAGTAATTGGTATAAAAATGCTGCAAAGTTAAATGTAATCTTGATCCATTAGATTGACAATCAATCAGGAAGCTTGAGGCTTGGTAACCTGAGAAGGATTTAATAAGAATTAATTAAAACAACTTGTCATAAAAAAGGCATTTGGAAAATCTCCCCTTAAGCCAAAGAAAGCAATATGGAAACCAAGGGTTGGAACTGCCTGGATCCATGTGTTTTGGAGGGTTTAATGACCGATTTTTCTCATTAGCAATGTAGAACAGCAATTATGTGTTGCATTTATGAGGATTTTTTTCCTTTCTCAAAAATTAAACTCATGGCCATGTTTGAGCACCGCCATAGTTCCATGCAAGTGGAAAGTGAATCTTGTCTCTCTCTCTCCTTCTCTATCACCTTTCTTCCTTCCTTCCTTCTTTTCTTTCCTTTCTTTCTCTCTCATCTCTCTTCCTTTTATTTTCCTATCTTCCTGTCTTTTCCATATTTCTATCTATCTAGCTGAGAATGCATCTTTAATTTCTGAGACAAATGCACAAATAGTGATACAAAATAAAGAGTTGATTTCAAAATAATGGCAAATAATTTACCTTAGTGACAAAAACTGCTAAAAAGTATGAAACTCAAGATTTATTTAAACCCAGGAAGACTAGAGAACTGGCATTCTGCTTAATGACAAAAGCTTACTGGTCTTTCATGTTGAAGAATTGATGACTTCCCAGGTTCATATTCAAAAATACTTCTTGGCTCCGAACGAAATTTTCTGGTGTCGACCTTTCTGTCTGGAGGATCCCAGTCATGCCTAGAAATAAGAAATGACAAATTACATGTTAAAATAATTCATTAGGCTTAAAGCAGGTCTATACAATTATCTGATTTTCTATTTAACTTTAGTATAGATTTTAAAAATCTCTCAGGATAAAAAGTTAGCCTGCAGATAGCACCACATTTATGTTTTGTTCAGCATAAATGATTTAAAGAAAGTCATTTCCTTTATTTCATACTATAAGTCCCTTTATTTTTTTCATACAGTGACTATCCTATGGCTGACTCATGAACTCCCAAAAGGGGTTTATAGACCTGCAGCCAGTGACCTGCTAGTAAACCCCTGGCTCGCTAATGGCAGTCGCATATGTTTGTGTTTAGAATAAGTGGTCGTACAGTGGCCGTATGTTCCATTAAGCTATGTTAGTCTATCCTACCACTCTGTGACCTGGCATACTTGATCTAAAGTGACAGGGGAAAATGCACACGTCATGTTTGGTTTTGTTTATTCTTGCAAGTGGCATCATGGTTTCTCTGTGAAAGGTACAAAAATATCACTTAATTTGTCACACACAGGAGCAAGCTGCGTGGCACAGAAGATGCTTCACTGGTATTATTTTTAAAAACCAGAGTTCACTGGTGTGCACTCTTATGCACTATATAGATAACCCTTTTTAGGTTTTAATGTATTGGACTAGCTAGATGTAAATTCCTGAAACCATCAAACTGCAACCCAGTAGCCTGGACTCGAAGATGACTATGTAGCAGTGTAGCTTACAAGGGGTGACAGTGTGATTGTGAAAACTTTGTGGATCACACTCCCTTTATCCAGTGTATGGACGGATGAGTAGAAAAATGGGGACAAAAACTAAAATGAGAAATACGGTGGGATGGGGGGGATGATTTGGGTGTTCTTTTTTACTTTTATTTTTTACTCTTATTTTTATTTTTTCTGGTATAAGGAAAATGTTCAAAAAATAGATTGGGGAGATGAATGCACAACTATTTGATGGTGCTGTGAACAGATGATTGCATACCACAGATGATTTATGATATGTGAATATACCTCAATAAAACTGAGTTAAAAAAAAAGAATGACAGAAAATTGCTTAAAAATACATGGCAAAATAAACTCACAAATAGATTTGAAAATAAAAACAGAATTCTTTGGATTATCCTCCAGAATAGTTGCATGCATTTCCCACCAGGACTGATAGGGAGGGCTTCTTGTGTCCTCACTGACAAATGATATTTCATTAAAAAGCAATCACCATGTTCTAAAATTGATTGTGGTAATGAATGCATAACTGTGTGATCATACTATGAGCCACTGATAGTACACTTTGGATAGACTGTATAGTTTGAATATATCTCAATAAAACTGCATTCAAAAAGAAAACAATCCCTGCCCAGGTGACCAGGGAAAAATGTCTTGCTGTTGGACTACTTCTTTTATTCTAAGTGAGGTTTAATGTCCTCTGTTTATCAACTGGGTTCTTAAAATATTTAGGATAGTATTATTTTTCTGCTCTATTTTTTACCAACAATTTTCCAATTTGTCTTCTTCATAATACAAATAATTTTACAATTTTATGTAAATATTTAAGTCCTTTTCTGTGGAATCCTTTTCATTTTTTTTTTTTTTTAATTAAAATAACCTTCACCTCCCAGAAAAAAAAAACACAAAAAAACAAAAACACCAGAGTCCAACATCTATCTCACTGCTTATGCTACCTGGAATTGGCTCTTTTTCTTGAACTAGCATCTTCCAAGGTACTGTCAAAGAAGGACTTGGAAAGTAAAGCTTTTCTAGGTAGCTAGGGCTAAAGAAGAAAGTTTCTGCTGGCTTGGTGATTTTTGTGGAAGAGGGATTTTCTGGTTATAGATGGGGGCACAATTCTCACTCCATGGAATGTGATGGAATTCTGACTCCATCGCATGTTGAAAACAGAAGTGATCTAAGAGACTAAAAAATTAGGGGCAAGTCCTGGCTTTCTGCTAAATTGATGGGTTAATATTCAGCAAACCCCTTAAACCTTATTCAGTTTTTTTTCTATTTGTAAAACATAGAAAGTGACACTACGCCTTTTCTTCCTTACAGAGACCTTTTGAGGATTACTTGAGACAATGTATATGAAAGCCATTTAGAAATTTTTAAGAGATTATCATATTTCTCATTGAGATATTTATTTTTATTAAAAAACAGGAAAAAAACGGCACAAGTAAATGAGTTCATTTTGGTTCTATTTTTATGGCAAAGATATCATTGTGTCTAGACAACCGTTTCTCAAATTTTAGGACATCACACTTTCTAAACACAGAACCCATCACGAAGAGATTAGTATTAAAATGAGAATCCCTTCAGACATGATGTGTCTATTTTTGTGGTGTCCTATATGATTGTCAGTTACTCTATGGTACAATGGGGTGTTGGTATAATTTCTCTGGGAATGGGTGTGATTGAGAGATGCCTAATAATGAGTTATTAGTTCTGAGAATTCTCATATTCTTATTTAGTCAATACATGTACTGTGTTGATCTCCTCTGTTGAGATTGCAGCAAAAACTTTTACAATCTTGGTTCATGACATCACGGTGACCTAAATTAGACTCCAAGTAACATGAGCCCAATCTATACTTTTTAATCAATAAATGCATTTCAGAAGTCAAATAAGTAGAAATCATGACTTGTACTTCCTTTGGTGTAGCAGGTTAAAGAACTACATATCTAATTTTCAGTTTCCCCAGATTGGAAATGTTGGGTTTATTAATAATTTAAAAATTTCTGTCTAGCATCCAAAATATCTTTTGAGAGCAAAGAAGGTTATTCATAAACCATAAATAAGACATTAGCTAACAAGTGTCTGTCTATGACTCATTTTCACCAGACTTTTGAGATGATACTAACAATCTTTTTCCCACTGACATATTTTTTATGGAAACTGTTCACAGAAAATAAAGCTTTATAAGCACACTTTCACTGTGTCATTTTAAAATTAGGGATATGACTAATAATCCCACTTATAGATAACCTTCATTGAGAGCTCACTATTTGCCCAGCAGTAGGTGGAGCACTTTTTCTGTATTATATCATTTAAATCTGAGAACAACAATGAGATATACTGTATTTTAAACCCATTATAAAGAGGAACTGCAGCTTGGGAAATAGAAGCAACTTACTCAGCTCATACAGCTAACATGCCCAAGTCAAGATGCAAACTTAGCTCTAATTAAATCCAACGCGCATGCTCTACTGAAATAAGATGCCACATGTATTACCTCTGTAAGATAAGCATTGATTCTTCCACCAAATGCCACGTGGTCCTGTTTTTATCCTAAGTTATATATAGCCCACTCTTGGGGAAAGTGCCTTACTTTTCCGAGGAAGTCCGATCTCTGGGTCGAAGTGGTGGGACGGGGGGCGGAACCTGCGGGGGAAGCACCGGGGAGGACGCGTCCTTAAAGGCTTCGGCGCCGTCGTTGTCTGAGTGGCTTTTGGAGAGAGGTCTGTAAGTCTGCGTCTTTGCCGCAGGGTGTGACTGAGCACTATACGGTGTATTATACAGGCCTATCATGAAAACAAACAGACAACAAAAAACACACCGGAAGGAGGTGACACTTAAAAAGTCCATAGAATAATTTGTTCCCCTCGAAAGAGCCAATGATTTTCCCAAAATTATTATCAATAAGCATATTCATAATGCATATATTGGTCTGTATATTCTTTATTAATTTATGCTATACATGAGAATTGATTATTGTAAATTTTCATTAATTAATTAATTTGGAATTGGTAATAATCAGACTGGTACTAGGAATAAATTTACAGTTACTCACACATGTTGTCCTTGCTCATATAAATTGATAACATAGGGTTTTAGAAGAACATTAAAAACACTTAACCATTTCCAAATATCTTCTAATACTTTAAAAGCTCTGATTTACATTTATATATGACAATTGACAAATTAATGACAATCAAACAAAATATTATATGTATACATATATATACATATATACTTGTGTGTATGTGTGTGTGTGTATATATATATATATATATATACATATATATATATATATATCAGGTGCTGTGCAAGGCACAAGGAAACAAACCCTTGACAAGCTAATAGTGCATTATTTGGGGACATGAGACACAAATAGAATGATGGTTAAAAATAATTGGTAATATATGATAAAGGCCAAATGAAGAAAATATACATTAAAAAGAAAAGGGTGTTAGAAGATAGCAGATTGGTCAGAGAAGTTACCATGGAACCAATGAGACTAGAGTTAGATTGGGTGGGTAGGGAAACAGGGTAGCAGGGATGGCACAGGAAAAAAAAACAGGGGCAGCAAAGTGCAAGACATAGAGCAGTGGAAGGTAGGGTTAGGTGAAAGGGAAGCCACTAGTTGCTGTTGCTTTGTCCACTGATTAAATGATAAAACTGAATCATCTCTAAAGGGATCTATAAGATAATATGTGATTACTGTTCAATTTACTAAGTACTAATGTTAGCCAAACTTTAATGTTTAAAAAAATGATTAAAATTTGAATTGCCTACAACCTCAATCTTTTGGGCTAAGTCCGTTTTCACTCATTTGCTTTTCTTGAAGGCACATGCAAATTTCCATGACAGGTAAAAAGCTACAAAGTCTACACTTGTTTTGACTTGATCTTATAATCAGGCCTTACCTTCAAAGCCAAACAAAGGAGGTGAGTTTGTTATACCTATCCCCAGGAATAAAAGTTGAGGGAAACCTCTTAGTGAGCCTCTGCTATCGTCTGGGGGATCCAAGACCTATAACCAGGGAGGGGGCTTGCAACTGGCTAACCTTGTCATATTTGTTCTCCCCCTATTTGTCTTTGGAGACTACTGGCAAAATCTCTTAACAGGAAAGGGCCTCAGGCTTCAAAGAAGGCAGAAGCTCATGCAGTTCTGTGGCCAGGCTGGGAAGGAGAAATTAAGTGAGGTCACAGCTGCTCCAGGGGAGGTGAGCTGTGGGGCTTGCTCTAAAGAAAGGAAAAAAAAGACAACTGTGCAGCAGTCCTACGCCTGAGGCTGAGCAGTGAGAGGAGGCCCAGTGTGGGATCTCCTGGTGGGACATTTAGGAGAAAGCAGTGAATGGAGGGAAACATTATTCAAGGATCCCTTCACATTAGTCTGCAGACCACTTCCTCAGATGCCAACGAACTCAAACACAAGTGGAAATGCCTGCAGTTGAAGTTATTTCATCATTAGGACCATTGTCAGAAAAGTGGTTTAGCAAAGTGGGATTTTTTTTTTCATCTTTTAATGAATGGTTGCACTTGGGAGCAAAAGCATGGAAAAGGTCACAAAATACTTTGTTTGACTTACTTTTTTAGAAGTGTATCTGAAAGATCTTATGCAATTGTAATCACTGTCTCTCCACTGATAAAAGAAGATCTTTATTTTATTTTGAACCCCAGGTTACAGTATGTCCTTTCATACTGTCCTTCACACTTGGGTTAAACATTCCTGAAGCTGAGAATTAACTAACAGTGGGAATGAATGAGGCAAAACAGCACTAGTTCTCATTTCCACAAGAAAAGATCAATTTCTTTGTTAGGCATGCTCTGAGAAGAGGAAAAAAAGGATTCTCCGAATTACAGAATGGTAAAATGCGACTGCATGGTCCTTCCAAACATTGCAGAACATGAATTATTTATTGCAAGCAAGGAAAGCCATCCTACCTGCGTTATATGTGTAAGGAGTATTATACATGTCTGTGTCATCATCTAGAAAATGAAACAAATATACGGTAATACAGACTCTGTCACCATATCATAGCAAGACAGCAGAACTTCAGAGAAACAACAGAAATTTGTTAGAAAACCCACAGATTTTCTCGTCTACAATAGTGTTCTTTATTTTCAAATATTGCTTTTTGCTAGGTCTCTACAGACTGACTCCTCTTGCCTTGTTTCTCTCTTCCATTTTCCTCACTTCCCCAGGCGGCTGCCTCTTTCGGGTCATGCATTCCTTTAGCAAGTGCTTTTAAAGACCTCTTGTCAACTGTGCTGAGCAGACCCGGCCAGCCCTACCTATGCTCACTGTCTTGGTAAGGAGCAGATATACATGGACTGGGAAATAATGTGTCTGTCTAAGCAGACAACACTCTGGTTTAGACTGTGGATGGGGAGGGACCAGGGGATAGGCCCATTTCTCCAAGGGCACTTTATAAGAAGCTTCTTGGCAGTGCAGTGGTGAGGCGGGGGCACAGGTGATTTGAGATATGGTAAAAGGAGAATAAGAAGGAGCATTGAAAAGACAGAGGGAGGGCACGAAGTTTGCTAGGGTCTTGACATTTTGTGTGAACAAAAACTACATGAAAGAGGAGACTATAGTCTTCTGTTTTTTTTTTTTTCTTCCAGAAAACAGAAAAAAACATACGTACCAGGCTTATGCACCATGTGAATTTGCTTAAACATTGTTTTGTACCAGTCCTTCGGTCTGTCAACTGTCTATAAAAGAGAATGTCCAATAGTTACAAAACTGATCTCAAACAAACATTGGTCCTCAATGTTTTTATTTCTATATCTTCTCTTTTTAAATAATTTCTATTCTGTGATAAAATTCTCTGACTCTTTATTATTATCTGATGACAATATCAGCTGTGTATCCAGTGATGTATGCAGCTTGCTAGTCTATTACCCCTTGTTTGAGTTGAGGCACAATTGAAACATTAGATGCTATGGTTTTATTATTATTTTTAATCATAACTGTTCCTGACAGTGGATAGCTGATATTTGCAGAAACATGCTTATATAAAATTCATTGGATGAAAGTAAAAATTATAATAGTTTGCTTAACTTCTTTTGGTGATAATTATTTTTATCCTAAAAACTTTTTAACTGAGTGTTCTGTTCAAGGTGTTATTTTTAGAATTAACTAGTGAATATTTTTGACTCTGACTATTCTTAATGGTGTAGACAGAAATAAATTTGATATTTACTAGTCTATGATACCAAAATACTACATACAATAAGAAATCCACAGTCCTATAGCAAAGTTAAAAATGTAGATGTTGTACAGAAATTTCTTTAACATGATAATAAACGGTCACCTAAGAATACAGCGTTTGCCTTGCTAAATTGTAAGTTCCTTGGGAATAGAAACTCCCTTAAGCACTTCAGGCCTTCGGCATAATAGTAAGCTGTAGTGGAGAGACCACAAACTTAATGTCAGATCAAACAAGATTCGTTTTTGAGCCTCAATTTTCTTTTTTATAAAATGAAATACTTTTATCTATTTCACAAGATTGCAATGGAAACTGAATGAGATAAGGTATGTGAAAGGACCTAAAACAGAGCCTGGAATATAATGGTTGCTCAATAAATAATAATAATAGGGGAATCTCAAACATTTGTATAATGAAATAACAAATGAATATAGATTATTACATGGAAACTTACCTTAATCTATACATGTGAAAAGTAGACATAAGTCTTTATAAACCTAAGTACATATATTGCTGAGCAAGATCTTTATCCCAACTCTTCCAGAAGCTACTTGGGCAAGAAACTTGACCATGCTGTTGACAGTTACTAAATATACTAGAGATTTTCCAAGACAGTCCTCCTGATTTAAAATATTCTGTTAGGAATGCCACAAAAATATCCTTGTACTTGTTAGACTGAACTTTAGTTTGGATTTTACATTCCAATTTTTTGGAAATGTGGTCATTGCATTGTCCGTCTGGAAATTAGGGGTTTTGTTCTATATCTAAATTTATTTTGATCTCTAAGAATATATGATTCCAATAATCACCACAAATTTAGATTAACATTAAAGGCTACTTGACTTTGTTGAGAATCACTCCTTCATTCTAGACTCTTTCTACAAATGGAAAAAGAGAGGGGGTTGCTATGTTGATTGAGTATGTAACCAAATGGTAGGAGCTGGTGGGAGGGGGTACAGTGATGAAGCAGAAGTCTAGGTATTATTTGCTGGCTCAGTGTAGCAGAACATGTATCTTTAAGGGACATTTATTTTCATAAAGGGTGATTGCTCTTTCTTTACAGTATTAAGCAACAGAAAACGAGACATAACTTTGTGCAAAAATGTTTTCCAGCCCTACCTGTATACAACGGATGGCAATAAGGAAGCCTAATAAGTTACATCACTGCATATGGCAAGGCATCTTGATGGACAGGATTTTTTTTTCACTGGAGGGGATATATCAGGCAGGATCTCCCAGTTAGGCCATCTGCTAGCTTTATATGGTGAACATAGAGTTGCCAGGAAATACCCACTTGGTTGGCAGAGGGGAATGGGAAACTGGTAAAGGGAACACTAAAACTCTACTTCCCTTTCTAAAAGAAGGACTCTAAGAATTTAAAGGTCCTTTATTAAACTACCATCATGGAGAGTATTATGCCTCATACTGAGATGAAGAAAAACAGAAATCTACTTGAACTTGAGGAATTTTACTTTGTATGTATCTTTTAAAATTATTTTTGATGGACAATAAGTACTGTAATTCATTATTCAGTTGTTTTCTATAATACTGAGTATACCTGAACTTTCACATTCCTAAAGTTTGCAAAATATCAGAGCTCTACATTGATTTAACATGGCAGAGATTTCCAACAAGGGAAAAGCCACATATTTTCTGTACCCGTAGACAATGATTCTGTTCTATTTTTGCCTCTTTCCAGCTTTGACAATTCTCAAACAAGTGTGATATTTGAACTAGAAGAAAAGAATCTTGTATTTCACTTAACCAGCTGGACTTAAATTGCACAATCCCCTGGGATCTGAGCCCTAGCAATTTTTGTTGTTGCTGTTAAGAATGGCAGCAAAAGGCTAACATAGCTATCCCAGGTCACGTGAGAGAGGGCAATCTGGAAGATGCTTCCTTTCATTAAAATAACTCAAAGGTACTAACTGTTGACTCTTGGCATTCTAGAATTTCTGCATTACTCAACAAAATTCTGTTTCCTTGGTATAGGCTGGTTGTGTCAAACGCTACTCTAACAGGAAATTGAGACAGTACTGCCTTTGGTGATCTCTACACTGAGCAGAAAGCTACTAGGAACTAATCTGGAGTCTGATAATCATTACTTTCTCCACGGATGAGAAAGAAAAACAACCTTGGAGATTCTTGGCCTGCTGCAGCTCAGAGATGGCCTGACTCAACATTTATAAACACAGCTATACTTGGAGGTGCTCTGTAGGGCTGAAAAATAGTAAATGTGAGTAAGAGTCTTCACAGACCTTGCTTTCTTTGTAAAGTTTTAAAGGTCTAAATAAGAGCACAATTGAACATGAAGATTATGGTTCCTTATAAGGAACTTTCGGGTTGCTTGTATTTTATTATCTATTTCATAGGGAAAATAGCATTACATATTAGTGTATGAGTTTGGTTATGCATATCTGAACATGCTATGGTTTTGGCAATAGACAAATAAATGATACACAAATTTTAGTATTACTTTACTTTCATTAACCATCTACAGCATCTCGGTTTTCTTTTTTTAAAATCTAAGAAAGCACAGCCTTGCTATTTAAGAAAATCATGTCTTAAGGATAAAAAACATTGGACCAGGTTTCCCTGCCCATTTTTATGTCATTTATTGACTTAAAAACACACCCAAATGTCCCAGGTATAGTCCTTTTACGCAGAACCCATAACTATCTAGAATCAGAGATGTTTTAATTTGTGTATATACATGCCTCAAGGATCAATTAGACAAAACCAATGATACCACACCTGTCTGAGACTGTATCCCTACATTATTAGGAAAAAAAAAAATTCAATTTTAACTCTTTGGAGTCAGACGTTTTAAAGGAAACAAATGAAAAACCACCATCACCAGAAACATGCACTCTTCATAAGGTAAGGAGTATTACTCACAGTCCTTGGACTTTTTCTGGCCCTTAAATATGACAATCATCAGTTCCAACAAAGATTAGGATTTTATAATTAGTAACACTGCAACATTCCCACAACAGAACCAGTTGAAAACCCCAGTTTAGCAACTGCTATACAGATTTACTTTTTGGTTTCTAATTCTAATGCAGATGTCTAAAATAATCAATATTTAACTCTTCTCTCTTGCTATAGAATATGTAATCCCTATTTAATAAATGCAGATTCAGGGAGAGAAGAAATCTCCCATACATTCTTTTTAGTTCTTTTTGAGTATTTCCAATCTTACCATTGCTTTTTTTTTCTGATATCTTTCCCATTATTTTCCTCTATCCAATATTTTCTCTTATTCCCCAGGTTTGCATTCCAGGGAGGCAGCTCTTGGCAACTCCCCAGCCCTTTCTGTGGATGTTGTCAGGCAGTGGAACCAGCCAGGGATCCATTCTCGCACCTCCCCCAAATTTCACCTGCAGAGGTGTTGCGGCTCTCATCCTGGTTTCCAGCGTCTTCCTTCTCGCCGGCTAGCTCAAACCTTCTGAACTGCCTGCCCAGGCTCTCAGTAGTTGCTTCTGCTACTGCTGAGCTTTGCCAGAAGGGGCTGCCCTGACACACTGAGCAATGCTTTGGCAGGGTTTAAAGACTAAGGAAAAAAAAAAAAAATCCCGACACTTTCACTTATCTTTTGAGAGCTCTCAGCAGGCCCAGATGAGGAGGGACACTAAAACATGTATTTTTCTTCAGTTTTTTTCTTACCGTGACATTAACTCCTTTCACTCAAGTCATCTCGCCTCTCAACTCCTTATTTGGAGCTCCGTTTCAAGAAACAAATCTGGTTTATTTGCAATGCATGTAGGAATTCAATTCGGTCAAAGAATTCACATTTTCTTACTCCTTCTCCTTTTCCCTCTAACACCCTAACATCCCTTGGGAACAGGTAACAAACGTAGTTTTATCATTTAACAAAATCACCATTCGGATGATTTCTAATTAAAATGGAAAAAACGGAGAGTGTACAATTATTTTCAATCAACAGTTCTCTTTCTCTGCCATACAGGGCATCGTTACATAAGACCCTAGGAATGTGCAAAGCCATCGACAATCCATCTTTTGTAGGGTCTGTGCGCGCTCCCGGAGCGACGCATGCGCTGGCATTTCCTACCGTTCTGATTGCGGTGGGGATGCCGGATTCGTCCACCGGCCCAATTCCTGGGTAATGGGGAGCTTTGATGACTGTCACTCTCTTCTCTTCCTCCGAGGATCTGTACAGTGGGATCGAGCTGCCGGTGGAGCCATCCAGAGACTGTGCATGCTGGGGATAGGGCTCTGCTGAATCTGCAGAGAAAATTTGTGGAGCATAATGTGTGTGATGCACAAGGAATCATCAATGATGCTCCTCATTGCATCTTTACACCAACTGCAACAGAACGGCTGTGTTTCCATCACTATCTCCTTTAACTCATTTACCTTACATCTGCACAAATCACTGCCAATGTGTTGGTGCAGGCTGAACAGGAGTAGGACAGCCAGAATGTTTACAAAGAAGAATGAGGGGAAGAATAACCTTTCTTCAATGACAGGGAGGGAGCCACATACTTTACTCGCATCACCTTGTTTTATCCTCCCAGTAATCTTGGGAGGCAGAAGTTGAGCCACAGTTATTAGTAATTTCCCAAAGCTCATAATTTATAGTAACATTATTTTTGTGATAGTGCCGACTACTGTTATTTAAAGGTACTGAAATGCATTTTTAAGACAAAAGATGTGACAGTTGAGACTACAGAGATTTTATAAAAATAAAGCAAAAAGAAAAAAATCTTACTTTACCTTAAAAAAAAAAACTTCATATCCAAACATATACTTGGATATGAAGGCCTATGTGTAAATACATTATTTACAATTTTTAGTGTTAATTTTTATTTTAATAGCCATGGTGGTCATGATCTTTGTTTTTTCTTTAAAATACCTAAAACTATGATGTTTTGCCCACTGAGGACAGCGATAGCCTTAAGGATATAAAATGGATGAGGTTTATCATGTTCCTATTTTCATGTTATCTCTATTAATTTCTAACATACTTTCATAAGCAGCAGAGTACAGGTATACACTGTATATTCCACTTACTGTTACTTCACAGGCATGTACGAAACTCAACATTATTAACATTCATTTGTTACAACTAATAATATGTTTTTCTGCAATTAATTTCAAAAGTTTAGTGATGAATGATGACACTTTGGATATATTACTATACCATGGTTTGGCAGCTCTTCCCCTCAGACAGTTCTCTTTTTATGTGGATGCAAAAGTCCTGATGTTCCAGGGTAGGGTTGTTTGATCATGCACATATATATAGACACACATTTATAAAAACATATATATTGTTTTTCATAGCAATTTTATATATAAGTAAGTTTTAAAAATTTTAACTCATCATTATAAGAATAATTAGAAGTAAGTTCTCTGTAACCTAAAATCCATTAGAACATTCATAAATATTATAATTATTATGGCTATTTTCAATTTAGTTTGCAACAGTAAGGCATTTTTGGTCCATTTCTGATGAAGAATGGACAAGGCAAGGAATAAAATCACTTCATGTGCCATTAGATGTAAAAGTAGCATCTTTTCCAAGCAACTCCAATTTAGGATACAATGTGGTATTTGACTCTGATTATCCTCTATTAAATTCCATAAAGGATTTGGGTAGGCAACCATGATGCTAGTATTTCTGTCAAGCAACAATTATGCACCAATTATGGGCAGTGTCCTGATGTAAGTAAACAATATTAGCTCTGTCTTCACATGCTGTTCTTAGGAGTTGATGCATTTATAGCTTACATAATACAAATTAGCCCTTGGTTTTATTATTCTATAATAGAACTCTCATTTTCACAGTCTTTTTCTCCTTAACTAAGCATAAAGCTCCTCCAGGGTAGGGCACCCTTTTCTATTCTCCTTTGGATTGAGCTTAGCACTGGTCAATTGGAATTTACTCAACGTTTATATAGGGAATTTCTTTCCATACTATATAGTTCATGTGCAAAATCTACTTAGTAGTATGTTTAAAATCAAAGTGTGTCTGCATTCTAGTACTTAAATTTTTTTGCTGGGGGTGGGTGAGGCAAAACTGTGTTTATTAAAACAAGTAATGAGAGAAAGAGTCAGACTTTGATAATGATTGGGAAAATGTCAGGACTAGGATAATTTGTGTGACAATGCATATCTCCATAAATAATCCAGATGTAGTGAAATCCCATTATAAAACTTACACTATGGACTGATTGTTAAAGGGCAAAATATTGGCATGAAGAAGTTCTAGTTTCTTATACTATAAAAGAACCCCATTATGAGATCCACAGCTCATCCCCAGGAGCAGTACTAGAGAAAGCACACATATTTTTAGACTTTTCTTTAATGAGTCCCTTGGCTCCCTTTCAAATCTTATAGGCATTTTGGTGGCCACAGGAGCTGAGTCCCACAATGTGCATGCTGGATGTTAACATAAAAATTTCCTTAGTACACTAATAGCATCCTATTTATTCAATACACGGGTCAGAATTGGGGGACAGGAGGTGCTGCCTGCTCTCAAGGAGGGTAGTTCAAGTCCCGTGTTCTAGTTTCCATCTCTCTGTTGCTAGTTTATGGTAGCCAGAGGGACAGACATCCTCCCCCATTTCTTTTTTTTTTTTTTTTATAATCAATGACTTTTAGCATATTCACAGAGGTGTGCATTTGTCACCACCATCAATTTTAGAACATTTTCATTTCTCCAAAAAGAAAAACCTTACACTCTTCAGCAGTCACCACTCAATCCCTCTATCCTTTCCCATTCCTACATAACCACTAATCTATTTCTGTCTCTATGGACTTATTTATATTTACATTTTATATAAAAAGAATCATACAATATGTAGTACTTTGTGTCTGATTTCTTTCACTTAGCATAATGTTTTAAAAAATCATTTTAATTAGAGAAGTTACAGGTTTACCAAAATGTCTTGTAAAAACCACAATGTTCCCATATACCCCCCTATTGCTGACACTTTGCATTAGTGTGGGACCTTTGTTACAGTTGGTGAAAGAATAAAATAGTGCTATTAACTATAGTCCACAGTTTGCATTGGGTTTATTTTTTCCCCATCCCTCCTCCATTTCTGATACGTCTGCTTCAGTTCGCTGTCCTCAGCCCTCCTCCCTGCTTCCGGTTGTCCTGGAAAAGTTCTAGTGACTCAGTATCACAGAAACATTTTCAGCCTGCTTTTGGGTGTTGGTTCAATTTAATGTGTCTATTTTTAAAGCTTTCTAAAAAGACATTTTAAAAAACTAATACGTATTTATTCTATTACTTTCTAAACCATCCTAATGTATTTCACCCCATAAAAATGTTTCAATCATTATATAGCAGGGCTTCTTTACCAGGAGGTTTCACAGAGTTCACAAGCCCCATGAAAGTAGATGTTTAAATTCTGTATGAATGTGCAACTGATTTTATATATATACATACATATATATATATATATACACACATAATTTTTTTTCTGGAGAACTATATCTTTCACCTAATTCTTAATCCCTAAAGGGTTAAGAACTATCTCCATAAAAAATTATAGAATCATTTAAAGGAACACTATGTCTTCTTGGTTCAGTATCCCATTAACCACATCTTTGAGTATCAAGTAGTTTACGACTTTGTGAGGCAGCTTGTCCCCTTGTTTGAACTGCTGAACTGTTCTTCCTTATTTTTACCAAAAGAATTTCCTACCCTGAAAGAAAGCTAGTCCATAAAGGAATGTGTGGCCTCAAATATGGATGGTATTTGCCGTTCGTGGATAAGCGTTACATGAATGTTCTCTGATGGTGTGAACTCTCCCCTCCCTAACTGAGCCATTTTATTTTTCTCCCTACCCCCTCCAAACATCTAATGGCTTATTCCAGACTTGAACATAGCTGGGGCCACTGTCTTGGAATAGCTGGGCAGCTGTTTAATCCAGTATAGGATCCTCTGCCCCTGTTTCCTCCATAGCATAAAGTCATCAAATGGTAGAGAATGCTAGAATGCTGATGCCTCCTCTTCGAAAAATCACACAGATGCACTGCCTTTCTGTCTTGTGGTTTGTAGTAGCTATGTTGAAATTAGGATGAAAATCATGACTATCAAATTACTTACCAAGTGATCTGCCATGCTGCATGATAATGCTGGAATTGAGTGAGGCTGGTAGAGAGTAAGCTGAAGGGGAAAACGGCCTCTGATAGTAACTCATTGGGCTCACAGCACCACCCGAGTTTCCATTCACCGTTATCTGGCTCTGAGAAAAGTGCAAAAGCATCCCATTAAAGCATGCAGTCCTGGTAAACACCATTCTTTTAGATGTCAATAAAAGATGTCCATTCACATGACAATAACCAGCTGTCAAGCTTCTATTTATTTTGAAAATGATGTCTAAAGGGACAGGTACATTTTTTTCAGCATCTTCTCTAGCTTTCTTGCTCTGTGCAAAGCTCTCTTTTATATGACAGAGGGCATAGGAGGTGATGATAAAGAACAGAAGCAGCTGTGCCCTAGGCTTGGGGGTGTCGGTGGGAGTTGGTATAAGACAAACATGGGGCATAAATTTGCTCTGCGATTATGACTTATTAATCAGAACACTGGCACGCTGCCTTGGATTCTGGACTCTAAATAAATGTTATTTGATATAAGGAAGGAGGTTGGCTCTCATGCTAAGACAGGGGAATCCTCTGTTGAATAAATGTGTCCAGAGCAAGGTGACTGACATAAGAAAACACAAATGTTTGAATTTATCTATCATGAAGCAACCTATTTTAGAAGAAGTAAATACCTGGCGAAGCATTAGAAAGAGATCAAACCACTGGATTTTCCCAACTCTAATCTCTTTTAGCACTTTATAAACCTCTGGTTTCTTATTAATTTATTGATTGATGGTTATATAGCTGTGTATTTTTATAGCTCAGTGGATTTGAAGATTCTTGTGGGAGATGGTCATCCATATGCTTCTTTTATATTTTTTTATAATACACAACTTGCTGCTAAGAGCATAATAGACATTTAATAGGAATGCATTATAATTGAATTGAATTGGATTAGTTCACAGGGGCTGAGCTCACCACTATTAAACACACCTATCTATCCACAACACAGCACTGGCTTTTGGAGATACCATAATGCAGGCAAATGAGACAAACCAGTAGTAAGAGCATTTGGTTAAAATTACCTTACAGCTATATAAACACAAACACACATATGTACATAGCTAAGGAGCTTTAATTTCAAGATTTTTCCTATTTATTTTAAAACAAAATAAACTTCTATTATCCTGTCCTGAAGCATAGATGGATGGTTAATTGCATATCTACACAATTCCACTTTAAAGCAAACACAGTTTCAAGTGATCCAGAACAAATCTAATTTCATTACTTTATAGTCATACCACATATGTCCTAAAATCACACAGCATTTCTTTACAGTGAGTGGGCTTATTGTTTAAGTACTTCTTAAGCTGTTACAGAAGTTGCTCTCATATCATAAGCGACCATACCTTGTGGATCTAATTGCTGCAGAGCAGTGGACATTCAAATAAGTACACGGTGCAGACCTGCTCCAATACTTCAGCCCCTTATGAAACTTTGATGAATGATTTGAGGATTTTTTTTGTCTCCTTGTCCAAATTAAATTTGTTTGATCTTTAAAATGTAAATATAGTTTTTAATACTATTGCTATATTATCATTAGTATTAAAAGCAGGAAACTCCTTATTAAAAAGCACCATGCTATTATGTTATTAAACTTAGGAAAGTTGCCCTGAATCCTACTGTAACAGTTTCAATAATATTGAATGTATGTTAAAAATGAAAAACACTGAAAGCAGTCTTATACTTTGTTTTACCAATAAAATATCACTAGAAGTTTACACAATACTTTGTCTTTATAGTGAATTAATTATTAAGAATAGCATCTCATAGAGAATCTATGTGCAATTTAAAATGCTACTTGAAGTTATTTTCAAATACGGTTAGCTCTGATTGTGCTCACAAGACTCAGGCTTTGGAAAAGTCTTAAAAAACAGATAATTAAACAGGTTAGTACATAAATTTATATACCATCACTGCTTTTGTCTTTTTGGTTAAAAGTCCTGATATCATTCCTTAAAACTTTAAAGATTGAGAACCATTTTAAGCACAGAAGGACCTGGGAGAGGGCACGTCTGCTGACCCCCAGTGTCTGGGTCCCTGTGGCAAAGGGAGGGGCTCCGGACGGTGTTAATCCTGGAAAATGAGGCTCCATCTGCAGCCAGTCACTGAATGGAACATTTTAAGGGAACATGTTACACCCAATCATTGGACGAATACTAAATCCAGTCCAAGAAAAAAATGTATTTTTTAGCCTTCCATAATTGTAGTGTCTTGAAAAAAGATATGGTTCACAATATTTCCCCATGCATGAAAATTATTGATATGACATAAAGACTATGCAGCACAAATAACATTTGGCTATGACAGTGCTTATCTGGAACTTCATCATGATATCATTTGTGGAAAAAAAAATTGCCCAAAGTTATACACCTTTGAAGTTAAAGCCATTATCTAGACATTATATGCAATTGAAAACCAGTGCCATAAAAATTTGAGGCATCTTAGCCAATGGTAAAACATTTTTTGAGGTCTGTTTCTTGTGTGGACTTATTTAAATGATATAGTGCATACGGATAAATATTTATGTGTTACATATAAATGGGAGATAAATACTGATATGTAAAACAATAAATGTATCCATAATTTACTGTACTGGAATGGCTCAGGAAAGAGAATTTCCATGAAGTCCTAAGATTGTGTTTAAGATTATTTACATCACTCATTCCTGTAAGACAGATGGATTTAGAAGATGTAGCTGTTAGTTCAAAGGAAGCAAGAAAATCATCTTCATGCGATCAGTAATCATTTCTGTAAGAAATAAAGATATATGAACTATTCACACAGAACACAGTAATATGAGCTGCTGAGATATGTAACTACCAGGTATTAATACTGGGTTAAAGTTTTTGAAAAACTTTGGCCTTCCTCTACAAGCTAATAACAATATTATTATGATGTATACTTGTGTACGTTTCTAAGATAAATTCTCATGAAGACAAATCACTGTACAAGACATTGGCTAAAGCAATACAGTGTGAATATAAATAACTCTAAAATGAATGAACTTTTCAGCCCTAAGAGGTTTTATGAGGATATCCATAATTGATTTCCCCTACAGCCAATACAGAATCAGTTTACTAATCAATGACTATGCTGCAAAATGAGACGGCAGACAAGAAATCAGTCCTCTGGCCTTTGGAGACCTGTTCAAAAATTGGTGGAGTCAAAGGAAGGTGGAGTAATTACACGAGTGGCAGCAGGGGAGGTTAAGGCGGTGCCATCGGCCACCGCAGACCTCTGACCCGTGGCTGGGGAAAGTGTTTCGGAATGGCCAGTGGTGTCTGAGTTACTAATCTGCAGCACGTCCAGGATGGCTGTGGAGGACTCGCTCTCGGAGCGGGAGGAGTCTGTGGTGACAGAGCCTCAGGTGTGGCTGTGGATAAGGCTTTTAGAGCAAGGAGAGGGTGTTTATACAGACAGTGTGAGAGTGTCAGGGGTTTAAGCAGGCGGGCAGGCTGCAAATCATCAGGTGGTGGCAGGATGAGGGATGCTGGGCTGAAGCCACTGTCCAGTGAAAAAGTGGTTGGGTTAAAGGGTACCACAGAAGGAGGGTGCGGAGAAGGGGCTTCTGGTGTGGTTTATGTCTGTGAAACATTTACCTCCAATGCGTTGGCAGTTAAGTTCTGATTTCCAAGCTGAGTTTGAAGAAAAAATAAGAAGAAGAGATATAAATCATCCAACTAATAAAAACATCTCTTTTTGCAATGTGGCAGAGAAGGCAAAGCATCGGTTTTATTTGCAAGCACTCGGGAAGTACAGTCAGATGGATTAGGTGCCAACCACACACTACAGAAAAAGCATGAAAACATGTAGGAAATGAATGTGGTGAGTATTTCTGGAAACAGAGCTAGTTTTCACACTGCACTGCAATGTGATTTTGGGTGGGGCTTGAGAGTGTTGGCATAACAGAAGTCAAATTTATTTTTTCCTTGGAAGTTTAGTTTATGTACTTGTGACAGTGAAGTGATATCAGTTGTCTATTGATCAGCAGAATTAGTTTCCTCCTCACTACAAAAATTCTTGTAGCAACTTCTTCCTACTGTCCTCTCGCCAATTGCTAAAACATCCCTCAAATACAAATCAGTTTGGTGCATTTTTTTCCTGACTTATGGATATACAGATTAACAAAAATAAAAAAACTAAATAGGATGAGTATTTTGTTTCCTTTCCATTCATCAAATCTGTTCTTTGATATCATTATAGAATACCAGAAGAATTGAACATTAGCATATCCTAGCCGTGCAAACTGGAGGTACCTACGTGTGAACATGAAGTGAAAAAGAAAACTACCACTGGTAATGGTTAGAATTTACCCTAGTTGGTTAGAACTGCTGTTGAGTGTAAGTCTTGGGTAAAGGAGAAAGAAACTGAAGGAGAAATAAAAGATTTAACACCTCCAAGGTTATATAACCCAGGAGGCTAAATGTTGTCTGTAGGAAAAAGAGAGAGGATGGCCCATTACACATTTTTGTGGCCATCTACTATCATCTTGTCTGTCCACCTATGATGAAAAGCATCAACCTCAAGTTAAGTGAATGAAACCCTGAAGCATTTTTTCTCCCTTACGATCCCCACCCTCAACTCCAGAATAGAGGTTTGGGTGTTTGGTGTGGGGTCAGGTGTAAGGTAGGTGGCCAAAAGTATTATGGGAAATGAGCATATGGATGGGGAATGAGTTAAAGAAAACTGAATAAACTTAGAAATCTTGACTTGTGAAGAAGATGTAAGTTGTAGCATTTGGAGTTCTTAGCCAGCCGTCATTTTCACAACGGCTGATGTCATGCCTGCTACCGGCCTCTTAAAATGTCCTAATTTATTTTTCCCTCAGACTTTTAATGGAGGGTTAAAACAAATCCACCACATAAAAATGTCTCTCTGGGTCATAGTTCCCTTTGAAAATCTGATGGCTGCTACTGACCTCTTAGGGAAAATGCACCAATTCATATACAAATAAAATTCTGCATAAATTTTTATTGGTTCTTAATGCTGTAAGGCCCATCCTTAATCTAACAGGGTAAGAACCTCCAATCCTGGATAAAGAGATTTCCTTATTCCATTTTTATTTAAAATTAATGTCTTTTTTGTTTGTTTGGTTTAACAGACTCATTTTAAATGTGATACTTCTTTACTGCATATGGTTTAAAAATCTCTACAATTAACTGAGAGAAATTTTAAAGTTACTCAGAACTTCAAATGTTTTAATAGAAATGTGGTCTTATTAGTAAATTCTTCTAATAATTGCAGATTTTATTGGAGGTAAAACGACTATATTACGAAACTACTGTATTATCCTATATTTTATAATACAGGATTTTGCTACAAGTCTGGATAGAATTCAGTACAAAGCAGTCATGGTTTAGATAATGTCATTGGAATTTCTCATAATAATGCTGTTTCACTTAAGTTTCCATGTAACATGAATCCCTTTTTGCTTTTACCTATGCTAAGTGAAAATTCTGTTAAATAATATAAATCATGCAAATGAGTTTATCTGCTCAACAGAGATTTTTTTCTTTTAATATTAATAATAGCAAAAATCAAATGACTGTCTCTCTCATAGGATGAGCTTACTCATATCCTTGAACTTGAAACATTGGGATTATGTATGTACAGCACAATGCTTGGGAATGCTCTTTATCCGTTCACTTGTTCTCCACAAGAAGCATCTACAGAAAACAGAGCATTTTGAATTTCTCCCACCACCTCCCTATATGCTCACAATTTCGCCTCTGTCTGTGCGTGTGTGTAGGTAACAGATGAACTGCCTCTTGTGAGTCATATCACACTTAAATTTCCAAAGGTAAAACCCAAAAAGAGAAGCCTGTGACAGCCAGTCACCCACACAGAAGCTTTGAAATATCTTGCCACAAAGATGTAAATCACTTCTTAGAACACTTGGCGCTCCTTCTACGTGACCCTGACCTCCACAGTGATGAAATACCCTCTTAGATTCAAGGAGGGGACAGAACCACATTGCATATTTTTCCCTGAGAAAGGTGTGACAAGAGTAAGTGGAAACGTGTGATAAAGGGAAAAAGGAACTATGTTCTCAATCTGCACTTCCTTGAACCAGGAAAAACTAACTTTAAACAAGAATAGTTGCGATTTCTTTTCCCATTGAATTCCCTGTAGCTACATGACTGCAGAGAATCATTGTAGCTGTTTTGTATCTCCTTCTTTTTCAAGACTATAAGGCTAAGGTGTTTGATTATAGATCAAATATCACTAACTTTTAGTGATAACATGTTTCTTTTTACTTTCCTAAACTTGTGGTATAAGGGAAGAGCTAGAAATACCAGCTAGCTACTGCCAGGTTTTCTTTAAAGAGAGGGCATGGTGCTAGAACCTTGACGTAACTAATACACCAAGAGATCCTAGTCATTCAAACTAGCATTGAGTCTCTTGGTCCAAAACTCAAGCCAGACTGCTAAGGAGAACTGGTGGATGAAGGGGGTTCTCCATCCCAGATCAAGGTTGGAGTTCCGTTGAAGAGCTAAGGAGTAAGGGAAGCCAGGGTTGCTGAGCTTCAGCAGTGGAATACTGGGTTGGGGGCAGGCACCACAAGCTCAAGTGTCGACCACGGACCATGCAGGGGTTCAGGATGTGCAAATCAGGCTGGGTGGTAGCTAAGAGGGAATGACGGGAACCGGGGTGGATTGGGGAGCATGCTACCTCTCAAGGCAGCTGAATTAAAAATAAATTTAACTCGGTGGCAACCATATTTGTATATTTGTAGTCAAAAGTCCCTGGGCGATCAGTTTGTTGACCTGGTGGATGTAGAAGCTGGTGGGGAAAAGAGGAGAGGTTAGTACAGGTAAGGATAATCAGATGTGGGCTTATGGAGATAGGGAGCAGGGCCAGGCCTAGGGTGAGGGCAGCCTGCCTAGGGTGCAAGATTTAAGGGAGTGGCAAAAACTCAGTAATTTAGATAAATACAATTTTAATGCAATATTAGAAAAAATAAAAATCCCTGCAAAAAATTCATAATGAGCAAAATACCCAAAATTTAAATAAAGACAAAAGCCATAGGAAGCCATGTCAAGAGACTGAGGCAAAAAGAAAAATGTACATCCTGGATTTAATGGAAGCAAACTCATCCATAATATTTTCAAAATTTACTTTTTTGCTCCTTTCCTATTCAGTTGAGAAAATTGCCATATTTGTTAATTTCCCCATGGTCTATGATGATTTTTAAATGATTTTGAAATTAATTAAGATGAAGTAAAATTATGATAAATTCTAGTGGTATAAATACAATATTTAAACAAAATAAATTTGTGAGTTTTCATACCCCTACTTTTCAACATTTTAAAAATTGCTTAAATGTTCTAAAAAAAAATCCAGTAAAATATACATAAAAACAATTCTCCTTCTGCCTCAGGCTCCAATATAGCTTGGCACAGCCCTAGGTTCTGGGATTGAACTTAAAACATCGTCCGTCCTCTTTGACCCCTGTAAGGGAAACACTGACCTTCATTTCTCTAGAAACATACGGGGATGTGTGTTCAACATCAAAGGAAAGGGATTAAACAGACTTTTGTTCCTCTTTTCCAAAGGGTAAAGGTTAAGTTGATGGTAATTTATTTGAAAAATATCTGGGAGCGGAGGGTTAAATAAAAGTCAATGACCTCCTCGTCCCCATCCTCCGTCTCTGACACCGCCCTCCCCTCTCGGGGCCTTTCCTGAGAGAGGGGGAGGAAGTGCCTAGCAGCCATGTTTGCACCCGCAGCTCGGTTTCCCTGGGCACAGCTGACTGTTCAGAACCCGGAATAACTGAGCTAATTTCAGACAATTAGACACTGCCTCCCTCAGGGGTATTTGAATTATTTGACACTGAATGGCCCAGTCAGGTGGCTTTGGGGTGCGCAGCTGAAAAGCCATGCAAAATTGGAGGCAGAGAATGCCAGGGAAATCCACAGGCAACTCGAAGTATAAGAGGGCAGAAAGGAAGAGAGCAGAAAAAGGCAGTCTCACAGAGAGAAGGAGAGACAAGGAGCCATGTGGCCGCTAAGCCTAAGAAAGACAGACTGGTTGACAATTCCTCTGTTCTCTTAAGGCCTGGCTCACCACCTGCATTTCAAAGACATGAGATGGCCCTATTTCTTCATAATAAAAACCTTTTTTACCAGAAGTCTTTTCAGCTGTATAGTCCCTAAACAGGACTTGGGTAATAGGTGATCTAAAACATTCATATAGATTTGCACATATTAATAGAGATGTGGTGTCCATATAGAGGAGCAAATATTTTCACTGTATTCTGTTCTCTGGCACTCAGACTGCATAAGAATATTGATTTGAATCTGCGAAGGTGTCATATTTTGAGAACATTGCCCACAGATTAGGTCTAAGAGTCAGGTTGTGTCAGAAAATAGAGGCAGTAAACCTGCTGGTTAAGATCTCTGGATCTGGAGTCAGGAAGCTGTGGGCAAGTTGTTTAACCTTCCTTGGCCTCAGTTTTCTCATGCGTAAAATATGGACGTTAGTAAACACCTCTCCTAAAGTTTGTGACAGTTAAGTGAGATAATGCAAGGAAAGAGCTTAGCATGGTGCCTGATGTACTGCAATGCTCAATAAAGGAAGGAGAGCTATCTTTTAAAATTAGGGGTGCTTGGGAAGGCACAGGAATGCTTTGTCTAAAGCAGAGAGCAGGGTAGGGAGGAGAACAATCATATGAAGATATGTCATGTAGAAGAGGGAGAAAATTCATCTCTTTTGCCTCATGGTATTAAAAGGTAGAAGTTAAAGAAGGCAAGTTATGCCTTGATATTAGAAATACTTGTTAATAATTAGCTCTGAGAATTGTTTGGGCACTGAATGGCTGCCTCGTAAGGTAACTGAGCTCTCCGTTCTACGAGTGTTCGAGGCTAAATGCCCATCTATTGGGAGGGAAGATGGAGGGGACCCCAGATGATTTCTAGATTCATACTGGGCTCCCAAATATTCTTTATTAGTCACACCAAAAAAACATTAGTCACATGGAAAAATAGCCAAAGACCTGACCAATGAATAGCATAAAAACCCACAGGAAAGAATTCATGGGATATTGCGTGGCCATAGATATGGCCTAGAAAGTACATTCTGTGGTTCTGCACCTTTCTAACAACCCACTCTGCTGACATTTATTCATTATTCCACCTTCAACTTCTACATATTGATCTTTTGCAAAAGGGATGAGTTTTCTCTCTCCTCTAAATGGCAGTAAGACTTTGAGCTCTGTACATATGTGTTGTTGCAGGTATGACAGTGAGTCTTTAACAAATGATCTATTACATTATTTTATAATAAAAGGATTACCTTTATCCTCCTGAAGCAAAGGGCACAGCTCTCACAAATGCCAGAGAAAACTGTTTGGGGAATAGCTCTTTGCTGTCTTTCCAAAGCTCCTGTCTTTTATCTTCACTTACCTGACACTGAGAACAATGTAACATTTTTTAGCAATAAATCTGTTCACACAATAACAGAAGGGAACAAACCTCACTTCCTGGTCTCTCCATACATAGGTATGTAGGAGGTAAATTAAAACATATGCAGTTAATAAAACAATAATTTGCCAACTATGGAGAGAATTAAAATTCCTAACAGTAGGCTACAGTTTTCTTCTTAGTTAAATTAATTCTAGAACACTAATATTTCCTTTCCACCTCTTGGTGAAGGGGAGTTTCATTTCTTGGATCTGCTAATTTCTTGGGAGGCTAATTCTTTAAAATATTGCATGTTATTTGGCTGTTTGATTGTGTGTAGTTTACAGCTTTTGGCATTTACTAAGCTTTCTCACTGGAACGTGGTACCTAAGCATTTAAAATGAAAAGGTCACCATTGTGAAAGACCATTACATGGAAAATGAGACTTTATATTTTGAAAATAATATATTTCATTTCCCAAATCAGATACATAATCTGGAAAAATGATATTATTTTAAAATATAAGAGATAGTATATATTGAGAGAGCCCTATGCCAAGCACTTCATATACATTATTTTATCCAAACCTCACAGCAAAGTTGTGAGACGGATGTTTTTATTGTCCCAACTCCCCCAATTTATATGTGAAGAAACCGAGGCTCAGGGAGGGTAAATAACCAGATGAAAGGTCTTCTGTTAACAACACCTTGAAAGGCTGATTGCTCAAGGGCTCTCCTCCCAGTCTTTTATAAACCTGCTCCAAGCAGCCCCCCTCCCACTTAGGAAATTACCAGTGACCTCCATATTACTAGTCAATGGTCAGTAATCAGATTTTATTGTTCATCTGCCCTAGACGCAGCATTTGCACACAGCACTTCCATATATGTTCCTGATTTGGCTTTTAGGACTCCACATTTTCCTGGATTTCCCCCTCATTCCCTTGCTGGTTCCTCCCCTTAATGTTGATCATCCTTGAACTTCCCCTTCCTTTCTACCCCAACTCCCTAGGGGGTCTCACTCAGGGTCATGGCTACAAAAACCATACATGAACTGATGACTCCAAATGTGCATCTCCAATCCCCACCTCCCTCCTGAACTCCCGCTCCACACCTCCTGAACTCGAGATTCTTATAGCCGCTGCCTGCTCACCTCCTCCACGTGGATGTCAAAGAGACATCTCAGACATAACATGTTCCCAAAGGGAACTTCTGATCTTTCCCCAAACTGCTCCACCCACAGTTGTCCAGCCTCAGCTGACAGCAGTTGCCTCCCTCCCAGTTGCAAAGACTAAAAACTTGGGAGTCAACCTTGACTGTTCCTTTTTCTTCACATCCCACATCCAATCTGTCAGGAAGCCCTGTGCTCTACTTCCAAAATACACACAGGATCTAATTTCTCACCACCTCCACTGCTCCCACCCTGCTCTGAGCCACTGACATTTCTCACTTGAATTATTGCAATAGCTACCTAACTGGTTTACCTGCTCTCCTCCTTTCCTTGCTATAGCTTATTGTCAATCCAGTTGCCAGAAGGGTTTTGTTAGACTATAAGTCAAGTAATGCTAGTGCTAGATGACATCCCTTTCAGCTGAGAGTTAAAGTCAAAATCCTTAAAATGGCCACCCAGACTTCTGTGGTCTGGCCTCTGTTACTCTTAGCTACTTTTCCTCCTTCCCTGCTGACTTCCTTGCTGATCTCCCAATAGCCCCAGTATGTTGCAGCCTTAAGTCCTTTGTATTAAATGTTCCCTGTGCCTGGAAGTTTCTTCCTTCCTTCAAACTGCTCAGTCTTCTCAGGTCGATTTGCCTATCCTACTTAAAATGGAATCTGCCCCCCATATCCCTACTCAACCCTGTTTAGTTTCATTTCCATAGTTATATTTCCTCATAACATATGTGATTTACTTATCAATTTAAAAAAATGTTAAAATTTTTTTTCCTCCCCCTCCTCACAGAATTTTAAGGATCAATGGTTTCAAATCCATCTCTGTGACTAGAACAGTACTTGGCACATAGTAGGTGCCCAATAAATATTTGGTGTATGATAAAAGTCTCAGAACCTCCAATTTTAATTTCTGGATCATGTAGTTTCTCTGGGGATTGTGTAATTAAACCAAATGTCTTTGTCAGCCTGGATAGTGACAAAACCATAGAAAAGGGAAATTATCAAACTTTTGTTTTCAGACATAATCTAATCACTTTGAAGAGCAAAACTAAGTTCGATGAGGGAACTGAGTTGTAAATGTGATGCCGTATGCTATGACTTCTCCCACCCTGCTTCCTGGAGTTACATGTCCTGGAACACTTCCCTGTGCTTGCTCTCTCACATGAGTGCACACCCTGTCTGTGGGGTCTCAATTTGATTTTTCTCCCTCAGACCTTTCTGGTGTCCTGAACTGAGATCTGTCTGCCTTGTCTCCCATTCTGTTACAGACTCACTGTAACCATCTCGCAACGGTGGATTGGGTAACCAGTGGTGCAGAGAGTAAGGTCGGTGACCAGACTGCCTGTGTGCGTAGCTGGGTCACCTGGTTCTGCTCCTTACTATATGGGTACAGAACTTTTATCTGTACCTCAGTTTCTTTATCTGTAAAATGGGTACAATAATAATAATAATACCTACCATATGAGATTGTTGAAATTATTAATAAAGGTAAATAAGTTAGAACAGTGCCTGGACATGGTAAACTCATATTTATTAGCTGCTATTATTATAATAATTATCTTATTTCATGGGGCCTCCAGAAGATATTACCTTAATTCAAAGGACTTACTCAAAAGAATGAACTTTGCATATGATTGTTAGCTGATGAAGAAGACATTTTAATAGAGGTATGACAACATCCACTTGCCTTTTTAATAGTCAGTGCTTAATGTTTCTGATTTATGGGTGTGGGTGGGAAGTTTGGTGTTGATCAGATCTCTGCTGAAGATTTTCGATGATGTTTAAAAATATGTCTCTTAAAGGCTGTGTTTTGGATGATCTTATGATGCAGCTACAGGAAACAGTATCATACAAATGATTGGCTTAGACACTATGTCATCAACACTACCACTACTGCTGTTGCTTCTAATAATGTGTCTTTAATTAATGGCTAATATTTATTAAGTGCTTCTTCTCTCCTAAGTGATTTATCTCAACTATCTCTTAGTCATACCACTAATTACTAACTAGGGATTGATATTCCCATTCTGCAGCCCAGGCTCACAGAGAAGTTAAGATGATTGCCCCATCACAAAGCCAGTGACGGAGCTTGGATCGAAAATTATAGTTTACCCTTAAAGCTAACACTATTCGCATTATATTATTTTGTGGAGAGCTTAAGAAGAGGGACACATTTCTCTTCTCTAAATGTATTAAAAACGTCAACAGAATGATGCTATGAGAGGATATGGAAATAAATATTTACTTTCCAACCAGCTGGGTATTAGAAGTTGATTAATATGATTTCTGAAATAAGTTTAAACAGGTAGAAATTGATCAAGTTTCAGTGAGAGTGAACTGACCTACAAAAGAATAAATGTTGCTTGAAATTAAGAAAACATTTTCTGCCAAAGTGAATTATAATTGACAATTATTTTAAGAGGTTTTAAATATGTAATTATATTAGGTTCTAAAATGTCTGGCATGAAAAAATATTTTAAAACCTAAAAATTCTTTAATTACTGAAATGGTTTATAGTGGCTTAAGTGATAACTGAACCATCACTGATTTCTTATAAATATACAAGGAAAAAGAAACTTTTAGTTCATGATTTCTGGATAAAAGTGCTTATCTATCTATATATATAAATACCAAGAAAATATAAATATTAAATACACCAAGAAATTTGTTGATGACTTTAGTAGGGTTTTAAATTGGAAGATGGTTTCTTTCTCCTTTACCTTCCTGCTTCAAAACTCTAACAAAGCATTGCGTTATATAAGAAGCCCAAACCCAAGGCGCTAGGGTCTGTACAATAGGCCTGAAAGAAGAGACTGGAAAGTGTAATGTACCACCCGGCAGGCAGAGGACTGAGAGGCCGCAGCAGCTGCAGATTTTTGTCTTTCTTGCTGAAGAGGTATCTTTGCAGTCTCTGGAGAAAGCTCAGGTATCTGTTTGTGGCTTTCAGGCTTATGCCCTGAAAAAGGAGCTATCTGAATGGAAAGAGACGCTGTGTGTGTCTCAGGCACCGGGTTAGGGGGCGGTGAGCAAGGCCTTTTGGGAAATGATGGTTCTTCAACAGGTTTGGAAAACTGTGGTGTATTAAAGGGGATGCTACTTGCTTGATCCTGGTTATGTGTTAGTTTCAAGGTAGAAATTCTCCAAGTTTGAGAATCCTGCATGTAGTCCTCTTGTAGAAATGGGCTACTGATGTCAGCAAATGGTGGGGGACCTGTACGGGAAGCTGCCGGTAAAGGATTAGTGAGTTTCTGTGTGTATGACACAGTCGTGTTAGATTCTTCAGAATAGACAATCGTATGGCCAGGATCGTCATTAGAATACATAGTTGGCTGAACAGGTCTTTTGTTAGTAAAGTACTCTGTACAGGAGGGAGTTTGGGTGTTAGTTACTAGTTGGTCTAAAATGTCTCCCTTTTTGTGACTGGTTATCAAAGAGCTACAGAAGCTTTCTTTCCTGTGTGGTGAAAGGGGTGCCTGGATTGCCAAAAGCATCCGGAGAAAGAAATAATGTTGAAGGAAAAACAAAGAGAAAGTCAAAGTTAGTCATTAAAGAAACCAGGGTCAACTTTGCCCTTAAAGAAGGTGGAGTGAAGTCACACCTTCTTACTATGCTATACATTTTGTTGACCAGATTGAATGATCATTTTATCCCTTTTAGAATACATTGTAATTTCTTATCAACAGTTGCCCTCAGAAACATTTTTTTTTCTTTTGAGAATACATTAAAATGTTTGCTTCCATCTACATCTTGGGAAATTATATTAAAAAGTGCACATATTTTCTTTTGGAATATTTTTAGACTTTAAGGTATATCTAACTTATGGCTAAGCATTGTTAGGAACGGACCTACTTTCGTGAGCTAAAACAATTAGGAAAAAAAAACTGTCTTGAACCTAAAACCTGTCCTCCATGTTGCAAAAACAATATGGTGATCAAAACCCATAGGAAAGCAGAAACATATTAAAAATAAAACATATATCAAAATGTACAAGTTACTACCAAAAAAGCTCTAAGCAGTGGTCTAATAACCATACTTCAAAATAACGGTTGAGAAGACTGTACAGGATTACCTGAGTTGGTGATTTTTTTTCTTGTAGATTTGGTCGAACGCTTCTAAAACCTTTTGCTGCAAGAGAGGAATATGTAGCATCTCCATTCAGTGTCTCTTGATAGCGATCATTGTAAGAGCTCCAAGCTTTTATTAAGGGAAAACAAATTGGATACAAAAATATCTATTTTCACTAATAACATTTTTTATAAAAGTTGCTTTTATTTTCAAAGTTGAGATTTTCTTTCTAGAAATTTAAGTTTAATGTGAGCCTACCATTGTGGTTATGAATATGTTAAAAAAAACCCAAAATACCTAAATTTAATAGTTATTCAGGATAGCCTTTCTGTACCTGAGTCTGGTGAGTGGGAGTCACGTCCTAAAAAAGAAAACAAAAAAGAAAAGAAAAAGAGAAAGAAAGAGTTGTTGAAATTAATACTAGGGTAAAATAAGTGAATAATCCAGTGAAAATCATTTGGCAAAGAACTGTGAACAGTTTTTTGCACACGTTATCTCAGTTTAAAAATTCTACATATGTCAAATATACTAATGGGAGGTTTATGCAATTATTTTTGCTTTAATTAGAATCTTATTCATTAAATATCTATAGTACGTAATTCACACTTACATGTCATACTCTGATTTTTTCCCCCTCAGTAATACTGAAACCATGTAATTTTAATCTTGTTATTTCACAAGCTGGATATATGAATTTCTAAATATCAAATTAAACAGTCAAAAGGAAACTGGTTTGTAAACAATGAATGCTTCTCCTAACCTTAAACCAAACCACTAGGTCCTGAGTTTTCAATGCCTTGCTTTTATTGATCACATGACTCCTGCATCAGATGGAGATCACTTTTTGTAGTTCTCATTTGCTTTTATTTTAAAAAAGCGTAAATGTGTCTTCCATATTATGTGATATTTTCAAATCACTCACTAGACTTCTAATTTTATTCTTATTGCCACTGAAGTCTTTTTATATTCAAATATGAAAGAGCTGTTACAATGTACTCCATTGTCTTACAGCAAGTAAGATGTAGAAAATAAATTCCATTTCTAAAACTGGTTTTGATAATGCAGTTGGAAAGTGGCTCCATAAAATATTTATTACCAGTTTTACTGGCATTATTCATTCAAAGTCCATAACATCTACACATGCTGAGTTAATCCATTTGTATTGCTTGATTCTATTATATCACAGTCAACTTTACCTACATTACAAAGCCTTAATTTTGGAAAAGACCTTCAGGGTCATTTAGCCCAACCTGTCACCCACTGCCTGCATTCCCTCTTTATGTTCCCTGAGGTCACTATTAAATTACTTTTATTCCAGTGCTTAAAAGAACATAAATGTTACATGAAGCAAACATTCTTCATTTTCTTTCTAATGTTTAAGTAATAGTTATTTTAAAATCTAAACACACAAATTTGGAATGATAAAAATGGATTGAGAAATGCAAAGGTTTGATTTTTAGAAAAATATATAATATAGTTTCTTTCCAAATCAAAGAAAGAAATACAATTGTGAGTCAGCATAGAGTACATTAGAATGACTCCAGCTCTGGTGGGTTAGAGAAGACTAACAAATCTTCATTCCTTATGATAATTGTTCATTTAATACGGTAATTGCTCATTTAATATGTATTTTTATCTCCAATGAATGCAAAATCAGAGTAACAAAATGGGTGCAATAAAGTAAAAATAACTTTGAAGAGCTATGCCTGAAATGTTTACTAGCTCCCACATCTAGAATTTGATGGAAGCAGAAATGATTGAAATGCTCATTCCATTAGAGGAGGATGAGGTCTCTATAAGTAAATAAAAAAGAGCATCCTTCCACCATACAGGGCAATCATTACAATTCTGCTTCAGGGACCACAAGGAGACAGACTTAACCATTAGGGTGCCACATACTGTTTGGGGACAAGGAACAATTTCTGGGACTTGAGGAAATAGAAATGAAAAGGGAAGCAGCATTAATAATAAATTTATTCCTATTATAATTATTTACTTGAGAACAGGGAGCCTATCTTACTTTGGTTTGATAAAACTAAGATCATCAAGAAGGGTGTTTGGGTCTGTGCTGGGGATGGAGAGAACAGGGTGTGAGGGGAGGGGGCGGATGTGGTGAGGAAGAAGAGGGTACATTGCAGGTTTGAAGCGCACTTGAGACAGACTTCCTGTAATTGGCAGTTTGTAGAGGGCCAGCTCTGTTCCTTCACACTGGTGACCACAGAGGGGGCCGTAGATCCAAAATAAACATTAAGTGGGAGAATCAGAGAACAGGTTGGCTTAGCGACTCTTGGCTCAGCAGTGGGCCCCTCTGTGAGATACTGGGCCCAGGGATTTCCAAATGAAATTTTACCAGTGCTGCTGGGAATGTGTGATATAAACAATGGTGAGCTCTACTGGAAGGTCTTGCTTAACATATGACAGTAACAGGACAAAGGGGAAAATGAGCATGGGTTGAAATTTCAGGATGAGCTGATATTTTAATAATGCTTATGCTAATGATTAAAGTCTACTTTTTAAAAGTGGGTGGTCTTTTAGGATACTCAAGTGTATGACATTTTAGGTTTTCTTTAAATAAACCCCATTATGGATATTTAAGACATTCAGTCCTGATTTGCTCTTTTCTGATAGGTCTTCAGAGGCACTGAAAGATAAATACCTGTTCTGCCCATATGCATACTGTTTGGATAGCCCTGATTTTCTTTTATTGTTGCCAGAAAAGCTTAGGGAAGGGAGGAGAAGTGAGGGTTGGAGTAAGTAGCAGAAAGCATCCTGGATCTAGGTCAGGTAAAGAGAATACAGGTTTTAAAAAAAGTCGAGCAGACGAACGATCTGACAGAGGCATGGTGAACATTATTCATGATCATTCACTTGTGAGAAAATAGCTATATTCTAGGGATCAGAGTCCTTCCTTTCTAGTGTTCCTTGATAGTCACTGATCTCAATGCTGGTAGATTAGTCACTGTTGTGAAAATTGAAGAGTGACGAAATGGGGCAGGCTTAGCTTTCCTCTGGCTGTCTTGCATGTGAATATAAACAGGGTCCTTGAGAATTAAGAACAATAAACGTGGCACAGAAGACAGTGGGCACCTGCTGGAGGAGCGTGCAGGGCATTTCTGCTCAGTGTCAGGGTTGGACTAGAGGCCCTCAAAGGTCCTTTCCTAGTCTCCAACTTCAACATTTCGGCTTTATTTGGGTGTGTTTATGATTCCTACCTGCTACACCACACTTTCTATCTGTGGTTTTATTTAAATTCCTTTTAACCAACATTCTATATGGACACGATAAACTACATTTTGCCTTGAAAATGATGATGGTTTTCATTCTTAAAGCTCCTCTCTTTAGAGGGCTTCAGTATTTTGCAAGAAATAATTTAAACATATTAATTGAATTCCAGTCAACTAATAGAGTGTCTACAGTGTTTCTAAACCCTATGACATGCCTTTTAATTTATTTTCTTCATTTACCCTCAATAAATTCTTACAGATCTCTGTGAGTTTGGGAATGATGAAGTGTCCAGAGAGGTAGGAAAATGAGAAACAAATCTCTCTCTTTTTTTTAAGAAAAGTTGAGATGCAAATAGACAGACTAATTTTTCTACCAGTGATGTTGGCCAGCTCCCATCTCTTGGCCCAGTGGCCCAGTCGTGGAACATTCAGCTTTTATCCATGTTACCTTAGACTGCCAAGTGTTTTGGTGCAATTATCTGTACTTTGAAAGGGCTATTGTTTCTCTGGAGCCATTGTTTTGGCTCTAGCTTAGGTTTAAAACATTGGTGCATGCTATGGTGAATTTTCCAGTGGGGCTTTACTTCTTGTAAAAAGGAAAAGAGAAAGACCGAAGAGGGGACAGATTGTTGGTGGTTGGTAGTCATACTGACTTTCTGCCCGCACAAGGGAGTGAAGGGGTGCCTCAGGTTCACTGGCCAATCTCATTCATTGGCCTGGAAGCTTTTGTGGAGGTACTCTAACTCCTACATAAAGGCTGTTCTCTTCTAATGCTGTCTAATGAAATAAATCTTTATTAATTCCCTTTTGATTCATGTAAAGACACTGTGTCAAGTTCTTATGAGACCTACTACAGATTGCTATTGGGCATAAAAAGAGGCTAAACTCCTTCTTCAAAATGTTATCAAAATTTCTTTGGAAAAAAATAGATTATACCTATGTCTAATTGCTTCAAAAGAGGTCTGTTTGCAAAGCAACAACTAACCCAAAATTCAGGGACTTTGTTTCATTCTCTAGAAATCTTACCCTTAGTGGTAAAATTAAAATGGTCTCCAGAGCCACCAAACACTCTTATTACCTAAAATCATTCCATGTTACTGAAGCATTACATCTTTTCTATTATTTTGATTCTGAAGCATTAAATCTTTTCTATTAAGTTGTGCAATATGAACTTGCTGATATTCAGCCAGTTTTGACTTTCCAAAATGTCGATACGCTATGGTTCAATCTAGTGCTCTTCCTTCCAGGCTTACTTTTATAAACAATAACAATTTGGTGATGTTGAAGCAGTGCTACATTCCCCGGCATGTGCATGAGTGGTCCACATCCAAATAGCTGGGGCAAGGATGTTATTTGATTGAAATGCCAACGATATTAATGACATAGGCATTGCAATTACATGATTGCCTGGGTCTTTATTTATTTTCTTACTTCCCTCAATTCTCACTTCCCCAAGGTATCTAATGTCAACAGCATTGGTAGCTTTTTATAGTATTTGTCATGTTCACACACACACACATGTGTGAACATGTACAAATACATATATCTATAGAATTTTTTGTTTTTAATTAAAATGAGACCATACTACATACAATGCAATGCAACCTGCATTTTTTTTCCTTACTTAATATTTTATGGAAACCTCTGGCCTGGTATTTAAACTTGGATATCGAAATCCATTTGTGAATTGGAGGTGGTGGGTAGGGGTGGGATTCTCCACATGGAAGCTTCTTCTTTGTTCCCCAGCAAGGCTGGGTAGTTTAGGATCAGGTGGCTTTAAAGCCAAGGACACCCTGGGATTTATCCAACTATTAATTGAGTATGTGTGAAAGGCACTGTGATAAGCATAATGAGAATAAAAATTATATAAACATTCTCCATCCCTTTCTCATTCTGCTCCAAAACCCACTGAAACTATAAAACCAGGAACTCCTAAACTGCAACTAACCAGCCAACAATTAAACCAACCAACCCACCAATCCACCAACCCACCAACCAACTGAATATTTGGAATATTTTAGGGTCTAGAGACACTGGGGTTCCTGGGCTCACTTTGATTTCTTCATAGCAATGTCCCCCTCCTAATGCAGAAAGTATCTGCAGGTTTAGACAGGCCTGAGCCATAGAATGGTTTATAGACATTTATTATGAAGAGAACCACCTTAGTTCATGCTGAAAAGTCTCCCCTTCCCAATTACTTTCTAGAAGATATTTGTGTGTGTGAAGGTGTGTTAATCTTAATTGGTCTATATTTTGATATGTTTAAAAACATAAATTAGATCTTTTTGATTGGATTAAAGGAAAGTGGAGGTTTCTTACAAAACTAATACTCCATCATTCTCTTTGCAACCTTTGGGAAGAAGTGAATTAATCAAGATTTGGTTTCCTGCAAATCCCTCTTCCTCACCCCGTATGTCCACATCATCCCCTCATTCCAAAATTTTCACATTTAAAAAAAACAAAAAACAAAAAACAAAAAACAAAAACACACATGCAAAAGAACCTGTGAGTTATTTTAACTAATTAATATGCTACCTTAGATCTTGAAATAATGAAAACCTAAAGAGTTTTTAACACTTGTAGTTACTCAACACAGTTTTGGCAAGTGACTGTTGTTTTTAATTAGATTTTTAAAATGTTTTCTACAAGATTTCAGTTTCCTTTGGCTTTTTATTTTTAGAACAAAAGCAGTCAGAGGGGATAGGAACTATTCTTGGGATAAGAAAAATAACTTGTGGGACATTAGAAAGATATTTACAGCTACTTTAATCATCCAAACAAGATAATTCTAGTAACAGAGAAAGGTCAGATTAAGCCATCCCAGTGTACCACTCCTTTGTTAATGGTGTTATACCTGCAGCCAATAGGTTTGGAGAACTTTGAACCCTCTTCACAGATGTTAACGTGACAGACATGGCAGCGCGTTTGCGAGCAGACCCACCGCTATCTGGAAGCAAAAAAAATGACATAGCAGAGGCCAAGGCAAAGGAGAAAGCACATGCAAACATCACGTGTTGTAAGTTAAATGCCAGACATCCAGGAGAAAGATGAGCAGTCAGAATTAGTAACCATGGCATACATCGGCAAATTTCAACCCCTCCCCCAAACTCAAAACCAAACAGAAAAAACCAGAGAAGTGTCTCAGAACAAGAGGCCAGTGATTTAGTGAAAGAATGTAAGATTTCATATTTAACATTTTATGGAAATACAAGCACAGAACTCAACTTTGCTTGCAGTGTTTAAATTCAATTCACATTGTATCCATAAGCAGTGTAGCTAGCTTTTAGAGTTGTGGATGATCTATATTTCAAGATTGAGAGCTATGTTAAAATACACTTTTGTGTCTATCATTTAGATTTTAGTGTTTGCTAGTTATTATGATTCCTGAAGATAGCTTGAAGCAACTCTTGAAGTAAAAGTTCTTGACTGATACAATCATGGTACATTTGGCATATAGGATTCATAAAGAAACACAGAACATTAGGAAAGTTCATGCTGTCTCATAGTTATTATTGTTTATAGCAATGATTAGCTCAAGTGACTTCAAAGTTAGCATTGATATATAGAGTATTGAAATTACCACGTTTTTAGATATCAATTTATAGCTTTTATACTTCTGAACAATACGCGCATTTACGGTTATGTGAATCACAACATGAAGTAAAACAAGTGGAAATGCATCAGCCATTTAATGTGCTATGGGAAGTTTACAGTAACAAGACTTCTAAAACTGGAAGATTAATGTTCTATTTACAAATAGATTCCAATTCCATTCCCACATTCCTTTGTCATACGGCATATGCAATAAATAGTTTTGCTCATTCCCCTGGAGTCAAAACAACTTAAATTTAATTCTCTTTGAAAATTATGACAAATAAGACAAAAACTATAATCAATATCGTAACAATCATTATATGCTGCCACCGGCTACATCCATTTTTTTTTCTTTTTAATTTTTGTTATGCAAAATCATCCATTTTGTTTCTTGAATGTGAATTTAGATTAGTAAAGATGCTTGGAAGTATGATTTGAATTAATGACTGGCAAAAATCACAAAACAGAAAGGTAAATAGACCTGAAAATTAGTAGAAAAAGTCTCATAAATAAAATATAATTTGTAAAATATATGTTTGAAAAAATTTCCTAATGTAGCCAATAATTAAAACAGAAAAATGACTTGAAACAACACTAAACGAAAATAAACCCGACGAATCCAAGACTGTAATTAAGAACTGAAAGAGAAAGACACAAATGGTGGATACTTCCAACCGAAGGTACCTCCAAGAGAGGCACCGGTGGGATTTTTGCAAACTTTGCAAACCGATAATGGCTATGAAGGACAAGTGTGTCTGATGGAATGGAGGTATTGTTACCAAATGTGTGCTATGTAGCAGTGTTGGGGGGTTGTATAATCAAGGGTGTTGAAAGTGAAAGCTACATCATCCTGAAGATTTCCTTTTTTAGGTCTTTTAATTCTGAACATCTGATAACAAGCAGAGAGGTGAAAGGAGGAAATTTCAAAATGCAGAGATTCGGGGTCACTGGTTAAACCCATGGTTTCCAAACTGTGTGCCGAGGCACCCTGAGTCACCTCAGTCAATTCACAGGGCTGTTGGGTGAATCTATTACTTGGGGGAAAACACAGTGGTATCTGTCAGGCACTGTATGAACTACTAGCATAAGGTAAGTTCCCAGTTTCAACATACCAGATTGTGCTATCATCATCTCTTTGAAAACCTGGGTTTTATGGGTTGCTGTGATAAGAAGCAAGTACACTGTAAAAATCATTTTGGAGCATGCATGAGAGTGGTCTGAGAAGATCTGCAGTGCTCAGCAGACACACACAACCCTTAAGTAATTGTGGTTATTAGGAATGAAATAATTTTTTCTTTCAATTTACGTGTATTATTTTGTCAAGTTGCTACCAGGTTGATAACATAAAAACTTACTAAGCTATACATAACTGCTTAATAGAACTATTAGATGTTTCTTTTGGCCTAGGGGTGCATGAAAAAATTACTGAGAGGGCACAGTAAACCAAGAAAATCTGTGAATCTCTGGGTTAAACAATTTCTGTATTCTATGCCTAGAATACAGAAATCATATCTATGTAAGACCTAGATGAAATAAATGGAGACTCTGTCTTTATTAACAGTTTAATAAAGAGCTTATCTTAAAAAGTTGAGGTATCTGAAATTGCTGAACCATAGACTCTATTATATTGTCTTTCTAATTACTTAGGTATCAATACTTTTCTGCCGTTCCTTGAAGATATTTTAAAGAGTTCTTAAAACGTGGATGCTGTTGTTCACATTTTAGGTCCTCCTAATGAGTTCATTGGTGCCCTCACCCTCACGCCCTCTGTCACCCGCAGCCTTCCAGGATCCGCTCCCACAGAGCCAGCAGACTCCTGGAAGCTGTTTCTACTGATGAAAAATGCTCTTTTGGACGAATCACCTACAATCAGTTATTTGACTCTCTCCTTTCTTCAATAGCTAAGATTTGCCTTAGGTAATAATGGGTCACAGATTCTAATAAGAGTACAGGTGTAACATGTTTTGCATATTTTTTACACTGTTTAGATACTTTAGCATGAAAAACAAACCACATTTCCCTTGGCTAGTTTATTATGTATTTGATTAAAAGCAAAAGCCGATTTAAAAGAATCATTAATTTTTTAACCTTAGTGACTGTCTCATAGACATTTAAATAGTAATGTACCTCTAATGATCAATAGGTAGATTATCAAGGCCAATTTTATTTATGATATTTAGGAGCTGGTTCTTACTTCACTTTTGTATGTACAGCAACAATGCTTTCTTCAACTTCCTATAGCAATATTAATATGTATTTTTAAATGTGGTATGCTTTTACAGCAACATTGCAGTGTTACTTTGGAATTTTTAAAAAAGTGTTCCAATAACATCTAAACAATATTTTATTCATAGGTTTGAATATGTGTGAAGTCACCCATATGGGTAAAATAATCTTATGCAAATTAGCATTCCATCCAAAGTCAAGCTCACTTCTTATAAATGAAAGGATACTTTAGAGGGTTTTATTCACTCTGCTATAGTAGTGACTTGGGCTCAGGTACCCCAGCAACCTAAAAATTTACAAATTTCTATGTGTCTATCTCCTTTTGAGGGATTGAATTATATGAATAGGAAGATTAATTATTGAATGCCTTGTGCATGTATACAGTATATTTAGTATAATCACATTAGAACACATCTGTCATAATAGGGTTATAATAAATATGAAAATCAGCACTCAACAAAATGATAGTGTCTCGGAAGTTATGTTGAATTTAATTCTGCAGCTCCCTGCAGAATTACATGGCAGAACCATCAGTAAATATTCTCCATGTGGACATTCTGCAGGAGTGACTTTGCAGTTTCACAACATGACATCCTAGTTCAGATGTGGGCTGTGTATTCTATTTGCTTGCTTCAATCTTCTTTGCTGAATAGTATTTCCCGTGTCTAATTCTGACATCTTCAGTTGTCCAAATGCCTTCACTTGGTTCATATATAGGGTTAGAATTTCTCTTGATTTCTAAGCCTTCCTTTTATATTTTGGCTGCCTCCAAAATCCTCATTCTGTCCTATGTTCTACACCTCTGCAGGGAGACTGCATCCATCCTCAGGAGCCACCCAACAAAAGCATTCTCTGAGGTTGTATAGAGCAGGTTTCTTTGAGGGGCAGTCGCAGACAGATGGACAGTGGCTCATGTCTCTACACTTGATCGAGGAGGGATTAGATACATTGGTTCTCACTATTGGTTGTTCATCCTCCCTCTAGCCACTGCGGTAAAAGCAAGGGACAGCAAAAAGGCAACCAGTTTATGAAAGAAGATATTGTGGATCCTTCTTTCTCCTCAGCCATGACGTGACTGGTTAAAACAACTTTCCAGTGATCATTTGCAGAAATGAAATGGTTATTTTTTTAAACACAGGTTACAAAGTTTCAAGGAGAAAGTAGTTTTCCTGAATTAATTAATATTGAATGTAAGACATTCAGGGGGGAAAAGGTGAAAATGTAAACCAAAATATTCCTACAATGGGTAAAAAGTGTGGACATAGCATTTATCACCAATACTTTTACAATCAACCTGTGTTCATTACAGAGTTTGTAGGCATCAATGTCATCAGGCAATTTGGAGATACTGTTCTCACATCAAAAAAATATACTGCTCATGAGTTTATACGTATCGTGATTATGGATGAGGCTGATTCCATTTGAAGCTTTGGGACTCTATCTGCTAACTGTGTAAGCACAAAGAGATTGTCAAATGGGGAACTTGAAAAATTTTCCTGTAGAGCAACTTGCCTTTGAATTTAGCCTATTTTAAATGAAAGTTTGTAAATGTATGCATACAAATGACATACTCCCTCTTCCTAGGATTTATAGGAGTTAATTTCACAATGTGATCAGAGAAAAAAGGAGTTAAGAGTAGATAACAAAATAGAAAATTCTACTTTTGATGGCTAAAAGATTGGTGCCTAAAGACAAAAAAAAAAAAAGTAACGTATCTAGACTACATATCTAATCAGAAACTCAGAAATCACATTTAAGATCAGCAGAGTGCTATACTAATGATTTAGGGCCAGGATAATATTTGGAGAGCAAAGTCAAAGAGTTTGTAACTAGCAGAGACAGCATACCTGTATTCATTTTGACCTTGGAGTGTTTGTTATTAAAGTCTTCAGTTTTCCTGTAGAAAAAAAATGATGCATTAATTTGTTCACTAGTCTGTGGCACAAAATATCATGAAAGTGTGTTTTTGTTTTTATTTTGTTTTGTTATTGGTGTACCTATGAGTTAATTTCACATTCTCAATAGTCTTACATAAATCAGGGTTTAATAAGATGGGCAGAATTTATAATTTCATTCAAATTAAACTTCAATTACTATTAGTCCTATGATCATAAATTTATGTTTTTGTTTAATGGTGACCAATCATGTATGAAAATGACAAGTAAGTATATATAGAAGAATTTTCATTTTTAAAAATTGTTTCCTTTGCAAACATTTATATTAATAATATATATATAAAATATAATTATAATATAAATAATAAATAGTTTTTGCTCTCTAAACCTGACAGGATCATTGGTAGCTGAATGTCCCCTTCTAGAATTTTAAAAGTACCTTGGTACTTTGAAATTGTTATCTTACATATGTGGATCAATGGATTACCAGGGATTAATAATGTACTTAATGCAAATTTTGAGGACATAATCAAGGAAGATGAGAGTCATCTTTCTCTTTTTTTAAGACAAAGAAAATAAATGGTTTGTATAAAAATAATTTCTGTTTTAGTATTGTACTGTGTTTTTTCCTAATGATGGGTTTGAACTGATGTATACCAACTGGGATTAATTCATTAGAAATAGTGGGTGAAATGGTCCTTATCGAAGAAAAAGAGTTTTTAATATTGTGTTATTTTATGACCTGTGAGATGATTTAATTCTTTCCCTGGCATATGTTCTTAGCCCATTTTAAAAGTTTCTTTATCCATACTGAGAGACTAAAGAGGAAGGACATGCTCAAATAAGAAGCAAACCTTATAGAACAAGAGCTCTCTGAAGAGATCTTTAACCCTGGCTATTCTGCTTTTGCTCCTGAGTAGGGACAATTGTTAGATTTCCACATGAACCTTCCAAAACAACATACTCACCTGATTCCATACACATTAGTACTCTAAGATCTAATACTATTTTAAAACTTCATTTTTACTTCAAGGAAGAGTGGGGATAGAGTTGAAATCCAGTCACCTGTCATGATTTGTCAAGTAAGATTTTTGATCAGTATGTTTTATCAGCCTCTACAAACAGCACCCCCAGAACTTCCTGACCTCCTGGTCTTTGCCAGGGTTCTTGGCCTCTCCTCCTTTCTGACCGTTTCTTCTGTCCCTATGTGTACTGCTCTATTCATCATCCATCAATTTCTTTCAATATGGGTCATCGAAGTTCACCTCTTGTAGAAAGACTGGCTTGGTTCATCACCACTGTGGAATCCTAACTATAAAACCAAACTGTGAATGCCAGCTAAATGTAATGATACTATCTTCTGTCCCACAGAGGGGTGGGAAAATGATAAAATAAAATAGTATGAAAAAAAATACATCTCAGATATAACTATGGACCAAGAGAGAATTAAGCCAAGACTGAATTACTCATACTTTGGTACTAGATAATTATGAAATCAATGAATGTACAGAATGGATAAAATCACAGTACTGCTGTTCACTCCAGTTGACTTTTTAGAGCTGTAAACCGAAAACAACACAGATGATTCCTCATCATGGTGTTTGGCGTCAGACTTTCCTGCATCTGCCCTGGAACAACACCTTCGGGTGTGAGAAACAGAGCAGGGATAACTCCTGAGGCTGGCCCGGCGAGTACTCAAAGAGTTATCACAGTGTTATCGTGGATTTTGCAGTAAAATTTCACAGGCCGATTGACCTTAAAGTGAATTGATGGACTACTTTTGCCTGTTATTTTTCAGTTTATACAAATAAAGAGGCACATTTCTTTTTTTCCCCCCTCCCCAGAACATGCAGAAAAATGTGAGACATTTCTAAGAAACTCGACTCAGTAGCCCTCACACAGCCTGTACTGAGGGGATGCCAGTGAAGGCAGCGGTCAGTACAGGAGCCTTGAGAAAACTCCTTCAAACATATTCATTTTAATCTCTTGGGGGCAAAACTTCTAGTATGTTAACCTTAAATGGACCAAATAAATAGGAAAGAAAAGCCTCAGGGGATGTGTGTGGCTGAGGCTGAAGAAGTTCTAAAACAAGAAGGGATAAACAGTCTCCAGAAAATGAGGACTGTTAAGGACCTTTTCCAAATTCTATTCCATAACTCCTTTCAGAATTAGGCACTACTTAATGTTTAAAACTGTTTTAACTTTTAAAAGTGAATGGCAAGGAGAGTATTTGAGCTGGAACAATACTGATAGATTAAAAATAATCAAACATAGAAGAAAGGTTCATTCTCAGAATATAAAACTGCAAATATAAAATAATATTTTATACCAAGTTAGAGAACTAGCAACATTTCTTGTTGGAATTCAAATGCGGTTATTTACAAAACATCTGACACTGAAAAGGTAAAATAGGATTAGTGAGAACAAAGAAAGGCACCACAAATACTTGAGCTTTTCATCTTTAAAGTGATGTATCCTGTTACTTAGAAATGTAATTTGTGGGGTTTTTTAACTGCGCATTGTTTTAGATGTCAGAATGTAAAATGACTAACTTCCTAATCAGGCAAGGCATTCTCTGACATGTTAAAAGAAGAGCCAGGATGATTCAGCTCTCAAGAAGAACCTGAAACTAAAAGTCTTCTTGGGTAACAAATAAAAATGCACGATTCTATTTCCATTATTTGTAGTAAAGCCATTAACAAATCCACGACTGAGAACTCTCTTTAGACAATTTAAACTAAAGTAAACCTAATCTCTTTTGTTCTGTTCTCAAAAATTATCTTTGATTGTGCTTACATAACGGGTACAGATTATTCTGAAAAAAAAAAATGAAATTCCTGGAGTGTTTGCGTGTTACGAGAGGAGACAGTATTTCAAGTATTCTCTTAAATTGGAATTGAACCAGAGCCAAGACCGTGAAAACTGACTGTAAAATGAAGACTACCTTGAACCCCAGCAGACAATCCTGAGCAAAGAACTCTCTGTACTTTATAGTGTCAAAGTGATATTCAGCAGGTAGTGCAGAGCTATATTTAGTTAAGTTTAGTTCTTGCCAAAGTTTTATATAAAAAACAACTTGCGTTCTAATTTGTATACAGCAATGGATCAGAGCAGCCTTTATTCACAACATGCACATCGCAATAGATTGTGTTGATTGCTCATGTATGGGGACCATATACTCCACGCAGTTGTGACTTTCTTTTGAAAATCATTTTTCTTATGGATCTGTGCAATCTTTTTTTTTTTTTTTTTTTAAGAAGGGTTTGAACTGATGTGTAGCATGGCAAAAGTTTGTTCAAGTTCTTTTTTGAATGAGAGTCCTATGAAAATGTTTGGGAGTTCATTCACGGGCAAAAACATGACTTTGTGTCCATGGTCTTCTAATTCTACTTGAAAGCTTTTCAATTATCAGGTATCTCATTCTGAAGAGGAACAGAGGTAAAAATCTTCTCTCTAATATTGGTTAAGTCAGTTCATTTTTGCAAACTTGAATCTAAGTGCTAAGGCCATCTATAGAAATATAAGCCAAAGGTTAGTTAAGTTAATGTGAGGAGTTGGCCAAAGATTTTCCCTGGAATAATTTTAAACTCCAAAACACCCACTAAGGTTAATTTGATATTGATTTGTTCACATTTCATATATTATTCAGAAGAAAGGATACACAGTCTCACTGGCAGGAAAATATTGTGGGATGTAAGTTCTTTTTTGGAGATTTATTTTAAACACAGAATAGAAACATGATGTGTATTAAAGTTATTCATCACATTTTAACCTGAATTTACTTATTGACTTTGAAATGCGATCCTGTTTAACACTTTCTGGATAAACAGCCCTAAGTGACCAATTCATTTTCTTTCTCTCCTTCTCTCTCTCTCTCTCAGACTGTGGTAGGATTAGAAGTATTCCTAAATGCCAAATGATTCCTTCTAAGTTATAGTCAAGAACAATTCAGATTGTTGAGATTTATCTTTATCTTCTTAACATATCGATATGCAGCTTTGAAATATTCACAGGAAATAAAGTCATTTATTTTTGTCTGTCACATTCCCTGATCTTGGAACTGTAAGAACTCCACTTCAACCCCCTTTCTGAATGATTTCTCTGAATTGGCTGCCTGTCTGTGACCCCAACTCAGATAGTGTGTTTGAGTAGGGGGTATAGAGGTCATCAAAGTTAGTTGTAAGGGCGAAGGCTGTCCGTGCTCAGCCTCCATATAAGAACTCTGTAAATCCCTCACAGCATTCCTGAGCTAACAGGATCAAAAGATGGGCCCTCAGTATTCTGGAAGGAATAGTGGGTGTCAGGACACATATAACATCATTTCTAGGGATGAGGAGAAATCATTACCATGAATAAAGAGGAAAAAAAATGTGTATTTTATGTATGGTTGTTTTGTAAACCCACACTTCTCTAATAAATAAAATATTTAAAAAAATGAGACTACTGATTATTTTTATAAGAATATACAAAGAGTTATTCTAAATTATTCCAAATTTTCAGGTACTTGGAAACATTTCTGGAAAAGAGCACTATATATCTTTCAAGGCACCTAGCAATTTTCCTTTTTTGTGACTTTACAATGAAAGATGTTCAAAATACCCAGAGATATTCCCTAAAGACTACACCGCTTAGAAGAAGTCAGTCACCTGGTAGATGATTCTGTCTCTCTGATGACATTTCAAAGACTCAAAGTCAGTGAGTCACTCTCTTATTTAACTGTAAAAGGATACTGATTTCTTTTCCCATTAAATGGCCATATGACTTTCATGGTGTCTTTTACTTTTACATGGTAATCCTTAAAGATGACTGAGAGTATACATCTAAGTATTTACAAATAGTTCTTTTTTTTAAGATAAAATCATTTGTTCAAATTGATGATACAGTACTAGAAAAACTCCATTGGCTTATACTAGGTAAATCAAAAGCCAAATGGATTCCTAATGTAAATAAGCCAGATACTCATTGGGGATCTGGTGAGTCAGGGACATTATCAAAGAGGTATGTGAGGAATTAATTAGAATATAATTATAGAATATGTTACACTGAATAGTGCTAGGAGGATGGGTTGTAGAATCAGGTAGGATCTGGATTTGAATTCCAATTGTGCTAATTTCTAGAAGAAACAATTTATATCATTCTAAATAATTATATCATTATCATCATCTTCTCCTCCACCCCTCCTCCACCCCTCCTCTTCTCCTCCTTCTGTAGCAACAGCAAAACGTCTACCTGTCTCCCACACTGACAACTAACCACCCCCCATCTGGCAAACTGGCATCATTCCCATTCATAAATATTTCAAATCTTTTGAGGCAGATTTTCACCTTTGATTGAATCCAGAGAAAATAATCTAGACTTTCCCAAAAATAATACATGGGATATTATTTTATTGTTTTAGATTGAAGCAATGTATGGATTCTCTCATCTCCCAATCGTCCCACCCCCAATTTAGCCTCATATTGGAATTGAAATGGGATTTTATTTTCCAGGCAGATTTTTTTTTTCTTCCTTAAATAGATCCTTATTTTAGCTTATTTATTTATTTTTTTCACAATGCAGTGAACATGAGGAGATAGACCTAATGAAACAGTCAAATCATTAAACACTTGCCTTCTAGCCTGGCTATAGCCATTGCTTCAGAACCTAAGGGAAAGTGGCACTTAAAAGTTGTGATGATTAACCTTTTAAAAAAATCTCTCCTATTACTTTTGACAGCTTATTGCCCAGGTGATGGTTGGAGAGAAAGAGATGTCTATAAAATGTCACATAAAGAACCGAGTGACATTGCAGAGTGATAACTTCCTGATAGTGGCCACTTCTGCTTAGTTTACCAAGTGAAAGTTTCTCCCCTTCTCTCCACTATTGTACAGAGGAAGCATATATTCCTATTTTGAGGGGCAAATCTTTGAACTTTTAAAAGAATCATTTTTAAAAAATTTATGATTTGCTGTTTCCCCCTATTTTTAATTTTAAAAACTACCAGGTTTAATTTTTACATATTTGCATCACAAATCATCTAACATGAAAGGCAATTATATAAGACTAAATTTAATTTTGCATACATCATACTTAGAATTTTAAGTTGAAGCAAAAATCAAATGCTCTGGTAGGAATAAAGAGATATCATTTTGTGTTTTGTTTCATTTTAATCCAGACATATGAAATGGTCCCTAGATCAATCACCTCATTTTGAGATAAGGTGTTTGAGGATAAGAGAAATAACTGATTCAAGATCAAATGGAAACAAGCTGAGACTCAAAACCAGCTTAGCTCTCCTGACTCTTAGTGAAGATCAGGAATCTCCCTTCAAGCAACTTGAAATGTCATTTGAAATCAAGATCATTTCCCTCAAAATATTACAATGATTAACTAAGTGCTGAAACATATGTGGTAGGGTTCATGGGAAAGAGAAGGAAATATCAGGAGAAAGTGTGGTAGGAGGCTGTACTCACTGATGGATAAATAAGGGCTATTAACAGAGTACCACATTTTTACTTTTCTAAGACTAATAGACAAATCATGGTTGCTTATGACAGGTTTTCCTTTTGCCCAACTACTACTCAAGTCCAAACGTCCAAACGGAAAGCATCATTTAGGTTTTCCCTGCCTAGACTAATAGCCATAGTATTTTTTTTCTTAAATTCTCAGAAATTTAAGCAAAGCACGTTTATTTTTAATGTATTTCCATGGCACTGTAATTTTATGAAATGATTACAGTTACATAATTCTTCTTATTGTTAATTGACTATTAAAGAAACAGCCACATTTTTCTTCTGGTTGAGCAGACCCGCTTCCTGAGCACGTGAAATAATGTTTATACAACTTAGCAATGTCAAAGGTTGTTGTATATTGCCGGTATTACTATAGGACTATACTTGTAATTATATGTAGGAATGTGTCTCAGATATGAAATGGTGAAACCTTACTTGGTATTTGGAATTTGAATTTTTTTTGGAGGAGTGGTACAAGTTTGTTCCGATTTGGCCTTTTAGCCTTAAAATGTAAATAATATTTGTCTAACTGAGTTTATTCACAATGAAAATATATCTTAAATCACTTCAGGTACATCTCAAGGCAATTTGACTAATTTTAGAGATCTGAGGAAGGAAATAATGAGCCAGTGGGGGGTGGGGGGTGAGGTTACTGACTTGGAAGATATTTTGAACTTATTAATATTATGAAATTTCTGAAATTTGTGTTGAATTGTGCACAGTTTATTATGCTATTCTTTTGGACTAATGAAAATAGGCAATAATGGCAGATCTCTTCTGTTTTAATTGTTAAAGTTATTTAAATCTGATATAAACATGTACTAATGTTATCATTTATATACTGCTATTCCTTTGGAGTGTAAGAATAGTTCACTGGATTTTACAAGAGATTTGGCAAAATTCTTCAGGATGTGTACTAAATGTGAAAGTGTTAGGTGGAATCACAGAGGAATGAAAAATCATTTTTCGAAGTGTTCATGGAGACATCCCTTGAGAGACGACTTGCTAATAGAGTGCTGTTTGGCTGTGCCCTGGCTGTGTGTCTTCCACATTTTTATTTTTGGGAAAAAGGTGGCATGCTTATCAATTCTCTACATGAGGAACCAGTAATAAGATAGATTTTCTTGATAGGCTGAATTAAATTTTAACAGTACAAATATGAAGACCTGCAATTTGGTGAAACCAAATCACTTCTTCATTAGGTTGAAAAGACTGGCTTCCTGAGCTTTTATATGAAATACATCTGGGAGCGTTAGTGGTCTGTGAGCTCATAATGATGCAGTTAAAAATATAATTAAATCAATGTGTAAATGAACAGTGGTTATATCAATCAAGGAAGATCCCACTTTAATGGCCATGGGGGCCTAGTTGCCTCTCTTTAAAGATGTCCTCCCTCTGCATTTGTCCATCAGCCAGCCTGGTGTGAAGGCTCTGGAGGCAGTGACTGAGTATTGAGGGGAGGCTCAGGGAGGCCACAAGGATATGGTGGGAACTCAGGTGAGTGTTAGCAGCAGTTAAGTAGAACTGCTGACAGGTTCCCAGATTTTTAAAAAATCAATTTCAAGGAAAACACCCATATGGTCCCTAAGGTTAATCAGTTTAAAGTAACCCAAATTTATGTTTTGCATTGATAAGAGGATAGACGGATAACAGCTGCAACCAGAAGTTTCAATATTCCCTTAAGACATTTACATTTAAGAAACATGATCTCCATATGAGACTGCTCCTCAGTGCTGGGTTTTTAACAATCTGGTTGACAATTCTCACCAGAAAGAATGTAAACGACTCCACCCTAGAATTAAGTGCTTTAAGACTTCTGAATTCTACAACAGAATGAGACTTGGTATCCATTACCCTTTTTTTTCAGCAAAATGCCAGCCCAAATGACCTCACTTCTAGTTCTTACCAAACTCACATGTCCCCAGCATTCTTCATATTTTATACCTAATATAGTCCTTCATACACTGCCACTATTTAAAGCAAAAACTTTCGCTCAATCCACCAAAAATAGGCAAAGAAAACAACATACAAATTTATACCTAAATAATACATTGGAAAACAGTGAAAAGTATTTGAACAAAGATTTTGTTGTTTTGTAGCATCTTTACTTGTTTGACGTGGTGGTTAGATCTACAAATGGTTGTCCGACACTTTAAGATGATTCCTTGGGGCATATTTGACACTCTAAGTTTAAATCTTATTTGATCTGCTCTTTAATGGTCACTTTTTCCCCCCATTATCTACAGAAACAGGCTCTCCTCTTTCTTCCTTGTATCCCGGACTTTTGGAGCTCTTTGAAAAGCAGAAAAAATTTCATCTTGACTTTCCAGCTACACTAGGACATAAACTCTTTCAGGACAGTCTGGCTTCACCTCCAGGTTATGCTCCACTGAGGGATGGGGTCGGAACAACTTTAAAGCTCAGCCTGGGCTGCTTCTCACAGGGACTGCACCCCAGCTTTCAGAGACCGTTCTCTTTGAGGTCCACCATGGAAACTGTGTCTCCATGGACATCCCCACAACAAATATCTAATACTTGTCGACTTGAATATCATTTCTTCTTTTACATGGAGAGTGAAAGCATTTCCTCATTTATGTTGCAGCACTTGGTAAAGAAAACCTAGAAACCAAGCTGTGAGCATGTATGAGTATATTGATTTATAGCCAAATATGATTGAGAGGAGAGATCACTTTCCCATTGTGCATAGAAAATTTCTAATACGAACTCATTATTGCTGGGGATGTTGGCTATCTACTCTTGCCCTTGTCAGGTCAAGGGTAAGAAATACAGCTCATATTGGCAGGGAGCAAAAGATAATGGATAGCAACTTCCTTTCTCGTGAGAGCGGTAACTTCAGAAATATACATATATACTCATCAACTGCTAGTAAGTGGCAGAACAAGGATTCAGCACCCCTGGTTTCAGGGAACTTTCAGTTACAAGCTCTTAACATTACTTTCTATTGCTTGTTGTGCTGAAGTGGATGTCAGTGTCAAGCTTTGTGTATGAATGTTGGCTTGGGTAAATCACTTCACTATTATGGTTCTGAATGTCTTAATTTGTAAAATGAAAAGACTTTTTCTAAAATTAAAAGAAAACAAACATGGTTCTTTTATGGTCTGCCAAATCCAGGAAGGAGTGTATTTAGTCAGTAAGTATTTATTGGATTCTTTTACATGCAAACCACTGTGCTTACTAACATGATTGTTTATAGTATCAAGCAGAATTTAATTGGAAGTAGATATTTTAATGATTTATTTACATATTAAAGTTCAGAAGAAAGAGACTTTTAAACACCCATATTCCTGATAGCAGCAGGATGAGATGAGATATGTATTAACTCAAGTCCAAGCCATCATTCAAGGCTATCTCTCTCTTAGCTGCCTGGTTTATGTAATTCCAGAAATAAGATCTACAGAACTGTCTAGATACAACATGTCTCCCCATATTATTCTTCAACTGAAAACTTTAACCTTAAGATTCAATCTTACCTCAAATAATACCTATTTTATAAATCCACATCAAGACAATTTGTATAAAAATCAACCTTAGTCAATAAACTTTCATCACCTTTTTAATGTTTTCTTTCATCATGGTTGGTACCACGGTGATAGGGACATTGGGAATGTCAAAATTCAATGATATTTTTTGTTTTCATTTAGAGCTTGCCTTATTGAAGGCCTTCAAATCAGATAAATCACAAATGTAGTTTGACATTATAAATGTTACATTCTTTTGCATATCTTATATTTTAAAGGGTAAAGGCTATTGACCTACATAAAAAGTTAAAAGATGTTTTGTTTGAGGAATCAAAAAGCTAAAAAATCTAAGCACACTGTTGACCAAACCAATATTTTAATTAAATTTTCTTGCTGGTTGAATCAGTCATGTCATCACTTGCTAAATTACAAGAGCATGGGAGGTACAATGACATTTTGAGTTATTTTTCATGTGGATGATTGCTGTTACATGCTTTGGTTACTATTGAAAAAATTTTGCCTCAGGCTCACAAACAATTGCCAAAGTTTTATTACCCACAAAATTTTCAAACATTTTGTTCTCTTTTCAGAATCTTTAGAATTAGAACGTTTACTTGACATAAAATATGATTTAATATAGTTGACTATTTTTGAGGCTATAATGTGATGTTTGTCATTAATTCAAAACAATTGAGAGAGACAATCTACACTAGGGAGAAATATAAATTATGGAATGTTTCTGAAGAAACACTTTATTTTCCTTCAAAAACGTAGTGTGGTTCCTACAGAGTCCTATTTTAATGAACACATAAGAATGATTTGTATCTATGATATCAATTTACATCTAGTAAACATTTCTGAAAAGGTTTTATTTTTTCCCATGTAGCTTAAGTACTAACACTAGGATTTTCCTTAAAACCTAGCTTTTATTATCATTCCAAAGTAAGTACCCAACCAAACTAAACTAATTTTTAAATTAAGTGTAAGTTACAATTCAATTATAATTTATACCTCTTTCCTTGTTCATGATATTACCACCTTCTCAATCCCCACCCCATTTTTTTCCAGTATTCATTCCCTCATAGAAGGGTGTCATTCATTAATTATTTAACCCATTAATTCATTAGTCAATTTTTTGAGAGCCCATTTTACTCCTGGCATTGTGCCAGGTACCATCCATTCCTCATGGAAGCCAGAACCTGGGCTTACCCTTGACATTTCCCTCTCCCTCAACCCCATGCTTCGAGAAGTACAACAAGAGATATTTAGCTCTGTAGAAAGGACAATAGGCTTCTGCCTCAGCCTGTAGCTCAGCTGGCCAACAGACTTGGGGATGAGAGGATGAATGGTTCTAGTACCCTTGATTTTATGTAGCTCAAATTCAGGTTAATCATACAGAATGTTGTAGATGGAGCATATGACCAGATACTGGGAATGTAGGGGCTATAGTTGTTGCTTCCTGTGCCCCTGACAGCAGTGAACATCAAAAGGCTGGTCTACCAGTGGCAGACAGGTAGAGGGTAGATAAAGGTGGAGAAAAAACAGCACACACTCACATGTATGCATGCATGGTCTGTGCTCCCTGACAGTCTTCTCACAAGCCACTTGTTTGCTGGCACTTTTACTTCCCAGTACATATGTGACCGTCTTGAAGTGTGAGGATGTTAAAGCCTCAAAGAAAGAGTCATATCATTTTGGCCAGATTTATCATTCAGTCCTCTCTTTGGCTTAGAAAATCACATTAAGAACACACTCATCGAGGTAGACAATTTAAATACTGGACATGTTCATTACAAAGGTAACCTAAAGATATAATATATCACCCAGAAAAGCCAGCAGGGATTTTTCTGTTCTTTTTTTTCCTCTGCCATATCCACAGGCTCTAACAGTATCTGACACACAGTATTTGTTCAGTAAATATCTGTAGAATGAAGATGTCCTCATTTCCATACCTTATGAAATGATTGCTATTGGCAAGTAGTTTGCCAGGAAGAAAGAGCCAGGCAAAGATGCTTGAGGATTTCCCTCATTTATCTGTTATACTCCAATCCTTGGCTTTTACTAGATTTTCTAGGACCTTTCTTTCCAAATTCTACTTGAACTTCCTGAATGTAATGATGTCCTAGACATTTACTGTGTCTTCTGGAATATGCCACTTGAGGGATAGCTGGATGAGTTAGAAGTGTCAACCTTACAAATCCACAACCATTGCTGGACATGGCTGGGAAATGCTGAGATTGATTGAGCTATATTCTGGCCATTTGCTGGATGGTTTTGTTTGGAGCATGGGTGTATTCAGTTTATTTGAGATCCCTGAGTACTAACCTTAGTCATTAACATGGCTATGCTGGCCAGACTGAGCTAAGCAATACAAATCACTAATTTGTGTCACACGTTTTAAACAAAAGCATCTTCACTGTCTGAACCCTATACACTGACATGACCTGTGATGTCACTGTTGTTTTCTTAAGAGAAGACTAATATCATTTATCTTAGAAAAATCCTCAGTACACAGGCTGTTTACATGATCTTACCACTCCTTATCCCAACCAAAATTAGACTAACAAAAAGAAAACTAAGTCCTTGACTCTTTTATCTTGTAATCCTTTTTACTATAAGTGGAATTGATTATTATCATGGACAATGATTGCTGCTACTTTTGGAGGGCGGGACTTGAGTAAATGCAACTGGGTAAATCATAATCCCTGGTTCATGACAAAGTTTTATCACAGGCCCATGTAGGTCTCCCTCCCACCCTCCCTCCTTCCCTTCCTTCCAGATCATCAAGGATTCATAAATCCATAGACCTTGATGAGAACATAAATCCCACCAGAGGGCCTCTTCCATTATTTCATCCCTTGCCCCCACACCTGAAGGAACCACCATTCTGTATTCCATGTTCATCTTTCTGTTGCTGTCTTTTTTATAGTATCATAATATCTATCTTCCTGAAAGTATTTTTTATTTTAGTTGTTTTAGCTCTATAAGGATGCCATCATGCTGTATATAATTACGTAGCTAAGATTCTCCATCTCATTGCCTATTTTTGTGAGTATTTATTTTGACTTCTGTATAATATTCCGTTCTGTGAATGTACCACAATTTACGCATCTACTTTTCTATTGATCGGCATTTGGGTTATTTCCAGGCTTTTGCTATTTTAAATACTGCTTCCATGAATATTTATGTGTATGTCTCCTATTCCTTTGTTTGTTAATTAACTGTTTGCCAGAGAACTTAAATTATAATAACGGCTCCTCCTTACAAAGAGCTTTTTATGTGCCAAGAACTGTTCTAAGAACATTTATATAAATACTAATTCACTTGAGCCTCATGACAACCAAATGAGGTAAGAATATTATTACCTTATTTTAACAATAAGAAAACCAAAACAAGGAGAAGTCAAGAAACTTGCCCAAGGTCTCTCTCAGTTATTAAGTAGCAGAATTAAGCTTCAGAACCCAGGTAATTTGACTTTAGTCTGTATTCTCAAATACTGTACTGTATGTCTTTTTTAGATATAAGAACCTGAAGGATTACAACAGTTTATAATTTGTAACTTAGTTACGACCAAAGTTTGAGTGTAGGATTCTCATAATCTGGATTGATGAAGTTACTAGAATACCCTTAAATAAGCAATATTGAAAATGCTCATGTATGTTATATTACAACTACCCTAAAGCAAATTTCATATAAACTCCCATTTATTTTTAGCCTAGACACAAAGCTCTTTTCAAATCTGTTTTGATGTACTGACCACTGCCTGTCTCCCTGCAATCTGTCCCTGCAAGTGGTCACAGACCTCGTTGCATTTTTCATGACATCTCTGAACACATCATTGCTGAGCACTAACCACAGGATGTTCTAGGCCTATCTTCATTCCCCTTTACGAGTCTTGGCTTCTTGCATGCTTTAGCATTAAAGGCCAAAGCTAGGCCCTGGGTGGCTCTCCCAGATCAGATGATAAGTTTAAGGCAGAGGTGAGCTGGATTCTCATTCACTGGAAGGAGGATATGTGTTTAGACAAAGAGCAGAAATGCGCTTTAAAGCAGCATCCTCAAAAATGTATGGAGATTGTGGCAAACATATTAAGCATGTCTCTCCTTAAGTTATATAGGTTACTACATAATAACCCATAATAAATAAATTTAGTCAAGAAATATATTGTCATTGATACATGCAAAATATAGAGATAAGAAGCCCATGTGGCATTTATTTACTTTGCAAAGGCCAAAGCCATCAATATCTCTTTGTGGCTGAATTAAGCCTTTTTTTTCCCCCTTTGGATTTCTGTAAGTCATCTGAAATGGCTTTCTCTGCCTCACCATGTATCTTACAAAAATCTTTCAAGGGCTCCGTATAGCATTTAGGATTTACTCCAAAATCTTTAACTTGATCTAACATGTTCCTGTATTCATTTTTTATTCTTCCTGATTCTGAATGTTTAGTCTCAAGAGGAAGAATGAGCCATCAGATGGATGAGCCATATTTTAATTATAATCAGAGGAACAATCAAAAAATGAAATCCTTTTACTCAGCTTAATGAACCTTACACAAAGATAATTACTTCATATACATCTAGCAAAATGCTAATTAGCTATTTTTATTTCTTTCTGGAATCATTTCACCCATTTTTTTCCCACCCTCCATAATGCCTACTTCCTTCTCTCTCCCTTCCCAGTGCTTTCCTGGTCATGAGAATAAAAATGGAAAGGTGGAAGAAACGTGGTTTTGATAATGTTTAAATCATTAAGGCAAAAGGAAAAAGTCCCCATCAAAGGTAGTATTTTAAAAGTGAGCATATTTCTAGCATGCAAATAAAATGCTTTTAAGACAGCTTAATATTATCTTTATCATTGAGTTTATAGTCTATTATCTTTAAAAATCTAAATTAGACTATCATTTCTAGATTTCTGAACTTTTGGGATATCTCTCTCTATGTGTGTATATATATATGTATGTATCTCTTCTCTCCAAGCAGATTTTCATTACATTTCAACAACTTAAATATGAGCCAGAGATGATTATGTATAAAATACTGAATCCCACTTCTTTTGATTGTCAGAAGTTTTCAGTTCAGTTTTTGTGAGACAGAGAGCTCCTCAATTTTGTTTTCTAAATAAATGAACTTCCGTTTTACTGAAACTAAATGACAAGCTTAAAGGGTAGAGAGAATTATTGCTGATTTTTTTCATTACTTTTTAAATGAAATGAAAATAAGCATACAAGTAAATTATAACATCCACACCCACATACCATTTTAAAAGGATATACATCCCCGTGATATGGCAGAAAAATCTACCTACTAGCCCCTAAACAAAAACATACTTCCTCCCTTGAATATCTTTGACACCCCCCCCAAAATTCTGTCTTCCCTTATCTAAACCCACTCTTTGCTTTTCTAGGTTCAGTTCAAGCCCTGCCATATCTCCCCACCCCTGCCCAATCAGTTTCTATAAATTTATCACACATGCCAGTCGTCTGAGACTGAACTCTAAAATCTTGCAACATTTCTGATTTTATTGCCATTTTACTTGCAGTATGCACTGCATTTCTGGCTACACAATACTCCAGGGATGAGACAAAGTCACTTAAAGTTTTTGGCCTCAGTTTCCCCGTCTGTAAAATGAAGGGAACTAGACCTGCAATTTTCATTAGCTCCAACATTCTACGATTCTTGTTTCCGGGAATGAAAGCCACCAGTAATATTTAAGTTTTGTTTTCACAAAACTTTCCCTAACTCAGAGATCTCTATTCCTAAACTAGAAGACACAAAATGCATCAGTCTTAAGGACTGCTGGCTGTAGATGCTGTCTTGTTCCTCATCTTGGGACATAAAATAACAGAAAGTCAGTGACCAAAAGGTTTGACATGTTCAAATTTACTACTTATGTGATTGCTTCTGAAATAGGCAAAAGGGAAATTTTCTATTGCCAATTGAGAATGTCTGAGTTCTTACGTGTTATATGAGATCTGCAATTTACCACCAATTTTCAGTGTGGATTGGATGAAATTTTGCTTCTATTTACCACTTAGGTTCTTCTTCCCAACATGATGATTGTATTTAGTTGATGGTCACCAGATTCCAGAACTGAAGCGTTTGTTTCTGTGTGAGGGATGCACTTGCTTTCCTGATGTGGGAGCCCATCTTACCAGTTACAGAACTTGAGTCATGTATTAGCAGTGGCTGCCAATGGTAAAGGTGAACTGTCCACACTGCACGGGAGGTGAAGGAGGACTCTGCTTGCCAGTGGAGATGTGACGAGATAGTGTTGCCTGATGGAGCTCAGAGAAACCACTCTTTTTGGGTAAACACTGATGTGCTTTCACAGATGCAGACTGAGTCATATCTCCATTAGTAAACTGCAAATAAATATGTCCAAAACAGAACAAGGATGCTCCTAATTAGATATTTGGAATTATTTTAAAACCAATTTAATGACTTCTACAATTAAATAAGATAGAATTGTGCAACAGATCCAGAGAACTTTTCAATATAGATATTAGGTTCTCAAGATCAAATAGAACAATTCATAAAAATGCATAGATCTAAGCAACATTTCTGTGAACTCAAGTCTCTTGCTGTACATCATCATTTGAGGGAGTTCTAAGAATCAAGGCACCTACACAAATTACAGACTAGGTGAAGCTTGACCAGATAAGCTTATCTTTGGCGTCCTACTCTTTTTCCTGTTCAAATCCATCCAAAGGTCTGTCTCCCATTTCCCATTGCTACCACTGCCTGCAGAGTCTCCCACGTCCCAGGCCCTCACCTTCTCTCTGACCTCGCTGCCTACAACTCACCCTCTTCATTCACTCTGTCCCAGGGTAGCTGGGCTCCTTTCTCCTCCTTGGACATGCCAAGCCCAAGTCCATCCCAGAGCCTTTGCCTCTGCCTGCAAAATTCTTCCTCTATTTATGCCAGCTCTCTCCCTTAGTTCTTCAGATCTGTGCTCAAATGCTACTTTATCAGAGAGACCTTTCCTGACACCCCCATATAAGATGTCCTCCTCCACATTTCCCTTACCTTTAAAATTTTTTCCTTCAGAGCACTTCTCACCACCTCTCATCTTAACATTTTTGCTGGTTTGCTCTCTCTCTCCCTCCACTAGAATGTAAGCTCCAGAAGAGCAGGGACTCCATCAGGAGAATGGGATTCAGAGGCAGAAAACTCAATCATGGGTTGGAGCAGGGGCTCCAGCTGGCGACTCAGCCTACAGGGAGGTTCAGTCTACATGTTGGTGTCCTGTGGCTCCACACAGGGCAGATGGGGGAGGAACGAGTATTGCAAATTCCTCAGGAAATGCAATGAGGTAGTCAACTTTACCACTTAGGCAGCTGTGGAAATATTGCTGGTGTGGACAAGAGAACAAGAGAAAGTCAAAGATGAGTAGAACAAGTTGATGGTTTATGATTTTGTCAACCGAAATGGTAATCATGATTTGCTACTTGCCCAACTGTCATTATATTGCAGCATTGCATAAATTAGTATTGCTATATGTACATACTGAGCACCATTATCTGCCTTTGTTGTCTTCTTGTGTGAAACGAGACAAACATGATCTAACTCTGGACTCTAGTTGTGGGTACTGAGTCTAAACAATTCTGGTGCAATTCAGTAAAATTTGGAATAGCCACCACTGCTTGTGATCTTAATTTTCAATCTGGCAAATGGGAGAGAATAGCTACCACCTATCTTTAATATAATAGAAAGATTACTCTCTTGGTGATAATAACTCTCACTATTTAGTTGGATATATGGTTGATTTCTTATCTTACATTCTTTTGCCTGAGTTTTGTTATAATTGTGAGCATTGAGGAATTGCTGTATCAAAATAGCACATCTGCATTTTAACCAGTTGTCTTCAGTTTCTTTCCCAAGGAGTAACTTGGGAAATGGGAGGAACCAGAGGCTAGAAAGGAAGATATCTGTGAGCAACATCTGGTGGTGAGCCTCAAAGTGTACAATGACCCTCTACCTGGCCCCTGACTCCTAGGGCCAGGTATGTACTTGAGTTGTATGAAAACACTAAGTTGGCATCAGTAGAATAATGGAAGATTGCACCAAACTAACGTTTATCTATCTTTATTTAAATTTGCTTTAGGTTCTTTTTCACCTTACCAGCATACTTGTAACCTAACTTTTGTGCAGAAATTTGTTTTGCGATACAAATAAGTAATACAATGCTTCTACATGTGTATCTTAAATAATTTTAAAGTTTCACTTAAGTCATCTTCAGAACCCATGATTCTATGAAATCATAAAGAATCATATTTTTACAAGATGATTTGTAAATCATTTTGCTTAAAAAAATTACAGTGTCATTTTTCATGACAAATTTTGGGAAATAATCAAGGTTTTTATAATAAATGTACATGAATTTGTTTGCCAATAAGAATAGATTATTTTACATAATCATTAGCTTTATACTTCTTATAGATAGCATGACCATATAATTTGTCTAAACTGAGAGAATGATGTTAAGAGTAGAAGGATGTGTCATTAATATCTATACTGACATGAAAGGTATAAAATGGGATTATCCCAGGCAAACTGGGATGCATTAACAACATTCATTCTATTTTAATATTAATTTAGTCTCCAGCAATTTATACCATTTCTCTCCAAGAAATACTGCTGTACTCTAAGAGAGAAATAATGAAGTTGAGGTAAGGCTACAACAAGTTCAAAGGAACAGACATAAAATAAAATAAAATGATTCTCCAGATTCAAGAAGAAATTTTTAATTTAGTCCTGAATAATTAAGGCTAAAGAAAAACCATGACTGAAAATTTTAAATCAGAAGGAGCACTGGAAAAATTAACTAATTGTTCCATAAACCCTAATTTACCAGGATTAGAAGGTAGTCCATCGCACTTCAAAACTTTTTTTTTTTTGTAAAATTAGATTAAAAACTATTTTATGTAGTGAGCAGAAAACCCTTGGTGCTCAATAATACAAATTGTAAAAGACTAAACCCATAGAGAGGATCAGTATCTTTTAGAAATATGAATGAATGACAGCTCCACGTGTTTCCCTCCCTTGACTACAAATGCCCTAAAGACAGAGATCACAAATAAGAAATGAAAAATAATCAATGCTCAATAAATGTTCAATAAATGATAAATGATAAATGCTCAATAGCTAGATAAAGAAATAAATAAATGCTAATTGCTCAATACGTGTTGCTGGAATATGTACCAAAATATTTTAGAAAGATGACAGCCAGTCCTTAACAGCGATGCCCACTGCACGACATCTTATGGGGCTACCAGTGGACAGACAAATGGGCAAACCTAAAGTCTCTTAAAATGTCTTGAGCCTGCACAGAATGAGGTTCTTTTTCTGAATACAAACCCCACAGGAAGAGACCTAAAGGAAAGCAGTCCTCCATCTTGTCGTAACAAGTATAAATAGACACAATTTCTGTAACATCAGAGGATTTTGCAGAAAAAGTATTTCATAAAAAATACGAGCTATTTTCAGGAACCATGGCAGAGGCACCACCCTCTGCCTTCGTTCCCAAACAGAGAGCTGGGAATGGAGTGTGGCAATGCCAACTGCTAGGCAGGCTGGGTCTGTGAGTAAGAGGACAGACCCTGGGGCCAGGCCACCTGGGTTGAAAGTCTGGTTCTACCACATCCAGATAGATAACTTCAGGCAAGTTACTTATCCTCTCTCCAAAGCTCACTGAGTTTCTTCTGTAGAAGAAGAAACAATGGTGCTAACTTCTATTAGTTAATATACATAAAGCACTTATAAGAGGGCATATAGTGCCAAAATTATGGGAAAAGTGAGTGCTTTTTTGGCATTAAGATGTGTAACTAGTGGTTGAAACATTGTGGATATAATTGATATAGTTCATATAATTCATGGAGGCTTTCAATTTGGTCTTTAGATCCATCCTAAGATTTTTAATACCTCAACATCAATAGTATAGGTGCTAAGACAGCCAGTGAGGCAGGTTTCCAATATAGGCATCTTCTGTATATTTAATTTAGTGCAAAATCACTTTGAATTGACGGTTGAGAGCCAATCAGCCAAGAAAGATTTGTCCCTTTTCTAGACGTTATTTAAAATAAATTTGTATGGAATTGTGCTTAGAGGACTGTGATCATAACAGAGAGGCACAGCTGAGAGATCAAAGGAGAAAATGTAGTATTTGCTGAATATTATCACGTAATAGACATTTCCTAAAAATGTTACACGTAAATTACTTTTTTGAAAATCAGAGATGTTGAGAAAGATTGCTATTTAATGAAATCCTGTAATCAGTTTGCAGGGAGTATGCATCATTTTTAGGGGAAATAATAAAGCACCAAACTTGATCTGATTTATAACTCTGGGTTTGCTTAGCTCTAACAGGTTTGCTTAGCTCTAACTTGCGAAGGAAATTACAGCACAAATTGTTCTTAGAAATAATGATCATAAAATTACAAACATTTGAAGTTTAAAGAAATGTTGGAGATTGTCTAAATGTCCAGCTTTCATTTTACAAATGAGGAAACACAAGTCCTCAGAGGTAGAGTGGCTTGACTAAAAACACCACAGGGTATTGCAATTAAAGACCATCTCTGCAACAGAATCCAGATCCCCCAACTCCCGAAGTGCAGAATCTATTGCTTGATATTCGGGATAAAATCTATGTTGAATTGAAGTGGTAAACTCGGTGTTATATGAAAAAAAATGTAGTGGCCAGAGTAACATTATTTTCTCCTTTCCTAATGCTGAACGTTCCCTGTTCTTGGGCAGTGGTTTGCAAACTTCCACGTGCATGAGAATCACCTGGAGGCCTTGTAAATCACAGATTGCTGGATCCCACGTCCAGAGTTTCTGGTTCAGTAGATCAGGGTTGGGGCCTGAGAATCTGTAATTCTAACGAGTTCCCAGGTGCTGCTGCTGCTGCTGGTTTGGGGACCACATTTTGAAAACCACAGTTCTGGGATAAGAATATTAAAAAGACTGATTAATGAAAAAAATGGGTGTGCTCCCTTTTGTGTCCTGTTCTTGTCATGGTCACTCAGTTAAATGAATTCTCCAGACAGGTTTTCTCTTCTTATAAATTGATTATTTTTTAAAAGGATTGTACACATCTTGGTTTGGAGAGATGAAATTAAAGCTTCTAAAGTCACATTTACTTCCTCAATGAACAGATGGCAGAGTAAAATCTGTGTTGATTGCACCTTCAATTTGCGCATTAAGATTCAAAGCAGCGGCTTCCTGAGACTGACTAGGAGGTGATTTTGATTGATTGGTCTCCCCAGCGCAGCAGACTGCAGGGGCAGATAAGAAGCCCACTGGGAGCAAACATCAGGGAAAGCAGGGATACCCCGATGCAGTCCAACTCTGTGCAACAGATGTCCCTTTGTATTAAAGGGTTGGAAAACTGCAGAGTGGTGAAATGATTTTGATTACTAGTGACGTTTAATTGCAATTGGATTTTTAACAACAACCAAAAGATGACAGAACTCGAGTCTCTTTCACATAAAACTGCCCATGCTTGGGAAATTTTCGTGCTTGTTCTTCCTGCAATGCCATAAAAAACAGGTTCACAGTATTTGCAGGATACTGAAATGATTTAATGGCCAGTGCAAGACCTCTGCTGGCTTCAAACTTAGAAGTTCCATGCACTCAGGCTCAGCCACACAAATTATTCCCTAGGAGTAATCTTCAGTGAGTTGCTAGGAGATGACTAGTGTATGTTTTCCTTTGATTATAGGGCATAACCGCCCCACTGTCAAAATGTCAAAAAAAAAAATAAATAAATAAATGCAGTGATTGCTTAAGAATATTTTTGTTCCTGTTTGCAATGAGGTATCAAAACCTGGACTATTTTGCACAATGGGAGGAAACTAAGGGAGCCATGAATACCTATGTAGTAGAAATACAAGAATTATTATCAGAGCAAGGCCAGTATTCCTCCAATAGTGGCCGGCTTGTGAGTAGTGTTCAATACATATGATTTTTTAATCCAATTGAATCAAATTTTTTTAGTATTCCTTAAAATAACAGTGTTAATGCATAGGCATGACAGGTTTAAAAGAGGTGCTTGCACTTTTGGGTAGAAGTCCTGGCTTGGATCAATAAAGTGCCGTAAAGTGAAGGTTATGGTTGTTAGCTCAACCCCTTGGACTGAGGTCAAATAGAAATAGAAGAGACTGTAACCCTTCCATCCCCAAGACCAGGGAGCTTTCATTATACCACACTGTCTCCTGAATGTGTGATGTATATATAAACTCTTTTTCTATGACTCCCATTATGGCGTAGTGATTAAAAGTGACAACCTGGGTTTAATTCAAGGGTCTACTCCTTCATAGCTTGGGGTACCAGGCTTGAATTACTTAAACCTCTGTGCCTCAGTTTCCACAATTATAAAGTAGGAAAAATAATAGTACATATCTCAGAGGATCTCTGGAAGAATGGAATGAAATAATACATGTTATACACTCAGAAAAGTACCTGATACAAAGAAAAGACTAAAGAAATGTAAGCTCTCATTTTCACAATGATTAGCATTATTGAATTGCACCCCAAACTTCGTTCAATGGCACCCAAGAGTTTAGGGATCAGGAGTATGAAACGTCAAGAAATTGGAAAACCACTGGTCTACACAAAGACAAATTTAGATAAATAGGGCAAACTAATGAAAGTAGGAAATGTCCAAGGAAGCAAAGAGAAAGCTGAAGAGGTTTTTAAAATCTTTCTTTTTAGTTGTTCGTTACCATCTTATTCTCAATGACAGTTACAAATTTGTTGTATATGTGCTTTAGGGCGTCTAACGTTGGCTACTTACTGAGCCTTTCCTGTGCACAAGGACACCTATGTTTATTCCATTTAAAAGTCTTATCTTGTCCTGAGGGTCAAGCAACAAAAAATGTATTTCTCTGGGAGTTGGAGGTTCCAGGTTCTAGCTGGGTGGGTGTCTTTAAGGAATCTGTCTACCTCTACTGACTTCTGTTTCCTGATTTGCAAAATGAGAGGGTCAGACATTTAGACAATATTTCCTTAATCTCCATTTGTTTTGTGGTTTTTATCATCTATCTTAATTATGCAGTTGCATGCCATAATTTCCTTTGAAGTTAGTTCTAAACAAACCTGTTCTGTGGAAACCCAGAGTTTTAAATCAGAGGCAGTTATGGGTTTATTTTTGTTCTACAAATTATTCAAATATTCTACAAATGGATTATAGAATTCCTTTAAACAGCAACTTTGCCCAATGTCTCTAGAATGGAATCTAATTAAAAAAAAAAATCAGCTTGCTTGTTATAAAAAGAAAGGTACAGGATAGAGTTGTTAAATGGTGCATTTTTAGAACTACGCTGGCAAATCATTTTCTTAACGATAGGTTATAATGAAAATTCAGCCTTTCTGGTTTGGGGTAGCAGCAGATGTCAAAGTCCCAGCTGTGGAAATAAAGCAAGGAGGCCCCTTAGAAAAGGAAGTAAACAGACTTGCCAGTATGATTTTTATAGAGTCCCTGAAACCCGCACGAATTGTACCCGTCATTAATTATTAAAAGTGACCCAGGCTGAGGCAGCCTATGCTAATACAATTCAGGCACATTTTTCTCTCCAGCATTTGGTTATCAGTGAGGTGATATATAGAGTAACAGTTATAAGGATCAGTTTCTGCAACTCCATCCCTCAACCTACTTTTTTATTGTAAATAAACCAAGACAGGAAAAAAAAAAAAAAAGGCAAAGGGAGAAAGTGCCAGGTTTCAAAAACATTTGTCTTGATATTTTAGTGACAAGCTTAATCAAATTAATTATATTTGGCTCTCACTAGCTTAGCATAAGGTGTTAATTTTTAGCTGCAAATGAGTAGCACTTGACAAGGTGAGAAATCCTCCTTCAATTGTTGAAATCATCCAAGAACACATTTCTAATCTACATTTTGAAAATGAAAGCCCTAGCAATATGTGATAAGAAAACCCTTTTCTCACACATAACAACTGGGCTCTGTGCTAGGGAATGGCAACATGTTTACTATACATGGCAGAAATAGCTCGTTGTCCCCTCCTACCCAATCTCTCCTTCTTACCTTGTAATAGAAGCTTCAGCTGGGCACATGGTTGTGGCTGGACTAAAGAACACATTTCTCAGCCTCCCTTGCTGTGTGACCAAATTCTGGCCAGTGAAATGTGAGGGGAAATGATGTGTGGACCAAGGGGCAGAGACCTTAAAGGGAAGGGGCCTGCTTTCTGTTTCCCCTTTTCCTCCTTTCTGCAGGCTGGAATGCAGACCTGATGTTAGGATCTGCAGCAGCCACCTTGACCACAAGAGGGAAGCCATGTGTTGAGGAAGGCAGAGCAATAAATGGGAGGAGCCTAGGTCGCCGATAATTGTGAGGTGCAGATGTAGTAGCCCTGGATCATCAATCTGTGTTTTTATATGAGTGTGAAGTAAGTTCATCTCTTGTTTAAGACTGTTATTTTAGGTCTCTGTAATAGCAGCTGAGATTCTATCTCAATGGATGTATTATTACAACTGGAATCCAGCAAATTGCAATGATTCCATCAAATTTATATTTATGCATAGTTATAAGGAGAAAGTCTCCAATTTTATACTAAAATTGATTTTTTTTGAACTGTCACAGGATGGGAAAAAGGTTGCCTATTAAACAAACTCCTGGGGGTGATATAACCTAATCTACAATACACATATGATTGTTTTCTCTTCACTAGTCCCAGGTTACTTACTTTTATCTGCACTTCTTTCAAAGATCATTTTTCTTCCCTCCCACCATCCCTCCCTCCCTCCTTCCGTCTCCCTCCCTCTCTCCTTTCATTGTTTATGAATGCCTTACCATATCTATTGGACTATAAATTCCCTGAGGAGAAGATGTATATTCCATTGTTTCTTATCCATAAACTTAACACAGTGCTTGCACACAGAAAGTTCTTAGTGAGACTTTGTTAAATAATTACTCAAAATACATGCACAGAGCTATATTAATTTTTAACGTGATCATGCAATTAATTGAGCCTGAAATGAATACTCTGAAAGTAAGTGGCCAACTTAAATATGAAATTTAACTTTTAAGTTTCCAGTTAGACATTATAAATCATTCACAATAGCAACACATTTAAAGAGAAATTACAATGGAGTTTTAAGTGATTTAATACCCCAAGAAATAGTCTTAGGCACAACAAACAGTAATATGATATGTTTAATGATGTAGAATTTTTAAATGCATAAAGCATATAAATATAAAACATGTAAAAAACAGTACTTATTCCCTCATTGACTATGTCTATTACAAATTATCTGCTGGCTAAGAGAGCCAAAAATCACAAAAGACCAGAAAGACAAAATATCTATGGACAGTCTCACAGGAAACAAAGTGATTTATTCTGAACTTTACAAAATAAATTAGGAAAAAAAAAAAAAACCTTAAATTCCTCATTTCCCCTGAATTCTTAATTTTTTTTTCCTGATGTCATAGTATAATTGCAGATTCTGATTATTCACATATAATGTAGTCATTCTTTACAACTGAGAGGACTGCTACAACCAAATTAATCAAGCTGCATTTTACCTTGCATATAATGCATTCTGTTTTACAACACAGTAATATGGATGTTAAGGTTTCCAGGCATTTTCTAAAAAATTTTAAGAAACCTATTTTGGCTTTTAAAAAAAGCAAAATATTCCATGTATCTAAGAGGGTGGGCCTGGGTCCCATGTTCTCCACCTTGCTATGCCAACTTATGTGAAAACTACAACAGGTTGCAGAAGACCTTTTGTTTCTTAGTCTTTGATTTTGACACCCAGAGATTGCATTTACTGAGGTTTTCACGTATATTAACGTTATCATCTACAAAGAATGACTTTCATTTTTCACTGTGGAAGCACTGATTAAATCTATCCCTTGCAGTGAGGCAGTGTGACATTGCAATATTGAGTACGGCTTAAAAGCTTCAATTCTGGCTCTGGCTCCGACATCTTATTATCCACGTGACTGGAAGGCACGTCACTCTGTGTGTTAGTCTGCTAGGGCTGTTGTAACAAACGCCACATGCTGGCTGGCTTAAACAGCAGGAATTTATTGCTTCACAGCTTTGGAGGCTTGAAGTCCAAAATCACGGTGTTGTCAGCTTCGTGCTTTCTCTATAGTCTGTAGCTTACTGGGGGAGGCTGCCGGCAACTCCGCAACTCGGGCTCTGCCTCTGTCACATGGCTGTCTGTCTCCTCCTGTCTCCTACTGTGTATCCAAACTTCCTCTGCTTATAAGGACTCCAGCCATATTGGATTAAGGCTCATCCTGATATAGTATGACTCATCTTAATAGGATCTTGAAAGATCCTATTTGCAAATGAGTTCACATCCATAGGACTGGGGGTTGGGACTTGCAAGTTTCTTTATGGGGAATATGATTCAATCCACAATACTTTGTCTCCTTGGACTTCAGTTTTTTCACCTGTGCACTGGGAATGATAATCAAGTTCTGGCTCTACCTACCTCAAAGGGTTGTTCAGAGGAGAATGGTATGACAAAGTATATTGTGAACACAAAGTAAGTTACAAATCAGTTAACTTCCTGATTTCCCCTTTTTTCACTCTTTGTGATATGAACGTTTGATCTATTATCTATTTGTAGACAAGATCACCATGGCAATTGAATTTTGGCCCTAACTTTCTGAAAGAAAAACAAAATAGGTAGCAGTGACCTCTTTGCAGCCTGGGTAAGCAAACTTTCTGATGCAGCCAGTAAAAGGCCTGCCCCTTCCCACCTTTTGTCACATTCTATTGGAATTTTGATCTAGATATGAAACGCAAACAAGGTTGGGAGCCAAACGTGATGGAGAAAGAATCTGTTTGTTATAACCAGAAGAGCAACCTTAGACTACAGTTTCAAAGAAGCCAAATATTTTACCTTAAAGTAGAAAAAACCAGATCTTTCTGCCTAATAAATATGGTTTCCATTTTAACAAGCATTGAAATAAAATGGAAAAAGAAGAGCTGTTTTAGGAGACAAAAATCAATCACTTGAGGGACAGTGCTGTTCCAGAGGTCTAAGGCCATCTCTCTTAGAAGTGATAAACTTTTGTTCTTTATAACTTGGTGCTAGTTGTTCAACTTCCAAATAATTTGGAAAAACTTATCAGGTGAGATTTTAATTCTTCTCCAAAACAATTTTCTCATTGCATAGCAAAATGTAGTAAAAGAGAAAATCATGGAAAGTTCTGATTTTAGCCAGAACACTAATTTAAGCTCCATGTCATTATATAAATAAACACCACTGATACCTGTGTTATGGGGTCATGAGTTCTTTAAGAAATGCTGGGACAGATCCCACTTCAGAACAATCTATTAAAAGTAAATGTAAAGGAGATCATTTTATGTTACTGGGGCCATGAAACAGCTATGATCATGTACAAGCTTTGCCTAATTATCTGGAGAATGGTGTCAGAGATATATGTGATACTTTCTGAATTTTGCTAAAAGTATGAAAAATATCCATGAAACTATAGTAAGACAGGAGATTTCCTAGCTCTTTGGATCTCGAAATTATTCTTCAGTCCTAATTAGCCCTGAATGATTATATTTATTTGAAATTATCAGTTGTGTGACTATTTAATTAGAAAGTGGCATTGTTTGGAAAACTTTTCTGCAATTTATTCTAGTTGAGTTTAACATGAAGCAGCTGTATTGCCCTTTTGATATTTTTAGAGGTGTAAAACTCCCAAATATACTTCAGGCTTTACAGAAGGATACTCTACATTGAATCTGTTTCTCACACCTGATTGGTGATAAAAAAATAATAATAAAATAACTGGGAAAGGATCATTAGTTATTCTGCAACAGAATTTTGAGAAAGCTTGTTGAAAGAGCAGGAGTTGAAGAGATTGTAACGTCCTTTTCTTTCATCCCTTCATTCCCACCTAAGAACGCTGTTTAATTTCTCCTTTAATTAAAGGCTGAAGCAGCGATTATAGTGTTGATACTGAACGTCTACTATCCAGAAACACATGAGCTTTTCTAATGTCACCTAAAACCCTACTCAAAATGCCCAAGAAAATAACCAGTCACTACAATTTCATTTTGCATAACAGCTGAAGTGGGCCAGAGTTGAATTCAGATCATCACAATGGGAAGAAGGAAAAATTCTGAGATGTTAACAAATTGCAGAGCCACTAAAGGTATATTGTATTTGGGGCAAAACTTTGGCCATAAAGGCAAGCACCTGAAATAACACAGATGCCTTCTTACTGGCACAGGAGTAGCCACCTCACTGCAAACACTGAGAAGAGAACGCTTTTGCTCCATCTCTCTTAAGAACCTTGACAACAAGCTTCCATTTTGAAAGAGTAAGTGCCAATTTAGTTTGTAATGGATCTAATGAGCTAAAACCTAGGCAACATACCTTAGTAGAGCATCCTTTGCGTGTGAGGATCATGAGAAAATAACTTGGAGTCTTTAAGGAAGCTGGGAGAAAAAAATGCTCCAATACATCCATAGGAGAGTGTGTTGACGCTGATTTGCTGCAAGCACTACTCCAAGTCATTTCCTCAAAATACTTCCCCCAATTTTTAAGACATACAGAATTAGGGGACCAGAGGTGGAAAGGATGTCTCACCCGTACTGGAAATAGTACAGCTTTTGGAGTCTTATAATGCTTTCCTTAATTTAGTTCAATTATCTCTGGAGCATTCGAAGCTCCAGAAGTGTTCACACTCACAGAGCTGAATGTTGATCTTACTTCACTGAATGTCAAGGTCCTGAGTTTATGAAGGAATGAGAAGAGAGCAATTCAGGATGTTAATTCACTGACTCCATCAGTTATTCAGCTAAATATTTCACTTTACTTCAAATTTTTCTTGGTATGCCACATACACAAAGGGTAGATTCCTAAGGAGTAACGATTTTCCGTAATTTCAGCATCCACTTGTTAGCAGTTGCTACTCCAAGCTGTTTTCACTACTCAATTCCATGTGCCAATTTCTTTTCAGTAGGACAGCAGGAAGTAGTTTCCAGGGTGTATTCAATTTGCCTTTCATTATTTCAAATTCCAAGTGGTGTTAACAAACGAAGAAGCTTAGTATTAAAAAGTTTTCTTGACCCAAACATAACCTCTGATTTTCTTTCAGACTTTGGCCTTTTTTTTTTTTTTTTTTTGAGGATGCTTGGGTGTTTTAAGAAAGAAAAAGGCACTAGTAAATTCATATCTTAGGTTGTGCTGGGACAACTTTTTCATGTTTTTATTGAATACTTGGGATATTTTCATGGAAAGTAAAAATAGACAAAAGAGTAGCTATTCTTCATAGCTACCAGAAGGAGTTAGTTATCCCCAACATCAGTCATTTTCTGAAGTTCTGTGATATTCGCAGATTTAACCTCTGAAATAGTTCCCTAATGAGCCATCTAATGATCAGAGTCATAGTTAATCTTTGAGAATTCAAGTGGGCATGTCTAATTTAACTTTACTACTTCTCTTCATGGTCTTTTATACTGTTGCCAGTGGGATCTTCCTAAAACCTAGCCTTGTTATTGTCACTATGCTTCTCTAAAACTTTTGGTGGCTGTCTGTTGTCCAAGGGGCCAAATTCTAACAATTTAGTATGACTTCAAAGACACCTCATGATCTGACTACTTCTTTTTCAGTCAGTTCCAGCCCTGCCTATCTGCTCTTCCTGAAATCCACAATGGATTTTCATGCTCTTCCCCAAATGGGGATGTAGAATTTCCTAATAGCCTTTTTGTCTCCCCAAATCTCATCCATCCTTCAGGGCTTCCCTTCCCCTGAATCGATTTCTGTTTCTGGGTTCTCAAAACACTTTCCTCGAGCAATGCTGGATCCTATTTCATCCATGTCTGTGCTTCTCTCACTATCATCTCTGTGAAATTCAGGGCAATTTCTTTTTCACCTATTTATCTCCCACTGCTCCTTGATCAGTACTTTTATGGGTTCAATCAAATCCCCCACAAAGACGTGTTTGAGTCCTAACACCCCCCGGGTCCTGAGGAGGTGAACCCATTTGTATATAGGATCTTTGAAGATCATGTTAAAATGAGACCAACTAAATCATGGTGGGCCTTAGTCCAATATGACTGGATACCTTTTAAGCAGAGGAACTTGGGCACAGTGGCAGGGAAGACAGAAGCAGACAAATGGTCATGTGACGGAGATAGAGATTGAGTTATGAGTTGGCAGCAAGCCACCACTAGAGCACTGCAGACTTCCGAAGGGAAAGTACCATCCTTCTGACACCTTGATTCTGGTCTTCTACTCTCCAAAGCTGAGACAATAAATTCCTGTTGTTCAAGCCAAGCAGTGTGTGGTGTTTGTTACAGCAGCCCTGGCAAACTAAGACAAACACTTTGTACATCTTATATGCTCAGTGCAATTTTTTAAAAAAGCGAATCAACTCTGCATATGTAAGATTATGTTGCCAGTTTATGTTTAAAGAAGGTTCTTAAAGCAATTACTACTTTATGGAATTAACTAATTTTATGGAATTACTGGTTCCATAAAAAAGATTTAGACAGTTCTATTTTTGAGCATTTTTTCTTGTTTATATCTACATTGAACTGAAGCTATTTGTAGATCAACAGCTACAAGCCATTAACATTTTCTATAAATCAGTAGTTGACCTAAGGCAAGCACCAGGCTGTGGCAGCAGTAGTGTGAGTGAGGTTAGAGGAAGATGAGCCTGCAAAGCAGACCCAGGAAGAGTGGCCAGAAAGGGAGGAGAACCAGAGAACAAAATGCTGGAACCACAGGAGGAAAACTTGATTGACCTACCAGATTATGATCATGTAGAAGATGAAACTTTTCTTCCTTTCCCAAGTCCAGCCTCTCCAGGGAGAGGAAATGATGAAGGTGCTGAACCTGATGAAGAGTCAGGGAGAGGAGCACCTGTTCCTACACCTCCAAAGAGAACAGTTAAAAGGAATTTGCCCAAGTGGGATGCTCAGAGATTAATATCAGAGAGAGGGCTTCCAACCTTAAGGCACGTGTTTGATACGGCAAAATTCAAAGGTGAAGGTCATGAGGCTGAAGACGTAAAGACGTTGCTCAGACACATGCAGCACTGGGCACATAGGCTATTCCCTAAACTGCAGTTTGAGGATTTTATTAACAGAGTTGAATACCTGGGAAATAAAAAGGAAGTTCAGACCTGTTTAAAACAAATTCAGCTTGATCTCCCTATTTTACATGAAGATTTTATTAGCAATGATGATGAAGTAGGGGAAAATAATGGCCATGATGTAATTGCTACCGAATTTGATGCCTTTTTGACAAACTCATCTGAAAGTGACAAGTTTGCTTCTCAGTCAAGTACAAGCCTAACAGAAGAGCAGCAACAAAGAATTAAGAGAATTAAACAACTAGCCTTGGAAAGAAGACAGGCAAAGCTACTAAGTAACAATCAGTCCCAAGGAAATGACTTGACAGTGAACACACCTATAGAACAGACAGCTGAAGAGGATAATACAGGGGAAGATCAAACAAAGGACTCAAATGGATTAAATGAAGACATTCTGGACAACCTACATAACGCTGCTGCTGCCAATACTATAAATGTAGAGGAGGAGTTAAAATTAGAGAAAACGCAACTGGATTAATCTTTTAAAAATGTACAGTAGTCACTAGGTTTCATCAAGAAATGATGGTACTGAAGTTAGATAAGACTCAACTAAGAGAGAAAATGTACCTATTAACTTACTATCCTCCAAGTTTGGGGGTGCTATGTATTTTGTCTCCTTGGAATGAAAATCCTTTTGTAGTAAAGTTTTTGCAGATTTCCACCTTAAAATCTGGCATTTATTTATAATTATGCTTTTCATTTATTTATGAGCTTTAGTTAACAGTCTATTCGCTTTAGTATTTATTTTTATATAGATGGATACTGCTTCATAAAATGATGAGTAGTTAATAAGCAGTTTCTGCTAGTGTGCCATTGGATGCCTTGTTTTCACTAAATTGTGTGATTTAAGATGTAAATATATATTATTGTCCATTTAAAAAAATAAATGAAAATAAACATTATTTTACAAACTAAAAAAAAAAAAAAAAGTCAGTAGTTATAAAAGGGTGGGAGTTATCCTGCAAAAAAAGAATAGTGCTGCAGCAGTTATAGTTTAGAATTACTACCAATAGCCCCAGATATTCTAGGTAATCATTTGTGCTCAAAGGGGAAAGTTGAACTTGACAAAGCTTTCTAAATGTGGGTTTTTTGCAACTACCATGTTGAATGCTATTCCAGAGGGTCCAAAAATACAGGACATCCAATACAGCATTCTAACATAGCTTCTAGCATAGCTTCCTTGAGTAAGTTACTTAATCTCTCTGAATCTCAATTTTCTCATATATAAATTTGGGAATAACAACTTTGGGTGAGTCCAAAGAAGCAATTAATCAAAATTTTAATTTAATGCCTGGACATAGAAACTGATCATTGAATATTAGCTGTTTTTGTTCTTTATTGTTGTTTTGTTGTTGTTTTTATAGTACTTACTATTACAGCTATTCATTTCAGGCTCATTTCTGTCATTTAAATTTCATTTTAATAAATAAATGATTGTAATAATTTTTTAATTGGTTTTCCAGTTTCTACTCCTCCCACCAAGCTCTTTTTAAATTTCAAATTGTGATTTTGCAAGATTAATATTTTGAAGAGACCAGCGAGTTTGTGTTATCTATTAATGAATTCAAAACCAAGCCCACCACAATATGTTTCAACCTAATTTTGAGGACATTATACTCTATTTCGCTTCTCATATTCTGTTCTTTAGTCAAACCGGTCTCTTTGCTGCTCCTTTTTATATGCCTTTTTATGTTCTATCTTCATCTGAGCTTAATTAGCACATTTTAACTGGATGCCTTTCCATGTATTATACATTGTTCTAGGTCTTAGGGGTGCCAAGATAATAAAAATAAGCCCATGTCTTACAGGAGCACATGACTGGTGTTGTGAGCACTCGCACACGTCCATCTCCTTTGTGCTCCTTGGCTTTATTTCCATCACTACCAAATGAGTCACTCACTTCAATCAATGTTGATGTAATCAAACGGCTTCATCAAAACAAATTCTTGTCCCTTGAAAAAGTGGATGGATTATTAGGAATGCCCACAGTTTGCATTAATTATCCTATGGCTTATGTGGTCACAATTAGGGCCAACCAAATAGGAATCACAGTCAGCATATCATGTTAATGACTCACCATTAAAGTAATAACACCAGGATACAAATAGAAATCAGAAGGATTTTAATACATTCTGTAATTAGCTTTTGACTATACCCTTGTGTAGGGCATTTTATAATTGGCAAATTGTATTTGTTTATTGCAATGCCTTTGATTGTTCTGAAATTTCTGAAAAATTAACAATTTTGTTACTAGATGACCAACCCAAGCTTTTTATCAGAGCATGTCTCCATGAAACAAGAAAAGCTTGAAGAGGTTTGCTTCATTTCAATAAGCTCATTTGAATAAGGATGCTTTCATTAAGAAAAAAGCCTATTTATCGAGGTTATTAAACCATTATACAACAATGAAACTTGATTTCCAAATAATGTCTCATGATTAGGGCTTCTTCTATTTTGTTAAAACCAAGTAGGCTATGCATTTTAACATAAAGCACAAGGAATAGCTTGTTCAGGAAAAATAATTAAACTAAACAAAACCACCTCAATCCTATTTTGAATTACTGGTTAATGTTGATCACTGAATCGGTCCAAGGGAGGTTTTTATGCTCTCTTTGGTGATGACTTTTATTGGAATACGATTGGTTTTTATGACTAAACCCCACTCTTATAGTATAGTCCTTGACTAAGGGTCCAATGGTGACAAATGCTTAAAACACACAAGGTTTCTCATAATTGACTAGATTTTAGTACACTTACAGAGAATTACTTTTGTGGACATTATTAGAATGTTCAAAAAATATTTTTATTCCAAAAACAAAGTGCTTACTTTCTGAGTCTGTGGACCTAGCCAACCAGTTCCAGAGTAGGACCCAATCAAGGGGCCCCCTTCCATTAGGAAGACCAGAGATTTAATGTAATGCCAATGGCTCTGTTGCCCAAAGAAGTCTACTGCATTGTGATGGAGATAATCCAGCTAGGAGTTGATGCTTTCAAGCTCTAGTTCTATAATGTGTCACATGGACAAATGCTTTACTGGGCTATGGGGCTAATACAGGCTCTTGGCCTATCAAACATCTGTATTCACAGATGTGAGAATCACTGAAAACTATTTTGCTAGGGCCTTGCCTGTGCTAGTCTATCGAACTCTATCATAGTGAATGTGTGCTCCGTGAATACTTCTTCCCCTACCTGCACTTGTAAGCATTATTTTCTCTTCCATAGTGAATGATGTCATTACTTTTGGTGAAGTGGTCAAACCAAAGGGCCTTATTTCCAATTCTGGTAAACCAATGCCTCCTGTATTCACCTATCATCACAAAATTATGCACAGTAGTGCTAGTTATTTTGATCAGCAAGGGATTCCCAATTCTAAAGTTAATCACGGTGATGCTCAAATCAGGAAGAAACCTAATTAAGATGCAATGTTATTTACTGCATCTCCCTGGAGATCCCATGCGCTTCTTGTTAAATAACATCCCTGGCTTTGGGTTTCACGGCTTTGGAGACCAGACTCAAATCCCAGGTATGTGTCCATGAGAACCCAGAGATGATGGCTATGCCCTCAACGGTGTCTCCAGCACTGAAACCATGTTTGCCACACATTAGGAGCCAGATACATGTTTTCTAAGGGGTTAAGTGGATCAATGCATGAAGTCAGCCCTCTAATCTTTCTTTCCATTATCTGTAAAATAGGATGATATCTCTCATGTGTGTCATGAGTATTAAATAAGTGCATGGCATAAAATAAGAATTCAATAACTGGCCATTGTTTCTCTTCCTAAAGGAAGGCCATATCTCTGGTTCATAGAAATTGCTTCTTTATTTCCCACTACTTTATTTTCTTACGTGGTCAAGTAGAAGTTCTAATGGCATTAAATAAGTCAAACTCTTGCTCAGGGTAAAGCTGGCTCAAAACTTTTAAGTCTGTGCTTGTAAGTCAAGGGAATCTAGTTTTCTAGTTTTCTCCCATCTCTCTCTGGGCCAGCTGAACAAATCTTCACTCAGTCACAGAGCATTCCCCTCCTGGAGCTACTGAGAAGACCTTCTTCTGAACTCCCACTTTCCGAGTAAGTAAAGAGCAGAACCAGATGCTTGGTGCCTTCTCTGCCTTGTCTGAAGCTGATCTGGGGGGATCTCCCCCGCTCTGTGGTTGATGGCTGCAGTTCTGTAGGCACGTGGATCAAGGTGTCATTAATTTTAGAGAATCATCCAATTTAACATTTGCTCAGATCCCCAGTTTTCAGCTTGTGAAATACAGGAAATAATGCAGTTCCCCAGTTTCCTTCGAGGGTACTTTATTATTTTTACTCTTTTTCTTCTTGCTTAGTCTAATGACTCACATTCCAGATGGTTCTGCCCAATTTTAGAATTAACATGATCTACTTTGTAGACAAAAACCCATAACATTTTGTGTACATTACAACTTATGTAATATTTTTTTTCAGGGAGCTGACAAAAATACAATCCTCAGTACAAGAGAATTTCTGGCTCCTTTAAAATTAGAAGATGTAAGATTTTAGTATTCTATCATTACGGTATGTGGTGATTTACTTATTTACTTCATAATTCCCTGTGCAGCCAATGAATTTACATTTTGAAAGCATGCTTAATGATACAGAAAAACATTCTCAAAGCAATAAAGCGAAAGTGCATGATGCAAATCAGTACTGACAAGGAAATTACAATTTTATTTTATAAAAGGGTAAATAAGAATTAAGAATAAAAGGAGAAAAATATTCCCCAAATGTTCATCTTATTATCTGGAGGGTTCATTGAATTATTCAAAATTTTATTTTCTTCATTACAGCATATGTAACTAAAGAGCTTTTCTCTGGTGTCACTTGGTGGGAACCCAGGGTCCTCACCATTCTGGATCTGGGCTGTCACTGCCACCCAGTCACCTGGACACGTCACCCCCACCTTCCTTCTCCCTCTCTCTTTTGTGAAACTTGCCTTCTCTCACTCACAGAGGCACTGTTAGGACAACCGAGAAAATTTACTAAGTCAGGGTTTAGCACTTAGGAATCTTCAAAACAAAAATGATATGCACTCAATGAACTGCCACAGAGTACTGATGACTCAGTATTCTTATTGCTGACAAGATGTCCTTGAGCAAGTCTCTATTCATCTACTTCAAGAAAGGGCTGTCAGAGATTCCTTCTGTGATCTGCCGCTGGCTCTTGGGAAGAGCCCAGGTTGCAGTCTTTAGTTGGCATTTTCCGGGCTAGAACGTGGAATAGCTCAGCTCAGGACCCCGGCCAGCAGGTCACAGACTTGGGAAGGTGCAGGCTTTAATCTTTGGAGCTGGGCACACAGGTACCTGCCCTGCCAGCTGGAAACAGGAGAGCAACTATTTGTCACAAGGAGACCACCAATGAGTGGTTTTCTCTGTCAGAATAAATGACTCAATGCTGCTCCCTATTCTGCATGTTTTTCTCACAGTCAAGCATCCATGCCCTCTAATGGCTTTTTCTTCTTTTTTTTTTTTTAACCTCAGTCCATGGTTAATTTAAATCCTTTCCTCCATCAATCATATACAGAGCTTACTTAGTTCAGTACACAGTCTCATCTTGAGAGATTCAGAAACAGACTCTAATGCTGCCCTCAGAGGTGAGGAGCTGGAACTTAGAACATTCCTCCGAATGGAAAACAGCTCAGATGTTTAACGCGAATGAGGAATTTCAACTGACTTTGAATGTGGCATAATGCAAATAGTCATCTCACAAGTCATTTTCTCTTGAATCTACTTATCAAAATATTAATAAAATGTGTTTGCATGTCATACGTAACTAAGCCTTTTGGTATTTATTCTTTTCAGTAGGATTTTCTTTGTTCTTAAGCAAAATCTGATGCAATGACCAAGCACTGGCTTTTAGAAAGTGTACAGTCTCTCTTTCTCTCGGTCTTCTCTGCCTTTCTTGCTTTCTCTTTCTGTGTCTCTGTCTCTCTTGATACACATTCAAATCAGTGTGTGGAAGAAGGACTAAGGATACCTCACACATTATTACTGCACAATGTGCAGAATAAATTCTATCAATTTCACTCTTGTATCTGATCATGTTTCTTGAAAAATATGCACATTTAAAACCTGATTTACAATTGAGGATGCAAAAAATGTCCTTTTTAAAAGTACTAAATCAGTAGAAAATGGAAAACTAAATGGAAATTGGTGATCTTATACCTTATTTGCATGGAAATAAGTTAACTCCAGGACATTCTGTAGCTATCGAAGGCAGAACAGTCAAGGGGACACAACAGGCTTAGAGAAACTTATCCTATGGAAGATAATCCTAGTACAGTGTGTGAATAGAAAAGGCATCCAAATATGACAGGAAGGATACTACAGAAGTGGGCTCTATTACAAGGGTGATCATAGTATTTAGGAAGAGGTAAGTGGCAGGCTTGAAGTTCATTGTAGGTTTCTCTCGGGGTTTTAAGAAATCTTGTCCAGGGTATCTCTCAGCAAGACCAACATGCCTGGGTGGTAGTGAGGGGTGGCAGTCCTCTGAGCCCTGGCCTCACTCAGAAATAGCCCAGGCCAGGTGGGCCAGTCATGCCATTGGGACATTAGGCTGTACTTCCTTGGCCCCTGCAGAATGGGTAAGTTCCCTGGATGTTGAAGGTTGTGACTTTGTGGGCACTGAAAAATGAATTCTGATTTTGCAATAGACACTTTGGAAGTCCTTGCTCAGAGATGACCCAATGTCCAGGAGTGGCTAAAATGCATCTGTTAGGTGTCTCTTCTTTTGCAATCCAAGGACTGAACCAGTTTGGCCTAAAGGGATAAGAGAACTAAGTAAATTTGTTTTTTTTTTTTTCACATGGAGTATTTGGGTAGATTCCACTATGGTGAGTTACATGAGCAATATATGGTGGAGTAAAATCCAGATAATGTTTGGCAAGAGAGATGTGGAGCAAGAGAGAGCCAAGAAGCCTGGGAGTCAACAATAATATATGGGGAACAATCCAGCTGGACAGAAGCAGCAGATAGTTACATCCAGAGGAAGCTGGGGCCTCTCAAGTGTAGCCCAGCTGAGTGGGTGAGGTGGAAAGTGGGGAGAACTCACCATGGGTGACTTGGAGGGGCTTAGAAGTGCGCTAGTCAGTGTGTGCGTGGTGAGGAGAGCATTTCCTGTCTGCTTGGGAAGCATGAACAAGCAAAAGACATCAAGTATAACAAGTAGAGACTATATTGGAAATGGCTATACCTGAGAAGCAGCAAGAAGGAAGGATTTGTAGGGCTAGGGACTCTGTTACAATTTCTTCAAAGTGCTCACGATAACTCTTCAGCAAGATATTTCATTGTAAAATAAGCCAGAGTAAAGAATTCTTAAAAGATCGAAGGCAAGATAAAATTGAATTGTCTCAATAACCCTGCTTCAGCCTTGCCCATTTCCCCTGATTTCTGCACTGGCCGCCTATGACCAGTCAACTTAAATCGAGACAGAGATTCCACTGGAAAGTTAATAGAAAAGGATGTCAAGATAGAGGTCAGAGTAGACTCACATTGTTTGGTGCCCACCATTTTATTTTCTTAACTTTACTGAGAAATCTTTCTGTTAAATGCACGCATAGATTTCCTTCTGGCTTTGTCAGCCCCAGCCCCAGGTAGACGCAGTCCCCCATAAGTACAGCGTACCTTCTGAAGAAATGCACCCAGATCAGAACGGTATATGAGTCTGTCCTATTCTGGCTCTAGAAAAGAAATGTTACAGTAAATAGAGGGGTGGTACCTGCCCCACAACAACCAAATAGCATGATCAAGTGGAGGAAAACAACTTCATCATTATATACTTTTTTCTTTACTGAGTTTGGTTTACCTACCTTTCAGAAAACAACAACAAAAAAAGTGAAGAGGAAGCTGTGCAAAATACTTGTCAATATTTTTAGTTTGCTACACTACAATTAGTCACCATTTAGTAATTATATGAAAGGGTTCACTGGGCCTGTTACCAGGGGTTGGCCTGAGGTGGAGGTGGAGCAATCAGGGTGACTTCCACAGCCCCTGATTTGTTTTGCAGATTCATTTCCTCTTTCCTTGTCCCTTATTCAATTCAAAGTTTCTCTAACAAAACTTTACGTGTGACCACTAATAAGTATTTTAATTGAATTGAAGCAGGCGGTATAGCAAGAAATCATGGTTTAATCCACTTTTTGACTGTTCTTCCCCATCTCCTCTTTACTTTTCTAGTCCTTTCCAAATCTGTATGGTGGAGTGGAAGAGGGGCACATAGAGGGCAAGAGGGAGAGGCAGGAAGACCCCATTTCCTGCGTTGTAAAGCCAGTCTCTCCTTGGATGTCACCAATGCCTTCCCTCTACCCAAAGCTAATTCAATTATGCAGGGAGGCCCAATTTATATCCCCCTCATTAAGGAATCTTCCTTCATCGTTATACTAGCTCTTGGTGCTGTTTTCTTTCTCTGCAACTCAAATTTCTGTTGCTGAGACTCTTTTCATCATTGAAAATCACCTGTAAGAGATTACTCCCTGTAACTTGTAGGGGTGCAGGGAGCCTATCTGAATACTTAAGGCTTTAAAATGCACCAACAGGAGAAGCTGAGCATACTCTGTTCTCTCAGGTAAATCATAAGGCATTTTAAGTGAGTTGTTATTTTCTAAGCACAGGATTGTCTCCACGGGCAAGAATTTCAGACCAGTTGAGAAATGAGGATCATGGGGTGTGGGAGCTCCTTGGGGGAGGGTGGGATGTTGTCAGGGGTGCTCATATCCTTTCACGAGACAGTTGCCTAATCAACCTATTCCAAGGGATGGCCCTGATTTTATGATTAGAAGCAATGCATGTTTCTGCAGATAAATTACTCCTCTAACGTCAATAAATAGTCCATTTTGACATCCCAGGGGGATTTGCTTCAAATGAATCATAGTGAACTATTTTTTCCCTTCTGGGCAGAATACATTTGCAGATATCTGCAAATTTGGAAACATAGTTTTTTTTTTTTTTCCCTAAATGGAACTATTCTGACAACAAGGAAAAAAGAGGCAAATGGTACACACACATAATCCACACATATCCCCCAAATTCCTCCAAGTCTTCATTCTGTTTAAACTGCATGTTTATAAAAAATAACTGATGATAATCTCCCTGAAAAAAATGCACTCATTCTGCTTCTATGTTTATAATTTAGCTAAAGTATACCATTCCTAGACTGTATCCATTTGACCGAGAGTGTGTGTGTGTATCTTTTTTGTCCCTTTTGTCTATGATGGACCAAAATTAATGTCTTACTTACAGGTAACTAAAATTTGGCACAATGTGCCCCAATGTAGTTCAGCTTATTTAACAGTCACAATGAACAAATATCCCAGAAAAATTTTAGAACTTGATTTTTAATCAAGTCTTAATGTTGCTGAGTTCCCAGCAACTCAACTATAGTATTTATTGCAGCCCACACGGATGGTGCTTATTATGTGGCTGGCTCTTTCCCATGGTCTTTACATATACTAAATCAGGTCATCCTCCCAATAACACAAGAGGTGGATCCTATTATTCTCTGCATTTACAGGTGGAGAAAAAGAGCCCCGGACAGGTGCAAAGTCACACAGGTCTAAGTGGTGAGACTGGGTCTCACATGAGGGCAGCTTAGCTCCTGTGCTTGGAGACACTCTGGTATGGCTGCATGAAAAGTGATCCATTGTATGGACAGTGATGAGGATTGTACAACTAAGTGATGATAATGTGAGATATGGATGGATTATCGTGGACTTAACATAAGCTATGTGAATTTAGGAACCCCCTACTTTATAAGTCAAGCCTTTGATCATGAGGCTTGCTCTGAGGAAACTTATGGTTGTAAAGGGGAGGCTAAACCCACCTATAATTATGCCGAGGAGTCACCTCCAGTGACCTGTTTTGTTGCTCAAATGTGGAATGTCTTTCTCTAAGCTTAACTCTGCAAATAAACTCATCACCCTTTGGACTGGTTTGTATATATTATGCCCCCCAGAAAAAAGCCATGTTCTTTGATGCAATCTTGTGGGGGCAGACATATTAGTGTTGATTAAGTTGGAACATTCAGATTAGGTTGTTTCCATGGAGATGCACCCCACACAACTGTGGGTGATTAATTCTGACTGGATAATTTCCATGGAGGTGTGGCCCTGCCCATTCAGCATGGGCCTTGATTAGTTTACTGGAGCACTATATAAGCTCAGACAGAAGGAGAGCACTTGCTACAGTCAAGAGGGAGACTTTGAAGAACACACAGGGGCTGAGAGAGGAGCTGCAGATGAGAGATATTTTGAAGACAACCGTTGAAAGCAGACTCTTGCTCCGGAGAAGCTAAGAGAGGACAAACGCCCCAAGAGCAACTGAGAGTGACATTTTGAAGAAGGGCTGTGGCCTAGAGAGGAATGTCCTGGGAGAAAGCTGTTTTGAAATCAGAACTCTGGAGCAGACTCCAGCCACGTGCCTTCCCAGCTAACAGAGGTTTTCTGGATGCCATTGGCCATCCTCCAGTGAAGGTACCCAATTGTTGATGTGTTACCTTGGACACTTTATGGCCTTAAGACTGTAACTGTGTAACCAAATAAACCTCCTTTATAAAAGCCAATCCATTTCTGGTGTTTTGCATCCCAGCAGCATTAGCAAACCAAAGACCGTTTGTCTGATGTGGGACAGGAACCCCCAGGTGAGTGAGTCTCCCTGGTGACGTGGGACACAGATTCTGGGAATGAGCCTGACCCTAGCATTGAGGGGTTCAGAATGCCTTTTTGACCAAAAGGGAGAAAAGAAAGGCAACAAAATGAGGTTTCACTGGCTAAGAGAATTCAAATAGAATTGAGAGGCTGTCAGGGAGATGACTCCTATGCAAGCTTCACGTAGATATGCCAAATGGCCACAGTATGATAAGCCCAAGTCAACAGTAGTCCTGAAAACCCTAAAGAATACCCAAATTCCTATCTGAGACTCATAAATGTTTCACTCACTAAGTTTATTCTTCAGAAACGTAAACTCTTTCGAGAACTCCTAAGGCAGCAAAGTCCCAAAATCCAGAAGCAATGGCCTCTTCAAGAATATCAACCAGATTGTCCCCTTTTCCCATAATGTCGACACCCCTTTCAACATGAAGAAGTTAGGGTGGTCACTGGCTAGACATCTCTGAAGATCGGGAAAGTGTTTAAACTAGAGGAAGCAGTAGCAAGAGACAATATGGGATTTAACAAAGCATTATGAATACTGAATCATTTTCTTCTTCCTAGTTGCTAGGGTATTAGAACAGCTAGAAGGAAAGACCTGAAATGGTGGAACGTAACCCATAGCATCCTTTGAAATTTGTTCTATAGCTACTTGTTAAATTGTAATCTGAAAGTTATCACCTTTTTGAATATGTTATATTTCACAACAAAGAAATAACTGAAAGTATGATACTGTAACTCATAGCAGTTTTAGAAATTTCCTGTACAACTACTTGTTAAATCATACTTTGAATGATATTACCTTTTTGTATATATGTTATATTTCACAATAAGGAAATAACTGAAACTATGGAACTGTAATCCATAACATTCTTTGAAATTTGCTCTCTACTTGTCAAATTGCACTTGGAAAGTTATCACTTCTATGTATATATGTTATATTCTACAATAAAAAAAAATTAGTTTTTTAAAAAAGCTTTCTGTAGCATAAAAGAACCTCTAAGATCAAAATAAATCTGAGACTTTACCATTACCCAAAAAAGTGATCCACTGTAATAGTCTCAAATAGCTTGCCTGGTAATCATCATCATCTCCTCCTCCCCCTCCTCTTCTCCTCCTCCCCCTTCTCCCCCTCCCCATTCTCCTTCTTCTTCCTCTTGTCTTCTTCTGTCTTTGTCTTCTGTTTTAATTACCTCCTATCTGCTTCACTACTGTCAAAATCTAAGAATCAATATTAAAAGTCTTATTTAGGAGAAAAATGTAAAATGTCTGTTAAAAGCAGGCTCTCATCTTCTCAGCTTCCATTTGATGCCATTGACTCCATTGTCATCACTTCTGGAGTGCGTCAATACTGAGTCAATGAAGAAACAATCTCAAAAAATTTTGTTGCTCTGTTACCCTGAAACAAGGGTAACCTTCATGCAATTGTTGTGGGAGTCTGGGTTTGTACTAAACTAAAGAAAAAGTGTTTTCTGCACTTAAGACAATCACAGGATTAAAACAAGCAGCAAACCCATGTTCTTATCAAAAAGTGTTCCTCGGTCTGTGAGCTACCTAGATGCTTAAAGTTAAAGAAGTCTGATCACAAAATAATGGAGGATCCTGGAGAAAGCAAGATGGGAACGTGAGTTTTCACAAAAAGGTGAAAGCCAATGACAGTCAATGATAACGGTGTTAGTTTCTGTTTTTATACTTATAACATCTTGGAACGAGGCTTCAGGCAAAATACCTTTCCCACGTGGAGCCAACACTTAATTGCACAGGATGGGAAATGCAGATGACACCCAGCGCTCCGTGACCCCGTCAGGTACCCGGGGTTGCTCCTTGGCTGCCCAGCCTTCGGGGGTCTCCTTCAGCCCCGCGCCACGCTGACATGCCCCTCCCCGACCCCACCCGGGCACCCCCAGACCGGGCTCCTAGCGACTTCCTTCACGTCCGCGCCCACTTGCTCACTCGCCCCACGGCCCCTATGCAGTTACAAGGCACGACGTCCACACAACAGCTTGCCCTCAGCAGGGGCCTGGAAACTCAGGAACTCATGCTCCATGTCTGGGTGTCTTTGAAGCTTCCCCAAGAAGAAAGCGTGGTCCATTTTACCAAACAATACCGTACTTACTGGCATAATTTCTCTCTGTGCTCCCATTCCTAACATTTTTTTTTACTCCAAATTATATATGTTGAGTAAAGCATTATAAATAGTTCTGGGTTGCTCCTAGCAACAGGTATTAATCAGAGCTTCTAATACTTTTTTACTAAAGAGCAGTAACCAAGGTAAGTACTGGCAGCATCTGTTGACATCAAGAGGGCCCACAATTTCTCCCTTTTCAGCAATTATTTAAGGGCTTTAGAAGCACTTAGAATGAAGACCTGCTTCTTTCAGTTGTTTTTCAGGGCAAGATAGAAGGAGGGATTGATTTTCCAATGATTGTTTTAACTTGGCATTTACACTTAGAATTTCCACTACTTTCAAGTTTCATGTTTGAGCTTAAAGAAGTTTGGTACGAAAAAGTAGTGGCTGATCAGCTCCCACTCGGGCTGATAACTGCCCCAGGATTGGAGAAAGAGTAAGAAGGGAAGGATATGGGTGATTATTAGGCGCTATTTGGCTCCTCTGTTCAATCCATGTCAAGATTTTGTCTACTCCTTTAATTTGACCTTGCACATTTCCCTGGAATGGCTGTACTCTTTCAGGAAAACTGTGCCAACAATACAGTTGTAATTCAAAACAAATGAGAGTTTTTTTTTTTTTTTTTTTTTTAAGTTGTGAGTAGGGAAAAGATGAGAAGGCTATTATAAAAAACAAAACTTAACAAAAGCAAGAAACAAACAAGTAAACAACTTAAAACATTGTCTTCTCAAAAAGCTAGGTGGTCTATAAAACTGCTGACAGTTCAGGGGTTCTTGATTCCGAAACACAGGTGGGAAAATTAAGTGAGGAGGGGTTTACGTAACTATGATGTCATCCCAGCCTTGGGTCATCTTTATGACGATTTGCCCTTTTTATACATGGGCTGGGCAGGCAGGTGTGAGGAGTTTAAAGACTTTCCTATAAAGTCTCCACAAGCTGAGTTCTGTCTACTCTCCAAACACCTAGACCTCAGGTTGAGTTCTGAAGGAAAATGAAAAAAACAAAAACAAAAACAAAAACAACAACCAGTTTAATAGTACACTAAACAAAATGTTTCCACTCCCCACTCAGCCTATAGAATTACACTCTGTAGACTCCAAACATGAATGAGATAAAAACAGCACAGTGGTTTACTATTTAGAAGACCCAGTTTACTAGTTTCTTAACAATTTCAATGAAACTGCTTTCATTGAAAAGAAGCTACATTGAAGTTACATTTTTTCATTGAAAAAAGCCTCAGAATTAAGAAGGAGTGATAAGAAGCATTTTAGTTACTTCAATGTCTTGTTCGTCTCCAAGTCTGCCTACATTTCTGATGAAATCAAGGCAGCCTGTTTATGTGTAGCTTTTAACAGACAGAAATACTTTTCTGACCCTAGAAGAATGCATTAACCACATTTAAAACAATTTTAGTGTAAATGATTGTGGTGTTAACCTCCAAGGGTCATTCAAACATTTTCTGAGAAATTGGTCCCTTTAAGTTCTTTCTTAAAATGCCATGTGTTTCATTTTTGTACAGAACAAATGACAGCCCAGGCATTCCAACAGGAGTTTAATTTAACTAATCCCTGTCAGGAGAAGTGATGGGATTCATAAAGTCAGTTCCAGCTGAGGGTTTTTCTTTCATCCATAACAGAGAAGCAAAACATGTTGTGTGGTTTTGCAACTGAGCAAGTTTGGAAATATTTTTAAGCTTTCTGCTTTGCCAAGTTGTTTCATAAAAAACTATTTTCTTTCCTTTTCATGCCAAAAACTGTCACCCCCTAAATGTTTTTTCCCATATCTGGCCACATGTCCAGGATTTCTTCTTTTCTAAGAATAAATAATTTTCTCGGTTATAAAAATGCCACATGCTCTATCAGATTAAACATATCTTTATTTAGAAAAAGCATCTGAAACATTCCACCAGTGGGCCTTGGAAGGGTTCTTACTTAATATGATTTTGTTAAATTAATTTTGATTAAATAATTGGTCTTTTTGTGAGTCTCAATGGAAAGTACGGGCTAGTTTTATGAGATTTTCAATTCTAATTTTTCTCTCATTTTCCCCATCCTAGTCCCCTTTACTAGAAAGCATTAATAAGAATTAATTTCTGTCTTTGACCAAAGTAATACTTGGAAACAATACCAATGCAAGGGAACCCGGTAGTTTCTATTTTCTATATGCTTTGTTAGCTGGAGCTGAAGGGGTTCAGCTGTTAGGTTTCAAGAACTCTAGCATTAAAAAAGTGTGAACTTGCAAATTAGCTGTCAAGTTTAATAGAAAGTGAATAATGTAGCAGACCGCTGACTTGTTCCATTCCTGGTGTCCTATTGCTGCTAGGTAAAGCTTAGGCATACTGCAAAATAGCAATTAGTATGGATTGGTTTGGTATTTTCTTTCTTACCAGATAAAAACAATGATCACATTCACAAGTCATAAAGCTGACTGAATAGTCTTAGAATCAGGAATATAGGGTAAAAGAAAAACACGTTTGAAAATACAAGAATAGCTGTATACTGAAAATAGATACATATACATAGAGAAATAAACTGCATGGCATTAACTGTTATAAAACCACTAAGGACTTGATGAATTACACTATAGATTTAAATCTTAACATGTGGCAACTTAAAATATGGTCATTTGTTACTGATATTTAAAGAATTATTATAAGTAATTCTACTATAAGCAAAAAAGCAATCTGGGTTGATACATAATGTTATAGCTATTCAGCTTGTTAATTTTTAAAGTCTCTCTCTGTGTCAGTGCCTGAAGGTGTGTTTTATTGGGGGAGGGCATTATGGTCCTTTATAAATGGTTCCCTCTAAACTTCCTGGTTTGCAAGTCTTTATCGTTCTCTTTTAAATCTAAAAATCAAGTTTATTCTATTCAGAGAGTATATAAAGATGAGGGCATACCATCATTTCGGAGAGAGTACATGAAAATATGATTCAGAAATGTCACAAGATTGCTTTAGAATAAAGAGAAATTCTATCAAAGATTACTGATATACTGAGAAACTGGAAGTGATACAAATTATTTTGCTGAACTTCACCTCACTGCTATCCTGCCACGAATCATAGCAAGTAAAATTCCCATCACTATCCAATCCTTTGCATGGCCCTTTCCCCCTCATGCATGGGAAATTAGTTATTTACACCTTGAAACTATCACGCATCGCAAAACTTACGTTTTGTTGAACTGAGTCTCCCATGGTAAATGATAAAACCCAGCAGAGCGAGTCTGCTTCCTAGGATCAGCAAATCAGCCTGGTGATGCACCCAACCCAGAAATAATACCCTTCGTTTGCTGTAATTGGTTTAGTATCAGTGCTATAAAAAATAGATGATGGAAAACCGGAGCACTTGACAGAAATACAAGTCTGCTGTGTGTGGCTTTCACGAGGAATGGAGCAGAGAACTAGTGGTCGTGTCTATGCATCAAACTCGGGCTTGGCCTATGCTGACAAGCAGATACATGTGCACAGTGAACACAGGTTATCAGGGTGTTCATTGCCCCGGGTACAGAAAACATCTGACTCTATTTGCATAAATGGCAGCGAGCTAAACATATACACTTCTGTTAGAATTCAATTGGCATGGATACTTGAGCCTATGGACTATCACAGTGGAGTGGGCAGACCATGTTATTTATGCTGTTTGGGTTTTCCTCTTGGCTTTTACAAAAAGGTAATTGCCAGTGCAAGAATGATTTTTGGCTTTGGCAGAAGAAGGAAAGCTGGAAGCCAGAGAAATAGAGGCTTGAAGGTCACCCATTCTGCACTGCAGCAATGAGTGAAGTTGGGAGACCAAAATGCAAAATATTCACCTCAGATTAGCATTCTGCATACCCTGATCCTTCAGCATGAATTGGAGCACAAAAAATTGTAGAGAGAGTATGTGTAAAATTTGCAAAATTAGGACCTGTGGTCTGTGCCTTTACTAAATATGACAATACCTGTGAACACAAGTACGACACAAAGACGTTGAAGAGAAAGATCACTGGGAAACTTCAACATTATGTAAAAGAGAGTAAGAATAGTCAAAAAGGTAAAGGCCATTTTCCTACACAGAGAACAACAAATGGAAGTGCCGAAGTGCAGGTCTCTGCTGTGAGTCTGCTCAGAAAAAGGACAGGGCAAACATACAAAACCCATATGAATTTAAAAATTTCATGAAAACTACTTTTTGCTTCTCTAGTCCTACAACTGCTTTAGAACCAGGTGTCAAGCCTGTGACATACCACTCTCCTTACCTTTTATTATGAACCCTGCTTTTGTAGCTCTGCTTGGGACTTGTACTAGAATCTATTCAAAGTAAACTAAAAATACATTTTCGCTTTCCTCATCTTCTTTATTTCTGCTCCATTATATTGGACAAACCCAGCCACCAATGATACGCCAGCCAGCTTACCAGAGCCAACTTCAGTGCTTGACCTTTGATGTAACGATTAAGATGCTCATCATGTTCACCCCAACCCCTCTAGCCCAGTCCTCCACTTGCTCCTGACCTGTTTTTGTGTTATCTCCTATATTTCAGAATCTTTTGTGTTCGATACAGCCTCTCTTCCCTCCAAGAATGGAGATCCTTTCTGACCTGCCAATCTCTGAAATTATCTCCGCTCCCTGGCATTATTTCTGAGTTAATTTGCTTCCACTGCCTTGTTTTCTCTGTTTATTCTTGGTGAAGATCTTACTTGTTCTTGGGGACCAGCTCTGGTGTGGAGTTTAAACAACCCCTGACAATTTTATTTTTCAAGGCAGTCAATGGGCACTTTAGGGCTGCTTCAATTCCTAAAGTAAGCAGTCAATAAAAACAAAACTGACTGTGCTAATTAAAGGTAACCCAAATACCCATCGGTGGAGACAGACAGCCTGGGTTTGACTCTGGCTCCCACCATTGACCAGCCACCAGACCAGGTTCATACGTAGAATGAGAATAAGAATAATAGTATCTACTTTATAGATTGTTCTTTCACTCACTGATCTGTTTGCTTATTCCTTCAGCAAATATTTATCACGCATCTACTCTTAACAGGCAATAGAGATACAAAAGTGTCCCTAAGAAGTAAAAGTCCATGCCCTCATGTAGTTTATATTCCAGTGCAGTTTACTGCAAGGACTGAATGAGATAATCCACTGAAACTGCATACCATAGTGTCTTTGACATAATGAATTCTCAAGAGGTGTTAGCTACTATCATAATAAAAATTTTAAAAATAAACTTTCCCCCCAAAAAAGGTTTTAACTGGATGAGGTAAAGCATGCAAGTAAGTACAGTAGTGCTACACTAAAGAGGAGAAAAAATATAGGGAACTCAGGAAACAGGAATAATTGCTAAAATCATTTGTGAATCTGACAATAAGTAGACACTGAGCATTGCCTAAGTCTTGAGCTGTGCTATGTGATGTGGCATTACACAACGGGGAGCATGTGTTTATAACATTCCTACCTCGATGCACACTATCTGATGCTATCCCACATCGGCACAGCCTGCAGCAGGCCCCAGAACCACCCTGAACTCTGCAGTGCCTCACCAAGCATCGGGATGTGCAGCTCTGAGCTCTTTGGGCCTGGCTGGTACTGGCTCCAGTTTCCTGAAGGGCGTCTCATTTTCACCCATCTATGAAAGTGACCTAGATCTGAACCTTAGATCTTGTGATCAGAAAAAGAGTAAAGACTGAGGTTTGGTAGTATTACGCTTTAATAAATACACCGTCCTTTTGAAGTTAGCATATTTTTAAGTTCACTCCCATTTATTGTTTTTTTAATAGCATCTTAGTGAGGCAGGCTAATTTTACAATAAGCTGCTTAGGGGAAATTTGCTATTTGCTATTAAGTCACTTGATCTTGCTGAATTTGGGGGACAGCATGGAAACCTGGAGAGTTTTTAAATCATTCTCTCTTGCATACCCACTGGATCCTTGATAATAAGGCTGTTTATTTTGCAGACTGCCCTACTTGCTCCCTGATTGCTACGTAGGATGATGAAGAACACGACAAATGATACCTCAGTAGCAAGCAGTATCTAATCAGCTTACGAGTCTTATTATCATTTATTTCACATTGTCCTTTACTCCTGAGGATGAAGACATAGAGGTAAGAAGTGGGATATGCAACGATTTAGCTCCTTTTTACAGTGCACGCACCCAGTACTGTTTATAACTCTGCTTCATAATCTACCCAATTCCTTCATGTTCCCCTCCCCTGTTTCCCACAGTTATTCAAGGTTAGAGATTTGTTGTCATTGTTTTTCTTCTTTTTCTCTCCCTCCTCTTCCTCCTTCATCTCTCCCCTCCTCCTTCCTGTTCTTCATCTTCTTTTTGTGTGTGTGGCTATTCTCTTTGCCACTGTGCTTCCTGCAAGTTCATGGGTTGGATGCTATTCTAATTATACAGTAACACTATGAAAATGTGAAGGCTGGTGGTTTCGAAACAGTGTATCCCATTGCATGAGTCAGATTTTGGATCTAGTTTTCCATTTCACTCTAGTAGGGTCTTGCTCTAGCCTATAGTGTACTAACAGTCTACTGACAACTTTTAGACTACAGAATTTCTAAATAAATCTGCAGTTTTGATTGGATTTCATAGTGGAATATTAGTAAATTATCAAGGTTAGGGTCATCAGTTTTCTTTAGTTCAAACCAAACAATGCAGTGATGTCATATTGCAAACTACGTAAATAAGTGATGGCCCTAATGAGTCACACTGGGCCAATCCTTGAATTGCCAGAGGTCCAGAATGAGAACTTTTCTACAAATTCAGAAGTCTTTGGAGGATGGGCCACCATGAACCTCTCAGAGATAATTATACCGTGACCTAAGGAGCCCAACGGGAGAGCCGCCATTACACAATAAAGATCAGGCTGCTAAAATCTGACTGCTATCACTAAGACTCTTCTTTAAAACTGTGAAACAAAATCTTCCCCTTTCCCTCAGGCTGTGCCCTTTGGGGAACAAATCCTCACTAAGGTTGAGTGTTCCTTTAGCCTGAGGGCTTTGGATTTCATAAGAGAGAGATCTGTGAGGATTACCTAAACTGTTTTCAGCCCAGCTTCCAGCTGGCTTTTGCAAAGGAGATGGTAGAGAAGTGAAAGGGCACTTGCAGCCTAGAACAGGGACTAGGGTCCCAGGCAGCTCTCTGTGGGGTGCAGGCAGGTGGATCTGGGGTGAGGCGTGGAGAAGTGAGGGGGGTGAGCAGGTCCCCATTTCAGCTGGGAAATTGCCCAAGTGGGAGTCAGGAGTGGAGGAGAGAGGAGCCACTACTTAGAGGCCCGGGTGGGTGTTGTCGGTGGGTTTAAGGGAAGCCGCACGTCCGCAGTGGTGGCGGGAGCAGCACCATATCATCGTGGCCATCTGAACACAAGTCAGACATCCAGCAACTTCCCTAGAGTGAGGAGGGATTAGGCACTGCCCAATTTTTTGTTTGCTTGTTTGTTTTTGAGTCTTTCAGGCAAAGGTCTTGAAAAATATCTGGTTCACTTGTTTTTCTTTTTCTTTTCTTTTATTTAATTGTATGACTCAATTTATATGAAATGTCCAGAATGGGTAATTCAACTGAGACTGAAAGTAGATTAGTGGCTGCCTAGGGTTGAGGTTCGAATGGGGGAGATGGGAAGTGACTGCTAATGGGGACAGGGTTTCTTTTAGGGGGAGCAAAAATGTTCTAAAATCAGATTATGGTAGTGGTTGCAAAACCCTATGAATATACTAAAAAACTTTGAATAGGTGCATTGTATGGTATGTGAATCACATCTGTTTTAATTTCCCAGCTGCTATTAGAAATACCACACAATGGATTGGCTTAAAATGGGAATTTATTATCTTGCAGTTTCAGAAGCTGGAAGGATTGTTTCCTCCTGGAGTAGGTAGAGTTCTGATGGGCTGGCAATCCTTGGGGTTCCTTGGATTTACCATCACATGGCGACACTCTCTCTTGTTTCACTTGTATAGAGGAGTTACATGGAGCACCAGGCCTCCACTCTACCTCAAACCATAACCTTCCCCAGCACCTCTGCACACAAGGGACACTGCACTGATGTGATAATGCAAGTTAGCAAGTTTTCCTGTGCTGTCAGTTACCAAGTTATCTTTAATAATCCTGTTTAGTAAGATATTTAGTTTAATACTTGGGGGAGATTTAAAGTTGAATGTTATTATTACAGATAAAACACAAAGTGGAGATTGATGAGTAACATTTCTATTTCTGGTTTTCTTTGGCTGGTATATTTTACTTTTAAGCCTATACTCTGTGCCCCCCACACCCCTCACCAGTTTGGACATATTGACTTCAGCTGCCTGAAGACTATGTGCTGTGAAAGCCTGTTTCACAGGTCACGATAGCTACCACCCCTGGCCGTGACCTTGGCTGCCAGTTTGGCCTTCCTGAAAACAGGGGCAGAGCCAGCTGTCACAAATATGTCTTCCTGCTCAAAGTTTTGCTCTCCCCACTCATCAGCAAAACCTCAAGTGCCTCTTTCTGCGTTGGGCATCACGGAAAAGGCAGCGGAGGACAAAATCATAGAAGGAATAACAAAATTAAGATGCACAGAGGGAAAAACAGCAAGTGGTTTTTCACCAGGGTTGTTTTTTGTTTGCTTTTAGTTAAGATTTACTGGAGAGAATATTTTCTCTACTCAAGAGGGTTGAAAGGCTATAGAAAGATGATTCCCCAGTGACATGACTCAAACACATTTATTCTGAAAGTCCTCCACTGCCATCACCACAAAGCATGCATTTAGAGCTGTTTCATAAGTGTGATGGGTTTCTACGGATCCACATCATCTCTTTTATCTGACAGGAGTTGCTTAGATGAGAATGGAGGCTGCGGCCACAGGCCTGGACTAGCCACAGCAAGTTCAGGGGTTCACTTGGCATTAATGTACAGTTAGGGGTGCCCAGTTAAACACTCCAGTGTGGGGCTCAGGTGCTATAGGAAAATCCCACTTGGTGAGGAGACTGTCTTCCCCTGTGAACTAGATTGGTCCCTAAATTAGTTGCAACCTATAGGCTTTTAGATATAAACAAGACTTGCAGCTTTAATATGGTGCAGTAATTTGCATCTACCTGGTGTTAGAAGGTAAGCTCAGACAGGCATTTGTGACTCTGATTGGAAAGGACTGGGGGAGACTAGCTCGTGGGCAATTTGCCCAGGATGCCTCTCGGTGAGAGTCCCACAGCGGAGAGCGCAGCCTGAGGTTTGAGGTCTGTGTAGTCGCTGGTCCCCCGCTGGCAGCCACCCCGGCCCCAGACGTGAGTGTGACCCACAGGCTGTCTTGGCAACGCCTCCCCTTCTCCGCCCTCAGCATGTACTGCCCTCGGCCCAGACTGACGAAAGATGGGACTTTTCCTGCCTCCTGGGTCAGGGGTGCTTGCGTCTCTCCCCAGCTCGGTTTAAGTTGTGGTAAAGAGCTGGTAACAAAGCTTGCTTTTGTTTGAAGTGTGTTTTGTGAGTTTCGGGGTGTCCCACTCTGAGGTGCCACTGTGGGAATTAGGGAATCAGCATTTAACCAGACAGCATGTGGACATGTGACTGGGCCTCGTCAGTTAGAACTGGGCTCTGAGAAGGTAAACTGAGGCCCAGGGCCTCAGAGTGCAGGAAAGGGGGTTGCTGGGAATGAGTGGGCTCCATTTTCAGGAACGTCATGTATTCACATATGCCATTAGGACAGGGTTAGTCTTTCAAGGAAGATTTTTTTAAGTATGCTGACTTTGATTTCTGCAATATGTTCTTGAAAATATTTTCAGAATTAATCTCCATCAATTTTATCCTTCTGTATTTATATCAGCTTTGGGATTATGGCATAGGGAGAGAGGGGCAGCAGGGCTCTAAAACCCTTTAAGGACTGCACAAATCTCCCTGCACATTTAAAGCAAAAGTAACCTCCATATCTGACCCATGTTATCGAGGGAAGGCCCCATGGGGCAATTTAAAGAGCTAAACACTGATGGTGGGAGGAGATTTACTATGGATTTTGTATCCACAGCCTTGATGTGAGTGACTTTTTTTTTAAATTCAATTTTATTGAGATATGTTCACATACCATACAATCATCCAAAGTGTACAATCAGTTGTTCACAGTACCATCATATAGTTGTGCATTTATCATCCCAATCTATTTTTTGAACATTTTCCTTGTAGCAGAAAAAGTAAAATTAAGAATAAAAAATAAAAGTAAAAAAGCACACCCAAATCACCCCCTCCCCCATCCCACCCTATTTTTCATTTAGTTTCTGGTCCCCATTTTTCTACTCATCCTTCCTTACACTGGATAAAGAGAATGTGATCCACAAGGCTTTCACAGTCACACTGTCACCCATTGTAAGCTACACTGTTATACAATCATCTTCGAGAGTCAAAGCTACTGGGTTGCAGTTTGAAAGTTTCACGTATTTATTTCTAGCTATTGCAATTCACTAAAACCTAGAAAGTGTTATCTATATAGTGCATAAGAATGCCCACCAGTGATCTCTCAACTCCATTTGGAATCTCTCAGCCACTGAAATTTTATTTCATTTCATTTCATTTCGCATCCCCCTTTTAGTCAAGAAGGTGTTCGACATGAGTGACATTTTAAACCAAAAACTGATTTGTTAACTCCCTCAAAATAAGTTTCCTGTCCAATTGGATTTTGTTGGTGAACTTGCTCATTAGATTTTACTATACTGAAAAATGATAGCTAAATCCGGTTTACTATTAGAGCTGCTTTACATTTTACCTTTGGCAATTGTAAAAATTTCTGGGGTTTTTCTGGAGTCTAATTTATTGATGAGCCTCTGGACCCATCTTTCCACCTGAGGGGAATAAAGGGCCCCACGTACCATTCTCTTAGGGAGAATACAAGAGCACTCCAAACTGACATGTTGTTCCGTCCCCCTAGGATGGCAGAAAGTAGCCAGAAAGGTGTTGAGAAATATGGCTTTGTTTGCTAGACTGGTGGTTTGTTTTCTTAATGCACATATAGGGAACTTTAGGCAGGACCTTTGTAATAAAAACAGTTCCCAGACAAAGCCACAGAACTCCACACATTCAGCAGGAATCGATGCACATTGCTACTCACTGATAACTGTAGGCAGTGGAGAGAGTGCTGAGCTACCCAATCGTCATGGGCACAGCAGCTGCTCCAGGCCATCTGGGGAGGAGAGAGGCTCAGAAGCCATCGCCACCCGCTGCCACCACCACAGCCATGAGGACGCAGCCGCAAGGGAAAGAGCAGGAAGGCCTGAGGCTGATGCCAAGAGAGCAACTGGGAATCACCCCTTCTCTGAGCCTCACCGGGGAATAGCAGACTATCAAAGATTTAACTGCTTTGAGCTTCCTGCGTTTTTGATATCCCGGGGAGGGTCAGCCCTTAGGGATATGAGGATAGAGCCCTCATTGTTGCATTAGGCAACAATAAGATTTAAAACAAAGAAAAAAGAAAATTTCTGACCTGAAATCTTGCTGAGATTGGGCATCAGAACCAATTATATACCAATTAGTCACCTGGATCTCTGATTCCTGCCCATTCTGGCTCAGAATTACGGAGACAGAAGGTGTTAAGTTGTGTAACTTGGAATATGGATATCTAGACTACTAGAATTTTGTGGAAGTTATTCTTTGGTGATTGTCGCTCGCCTGCTGCCCCAACTGGGTGCTATGGTTTCGTTCTCTGTCTACAAACACTGACTGGACTGGTTGCTGAGTGCGTTCATTGGAGACACAGTAAATTGTTCATATGTAACCATTTATATGGAAACATGTAAACACCACCCTCTGGTCCCATCAGTATATTGTTGAGAGGCACTGTGTTGTAGTGGACTGAGCCTAGATGCTCGAACGTCACACAGATCCAGGTTAGATTCCTTGCCCTGCTACTCGCTAGGCGTGTGACTTTGAGCAAGTTATTTAACTCTTCTGAATGTATTTCCCACGTGAAAAGACAAAAAAGATGACAAAGTGTCTCTTTTAAGTGTCAACTATATGTACCAATTATGAACAAATTATAAAATCATCATCACACTGTGGGCTTAAACTTGCTTAAAATGCCAACAATACCATCTCATTCCCACTGGAAAATATCAAGAACTTAGAGCACATCTGTGTTCAGAATCCACAGTCCTCAAAGCATATATTTGAAGAGAATCTTGTAAATTCAGCAGTGTCGTATTACCTGTCGTAATGTAACAGCTAAGTTGATCAGCATGTTTTTCTTGAACATCCCAGTCATGTGGCACAATAGAAAGTTCTAGAATGGATCACTGCTTCTGTGGAGTCTCCCCTCTAACACTATCCTTCCTGAACTTTATTGATGAAGTTGGTGCACCCTCTATATACTTATTTTGTGCCAAAGTAACAAACAAGCACAACTTTCAACGACATTTACTAATAAGTTGCTTGTCTGAGAATAAATGGCCCCTTTGGTGCAGTGAGTAGTGCCCGAGAGAGAGAGAATTTGAATGAGAAAATGTGGCTCTTTGTTTTTATTTTTGGCTTTCATTTATAATTTGAAACTTGGGAATCAATTTATTCCTTTCTTTTTTTTTTTTTTTTTTCTTCTAGTATCTTCTCTCTCTTCTCCTTGATTCTAAGCAGGTACTGGAATTCAAAACACATCAACAAATAGCAAACTCCTATTTCATAAGGCACTTTCAAGGGGTGCAAAATTACAACATGGTTTCTACCTGAAAAAGTTTATGGGGGTGTTTGGGGAGACAAATTATATCAAATGATGAAGTTAATGACACAAAATTTAAACAAGGGATCTAGTAAATTATAGAATTGTTACATAACATGGGTACATAACTGCTAAAAGAAAGCTATAATTCTAACTACTGTGTGGACTTGAAAAGCAGAAATCCATACCTTGTCCAGTTAGGACTGAGAGAGAGGATAGGAAAAAAATGAACAATGTGAAAAGAGCACGGGTGGCTGAATCACTCTGGATGTACGAGCAAGAGCTGAAGATCAAGAGATGAAGACCAATGGCTGAGACGAGACAGGCCTGGGAAAAAGTGAGATGAACAGAAGATTGGTAGCTATCTTTGACGTTTGACAAATTAGATAACAAAGAGTCAAAAAAAGACAGGCATCTTTAGGCAAAGTCTCTCTGACCAGGCTTGAGGAGGATACACTGAGGACTGGGCTTGGCACCAAAGGAAGGTGCGAACAGACGGTTGCCCAGCTGGTCCTCCAAAGATGGCTGAACAACTCTGAACCTAGTGGATGAAAGCTGCCACTCCAGAGACAGCCTGTCTGGGTGTGTGTGTGCATACACGCACGTGCATGTGTGAGGACGGGGAGGTCTGAGAGGAGAGGGAATGCAGAGAGAAACGAAGCCAAGGAAAATGGCTGAATTAGTCTTCTGTTGTAGCCCCTTCTTCCTCATTTCAAACTCTACTCCTGAGAGTGTTGATACGACTTCCGAGATGTCTGACATTCTACAGGAAGCTTAGGCATCAGAACAATTGGTACAAGTCCACAGGGCTTTAGAGAAGCATTATTGGTTTGTAGCATCTACAAACAAGAGCAATCATCTTTACATTGAGGTGAAGTTTAGGGATATTTTATTATGTAAGACAATGGTCTTCAATTGTGATAATTTTGTTCCCTAGGGGACATTTGGCAATGCCTGGAGACATTTTTGCTTCTCACAACTGGGCTGGGATGGGATGCTAACTGGTATCTAGTGGGTAGAGGACAGGGATGCTGCTAAACATCCTGCAATACACAGGACAGACTCTTACAACAAAGAATTATCTGGCCCCAAGTGCTGATAGTTCTAAGGTTGGGAAATCTAATCTACAGGATCTTAGTGACAACAAAACCCAATCTTAAAAATAAAGTACATTATTTAGTTGGATAACAGTATTCTTCAGTTGACAAACATTAGCATTGTACATTCATTAAAAACAAATTTGAGTAACTAGTATTACTGTGCCTAGAATCTTTTAATATATTCATGTACTGCAGCATTTTTTAAAAGAACATACTTAGCATCATCATCATTTCTTAATAAACTGATAACACTTCCCTCAAAAATCATGCCAATGGAAAACAATGATAGGTTGCACTCAGTCCTTTTCAGAAAGAATTCAGGTATAATGAGTGGAAAATTGCCTTAAAGAAAAGATTGAAAGAAGCGACAACTTAATTAAACCCAGCTACTGGTCCAATTTTATATTTCTCAATCCAAATTGCTAATGAATTTAATCATGACTAACTGTATACCTGAAGAATTTGTACTCCCTTTGAAGTAACTGTTGGATGTTTATCAGAAAAGAAAACATTTCTTGCCTTTATACATAATGCTTGATCTTTAAATTGGTATTAATATGCTACATTTAGAGTTCTAGGAGAAACCCCAGCCAAATACATGAAGCAGCTACTGAGATGAAAGACATTCCACCGAGGGGAGGGGGGAGGGGGCGGCGATCTCGGAAGCAAACACAGCCATGCACACTTTACGTATTGCAACAGCACTTAGCCAGAAACAATTTCCATCCTACACTGAGTACACTGAGTGAAACTACTGGTGCAAAATGAAATTTTGATCCTAATTAGACCTAATGAATGAATTTTAATTCTGTATCTACCATACTTTTGTAGGACACTGACCCACAAATACCAAAAAGAAAAAAAAAAAAGTTGTGAGGGAATGGGTATGGAACTGCAGTTGTTTTTATAACAGTGTCAACATTTATTATTCCCTCAAGTAATTTAATGATGATCGAGATTAGTCTAGAAGTCTCTTTTAAAAGACAGTGGTAAAAAAAAAAAAAAATCAGGAGAATTATACATTACATAAGGATTTAATGTAATGTACTTTGCCATAAGAAAGCTTAGCTTTCCTTTGCTTAATTTATTTTAATTCATTGAGAAGCCCAAGTTAAAATATGCTATCTAAAAATTTAATCTGGCAAATTTTAATTGTGATACCAATTTGGATTTTGACTAGGCAGATTCAAACCTACTTTTAAGATTTATAAAAATGTTTCTTTCAGATAAAGCAAAAAGGATAGCAATTTTGTTTGGGAGAATTAAAAAATATATTTTTTGTGAATAGTTTAGTTTCAGTAGAAAGACTTTTATTCTCTTAAGAAGGCAGAAATATTTAAGCAATACTGTCCAAAAGACATATCTGCAATTCAAATATTCTTAAATAGAATTTAAAAATTTAAATGTTCTGATTTTTTTTCTTTTGAAAGCCACTGAATTTGAGTGTCTAACATTGTTTGCCTTTTAAAGAATTTACCCTTGAGAAACAAGTCTTCATTTATAAGTGCAAATCTATTGACACACATTTGCATATTACATTTTAGAGTCATGTAGCAGCAAACTTTCACCAACCATGTAAGGTTGACCAAATGTTGTAACCCACAACCCCCAAATCTCAGTGGCTCAACAGAATAAAAGAAAACATCCAGTGCAGGGCAGTGGGGGATGGAGGTGAGTGGGGGTCTCTGCTCCAAGTGGTCATTTAGGAAAGAGGCTCCTCCCACTTATTCATCCTCTATTCCACAGGGTCACAGAGTCCTCCAGATCCCTTGAATTCAGCCAGTAGACAAGAGCAGAAAGAGAATACGGAGAATCATGCACAGGCTTTAGGGGATAGATCTGGAAGGGGAATGCATCATATCCATTGGCCAGAAATCAGTTAAATGGCCCTGCCCAACTGCAGGGGTCCTGGGGGATGTAATCTAGCCATGTGTCCAGGAGGAAAGAAAGTGGGTTTGGTGAAATGCATAGCACTGTCACTGAAAGGAAAAAACCGGAAGTCGTATCTCTGTATACTTGATAGATTTATCATCACACATCATTTCTCTTTCTTTGGTATGATGCTGACTTGAAATACAGTCCTGGACAAGGGCCAAACTAGGTTGTATCATGATGCTCAGCTCGTGTCCTGGCAGGCTGATAGCAAGCCCCAGGCCCAACAATTATGCTCAGACACACTCCCAGGTCTTCCAAGAAATCATGCTCCCTTTTCCATTTGTGATTGACAGCCTGGCTGGCCGTAACAATCACATCCAGTTCTTGGAAAATATTGGAATTGTGTTATCTGCGTCTTTGTCTTCACACAGGGAAGAGTCACTGTCACCTGGAATGAGACCGTAGTTTTCACAGTGAATTATGCCCCTTTAAACTACTTGGTGAGAAAAGTCACAAGAAAATAACAGGCACCAGAAGCATACACACATGTGAGGACTTTTACATGGAAGGAAATTTTCCAGTCAGAAAATACACAACTTGAAGTTTGGTTAAACATTAGGTACTGAATGCTGCCAACTACCTTTTTTACTGGCAAGCATTTGCAGAAGGAGCGAGCACAGCGAAAACTGTTAGAGAGATGTGAAGTAGCAAAAAGTCTCGAAAATCCAGATCTGTCAGTCAGGGACCAGACCACACTTTAGCTCAGACCACAAGGGATAAAGGTCTGATTTTGACCTTATCATCCAGCAAACATCACTCTGTACAGAGCACACTTATCTATAACCACTTTGGATTAAGAACAATCATATTCACTCTTTAAAGACTTTTCCTGCTAATTGTGTGTAAGGAAAGATGGCTTTTCATTCCTTGTATCTCACTTGGTGTAAAAATCCTTTAACATTTCATCATCTCACTTATCCTAATCTCATACGTAGTCACAGCTATCATAAGAACAAATCTATCTTTGACATCTGAAAGCAGATCCGAAGTAAACATCAGTATATTGTCTGATGAGGCTTAAAATGCAAAACAAAAGAACAAAACCAAAAAGTATCAGATTTTTACAAATGCTATGTTTTCAAGGAATAGTAAAATTGAGGTAGCTTGACTTGAAACAAAGGACAACATCCCAGAAATTTAATAGTATACAAATGATTCGAACTGGTGGTTGATAGAAGAGATGTTAAATCAGCTCTACTCCCTATTCACAGCTTCTTGGAGAGAGGATGTTTCAAGAATGTCAAATAGAAGATGCTCAACAGAAACTCTTCTCTGTCCAGCACATGATTATTTTGTTTATGCCATCAAAAAATCATTATTCATAATAGAACATGTAGCTATGTAAGATTTAAAGATCATTGCAAATGAAATAATTTTCTTACAGCCATAATTTTGCTGTTTCTAATTATGTTTTTCAAAAACCTTGGTAGTCAAGTTCAGACAATGAGAATATTTCACTGAAGTATACTCTTCTGTTCTAGGATCCTGCTTCTAGGTAGCTCATTCTCCAGAAAGAAATCCTATTGACCTGTCTACACTATTAAAAGGAATATTTAAGAAGTCCAGCAACTCAAGTACTACTCCTTGCTTAGAGTGACCCGAACTCTGCATACCTTTAACTACATTGTCAATTTACAAAAGTTTCTTTGCTACATTCACTACAGGTAAATCCAGGACTGGATCCATTTCTCCACATTTGGGATGGTTTCCTCACTGAACTGCCCTGGAAATACAGGTAGCAACTATTCTGGGAGTCAGGCAGCTTTTGAGATACTGTCAAGTTTACCTCTTCGGATCTCAATGGCTTCTGCTATGACATGGCATATTTAGATTATCCAACTCCCCTTTAAGAAACATGATTTTATGAAGGGGACATCTGATTGATTATATTGTCATTTCACAATCAGCCTCAGCAATGAGACAGGAAATTTATCTACGGAAAGAAGGCAGAGTTGGGTGAAATAACCTTACTGTTTTCAAAGTTTGGTTTTGGAGCAGGAAAAACATACAACCAAGACTCATCAAATTTTACTCTTTAACTGGACTTTCTAGCTTTGAGAGCTTTTGTTAACGTTACTTTTCATTGCAAACTATATTCAAGAAATTTTGAAAACCAATGCCTTTATAAAATAATTTCAGGATATGAAAATAGCATTTATCTTTAATGTCATTTGCTTTGGACCAACATCATAATTCTCTTTTAACAGTTTTCTGTGCTCTGGGGAATTAGTCCACTCAACTCTTATAAGGTAGCATAATCAAACTACAAAGACATGACAGTCTAGTAGGTAGAAACCTATTTGGTATATGCTTACTCCATATTGTATAACATACCACATAGATAAGGGTAGAAAATATTTCAGTTAGTTCAAGACTTTAAAACATCTGCTTACCCTCCAGCCAAATCTATACAACTGGAAAGCAAAGATCAGGCCTAAGTGCTTTGAAAGCATCTCAGTAATGGTGATCCTCTTATTTTATTCTTACTGGTGGAATAATTTTCAAGCAATAGCCTGTACAAATTTGTTGGACCACTGAAGTGACTGAGTGTAAGATACTGAAAGTGCTATAGATTGTGAATATAGAGATCAATGACCAGAATATAGGCTCTTAAATTTTAAATATATAGAGTTGTGTAGAGGTCATAGCTGAGAGAGTTAGATACATCAAAGCTGGCAATTAGTTCACACAATTAGTAAGACTGGTGATGCAGAAATTCTCAGGCCCAAACAATAATTCACAAACAACAAGTTAATCAGCATCGTTCTACGTGGGTTATGCTGTTATTATTTAATTATCACGCAAAAGACTTTCCAGAATTACGCCACTCCACCAAATTGCTCTTGTCCAGGTCACCAATGATCTCCACATTGTGAGATACACTGACCAAGTCTCAGTTGCCACCTCACTTTACCACTCCTCTTTGATAGACATTCTTCCCTTAGCCAAGACACTGTGCCCTTTTGCTTTTCCTCCTTGCTCCCTGGGCACGCCTTCTCAGTTCCATGGATTTCAGCTCTTCCTCCTGATCTTTCAATCTTAGAGTGCCCCAGGGCTCAGCCCTTAGTCTTTTTCTTTCCATACTCACTGCCTCATTCAGTCTCATGGCTTTGGACACCATGGAGAACTCTGCCACTTCTTTCCACTTCCCATGCCTCCACACTGGCCCATGTCATCATCCTCCCTCACCTGGATATTGCAGTCCCTGCCTAACTAGACTCCCAGCTTCCACCCTTCCTTCCTTACAGGTGATTCTCAGTGCAGCAGCCAGAGTGATCCTTTTATAGTGTAAGCCAGATTATACAACAGTCCAGCTCAACATAATTATAGGCCAAAGTTGTTCTAATGATCTATAAGCCCTTACATACCTGTTACCTGCCGAGTTACCTCTCTGATCTCATCTGCTAGCATCTCCCCTTCTCTCTTGGCTCAAGTTCTCCTGGTCTTCAGGCCATACCTTAAACAGCCAGGCAGCTCCTGCCGTAGGGCATTTGCAGAGGCAGTTCCTTCTGCCTAGAACACATCTCCCCGAGAACGTCTTGGTTAACTCCCTCACCCTCCTTCAAGGTCTCTGCTCAACCCTCACCTTATAAGAACTCCTCTGACCATCACACATAAAATTGCAAGCCGCACTCTCCTCAACAAAGATTCTCCAGGTTTCCTTTGCGCTGCTCTGTATTTCGAACACTCTTTTAATTTCTTACCTACTATATAATTTCTTATTATGTTAATCTTTTACTGTTTTTTTCTCCCTGTGGGGATGCAAGCTCTCTGGGGGCAGGAATTTTTATTTGTTTTGTTCACTGATGTATTCCATGTGCTTGGAAGTGTTTTGCTCATAGAAAGTGCGTAAATTGTATCGGTGCTACTGTATGGCCCTGCTATCTCCACAGCGACAAGGATGTCAGTCACACTAAGTTTAGAAATGAAGCATGTCCTTTGGTACGACGCCAAAAGTCTGCCAAAAAGATAACAGCTTCTTGCTAAACAACATGAAGAGCCAGTTAAAAATGCTTCTGCCTAACATAAGGAAAATACCATTGAACCAACTGCTTCAGTGATTCTCACAGTACCAGAAACTATCAGGTTTTGTTGTCCTCTTCTTACAGGAGAGGGTAAGATGTCACATTTGATACATCAAGAGACAGAATAAGGTGTGTAGAGCGGAGCAGCATGCCTCAGTTTCTGAGGTTTTAGCTACAGGACTATACTATATGACATTTAATGGCAGTGGGTAGAGAGAACACAGTAAACAACAATTCACAAAAACCCAAAATAGTGCAGGGATAAAGGTAGAGAAGAGCTAAGACACCTCTGAAATAGATGCATTTCCCAAGGAATGAGTGAGATTTATTCCATCATAATTTTTAAAGAATATAGAAAATAGAATAATTTAGTGTGCTTTGGATGAATGCTCTTAAGAAGTTCTCCCCAAGGATAAATATTCAATGATAGATGTTATTTTAGACAGTAAATCAATTAAAATAAACCTGTAGATCTCCATAGTTATGATTCTGTCAATTGCTTCCATGGTCTTATGTTATAATTGTTATTTCAAAATTTATCACATTTTGATACCAATACATTATCATTAATATCCTAAGTCAACTTTGGCAATCACTTAAGGTTAGTATTATAAAATACTTTATACCACAGCACTTTGATATTCCCATGTGCCACATTTGTTTTCCACTTCAAGTTGACTCACTGACATACTGTATACTCAATGGTAGCCCAGAGGACTCCTAGAGCCATTTTTACTTCCTTAATTCAACATTCTCCCATTCTCCATCCATGCCCAGATTTCACAGCTCTCAGGTTCAACTCTCAAATCAGGAACAACCTAATATACTATGTTTAAAATTTCACTGAATTGGAAGGGGCTTATCTATTTTATTAATCTTTATTACTCAGTTTTTAAATCACTCCCCATGGTTTGGCTAAATGGGAAGAAGAAATAATGGAAATAATGTGAAAAATTAACAAAAATTCATCTATGCAGACATCTACTTTCTAATTAAAGCAGCATTATTTTAGGAAATCCTTTTTTTTTTCTTTTTTTGTTTTTTTTTTTTTAGAAAATACTGATTCCTGGAGAAGAAATGCCACATACCAAAAAACTCAATTGCCTTTCACAAATATGAGTTCTTGACCATATCCAGTGTTGAAGATTGAATCATGTCCCCACAAAAGGCTTGTCTAAGTTCCAATCCCTGGTCCTGTGGGTGTGAACCCATTTTTAAATAGGACCTTTGGAGATATTATTAATTAGGGTGCACTCACACTGAACAGGCAGGGATGACAGGGTGGGGTACTTAATCCAATATGCTGAAGTCCTTGTACGTAAAGGATATTGAACACAGTAAGAGAGACCATGAGACACAGCCAGAAGCTGGAGGTCAGTGAAACCTGGAAGAGAAATGAGAAGACACCTCTGTGTGCATTGCCAAGTGACAGAAAAGTCAAAGAGCCCCAAAGACTGCTGGCCAGCCAGGAGATACTGATTTGGGGGAGAAGCAAGCCTTCTACTTTCTGAAACTGTGAGCCAATAAATTCCTGTTGGCAAGCCAACACTGAATAATTTTGTTTTAGCAGCCAGGAAACTAATGTTTCCAGGAAAAATAAAATGTGCAGTGCATTAAAAAAAACACATTTCTCCCTTTTTAGTTGCATGCAATTTTTTTTTCAAAACATTGATATCCTTAAATTATAGCAGCCTTATTGCCTGTTTCAAGAATGTGAATGACAGCATGAGAAGAAAGAATTATCAATCCTACTCTTAATAATTTTTAATCATACTATTAAAGCAGAAAATGTTCTATCTTAGGTGATTGCTATTTCATTTACATCATACAAGTTTATAGATGTAACCCCAAGCACACACACACACACACACACATTTGTATTTTGTTGGTCTATGGAGGAAATAAATCTTTTACATTGAAATTTTGTATTTCTTTGAAAAGTAGTTCAAAGAGAGGAAGAAAACTTTCTTTCACTTTTAATTTTTCCTTATATGCTCCAAAGCAAACACCTGAACATTTGTCAAAATACTCAAATTCATAGTTGCAATCAATGTCTTTATTCACTGAGAAATTCTGTTACAAAATCCCTCTGTTAAACTTTTTCTTGAATGTTTATTTTTAAAATCCTTACAGCACAAAAAACTTTTCCTCTATAGTCACATTCATCTTTCATATATCATTTCAGAAATATACTCCAATACTGAACTGGGAACAAATACAACCATATTTCTATATTCTGTGGAGAATTTATAAATGCTAGAGATTTTGGAGGAGTCCTGGCCATATCCATTCATTCTGCAGTGTCATATACTGACGAAAGAGACAGGAATTCTCACTCAAGGTATAGTGTAATGCCTCTTCTGATTCCTACTGTCATAACTGATTTACCTAACAATTTAGCAAAACTCCAAATCTAGAAGTCATTGACCCTCGGTCCTCTAAATTGTAGCTTTTGTTCTCATAGCAGCTCTTGTGCAACTTTGAATTCCATGATGTTTATCTTTAAAACAACTTTTCCTCCACAGCCCTGTAAGTTCCATGAGGGGAAAAGACTGTCCATTTTGTCACCACTGTGATCCCAGTGACTGGTACAGAGGCCAGTACAGAAGTAGATTCTCAACAAATGGTTGTTGAATAAGTGACATAAAGACTAAAGTTACAATAAATGTTAAAAGATTTAGAATTTTGATATTTACAATTTTAACCTTGATGTTACGCTAACGAAATAAATATCTTTACTTTAATGATAATAATAATTCAATGAATGAGACCTTTATGCTGTCACAGAATATGACTCCATCCCTTGTTTTCGTATTTTTTTTTGGTGAACATTATAGCTCAGTACATTTAACACTCAGTAGTGTTTATTAAATTAAGAATAATGATCTTACATATAAATCAGAAGGGAGGGAAATCAGAAGTTTACTACTAAAAGTGGATACTGTTTTTGGTGGTCAAAGAGAAGTACTTTAACAGTAATTATATATTCATTGAATGAAATACTGCAGAAGGATCTTTTCATGCTGGTTCAGTCATTTATTTATTAAAGAATCCTTTCACCACCAATGTCAGCATATGAATCTTATGGGGTTTGTGGTTTAAAACTCGGCACTCTGACTACAGACTGATTTTCTTCAAGAATTTTATCATTTAGCATTTTCTCCTAAAACCATCACATCAGTAGATAATAAATGGTAATGAGGCAAGTGATTTATGAACACTGTCAGTACTACGTCAGAAGGAGAATCTGAAAGGAAAAGGGTTCTTTGAGGTAAATGGCAGGGCTGACATTGGGTCTTTGTTCCATGCAAAGTCCAGTGAGCCACACCCTTTCTTTACTAATGAGTCTGTAAAGGCTGCCAGCTCTGCCTTTTATCCTGGAAAACACAGAACTATTTATGCCTAAATACGATGCACTGAATTTACCTCCATTGGCTGACATGTGATCATCTTTCCTGGTCCTTCAAGATTAAAGAGAGGCAAAGTGAACATACTTGCTATATGATAGGAGAATTTGGCACTGTGGGAAGGCTGCATGCAAAGCTTGTTTATTTCAGCAAGAGATATCTCTGGTGGCAACATGTGGAATTAGCTTGGAAGACAGAGAGAATGGATATAAAGAGTGATACAACATTTGAGAAATGTTGCAATACCCTTTTTAATCAGCCAAGGGAGTGATATATGATGGTGTGTGTGTAGGTGAAATCAGTAAGTGGTGATGAAGTTGCATGAAGAAAAAAATTGAATGTTTGATTGAGTTTCTAGTCCTGAGTAACTGAGTGACACCATTATCAAAAGCCCTGGGGAGAAGGAGCAGGTTTGGAGTTGGAACAATGATGAGTTGAGAAGTACTGAGTTTGAGGTACTCAGAAGGCATTCAAGTGAGATGCTTACCAAGCTACTTGGAAATGTGAGTCTGGAACTCGTGAGCGGGATCAGGGACAGAGACTTAGATTTGGGGAGTATCATAAAGGAGGAAACGGGTGAACTCAGGGGAGACTATCAAGAATTAGATGAGAGGGACAGAGCCCTAGGGAATGCCTTTAAGGTCAGGCGAAGAAAGAGGAGCCTGTAAGTGGAATTCAGAAGGAGTAATCAGAGAGATTGAAGGGAAATCAGGAGGCTACAGTGTCACTGAAGGCAAAGGAGAAGAGGTTTTAAAAACGATCAGGGAGGCAACGGTGTCTAACGACAATAATCTTAACGTCTTTTCCTCACATTCATGTCCAAATATTATTTCATGTTAATTATGCAATATTTGATTTCTTGGCTTTAATAACAATAACCCAAGGAAATTTCAAAGTTATTTTTTGTATTATTAGAACTGTGTGATTTTTCTCAATGTTTTTATTGTGAATTATTTAAATATCTTTGTATACTTTCATGGACTTTACCTAGAAACATGGAAAATATCTTTATTTTGAATTCTTATGATTTAAAATTCTGAAGACTTTTGCCTTACACCAAATCTTGAGACCACATACCAAAATACTTGCAAAGAAAAAAACATTAGAAAAATCATTTGATGTTATCCATCATGTGTCAAAACTCTTAAAAAGAGAGTGATTTCTGCCCACTTTTCCATTTTAGCATATTGAAACGATTCTATGGATGAAACAAACAAAAAAATCTGAATCAAAATTCTCAAAATTACTCATTGTTTTCTGCCAAAGGGTAATGAAAAGTCACTAAGTCTTTTCCCTGTGCTATCAAAGAAGTCTTCACTGTAAAGGTTAAGGAAAAGTTGTGTGTATGTCAATTCTCTGAATATATTAAATTTCCAGAAATATATCATTAAGTTATATAGTGAAGTCTACATATTAAATACTGTCAGTCCTCATTTTGCATGGTGTCCAATTAACTGGAAATTCATGCATATTGAACCATTTCCTTGCTTTGCACATTCCTGCCTGTGTGTTATAAAGTCACTTTACATACATTTTATTGCATAGAATCTCTCAAAAGAGGAATCCTTTCTTCTCAATCTGCTATCACAAAACCAGTGTGGAAGAGGTAAGATTATAAAATATGCTTATTCATGGCTATATTCAAACCTTAATACAAAATTCTCATAAAGCAAAATTACAATTCAAACCTTATTACAAATTCTCATAAAGCAACATTACGAATTATTTTATAGTTTAAAGAGTGAATATCACATTTATTAGGTCCCAAGACTTGACTGTAATATTCAAAAATGGTAAGATAGGTACTATTGAAAGTATGGATTTAAAAAAAATACTTGTTTTCAAATGATTAAATTCATTTTATGTTCTAATTCATCACTTATAGAAATTTTGGGTCCTAAGCAAAAATGTAAAAGTATGGGAAAAACATTACATCACCTGTTATTTGCTTTCTCTTTACAATTTTCCAGAAAACTTGGGCACTTTAAGTCAAAAATCAATACTGTGTTCTAACATTAGCATCTGAGAAATGGATTTAAAATTTGTTCTGCATATCAGAATGTATCTTAAATTTAAGTTGAGTGAAAAGCCTTTTTCATGTAGGTCTTTATTCAGACATTCAAAAGATAAAAAAGTAAGATAACAAATATGCACATACCCACCATTCAAGTTTGGGATATAAGACATTATGCACTAAATTAAACCCCCCTATATAGATCTCTGATTGAAATTTCCTCCCTCTCTCTGATATTACCAGTCCATATATTCTTTACATTTTTCTGATAGAAGTTTTTAATAGATACTCTTTTTAAGTTTAAAGTAGTTCCTGAGCCTGGTTGTTAGTTTTATCTTGAAAGATGGTTTTGAATTTTATCAATTTTTTTCTGCATGATTGGGATGATTATGTGATCTGGCCATCTGCCAAGTGTTTTTAAACCTATTCTCTTATTTAGACATTCAGAACATTGACTAGAATTTCCAGGAGAAAAGATGTATATGGCTACATAAAATTATGTATATGAGCACACGTGATTTATAATCCTCAATGCTTTTTTGCTAAATATAAAAATCTAAAATAGATAAAATATTGTTAAGGATAAAAACCCAATGCAATCAAGTTTTCTCACCTTAGCATAAAAATTATCACTTTGTTCCCATACAAGTTTTTACAAGCACTGGTTATTAAATGAAGAGATATCACCAAGTGATAAAAAGGAAGTGTGTGCTATGTCTAAATTAATTTTAGAACATGCAAATGTTAAACATCCACCAACGTGCACATTTTACATCCAAAAAAATCCATAAAACTCTAAAGGAAAATTGCTCAAACACAAAATAAGATGGAAATACATGTTGTACTGAAGACAAGTAATTATCTTTTCCGAAAATCTTTTCCCCAAAATGCCACTTCCATTATTCTTTCCAAAAAAAAGTTCTACTATGCATTTGTCTTTTCAGTTTTTCATTCTTTCACTTGATTTTATTAGTTTTTCATCATAAGCCAGTCTTTTGTGGTATCAGATATAAAGTTCAGAAACCTGTTTACATTTAATTTTTTATCTTATTCTGCCTTGAATGAAAATCAAAGGTTATAGAAAGAAAGTTTCAATGACTTAATTTCATGTCAGAAATACAATTTGATTTCTTATTTAAAGTCTGCTACTAATAAGCGATACTCTGGTAGCTATTTACTTTTCACCAAAGTTAGCATTTTACTGCCCTGTACAGTCTGAGAGAATGAATATTCTCACTTCAGAAGGAGGTCTGGATCTCTTAGTCTGATATTTGACACCCTCCCTAAGTTAGCTTTAACCTTCCATCTTTATCTCCCAAACTCCTCTGCTGAATCCTTCACTGCAAGCTTCCTGCTATCCTTCACTGCAAGCTCCCTGCTCTGGCAAATTCCCAGATGTGCACGTGAAGGTTGACCAGATGGTGGATCAAACCTTCCATCCCTCTGCTCTGCAGGTACCACAAGCCATGTTTTCTAATCTAACTGCATACTTACATAAACATATTTGTTTTTGTATATTGTTGGTTGAATTGTGTTCCAAAAAAAGACATGTTCAAGTCCTAACTCCCTTGCCTGTGGGTGTGACCTGATTTGGAAATAGAATCTTAAACTGGATTAGGGTGGGTCTTAATCCAGGATGACTGTTGTCCTTATAAGAAGTGAGAACTGGACACACACAGATAGAGGAGAGAATGCAATGTGACGCCGAGGTAGCAAACACCACAGACTGCCAGAAAGCCACCACCCGAATCCAGGAGAGAGGCATGGAACAGATTCTTATCTATGGAATTCAAAGAAGCATGGGCCTACGAAACCTTGATCTTGGACTTCTGACCCCCAGAACCATGAAACAATAAATTTCTGTTGTTTTAAGCTACCCAGTTTGTGTTATTTTGTAATGGCAGCCCTAGGAAAATAAGACGCATAGTTTCCCCTTCTTAACCATGGTCATGTGTTTAGTCTCAATATAATAACAATTACCAAAAAGCAAATACTTTCAAAGTGAAAAAGATAAATGTGGAAGAGAAAATATTTTTCAGTTATAGATCAAAACTGTATTTGGAAACTATATCTAGTTGCATAATAATTAAATTCACATGAAATGTATCCATATATAACTTTTCCAACATTCTCAGGTATTTAAATTAAAAAATATTTATTTTAAAATTTAAAGAGTTTCATAGTTTCATAGTATTTAAATGGTTAGTTCAAATAAGCCAAAAAGTTCTGAATGCTACTTGGAAGTATATTTAAAACCAACCAAATTTCTTAGGTTTGCAAAACTGAACAAAAGAATTACCACTGAGCTGAAGGCGTATCAAGAGTGATGGTTCCAGAAGAATTAAACCATTTCAAAGTTGTACTTGGATCAGGATATGCAATGGGTCAGTTACAAAAATGCAACGCTTTGAAAACACATGCTGAACATTTGTTTTTCTGTTACACTAAATTGAATCTATTTTTTCAGACCCAAATTTTTCTTTAGAGAGAGGAATTAACTTATTTTATCCTCCCTAATATTGAGTTGGCTTTTCATAGAGAGTACATTATTTGATCTAAACTATGTCAATTGCTAACCTGATTCTTTTTACACTACTGGCAGGTTGTTTTGTCAGCCTTCTCATAGCCTTTAGTTCAATACCCATTGTCACATCCATGTCTCTTTCTATAATCGTTATGCCTCTTTTGCTTATGTTTTTCTCTCTTCAGTGAAGTATATAAAGTCAAAATGTGTTATGATTTGCAAATGTCTCCTTCATTGTGTGGAGCAATTGTTTTTTTTTGTTGTTGTTGTTGTTATCATATGACTATCATTTGTAACCAGTTTTGAAATTTCTGTGTTTTATAACTGGATAGTATGGCACAGATGGTTGGTATGGCAATCTGTCATTTGCTACTCACTAACGATGTAAATTGGATGACACAACAGCTTATCTGGGTGTCAGAGTCCTCCCCTGTACAACGGGGGGTATAATGGTTGCGTGAGCAGCCCCATATTAATAACCCCATATTAATAGTAATACTATGCTGCTTTTAAATTAATTATTGATGAATCTAAGTGGTCATTGAACATGAAATAGCTACACATTTGGTGAATCCATGAAAAGACAACCTATTATTTCTGTTCATACTAAAAATTAAATTAAATTATATGTGCCACTATTTTGCAGGTAAAGTTTTAGTTTCTAGGATAAAGTCTATTTAAAGAGGGCCATAATATACAGCCCTGATGCCTCACACTGCCTCAGCTGGTCTCCTCTTCTCATTTCTACTGTTTTGCTCCCTTCTTCTCAGTTACACCTTCTTATTTCCCATCTCTAGTCACCTTGAATATTGCTAAGCAACATTACTAAAAAATGGGCCTAACTGTGAGAGTTTCCTCCTCAAAAAATAAACGCCAACACAGTATACATTCCCAGGGGCCTCTAGATCAGCCTATGTTTTTGTTATTTGTTATTCCAGACTCTGGTTACTCTCCAAGTACTGAATTTTCTCTCCTCTGAGTCTTTGCTCACAATGACTCTCTTCCACCTGGAATGACCTCTTATTCCTACTAAAGTCTCAATTCAAAACCAGTTTTCCTTCTGTAATAACTCTTTCATATTCTAGTACAATATATGCCCCCCTCACCCCAGCTCTGTGTTCCAATAGTGCTGTGTACCTCTCCACTGTCCCACCCTCTTCTCTGGGTGTCATTATGTGGGTGCATGTGTTTGACTCTCCCACCAAGCAGTGAAACAGGTCCTAGCACACAGTAAGGGAAAGGCTTGGGAATGGCATCCAGTATTTTAATGGTCTTGGCAGATCATATCTTAAATAATGCACAGTGTGTTCATATCTGATTAAAGGGAAAACAACTGATTTGTACTTTCTAAGACCAAATCTAAGAATTTCTAAGATCAAATCTAAGACCCTGAATCTCTTACAAAGCCAACAGTATGCAAGGGCAACATGTGGACTGTAATTCTGAAAAAGCAAGAAAAGATATCTTTATACACCATGTCAGGGTATTGCCTGCTGTAGAGTGAAAATCCATAAACAGATTTTTTTTTTTTTTACTGCAAGTGAAAAAAATTAGAAGTTAGTAAGGTCACATTAAAAAATTAAAATAGATGCTCAGACCTGAGTTTCTAAGACCATTCTTCAGCAAAAGGAACCTGGGCTCCTTGGAGAAATGGCTGATTCTAGGACTGGGGCAGGAAATATAAAAAATGAGCCTGGAGCATCTTGTAGTGCCAGGAAAAAAAAAAAAAAAAAACTCACAATGATAGGAATATGCCAAAGAGACACAAGAAGCCAAATGAAAGAGTTCTCATTGGCCAAAGCTGGAGCAATTGGAACTACAAAAGGAAGTAGTATTGGATTATAACCCACAGTACAAAACAAATATCCATGAGTCCATACAAATATAAATAAATGATTGAATTTAAATAAAGGGGAGAGAATAGACAAATCTCCTGTGCTGAGGAATTCCAAATAATTTATGTGGGTACTCCATCCATGTGGTGCATTGAAGCTCTACATAGCCAAGAAAAACATATTCTCAAATCTAATCCATTCCTGTGGCTGTGAACCCATTGTAAGTAGAATCTTCTAATGAGTCTACTTCATTTAAGGTGTGACCCACCTCATTCAGGATGGGACTTAATCCTATTACCTGAGTCCTTTATAAACAGAATGCATGCATACACAGAGAGAAAGCCACGGAAGTGAAGCAAGAAGTTGAAATCAACAATACCCGAAAGAGAAGGGAGAGACCAGCAGATGCCGCTGTGTGCCCTGCCATGTGACAGAGGAGCCAAGGATCACCGGCAGTCAGTCTTCAGGAAGAAAGCATCACCTTGATGATGCCTTGATTTGGACATTTTCACAGCCTCAAAACTGTAAGCTTGTAAGCTTTTCCCATTGTTTAAGCCAAACCATTTCATGGTATTTGCTTTGAGCAGCCTAGGAAACAAAAACATTCCTCCAGGAGAAGAAGAGTAACCCTCCACTCCTTAAGTGTGGCCTACACATAGTGACTTTCTTCCAAAGGGTACAGTACGGAAAGGGGGAAAAAAGGAGAGTAACTTTACAATGGAGAAACCCAATATTTTAATTTCCTAGCTGCTAAAACAAATACCATACATGGCTTGGCTCTCGGTTTCAGACGCTAAAAGGCTTCCTTCTCCTGGGTCAGCATCTTCTGGCTGGCCTGCAATCTCTGGAGTTCCTAGTCTCTTCTATCACATGCCAATGCACATGGTGGTGTCTTCTTTCTCTTCTGGTTTCTGTTTACTTCCGGCTTCTTGCTTCTTCTGTGGCTTCTCTTTCTGTGTCCTTTGTTTAGAAGAACTTCAGCCATATGGAATTAAGGCCCCCCTTCATTCAGTTTGGGCATGACTTAACTAATAACATCTTTCAAGGTCCTGTTAACAAATGGTCCACACCCACAGGTTGGCACGTAGACATGCCTTTTGTGGGGGACATGATTCAATCCCTAACGGTTCACCTTCTGGACCCCATGCAAAATACATTCATTCCAACACAGCGTCTTAAAAACCTTAAGTCATTTCAGTAACAATGCTAAGTACAAAGTCTCATCAAAATTGGTTGTGGGTGTGGTCTGTTTGGGGCACAATTCCCCTCTGCCTGTGGACCTGTGAAACTCAGAGAACAAGTTATCTGCTTCTGGCATAGAATGGAGGGATAGGATAAACATTGCTATTCCAGAGGAGAGACATTGGAAGGAAAACAGGGTTCGTGGGTCCCAAACAAGTCCAAAACCCAGCAGGACAAACTCCATTAGATTTCAAGTTCTGAGTCATCCGTGAACTGAGTCTTATCCTCTGGGCCTGAAGGAGCGGCAGCCCCATCCCTCCCAAGCACTGGCACAGCAGCCATGCTCTCCAAGAACACTGGTGTGAAGGCCCCACCATCTCCACCCCCAGGCACGGCAGCACTCTCCCTGAACAATGGGGCACAAGGCCTGCCCCCTCCACGCTGGGGTAGATGGCCTGTCTTCCAAGTACAAGGGCAGATCCACCCATTTTCACACTCACGAGTGGGCCCACTCTCTTGGCCCCAGGAGGTCTTTTTGTTCCAGGCCTTTTCTCCCATGGTTCTGCCTTTGAAGTCATTCTTCCTGCAATGTGTCCCAAAAGGATTTGATCTCAGTGGGCCGTGGCTGACCTTGTAATGTGTGTATCCTGCATCCCTGAGACCTAGCTACCTCGGGACTTCTTCCTCCTTCAACAACTCAAGAATGATGGAGTTTGCAGGGAAGGCCTTTGTTTCTACTAGAAATTTCAAGTAATAGAAAAGAAGGAGAATGACTGTGAGAAAAGAAGGACAAATAGTTGGACTAAATAGATCAGGAGACCCTCTGACTCTGTGGCGAGGAAAGAGAAGTCTCCTTCTCCTCCCTGCTGGGTTCTAACTCCAGTCAGGGGTCCAAGTGGGCTGTACTTCCCAGTGGGTATAGGAGTGATCTAGATGGTGCCTAGGGTCTCTCACTCCAAGATTTCTCAGGGCAAAACCCAGGAATGAGAGTGGCAATAAGAAGACCTGACTTCCTCCTGATTGAGGTCTTTGTATTTAAACCTACAAGAAATGTCCACCCTCTTTTGACAGATCTTGGATACAGAAGGAGAGAAAGCCTTAAGGTCATTGTGCTCTTTGGGCATTGTAATTATGAGGGTATATTATAAGTACTACTTCTTACTTCAGAGAAAAATATAATATCCAAATAAATAAAAAATTAGTTGAAGAATGATAACTGTCATAGAAATGACTTTTATCTGCTTCAGGTAAATAATCTTCTTTGGTCTATCCAGATGGACCCTGTTTTGTATCATCATCATCTGATCAGACTGATACTGTTTTTAAAGAAAACAAATGCACTGCATATATAAATTTAGAATAACATAATATTTTCTTGAGGAATGGATAATTACTATGTGGTCTCCATTTTTCTGATAGTAAATTATGTACAAGTGAAGATTTTTAAGTGACTGAGTTGTGCATTCTTAAATGATTGATGAGATCATTCTAGAAATAACATGGTTTTTTTATGATTAGTGAAACATTTGCACAGTGTACAAGTTTGGTCTTTTTTCTTTCTTTCTTTTTTTTTTTTTTTTTTTTTTTTGCCCTTTCCCTTTTGTTATGGATAATGAACATTTTCAAAATGTTGAACTCCTTATACCTTGATGTGGTTAGTGAGACCCTTCCTGAAGGATGGTCCTGAATCACTGTCTATTTATTTATTTATCTCCAGCACCCCCATTTGAGCATCTTCCTTTCCTCTGCTCATTGACCTAGTTTTGGGAATACCAAAATCAGATATACTGATGAAAAACACTATGAATGAATAGTGAAGCCAGTGTTAGAATACAGGCCCTACATATACGAGCCCCCAGCTTTCGTTATCATCAGTTTCTTTAAATGCCTTACCCAGTATGGGATTAGTTACAGTATATTTTTTTAAAAAATTCAGTTTTATTGAGCTATATTCACAAGCCATACAATCATCCATGGTGTACAATCAGCTGTTCACAGTACCATCATATAGTTGTATATTTATCATCCCAATCTATTTTTGAACTTTTTCCTAACACCAGAAAGAATAAAAATAAGAATAAAAAATAAAAGTAAAAAAGAACACCCAAATTATTCCCCCCCCATCCCACCCTATTTTTCATTTAGTGTTTGTCCCCATTTTTCTACTCATCCATCCACACACTGGATAAAGGTATAGGTCATTTAGAAAGTCACCTGCTAAAATGCCAACAGTATCTTTAATAAAGTTATGTTTGATTGAATAAAAATGTGGCTGTAAAACTTTCACAATGAAATTTGATGGCAATTTAATTTTATAATGAATCCACTAATTTAGTATGACTAAATCTTCAATGAGGTCATAAGTTCATTTTTATGAAAATTCTTCTAATATGTCCAGAAATGCCCCACCTTAAGAACACAGATAGTCAAACCTTGGTTTTCTGGTGTCTAAGCATCTTATAATGGCCATAGAACTGTGAAGATTTTTCTGAGACAGGCTTCTACAAGCTCATCTACAAGGATTTCGGTCTCCCAAATGGTCATATGTGGAGTGGATGTCATCTACTATTTCTGCAACCCTAATGATCAGCATACGATCCTTGGTGTCTTTAATGGGAAACATAATACAGAAAAAATAATTTCAATGTTCAGCCAACACAAATTTATATGATCAACATAGGAAAAGAACATTTCCAGATCCTGGGCTAGATTATTTTTCTTTTAAGATGTGACAGATTTGTTGAACAAAGCTTACAAATCCCCTCCTTCCTCTCCATCCGCTGCTACTCCACCCAAAACACACACACACATAGGGTCAGGAGCCAGCCCCATTGACAGTTAACACACCCGTCGGCTCTTGGTCCACACAATTTTCTGAAGGAAATTGCCTATACTGAGTAGTCCTTTATTCTCAGTATACATTACATTACAAGCAACAGTGCTGAACTTTGCAATGCTTACAATGTTCCCTAGGAGTATATCAGTTGAGCAGGAGAAAAAAAAATCTGGAAGTTTATTATTTTTCCACCAATATATTTGACACCAGCTTTGGAGAACAAACAAAAGGCATACTGTCAAGCGGACAGACCTGGACAAAATGTTACTGTTTGTTCCTCATGAGCACAGAGGTATATTTAAGCAAAGAAAGACATTCCATCACTCTCCTGAGACTTCCTTCCTTCAGCTGAATTATACCAACAAGTTCACACCACCGTAGTTCAGGCTGTGTCGGAATTTAAAATGCAGACTTCTATTTGCCAATGCTTAAATACCATGGCTATAAAAATTCATATTAGGTTTGAAACTGGCTTTTAAGTATCATAGAACAAATGGGAGTTTATTGGAAAAAATGTGGGTACACATTAAATTGCAGTAGAAATATGAGAAAAGGGAATGTCCTTGTTCACCAGACTCTATACCTATACAATAAAGCCTCAAAGTCACCAGAAGTCACCTGGCTTTGGATTATGTTTCAAATCCAGGCTCGCTGACATTCATGAGACTTTTGGCAAACATGGGCCAAGTTTCGAGCAAGGCTGGGTAGAATACTTCTTTCATGTGGAGCCTGTGTGAAACTCAGTGGCTTTGGCTAGGTTTCACCTTGAGTTTCACATTCAAAGAATCCAAAGTTTCAAAGTAAAATTAAGGGGTGAAGAGAAATGGGTGGGAGAAATGGCTTGCTTAAGAATGGAATGGCCATCTACCGTCGTCCAAACCGATTTCATCCTAGTGCCATTTTGACTGCAACTGAACTTATACTACCTTTTAGCAATGCAAGTGCCCTTAGCACTGCCAGACGAAGGGTTCCCGGTGCTAAAGTGGGGGGGACTATGAGAAGACTCCCAAAAGCCTGGGAACATTAAAACACATGCTTAAAATAGCTGGAGGATCTAAAATGATGACTGTCCACAGAAATGGGATGATTAATACACCCCTTAAAAATGTAGATTTGCAGGGGAAAAATAGTAATTAAAAGTCCAGTTTTGGAAATTAAGCAATTAGACTGACCAGCTCTAGGTTTTCTTACTCTTAACCTGAATTCTTACACATCGAATTGCATCTCCTCCTAATCCAGAGAGAGCTCTCCAGAGCGTTTTCTGTAGCTCTACCCCTTTGAACACTTGTGCTGCCACTTGCTTCCTTCCTTCCTAGCAAGGTTCAGGGCACAGGGAGCAGATGGTATCAGCCTTTCAGGACCCAAAGTCCTTCACTAGGACTTAAACAGCCTCGTGACAGGGATAGGTTCATTTTATTCCTAACTCTCAGCACAACATGCAGGGACAGTTGGCCAAGGAGCATCAAACTCAGTATCTGGCTGAAGACAGAATTACTCTGTGCTCTGGGTAGCGAAGAAAAGGGCAAAAAACTTACATGCGCTGTAGACATGAACTTTCTATGAAATGAAGAGAACATTTAAACATTGACAATGCCTAGACAGTGCCACATTTTGCCTATTTTAAGAAATACTTTTTTTCCCTCCTCTTACTCCTCACCCAATAGAAGTTTCACTAGTATAACAGACTTTTGGCTACTGAGTTTTTCTCTTTAGATTTCCTTTTTAAATTAAATTTTCTTTTTTCTTCTGTTTCTTTTTTGCTACTCTGAAAATCACTGTTTATTTAAAATGCATGTTTTCTTTTAACATATGGTCTGTGAGACCAATGAACTTCTTTGGAAAAAAAGTCTTTGAATTCCAAGGCTTTCAGTGTTCAAGTTAGAAAATGCAATAGTTAGCCCCCCAGGCACACAGTAGTTTGGGGCAGCAGACCTCTCAAATGAGGGGCTGATAAAATCTCATTCTGTGCACTGCCATTTGCTGCTTGCTTTTAGACATCTGTTTGGTGTGGAACAGAGAGTTTTAAAGTCTATATGGTGAGAGAATCTTGCCAAAAAACAGTATTTTCCTTTCAGCTGTGTGTAACTGTAAGTAAAACTGAAGGATATATCAGCAAGGAAAACCAAAGCCCAGTAGATAATTTAAAGGAAATGCTATCAAAGCACTAAACCAAAAAAAAAAAAAAAAAAGAAAAAGAAAAAGAGAGAGAGACTTTTTACTGAACATAGTAAATACTCACAATCAAAGTAAATGCTGTGTTTGAAGTTAAAGTCCACAGATCAAAGTACTTTGCAAAATGTCAAGCAGAAGTGTAAGGAGGGGGAAAGAGGAGATGCAGAAAGCTAATGAAAATATCATATTGTCACATGAGAGAACGCTGTCAGCAAATGTAACTAGCAAAAGAAATTCAGCTCAGATAAGGAATTCTCAAAACGGAGTCACCTAAATTATGCTAGGAATATACCAAAAAGAAAGTGCTCTAATTCCAAAATAGCACAATGGTGATGAAAAAGAGAACAAAATATAATATAGCTATCTTGTCCTTAGAGAACAATTACTTATATATTTCCTTTACTCAGGTGGTTGTATCTTTTTATTTTTTTAAATGCCCTTAGAAGATTAAAAATAAGTAAGCAATTTCAATTCAGACACAATTGATGTCTGAAAAGCCCTCTCACTGCCCTGGCACTCGGGCTTCATTATAGCTGGGATCCGTTGCTCGGTCACAGTCACGTCTGTATGGCAGGTCAGTATTACGGAGAACTTTAAGCACAATTTAGTTACAGCCACAAAAAATCCACAGATGGTATTGCTATATTCTGGCATACAGTGTTCACCTGGAAATCAATGGCAGCCTCCCGTTTATTTTCGGCATAAATAAGTTATTTAAAAACGTGAGTCACGACTATACCATAAACCAATTAAATAATTGCAGCATAAAAGTCTTACCTACAAGCAGCTGAGTTCAACAGTTGCTCTAAACAGAGGAAGTAGGAGTCAGTGGCCTTTTACATGTAGAGATTGTTTATTTAGCCCTTTTTAAAAGGTCTTGAACTCCAAAGGTTTAAGATTAAGTCCAATCCAAGTGTCTGAAGGGAAAAAAGGCAAGAGAGAAGGCAAATAAGAGGGGGGAAAGAATCCCAGCTGCTGGGTGGTGCTACTGTTCTGAGAGCATTTGAGCTATTTCCAGCATTAACAGCAGCCGGACTTGTCTGCAAAGGGATAAAAATGCGGTGCCGGCCGAATTGCCTCCCCCGCCCCCCCCCCCCAGGAGTGGGGAGGGCACAAACCAGGAAACCCACAACAACTTGGTTCATTGTGCAAATATTCATTTAAATTTTGAGGAAAACTGCCAGCACTACTGGGAAGCAAAAAAAAAAAAAACAACTTTACTGGAATCTTAAAGAAACATAGTTCCTTGCCATAAGTTTCCAAAATGATTAACTGATTCATCCAAAAGAGGTATTATAGTTATACCTTATTGAGAGTGAAGACTTTTCTTCTAATATTTATTTGCTTGCTTATATGGATCTTAAAAATACTTTAGATTTCTCTGGTAGGTATGTCCACTGCCAGCCTATTCTTCTTAAGACTGAAGACTAATGGTTTGCTTCTAGCACTCAGCTAAATTTGCAGTTTCATCAACTATGCTATTTTTGAAAGCTACTAGGTTAAGCTGTTGACATTTCTTATCTGTTGGCAGAGCCTGGCTGCCACTCAGTGACATGATGCCGACAGACACTGATCCCCTGCTTCTGCCCCCAAAGGCCAAGGGAGAAATAACTCAGATTGGATCACCAACGATGTCCGGAAAACTGTGAGCTTTCATTTTGTTTCTACAATTAAAAACAAGGATCTAGAAGTTGAATTCATTCATTCATTCATTCATTCATTCAGCAAATATGTATTTGGCAAGCACGTCTGTCTCTAAGCTAGGCATTTTGAAAATAACAATAGTGAGCAAATTAAACAGAGTTGTTGCCCCTGGAGGTTTACAGCACAGAAACACAGCAAGAATAAAAAATGAAACAGATTTTTTTTACAAACCTTCACAACCCCATTTTCACAAGACAACACTGTTAAAAACATATCCCCTGGGATTGAGATTTTGCTCTACTCTGACTGCAGGAAGATAAGATGCGTCATCAAACCAATCCCTAACTTCCATTACTTCATTATGCCTTTGACAACACCACTAAGAAGGAAAATTAGTTACTTCCTACCAAGGAAACACTTAGTATTTTTGATAAAAGCATTCATTCCACATAGATAAAATCCCCGAATCACTTCAACGCCCTACTCTCCATAACAAAGAGAATGTTTAAAGCAGTTTGAAAGCATTGCTGAGAAGGGGAAACAAGATTCTCTGATCTTAATCCAATATAAAAACTGCCCTGAAATATTTTATAATTATATTTTGGAGGCTTGTTGTTAGGTGCTCATATGAAATCTAAATCTTTCTTTGCAATTACAGAAAGACACTGGAACTGAATATAGAAAATACTGAGTTATGCATTACATGTAAAAGGTTACGTGACTATTTCAAGAACCTCAGTAAAATAGTGAAATATTTTAGCCTAATACACCTTAAGTTAAAAACCATGCTTAACTCTGAAACACCCACCAAAATTTGTTTTTCTTATTCCTTTGCTTTGTTTTATTTGGAAATGTCTTGTTTGTTTGTTTGTTTTTTTAATAAAGTTAATTTTAAAATGGTAATTCTGCTCACAAAAATTGGAAAAGTCAAGCCTCAGATAGATAAATTTTTTAAAAATTGTTTTTATTTTTACCTCTTAGAATAATTTATAATAAGAAGGAAATACACTTTAAACTTGGCCATCCTTGAGAAACTATGTAGTTAACCAAACAACGATTAACTATTTGATTACTAAGTCAACCATTATTTTTAAATTCTAAACTGCCAGCTTTTCACATCATTCCAAAGGGGAAACCCATGGTCTCACATTTGCCTATTTCAGTCATATTCTGTCAAACTCTGCACTTGCAAGAACAGGTATGAGCCTAACATTTACCCCACTTAGGAGGAATCTTCTCCTGCCACGTGCCTCACTGAGGTCTCTTTTGTTTCCCCAGGATCCAGGACTGTCCAAGCAGCCTGTAAATAAGCCCTTTCACCAGATTTGATGTCCCAGAAGAGTGCAAGTTGGACTTTAAGCATACTTTAAATGGCTAAAGGATACTAAATTTTGACTTTTGCTACTTTCTCAACCCCTTTAACTTCTACATTATAAGCTATTGCTGTCTTAAGAATTGCACTCAGGGTCATAATTTTGTTAATACTCTTTTTTAAAAAAACAAATAAATTGATTCAAATTAACTGGGGAATGCTGCTATTGGAGTGGGCTTCTTATATTCCTGAAAGGCTAAATAGGGCTTTGGCACATATGTAAAACACATGCATCCCTGTATACAATGGAGATAATAACATTACCAGTCAACAGAGTTGCACTGGGGCTTAAATAATGTGTGTAAAATACTTAGCTGAGTAATGCCTGACACATACCAAGTACACGATAAATTTTAATGCTATTATCCCTGTTACAAGGCTAGAGCTTTGTTGTCCAATCAGATGGCTATATGTGGCTGTTGAACACTCACAATGTGCCTAGTCAGAACTGAGGGGTCATGCAAGTGTAAAATACATGCAATGGATTTCGAAGACAGTATGAAAAAGAAAGTGTAAACTATCACATTAATTTTTAAATATTGATTACATGTTAAAATGATAATATATTGAACATATTGAGTTAAATAAAACATTTTTTTAAATGCCAAAAAATGTTCAATGTTGCCCCATTTCTTTTAAATATGATTACTAGAAAATTTAATGTACATATATGGTTTGCATTACATTTATTTTGGACAGTTATGTAGGCCAAAGTTTCTCAAACTTAGGTGACATCAGTCACTGGAGGGTCTGTAAAAGCACAGGTTGCTGGGTCTCACCTCCAGGGTTTCTGATTCAGTAGGTCTGGGGAGTGAGTGGCCTGAAAAGAATTGCATTTCTAACAAGTTCCCAGGTGATGCTTGACCACACTTTGAGAATCACTAGTCTTGAGCCTTGCTCATTAAAATGTGGTCCATGGACCAACATTAATGGCATCACTTGGGATCCTGTTAGAAATGCAGAATCCTGAGGCCCCACCCAGAGCTACTGAATCAGCAGCTGCACTTGAACAAGCCTCCCAGGTTATGCATACACATGTTACAATTTCAGAGAAACTGATTTAGAGTAGTGTCTTTCAACTTAAAAAATACCAATACCCTGGACCTACCTATAGAGATTTTTATTTAATAGATCTGGAGGAGATCCAATCATCTGCCTAGCTAAAAGTGTCCCTAGGTGATTCTAATGTAAAAGCAAGAGTTGACAGTTTGATGGCAGTGAGGCAGAACTGAAACAAGGAACCAGGATCTGGAAACCAGACACACTCCTCCCAGTGAAGGGGAGATGCTTGGGTATCATCAGGCACTAGAAGGACAGGACGTGTGCAGGTGGTGGAGATGGTGCAAACAGTACAGCTAGGGCCGGTGAATAGGCATTGCAGCCAGCAGGGGGCGCGTGGCAGTGGGGACTTGGGTCCTGGCAGGTCTGACTCAAGGTCCCAGCTGCTCCAGGTTTGGGGTTCGGGGAAGACTGGCTAAAGCAGAGCACAGCCTTTGGTTTCAGAGGATCTAGAACACTAAGTAAATTCCCTGAGCAGAGACACAGGCTGCGAGGAATAACATAAGGAGTCTGGTGCAAGTTAAGGGTGGGACCAGCTGCCATGTTAACTTCTTCCTAAATTACCTGAGTTTCTTAAGCTCTCCCCAAGGACAGGATTGGTTTCACAGTCTAGAGCAGGGATAAACTTTCAGACAGAGGTGAAGAGGGAAATGATGGATGAAAATGTTGAAAGCCAGTGTAGTTACACATTTCCTTCTTTCCTTCCTTCATACACAACGACAAGTAAAACTGTTAAGAGCTTGGTACTGGTCTAATTAAAATAGACAGAGTTTAAAAAGACCTAACCCTCCCAGAGGGTATTTACCTACCACCAGAGGATTTTCTTAACCCAAATAACTCTCTAACGTTCAAACCCATGTTGGAGGTCGTGCATTTTGAAGGGAAAAGGTCTTCAATTACTCTGCACTGTGCCTTGGTCCCACCCTAAATAAGTGAGCACACCAGTCTTGTTTAATAACTCATCTGTGTGACCTTGCTAGTTTACCAAGTGACCCCTCAGTCTTTCAAGTGGTACCAGTGCCGTGCCCTCAAAGGGCTTCATAAAAACAAAGTCCTCACTCAAAGAGAGAATGTGGGCTGATGCTGGTATTATTTAAAACTCACTATTGTGTAGGCAAAGGCTTTCTGTAGCTTTACTTTTCTTGGTTGGTTATTTCAGAAAATTTAGGAGTGTGTTGCACATAAGAATAGAGTCTGGAGAAAGAGGATCTGGGTTTGAATCCTGACCCTGCTACTTATGTGTGACCTTGAGCTAGTTACCAACCTTTTTGTTACTAAGTAGCTCAAGGTTAGTACCTCAGTTTCCAGAATCTATCTAATTGGGTTGCTGTGAGGACTAAAATAATTATTTGAAAGGAATGTAGAAAAGCCTGGCTCATTGTAAATGCTAAATAATCAAAATATATTTGAATAACTGGGCAGATTTCCATATATAGCCAAATTGGGTAATTTTTTTTTTCCAGATACCATGATGATTTCCAGGGACTTTTTTGTGCATGATTTCTTGAACACGTGTATTTTGAGGGTTCCTTTGAGAGTTTTTCACAAATTTTTCCCTAGAGAACTCAGGATTCTCAATTGATTCCTCATCACTTCCTATTATTTAAGAGGATCTCAGAAGGAAGGAAGTGAGTATAGTTTTCCCAGGAATATTGTTTTCAAGGGTACATTTTTTTTTCCCTGAAGCCTTTTGAAAAGTGGGTTGCACTATAGATTTTTGAAGGCTTTCATGGCCCATGTCAACTCAGTAGCATTGTCTAATACTCCAGGAGAACAATGTGTCATTCTCTTTGTCAGTTATTTTAGTGCTTAGGGAGGGGCAGCAAAACTGAAATAGTGGCATGAGTTTCAAAGATGTATTGAAAGGGTGGCCAAGGTTTCAGAGTCTATAGAGATCAGATAATGTTGATTCACAGGGGATGGACCATTGAAGTCAGACTTGTGGGACACAAAATCAAGGCTAGATTATGTGTGGTAACAATTGTAAAATGTAACTGATTTCGCTTGTTGGCTTCAGCCCCTCAGCATGGTGAAGCATATATTACAAAAAGAACCATGCTTAGTACCATCATCCTTAGTAACCATCAGGTCATCTACAGAAACTTCCATATGTTGGGTCCTGAGCAATACAAAAATGCACTGTGTGGGGGCCTAAAGCCTGAAGGGCTGAGTGACTTCAGACCAGGCATGCAAACCCTCAAGGTTTGTGTCTGAAATGTAGGCAGAGGATTTGGACTAGACACCTCTGTCTAACTCCAAAACCTATGATTTTGCTTGGGATCAGGTAAATTACATTTGCCAATCCCCTATATTTTACTCCTACTGGTGTAATTATTCAAAAGTTGTTAAATCATACACCCCATTATTTATTTAACCTGGTTATTGAAGCTGAGCAAATGATTTTTAGAAGATGATTTGTCATCACATACCATTATGCAACCTGGGGACTTGGCTTTACCAAGTATGGAGAAAATGTTAATGAGAGGTTAAAGAACTATTATCAAATGCAAGAGATCACATAGGAAGTAACTTTTTGAAACCTTTGGTAAAACTCGATTTTTCAGTTACAGGTAAACTTTATTATTTTTAATTTTATTGCCTGAATTGCAATATGTGTTTAAGAAGTAGTTCTGCTATTTACACAATCATGACTTATCTTCCTTGCTATATATATTCTGTTTGAAATTGAGCATATGCAACAGTTGCTAAATATAGTATAAAAATTAAGATAAGGCTTTTATGTGTGGCCTGCATGATTCAGTGTCTGCTTGTGTCTCCCCCACACTCCTGCCAGCTCTGTGTCTTCAGCTCCACTGCCTTATCTCAGTTCCTCAAGGCCTTTGCACATGATTGTCCCCTGCCTGGAACACCTTCCTTGCTCAGCAGTTAGTGCTGCCCACATCCTTCAGCTCTCAGATTAAGTGTCCCTTTCTCAGGATGGACTTTCCTGATCCACCAGCATGAGTCAAGGTTTTGGATTTTTATCTCTTGAAGAATCACATTCCTCGTTCTCCTCAGAGTCAAAGCCAGTTGTATATATCTGAGTGATTGATCAATGTATTTCTCCTCCACTGTCCTATAAACTCCTGTTTGCTCCTTGCATTGAATTCTTGGCATCTAGCCCAGTGCCAAGCACATAATAGTCACTCAATGTGTTTTCGTTGAACACAAAAGCAATAAAATAAGTTCTGCAGAAGACATTAAGGAACACACAATGACATTTTTGTTTCATATTTACCTGAACCACTAAAATAAATATTATTATACAAAGTAAAATATAAAAACAATATCATCTAATTTAGCAACTGTTTCTAATCAAGAGGATTCTCAGAAATACATTGTTTTGTAGCTACATATCTGGTTTAAAAGCTGTGTCAAGAGGAAGATGCCACTTGCTTTTTCCTCACGATATAACATATTGTTATCTTAACAAAAATTTGCGTTTGTCTTCTAAAATAGGTTTAAAATAAACCAAGTTACCTGTACTCATGAATCATATCCCCAGACCTTTTGAAGAACCATGTGATACTCTACTGGGGTGTATCAATCACTGAGGTGAGGTTACCAATATAAATTTCCTCTGATATGAGTTGTGGTCTATATATTGCTAGACAGTTAGACCACCTGGGTCTCTCCACGCCATGTCTGATGTTGTTTCTAAGGTTGCACATGCACAGACAGACAGAAGCACAAAGCATAACACCAATGACACAACCTGGTCAGGTCCCTGTCATTCCTGTGGCATGACAGCCATTCTTACGTTCATACCGTGTGTTGGTTATAAACATACAATGAATTACTAGCCACTGACTGAGAAGCTGGGAGATTTGCAATCTTGTTTTCTGGCAAGAGGCCAAGTAAATCTCCACAGGAGAGTTTTATGTGTGGCCTTCAGAGCAGGAGTCAGCGTCTGGGGTGTGGGTCTCTTCCATGCTGACCCGGAAGGAGCTGTTTAGCCTTCTCTTCTACAATGTGGGCAGAGGAATGCTTGTTATATGCTAAAGAATGTTAGAAGATGTACTGTTGTGTACATCCTCTGTGTAAACTTTTAGAACACTCTGAAATCACCAAGGCAAAGTATGAAGAATACCCTTTCTGAGGCATTCAAAAAGTGAACCAATTAACCCTAAATCCATGATCCATTAACATAATTCCTGGGCCTACAATAGTTAACTTTGCAAGGATCATCACATATGTATATAATACACAAAATGCTAGACAAATGTCCTTGGATCTCATGGAGATGAAGGATGATTGAAAAACAATAAAGAATAGTTGACTGGTATTCAAGGGTTAGAAGGAACTATAAATTTCATTATATCAAGTACCTAAGGAAAACTAAATAAATAAAGGTTGAAAAGACAAACCTTCAGAGATCCGCCATATTAATATTTTCTGTGTTGTCTGTCCTCTAACCCAGACCTTCCCTACCCCTTTGTGTGGCCCATTGGTGTGCTGTGAGTGGGTGACAGGTGCTGAGGCCCTAATTTCTCAGGTGGCCAGGTGAAGTCAGGTGGAGCCTAGGGCAGCTGGAACACTGCATGGGTCACCTGTGGCTATTAGCAACCTCTCTTGATTACCTCAGTGTGCCTACAAAAAGTCTCACTCTTCCGTATACCATGATATAAGAAGTGTGGGGGCAAGGCTGTAACCAGCAACCTCAATCTACTAAAAAAAGCAACAATAATCTTTATAATTATCCATATACTCTTTAATGTTTTTTGTTGCTTCTTCTATGTGGTGTCACAAGGTTTTTATGGTTTTTCAGGTATAAATTTCATGAGCAGGAATGGCATTTCCTGCTAAATATTCCTCTTCAAAAATATTAACACAGTAGTTGATTCTGTACTGCACTTCTAGTGAAGAAGATGAAAATGTGACCCAGGATCTAAAGTGCAAAAGGACAGGTATCCTCCTCGTCTTACCTTCATAATCCTCATCACCACCATCAGCTTCTAAAAGCCTTTTCTGAATTATTCTCTCTATAGAAACTCCTCTCTCTGATATCAAGTTGGTTCTTTCTGATATCAAGTTGGTTCTTTCCAAGAACCCCATACTCCAAGTATGGTTGTAATTCAACAATGGACAAACAATCCAAGTAGACTTAGAGAAAACCTTATGTCAGTGACTTCTATTTACTTTCTTTGGGCTTCCATGGCCCCTACCCATAGATATTTGGAGACAGTACATAAGAATACTTTGGGAGGGGAGGGAGCAAAGAAATATTGACTCATTGGCTCAAATAAATAAATGTTGCCACCACAGGTAATGTGTGTTCTGACCCACATAGTTGACTTCTCTATACAAAATATTTGTATCTGCCCATTTTCATGTTAACAGGCATTAAAAAGCAATATGCTTCAGTATTTCACTTTCTTGTTTTCATGGTGCTATCCGTTGACTTCTCTCGGTTACTATAAAATGGGCAAACACTATATCTTGCAATGTTAGAAAGGTGAGGAAGGGAAAGCAGGAACAAGAAAGGAGTTATGGGAGAGGTATGTTATAAATGTCAAGAAATGAATTATGACATATCAATTGTACAAAAAAACCAAAAGAAGCTTGGGGCTGGACAAGCCCTGGACTGATCACGAGAGGAAGCTGTGAGAAGGTCTGTGCTGCTGAAGTAATGAGTATTTTGTGATCAGGCAGGGATGGGGAGTTGACCCCTAAGGCAGAGTAAATGTTCACATTTCCACCTTTTAGCAAGTGCCTCCTTTCCTTAGGTTTTATGTCTGAGGATCACTTTTGATCAAAGAGGTTTCTTATTTTACAACCAAGTCACTGTGTCCACACTCATTTCTCTTTGAAAGAAATAACAAATTATATAACATAGTGGAGGCAGACACTGCTTTTGGCTTTCTTCCTTACTAAAAGAATCCTGATGATATGCCTAATTAAAAACATTTACCTTTCGAGACTCCCTTACAGTTAGTTCTGGTCAGTATGATATATGGTGTCTTCTCTATAGATTACTGACCAGAGATCTTCACATACAATGTAAAAACATGACACCTCTTGATAAGAAGGCTTTTTCACCCTCTGCCTTTTAACCTTGGACTGCTCCCCTTATTCCTGAGTGAACTGTGATGCCAGTCCGGGAGGCACATGAGGAGGGAGAGATGTCAGAGCTGGACCCACCCTGGACCTTTTATTTGAGGCAAACCAACCTCTCACCTGGTTAAATGGCTGTAGAGCTGGACACACTCCTAACTATCTCGATCATCTAAGAACAGCTTTATTTCATTAAGGTTGCCTGAAACAGAGCAGTAGAATATTAGGCCTACCCTTAAGCTATTGTGTGAAAAAATAGTTTCAGAAATTTTGAAAGAACTTCTGGACATCAACAACGATCCCTTACAACAGTTGTGCCATTCAGTTTCAGGCCCATTACCATTTCCTAATGGAGCGAAAATTGCCACACAAAAAATAGAGCCAGTATGCCCAAAGCCCTAGGAGCTGAGTCATTTGAATATTTGAATACTCTTTGTTCTAAATATAGTAAAGCAGTTGGCTCTTTTTTTTGAAAACTAACATATAATGATCAGTGACATAAACAGAAATAAGAACACAGCAATAATCTACAGGAAATACAAAACAGGAACCCATTGTTTATCCTGTTCTTGGTGTACACTGCCAGATCATTGTTCAGAAAAGTTTGTACAGGGTCACTTCAATGCACTTTACAGAACTTTTAAAATCTGAAGTGAATGATGCAATTTGTCCTTGTTACAGAAAAAGCGATTTTCAAAAGACTAGTCAAGGCTAGTGGTGCTTGGCTTTGAATATTTTTTAAGACCTTTAAGATTTCTACTTATTATTTTTTAAAATGGTGACTGCTATCAGTCATTATTTAGGCAAAGTATACTGGGTTAGGTAGATCATAATTTTCCAGAACTAAACAAAATTTACGACACCCACGCATTGTAGAAATTATTTTAAGTGACTGTGTCTCATGGTTTACAATAAAGTACCATAAACTGAAGAAATGAATATGTCATAACATATTCGATTTTACAACAGGCATAGATCTGTTTTTCTGTCCATTTTTGCCAAGAATTGTGTTACAGCACAGCGAGTGAGAGCGTGGGTTCTGGAGTCTTATAGCTACTACCTAATTAATCTGCTTCCACCACTTCCAACCGGTGTGGCTACTCCAATGTCCTTGTGCTTCAGTTCTCTTATCAACAAAGTAAGAATCACAGCAGTATTTAACTCACATGATTGTTGTACCATTAAATGAGTTACTGCATGCAAAGCTCGTGAAATGACGCCTGATACACAGTAGGCACTCCAAAAATGGTGGTGGTGGTTGTCATCGTTATCTTAACGATGTGCAACACCATGTAGTTAAAAGCATGGGTGGGTGTTGGGGATTAATAATCCTGAGTTAAATTTCTGGTTCTACTCCTTATTAGCTCCTTGATTTGGGCTTCCTCTCTGAGCCTCAGTTCCCTTATCTGAAAAATGGGGACGTCATTAATTACCTCGGAGCATTTACAAAGGGGACTGAAGAAGACAATGCATGTAAAACCAAACCCGGCAAACAATAATCATTAGATAATAACTATAAAAAATAACATAGAAAAGATAAATGATTTGCAAATATTTGAATTGATCTCTGCAAATATATGCACTTTTACTCTGCTAATGGGGTGACTGAAATGGATCCAACACACCAGGATGTTGAATGTAATTTCCTTATAATTTATTTCAGGTAGCTTACGTGGAGAGTTCTTTTCTTCTTTTTTAATTTCAAACAAGAATTCATGGAGTTGCCAAACAACTGAATTAAGAAAATTCTCATCTCAGCTAATGACTTTGTCCTGTGGTTGCCATAATAATCTCTTTAAAGAAGCAACATCATCATTGTATTTGGTGAATAGGAGGAGAAAAGGAAAGATACTGGCATTAAAAGGAATAATCCAGAAAAGGCAGAAATGAATTGACTTTGTAAAGCCCTGGAAGGGTTTACAATTCCCTTAGCAGGTGGGTCGACCAGAGTTATAATCCTATCCGTCTTGTTACAAAACAAACACACATGAACATATCAGTTGAGTAAAATTAAAATGAGTGAAAATTGAAGTATAAGTTTCCTTCATAGAATAGCAGTGACCACATTGCAAGTAAAATGAGTCAAAGCTCTGGAATCAAGCAGAGCTGACCTCAGGCTCGGCCTGAGCTTCCCCAGTGGCTCACTTGGTGACTGTGGGCAAATTCCTTAATCTCTTTGAGCTTCCTTTTCCTTATCTATCAAATGCAGACAATACCACCTACCTTGTTGGGAGCCTTTTGTGAGAATTAAGTGAGACTGTGTGAAAAGCAGTTGTACGTAGTCACGCACCTTTGCAGAACAGGGATTTGCTATCTCAGCATTGCTGTTTGTCTCTCCTTTTCCTCCTAGACTGCAGGTTGAGTCTAGCTGAGGACAGGACCTTCTTTAAACATAAGTACAGCCAGTTCCTAGCACAGTGTCTGGCCCCTAGAATATACTCAGTGACTATTTGCTGAATGAAGCAAGGCAGTAATATCCTGAATGGTAAACTAAGCCAACAACAATAATGAACGGAAGGCGCAATTTAAGTGAAAATAGCTGAGACAAACAAAACGGATGTACATGGGAACAGATTTAGGTAAAACTGCTATACATGGGATTGAACTGATATACATGGGATGTACATGGGATTGAACTGATGTACATGGGATTGAAATGATGTACATGGGAATAGATTCATGTAAAAAGTAAATACCAGACAACATTTTCCTCACACAATGTGTTTAGAAGAGAGACGAGCTGTAAGGGACAGAGTAAGGTTGTGACATTGGTTATTGTGCAAACTGAGGGGATTATAAATAGCATCTGTAAACAGGGCTATTTCTATATATCACCTATATTTCTTTCTTTGTATAAAGATATAAATGGTCTTAGGTCTGTGATTTCTGTGAGTTCTACCCAATTTCTTCTTTAATTTGCAAGAGTTTTCATGTAAAACTCGGACACCCACCTTCTGTCTCCGTAACAACTCTGGGTAAGTGTTTCCACTCTGGGAACTGCAGGTTATACGCTGAATCCACTGACGCTGATCCTACATGGACAGGCCTCCCATATTGTTCCTACCCCACGTCTGACTACAGACCACTTCTTGGATACGACAGATTCTGGAGGCTTTTAGGACTAGTTTTGGTCCCATATTTCTGACCTTTCCTTCAACCGTAAATCATAGCTGGAAGGAATGTTACAAACTTATGTTTTGGACAATGAGATGCAGAGCACTGCTTTATAGGAAAGCCATTCCTAGGATCCTGGTCCAAGAAACGCTGCCACAGTGGGGGAATGGGAGCATAAAGAGCACTCTTATCCCATGTCCAGATCTGACATGGGATCCGAGTTCCTGGCTGGTCCCGCCAGTCTGCATCCAGCACCGACTGCTGTGTTCTTTGCCTGTGAGCAGCTTTGATCAGGGCTTGTTATTCAAACCTCTGATGAACTAAATTAGTGGAGAATGCTACTCCAAATAGTGGACTCATTCAAGTATCAGGTAATAGCTTCAACTGCAAGAAAAAGAGGCTTTTAGAGAAAAGAAAATAGACATGAAGAATAGCAGAGAAGATGAGGTTTGCAATAATTTTAGTGAGAAGGGATTGAGCAAGAGAAAGAAATTAATGGATTATACTACACAGTGAAAAATAAATATCTGGAGAGTCAAAGTTCAAAATTAGGCACATTGTAGTTGAGGCATAACCAGACACTCAAGCAGAGTAACGTGAACTGGGAATCAATCAATTATCAAAGGAGAATAATAACATTTATGATAATTAGACAAATTACTTGATAAATGAGATAATTCACTGAGAAGGTTCTTTTATTATTGCAGGGTGTGCTTAGCAAAACTCTTCTGAAAAATAGAAATGTGCAGTTGAGTTCAACAAGGACATACTTACTTGGCTAATTTTATAATTATACCCTGTCATAAATCCTACAGATACAGACGACCAGGACTAAATTCAGGTCACCTTTGGGTTTGCACATCAATGTTGGGTAAGAGAAGAAGGACTTGGAAGGGTCTTCACAAATCATGCCCATCGCTTGTGGCCAAGCCTGAACTATAAATTGTAGCAGTTCTACCCTTCTGAAACTCGAACTCTTGTGTTTGTGTTACTGGTAAGATCTATCCGCTTGGCCTCTTTTAAAAAGACTTGCACCCATTTGAGACTCCAGAATGGACTTCTGCACTACATTCTATTTTGGGTAACTGCAAAGGTGCTGGAAATTTCAAATAGTAACAAACACCACAACCTACAAATTCAAGAACACGAGCTGATGAATATGTGATTCCTGGGTTTCAGAGCAAGTGCCGGCTGTGGAGGTGCTTCCAATTTATTCCATAGGGTGTTTAACTTACACAGCAAAACCAAGGTAGGACCTCTTTGTTGTTCTGTTTTTGACTCTTCTAGTTAACAGAATGTTGGTCTTTTTATTTTATCCTCAAGTTATCAGTCTGCGGTCTATTTTTAAAACTTACTTCTGTGCAGCATTCAGGTAAAATCTCTCATTGGATACTTCCATTGAGAAGCCTTCTACTCTCAACCATCCCTGTGGAAAACGCCTCATTATCTTGCACCCTAGCTCTTCTTATCGATTTGAATTAAATACAAAATTCCATGAAATCTTCAGGTTTTATGCAGGAATTGTGCAAAGTAAAGGCACAGCAATATTTATAATGTTCTATATCTTCGTCTCTTTATTTTTAAAAAGATACATTTTGTATGATTCCTTTGGAATATACCAATTTCTTACAACAGAATCACTTAAAAGAGACATAATGATTAAATGTCTTGATTTTTAATGCGATGTTTCTTTAAACTCCTAAGTACTAAGAGTTTTGAAAAACATAGTAGGTGAAGAATTGTTAGGTAATTCTGCTAATATTCTTACTTCTCAACCGTCTTCTCCCTCTCTCAGTGCATTTGGAGATTAGTTGTGAACTCGAAGGTACTCCCCACATATAAATACATATATACATCCAAATAAATGTGAGCAGTTCCACCATGTGCTGTGTTGGTCATTTCTGTTTCCTTGAGGAAGACTATATCTTCAGTGGTTAAAAGGTTTATGAACAGGACTTGCTCATTTCTAGGCTAGTGAAACCTGGCTCAAGTTTCACTGATTTAGAAGAGGGAGGAGATTTGGGGTTTATTTCTTACTGCTTATCTTCACTCACCGCTTCAGTGGTTATGTTAACTTTGTCCTGAGAGGAGCTTGAGATAGGGTAAGATGTAAAACACAAAAATAATGAAGTAAGTAAATCACTCTATAAACGCACACTGATTCGTGTCCACATTCACACACAAAGCTGCAGTTATTATTAAAACATTCCCAGTTCTCACTTACATGAAAGCCAGTGTGGCTTTACAAGTAAAATAAATGTATCTTTGCCATTTCATCTGTTGGATGTGTACTAATAGCTTCTCCAAAACGATAAAGGCTATAAACTGCAGGGATTATTACAAGACACCTGAATAGCTGGGTGACTCTTAAATTGGAATTGCTTCCACATCAAAAGAGCCAAGAACTCTATCTGCTCATATTTTACTCCATTTATTTGCACAGCCAGTCACATTTACAGATAGTGTCCTCATGGAAAGAAATGTTAACATTCCTTTCAAATATTAACATTAAGTATGCTAGCTTCCTTATTCTTACAATATTCCCTCCGGTTGATGAAAAGTATCTCTCATTTCACAGGTAAACTCTAACAATATGTTTATCATTTAGCAACTGACTTTACTAACTTAGAGCACAACTCGATTTCCCACTAACATTTTCCTGAAATGAGCCACTTTTGTAACTCAGCATTGGCACTGTACCACTGAAACTGCTTTCCTCACCGACATCACATGAATGGAAAGAAGAAAGGATTTTGGTTTTTGGTTATAAATATTCCATAGTGTCTGTCCTCTGACAAATTTGAACACTGAGTTAAAAACCATGAGCATGGGAGAAAGTCACAAAGCATGTCAATGTGCTGTGAAGACCATAGCAATGTGTTGCTTGTAAAGATGGCAATTAGAATGGCCTTTTTCATAAACAACTTCAAAGTTTCTTCTAAATAGATAAATTTGAAATGTATGTTCATTTTCATACATCTTATAAACTACATCTATTTAAAATAGAATGATCCTACTTTTGCCATATATCACATTTTACTCTCATACAATGGTATGAATTATTTCACCACCTACATAAGAGCAAACCGTGGAAATATATTTATGAATACAGTAAATGTTTAAGAACAAACTTTTTCATAGAATTCATTTCATATGACCATATATTTTGCTTACATATACAAGAATTGGGCAATTCAGCTTCAGATACAAAGTGTAAATAAGCCTTGATAGTGTAAGTCCATGAGGGCAGGGCCTTCTGTTTCATTCATAAAATAGTGTCTAACTCAAAGGAAAAGCTTACTTCATGCCAATGAAAAGTGAGTGATGGAATAATGGATGAATGAAGCCAAACCAGGTTATGTATATTGAAGAGTGAATGCCTTGAGGATGACCTTTTGAATTGTTTTTTCTTATTTTAAATGCCTTGAGTGAGCTCTTTCACCTAGCATGTTGAGGTTTATCTTTGAAATGGAAGTAACCATAAACAGTGTTTTCCCCTAAAAGTACACACAGTCAGAATGATCATTTTCTTCTTTATATCAGAGTTCTATGGTCAACAAAGGGGAATTGTTCAGTATTGTATATAAGCTACAGACTAAAAGACTCTGGATTCTTTTTGAACCCTGAATGCACTGTATTTGGTTCCAAAATAGAACTAATCATTCTTAATCCAGAAGTTAAACTATAGTAGCAAAATATATAGGCCCACTGACATTGAGCACAGAAAATCTAGTTAGCAGTGATCAGTGTTATTACCTTCCAAATAATTTCCCAAATTAAAGTGGATGCAAATTTTTAGAATAAAAGAGAACTGACACATATTTATATTCAGACTCAAAGTTTTTTTCTCCCAAATACCTATTGCTTAGCATCATAGCATCATAATTAGTTGTCTAAACATGATTTCTCCTATGCAAATTTCCTTTTCGTAATTTCAAGTAGATTCAGAAAATATGAATAGGTAAAAGGAAGAAAATAAAAACCATCCACAATCTTACCACAAAAAAATAATCACTTTGACATTCTAGATTTTGGTTTTTTTCTCCTTCCCTCTTTTTATTATTGTGCCATTTCTGGCCTTTGGGAATAAAGAAACTTGTTCACTTATAAAGAAATATTTCTGTAAGTCCACAGCAAAAACAGAGAGAAAATGATAAAATGAGTATCACAACATTTTCTTTTGGTTGATCTATAGTTCCCACAAATAGGCGTCTAGAAAAACTTTGGGCGTGCAGGGTTTGGAATTTGGCAAGCACAAATTTGAATCCTACCTTCCCCACTTGTGTGACCCCATTCAAGTTGTTTAGCTTCTCTGAGCCTGTTTCCTCTTCTGTAAAATAAGGATAATACCCTCATCAGAGTGTTTTTGTGAATAGTCAATAAGAGGTATTTAAAGAATTTGGCTCACTGCCTGAGGCAGTATGAATTCAATGAATGGCAGCCATTATTATTATTTATAAGAATACTTACTGTTATTTTTACATTCTTAAATAACCTTGCAGATTAAAAAGCTCCAGCCCATGTGACATGAAGGCTAATTTTAGATTAGCCCAAGAAAAACATAATTAAGCAGGTACATCTTTTGGAAACAGAGCACATAAATAGATTCTTAAACTAGTATTTTAGGATTGTAGAATTAATTAAAATTCTTCATTAGCATAGTTAATGGCAGGTTGGCTGTTCTTAGCAATCAGAATCTTTAAAAACAGTGATGTCCCACATTGTGTCTTAACATTGTTTTTGCAATTAATACTCAGTGCACTTTACCACCAGGAGATTAGTTTGCCTTCATGCAATATGATCTAGTCAGGACCGGAAGATACAGAAGAGTATCATTATACTCCCTTAGAAGTTTCTATGAGTTTTAAGTTAAACTTCAACAGTTTAAGAACATTGTGATTGTTGAAAGTCTGGTGGGTTTTATATAAAGAAGCTTTTTATTTAATTATTTAGAAATTTGGGGAAATTCTTTTTATTTATTTTATTATTTTGCTTTGGGTCCAGTTATTATATTAAGACTCTAGGAGATCTCCATTTTTCTTTCCTTCCAAAAGATTTTTATTAATGATATAGTGATCATTTATTAAGAGCTGGTTGTGCCAGGCAATGTACTACGTACTTCACATGCATTAGGTCATTAAATCGAACTAACAGTCCTTTGAGGTAGTCATCATATCGTCAGTTTTCAGATGCAGAATCAGTGGTTCAAAGATGCTAAGTCACATGCCTGCCCACAACTAGACTCTCACCCTGCAGTCTCCTGCCCTGCCTGCTCATGCAAAACTGGAGGAAACTTTTCTTTGACAAGGCACATACCAGGGAAAAGTCACTTATGGGATATCATAAAGTTAAAAAAAAATTTATATTTTCTTTATTGAAAAGAAAAAAATACCCTATTTTATACATTGCCTTTTAAAACTAAACAGCTAAGAACAGGTAGCATCAAATTGTTTACTAAGTACAATAAGGGGAATTTCAAAGTGTAGTTTGGATTTTCACCATAATGAAGCAAAGAAAATGACATTGGGCTGAGGAGATAGGACAGGGGAAGGGAAGTGTGAGAAAGAAGGAGGGAGTGGAAAAAAAACAGACCAGAGCCAAGGGGGGCTCACTAACATTTATGAGTCATCTCCAAGGCAATCTTCTGCTCGGTGCTGATCAATGGGGCAGTTCCCTATTTTCATATATCAAGCGCTACAGGAAAAGTCTGAAATGGAACATCAGATTTTACATCTTTAAGTTGGGGGTGGGATGGGGGAGCAGGGAGTCCCATTCACAGAAACCACAGATACAAAAATCCAAATATAGTGTATCTTCAAGCATTAGCCTGGGTCTCGAGCTGCAGATGCTTTGCCTGCTCCAAACTCTCCAGCTATCCTGCTTAGACCAGGGGGGTTGAGGCTGTCTTCTCTTGGCCCAACACTCCCCCTGCCCCAGCCAATTTTTAGACTTCTGGGGAGGAAACACTGGTACCTTGGGAGGGTATGGGGAGAGGATTTTCTAGAAGCTAAAATGCTAATGAGGAGCTGCCAGATCCCTGCCAGTCTGGGGACTCTGCGGTCCCCCCTGACATGATGCAGTGGTTGGGGGGTCATGGTGTTCTGTCCTGAGTGGGGTGGGAGGGAGGGGGATAGTAGGATTCCCCACCCCAAGTGCTCCAGATTAGCAAATAGTGGCCTTTTCCTCCAGCCATGAGGATACCCCAGAGTAGCTCAAAATCATTAACCACTTTCTGAAATAAACAGTTCCAATTCACAAAGGCAAAAGTGTTCACAAATAATGCATGAAAGTGCAAGTTGGGGTCTGCAGGGCTGCCTTCCTGAGCCGCCCTGCCCTCAGAAGGGCGTGAGGTTGGATTTAATTCTCTGCTGTGTCATCTTGAAATTCTCAATAATTTTTGAACAACGGGTCTTGCATTTTCACTTTGCACTGGGGCCTGCAAATTATATAGCCGGTCCTGGTTGAATAAATTTCAACGCACATAGTCAAAGTCTCCCTGAATTTCCGAGTCTCCAATCTCACTTTCCATTTTCTCAAAAGACAGCAGATAGAGGTCAATAGGGACAGTTTCCTCGATTCCTTCCTCCTTCTCGCCGTGGAACAAGCTCTCTTTACACTCTCCACTCTCCTTGCATATGCTGCCTCTCTTCTATGTCTTCAGAGAATAATTTTATTCTATGACTCTCAAATAGATACTTCCCACAATGACTCTGAGCTGGGCTGACCAGCATGGCAGTGGCCAGACATGTGTGGCTGCTGAGCACTTGAAATGCAGCTAGTCCAAATTGAGATATGCTGTAAATGTCAATACACAGTGGATACGAAAAAAGAATGTAAAACAAGCCACCACTATTTTCTTATATTCATTATTTGTTGAAATCATAATATTTTGGATATGCTGGGTTAAGTGAAATACATGATAAAATTTGAAGTCATCTGTTTCTTTTTACTTTTTTAGTGTGGCTACTAGAAAATCTAAAATCATATATGTGGTTTGCATTTGTAACTCACATTATATATCTATTGCACATGACTAGATTTTTAGTCTAGACCTTTTTTTTTAAGGGGGCTGTGATGGAGTGTTTGTTTATTTTCTTTATTTTGTAATGTTACACCATAAAACATTTTAATGCATTGCTTATGCAAATGTTATACAATTGAATACAATTATACATGCTAATATATAGAGAGTAGTAGGGGGGAGTTCCTAAGTTATATTTGTCTTTAGAATTGTCTAGAAAGTTTTAGGGATGTGTTTATTTATTTTTTAATGCAGTTTTTTTTTTTGTGATATATTCACACACCATACAAACCGTCCAAAGTATACGATCACTAGATCACAGTATCATCACATAGTTGTGCCTTAGACCAGTTTTTAAACTGTGCTTTGAACCACTCCACCTGGACTTTCTACTTGCATTTCAATGTCAAAATGTCCCAAACCAATTTCACTGTCTCCCCCAAACATGTTCTTTCCAGATCTCATTTGCCCAAGCCAGAGACTTGGTAATCAAACCATACTCCCAGCCCCCTATCTACAATAGGATACTAAATACAATTGATTCTATCTCCATAACCTTTCCCAATTCTAGTACTTTCTCTCCAGAACTATTGTCCCAACCTGGCCAAGGCTTTCAACCTTTCTGCCTGGGTTAGTGCACTATCCTTCCATGTGAAATCTTTGACGTCAGTCTCACCCCATTTCAGAGCAGTGGTTTTGTAATGGAAATCTTATTACCTCACTTTACTGCTAAAAATCATTCAGTGTCTTCCCACCTAACTTAGTATAAAACAATTGCACCACCATCTGGCACTAGTCCATTTTCTATCTCTCCATGTCATGCACCCTGCATTCCAACCATACCAAACGACTTCCAGTCCCCAGAACATGTCCTACCACGCCCTTGGGCTTTAGCACATACTGTTCCCCAGTCACCGTGTCACCACACCATTCCAAGCACATTCCAAGGCAAACTACCACATATTCTTTAGGCCCCAACTTAAGCATTTCCTCAGTGTTCTCTGCCCTGATTAGCTTCTCTGCAAAGAATCTAGATTAGTTTCAGATTTGCCCTATTTCTGTGCATTTTTTATTTAATTTATATAAATTTATAATTCATTTCTATTAATGCAATACAACACTGAATTGGAATGCCTATTTTTAAGACTGTTTGGCAGTCACTGTTTGAGATGCATCCCAAACACTTAGAAGAGAGACTGATAGTAGTATGTACTATAAATGTCTTGACTCAGTAAATTCCTCATTCTTTTCTCCATGCCAATCACTGATGCACGCCTAAGTTTTTCTATTGCCTAAGCTATTGAAACTGTCTTTCTATAACTGTTTCTCACTTTTCATTTAATCTGATATACTGTTACAATTATATCTTCTTCACACATGAATATAATCTTACTTTTCCCCTCTTAAAAAACCCCAATGGCTCTCTTTGTCCTAAAGAATTGAGCCCACACTACTTAGCATGATGCTGATGCTGATGATAAAATTCATTCTGTTTCTGATGTGCCAAGAGCTATGCCAGTCATTCTGCAGTAATCTCATTTGATCTCATGATAATCCTCAGAGGTGAGTACTATTTCACTACAGGTAGAGAAATAGCATTAGACAGCTGCAAATGAAATCCAAGTTTGCGTGACTACAAACACCCCACGTCACACCAGACCCAGATCCCTCTGGTGTTACACGTTCCAGACCCACCAACCAATGCCCAATGTGCTTTGATGCCTGCTCATTTGCTCATGGTGTTCTCTCGAGCCAAAACCTCTCCCTTCCCCTTGCGTACTTCTGAAGTCGTCCAGGCAGAATCAGTCGCCCTCCATTCCATGCTTTCCGTGTGCGTGCTCACCTCTGTCTTGGTTGGTCCTTGTGATGCTGTGTGACTAGCTTCCCCTCCCTCTTCCCTGAAGACTGTGAACATCCCTAAGAGCAGCGACTGACCACTCACCACAGACCTCACACAGCCTGGGCAATCAGAGGTGCAGTGTACTTGCCCTTCTAATGAACTTCTTCATGTAGTAAGAACGATGCTAATACCTGCCAACATTTCTTGAGCATCTTCTACATGCCAGGACCTGTTCTACACTTCATATGCATAATCCGTCTAATTCTCACAAAATTTCTCTGAGTTAATTTATCATTTTATTCTTTATTTTTTTCCAGAAAATAGAATTTGCGATATTTACAATTTCAATAGGAGACAAAGTAACTTTTGCTCCATACCAGCCTCCATAAAATAAGTAAAGTTTGCCTAATATGCTGGTGGTTGTTAATCTGCGCTATTCTTCCCCAAAACTGCATTTTCATCAGTCTAGTCCCATATCTCTTAAAATACTAAGTTGATCAATGCTAGATGAACATTATGGAGTCCCTCTGAGATCTACACTTAAATCTTACACACTTTGTTGTGGTAACAGGACCTCACTGAGGAGCAGCATGGAAAGGTCCCTTAGGAACACATGAATGCTTGTCTTCAGAAGACTCTACAGGATTCAGAGATAAGTAATTGGACCACAGGATTTGGAAGGAGACTCTTACTGCAGACTTCTAACCCATAAAGGACTAACCTCAGCAGCCGCCATTGAATGTACTGGACACCTCTGCATGTCAGGTGTTGTGCTATACAACAGATGTCTCTTTCATGCTCAGTACTATGCTTATGCCCATTTTAGATGAGGAAACTGCAGCCCAAGGAGGTGTTGCATCTTGGCCGACTTCGCTGTAAGCAGGTTGCAGAGCCCAAACTCCCACCCAAGTCTGTGTGGTTTAAACTCCAAGCTTTTGACCACCATATGGATATCCCCAGCCTATAACACACCATTTCCTGTTAAAAAGACTGGGTCTCAGCATTGTGGGATTGAGAAAGGCTTCTTGACAAAAAAGGGGAGGAGAAATAAAGGAAAATAAAGTTTCAGAAGCTGAAGAGATTTCAAATGGAGTTGAGAGGTCACTCTGGAGGTTATTTTTATGTACTATCTAGATATTCCTTTGTAGTCTCTAGTGTATTAGAATAGCTAGAAGGAAATATCTGAAACTGTTGACCTGCAACTCAGTAGCCTGGATTCTTGAAGATGATTGTGTAACTATTTAGCTTATGTGGTGTGACTGTGTGATTGTGGAAACCTTGTGGCTCACACTCCTTTTATCCAGTGTATGGACAGATGAATAGAAAAATGGTGACAAAAAAGTAAATGAATTATAGGGTAGAATGGGGGAATGGGTTGTTTTGGGTGTTCTTTTTACTTCATTTTTATATTTATTTATTTAATTATTTATTTTTGTTTGTTTTTCCCTCTTTTTTTTTTTTAATTTTGAAATAAATTCAAAGTTATATGAACAGTTGCAAAAACAATACTAGCCCCATACTCAGAATTCCATCATACCCTGATCCCCCTCCCCCGATAGCTCAATCCACCAACTTTAACTTGCTGTCACATCGCTATTTCTTTCCCTCCCTCCCTCCCTCCCTATCATCCATCATCTATTGCTCTGTCATCTGAACATATGACAGTTAGCAGCACACATCCTTGAGCATTCACTATAATTCACATATACACTTCCCATGAACAAGAACATTCTTTCATGCAATCCCATTAAGCGCAGATAAGAAGTACAATAGATTCAACAATGATAAAAAGCTTACATTCTATATTTCCTTTTCCTTATATCTCAGCTGTGTCCCTTTGAGCCACCTGTCCTCTATCCTCCTGTCCCATCCAAGTTCACCCTTAGTATTCAATTGTCATCTAGTTAGACTGACTTTTTTTTTTTTTCAGTTGTGGAAGCATCTATACAGCCTAAATCTTCCCATTCCACTCCCTCCCTAGGCTTTCATTAGTGGGATTAATCACGTTTAGAATGTTGTAATGCTCTTTCCCACCATCCATTACTAGAAATTTCCCTACACCTCAAACAGCAACCCTACACTCATTTCTTAACTCCCCATTGCCCTTTCCCCCATTTCTCTTAACCCAAACTCTACTTTTCATCTCTATGGTTATATTCTCCGATAATTTCTTTGTGTTTACTGTGGGGCTTAAAATTAACCTCTTAAATCCATATCAATCTTGTTTTTCTTTGATACCACCTTCACTTCAATAGGACACATAAACTATGTTCCTATACTCCTTCATTCCCCCACCTTTATATAGTTGTCTAAAATTACATATTTTACATTGAGTTCAAAACCACTGATTTGTCCTTAGAGTTTGTGTATTTTATATCATGTAGGAAGTAAGCAGTGGAATTACAGTTCAAAAATTATTGACTTCTATTTGTATTCCATTGTGGTTGGAGAATGTGCTTTGAGTATACTCAATGTTTTTTTTTTTTTAATTTCTTGAGGCTTGTTTTATGACTCAGTTGATGGTCCCTTCTCGAGAAAGATCTGTGATCATTAGAGAAAAGTGAGTGTCCTGGTGATTTGGGATGTAAGGTACTATATATGTCTGTTAAAATTCTCTTTATCTCTTTCTCCTTTCCGTCTCTCCTCCAGCAGGGCTCCCCTCAGAATCTGAAGTAGGGCAGGTCTTTCATCGGCAAAGTCTCTCAGCATTTGTTTGTCTGTGAAAAATTTAAGCTCTCCCTCAAATTTGAAGGAGAGTTTTGCTGCATAAAGTATTCTTGGTTGGAAATTTTTCTCTCTCAGAGTTTTAAATACGTCATGCCACTGCCTTCTCGCCTCCATGGTGGCTGCTGAGTAGTCATTACTTAATCTTATGTTGTTTCCTTTGAATTGCTTTTCTCTTGTTGCTTTCAGAACTTGCTCCTTCTCTTCAGTATTTGACAGTCTGATCAGAATATGTCTTGGAGTGGGTTTATTTGGATTTATTCTATTTGGAGTTCGCTGGGCATTTATACTTTGTGTATTTATATTGTGTAGAAGGTTGGGGAAGTTTTCCCCAACAATTTCTTTGAATACTCTTTCTAGACCTTTACCCTTCTCTTCCCCTTCTGGGACACCAATGAGTCTTAAGTTTGGACGTTTTATTTTATCTATCGTATCCCTGAGATCCATTTCGATTTTTTTGATTTTTATCTCCATTCTTTCTTTTGTTCTTTCATTTTCTGTTCTGTGGGCTTCTAGGACACTGAGATGTTGTTCGGCTTCCTCTAGTCTTGTATTGTGACTATCCAGAGTCTTTTTAATTTGGCCAGCAGTTTCTTTTATTTCCATAAGATCTTCTGTTTTTTTATTTACTCTTGCTATGTCTTCTTTATGCTCTTCTAGGGTCTTCTGTATGTGGCTTATATCCTGGGCCATGGTCTTCTTGATGTCCTTTAAATCCTTTGCCATGTTTTCGTTCCTCGATTGTAGATCTTTGATTAACTTTGTGAGGTATACTGTATCTTCCGATATTTTGGTTTGTGTGTTTGGAGTTGGATTCTCCATATCTTCTGGTTTTATCATATGCATTCAGATTTTCTGTTGTTTTTGGCCTCTTGGCATTTGTTTTGCTTGATAAGGCTCTTTCAAGTTGTAAAGAAAAAGGGATATCGATCTAATTTTTTCAGGAGCACGGTTTGGTGACGTACACTTTCTCTAACTAACCAGCAGATGGCGTCTGTGAGTCACCTATATCCCTCGAGTCAGTTCTCAACCTTTTTTCTGCTTTGTGTGGGGAAATGATTCTTGTGGGTTCAGTCGGAGAACTCAGTTTGGGTGTGTTGCTGGAGCTGTCCGCCCTGAATGTGGGGAGTGTGTACGGGTAGTCAGGGAGGAAGGGCAGTTCTAATGTTCAAATCCCCCAGGATCCCGGAGATTCAAGTCCGCTGCACAAGTCTAAGCCTTCATTTCAGTTCAGCCCCAGCCTCTCTGTCTTGCTGATCCATAAACCACCGGACTTGGCGTAGCGTCCCTGGGTTCTCCGAGCGGATCCCCCCTCCCAGCCGTGCTCCTCCAGTAGCTCAGCCAAGGGAAGGCTGTGCTACGTCATCAGTGTGTGCTGTCCCACAAGGGAAGCCCCGGGCTGCTGGGCCGTGCAGCAGCACACTCCCAGCCCGAAGCAAAAATGGTCGAGCGGGGCATCTCAGCCCCCTCTTCCTCGCACCATTCCTCCTTCCCAGCTCTGGGACAACTGGCGGAGCTTTGGGCTGTGGGCACAGCCCCGGGCAGGAGTTTGTCCAGCTCTCCGGGCGCCAGCTGCTAGCCACAGGGTTTCTTTCTGCTTCCGGCTCTCCCCTCCATTCCCCCCGAACCCAACAGTATCTGCTGCAGGCTATCTTCCCGGCCAGACAGCAAGAGGCCAGCCCAGCCCCCTCTTGCTGTGTTTTTCTGTGTGGTTCCCACAATTGCTACTGGAGCCGCTCCTTTTTTTTTTTTTTTTTTTTTTTAAAACAGCCAGCTGGTCTCCATACGCTGAACCCTGTCTTCCCCAGCCCACCGCTCGGCTGCGGGTCTTCCAGCCAGCTTACTCACTTGTTTCAGAATGCAGACTCCTGGTTTCACCAAGTATACGGTCCCTCTGGAGCTAGGAGCCCTCATCCAGTTGGTGCATCGCTGTAACCGGTATTCTAGGTCACTTTCTGGTTTTTAGCTAGTGTTTTTCACAGAGGCGTTTTTCTAGCCCTGTCTCAGCTAGCCGCCATCTTAGTTCCTCTGTTTATATTTATTTTTATTGGAGCAATGAATATGTTCAAATATTGATTGTGGTGATGAATGCACAAGTGTATGATGATACTGTGAATGACTGATTGTACACTGTGGATAATCATATGGTATGTGAATATACCTCAATAAAATTGCATAAAAAAGACTGGCTCTGAATGAATCTCACCTCCATTAGCTCACTATTTAAAGTCATAGCAATTTATATTAATATAAATTTGTATTATTAATTTATATTAATTTTTTAAAAAGTGCCTTTAGACCTTTAGAGCCAGACATAAAGGGTGGGGGTGGTGGGGAGGTGTTGAGGAGGGAGGGGAGTGAGAGAACGCTGTTCTGAGAAAAAACTCACTCCTGACTTTCAGCTCCACAGGCTTTTATTCCATCTTCTGTAATTCCTTGTTGATTCACCAGTGTGGACCAGATAGGCTTTCTCTGGTTTCATACCCCTACTCCCCCTCACATGCAGCTCTGGACAGTTCCCAATAGCTCGGTGTGACAAGGTCATCCACTGGGAATCTCCTTGGCCTCCCTTTCAGCTCTGCAGAGTTGACCAGTTCACTCTAGTGCCCTGGAAGCCCCAGTTTCCCCCACTCTCCTGGAAGTAGGGCCATTCCTTGTCCTTGGGTCTTACCTCTCTTTGCTGCCCTTTCTGGAGTCTTGCTCCTAGCATAGCCCTATTTACTCTTGTGCCTTCCTTTTCTCTTCTTGGTGCTTTCCTAATGGCGAAGACAAGCTTAGCTCTTTGCCATCACAGACAAATTTCTTGATTTTTCTTCTTCCTTCCTCTTTTATTTCTACTCCCTCAGCAGGGGCCTTCTCCTCCCTTTTATTTCCTAATTGTACCTGTTGCTTCCAAATCCTTAAAAACACACTCACGTCTTAATCTTTTGACATGCCTTTATCCCAGCACTCAAAGTTGGCAACTACCTCATAAAAATAAAATTCAATGAGCCTTTCTCTGAGCTTCAATTTCTTCTTTTCTCTTGTGAAGTAGTGATGATAGTACATACCTCACTGAGTTATAAATTACACGATTTATGTGGAAGTCCTGAGGGCCTGCTAAAGAAATGTTAGTCGAAAGAAACAATTCTCTGTGCCTACAAGGCTTGCTTTTCCAAGCCTGTCAAAATCCCACTTCATCCAAGGCCTAATACAAACACCATTTTCTCTAAGTCGCTTTCCCTGGTCTCCTAAGAAAGCCCCTTTCTTTGCACTAGTTATTACTTTACCCCTTGAGACTATTAAAGAGTTTTTACATCATCTAAAAGTGTCTTCTGTGCATGTCTTTTTGAGGGAATAAATAAAGGCATTTTTTATTTCTCCCTTATAGCGTTTTCTCACCTTCCTTATTCAAGTATTGTAATTAGTGTTCTAGTCTTGTCTCCATCACTAAACTGTGAGCACTTTTATGGTTTCCTGGCTCTTTTTATTATTCTTTTATCTATTCTTATGTATAACACATAATAAGTCCTTGATGGATGTGCAATAAATGAATAAATGTATGACATGAAAACTCAAACATCATTTTTTAATATACAGTTACAACTTTGGTATCTCACTTGTTTCTGGTCTCCCCTTAAAGGATCTATCTCATTCTTTACTTTCCCTTATAAAATCTTTCCTTTCAATATCAGAAAAAATTAGAAAGGATATGACCAGTTAACCTATATTAACATACAAACTAAGGAACAGTACTCTTCAGAAGCCTGGAAAAGGAGAGTTGGAGAACTTGTCAATGTATGGTTAAGCCCTTCTAAGGGAATGGGTGACTCTAGATATTCTGGTCCACTTGGCAGTTGAGAACTCAGGGTCCTGATGTGTTTGCTGAGCAAATACAGTTCAATGATACTCTTAAAGTCAATTGCCACCTGCCATTATACTCACCAGATAAAATTCTGATTTTATTTCCCAAGAGATGTACTGCCCAGTTCACAAAGGTGTCCTGACCTTTTGGGAAGTGACATTTCTTAATGTCAATCAACAAGGGAACATTCTGTTTTGTTGGCAAGATAAAATACTCTCATTCTTTGAGGAGCAGTAGCTAAGATGCAAGCAGTTTTCTTGGGAATGTTTTACTTTGGGTTGGAGATCAGAATATTTAGATTTCAAATCAATACTTCCTAATTTCTACTTAATTCAAAAGCTCTTTGGGCTGAGTGACCCAATCCAATAACAAATACTTGTGGAAACTCCTGTTGTCCCCTTGTCACAGGCCTTATCCATACTGTGCAAATTCAGCACCTCCTCTCACAGGCTGGATTAGAAAACAATGCAGTAAAATGACTGAGGAGTCCAGGAGCAAAGCAATTCATAAATGGACCATTTCCTAGGAAACATAATTTTACAATCATAATCTTTTAGTTCTTGACACTGCAAAATCGTATATCAGTGCCAGAAAGAATGAGCCAATAATTTTGTGGGCAAGTTTTCCCAATTCATTGCAAAGGAGGCAGAAGTTTAGGCTTCAAAATGGTTATGACATAATAATATACCACACAATACTACATAGTCCAATCAAATTATTAAGATGAACCACTGAAACAATGGGACTTTGGGTCAAAGGAAGGTGCTTTGTAAACTAAACTATATTATTTATAGCTTTGAATGTCATTTTGTTTTATAAAACAAGAAGACAGTAATGGTAACTCCTCTCTGTTGCCAATAAATTAGTATTTCATGCAGTTTGGAAATAAGATTTTAAAAAGTCAAGGGGAAAAACTCATATTAATTATTATGTGTCAATCAGTTATGTTACTCATAAAATTAAATCTACGGCAGAAAGGAAGTCAGTGATATAATCAGCTTTCAGAGGACATAACATATAAAAAGTCCTGTTTCTAGGTAAAGCTGGTGTCAAACATTTCAGGATATATTACCAATCATCTGAAACACAGACCGAAGAAAGCTCCTTTCCCAAAACAGATATATTTTCAACAAATGGGTAATTGTTTTCTAGTAAAGCAGTTAACCATACCCTTTCACCTTAAAAAAAATTGTCTTCTTGATTGTCAGAGATAAGCAAAATATAGTAGAGTTGTTAAGGAGATTACGTTCTGGGAAGCAGGGGCTTAAATGGGCCAAATCATTTTTGGTTGTTAGGTTCCCTGTTAAGGAAATCTGATGACTTAAAAAGGATTGTTCTGACATTTAGCTTTGACTAGTTTCTTGCTTTGGTATAAATTTTATTTGTTGACATTTGACACAATAATCTACTTGGCCTAGTCATCCATCCATCTCTCATATACTCTTGGCCATGCACGTGTCAAGATTTTGGGGGTAAAAGTCTATATAAAATACTATTGCTCATTCATGGTATTCACTTCCCCATGGGAAGATAAGACCCATATGAAGAAAATTTCATTAAAATGAAATAAACAATAATATGTGCAAAGTGGTATGAGAGTATCTAATAAGGAACAACTGCATGTGATGTTCTTTAAATCCCTCTTTGGGAAATAATTTAAGATCACAGAAAATACTTCCGGAAAATTTCAGTGTAAATATCCTTGAAAGTCTCCATGTTTTGTTATTTTGTATTACACTCATAGGTTTTAAGACTCTCCAGATTCTGCATTAAAAGTTCATATATATAAAGCTAAACATAGTACCCAGGAGGGAGTAAGTTCCATATGACTACCATTATTATCATTAATAGCTTTGGGATTGAAGAATTGAATGATTTTTTTGAATTTTTTTCCTGTGGTTTACTGAATGCTAGTTACTCAGGTTTTTACTGTGTTCTTGAATTTAAAGGGAAGCAGATACTTTGATTGATGTCTTTCAGCTCTTATGGTTTTGAACTTGAAAGGATCTCCCCAGATTGAGAGACTTTTTCTATCCTGAATTCTCTATTTAACTATATTCAAAGGACTTTAAAATAAATATCTTAAATTATGTAACTCTAGATTTAAACATTTCTTTTTAATACTTATTTTTAAAAGAAAATTTTAACTCCTTAGTATTGATCCTACTACCTGATAAATGAGACTGTTACCAGAAGCTTCAGGAAAGTTAGAAAGATAACTCAGTTTTCCTTAGTGTCTGAATTATTCACTACATAATGTGTTAATGTTTGTTCAAATTGTAGTATCACATAGTTTTGGTGATAGACATTCCTCACCCTTTTTTTCTATTATATGGAGTGGTGATGGCTCTTTTTTTTTTTTCTTTGCTTCTTTTTTTTAATAGCAGCTTCACTGAGTAAGATTCACATGCCATACAATTCACACCGCTCTTTTTAACCAGCCTACCTTTTAATAGCCTTTTCTATGGAAAAATTGACACAATGCCATAATAAAATATGGAAATGTGTCAGGAAATTCATTAAGAAATGTAATGTGTGACCACATGTCTCTAAGATATCCATGTTGAAAGGAAATATTATAATTAATATTGTCTGAAATTTTGTGCAAGCAGCAAAGATTTGGAAGTTTAAAATAATGAGTGAGAAGGCAAATTCTTTAGAAAATCTCTTAAATTCATTCTTCTAGGCATCTTTGCATTATATTACAGCATTAATAAGATGAATAGCAATTCCTATCCATCATGCTATCCTTTGAATGTTTATTTTGGCTATGTTACAGCTGATTATAACATATAAGCTTCTGGTTACATCCCTGTTTTTTTTTTTTTTTTTTTTTTTTAATAATTGTCAAAGTACAACACTTCTCCCCAGGAAAGCTATACATATATTTTAAAAACAATGTTTTCTAAAATTTTGATCTTTTACTACTAGTAATGCTATGCTATAAAAATTTCCAAATCTAGATATTAAGAGGCAAGTTCTTTTAAAAGGTGCTTATCTTCACAGGATAGCATATATAGTATTATAGTATTCACCATAGAGCATCTGCCTGATGTAGACAGATTGAGTCTACTTGTTTCAGAAAGTGCTCAAACTGTTCACGGTGATGTAGGAAGAAGCAGCGCAGAGGTTGTGGTTACCTATCTCTCTTCCTCTGTTAACGTTAACACTGAGAATTGGAATGATTAGGTGTGAAGGCTTCTTGCCAACCTACACGTTTTAAGCAACCAAGTGTTGCTTTCTTAAATTTTGTTTTAATGATGTGATTGTAGGGAAATTATATAAAGCATTAAAACCCGGTATTAAAATAACCAATGCAGCAGAAATTGCCGATTCTTTTTAATAGGTGGAGGATGATTTTTCCATACAATCAAAAGCCTAGCACGTTTCTATTGACCGACTGCTGACAATGCAAATAGGACCACATCCTCTCTACTTAGAGGACTAAATGTCTCTGAAGAGCTAACTATCCCCAGGTAGAAGAAGGAACAGAGGAGGGCCAACTAACACTTGTGCAGATGGACTTTCTCCGACATGGCCAAAATACTCCCATGATCCCTAGGAGGTCTCATTTGCTTATATTTTATCTGTGCCCTCTGAAAACAAGTTTTATTGCAGCTCTTCATAAGAAGCCTATATTTGCTCTAGTTCTTTGCATTCCTTGTGGCTGATCCTTAAAACCGTGAGTCTCTAAAGGGTGCTTATTGGGTAGAACATTGGAAGGTTAGGATTCCTGCTGCCACTTTTCTCCAAACTCAGACATTCCAGGAAAAATTTACCACTTAAAGCAGCAGATACGATTCCTTACAAGAAAGTATTTTGGGGTTTGTAATTTATACCAACCATTGAGAAAATATCCAAAACGAAAGCTAAAAAGAATCGAATGTCTAGGTTGGATTTAAAATGTCAAAAATTTAAAAGTAAGCAACAGTATGAATGAACAGCAAAAAATCCAGAATGTCACTGAAATTTTCAAATAATGTTCCTCATTAAAAACAAATTTTTCTTAAATTATAACATGAGTTTAATGAAAAATTAGGAAATATAGTGAGAATTTTGAAATTTTTTTGAGTTGGAAACTTTTTTTTTTTTTAAAGTGAGACCCTTGATTAGATTTGAGAGAAGTTAAAACTTTCTGGATTTATGCTCAAAGGATGCTTTTCAAAGGTACATAATGCTGGATGTATGTATATTTATTTGACCATCACTGGGCAGAGGAAAAATTCCTGATTTGTAAAAACAGATATATGTTTTGAGGACTTAAGGACAGTGCAGTGTGATTTATTTCTATATGGATCTTTCAGGCTGCCAAAACCCAAAATAAAAACCTGTCTTTGCTGGATCCCTGCCTTTTATTTGTATCAGTTCATCTTAATTAAGTTTAAGCTGGTTTGAGAGTTATTTGCTTTACAGCTAAATGTATGTCTTAACTTTTTAAGAAATGATGTAAAGATATCTTGATAATATCAATGTAATTCTTTATGGTGGTAGTTTAGAATTTAATAAAAATATCTTTAATTAAATTTTTAGTGTGAGGAACATTCTGAAAATTTTCTAATGAACAGGCGTATATTAGAACTTTTCATTACAAAGTGTGACAAGAGCACAGTCACTTCATTCCAATATTATAGTTACACATAATTTAAACCTTCAAAATATTATAACTCACTTAAAATGTAGGCTACTAAAATGATACAGATATACTATTGATTAAGTCATGTCTCCTAAAACCTAAGTACTATATACAATTTAAAATTGATTAAACATGGATTGTCTTTAATAGAACCAATGCCAACTTTATTATTTAACTATAGCAAGCTACATGTTAAAATCAGCTGTAATATAGCCAAAATAAACATCCAAAGGATAGCATGATAGATAAGAATTGCTATTTATCTTGTTAATGCTGTACTATGATGCAAAGATGTAGAAAAATGAATTTAAGAGATTTTCTAAAGAATTTGCCTTCTCACTGATTATTTTAAACTTCCAAATCTTTGCTGCTTGCACAAAATATCAGACAATATTAATCATAATATTTTCTTTCAACATGGATATCTTGGAGACAAGTGGTCACACATTACAGTTCTCAATGAATTTCCTGATACGTTTCCATATTTTATTATGGCATTGTGTCAATTTTTCCACAGAAAAGGCTATCAAAAGCTTGTTAAAAAGAGCAATATGAATGGATGATAGATGAACCTTACTCAGTGAAGCTCCTATTAGAAAAAGAAACAAAGAAAAAAAAAAAAAGAATAACCGCTCCATATAATAGAAAAAAAAAGTGTGAGGAATCTCTATAACCAAAACTATGTGATACTAACAATATTCTCTCCCTCACCCAGGAACTCAAGCTGTAAGGAAATATGTTGTAATCTGATTGTCAGAAACCTTTCAGGTTTATTTAGGGAAATGAAAAACATTCTGCTATTGTGACTTTACTTCTATTATTTGGTCTTGTTCCACTTTGTGACCTCTATTTCCTTCTGACTCCAATATTAAAAGCGATTCTACAAGTATACTGCGCCATATTCAGCTACTAATCATCATCTATTCAATATTAATTTTTAATGATCTGTTGTATAGAAAATTTCTAATAGGGATATTTATTATACTTATTTTCCCTTCCAAATTTATAACAATTGTAAATAGAAAAATAGCATCTTCCAGATACTTAAAGTTTCATGCTGTTTTTTTTAAAATTTATGTGCTGTGAAATTTTCCCACAGAAAACTCTGAAATATTGTAGGACATTTATAGTTTTTATCAGATTATAATGCTGAATCTTTATTTTCATATCAGAGAAATTAAAGCCTTATTGATGTTTTAAAATGTTGTGAGTTTCTCTGATAAAAGGCAGTATTAGGATTTCTATTTCAAGGTCAAGTCTGTGTTTACAGCAGCTAATAAGAAAACAGTGAGGCCCGAGTTTACCAGCACACTGTCTGAATGCCAAGTTCAAGACAGTGGACAAGGTACGTCAGAAGTGGTCAATACAACTCTGGACGCCCATGAGTGCAGACAGATGCAATATGGTGCGGTAGATAAAACTATATTCAAAAGATTCAGACATTGCTGAAGGAGAAACTGAGAAATCATCTGGGGAGCTGGGTTTTGAAGGATGCATGAAAGAGAGCCACTGTTGTAGGGGAGATTGAAAGGGAAAGTCTATACAGAGCTCACTGCATTTGCAAAATGTTTGGGTATAGTGTGTTTGGGAAATTACGAAGTATTTGATATTGTTAGCAGGTGAATTGGCAAGTGGCAGAAAATAAGAATCAAAAATAGACAAAGTCAAGGTGTAAAGTCCCCAAACATAGGAATTATGTCTCTGAATTTAGTTCTCAAAATTGTTGGATAATAGCTATGTAGGCCTGCTGTGCAGAATTGGACTTAGAATGCTAATCTTTCATAGCATATCACCTCAAAAGGTTTACAGATGTAGGAAAAAATGATACAGGTATAAAGTTCGTGTTTCGTTCCTCCCAAAGGATGAGACTCTTGTAGCTACCACAAAAACAACCACGGAGCACAGCAGTCAGGTGTGCCTTAAGTATTTCTATACCTTGTCCTTCTAAAAGTTCTCCCAAGAAAAACTAATATGAAATCATTTTCCTGCTACAGGTCTTTTTGTCAAGTTAATTCTAATAATCCTTTTGCAGTACAAAGGTAGAACAATTCTCTACCTTTCATTCTCCATAAATCAATCGATCACATGGCTGATACTTCTGTTGTGGAATTTGACTCAAAACTGTCATTTTAGTTTTCCTTTGAAAATCAAATGAAGTGAAGTACAACAGCATCTCCTTGCTATTTTATTCCATTTGATATTTCACACTCAAGCATATTTCTATTTGTTTTTATCTTTGAACATTTAGACATGATTCCCTACATCGAGAATGCTTTGTCTGTATCTTTATTTCTCGAATATTGGTGACATTTAGAACAAAAGTCTTGAAAAATATTCTTCTTATGCTTTGTAACTGCCTTATTTGAGGGTATATTAACATTAGTGCACCTGTGAAACTGGTAATGCATGCTCATAGGTATCAATAAAAATTATGTTATACTAAATATTATGACTCCCTAAATCATCTGTATTTTGAAAAGAGGTAGCAAATAAAAATACATTTCTTACAAATAGATCTCAAATACTATTTATTTACGTATAATTTGATGGTAGATTCAATCTTTAGTAATTAGAGATTTTTTTCAAAGTTTTCAGTAGAATATTTTTCATTATATATGTATATATTCAATAGCATTATATATGATCTGACATTTCTGGTAGATGGAGCACAGAATTGATTAGGTAAAGCTGAAATGTTGCTGAAACAGAATTGAATCATAATTTGATCATTTCCTTACCAGAGCTTTTGATCTGACTGACCAATTTCAATCCACAGTCACAGCTTTGTTCCTAAGAGGCTTTAAACCAAAGAAAACACTCACTAAGGGGCAATTCCTACTGCAGTCCCATCTATGCTATTATCACGTAGCAAGTCACAGCAAATATCCACTGTAAATATTAGTGCACATTTGTGTGAGGTGTGTGGGATTTTTGGTTTCACTCTCTCTGAAACCTATCTGCTTGTGAGTGAAATTGTGCAACAAAAGAAGTTTAACCGCCACATGCTCTAGCTGTGCTTGAACTCAATGCAGAGATTTCACTTCCTTTCTTTCCTCCGATTCTGAGCCGGGGGAGCACAAAGGGGATGTTGTGCTCTGGGCTAGAGATGAGTGTATGATACTCAGAAAGGGGGTGAGAGCAGCTCCAACACCTACACTGTTTGCTTTATAACCACCCTAAACTGAATCAAACAGCACACCAACACACTCATCTCAGGACAAGCATGTGCAAAACCTGCTGCTATTCTGATATACACACAGGGAAGAGAATTCCTCTATTTACAGGTATACGTAGGTGTGTTACGCGTTAAAGAAATCACTGACAAGGCTTAAAAATAAAATCTTCACAAGTTATGTGCCACCAGCTTTCCATGAAATTCTCTTAATATATGTCAAAGTGCAGGGCATAAAAGAACCCATTGTTTGTAGGGGGAAACAGTGTTGATTCTGAACGGCCAGAACTATAAGCCATCAGAGTTTGTTAAAACAGCAAATATTTATTTTAAACCCCAAGGCATATTAGAAACATTTTTTTTAATCACATAATTTCTAGATGTTAAACTCACTGAAACAGCTCTAAATTTCTGACATTATTTTGTGGAAATTTTGTGTGTGTTTGGAGGAGTTGGCATATGTGTTTTTCTCTAAGTCCATATCACACAATCAATCTATATCTTTTAGATTAACTTATGCTCCAAGTTATTTTTATGCTGTGCTTTTAAAAAAAGCAAATAAAGCTTACCTCTGTCAGTCAAGTGGGATGCACAGGAACGCCGTTCTTGCTTGGCCTCAGCGTGCTGGCAGATGCTCGCTGAGCCAACAATCCTTTAACAGGAAGCAGGTAAACCTGAGACCGTCCACCCGCGTTACAGTCCCGTGCCCGTCCGAGCACACACCTGCTTCTTCAGAGCTACCGCTCACAGGCAACAGCCATGCGAAAGACCAGTGATAGCAGAGGGCAACACCCTCCTTTTGGGTCACTGGCTTTCAGGCTAAGCAGCTAGGGAGCTGCTGAGATAATATTGCAGGAAAGGCTTGCCTTCCCAAGACAAAAACCTTTCTGCTGCCTGATAGCAGATAATGCAGCATTATCACTCTGCATTCCACTCTCTCAAATCAGCTAATAAGAACAGCGGTCAACAGCTTGTCTAAACGGCAGCTTGCAGGCATGCTTTGCTGTAGTAACTGTGTGCTAACATGCCCATCGCTTCTCTCTTCTCTGAATAGATTTCTTAAATAACGCTGCTTCCAGCTCTGCAGACTATGCCACACTGTTTTCCATAAGTAAAATGGCTGGTTCCCTCAGCACTGCTGCAGACAGCTCATTGGGTTCCACTGGCTTTTCGTAGTCATAGCAACAACCAACAGACAGACTTAGACAGCAAGCATGGCTGATCATGTGCGGCGCACTGACATTGCTCGTTAATTTCTTTTCATCAAACTCATCACTTTTTTTGAGAAGGGTAGCTTCTGCTATCTTTCCAAATATTTTATCCATAGTACGAGTGCTCTGCTTTTTCAACTCTCATAAAAACTTTTGTTATATGAGCCCATTGCAAGTGAAATTGAGGAAGTGAAGTCCTCTGTGGCTCTATCCAGGTTAATAACATGCAAATCAACATAGAGACACTAATTGGAAACATTGTCAAAACAGGTTCTACCACCCCTTAATAGAAAGAGCAAAAAGGAAATTGGAAAATGCGGGCAGTTGTGCTTTCTGTTTTTAAATGATAATCTCATAGCTTACTTAACTGAAACAAAGCCTTACGAATGTTCAATAGACGTCAAAATAATGACCCAATCAGTTAGGAAATTTTAATAAGATGATACCTATGGTTTCCATTTATCTAATTCTTTAAACATGCTTTTTTAAAAAAAATACATTTTAAGCAATTTAAAATAGGAATTTTAAAATTTCCTATTGTCTCTATCACAGAAAGTCATTCTTTAACAGCACTATAATTTATTTGTAATTTAAATATACTTAAAAAAAAACAAATTTAAAATCCTTTGATTTTAAACATTACCACCAAGATAGAAATAATTTTACTTGCCAGCAAATTGGTTTACATCCCACTCTTCCTTATCATTTCAACTCCTCAGGGAACCCCCCATGATTAATGCAATTAATAATTCAAATCTTCTGCTAAACTCCAAGCCTCTCCTTCTCTCTCAATTCTGTGCCAACAGCAATCTGTTTGATGTAGTTCTAAGGCATTGTCCCATTTATTTTTGTTTCTAGCAATCTGTTTGGAAAATTTGTGATAATGCTTTGGACTTGTAAACATAGATGCTTCATTTGCTAAGAGTCACCAAATTAGAATTTGATAAGTATTTCATTTCCCTGCACATGTCGTTACTCCATTCCCAAACTTTAGTAGACGTAAGAACCCTGTGGGATGCAGATTTAGTGGCTCCATCTCCCTTCCCTCTCCACCCAGATTCAGATTTGCTAGGTTTGAGCCAACTCAGAGTCAGCATAACCACCGAAGGAGTTTTCTTGTTTGCCATTGTCCTCCCCACTTCATGAGGTCTTAAGTCTGGTCATCTTTTCTCACTTAAATAACCTTACCTTAAGTTGTCTTAAGTTTGCTACTCCTGAACTTGGCCCTGCCTTCCACTGCAGCCTCATATTCTACTCTTCACTCCCCAAGTTTCAGCAATCTTAGATTATGTACTATTACATTCTTCCTTGACTGACAGATGATTCTGCTGCCGGAAGGTTTTCAACCAGCCTCCACACCTCTAACACCTTTTACCTGCCTCCTAATCTGCATCTTCAGCACCTTGCTCAAATAGACCCCTCACCAGTGACCCTGCCAGGCAGAGTTGGCAGTGGTCTCCTCTGCGCTTCCACCGTGCCTGGGGTTTATCTCTACTACTGCAGCACTCGACACGCCGTAATGGCTTATCAACAGTTTCCCTTTGATGTCTGACTCCCATAGTACCTCACGAACTCCCTGAAAGTCAATTGCATCCGCGTCTTATTATCGTCCATGCTTGAATATTCTGATTTATCAGTGCATGTTGAACAAGGACCTGAAACACGGTGTGAACAGATACTATGAGGTCTGTGTTTTAATTCACCTTTTCAGTGATACCCATTTGTGCATGTATTATAACTTCAGAAGAATTTGAGTGATTTTGATTAAATATTGGAATACTACAAAAAGATACCAAGAAACATCTTAAGTTCAGTTTGTGTTTCAGGGTAGCTTTTTTTTTAAATTGTATGTCTGAAAATATCTTTATTTCACTCTCACACTTGATTATTTGGGTGGGTATTAGAATATTTAAAGACGCTTTCCTTCAGAATTTTGAAGGCTTCTTCCTTTATCTTGCATCTTCCTGGAACTTTACGATGTCCCTAAAGAAGAGAATTGAGAAACACCTAAGCTGCACAGGACTGGCAACTGGAAACTGGCAGGAACTGAGACTATATGTTTTCTTGGATCACATGGCATCCCTTGGGGCTTCTCTACGTCACTCTGTGGTGATTCTGTTCTTTCCATCCCTTTTGGTGTCTCCCTCTATCCCAAGCCTCTCTCCTCCTAACTCCACCTGCCATTGTTTATCTGTGCCCCGCTGGCTCTGTTCTACCTCAAGACTTTTATTTTCCCTCCTAACTTGTCCACTTTTTAAAATTTGCTCCATACCTGATGTCTATATAAGATGCACTCACTAAGTTTTCTCTTTCAGAAACTTAAATCCACCAGAGTGTTCCTATGCCAGACAAACCCTAAAACCAAGAGGCAACACCCTCTTTAAGAACAACAATCAGATGCACTCCTCTTCCCCATACTCTCAACACCCCCTTTCAATATGAACAAGTTAGGGTGCTCACTGCCTAGACACCCCTGAAGATGGAGAAAGAGATTAAGTGAGAGGAAGAGGTGAGTGACAAACAAGATACGATTTAACAAAGGTTTATGCATACTGAAACTTTACATAAATATATATATATATGTATATATTAGATGCTGGGGTGTTGGAATATCTGGAGGGAGGTAAATGACATGGTAGAACTGCACCCTATGGCATCCTTCGAAATTTGCTCTACAGCTACTCATTGAATTGTGCTTTGAAAGTCTTCACCTTTCTGTATATACTTTATATTGCATAAATGGGAAAGAACTGGGACTATGGAACTGTAGTCCGTAACAGATTTTGAAATTACCAGTATAACTGCGTGTCGAGCTGTATATCGAAAGTTAACACCTTTTTATATATATGATATATTTTACAATGATGGAAACAGCTGAAGTTGTGGAACTGTGACCCACAACATTCTTTGAAATTTGCTCTCTACTTGTTGAATCATATTTTGAAAGTTATCACTGTTATGTATATATGTTAAAGTTCATTAAAAAAATGTGAAAAAAAATTGCTACATGCAGAGTCCCAAGGGATGAATGTGATCTGTCCTGCACATCTTTCCGAGCCAGGTGAGATACCTCCTAAGTTGCCAGCAGCTTTAAACCTGGACTGCCCTTGAGTCATGTTCCATTCCTTGGTCCAATCACTTGGCATTTTATCTACAACAGGGATGCAACAGGGACACTTGGCATTATCTAGCTTTCAAATGTTTGCCAATATAATGGGTGCAAAGTAATAGCGCATTGCTGTTTTAATTTGCATTTCTCTAATTACTGAGGACATTGAACATCTCTTCGTGTTCAATGGTCTTTTGAGTTACCTCTTCTGGAAATTTCCTCTACATAGGCATTGCATGTATTTTTTTTTTTTTTTAATGGAGGTTGCTGTCTTAGTGTGGAATTTCAAAGAAAATGGTCATAGAAGGTATTCTCAATTTTTTTTTATATTTAAACATTACATTTTAATTTTACATGAAAAGTTAATGAGATATCATTGCTATATAAAAGGAACCCTATAATTCATGCTGCTCACTGTTTGGGTCAAGAAGTACAAATGCAGAATTGCAGTATGTGTGTGAAACATCTCTGTTCAGAAATTATTTTGGGTATGAAATTATATACAACCACACCATGATATGAAGCTTGAGTTTCTGAACAAAACCTAAAGTAATACAAATTGCATCATCAAAGGTGTTGCCAAAAGTGCCTTGAAAAATTAATATTACTTTCATTTTTTAAAAAAAATAGAAAAAGAAAGAGAAAGACTAAGGGACTGTTACAGACGAACAGAGACTAAAGAGGCAAACTGAATGCAATTGTGACTCTGGGTTGAATACTGGATCAGGAAAAAAATGCCACAGAGTACATTATTGAGAAAATTATTAAATTTGGATGTGGACTGTATGTTAGATAATAGTGTATTTCCATTTTAAATTTCCTGAATTTGATAATTGTATTGTAGCTCAATAAGTGTATGTCCTTGATCTTAGTAGACACATGTCATGTATTTATTTAGGGGTAAAGAGTCATGGACTTTGCAACTTACTTTCAAGCAATTCAGCAGAAAGAATAATAATGCATTATAATACATTTGCCTTATATATGTGTGCACGTATAGGACAATTTAGCTCTTAGAAAAAATATATGCATATTTAAAGAGAGAGAGAAAAAGAGAAAGCAAATGTGACAAAATGTTAACAACTGTTGAATCTTAGGTGAAGAATATTTGCAGTATATTCTACTACCCTTTCCAAATTTTTGTAAGTTTGAAGTTTTTTGTTTTTATGATAGAAAAGTTTAAAAAAATGAAATAAGATGAGAATAAAACAGTGATTGGAACAGACATAGCCTTAAGGTATGATTACCTGATGGGGACCTACATTTATCAGAGTTAAGACTTAAAAAGTTGTTAACTTATGAACCAAATAAGGTGCTAAGGTGGTTTTGTTTGTTTGTTTGTTTGTTTTTCTTATTAATGGACTATTTTGGTAGAGAGAACTGGAAACTTTTGCACGTCCTTCCCTATATCCTGATCTTAAGCCACTTATCCCCCTGTTGAAATGTTGAAATCCTCCTTAATCTGGTAACCTCATTGCCACAAAAATTCAATAAGATCATTGTTGATTGAAGCAACATCTCCCTTCCAGTCGTATCTATTCCTACAGCCTCCATAGCTGGGTGGCAATCTACAACTTAAAGAACAGAATTTGAGCATGGTTGTTTAATGGGGTAGCACAGACTCTTCTAAAGCACAGACTGAACAGAATATCCCAAAGATTTTTCCTAAATTCCACATATTTAGTTATTTAAGCAATGACATGAGCAAAGTGCTCATTAAATGGGACCCGTAGAGGAAGCGTGACTAATATCTTGGACAGGATTAGAAAGAGGACTGGGGTATCTCAGTAATGCAGGCTGAATTTATTTCTAAGACTCCACCCTCTGCTAAGTACATCCTAAGACGTAGACTGACCCATAGGCCATCAATCAAATGCCTTCCTATACTCTGCAGAAGTCTGACTCTGCTTAGAATCTGGAATGACCTTGATAAATGAGACGTAGCAAACCGAAACCAAAGCAGCAGAGTGAAGACTTTATAGAAATCTATTTATTGAATGAATTAAAAATGAGAAAACGATTAGAGAAGAACATAGTCTCACCAGAGGGCAAATGATAGGAATGTAAATAACAATATAAACCTATTTTTAAAAACTGAAAATAAAATCTATTAACAAAAAGATACCATATGCACACCATGAAAGAACATTCCGTTCATAGTTACCAGAACCCACTGGGACTTTCGTAGGCCCTCTAAGAAGGGAAAAGTGGCAGAAAAGAAAGTACAGGAAGAAGCTTCAACCAGGTCTGACTCTGAAGAATCCAGTTTTGATTGACTTATAATAACAATCTTCTTTTACATATTTTAGGTTTATCAAGCTCTGGATTTTGCAAATGGCTGCTATTGCAGTGGGCTTACAAGAACTACTTTCCCTAAAATAGGCATTCGCATGTGTCAGTAACAGGTGGGGTGCTAGTGGTGGAATTTGGTTGATTTCCGATAACAAAAGAAAAAACCAACCCACAGTGACAGTATCCATCCCCCTTCCAACCCTGCTAATCCGAAACACAAATACATCTTTCTTGTCCCCTGCTCAAGAAAAGCATACTTGTTTTTTATTCAGCCCCTGGTGTGAGAGATTCTGCAAGCAATGCAGAAAGGTTGTGCTTGCTTCCGAGGAATTGGACGGTTTTTACTTCATCAGGATAAGCTTTAAAAAGTGACCTGGAAAGAAGAGGTTGGCTTGCTTTCACTCTCCGGAGAGGGGCCGTGCTTTGTTCTCAGAGAGGCAGTCTGACCACATTAGCAGAGTGTATCTCAGGTGACCTTTTCCACTTCATTGTTCCCTGGAACTCCGTCTCCCAGGTACCTCCAGGCAGAGTGCCAGGGTGCCGAACGCACTGAGAAAGCACAGGGCTTTGCCGTCACAGCGTTATTGAATCAGTAACCAAGCACATCACCCACGGCAAACAAAGCCTGGCAAGAAGCATTTTAAAACAAATGATGGTTTCACCTGAACCACTGAAACAAATTATAAGGCATAGGGTGAAACTTGGCAGCTTTGGGGAACTCTGAAGGGGCAAACGTCAAAGCCTTCAGCAGCAAAATGCACAAATCTTAGAGAAATAAAACTTAGAGAGGTCACCTTGTGCCCTTTAGAAGTGCTTGGATATAATTATTCAGTAGAATTCATTCATCGAAATGAACAAATAATATATTGGGGCCCAAGTAATATAAGATTTGGTACACATTTTAGAATTCAATTTTCCAATACCAAATGAGGAAAACACTAGACGTAGTCGCTGCCTAGTTAAAGACTTGCTAGTGACAGCACACACAGCGAGGAAAAATAAATCATGCACCCTTGCTGAGTATCAAACAGGACCTGAATTTACCAGATTAGGATTATAATCCAGAATGGGAGTTGTTTTTCTAAATCTATCCAAATCAGAATTCACTTCCTATGCTTTAAAAAGCAGGACTGAAATCCTAATTGCTCGTGTTACCTTTAACTGATAACCAAGGGAAGATACTCTTCTCTTGGACATTTACTACATCAAAGGAAGGCAATTAACTTTGGAAACAGCCCTTGGCAGTTTAAATCAGCAGAAAACACCATTTCACAATTAATTTTACTATACATTTGAGAGTAGAATAAAAGAACTCTTCTAAGAGCTGATACAAGAGCTGTGTCTTGAAGGATATGTAGGATTTAATAAGGGAAAGACTAGGAAAGGGTCTACAAATTAAGGGAATATCATGAGACATGTGTAAGACATATGAGAAGGCTCGGTGTATTTACTTTGATGAAATACGTGAAATGAATGAACCCCCAGATTTCCTAACAGGATTTTAATAAGGATCAAATAAGATAATATAATTCAAAGTTTTAAAGACTACATTTCTAAGCAAACTCAAGTTATTGTTCATTTTTTTTGGTAACACATAGAAATAGTTTTATCGTGGTATGTATTAGGGTTAGGAAATGGTTACAGGTAAAAAACCCAAATAACAGTGCTTAAATACTGTTGATGAGATGGGCAGCCCAGGGCTAGAAGAAAATTAGCTCCATGGATCATCGGATTACAGTTCCTTTCCTCTTTCTCTCCTTCCATCTTTAGAAAACACCCCAAGGAATCCTCATGGCTGCTTGTACTCCAGCCATCACATCCACGTTCCAGACAAGAAAAAAGGAGGAAGGGCAAAGGAGCACATTTTCCACTTGAGTTGGCCTCTTTTAAAGAGTTGTTCCATGACTCCACCCAGAACTTCTGCTAATATCTCACTGTCTAGCCTTATCTACAAGTGAGGCCAGAAAATGTAGTTGCTCAGCTGTGGTCCCAGATATTTTTGAGTTCTATTTTTGAGGAAGAAATGGAGAATGGATAATGGGTAGGCAATAATCTGCCACTGCCAGATACTATCAGCCTTAAGTCCAGAGCAAGCATTAGCTTATTTCTTTATGCTGTCAGTTAGCTTTTATCTACTGGACTTGCCAGGGGGTCACTCTCCCTATAACCACCTTGCTAATTTTGGAGAGAATCTCCCTTAAGCTTCATTCTGTGCCATTCTCTTGTTTCTTGGTAATCTGGCAGGAACATCTGTCAGTCCAAGCATCACCAGAGTTGACTTAGCCAGCTAAGGATGTGCCCCTTCCTTCCTGAAAAGAAGAACATTCTCACATCAGGGGTGTACCTGCCTATGAGCCAGCATGGCTGCCTTCTCAGAGCTGACTCAGAGAAGCCTGGCACAGCTCAGCACTCCCCTGACCCTGGCTACCTATCTGTACCTCACAGTTTATTTATTTTTCATTCATTTATTGGACAAATAAATAAACTGCATGGATTCTCATTTCCAGTAAATTATTAACTGTGTGATCTTATGCAAATTACTTAACCTCTGTATGCCTCAGTTTCCTCAAATATAAAAAAACAGTGATGGTATTACCTAATTATCTACGGTTGTTGCGGCAATTAAATGAATTGACATATAAAGTGCTAAGTAAAGTGTCTGACAGAGACTAATCCTTCTACTGTTTTGTGTTTTCATTTCCTGTACTAATGACACAGCTACTGTGTGCCCAGCATGGTGGTGGGCACAGACCTCCAGTACCTTCTAATGTAGCTGGAAAGCCCAGAGAGTTAAAACTCCATGCAAATTGAGGTACTGAGCAAAAGAATGAGACGGGTAGTATGTGCCAGTGGAGTTTACTGAAGGAGACAGAGGCACTGGTATCTTCAGTGGGAATCACAGGATACTTGGGGCTTGATCAGGACCGTAACAATCCATGTCAACAGTCAGTGGAGGCTTTTTCACTTCTTCCCTCCTCCTGGCCACTGCTGTCCCTCACCATCCAATTTAAATGAGCGTGATCATAACCCCCGGCTCTTTTCAGGGAATATGGTGGAGAACTTCATTGGACAGAATGCCAAGGGACTTCCAAGATTAGCCTTTGGAGGAGGAGGTCACTTCTGGAGGGTGGTTTACCTGAGCTGGGGGAGGAAGAAGGAGTTGGTGAAGCATCATGGTAGAGAGCTGGATGGAGAGGAAGAGGCAGACACCTTAGGGAGAGAGAAAAATGTCTAAGGAGGATTTTCAGACAGCTTTCTCTGTGGAAAGCAGAGTGTCCCTTTAAGGAAAGGCTGGGCTTCCATGGCTGCCCTTTGACTGTGACACCACAGAGACAGGGCCTCAGGGCAGCCTAGCTACAGTCTGGCTCTACACACACGTGGGCATCTTTACTCGTGCACTTATTTATTAACCACTGCCTGTCCCACTGGATCATAAACTTGATGAGAGCAGGAACCATTTCTGTTTTGTTTTTACCCTGTTCCCAGTGCTTTGCATAGAACTGTAGCTACAGAGATGATGAATGAATACATGAATGAATGAGTGGGCTAGAGAATTCACAGGTGAATTGTCTCCTCCCCAAGCTGTTCCTCGATTCAATCCAACAGACATTTCTCTAATTGATGTACATGCCAAGAAATGGATTAGGTGTCAGATTATTAAACTACTGTTCACGTTCTGGGTGGGTAAAATTACAAGTTAACAAATAATGATAGTACAATGTGATCCGTTCTTCAGTGCGATTGAACGAAGGAAGCTATGAGAGCCAAGAAAAAATGACTAGTTCAGAAAGGAGTGAGATGTGAGCTGGGTCTAAAGATGGAGTAGGTTCTCCTGTTGGAGAAGTCTGGGTCAGAAATTCCAGGCTGCACAGTGGCGAAAATTCTACAAACGGCCCATTTGGGGGACCCCATGCAGTTGAAAGCAGCTGAAGCATGGGCTGGGGCAGGGACAAGGGGAGATGGATTTGGAAAGGTAGATTTGGGACAGTTTGTGAAACATCCCATTCTGCATCTGAAGGACTTGGGATTTTATTTTTCAGAAAATGGGGAGCCACTATAGGGTTTTAAAAAGAACAGAGATGTGACCATATTTGTATTTTTAGAAAGATAGCTCGAGGACGCATTTACCTAGGCAATATATGTTAATGGAGCAACTCACAGGGTTTTATGTTTTGGTTGCTTTTATCAGTCATCATTATTGTCAGACAATTTTTTTGAACATCTTCTCTAAGTAAGGTATTGTATTAGGTGCCCAAAGAGGTCCTGACAAAATGACAGCTCCATAAATTATAAAACAGCCCAGTATTTTGTGTTCCACTAAGAAGAAAAGCCATTGCCAAACAGATTGTAACACAATGTTCTTTTTCCAGTTAGAATTTCTGTTATTATTTGCTGAAAGAGTTCTTCTGTATGTCTTTAGACAGCTTTTATTATCTATCACTCCTGTGCATACAAAACAACAAACAAAAAGCAATAAAAAGAAAGAAAAAAGAAATAAGTTGGTTACGATATCCCTAAAATTAACCGACTCTTCTTAATGACATTTATATTCAGGTTATCTATATACATGTTGTTTTCTCCCCCCACTCAATATCATCATCTATCTGGGTGGTTCTAAAAAGTTTAGCATGTATCAGAACCAACTGGACAGGTTGTGAACATAAGAGGCCCAGGCTGTATTCCATTTCAACAAACCTGGGTTTCTGTATCCTTAATCAGCATTCCAGGAGATTCTGCGACCCCCTGAAGTTTGAGAAGCACTGTTCTCTGCTGTCAGGAGGGCTGTTGGTGCAGCACCTCTTAAATGAGTGCACACATTCTGTTCTCAGTGTTTTCTTTCATTTGATGGACACACACTATTGTCATGACTACTGCCTGACTGACACATATCTGGTTTCCTGAGGGGTTAAACTGCAAAAAACGTGTGCATCTTAGAATCATTGAAATATGTCATTTCCCTTCAGGAGTTAAAAAAGAAATAAGATGGGAATTGTTTTACGTATCCAAAGATTACATTAAAGATGATTACCAGATTTCTGTAACAGGGGACCGAATAGATAGATTATGGTACAGCATGCCATGGAAGATGGTCAGTGTTTAAAAATAATTAAACAGAAGGATATATTCCAAAATGTGTTCTATGAAAGGTTATTCAAAAAGGACACTACAGCCAAAAAAGATTGGGAAACCCTACAAACCATATCTCTTTCTTAAAGATTCACAGTGCACTTTGGCATTTAGAAAGCTCTGAAAAGGCCAGCGGTAAGGATCCTAATTAACTTTTTAGCCTGGAATTCTCCAATATAATGACATAAAAGATGTTCATACTATATTTTAAATAGACTGTGACCAAAAAACATAAAATGTGTGGTGGTGCAATTCAATTTTTGTAAATGAAATTTTGTATAAATATTCATAAAAGAAAGATGGTGTTCCAGTTTGTTAATGCTGCCCTTTTGCAAAACACCACAAATGGATTGGCTTTTATAAAGGGGGTTCATTTGGTCACAAAGTTACTGTCCCAAGGCCACAAAGTGTCCAAGGTAAGCTGTCAACAATAGGTACCTTCACTGAAGGATGGCCGACATCGTCCAGAAAATCTGTCAGCTGGGAAAGCACGTGGCCGGCATCTGCTTGCTCCTAGGTTGCATTTCAGCTCCTCTCTCAGCCCCTGTGCATTCTTCAAAGTGTCCCTCATGGCTGTAGCAAGCTCGCTCCTTCTGTCTGAGCCTATATAGTGCTCCAGTAAACCAATCAAGGCCCACGCTGAATTGGGCAGGGCCACACCTCCATGGAAATGATCCAATCAGAGTTATTACCTACAGCTGAGTGGGGCACATCTCCATGGAAACAACCCAATCCAAACTGGTCTAACTCAGTCAACACCAATAACTCTGCCCCCACAAGATTGCATCAAAGAACATGGCTTTCTCTGGGGGACAGAATATATATAAACTGGTACAGGTAGTAAGGAGTTCAACTGAAACATTAGCAATGTTTAAGAATGAGTGGGTTATACATGAATTTTTTCTTTTGCTTAATTGTATATTATTTAATGAATCATCATATTTTCCATAAGAAAACACTTATTAAAAATAATAATAAATGGACCTTATGAAAAAGTCAAAGGAAGATTTGAATTTTACTGGTATGTTTTATGGAGGAAGCACTGATGAATAAAAGAAATTTTTGATGAAAATATGGGTACCTCTTTTATGAGACTTTTTTAATTCACATGAGCCTGAAAAAATGCACAAATTATAGTATCAGCAGGGAAGACTAGAATGAATACAGGCAGCATGTGTAATCTTTATTTGGTCTTTCTCAAGGTCATATATTTATGAAATAGAAAATTTTGAATGAGTCAGACTGTTTTGTCTGCTGTTCGATATAAAAGCCAAGTAGAGAATTCAACAGATTGGAATTTAGAAACGTGTTCAGCTATTGAAGAGAAGTAATCACAAATGAAACAGACTACAGCCTACATCACATTTGAGGCTAAGATTATTTCTTACTAGCTGGATGATCTTGGGCAAGTTGCTTAACCTTTCTGAGCCTCATTTTTCTCATCAAAAGGGTTATTGCTATTGGCGTTACAGTTATCATTCTTTTTAGGAAAAGCTGTTGCTCTCTATCAACACTTGGCTCCACAAAGAACTAAAGCATGGGAAACCTGATGGACCTGAGTCAATAAGTGAGTGAATTCCCAGGAACTTGGTGGAAAACAACAAACAATTGGTTTATTTGGGTGCTCTTTTATTTTCTCTACTGAATTGACTAGATGATTCCTTTGCTGGATTTAGACTGAATCTACTATTATAAAGTTGAAGCAACAAGGAAAAAGGATTTATCTGATATCTCAGAAAGATCCTACCAAATCTCTTTGAGATCAATTGCCTTCCCCAGACACTTCAAAAGCCACACTCTCCAAATCCTCACTCTCACTTCAAACCTGGTTCTCCCCCCATATGGGCAGCAACAGGCATTCTGAGGTCCATGCGTGATCTCGGAGATAAGTGGGCTTTGAGATGCTCTTCAATCATCAGTTGCTGAGACAGCATTGCTTCTTAATTCAGACGCTCCAGGATTTTACACCATCCTCTGGTTATAGGCTAAGTGTTTTTTATCAGCTTCAGGTCACCAATAGCCCAAAGAATTTACCGCAGCTTTCAAAGGTGTCTAAAATCTCAAAGAATTATTAGGTGCATGGAGAACATCTTTTTTTCATTTGTTCCTTTCGTTCTGCTTTTTTAATGTTTTTGAGCATCATTTATATATTCAAAGCACAGTATAATAATAGCCAGTGTAATTTATTTAGCAGATTATGATGTGCCAGGCACTATGCTGCAAGTTTCATAAATATTAAATCTGCTCCTCATAATAAACCTGCCAAGTATGAATTATTTGTATTTGACAGATAAGAAATGGAGGCTTAGAAAAAATATGACTTTCAAGGTGACAGAATCACATGATATTTCTACTTGAAATCTCATATTTAAGCACTATTTTGAGGCCTGTGTTAATTAACTGTCTGTAATTAACTGTCTGTAGGATGTCATTTTGACCTTTCTTATTATAGTTTCTGCATTTTAGAATAAAGGTATTTTATCTTTTCATTGCTTTGCGGTTCTGCACATAGGACTGTGGAAGGGGATAAGGTATTATCACAAGTCAGATATTAGCTTGTTTTACTAATGGCAGTCATAACTTAAAAACCAAACTACAAAGTTGCTCTGGAAATGAACGAAACACTTTCTATTTCCAACTGTTCTTTACACTGGGTCTAAGTCCACTGCAAGAAAAGAAGAAAAATGATTTTGATTTTTCTCTTAGTTGCAATGACCTAGCTCACTCAAGATTTCCTCTCTCCGCTCTAAAATATCTTCACCTAAAACTCCTACAAAGTGAAATATTCCAGGTCATCACCAGGGAGTCTTTCAGTGGTTAATGAAACAAGCTAGCCTGAAAGCATTTAAAGTCCATGGCTTAACAAGACAAATAAGAACTTCATTCAAACAAAATCTAACTGAGGAACCAACATTTTAGTCAGCAATATTTTAATCAGCGACACCTCATCAAATGTAGCTTCAGACAAAATTCTTTTAAGTTCATTTTGTCACATCTATGCACTTACAGCATCACAGACATTTCTTGGAGCTCCTGTGCTCTTCAGAATTAGGGGGATTTTCTCTAAAGAGTTTCTTTACTTCAAGGACTTGGTGGAAATATTTCTTATTAGCATGATCCATCAGGTAACCTCACCTAGCTGAAGTATGTGCACATATAGACTATTAATACCTGTTATTCAAGTTGTACTTGTGTATGGTAAACACAAACTCAGAACCACAGCCCAGAGTGTCAGCATGTGGGGGAAATTTCTCTTGAGTTGCCTTTTAAATATTTTCTTTCCCTTTGCCCTGCATGCTAGTTTTCTATAAGTCATCATATATTTTCTAAACAAAAGAAGTGGCTCTTTTTACTAGTGAGCTAGTGAAATTATGAATATCTTGCAAAATTTTTTGTTCCCTGATTTGTGGGGTCAGTAGGCCAGTAGGAACATTAAGGGGCCAATGAAATCACACTAATTTTTTCAACAAATACTTTTCAGAGTGCTGTGATGTGCCGGGTTCTATAATCAGGTGAAATAACATTAAAATGGGAAGCAGAAGATAGGTCTTACTGTAAAATTTGTTAATAATTATGTGATCATGAGCAATTCACCGACTTTGTTTCTCAGTTTTCTTGTTTATTGATTGGGAAAAGTTTGGGACCTGCCTTCTCATAAGTTATTATAAGGATCAAATAAATCTTTTTACTTGCTAGTACACTGGACCATGCAAATGAAATGCAGTTTGTTCTCTTTCTCTACTCCTACCACTGAATCCCACCACTACCATCGTCACCATTGTCATCATCATCACCATCACCACCGCCATCATCTCTACTGTCTAAGGTTGGTTCCCTGGAAACAGATTATACAAAGGGGATGTACCAAAAGGGCTTATTGGTGAGTGCCCTTAGCTATAATATCTGTAAGGGAATGGGAGAAGGAAAATTAGGTGAAAAGAGAACTATACCGAAATTTCAACAGAGGGCTCAAGATCCACAGGAAGTATGATGCTGAGATAATTCTTCCAACTTGTCTCCAATGAAAGCAAGGGGACTGGGCCTTTGGATGCAGGCTGCCCACATGGAGAGGGTGTAACTTTGGGTGAAGCCATTTTGGAGAGACACTCAGCTGGGAGCCTTCAGCAGCCAACACTCCTTGTGGGCATGTGAGTGAGGGCCTTGGTCCTAAAGGGGGTACATATGAGGCAGTGCAGCATCCACTAAAACCATCATCAATATCTGGGGCTTGAGACGGCCTTTGAGAAGTCCTTGGAGGCACATGATCATTTCACTTATCTTCCATAAGAGAACAAAGCAAGAAAAGACAAAGGTGCCTTGACAGGTGGTGACACCAAATTATATCTGAATCTCAAGGACATCTTGGGGAGGGGGCACAGAACTTAGGTCCTCCAATGATCAGGGCAAGATCAGATCCTAAGTGAACCCAGAAGCAGACACAGTACATCAATTTCACATCAAATATCTTTCTTCCCCATAATAATCACCTTTCAACTTCCATTTACGTCATTCAATGACAGATTTATAGGACGGGAAAGAGTTTTGCAGGTCAGTTGATTTAAATGCTGCCTTTGTGGTTGAGCTCTTCATAGCAACCCTGACAAGCATCAACCAGCTTCTACTGTTGGGACTAACTCCAGTGATAAGTGTTCATTGCATTCCCAAGCAGTCTATTGTCATGTTAGACACTTCATGTTTGAGTGGACTCTGCCTTCCCACAGTTTTTATCATTGGTCCTATTGTGCTCTGGGGCAACACAGAATATATTGAATCTAGCTTCCATATGTGCCATACACATCTTTTTGAACCATATGTGCTTTGTTCCCAAAACCTGTCCCCCATTTTTAATATTTTCAAAACCCACGCCTGACCCTTATCCTTTGAATATCTTCTTTCTCCTCCAAGTTTTTTTCTGACCCATGCAAAAAAGAAAAAAAAAAAAAAAAATGGAGCAATCATCTTCATTCTAGCTACTTGCCCCCATTCACATGGTCTGATATTTAAATACTAGACTCTAAGCTCCATGTGTGAATAGTGTGTGATATGGTTGCCAAATAAAGATATGTTTTTAAATCATGTCTCCCTTATTCTTGCACTAATGTGACTGACTTTTTTTTTTGAATGCTAGTGTAGGACTCTACATGAATCTTTGCAAAATTCCCATTTTATCCTCATTCCATTTATTAAGATCTTGGTGGATCCTAATTTTGTTTAAGGAAATTTTCTCAGTACTATTAAGGTGACTGACCCCCAAAATGAATACAAATATTGGCCAGAGTGGACGGGAAATTTAGGGAAAGGGAGCAAGAATGAGAAAGATGGAGACAGTAATACTATTTCCATCCCCATCCTCCCTCCCATCAGATGCACAGACATACAAACAAAGAGATAACTTTGAAGCATGAGATGAAGCAGTTAAGTGTCCTACTTACCAGAGGTTAGGGAAGTAGGTTTTTCTTTAAGTTTTGCTCTCAATTTCTGTCACATAGTCATGATTTATAATATATGATCACCTCTCTGTACTTATGTACTGGAGAAAGCCTCCTTGAAAAAAAAGTTATTTCATAAAGAATGCCACCAGATATTTTTTCATTGATTATTAATTTCATCCACCTGCTCCTTATAATCCATATTTGCCAATTTCTTCACCATCTTCTTGATAGTGGCACAAAAGAGGTACAGCTAAGTAGATCAAAATAAGTAATTTGATATTCAGATTTAAAACTTCAGTTGCAATGGTATTACTGAATTGAATTAAGAGGAGATGGGAAGTATAACCAATATCCTTGCATTTTATATCTTATAATTCAGTAATTTCCATTAAAATTTTCCCAAGAGTTCCAATCCCCATGTATGATATGATATAACTTTAAGAGGCACTATTATAATTGCATATAAGTTGGTTATACAAGTACACAGGAAAAATTTCAAGTTAAATTGCATTCTTTTCACTTCTTCATTCTTTTTATTTATTTCAATTTCCCTGATTCTTAACCCTAGATGTAGCAAATTGAAAGGGGCTCAGAAAATATGTATTCTGATTGGTCATCTAGATGCTCTTAGTTTGGAAAATGAGTCACAGAACTCTCTAGAGATTCCCAATAAATAAATCTGCAGGATACCATATAGAGACAAAAAAATCCAGGACACATATGAGGTGCTATGAGGTGCTAAAGCACATTTGCTGAATAGTTTATTGAATCACCCCATATCTGAATTTGAGTCTACAAACAGAAAACAGTTGTGGAAGGTAGCAGCTGCACAAACATCATAAACACTGCAAGAAATAGGACCATATCTTTAGTGTGTTAGAAAAGGCCTCCTTTTGATCTCTGAAGTGCAACCTGGTCAAACTTGAGAAAGGGAGTGGCTTCTGCAGTGAAATGAAAGAAGCCAACATTCAAAGGTTAAGGAAAAGAGACATCTGATGATGGAGAATTGATTTAACTTGAATATTTCAGCTTACTGCTATTTGTCAAGGCAACATGGTGGTTAATTATTTTCCTTTCTCACCATTAGGCTCAGATTCTTTTCTTATCAAACTGCTGTGTCTGAACCCAAAACAAACAACCTCCTCGGAGCAGTCAGTGACCATGTTAAGCTGAGTTTGTATGAGGGTGACTAAACATTTTTCTATTCTTCCTTTCATGGTCTTTCTCATTTCTAGTAACCATTCTGCTGGAGTGGTTCTGGGCTAATTTGTGCTACTATGTTGGTAATGATGGTTTGCTGTAATTTGTTTTTTTTGTTTGTTTGTTTGTTTTTCATTTTTTTTTTTGTTTTTTATCTTTTAAATCCATCTTTGAGACTTCTTCCTTCTTTTTCTGAGCTCTTCTAATTCCTCTATTCAATAGGGTTCTTAGATTTCACTAGCGAAGACCTTTTTCCCAAGGTCTTCCTGCTATTTGGATTCTTTGATCATATGCTCTAAAATGGACCTAAAAGTATCATCAAGAACGGGAATGATTTAATGATTAAAAATAATTGGACAGCAAAGCTGATATTTTGGGCTTTTTAATTCTTTTCTTGAAGCCTCCTACAGGAGCAGACTGATCTGGCCAAATGTGGCAGAAGAAGAGTGGGTAGGTGGGGATGGTTATGAGCAGATGCTCCACTGCTGCAGCAATTTTCAGTATAAATCCCATACTCAAATGAAGCAGCTATTCTTATCCTTGATTTTGGAAATGGTTTTCTCCCTTCTTAAAGTGCATCACTTTGATCTTTTATCTGTAATTTAAAGGTCATAGACAGTTCTATCTTTTATTATGATACCTCAAATATGTTTTGGGAACAAAGATGTTACGAAATAGAAAAGGAATAAAAAGGGGACGAAGCACAAAGGGATTAAACAACCTGGTCAAAATCACACTCTGAGTTGGCAGCTCATTCATTCAATCAGTCATTCTATAAAGGTTTATTGAATTAGATTGAATTAAGTATCATAGTAGAGGTATGTTCTTAATCTTAATATTCATTTTTGTGGGTGTGAATCCATTGTAAATAGGACCTCTTGGAGATGTTATTTTTAGTTGAGGTATGGCCCAACTGAATGAGGAGAAGGCCACAGGGAGAAGTAGGAAGTCAGTGGGAAATCAGAAGAGATCACTACATGACAGGAAAGCCAAGGAACCCCAAGGATTGTGGCAAGCCAGCACAAGAACACCATACTCTTCAGGGAGAGAGCATGGTCTTGCTGACACCTTGATGTTGGCCATCTGAACCTACAAGCCAATAAATTCCCATTGTTTAAAGCCAACTCATTGTGTGGTATTTGTACTAGCAGCCTCGGCAAACTAAGACAAGTACTTATTATGACACAGGCATTAGCATAGGTCTTGGGCACAAGACTGCTAATGCAGTCTAGGTTGGAATGCAAGACTCTTGATCCTCAAAGTCTTGCTCTTTCTACTACACTCTACCATGTATCTGTGTTTAAAAATTTGCATTCCCTTAATATCTAACTGATCTGAGGCAAAACCGTGATGTTAGCAAGCCCTCAAATTTTCACACTAAATTGACACTAATACTAGCACCAAACTAACATGGTGAAGGATTAATGAAATAATTCTTGTAAGGGGTGCAGCACAGTGTCTATAGTACATACTAATTTTCTCAATAAGTGTTAAAATTATCATTATTGATGTTCTATTGGTCTTTTCAATACTGACACCTTGTCAAAGCATCCTGCTTTTCATCTTTGTGCTTAGGCTATGATAGTTTCTCTAAAGGAAGAATAATCATTTTATATGGGGTCATTTATGGGCATTTAGTGAAATTTGAAAATCAACTAGCATACTCAAAACCTATATGAAAATCTTGTCTGAATCCTTCTATTCAAAATAATGATCATATTATTTTCTTAAATTTTAAGACCTTTACTTTTGCTTAAAAGCCTCAGAGTACAAGTAGCATGAAAGAAATAATCCATCTTGATCAATTATATTTATCCCTCCCACATCACAGAGTTTAGAGGTGCCACACCCCCACGATCTGGAAAAACCCACACAAATTTTTTTTTATATTTTTTCAGGGTTTCAGGAAACTCCCTAGCTGCCTCTTGACTGGCAGATGCTGCCTTTCCCTTTACTTTTACATTGTGTAGGTGTGATGGTTAGGTTCATTTGTCAACTTGGCCTGGTGATGATACTCAACGAGCAAGCAAGCACTGGCCTAAACGTTATTGCAAGTACATTTGTGACTGGTTAATAAACCAGAAGGATGGTTTATTAAATAATCAGTCAATTGATAGCATCTGTGGTTGATTACATCACAATGAAAGAGTTCAATTAGCTGGATTTAGTCCAATGGGTTGAAGACTTTTAAGGGAGAAGAGAGAGAACTTTCACTTCTTCAGCCAGCCAGCCTCTCCTGGGGAGTTCATTGAAGACCTTCATTGGAGTTGCCAGCTCACTGCCTGCTCTACAGAATTTAGACTTGTGCATCCTGCCCTACAGAATTTGGACTCATGCATCCCCACAGTTGCATGAGACTCTTTTATAAAATCTCATATTTACAGATATCTCTTGTTGATTCTGTTTCCCTAGAGAACCCTGACTAATACAGCTGGCTAAAGCCTTTTTTTAAAAATTTCAAACCAGACTTTGCTGGCCTGAAAATCCATAGGGGTAGACCCTTCACCTTCATTTTCCTTTAGGGAATCACATAAGGACATAGCCTTTTGTTGTATGGTGCCAGAGTCTACCAGAATGCCTTTTTAATAAAAATTCTGCACCCCAAAATATGTTGCACTTTCTATGTGCAAGAGTTGCGGATCTCATGGTTTATGCAAATGCTTTTCAATTGTTGGTGTAGCTATAGCAAGGCTACACGGATGTCCTTCTCTTTTTTCTTGATATGCTTTATGGTCAATTCATCAATGCCCTACTGGCAGTTTCTGCAGAAGTCTCCCCAAATTCCCATTTTATTTCTTATGTCAGCTTGCTATGGTGAAAGCCGCAATGTGGAAGGGATAACTGTATAAAAATTTCTTCCTAAAATAATATTAATTCACCTCTATCTTTTTGGATGGTTCAACATAATGTTCCACATTTTGATTTAGAAGTCAAAGATCTGGATTTGCGTCAGATGAGAACAGGGATAAGTTTGGTCATCAGGGTTCAGTCGCAATACATTTTGGTTAATGTAGATTAAAACATCAACCAAGATAGTTGATGAAATAGAAATATCTTTTTCCCTAATTTCGATTTCTCATATCTTAATCCTACCTTCATCCCAGGCCTGAAATAGGTTTAGGGTTTGTCCAGTTGTGACTTTTTGCTTGAAGTTTCACTTAAGAGCATTTTTGGTTACTGGCTACCTTTGAAACTTTTCCAGTAATGATTCAATTTGTTCAAAGTTCTCTTATGGAAAAAATATATATACACAGCTTCCCCACAGAGGACTTTGAAAACATATTAACCCACTTTCAAAGTCTAAGGTGGGAATAATTTCTGAACAAAACAAAAGTCTCTGTGATTAATCACTTGTCCGGATTCAAGTGTAATGCTGAAGTCTGATCTTTTTTGAGATTTGTCTCCACTTCTTTGATAAAATTCTTCCCTTCTCATAATAGCAGAGTTTAGTAAGTTTGATATTAAAAGAGCTTTCCTATCTAGCTGTTACAGAGTATTAAAACTATCTACCGTACATAGTTGCAACATTTTTAGATATTACACTTTCCTCATACGTGGTCTTAAAATGGCTAATTCCAAAGAACAAAGGACAAGTTATCCATGGAAAATGAAGTCATGATTTTATCTTTGTCACCCTGCCTGATATAACTACCACTGCACATCATGTCTAAGTAATGTGAAAGTGTCTGGTTGGCACAGCTACAATAGCAGGGCTGATAAGTAACCGATCAGCTTATCCCCAGCATTCTTTTCATGGGGAGGTCACCGTTCCCTTTGTTTCTGAAAGTCCAATGAAGCTTAAACATGCCAGAAATGGGTAATTCAAATTAATTAAATAGCATCATGTACACTGCTCCTGGGATTATTGCTTGTAATGCTATAGCATCTATGCTTTTAAATTTGCCTAATTAAATCTTTTCAAATATAAGAAGTTAAACAATCAGTGCTATTAAACCATGTAATCAATATATGCCTTAAGCTCACTTTCTTGATAGGATGGGTAGGAAAAGAAATATTTGGACAATTGATTACTACTATATATGAAACACAAATAGATGATCAATTTTTAAAACCTTGTAACCATGGAATATCAATTCAGTATTTCTTTCTATGTAAAATTGGGATTTTAGTATCTAATTCATAGGCTTTTGTACATATTTACACAGGGTGCTTGGTAAGGAGTGGGAATTTGTTTTGATTATTATTTAATTTAATGTTTAATTTCAATTAATATTTAATATTAATTTTCAGTGAACCTTTAAAGTAATAAAAATTAAACTGTAGTAATATTCACTATAATTATAATGGAAATAATTAGTCTTAAATTTTGGATTCAGAAGGCACTTGACTTTTTGCAAGGAAAAATCCATGAATGTGAATCTCTTTGTGTTCTCTCTGTTCACCATTCACCATGCAGCAAGTAGCACATTTCCTGGCACTTACTTCATTCTCAACAAATAATTCTGGAATTAATCAATGAGCAACATGATTACAAATTATAGCATTGGAAATGCCAATAAATAGGTATTCAGATGATAAAAAGTGGCTAATAAAGCTTTTATAAAATGTGCTCTGTAAACCCAAAGTATAAATTATACATAAATGAGCTTTTAATTAAACACATATATTTTGCAGGTATTTTTAGCATTTGTACATTTCTACTATGTGCTTAGGAACAAAACATACCCCTTGATCTTGAGAAGTTTAGATTCACGTAAGGAAAAAATATATATATACATATTCTCAAATTAGGCAAAATGTGATAAATGCTAAACATATATCCTTCTACCAGCTCTATGTTACCAGATCCTAAAATAAGAACAACTTTTCATGTTTCCAAAATTTTGAATGTAAATATTTCTATTTAAAATAATATATTCCAAGCTTGGCCCTTGTAATACAAAGTTTAACACCAAAATATGGCTTATGGAGTATCAGTATAAAAATACTCATATTTTACTGGTACTGACGCTATTGTTTTTTAAAGAATGGTCTCAAAAGAAAGCTATCTGAAAGTTACAAAATATGCCTAACAGACAAAGCTGTAAAATTCACTGAGATGGGCCTCCAAAAATAATTTTCAACAATTTTTGAAAAAGATGGAATGAGACAAGACATGCAAGTGAATATAAAAAGTGTTGCTTAATGACAGGGAAATAAAATAATATTTCAATTTCAATGGAGTCTGAAATTATATTGACTGCTTTAGTAGAAGAAGAATGAAATCATATCATCTTACATTCAGGTGAACATTTGACATTTTCACCTGAGGAATACAGACTACAATAGAAAAGGAATTTGTCAACAGAACATTAGAACATGCTTACAGAAATAAAAATCCAAATAAAAATTTATGTAAGTATTGCTTGGAGGAAAGTGACAAAAATGGAGAGACATCAAAAGTGATAAATCTGTTCTCTGTGTTTTTGCCAGTTTTGAAAGATTTCTTTTCCCCCGGCAGTATTTAGCTACTGGGTACTAAAAGTAACAGAAAAACACTTTGGCCAGTTCTCCCCCACAAAACCACCAATATGACGGACAGGAGCCCACGTTCAATTTCTTGAGGACTTCCCTTTGAGTGGGGAGATTTGCTTGCATAAGATGAGAAGTTTCTAAAGAATCTCAGCTTGACCTGCTGCCCTGAGAAGTTTCATAAACAGTCTGATATAAGACTCGAATAAAAATATCAAACATATCGACATATCCACTGTTGAAGTTTCTTATTGTGATAATCAAGTTTAATTCTGGAGGAACCTAAAAAAGAATATAACAAACAATGACCCAGGCCTACAGTATGATACTGATAAGAAGATACAGGGGAAGTGTTACACCTTCTACCTGAACTCAGATCAGGAATCCACACCTCATTCATGTGAAAAAAGCAGTGCCACAGAGCATTTTCCTAAAGCGGCTGATCTGATGAGACTGACATACTGAATTGAGAATCTGGGATCTGCTCAGAAAGATGAGGCCACTTTTACCGGCACATGTCCCCATTTTATAGTCCTCAGCATATCTTCCCCAGACCTGCTTTACTTCCTGCTTTGAAGCAGCAGCTACACTGCCAGGGTCCTGATCAGGGCAGATAAAAGGCCACTCTGAGAAGAGTGCTATTATTGCTACTTCAGAAAAAATACTAGAGATTACAAGGACAAATATTTATAGAACAATCTCATAATAGTTTATGAAAAGCAATTAAAATAATCAAAATAAACGTTTACTGAGTGTTTACTATGTGTTTATCACTACATGCTTTGCAGAAGCCACTCACTCCATCTTCACAATAAAAGTATGAGGTTGGCGTGCAGTGATTCCCATTTTACAAATGTGGACACTGAGCCACAGAGAGTTACATAACTTGCCAAGACCACATGGCTAGTAAAGTTGGAGCCTTAATCAAACCCAGGTAATTTTTCTCCAAAGACTGACACATGTAACTACCACGTGATGCTATGAAAACTGTAACATTCAAGAATCAAACACCTTTTACCCAAGCTCTTCACAGAAAAAATGCTATTTTGAATTATAATGCCTAAAAGTATGGAGGTAAAAAGAAACTATGAGCTAATTGAGTTAAAAAAGGATGAATTTTTGCTGACAACTCTGATCTAAGGAATGCTACTCAGGATCTCTTAGCTTCAATGACCTCAGTTTACAAAATGCCTAAGCTCTTTTAATTCTAAAACCATATGCTGCCTATACTTACCCAATACTTGGTTTAACTTAATTTGCTTACCACCTTTTACTAATGGATATTTGTTTATGTGTCTATATTATCCACAAGCTCTGTACACAGACGTCTTCTATTTTTCACATTATACCTCTTACCTGTGCATAATAGCTCACATTCATTCAAGGCAGACAATAAATGTTGAACAGTTGAGAATTTTTTATCTTTATATGTGCAGAGAAACAAGATTACATAACTCTGAGTAATCTTGCCCATATTCTAGAAAATGTTTAAGTTTACGTGGAGTTTTGGATTTTAGATAAAACAGAGTTCACCAACTATTTGTGCCTAGAGAAATGCATGTCCAAACATAGATGGAAGGCTGAAATATTTCTGAGAATTTGCAATGACGTTTACTTCTGGGCCAAGCATGGCAAGTGTGCCAGGGAATCTGAAACTGAAACATGTTTTCAAAACTGTTGATTTTTAGGTTCTTGAATTTTCTACATTTTACAAATAGGGAAGCTATTGGCTTCAAAACTCTTGTATTAAATTTTTTCCCTAAACATTCCAAAAACCTTAAATGAAAAGTTCTCAAATAATTCTTAACCAAATGCAACCAAATTAGAAGAAGGTACATGCCTATTACTTCGCTGAAGTACCTTCACTCTAATTAAATAGGTTGAGGTACGTTGTTCTTCTTTTGACTTATGCACATAGTCTCTAAAGTAATTAATGGTCCTACAATCAGTTGGTTCCATACCAATATAAGTCTCTTGAGGTATGTTGAATTATTTCTTTTGAAAAGCCTACAATGCTCTATGTAGTTAAGCAGCATAAAAAAATAAATATGAAAAGATGTAAAGAGGAAAATGATCTCTAATTACATAGACTATCCCCAAAGGTGTAACTCCTTTAATAAAAGCTTGGCTTTGAGAAAAGGAAGGATTCTGGATTCTGGTTATGGTTCTGGTTGGACGAATCACCTAAGCACTTCAATTTGAGGTGTGTTTTGTTTGTTTGTTTGTTTTGTTTTGTTTTGTTTTAATAATTTGGAAATGATCTCTAATAGCTCTTTCACTTATACATGTCTAAGAGCTTATCCTTACTGAAATTCTACAGCCTCCTTTAGAATGCTTCCCATTTGACACTAATTCCCAAACTAAGCTTCCAAATTGGATAGATGATGCTTTTCTAAGGATTATGCTGTTTAACATTTACAAGCCCTGGATGCAACCAGCAGTTCCTCACACCTTCCCAGCCAGTGGAGATTGTGCAGGCCCCATATTATATGGATCCTACGTCTGGTTGGCTCTACCTCTCTGTAAGCCTTGGCTCCTTGCCTGGCTTCCTGGCTGGAGTCATGCCCACTAACTCCTGCTGTTGTAAAACCACCACAGCAGCCTCTGCTGCCTTGTCTTCTCAAACTGCAGACTGCTTCTGCCCTCCCTGGGGGCTTGGGCAAGGCCACCATTGCAGCCAGGGGCACAGTGCTCTGGTTTCTCCACAGGCTATCTGGAGGGGTCACCTGAGAAAAGCTGGGAGTGTTAGGAGTCAAGGCCCTGGAACAGACTGACGTAAGAAATAAGGGAGAGGGAGGAACCAGCAGATCTGAGATGTGGCCTGACAACCACCTGTATTTTCTTGAGAAACCATGGTCAGCTCAGAACTGTATTACCTTCTATTTGCTTTTTCTCTTCTTTCTCTTTTCCTGCCTCTCTTTCAATTTTCCCTCACTCTTAACTCCCTGGGATTGCACCCCCCACACATGCAAAGTATTAGCAGGTAAATTTGCCTTAGGGAAAATCACCAAGTCCTAAAAGCAGTAGTAATCCAGATTTTGCTGTCCCCACCCCGACAGAGAACCTCCCCTCTCTGTAGCAGCTTGCCAAGGGGGCTCAAGAACCACCAGCAAGTGCCTCACATATGCTCACAAACGGGTCTGCTCATCTGCCACGTGGCAAGCAATGGTGTTCACTGGTCCTTCTGTTCCAGTGGACACCACTGTGCCGAGCAGGTCCCACTGTCATCTGTGGGGCATCCCCAGGCATCACTTTCTCACCCTGCTTTTGAGGCACTGAATCTTTGTGACTCCAACACTGCATGGTGTTATTTTACAAAGTAGGAGAGAACGTTTCTCTTTCTCATATTGCGCAATCTGTCTTTAGAGAAATCCGGTAACAGTGGGACTCATGTGCCAGAATGATTTTTCTTTTTTAATTTCATTAGAGAACTGAGTCAGAAGATAAATTCAAATGGTAAACACCCAGGATACCTCAGATACTCCTCTCTGATTTAATCTCAGCCACTGGCTCAAGGCATAGAAAGAGGGTATAGAGATAGCGAATAATATTCTAGGAATTTCCAAATGAGCCTCTAGACCAGGACTGGAGCAGATCTAGGAAAATAGAATTCTTATTGCTAAAGCTATTTTACCCAAGATTTCTGCTCTTAATGCAGTTTTGCGCACTGGCCCCAGGGCTGGCAGGTGGGCTGCGAAGGATCATTTCTCAGCATTTATGACATCCACATGTCCTCGCTTGCAGACAACACTGCAATGAGAAATCTATAGAGCACAGGGTGTTCTCCAAGGAAGAGGCAAGGGAGAAGCTAAGAGGCGGATGGAACGTCTAGCTTTACGTGCTTGTAATCTGTAGAGCTCTAAAGAGTTGTTTTTTGATATGTCTTCTGAGTCTTGTTCAACAAAGGACACACTTAGAAAACTCTAAAATGCAAATTAAAAAGCCCACCACCACAAAATAAAGGCAGTTGGTACCAAATTAAAATGCTATGGGTCTGGCTACTCTAGTTGAAACAGAAATCTTAAGCTATGGGCTTGGAGACTCGGGTGTTTGGCCTTATCAAAGGAGGGCCCTCAGAAGGGCAGGGTCTGAAATCGGCACTAGAAGAGAGCTGAGGAGGAGTGAGTGAATGAAGTGGAGAAATAAAGCTTCATTTAATGCATTTGTTACATCATACGTAAATGAGTGCATACCATCAGCCATTCCATTTGGAAGAAATGGAGAGAGTAGAGGACAGCAGCTATGAGCAGTGTAGCTCCAAGCACAGAAGTCACACCAACCAGTGCTTTTCCATAGAGTGTGGACACAATTGCTTACAGCCTGGGTGTGCTGGTTTAGCTCGCTGGTTGTTTAGATTAATGGAGAAGTTCCATGCTATTTAGCCTATTGGTAAAGTCAGGGTAGTTTATGGATGGACAGGGCCCATTTATTTTAAGAATGATGTTTAGATAAAGAAATAACAAGTCAAATCTTCTTGTATTACAGAAATATTCTAAGAAGAAAAGGCAATCTCACACTAACGGGTCAATAAAATGCCAAAGTATTAAACAACCACTTGTTTCTAGACCAAAATAGCTCTCATTTATACTAGATAAAATCTGGCTGGATTTTGGTATGGCCACTTCATAAGCATATCTGCTTGTTTTCAAGTGAATTGCAATGATAGTATCTTGCATATCTGATCTGCAGCCCTTGCTATTAATTTCTTCTAAGTGGGTCTATAAGATATCCAAGTAGCACAAACCCTTTTAGTTCCATTCCAATCTTCTTTTTCCATCAAATCCAAATAGGTGTGAGGAAAGAAAATATGTGACTCTTGCGAGGGTGGGTAAAATAAGAGGTAATCTCTGAGAGGTATGAAGTACTGACCCCTTTTATCTACAACTCCATTTTGGTTATCTGGGAATTGTTTCTTTGCACACACACAGAGTCTTTAAAAGATAATTAAAGGGATCAAATGAATGTTTTATGTATGCAGCCATGTATTTATTCATTCATTCAGCCACTTGTCAAATATTTTCATTCATTCAGCCACTTGTCAAACATTCACTGTTTGTCCTGTATTGTAAGGTATTTGCTATCAAGATGAAGCTGACAGACTCCGTCTCTTGGAGATTTCACTCTTTTGGGTGGGGAGACAGATCCATAAACTGACATATAGGACACATGCATAGAAGCACCCATGAGATGTTCCTAATTCAGTTTGGTGTGCTTGTGAGGAGGGGACACAGGGGAGGGAAGGGACAAGGGGCAAGCAAGGCTTCCTGAGGAAGTGACAGCTGAGCTGGGTCTTAAAGGATAAATAAGCATTAGACTGGGAGAGCAAGAAATATACCCAACTAAGTGGATGAGCAAAAAGAAAGGTAGACTGGTAAGGAAATATGTGCTATGTGCAGTGTTGCATAAAGGGTGAGGAGAGACCAGGACTTCCCTCCCCTGCTATGCAAGTTGAACTTATCTTGTAAGTGACAAAAAGCATCGCAGGCTCTTAATTTGGGGACTGACATAGAATTGTATTTTAGAGAGACTGTTTTTAGAAAACAAGGCTGAAGACAAGGACATCATTAGGTTACTGCAAAAGATGAGGGGCTGAAGACAGGCAATGGTGGGAGGGATCAAGTGTAGGTAAAACATTTGAGACATTTCAGAGAAATATAGGATTAAAATCTATAGGGCTTGGTCATGTATATAGGTGGGTGAATTGATGGGCCTGATTGTCAGCATCCCACACAATTCTCTCTTCCTATACTCTCCCCCATATTGAAGGCTTTGGAGCTCTAGAACATATACTTCTCTTCACTCTCTTGCCAGCCAGGTCCCATGTTAGAGTCATCCCATGAGAAGAACTTATATTACAAAAAAAAAAAGAGAGAGAAGGGAAAACCATTATTGTTGCAGCAATGGAGGGAAGGTACATGGATTTTGGAAGATGGGAGACATGAGGTTTTACCAGCAGCTTCTGGTAATCTTCTGGTAACCTGAAAATCACTCATTTTGGTGCTGTAAGCAGCTGAGCTCTTTGGGGAAGGTTCCCCACAATTCTTGCAATTTGTATCCCTAAACACTGGCAGCAGCTTCTTTGACCTTTCTTCAGTTCTTCTAATTGATTCTGTAATTTCCTAATTCTCTATATTAAATCCTTTCCTGCTTAAAATATCTAGAGTCGTTTCTGTTTTCCTTACCAAACTTTGCCTGAATCAGATGGTACCCAGGTTTCTGGCTTAAGGTACCAGGTGGATGGTGAATTAGAGAATTCATTCATTCATTCATTCATTCACTTTTTAATGAGCATGTACTATGTGCAAAGTGATTGGTATAGGCACCAGGGATACAGTAACTACTATCAAAATGAACTACATCCCTGCTCTCATGGAGCTTAACTTCTAGAGAGAGAAACTAAAAAGTACAAGAAACCAGGAATTGGAAAAAGTGATTATTTTAGATAGCAATAACTGTTAAGAAGAAAATACAAGAGGACTGTTTGAAAGACAATGACCAGTGAGTGGAGTTGCTAACATACTGAATACAGGAAAGCCTTCCTAAGGAGGTGATATTTGAACCTGAATGAACTACATGGTCAAAAAGTGTTAGTTATGCAAAGATCTATCTCTGGTATAAGATCAGAACAAGCTTTGAGGTTTCAAGGAAGAGAAAGGAGGCCCATGTGGCTGGGGTATAGTTGACAAGTAGGAAATTATCAGGAGATACAATCTGAAAGTTAGGTAGTAGTCTGCTCATAGGGTCTTCTAAGCCATGGTAAAGAGTTTGGAATGCCATTAAAAGTTTAAGCAAAGGAACAACACAATCAGATTTATGTTTTTAAAATATCACTAGAGAAACCAGCTTGTTGAGACAGGAAGAAAGGGTACACGTGATGGGTTAAATATTATTTAAAATATTAAATTTGATATGACTTTGAGCCATATAGTTGGCATGCAATTGGATAAATGAGTTTGTTGGGGAAAGTCTGGGATGGAATACAGAAATAGGAGCCATCTGTATATAGATGACATTGGGCACTCCAAGAGTATATGCAGTAACACAGGGAGTTTATGTCGAATGAAAGCACATCTGGTTAAGGCAGACCCTAGGGAACATCTACACTTAAAGGTGGCCAGAAGAAGAGGCCTCTATAAAAGAGATAAAAAAGGAAGCATCTAAGAGAATCTGGAGAGTGTGGGGTCACAGAGGTCAGGAGGGGTTCAGTAAAGAAATGCAAAATATCAATTCAAGAAGGACCAAGATTGGAAACAAAGAAAAGATACCTACTTTCACCACTCTTATTCAACATTTTACTGGAGGTACTAGCCAGAGCAATAAGGCAAGAAAAATAAATATCAGACGTATAGAGAAGAAGAGAAGAGATAAAACAGTCTGTCATTACAAATGAGAAAATTATTTATGTGCAAAATCCCAAAGAATCTGCAAAAAAGCTACTAGAACTAATAAATGAGTTTGACAGAATTTCTGGCTATAGAGTCAATGTACCAAAATCAATTTAGTTCTATGTATTAGCAATAAACACTTGAAAATTGACATTAGTAAACAATACCATTACAATGGCATCAAAAACATGAAATGTTTATGAATAAATCTCATAAGAAATATGCAAGCTTTGTATGCAAAAACTGTAAATTATTAATGAAAGAAACTTAAAGAGACATAAATGAATGGATAGATAAAGCATGTTCATGGATCAGAAACTCAATAGTGTTAAAAGGCTAATTCTTCTCAAATAGAAGTTTAGATTCAATGCAATCCCAATCAAAATCTCAGTAAGCTTTTTAAAAAAGAATTTCACAAGCTTATTCTAAAATTTATATGAAAAAAGGAACTAGCATAGTCTGAACAATTTTGGGGAAAAAAAGAAGAAATTTGGAGGTTCACACAAGTGTGTGGTATTAGAGAAAGGAAAGACACATAGATCCAGGAATAGCCCACACTTTTGACAAAAGTGCCAGTGCAAGTCAACGGAGAAAAGAGAGTCTTTTCAACAAATGATGCTGGAACTCTGTGCATAAAAATGTACCTTGATAAATGCCTTGGACTATATACAAAAAAATGTAAAATTTAAAACTATAAAACTTATTGCAGAAAACACAGGAGAAAAATCTTTGTGACCTTGGGTCAGAAAAAGATTTCTTATACAGTACACAAAGTGCCCAAACCATAAATGAAAAGATTAATACACTGTACTCAATCAAATTTAAAACTTCTGCTCTTCATAAGATACTGCTAAGAAAACAAAAAGAGAAACCACAGACAGGGAGAAAATATTTGCAAAACACATATGTGATAATAGACTGGTATTCAGATATATAAACACACAACTGAAAAATAAGAAAACAAACAGCTCAATTAAAAAAAAAAGATAAAAGATTTGAATAGCCACTTCACCAAAGAAGAGCTATAGATGGCAAATAAGGATATGAAAAATGTTCAATATCGTTAGTCATCAGGTAAATGCAAAGTAAAACCACAATGAGATACCACTACCTATTAGAATAGCTAACATTAAAAAACAAAACAAAACAAAAAAAACTAATACCAAATGCTGACAAGATGTGGAGCAACAGGAACTCTCATTCATTGCACGTGGGAATATGACATTGTACAGGCACTTTGAAAGACAGTTTGGCAATTTCTTATAAAGTTAAACATAAACTTTTGCTGCAATCCCACAGCCTCTCTCCTTGGTATTTACTCAAGAGAAATGAAAATGTACATCCATACAAAAACCTGTTGATGAATGTTTTCAGTGGCTTTATTCAGAATCACTAAAGCCTAAACGTAACACAAATATCCATCAGCTGGAGAATGGATAAACTATGGTCCATCAGTATGTTAGGATGCTACTCAGCAATAAAAAGGAACAAACTACTGATATATGCAGCAACATAGTTGAATCTTAAATGTGCTATGCTAAGTGAAAAAAGCCATACACAAAAAGCAACATAGTATATGCTTCCATTTACACGACATTCTGGAAAATGCAAAACTATAGGGCCAGAGAGCAGATCAGGGGTTGCCAGGGGCTGAATGGGGAGGAACCTGACTACAAAGAGGCTTTAGGAGTCTTTTTGGGGTAATGGAAATTGTCTGTGTCTTGACTGTGGTGGAAGTTACACGACTGCATGTGTTTTTTAAAAATTCACAGAACTGTACACCTAAAAAGGGTGAATTTTACTGTCTATAAATTATCCTTTTATAAACGTGACTTTTAAAAAATGATTGAGAATACCAGTTGGTTAAGGCAAATGAAAGGTCACTGGCAATCCCACTGGGGGCAATTTCATAGGTAAAGCCTGCAAAAGATTGAGATTGCAGCAAATAATATGCATTTATCCATTGAGGTAGAAAACAAGGTTTTCTGCAGAGTGAGAAGAGTGGGCCTCTGCTGAGTGCTGCATCAAGCAAGTTAAACTGCCTAGAGGCTTATAATTCAAGACCAGGAAAATGTGGGGGATGGGGAAGAAGGAGGGGGATGTGGGGCAATAATTGAGAATCTCCAAGGGTGTTTGTGCCTGAAAAACTTTATTTATAATATTTAATTTGGAGCAACCACCCTATCTGTGAAGTAAAAACCAGAGAAAGCCAAGGTTGACAAAACCTTTTTGTTTGGTGGAGATACCCAGGGAAGAAAGGGACTCACTGTGGGGCCAAGTCCCCTCTTTCAGTGGAAATGGAAATGAGATTTTTACATCCAAATTGCTCATGGGCTAAACAAGTAGAGAAATTCTGTTCCGTGAACTTACAATCATCTTGTGCTCAGTAAAAAATGCAAAACTGATATTATTTTAATTCTCCTTATGGCCTCATATTCGATCCTTACCTAATAAGAAACAATTTGATATAAGATAAGAAGAAAAATCAAAGTTTAAGATAAGAGAATACATGTAATTTTGTTATTTCCAACTACTGTGGTAATGGTGAGGTAAGACACTTTCTTTGGGGTAGGAAGAAATAACCTGATTTGGTTTCCCTTTGAAAACACCTTTGTTATCTTTTGGATTGGTGTGCCAAATTCTCACCCTGCTCAGTGTGGATGTGACTGCTGAGTGCTGGAATGCTGGTACCATAGAACCACATGAAAAAGTGCGACACGGTGAGCAATTACAGCTCAGAATCAATCCTCGAAGGATCTGGGTACCCTGTGTTTGTATCTTCCAGACGCATCTCTCTCCATCTCCTCCCTGCCTCCCAACTGCAGCAAGTGCAAGCCAGAGCTTGCAGGATAAGGGACATATGGCATGTGTGAAATTCCCCTCCAGCCTGTTGCCCTTCCCAGAGCTGCTGTGGATAGCTGTGGACGATTATAGTAAACTTCACTCCTTCAGGAATGTGACAACTTAAACTCCGTAGATTACTTAGCCACATGCTACTCCAGAGCAATAGGTTGTGGGAGCACTGGGGTTCACATCTAAGGAGACTTTTTCATCAGGCAGAAGTTGGTTTAAAAGAAAATGTCTAAAATTTTTACCACAAGCAATATCATTTATACAATGGAAAGGATTTTCTACCATCATTTTTTGTTTGTTTGTTTGTTTTCCCCACAAGTTTATTGAAATATAGTCACTCATACAATCATCCACAGTATACAGTCATTTACATTATCATCATATAGTTGTGCATTCATCACCACAATCAATTTTTGAAGCTTTTCATTACTTAAAAAAAGTAATAAAAATAGGAATAAAAATAAAAATACAAGTAAAAAAGAGCACCAAAAACATCCCATCCCCCTCACCCCCCTATTATTCATTCACTTTTTTTGCCCCTGTTTTTCTACTCATCTGTCCATACTCTGGATAAAGGGAGTTCTACCATCATTTTTGATGGCTAGTCTCATCAAGGAGCAATTGACTTGTCTTTTGCATAAGATAACTAATTCATAAAGATAGCATCTCTCTTAAACTCATCATCTGCTCCAAAGCTCCAAACAGAAAACATTGCATTTTGCTAAGACCACAATATACACTATAGCTTTCCTATCAGGGTTAGTTATAAGCAAAATCTCAAGAGAATCACTTATTAGAATTAAGTGGCTAATTGTTGAGTGCTGGCACGATTCTGAGACAGGTTGTAGATCTGGTGTCAGAGATGAAAAAAAGTAAATCTGTACATACTGAGCTTCTGCTTTGCGCACAGAAGTGTATCAGGCACCATGGATTCAAGTAACTTCTGTGCCACACAGTAGCTGCGTGACCTTGTACACCATCCCTTCATGGGCCTTGGTTTTCACACCTGTAAAATCTTTAAGGCTTTGTGAGGTTCACTATAATTATGTATTTAAAGCACCTAGAACTGTGCCTGGTAATAGCAGTTATTCAATAAATGTTAGATAACTTTCTGCCATGAGATACAATGACAAATCAGAGCTAGATCCTTCCTTGAAGGACTTTGTAGTCTAGTAGTAATATATATTTACATGACTACACTACATGGTTGAAAGTTTTGTGCAAATAAAAAAGCATATAAAGAGCATCAGAGAGAAATTCCTGTGGCATGATTGCTTAAGAAAATATACAATGTTGCCTGAAAATATGCAAAGTTGGAAGACTATGTCAAGGGAAGGTACAACAGATGGCTGTCTTCCCATATCTAATTTCTGGTTGGAATTCCTAAATTTCTGGATGCCTGGAAGAAAGAAAAAACAAATGGGATGAGGGTTCCATTCTTGCAGAGATACAGGATACCAGAATAACAAGTGATTATCTCTGAAAAAGTTGGATGCATGAGGCACATAAATCTTATTTCTAAATTATTCAGAAGACAGGAGGATAAGAAAGGGAGTTAAAACATGAGCATTCTTCCTCTCTCAGCATTGCAGGCCACAGCCAAAGGAGTGGGCTGGCTTTGGGGCATTCCATGAACTCCTCACATTCACACTGGTATGCTGGGCTAGCTTGGTCTACACACTGGGCTCTGAATTATCCAGAACTTTAAGAACCCTGGAATCTGTTCCAAAATCATGACTTGGAATTGAGGCAGGTCCAGAGAATTTGTTCAAATTCAGAGGATCCCCAACCCCTCCAGAAACTGTACTCTAAGCTCTAGCCTCAGATACTCCCAAATGGTATGGATACAGTGAAAAGGAAATTGAAGAGGAGGATGCAGCCATGACAACTTATTATAAAGGCTCTAGGATTTGGGTTATATGTGTAATGATCCCATGGTGATTCAGAGACTTCAAGGGTACTCTAGGAGTTTCTGTGGCATATGGGTGACCATCAACCTGCAAGATTTCCTAGATGCATTTATCTACAGATTGCCTAATATCGTGGAACAAAAAGTAAATGGAAGTGGCTGCACAGAGGGTAGTGATTTTAACCTCAGGAATTCCCACTGTGGCAGACCATCTTAAATTTTGCTTTAGCAAATTTTTTTCATATTCATCGCTCCTGTAACTGTGATTGTGAACCCAAATTTATGAGACATGAACTTCAAAAAGTGTAGAAAGGTTAGTGTGAAATCCTGATACAACCCAAAATAATTTGGGCAAAGAATACAAATGTATTTGCAGGACCCTCCTGAGGAACCGGGAAAAATGTGGTAGTATTAAAATTCCCCACCTGGGGAATTCCTGATATTCTCACAGCATTGGGGACTCCCAATATAGAAGGCCAAGCCCTTGATCTTGGGGCTTGCCCTTAAGAAGCTTGTTACTGCAAAGTAAAGGCTAAGTCTACTTATAACTGTGCCTAAGAGTCACCCCTAGAGAACCTGTTTTGTTGCTCAGATGTGGCCTCTCTCTCTCTCTAAGCCCACTTGGCAGGTAAACTCACTGCCCTCCCTACTATGTGGGACATGATTCCCAGAGGTATTAATCTCCCTGGCAACATAGGACATGACTCCCAGGGATGAGCCTGGATCAGCATTGTGGGATTGAGAACATCTTGATCAAACAGGGGAAGTGAAATGAAACAAAATAGTTTCGGTGGCTGAGAGGTTTCAAATGGAGCTGAAGCCACTCCAGAGGGTATTTATGTGACATAGAGACAACCCTTTTTAGTTTTTAGTGTATTGGAATAGCTAGAAGGAAATGCCTGAAACTGTCAAACTGCAACCCAGTAGCCTTGATTCTTGAAGAGGTTTGTATAACTGTAGCTTACACAGTGTGACTGTGTGATTCTGAAAACCCTGTGACTCACACTCCCTTTATTCACTGTATGGACAGATGAGTAGAAAAATGGGGACAAAAATTAAATGAAAAATAGGGGGGAAGGGGGAATGCAATGCTTTGGGTGTTCTTTTTTACTTGGAGTTTTATTCTTATTTTTATTTTTTTGGAGTAATGAAGATGTTCAAAAATTGACTGTGGTGATGAATGTACAACTTACGATGGTTCTGTGAGCAACTGATTGTACACTGTGGATGACTATATGGTATGTGACTATATCTCAATAAAACTGAATTTTAAAGAAGTGCATATTAGAAAAGCTGCCACAGGTATAAAGATTTTTATGGTTCAGAATTAAATCCAAGAGTTAAATGCCCTAAAGGAAAAGCCCAACATGAATTCCCTAACAAAGAGTTTGAGTCTCTCATCTGAGAAGTCAAATCAATGATCCTAAGTCCACTGAAAGCAGTTGCATGCTTTAGTACTACCGCTAACATATCCTAAGCATTTTCAAATTGCCTGAGATCATTAGATGCCCCGAGATAAACCAGCATGTGGTAAACATCTATTATGACTGTTGTGCCGCTGTGGCTTACTTAATTCAAAGAAGCAAATAATGGTGACACACTTGTGCCATAGTGACGTGACTGCTGCTGACTGGTCTGGAAAATATGTTTTGTTAGTTAGATAGGCTTTCTTTGTTTGTTTGCTTTTTGACAATGCCCTTCAGTCATGAGAGTGATCTCCGAACTGCCTCCTGTATGACTGACCCTTAGTATAGGGAAAACGGCTGTTCCAGAACCCTCCAAATTTTCAGAGCTGCTCCTTCTTATCGAGGGTCTTTCCTCTTGGCACACTTTTAGTTGATTATCTTGCCACTCCAGAGAGCAGGCACTGCATAATGGAGCTGGTGGAACTCCATCCAATCCACTAAGAACTCTGGTTTAATGGAAAAGTCTTTCTTTGTTATTCTGTTCAGTTGACAAGTAAGGAATTCATGATTTCAAAGCAACATTTTGCCCAAACTTGTCAGATTTGGCTTCTCACATGCTACCCTTCTATCCCCTCCAACCCAGCCTTACATTTTTTTTTTTTTTTTTTAGTTTTGAAATTCTGATAGTATACCTACTGACTCCAGTTTGAGGATAATTCATCATTCAGATGTTCTGAAATTCCTGCTCCTAACTAAGCTCTCTCCCTGTCTCTTTGATTATTCTCTTCCATTACTCTTTTAGAGACAAACTTTGATGCTTCACCCTTCATTGTAGAATAAGACAGTAGCTCAGCATGCTACGCTGTCACAGGGGCAGGCCAATAAAAATGGAAAATCAGCGGCCCATTATTTCAATTCCAATGAATGTGTCCGCACCATAAAAAGCCTTATTCCATCTGGTTGTCTGAAAAGAAGACTGAAAGAAGACTGGCAGGAATGTCAGTGGCCAAAACCACTTAATTTCTATTGAAACTAAAAAAGAAATAAAGAGCAGATCTAGGTTGCCAGAAAACAGAAGACAAGCATATGGTTGTTGAAATTACATGAACAACTGGGGTAGAGAAGACAATCTGCTTTAAATGGCATAAGAGATTCTACATTGCTTTTTGGTCCACACCCACCCTGGCAACTACTGCAGTTACATAAACCTTCAATTCTTCAAGATTGTGTAGATACTAATTTAGACTTGGTCTCTGGCTTGTTACGAAATGCTGTTGTTTCATGGCATAAGTGCAGAGCAAATGAGGACTGGATTTGAAGATGCCAGCAAGACTTTTCTTCTCATCCTGCCTCCCAGGCATGAATCACCATTTCCTCTTAAAATATGAAGAAGTACTAAACATGGCTTTCATGTGGGATGTACAACTGGATGATGGAGTTGGGAAAAACACACGACTCCCTGAACTCTCCACATGTCAAGGATTCTCAGAACAATCTTGAGAGATACTGCTGTATCAGAGGAAGTTTAAGATTCTGCTCCACTGTCTCATTCCACATGTGTTGAGTCGAAAAACTTTATGAAAAAGTTGTTAGAAGGAACGAGAACGGTTTCTTCACATTTGTCAGAGAAACTCAAGAAATGACAGTGTATGGCTTTTTGATATCCTGGCATCACTGGTTTTAGAAGACTTCTACTCCAAATGATAGCTTTGTGTTCTTGAATATCAAACAAAGGATTCCATGCCTTTGATTCATGGGTAATGTTGAAAAATCTCTCTTCTCTCCTTTGAGCACACTAGTAACCCTGGCTAACCACCAGGGCTGAAAACCACTGAGCTTTATACATTGTATGATCACAAGACACGAATTTTATCATGTGGGGTCAAGGTATACTTGGCATTTGTCAAAAACTGCTCAGAGATGAGAAAGATGAGCACTTTATCTTTGTTTTTTTTTGTTATTGTTGTTGTTTTGTTTTTAGCCTCTAAAATGGTGTGAAACTCAGAAAGCCTGCATTTTTTCAGAAATGAAGAGCTCCATCTTAAACTACTACAAAAACCAGGATTTGGTATTTAAATTTTATTTGCAAACAGATTTTTTAGATCATCTCTTTACATTCCCTTTAGAAAATATAATAATATGATTACAAAGGAAAGGTAGATCTATGTATCATCATTTTTCTGAGATGGTCTCACCATTCCCCAGGGAAATGAAGGAGGGGTCACAAACAGATAATAGCTGACAAATTGTCCTTACAGAATCTTTGGGATCTCTGCTCATTTTAATTATACTTTAAAAAATGTTATCCAGTGGCAGACTCTACAGAAAAACATTGAGAGTGTAACAGAGACCTTGGCGTATCATAGAACCTGGCTCGTATCAGGAGATAATTATTTGTTGGATGAACAAAGCCTTTTAGGGTGCTACAATTCAAAGCTTATAGCAAACTTAGCATAGGAGCAAAAGTCCTTGGAGCCAAAGATGCTACAGGCAGTGGATCCCTATGAAAATTCCTAGGGTACTTTTTAAAACTATAAATTCTGCACCTATCCTTTATATTATGGTACAACTTCTTCTAAGGACATGGCCTCTAAGTTACCAATCATTGAATCCTCTCCTATCACTCAGGTGGGTTGGAACAGAAAATAGGTTAAGAACTAGTGCTTTAGACCCACTGACTTTGGTTCATCAATCTGCAGACTGTTTAAAAGGTCTGGAACCTTTTGAGTCCAGACAGGTCTCTGCAGAGTTAGATACTATTTACCCATCTCCTACAGGTATAGTTAAAGTGTCTCCCTAGCTACCCAATCGAAAAACAACCAACCAAAAAAAAAAAAAAAAAAAAGGAATACATGATCTAATAAGTACAACTATATGTTTGGGGGCAATAAGTGTGAAACTGTAATTTGGATCTGTTCTAGAAAACTCAAGTCAAATGTTTGTTTTTGTAGTGTTATGTTCTCTGATTTGATTTTATTGTAGCTTTCAAGAGATTTCCTTGAATGGTAGGAAGAACCTTCAAAAGAGAAATGGATTTCCACATTGGAGTTGCATTTCAGATTGAATTTGTGGGCTCTTGGAGTTTAACCACTGCAGTACATTATACCGTTCACAGCTCTTCTTGATATTCACTAGAGAGAGCTTCTCGAGTCCACCCAAGACCTGAGAGCAAAGGTAAATGTACCTACACACTGAGGTATCTGTGCAGAGTTGGAAGCAGCCAGCCACTGGCACATAATGTCTTTGTGGTTTCCCTTTTTGTTTATTTGCATTGTTATAAAAACAGTGTTTTAAATTATTTGCCATCAAGCAAATCACCTCTGCAGGAAGATGTGTCGTCTTTGATCTCTTGGTTCTTACACCTGCTCTGTTTTTGCCCCTAGCACACAAGTATGGGTCCTTAGGGGACTGTGAGGGTCACTACCCTCTAAATGTAAGTGATAGGAGGGGGTTGGTGGAATAAACTCCCGAATATGCACACTGAATAAGTGGTGGGTGCCTACAGGGTGCAGAATAGCTCTGTCCTGCAAGTGTCTGGGTGGTGACCTTGGGCCCTCGTTTACTACTTGAACATTGTCCTCAACCCCAAGAGCAGGGGGAAGGGAAGTGATAACATGTGCTTGGAGTTTTAGATGAATAATTCCAGCCATCAAAACCATCCAGTGAGGTGAGAGTATAAGGCTTAATGTATGGATTAAGAAACTGAAGCTAAGAGAAATAAAACCATGTCTTCAAAGTTTTAAAGGGGAAAGTGTGTGTCCTTTTCCAAATATATAATATAGACCAAAAAGTATGCCATCCTGATATTCTCTGAAGCATGATCTCAGCTTCTTTTAGTTCTACAGAATTTCTACCCCACCCCAATGATGTGCAAGTTTCCATGCTTGTGATAGCTGTTCAGAGGGTGACAAATTAAGGCAGCTGGAGAATGCTTTCCTTCTTGTGGGCATAAAAAGAACATAAGAGGGCTTTATCAATGAGATAGATCTCCTATCCACTATTTTTGGGAAATATGCTTAACCTATTTAGTTTTTAAGTGAGATATAAAATAAGCGGCAGAATTTCTTTCTCTTTATTATATTTGTAAGAGTCCTCAAACACTTTCCTAGATGTATCCTTCTGGTATTATATAAGAAGCATATCAACTGCCACACCATCAGACTGAGCAGTGGAAATGTGAGGGTGTGCCAGAATGATATTTGTTTGTTTGTTTCAGAGCTAGTGCCTAGAAACCCTGAGCAAGGTCTAAGGAAGAAATGGAGGAAAAATCACTTTTATATATTCTAAAGTGAAGAGAAAGTATGGAGTCTTTGATTTGTGTCTAGGACTTTAATTAAGTGTTTCAGTAAGCACCAAAAGGGTGGCAAAAGAGCTATAGATTGTTGAAACCCTTGGAACAATACAGCACAAAAAAGTGAAGCCTAATGTAAACTATGGATTTTAGTTAATCAAAATCTATCAATATTGGTTCACCAGTTATAATAAATGTACCAAACAAATGCAAGATGTTAATAACAGGGGAAACTGCTGGATGGGGGAGGGGGTATATGGAAACACTCATTTCTGCTCAATTTTTCTGTAAACATAACACTACTCAAAAATTAAAGTTTATTAATAAAAAAGAGATATAAATATATTATGCAGATGTTACTCTTAAGTTATTTATAGGAAAGAACCATTTGTACCACTGAAGGTTATCTTTTCATAAGAGTTTAAGAAAATAAGCACTGAAATAAAATACTTAATACATAAATCATGCATTACAGTCTTTCAACAGATCATTACACTAAAGAGTGTGACAAGTGCTCTTTTAAAGTATAAACAATTCTGTTTTCTAGAAATAAAGAGAGGAGGAGTTGAGGAAAGCATCCCAGAGAAAGTAGAATTTGAGCTGTTTTTTTTTTACACACTTTAAAAACCTTTATTTATATAAAAAACTCATTCATTTTTAAAAGTATTAACAAAAGAAAAAGAAAAAGAGAAAAGGTATGGAGCTGAAGACATGCCCCTTAGTAGTGTTCACTGGGATGGTGGGATTTTTGGTTTCTGGAATTTTATGTTTAGTGTTTTTAATAAACAAAGCAGTTAAAGATCCCCAAAAGCCCATGGGTGTTCTGTTATTACAAACTCCATCGAGAAAAAGAGCAGAGGACAAGAGACAAAAGTGGAACCGGGTCTGGGTGGGGGCAATTTCCCCTGTGCAGTGTGCTCTTAGGGTCACAGAGAGCAAAAGGCTCCTTTTTTTTTTTTTTGCGAGAAAAAGTGGATGAGAATGGAAAGAAATGGGAAGAGATAAGGAATTTTAACCCATAAAGGAAGGGGGGCATAGCCTTAATATACAAGGGAAGAAGGGGAGAGGAGGATAAGGATTTCCAGTTGTGTTGAATAGAGCTTTTAGATTAAGGGGGAGGAATAAAAGGCAAATAAGGAAAAAGGTTAAAAAATATCGACCTACAGTGTAGCTGATTCCTGTAGCCCAGCCTGCTAATATATGCTATTGAGTTGAGTTTTGAAGGGTAAGCAGCAGTTGGTCAGGAAGGGTGAGGAGGGCATTCTAGGTAGAGACAAAGTCACAGAGAATATAAAAATTATTAATTGGTAATATTACATTTTTGTCTTGAAACTTAGTTACAAAATGCAATGGTCTCATTTGAATTGAAATCTCTTTAATTATATAAGATAACGTAGGTAGACACATTGAATTTTCTTTGCCTCATCTATTTGGGTGGGGAGGCTGCTCTCCCTGTAAATGCACGTCATTTTAATATCAAAGCAGCATGTTCATAGCGTAATGATCCTGAACTGCTGGCCACATGTGACTGTTTCAGGGATGGTCCGGCTGTCCCAGGTTAGGAAAGGAATACATTCTGCAGGAATTTGAACTTGGCACTAAGAAATTCTATTCTCAGACTGATTTTCTTGATGGGAAGGATATATAAGCACAGATTCTTGAAGTGGCCAGAGACGTCCTGAATAGCAAGAAAGATGAATAAAGAAACTGCCCAGAAAGAAGGGGAGGTGGGCAGTGAGAACTTTTCTGAAAGCAAACTTGCTAATCTCTGGTTCCAAATGCATCCTGCCCTTGGGTGTAATAAAACACCTCTGTATCTTTAAAATGAATTCCATTTTAATGAATGAACTTCTGATACTTAGAGCTAGATCATTTTATACACACACATTTATATGAAGACATCATGGAGACAATAAAACTATATATTATAAAATTAGATACACATTTAAATGATGGCATAATGAAGACCATAGTCTAGTAGTTTATTCACCTCTGCAAAATCATCAGAGATTACTAATTTCTCCAAGAATTAACACCTTTCTTATGTTTTCTCCAGGATTTTAGGAGATTGTGTAGGCTGATCTGTGAGACAGATAAAGCTTTTGCTTCCATGCACACATGGACATGCAAATATATCTATTTTGGTAGCCATCTTTATGTTTGTTATCAGCTAAGGTACATTTATGAAGAGCATCTCAGAACAGCACAAAACAAACATAAGCACTTTTCACAAAGAGCACTAGATTTTATTACCCACTTGAAACACTGGAGGGAAATGTCATTTCATTAGGATGCTTCTTGGCTGCTAATCAAGGGCTTTTCATTTCCTTAAGCACATTAATCTGGTAACAACTTTCCTTCCATGAAAAACAAGCCATTTGGGAAAGCACTCTTTAAGGCACACTCAGTGAGGTCTGCTTTCTCTCTGATAAAAATAAAGACTGAAAAACAACAGAAATTAAAGCAGGATAAAAACCAAGCATCTGTACCTGGATTGGATGTTGGTGCTCACACCAAATCTTTTGCAGGTCTTACTAACCTGTCAGAGACCTCCTTCACCACCACAGATCCTATCTCTGGTGTTTGCTGCTGTCATTCACATCTGGGTTACAAGTTTAGCATTAAGATTCCATTTTCTTTTAGTCACATGAAATAACATATGGCAGGTTGTCTAAAAATGACAAGTCACGGTCTTGGTTGTTCGGTTTGTGGAATGAATCAATATGTTTTAATGAAACGAAATGTGCTTATTCTGATTCTTGGCGTAAGTCACTATTCAATAAATATGAGTCAATCATAAATCCACTTTCTAGATTATAACAATAAGTTGTCTCTCTAATTGAGTTGTTTATGCTATTTAATAAATTCAAACAAATAAAATACTTGGATAAAAATTAGTGCATTTCTCACATTTCTTTATGTTATTCATTTAACCCAATGCCCAGTTTAAATTATGCATCTTAACTTGGACGGTCCTAGTTTAGAATAAAAGGAAGTATCATGTAATAGAAGAGTCATGGGCTTTGTGATCAGGCCAGATTTGGATTGTATTTCTTTCCACACTGCTATGCAAGCAGAACAAGTTAATTAATCCATTGATTTTTAGCATCCTTATCGGTATAATCCCAACAGCACTATCTGATTACCATCCAAAATTGTAGCAAATAATCAATATGCCTAGTTTACTGCCTGGCTTGTAGCAGATATACAAGAGAAATGACTTCCTCCTTACTCCCACCCCCATCCCCAACCTTTTAACGTCACCCAACTATCTTGTCTTACAGCTGAAATCTTTGTGAGTTTTATAAGTCTCTGGATTTTCACTGATGTCAAAGTCTCCTTTAACCACTCTTCTTTTTCTAGCCACTGGTTAAAATACTTAAAAACATTTGAAACATTTATTTTCATGTTTCCTATTCTCAACCTTTTCTCCCCGTTCTCCTTTATGCAGTAGAAATGAAAATGTTTTGATAAAATAAGGTGCTTTCCATTTGTTGGGGAAGAACCTCCTACAGTTGCTGCCACTTCTTTCCAGCTGGGTGTTGCACATTGCCATTCAACAACAGCTCCTTGCCACCAGGTACGTAAACTGCCTTTTAACTGAGGTTGCCTAAGCACCTGTTTCTCCAAAGTAAGCCTGCTTTTCATAGCATTCCATCAAAGAAGAGCCGCAGAAAAGATTTTAAAGAAGTCCACATCACCTCCCAAGACTAATAAAATCAAAATCAACTTTTAAAGAGGAAACTGAACAAATTTATATTGAAAGCATGAGTTGGCTTCAAGAATTTAGGATAAGTAATAAATGGAGAAAACCCAAAAGGTATGGCCAAAAATGGGACAACTTTCTATTTTCTTTTCTTGTGACAAGTTTATCTATCTATTAAAATAAAAGCAAAAAGGGGCTAAGAAGTCTGGATATTCACAACAGTCTTCAATAATGCCTTGAAATTGCTAATTACTTGTTAGGTCCTATAAAGCTGACATTTTCTCATTATTGGGATTAACCCATTTATGCATTTTAACGAACACATACTAAATTTTGGTGAGCCAAAAGACTAGTGGAAAACTAAGACATGAGAAAAATACTGCAGAAAATTGCAAACAAAATAACAATAACAATAAATGCTTTGATACTGTCTTCTAAAATACAAGGTGTTTCCTCCTGAGTCTTTAAAAACATATAGTATAGGTCTTAATAGGACTTGTTTCAGTCAAAAAGACTGAAAAAATAGAATTCATTGTGGAGATGGACTAAAGATTTCCTGTGATTCCTCAAGAGCAGAAAGTGAACACCTTCAGGGGCCATCTTTTCCCCATGGGATAAAACTCAGATGTTTGAGCAGAGCACACAGCATCTTCCTAATGGCTCTGCTCCATGACAGCCTCTCTCCTTGTCTCTTGATCCTCTCCCTTCACACCCTATACATCCCTAACTCCATGCAGTTCCCCAAAGCACTGGGCTATTTTGGAGTTCCAACCTTTATTGATCTTGCTTATTGATGGATTGCCTGTTTCTCCTTTGCAGGATCACTCTATGGTCACCTCCTCCTAAAGCACTTCCTGAGCATCCTCATTTTTGCATCCTATGATTGCCCACACATACTTGTCTTCTAGAGCTTATGACACATGTTACTCTTGCTGGTATGCACACCCAGTCTTTTCCAGTAGACTGTATGCTTTCTGAGAGCAGTGAACTATTTTAAGTCACCTTCATATTATCAGTGCCTGGCACACAATGGGTGAGCAATAAAAGATGATGAATAAATGGAAATATGCAGTGGAAGGGATTAGGACATGAAGCAAGAGGGATAATGAACACAAGCCTAAGGAGCTGGTGGGTAGTTTTTCTAAGAACAGGTGCTTGGAGATAAAAGTAAAGAAACAAATACTATGAGTCATGCAGAGAGATGAATGGCAGGATACAGTAAAAATGATGCGGAGTCTTTAAAATTTTAATCATACCCTAAAGAGTCTTCTATAATTTATTTTTGATATTTTTTCCTCTTTAACTTTGGAGTTTGTTTGAGGGTTGCCCATAAATAAAAGGTCACTGACAATTGTGTAAGCAGCTGTAGGTTCTGGGAAATTTTCCACTGGATGTGAAATAGAGTTATGCAGAAATATAGTAAGAAAATGAAGATCAAGAAGAACAAGAGAAAGAAAATCCATTCATTAATCCAGCAAGCATTTGTTGAATCTCTTTAAGTTCCAAGGTCTGTAGTAGGCACTGGTTGAGTAAGATTGATTGGATTTCTTCTCTTAGGGAGCTTGTATGCCAGTGGAGTAAAGAAACAAAAACCAAATATGCAAATTAATAGACAGTCATTTCAGACTTTGAGGGAGGCCATGAGGATAATCAAGTGTTCCATGAGAACTACTTTAGTTTGGCTGGTTAGAAAAGGCCTTTCTAAGGCATTGACATTTGTGCTGATACCTTCATGAACAGTAGACTCATGAGCACATCGGGGAGAATAATGTTCTGGGCAGATGGAATGTATCTGAGCCACTGCAATCAGAGTGAGTTCAGAGTGCTTGAGAAACACAGAGGAGACTTGTGTGGGCAGAGCTCGAGACTGGGGAAAGCCACTTGTAGAATGGGGTTGGAGATGTGGAGAGCAGGTGGATAATGCAGAGTCTTAGAGGTCATGGGGAGGAATTCAATTTTATTTTTGAAGGATTTTAATGGCAAGAGTGGAACAGGTCTGATTTAGATTTCAACAAAGGCACACTGCCTGCTATGTAGTTCTTTGATAACTGGAAGCAGGGCCATGGCAGCAATGGTCCAGAAGAGAGCTGGCGGTGGTTTGGAGCAGGGTGGAGGTGGCGGAGACAAGGAAATAAAAACTGCAGGGATTAGCTGGGTAAAGAGGACTGAGAGGAGCATAGTTTCCAGAAATGCTATACAACTGTGCAGCTCGAATAGAAAACAGAGTGTGTGTATGTGTGTGTCAGAGTGAGAGAGAGGATGAGGGTGGGAGGGAGGGAAGATAGGAAAGAGGGAAACGTTGAGAGAGATTGAGACTGAGTGTGATCATAACATGGAGACACAGTAGGAGTTGGGGGGCCACAATAAACAAAGCATGAAGGGCCAGACTAAGCAGCTTTACAGGCTGTGTGTGGTAGACTGAATTATGTACCCCAATTTAAACAGGTTCTTAATCTTAGCCTTCGTTCCTGTGGGTGTGAAACCATTGTAAATAGGATCTCTTGGAGATGTTATTTTTCATTAAAGTGTGGCCCAAGTGAAAGAGGTTAGATCTTAATCTGTATTACTGGAAGTCTTTATGTGCAGAGGAAGTTCAGACATAGAGAAAGCCACGGGAAGGAGTTACAAGCAGAAAGTCAAAGGAACCCAGAAGAGAAAGGAGAGGACATCACCACGTGGTGCAAGGCAGGGATACAAGCCAAGGAACCCCAAGGATTGCCACACCAGGATATTACAGACTTCAGGGAGAAAGAATCTTCTTGCTGACACCTCAATTTTGGACTTCTCCTAGCCTCAGAAGCATGAGCCAATAAATTCCTGTTGTTTAAGCCAACCCATTGGGTGGTATTTGTGAGAGCCACTCTGGAAAACTAAGACCCCATAGTGCAGGTAACTTATCCGAAAGACCATGAAGAATGTCTACTGAATGGTTTTAAGCAGGAGCGTGGCATAAGTTTGCCTTTGAGAAAGACTCTCTGGCAGCAGTGGGGAGAGTTGATGAGAAGGTCCTATTTTGGAGAGCTTCCCAAGCATCTGCCTCCCCTAAACACTAAGCTCACTGAGACCCTGTATGTGGCTGAGACCACCACTTGCCTTGCAGTGTGATTATTTATGAGTAGCCCTTGCCAACAGCACTAAGCTCTAAGCTCATCGAAGGTAGGAGCTATTGGTGATTCATTCTCGAAACACTTAACAAAGCCCAAACAGGGTCTCCTGCATAATATACAAGAAACACATATTTCTTGAATGAATGTTCCATTTATAGGATCATTTTGCCCTGGGGTGAGGCTTGGGGTCTCTTCTTCTTTTCCCTTCTGTCCTTCCTCCCCAGGTGCCCTGTTGTTTCTCCTTGACTGAGGGTGGTGGGTCCTCCCTTCTCCCACACACCTGGCAATTCCTGGACAGGAGATTAAATCTGGACATAATTACTAATAGGCAACTGGTGAAATTTATCCTTCTTGCCCACCTACCTTTCTTTTCAGGACCCCTTGGACTCTTGCCACCTGCCCTACTCAGGGCTAAAATCCTTCTTCTGGCTTCCCTGCCCCTGTGAGTGCCAGCATGCTGCACACCAGGCCAGTGGTGAGGGGTATGGGGAGAGTGATGGTCATCTCACGGAGAGCTTAAATGACCTGTTACATGTCCAGTGCTGACCAGGCTAAATATGTGTTCTTCCCACACTGCATTTGCATTTTTACAAAAGGGGAAGCAGGGTATTAAAAAATATTAAACGAGCACTGGACTAGATATAGACTTACCGGATCTGACTTCTTTCAACAATGTGTATAATCTGAATTGCAATAAACATTTATTGAGTGTTCATATGTGTCAGGCAACATGCTGCATACTAAGGTTGGAAAAAAAAAAGAGATAAAAATAATATGCAGTCCTTCTATAAGGATACTTTAATTCAGTTGGGGAGATGGATAAGTGAAGACAATTATAACAATGTGCAAAATCCTATTCTCATTTCATTATGGAATTTTTCACTAGTTGCAATCCACCCTCCTTGAAGCTTTAACACAGAAACACAAAGACCATATATTAAATAACTATCCTCGTGTCCATTTGGGAGTAATTTTCATCACAGATTGGTTTAGAAATACCAGTGCTATTGTGTAAGATTATTGTAATCATTTGGCTTTCAGGCTTTTTTATTTTACCAGGCTCCTTTAATTCATGTATCATTCTTCCTCTTGGTTTGGATTGAAACTCCAACCAGTTCTAATAGTATTTTTGTGATTTCTAAGCAGAATTACAGAAAATGTGATGGGAGTGTACAGACAGGTGGAAAGTATGTGTCACCTCCAAAGAGAAACATCAGCTTATCGATTTTCACATTTTAATTAACCTTTCAAATGTTTATGACTTTGAATTAAATTTTACCTCTTCATCGAGAGTTTTAATTTTCTCTCCATTTTAGTGCCTTTTTTGCTAATTTCTGTCCACTCTGCCATTTCTCCCCCTCTTGCACCATTGAGAAGAGGCTATATTCAGCAAGAGTAGGCTCTCTGTTTAATTAAAAGCTGTGAAATAAGGCATCAAAAGAAGATAAAGGTGTCTACAGAAACACAGATTATCATTTACAGAGACTTAATTGCAAGCTTCACATGTTTTCCATCCTATTTATTTTGCTCCACAAGATAAGGCAAGGTATGCAATGCCTAACTCTTGTGTTACAGTTAATTTTAACTCCCATATCAATAAGCAGATGCCTTTTCAAGTTATAAAAAGTATGCCATTGTAATTATCAACTGGAGAGAATGAGGTCATTGTTCTCATAATACTATAAAAAGCTGGAGTATAACTGAAGGGTGCAAACATACTTCACAAAAAACCAAATGCGTGCAACCAGTGAAACAGCTTACAGGCAAAGAAAATCACATTGAATTTTCCCCAGCAAGTAAGCATTCGATTCAGAGAAGGTGATTAAAAGCCCTGATTGGCAGTATTCTCTCAGAAATTGAAGGATTGCTGTCAGTTAACTTTGTTTCATCAAGCTCTGTTTATTACTTGGTAAGACTTCTACATTTTGATTTGCAAACTCTTCTACATAACAGAAAACTAAGCGAGAAATATGTAACTTAAATTTGGGTTATGATGGCATTTGAAGATTTGAAATCATCACTCCTAACCAGCACTAGATTTGGCCCTTCCCTTACCCAGGGAGACAAATAGACAATGACCCCACATGGTTCCACTTCTCCCCTGTTGTCCTTCTACCCCTTTCCATGGCACCCCACCCCTGCCAAAACCCACTCATTAGCTTTACTGTGTTAGAAATAATCTCTTAATCTGCTTATTGATATGGGAGTTAAAATTAACTATAACATGAGTCAGCCATTGCATACCTTGCCTTGTGGCACAAAATAAATAGGATGGACAACAAGTGAAGCTTGCTATTGTACAAACTTTGGACCTCAAAATAGCAGATTAACTATTCCTGTCTCCCCTGACACCCAGTAAAAAAGTGAAACTTTAAGGGATTTGGGATGTATGTGTATGTATATGGATATGATATGTAGATGTACATAAAGGATTTTGAGGCCTATTAGGTTCTGTACTGGGAGGACTGGAAACTGCTGAACTCTTTTCCAAGAGCATCTTTACTAAAGGTCCTCGTTCTCCCATTCAGGAAAATTTCAACACACTCCCAGCTTAACATCTTGAGGTCTCCTTTCACTTCAAATACTTCATATATATCTCTAGTCTTCTCCAACACAATCTCAGGTTCTAGTCCCAAAGAATCATAGTCAAGCTATACCCCAATGGGTTTTATTATTATTATTATTATTTTATTTTTTAAAATTCAGTTTTAAGATATTTTCACATGCATACAATCATCCGTGGGGTATTTTTAGTCTGCTAATGCTGCCGGAAGGCAAAACACCACAAATGGATCCGCTTTTATAAAAGGGGTTTATTTGGTTACAACGCTACAGTCTTAAGGCCATAAAGTGTCCAAAGTAAGTCATCAGCAATCGGGTACCTTCACTGGAGGATGGCCAATGGTGTCCAGAAAACCTCTGTTAGCTGGGAAGGCACGTGGCTGGTGTCTGCTCCAAAGTTCTGGTTTCAAATGGCTTTCTCCTGGGATGTTCCACTCTAGGCTGCAGTTCCTCAAAAATGTCACTCTAAGTTGCTCTTGGGGTGTTTTTCCTGTTTTAGCTTCTCTGGAGCAAAAGTCTGCTTTCAACTGCTGTCTTCAAACTGTCTCTCATCTGCAGCTACTCTCTCATCTTCTGTGCGTTCTTCAAAGTGTCCCTCTTGGCTGTAGCTCCTCTTCAAAATGTTGCTCTCAGCTGCACTGAGTTCCCTCTGTTTGTCAGCTCATTTATATGGCTCCAGTGATTTAATTTAGACCCACCCTGAATGGGTGCCGTAACACCTCCATGGAAATTATCCAATCAGAGTCATCACCCACTGTTGGGTGGGGTGCATTTCCACGGAAACACTCAAAGAATTACAATCTATTCAACACTGATACATCTGCCCACACAAGATTACATCAAAGATAATGGCATTTGGGGGGACATAATACATTCACACTGGCACAGGGTACAATCAGCTGTCCACAGTACCATTATATAGCTGTGCATTCATCACCCCAATCTATTTTTTGAACATTTTCCTCACACCAGAAAGAATCAGAATAAGAATAAATAATAAAAATAAAAAAGAACACCAAAATCATCCCCCCCATCCCCCCCCCTATTTTTCATTCAGTTTTTGTCCCCATTTACCTACTTATCCATCCATACACTGGATAAAGGGAGTGTGATCCACAAGGTTTTCACAATCACACTGTCACCCCTTATAAGCTACATTGTTATAGAGTCAAGGCTACTGGGTTGGAGTTTGGTAGTTTCAGGTATTTACTTCTAGCTATTCCAATACATTAAAACTGAAAAAGTGTTATCTGTACAATGCATAAGAATGTCTACCAGAGTGACCTCTTAACTCCATTTGAAATCTCTCAGTCGCTGAAGCTTTATTTTGTTTCATTTTGCATCCCTCTTTTGGTTAAGAAGATGTTCTCAATCCCACGATGCTGGGTCCAGATTCATCCCAATGGGTTTTATATTCTGCTCCCAATATTTATCAGATACCCTAATGCAAATATACTAGCTCTTTCTTGAAAAATATAACTTTAAATTTCTCTTCTGCGTGAAGCTGAGATTTATGTGTTAGTGATGAAACAGGTTTGGCTCTGAAGTACAAACTGTCCACAAACCAGTTTCATATGACATAATTTAACTAGGCTTTTTGCCATGTGTCTTTTTGAACTCTCACCCAGGAAATGTGGGTCATTATTTGTACAAATGGCAAGGGGAAATTCCAGAAGGCCTAGAAAACCTCAGAAATGCAGTCATATAAGAGAGTTTTTTGTTTTTGTTTTTCACTTCTTTTCAAGTCCCTGTACTGGTTTCTGTAGTTAAAAGATCCCTGTCAACATCCAGTTGTCATTGTAAGATGTTGGCAACCATTACCAAGTAGCTGGCAGAAGTTGGTGCTGGGCAAGCACCAGTCCTGACAATAAATCGGCCAATGTTCCCAGTCTCAGAGAAACGACCAAAGCGCAGTATTTACCATGAAGCCAAAAGGAGGACTTGTCCCAAGTCAGATTTAATTTATTTTTAATTCAATTAATACAATTGCCAGTAACAAGACTTAATTAAGATAAAATACCTTGAATTGGAAAAGTGTTTTATTTAAATAGAACTGTCCTTGGGTGAAAACATTTATACATTCATGCACATATATTGCATTTAACGCACAGTCAATTTTATTAAGGGTCATGAATTTGATGCAAAGGCATTGTTTTCCTTCCTCTTGCTTCCTCTCTCAACATACATAATGGAGGTGGTAACAGGTTCAATTAGCTCGCTTTATCCAAATTGAGGTGGCTCTGTTTTAATGCATTTAATTAAAATGTGTTTTTTTCCAATTATTTCTAGGAAAGATAATCAGTTGTGTTTTTTTCCCTTCTCCCTCTATCTCAAAATTCTTGCTTCTAATCCATACAACAAATTATATTTTATGATAATTATATTTTCTTTCTCATCTTGACAGTTTGTTAGAAACCCCAGTAAAACACACAGCTTCCTGCCACCTCACATTTATTTTATCACTATTGTTACTATATCCTGAATTGCCAACTTTGTTAAATATATCTTTCTTAATTTAAATTGTTTATTCCAATAGCATGAAATGTTCTAGTTCAAGAAGTGCCATGATGGCTATGTCTACAAGTCAGTTATGAGAAAAAAACATGCTGGTGCTCTGATTTCTGGGAGCTATGTGTGTAAGCTGATAAGATGAGATCCTCCGGTGTAATGTGATGTACACTAAAATAGTGAAAGTTTATTTAAAAGATCAAAATAGTAATTCCATTAACAGACTTACTAATCTACATTCTGAATTATGTCAAGATGATTCCTATTCAGCTGATAAGACAGGGAGTCTCAGGTAGATCTAAAATTATATGGGGATCAGAGAGGACTTTATATCATGCCTATAATATTTGTCACTGAGATTTTTCTCAGTGAGAACCTCAGTTCAGGAAGTTGGGTAGAGAGGGATTATCACATATCTCTTTTGTGTAAGTCAACTTAAATTTGGTTTTGTAATTAAATCACTGGAGTCCTATAAAACAGTTCACAGACAGAAGGAGCTGAGAGCAGTGAAGAGTGACATTTTGGGGAAGGCCACTGAAAGCAGACTTTTATTGACACTTTGAGGATGATACCCCAGTGTTTGCTCCGGAGAAGCTAAGAAAGGACAAAATGCCCCAAGAGCAACATTTTGAAGAATGCACAGGAACTGAGAGAGGAGCTAGAACACAACCCAGGATTAGCCAGCCACATGTCTTCCCAGCTAACAGAGGCTTTCTGGATGCCATTAGCCTTCCTTTGGTGAAGGTATACTCATGCTGATGCCTTAATTTGGACATTTTCATGGCCTTCAGACTGTAAATTTGTAGCCAAATTAACCCCCTTTATAAAGGCCAATCCATTTCTGGCATTTTGCATAATGGCAGCATTAGCAAACCAGAACAGTCCCTCTCTATAAAACCTGCTTAATTGAAGAAAGAAAAGCCAAAGATGCCTGGCAAAATGCAGTAGCGGGGAAATTGTCACCATAACCAGGAGGGTGGCACATTGTGTCAGATAACTCCACCAAAGAGCACTGCTTCTGAACTAGTACAGAGAAGTCCCTTGTCTTGGGCAGTGGTTGAACAATTTTCCAGATATAAGTCTGATGTTCATTGAAGATATCCCAGAATGTTCTGCTTTAAGTACAAAGAGAGAAAGACAAACAGAATCCTCTGGGGTTAAATCTGGTGGAGAAATGATGCTCATTATTTGGGGCATAAGATTAATACATAGTCTCTGCAAAGTTCTGAAAACTCAGACTTTTGGAAAAGAATTTCCCTTTGGTGGCAAAACAAGTGCAAACAAAACAGAGCTCTGCCTAGCGTGGACTGGCATACCAGAGAAGCACAGGTACCACATCAAAAAGCCAGAGACTGTATGTAGTAGGCAGTCAGTTTTCTATTACAAACAGCAAGCTCTAAGAACAGAGATGATGCAAATTGTTGATAGAGAATGCTGTTTTCCTCACTTTTCTGATTTAGTGAAGAACTGCATTGGGACACTTAGGAAATTCATTTAATTGTTAGGGCCTGAATAATTGTAGCACAAACAAATTAAGGTTTATTTTTTCTCACCTAAAATAATATGCAGGCAGGTGAAGACATATGAAGGATTCACTATTATCAATATTCCGGCAACTTCTATCTGTATGCTCTGCCATCCTTCATATGTGCCTAGTATGTCATTCACTCGGGATGGCTGCTGCAACCCCAGCTATCACATTCACATTCCAGGTGGGAAGAAGAAAGCAAAGATAAAAAAGGCACATGCCAACATTTCATGAAGCCCTGTACAACGATTTCCACCGGCATTTCATTGACTCAAACTGGCTGCAAAATAAGTGCTGGGAAAGGTAGTTTTTACTTAGGCATATTGTCACTTCAAGTGCAATCAGGGTTCTCTTGGTGACAGAGAGAGAATGGATATTGGGTAGACAACTTGCAGTGTCTGCCCTGATCACCAGGCAGGGAGTAAAGTCCCATGGAAAGACCCATGAACATGGAAACTACTGAGCCTCTTTTTTGCATTTGACTCTACAGGTTTAGAAAATATCCTAGCTGCTAAATGAAGGAGAGTCACTTTTTAGTTAGAGGAGAATGGATTTCTTTGAGGAATCATTTAAATGTGTCAATTACTTTAACTTCTTCAAATAAAAGATAAACATAAAAGTCCATCAGCCCTTTTATAAGATAATCTTTTGGGAAACAAAAAATTGGAAAATCTCGCTTACTTATTTACAGAGAGAAGAAGACATTCAATCAACTGTATTGTAAATCAATTTAGAGATGAAATAACTATAACAAATAGCCACTATAATCACTTACAAAATTAACAGTACAGTTTTAAAACTTGTTGGGCCATTGCATCTTCTAAAATGCTGCTTCTATCTGCCTTTTAACTGAGGAAAATACAATTGTCATTATATATCACCCATAGTTTGAGATATATTGAGAAGGGACATCACTGAAAAGTTGGATTCATTGCAGAGGGGAAATGCAAAATATGTGAAATCTTCAAGAGATGAAAGACACCACAGTGTTAGATAACACTGCCTGTCCCGAGGGGGTCTCAGAAATCCTTTCCCTTTCTGGATTCCACTTCTCTTCTTTTCATAACCCACTATGGGCTTCCAATTATTTTTCCCAACAAAGGAGACTCATTCAAATGAATTGGAAGCCACAATCCACTCTTTTAGTGTCATGTTTCAAACTGATTGTCTCTGATGCTATTTGAACTCTGATCACAGCAACTGTGTCTCTAATGAGACTGAACTGCTGGCAGCATCAGACAACACTGCCCAGCAAATTTCTGAGATCGGAGTAGTTAGACAGATGCTGCACTAACGTGGGGAAACCATGGAGTCTCCTGCTTTGCTTTCACAGGCACCTTTTACGGCGAATCAGCACCATCTTTCAAATGGTTGTTGAATGATGACTGTTGGCAAGTAAATCCAGGGACCTGGACTTTTTTGGAAAGTTTAAAAAAAAATCCACCTGGGTGAGGTGATGCTATTGGTTTAAGCAGTATGCGCTCCTTCCTTTTGATAGAACCAGTGTTAGTCAAAGACGTGTTTTTCTATATAATCCCACAAAGATTAAAGAAAGAAGCTTCATTCAATGATTTAAACTTTCTGAGTATGTATTATGGCCCATCACTGGGTTACAATTGGAGGAAACAAGGTTAAGTGATGTTGGTCAGTCTTCAGCTTTTTCCCATGTACAAAATGGTGATTCCTAGACACACAGGTACATTGTAGGGGAGTCAAAGGAATAATTTCTCAAATAGAAAGCTAATGCAATTGTCAAAAAGCAATGAATATAAATGAATAAAACCACAGTAACATAGTCCCCCAAAACCAAACCAATGCTTCTATATAGTCTTTAAATGTGGTGCAATGTCAGGCATTTTACAAACCTAATCATATTTGACCAGTGAACTTTATTTCCTGTATTTTATGATGGGGTCCAAGTTATACCATGTGGAACTGAGATCCTTTTCCATTCTCAACAATGTGTTTCAAAGTATTCATACATTGCTGAGAATAACGAGCATGTATGGCTCACGAGAGCAATGAGCTTAGGAAATAATTAATCATTATAACTGAAATAAAAATCCAAGTCACCCAGATTTTACAAATGAAAACAAGAGAGCTTAGGTAGTTATTCAAGTGCTTTGAGAAATGAGTGGTTCCTATGCAAAGCCCAATACAATCTCTCATTTACTTCTTTAGAATGCCTAGCAAAAGAATCAAGCCCGGGTGGCATTGTACTAGAAAGGAAAATATATTGTAATTGGGGACACATGCCATGGAATCAATCTTAAGAAAGACCTGCAAGCAATGGTTTACTCCTGAAAAGAGATTGGAACCTTCTGCCTTGCATTGCCTTTACTGCTTAGGAACGGCATTTACAGCAGCAATTGCTGGCTGGGCAGGTGTTCCTCGCATAAATAACGCCTCCGTTTTTCTACCCCCAAAGGCAGTGTGAGGTTAAAGGCTGCAATCAACGCTGCAGGTTCTGGGCGTGGTGGAGAACTTTTCACTTGAGTCACTCTTGCCTGGATACACGCCTCTCCTCTGACACAGCCCTCCAACATCGCACCAGCTTTCTGGATCTGATTTTATGTTTCGCTGTGCTGAGCATCTCAACAAATGTCAGCTGTCCGTGGTTGAGGACAGTATCTGGTTGGTGTGCAGTTATGACCTGCCTCTCTCAAGGTCTCCATTAATCTCTGACTTTGCACTGCTTTGTCAAAGCAATCCATGTACTTTGACTTAGAAATCATTGAAATTAGCAAAGGTTTTCTTTTAAACCTATCTAAAAATGTAGATTTTTAAATATATAAATTGGTGTCTCACTTTTAGCTTCATTTGCATATTATGAAGGTACTATTGAAGATGACCTCTGGCTTTCTTGGTATTTGGGGACACACACAGGGAAAAGAAGAGAAATCCAATGAAGAGTCCTTCCTCCTATTAGCAACTCCTATCAAAGGAAAGTAAGGTGTAGTAAATGCAGTCTATTTGTGCAACTGGTGGATATTGTACAGCTTTGAGGGTCTGATATGGAGTCTACCTGTAATTAGGTAATGTTTCCCTGGGTAAAACACATAAATATCCATAGCCTCTCATTTCCTTCATCTGTGCAAAGAGGATAATAATACCTCCTTCACAGAGTTGTGCAGATTTTATAAGATGTACTTATGAACTATTGTGTGCTTGGAATGTACTAAACATCCAATAAACGACCAATGATGACGGCAATGAAGAATGATGATTATATAAATAAAAACATGCAGGCAGCTTTCAGGGAAATGTCTTCATTGTGTTTTAAATTGCTGAGACTCTCCATACTAGAAAAATGCCGCAAGGAAATTACTCAACTTTTTACCTCACTTTGCCTATGCAACCAGAGTCTAAAATCAAGCTTATTGTAGATTAATTTCAGGAATAGAGGGAGAGGGGAAAGAGGGAGGGAGGAAAAAGGAGAGAGAGAGAGAGAGAGAGAGAGAGAGAGAGAGGTTGACACCCTAAGAGAAACTTTTCTCTCTCCCACACATTCATTTTGTTTCACAGCACTGGGCACCTCTGCCCTCTTCCCTCACTGTAAAGAACTGGAAAGAGTGAGCTCCTGCTCCTCTCTCCACTTCATTCTTCTTTTCAAGAGATAAATGGGCTGATCTAACTGCAGCTTCATATTCACTTGCATGTCTCTAGTGGTGAGAGTCACTGTGATTAGAATTAGTGCTCAAAAAGAACCTATTGTCAAACCCCCCACTCTCTCTCCCCCCAATAAAAGAATCTGTGCTTAAGTGTGACCCGGTCTTTTGTGCCCACAAGTTTGGGCCATGGTGGTGATAAAGAGCATGTTTCCCAGACTGCTGAGGGTTGAATCACACATTTGCCATTTGCTTGCTGTGTGAGCTTGGGCAGGTCATGTGGCCCCTCTGTGTCTCGGTTTCCACATATTCAAGACGGAGATAATAGTAAACTTACCAGGTGATGGTGAGGATTACATGATTAGTGTATAAAAACACCAGAAGAGTGTCCAAGTTCTGAGAAATGCCGTACACGGTTAGGCCATCATTATCATTACAAATTGTCCATGTACCAGGGAGTCAAATGGATTTGGAATCTGCTCCCTGGTCTGTCAGTCAGCCATGCCCAGATCTGTGGGGGACATCCCACATTCTACCCACACCATGTCTGCCAGTCCAGTTATTATCATAGAATTTATCAGGCTGGTGACCCTTGTGTTCATAATTTTTTGGTGAGAAACCTGGAGGGAGGGGTAGCAGATGACACCCTCAACAGTAGACACCGGTGATAGAGACAGAATCAGACACAGAATAGGACAGGTGTCAGACCCTTCATTTGTAATTTTTCAATCCTGGTTTGCTCCACAAGTTTATCCCTCTCAAACCTTTTTCAACTTTCAGGTAAGATTACATAAACTTAAAAGTGCATAAAAATTTTGCTGCTGAATATTCTACATTCCCTTTATCCAACCGTTAGAAATTCTAAAATGTGATCGTGTCTTTAAAGTATGTTTATGATCAAAAATTGGAATATCTGTAGCATTTATAGATTCAGTGTTTTTTTTGTTTTTAGTGGTTGTCACATTCAATGCAACTCAGCTATTACACACCAAATTGTGAAGATCAACTAGAGAACATGCAAGTAAGTATCTCATAATCTGTGAATATGGAGCTAAAGGATGAGCAAGCTATGAGTTCATAGTTTAAAATGGTTATTAAAAACTCAAATGCATAAATATCACCAGTAGATGGTGAGAGTGACACATCTGTTTTATTCACAAATGTATACCCATTGCTTAGCATACTTTCTGGTATATAGAGGACATTTAAATATTGGCTAAAAGAATGAACAAACTGGTGCTATTGGAAAATGAATGTTACACCAAAACATGTTTTCTTCCAACAATTCACCCAGAGGAAGACTTACAGAGTGGCCTAGCTTTCTGCATTATAAAGTCTGTCGTCAGTATGTCACATGGCTTTATTTTTAAACTGTTCTTGAATCTTCTCTGATAGACTGTTTTTTTGAATTCTGGAAGTGTCTATCTGCTTTCAGCTTATATGGGCTTACGGAGATAGAATGCCACCCTAAAGAAAAATGTTCTTAACAATAACCTACTTCTATTTTTCCTTCCCCTGAGTGGCAGCTGTCAGGAAACCCTGCCTTGCCACTCGAATTTCCAATAGATTCCAATAGAAACCCAGCTGGATAAGAAATTTTTTAAGACTACAGTGCCGGGTACCTACATTTCTGACAGTTTTAGTCCTGTTTCCAATTTAATGTTAGAAATTGAAAAAGCTTCACCTAGGAAAGGGAGTTTGAGGTCATAATTCAGAAATCCAGAGAAAAGTGTATCTGTTTTTCTCTGCTTTTAGGAGAGTTGATAACAAAGAAGGTTTAATCATTTAACAGTGATTATAATATATGCTTTTGTATTAGAAAATAAATATTTTTGAGAGAGACCAAGACTTGATGGAATTCTATGCTTATAATTTATAATTGATCTCATATGTCATTCAAAACTATGATTTTATAGTTATTTATTGCCTAAAATATAAGAAATAGGTTTTTTAAACAAAAATTATGTTAACTATCCTTTTAAAGAGAGCAAACATGCAGACATAGAAATATCATCTGGACATTTACATTATTCTGCATAATTAGACTAATCCAGGTTATGTGTTTTCTCCCTTATTTTGGTTAAACAAAACATACAGACACATTTAGTTTTATATAAAGCTTTACTAGTTTATATCAAAACATTAATTTTAAAATTAAAATGCTGTGTCTTTCATGGATAATAGAAAAGCCGCTTTTAACCCTTTTACACAGCAGTTTCACTTCTTATGCTTCATCCTAAAGAAATCATCTTAGATGTGCACAGATTTATCTACGAAGATATCCATCACATTATTGTTTCTAATGATGAAAAAAATGAAGCAATCTGAAGCAATAAGGGATTGATTAGAAAAACTACAGTTTACTTAGATTTTGGAACACAAGGATGCCATGAAAATAATGCTGTTGAAAAATGTTTAACAATATGGAACACGTGGCTACATTATTTTAAGAATAAAACACCCACACCATGATTCCAATTTTGTAGAAAAATACACATCTAAATACAAAAAGAAAAGATCAGAAAAATATATCACAACATATAACTTTCATCATGCATAGTTGATGGGATTATGGATAGCCTATGTATTTGAATGTAAGCTTCCTGAGAGAAGGAATTTGGGTCAGTTTTGTTCATTGCTTTGTTGAGCACCTATAACAGCCTGGCACAGAGTAAAAAAAACATTATTTGGCTCCATATTATTATTGGAGCCAAATAAATGCAGGTTGAATGACTTATTTTCTTCTTTTTACATATTTATGATTTCTAAATGTCTATTGCTTTTTTGTAATTAAAAGTTCATTTTGAAAAGCCTGTTTAAATTAGGCAGCTTTTGGGTCAAGGCTTCTCTAATAGTGTATCCCACACACATGCCACTCTCTGTTGCTAATTTTAGATTGTTTTCAAAAAGGAACCAATTATGAATGAAATCAGTTATATCTTAAAGTATTTCAAACAATTTTTTAAGTTACTTGTTGACATTAAGTTTCTTTTAGTTGCTCTCAGCTTAACTGTGTGATGTCCTTGCTACTAATATAGAAACAAGGCCATGTATTTGACTCCAAAGTTAAATAGTTATTATGTCTTTCTTACCCTTTGTTTTTTCCCCATGTCACAGAATACTGTGTTTAATGTAATGCATTCCTTTCTGTTTTTGAATGTGAACAAGCAAACTCCACACTGAAAACAAACAAAATTAATTTAAAACCGTCATGCTTTATAGAGTGATTTCTAAATGCTCTTCTTCAGCTGCTCATGTTAGATCATCAACTTTAGGCGCAGTCTTTCTAAAATGGATAACAACTTTTGAAGAAAATCATGATGCTTCTTTAGCAGATTTTTCTCTCTGGTTTTTGCCTAATCCATATCACTCTGGACCCATCACGAATAGTAAATGTCTACAAAAAATTTTGTGTATGTTACGCATGAATCATCAACTCTCTTGGGAAATCGAAATGCAATCCAAAAATTTTCACTAAATACGAATTGCCAGTATTTTTAGTTCATTGATACTAAAAGTGTTTATTCCAAACTGAAAAAGTGTTACTGAATGGTAGAATAAATAGATGGTGGATTCGGACCTTAGGATAAGTGATAAAATCAAGCAAGCATGTTCAGATACCACCCCACAGCAGGGCTTCCCAGCCCCTGTTTTCTGCACATATTTCAGGTTTCTCTAACCCAGAAGGCTGTTGGCCTCAGGCATCTTGCTGACTGGCACACAGACCATGGCATACCTGGTGTTCCAAATGATCAGCATGGCAAACAGCATCAAATACTCTGTCCCCATCACCCAAGACTGGAAAGAGTAAGCTATCCTTAGCTGCTTATATCCCCTGAAAACTTTGTTCCATCAATGAGTACCCTTCAACCTATACTCAGAAAGAAACAATTGGGTTTGATGGATCCAAAAAGTGTCTAAAAGAAAGAAAGGTTGTCACTGATCCACTCTCGGAGTCAGCCCTACTTCTAAATGAGTCCCATTTCACTGTACGTGTGTCTTACACACTAATAGATGAGACCGTGGCAGAAGCTGAAGCATAAAGTACAAACCAATAATGGCTTATTTTAATGGAAACATTAGTAATCTTAATTCAGGTTAAAAAAAAATGCCAGGAAAAAGGTTTAGCCAGACAGGATGGTGGAATAATAGGTACAAATCAGCAGTGTTCCGGAAAAATTGGGAAGAGTGGTCAATTGATCCCTGGCCCACCAAAACCAAGCCTTAAGAATCAGCAAATGTGCTGATGAAGTTAAAATTACAAGACGTGTTTTTAGTTGGTTACTTGTTTTGAGCTATGGTTGTAAGTTAGTCTTTTTTCAGTTTTGAAATGCAATTTCTCTTGGAAGATGAGGCTATAAGTCAGAGATCTGATTCAATAAAAGGACAAAATTATCTGTAATAAACCCTAGATTAAGAAGAACAGAAACATAATTACATTTCCTTTAAAAATGGCTTCCTGGGGGCATGAATAAACAGCAGCTTTAATAATGTCATATACACAACTACCCATGAAAGAGCCAGAAAGATAAAACCTATTATTATAATTTGCAATCTGTTAAACACATTAGCTATAAAATTAAAAAGTCGAGTTTTAAAAAAACCTTAGAGGTTAGTTTTTAAAAAGCAAAGATAAGCAGAAAAAGAGAGATTTGTTTAATAAAGTTGTTTTATCAAGAAAGTAATGTTGTTATATAACAATTCAAATGCATTTATTTACAAACCACATCAAACTTTACATGCTCCCAACTATGCAGAGTAAACCAGGAATCAGAATTACATATATTTGATTTGACAATTGGAAGTACACTTAAAACATCTAGCCTAAAATCATAGAATGGAAAATCAAATGATTGTATACTGAAATCACAATTCAGCATCACTGCTCCTTTAAAACAGGGGGAAAAAATGGGGAAAACTAAATATAACTCAACAAAAACAAAACAAAACAAAACAAAACCCAAAATAAATATGCTAAAAGGCAAGAAACTAACATAATTTCAGTTAAAATCAGCAACAAGAACATTTCCCACCACTGGCAGTAGCTTTGGAAGTTTGGCTAGTGCATAAAGTAATTGCATATGTGCTGAAAAACAAGAGGTCACATTTTCTCCTATTGATGGTGATATTATTTTAACTAGAAAACAACAAGAGATTCTAGCTAAAAAGAAACTACAAGAACTAAATCAAGAATTTGCATGTATACCAGATAATTAAAAAAAAAGTTTTCTCTACTCTAGAAATTAAGTAGATGTGGAAATATTGAAAAATTCACTAGCCTAATTTAAGCTACAAATTTGTCAGGAAATTCTTATATGAAGACCACTATAAAACCCTACTAAGAGACCTTAAAACAAAAGTAAACAAAGCATTTGGTCCAAACTCATCCTCTCCCCATCTTCCCCTGCTCCTTCTGCCTTTTTTCCTGTCTTAATAACTAGCATCTCCATCCACCCAGTTTCTTAGGCCCAAAGTCCAGGAGCCATACATGGTCCCTCCATTTTCTTCATTCCCACATCTAAGTCCTCAGCAAGTCTTACTGACTTGATCTCTAAAAATATGCCGAATATAATGACCTCCCATCACCTCCAATGCCAACAGCCTATCTCAGGCCACTTTGGTCTCTCTCCTGGATCACAGCAACCACTTCCTAACTGGTTTCGCTGCTGCCACTCTTGCTGCTCCAGCACCAGACAGATCTACAGCTCAAATCTGATTTTATCACACCCTGATGAGAACCCTCCAATTGCTTCCCACTGCAGTTAGAATACAATTGCAACTTCTCACGGTAGCCTACAGGAGCTGGCTTCTACCTACCTCCCTGATGTCATCTTCTACCACTCACCTCCTCATTCCACATGTGGCAGCCAGAACCATCTTTCTTTCTATCCCTTGACCAGGCCAAGCTTATGTTTGTATCTGGGCTTTCCAAACCTTAGCAGCTAATTCAGCATAACTCTCCAGTCACTTTCTATTAATGTTTTGCTTTCTTCATGAAGGACTTGCCAGTTTTTGTTTATGGGTAAAATCCTTATCATGCAAACTGTAACGAAAGCACCATGAGCTAGGTGTTCCTTTCTCTGTCTCGTCCCCTCCTTTACCTCATGTCTAGTGATACTATGGCACATACTAGACTTCCCATAAATATTTGTTCTGTGAATGAAAGAAACAAAGAATGAATGAGTGAATAAAAGGAAAGTGGAAATTTCTCATTTTACAGATTGGAAAACTGAGGTTTGGCGACATGTATATATGGTTCATGATTAAATATCTGAGAATTGATCAGGTTCAGATGCACGTTTAGGTTGAACTCTACTTCTAATTTGATTTGACAATTGAAAGTACACTTACAACATCTATCTTAAAATCATAGAATGGAAAATCAAATGATTGTATACTGAAAAGGCATTTGACAGAACTCAAATTCTTGTACAATTTCCCCTATGCATGCTACCACCCCACTGCAAAACACTTCTGTTTTATATCTTTGTGTGTGTGTGTGTGTGTGTGCACGTGCTATTTTTTTAAATTAAATTCAGTTTTAGTAAGATATATTCACATACCATACAATCATCAATGGTATATAATCAACTGTTCACAGTACCATCGTATAGTTATGCATTCATCACCCCAACCTATTTTGAACATTTTCCTTACACCAGAAAGAATCAGAATAAGAATAAAAAATAAAAGTAATAAAGAACACCCAAATCATCCCCCCTATACCACCCTATTTTTCATTTAGTTTTTGTTCCCTTTTTTTTACTCATCCATCCATACACTGGATAAAGGGAGTGCGAGCCACAAGTTTTTCACAATCACACTGTCACCCCTTGTAAGCTACATTGTTATACAATTGTCTTCAAAAGTCAAGGCTACTGGGTTGGAGTTTGATAGTTTCAGGTATTTACTTCTAGCTATTCCAATACATTAAAACCTAAAAAGTGTTATCTATATAGTGCGTAAGAATGTCCACCAGAGTGACCTCTTGACTCCATTTGAAATCTCTCAGCCACTGAAGCTTTATTTCGTTTCATTTCACATCCCCCTTTTGGTCAAGAAGATGTTCCCAATCCCACAATGCTCGGTCCAGATTCATCCCAGGGAGTCATATCCTGCATTGCCAGGGAGATTTACACCCCTGGGAGCCAGATCCCACATAGGGGGGAGGATAATGAGATCACCTGCCTCAATGGCTTAGCTAGAGAGAGAGCGAGCCACATCTGAGCAACACAGAGGCACTCAGGGGAGACTCTTAGGAGCAATTAAAAGCAGGTCTAGACTCACGTTTGCAGAAATGAGCTTAATAAGGGCAGCCCTCAAGACAGAGGGCTCGGCATACCAAGTCATCAGTCCTCAGGGCTTGTGAGAACACGAGCAACAATCCAGGTGAGGAAGTCCAACACTACTGCGTTTTCCCCCAGCTCCTCAGGGGGTGTCTGTCTATATCTTGATTTTTCAGATCCCATCCCTGCAGGAGAGGAAAAGTAAGCCTCTATATCTTGATTTTCAGTAAACCTGGTTCCATTTTATGATTTTAAGATAGATAGTTCTAAGTGTATTCTGAGTTGTCAAATCAAACATGTGCTGATTCCTGGTTTACTCTGCATACTTGGGTGGCATGTGAGGTTTTATATGGTTGCTAAATGCATTTAAAATGTTATATGGAAGCATTGTTTTTGTGAAAAAAAGCAAACAATAAAACAAAACAAGGTGTATTATGCTCTGTCAATTGTTGTTGGAGAAATAATGTAATAGACAGTGTCTTGGGAAAAAGAACATTGTTTTTGTTATTAAGGTAGTTGTTTTTGAGGACAAAGAATGTTGTGAAAACATATTTTTAAACAAAAACTATAAACACTGAAAACTACCAAAACTTCCACAAAAGTAGCCATATGATATTCATAACCAAGGTGACACAAAAGTTTCTCTTTGATATTTTCCATGATTAACCCTTTTCCATCAACAAACCTTGCATTTAGGACCAGTTGGCCCTTCCCTTCCCTGCCATGCTCTCGACTACTGAAAAGGAAACAGAACAAAATACCCAGCTTTGAACTGATAGGCTAAAGGCAAACAGACCTTGGAAAGATAAGGATATGAGGACAATTTCCTTTCCCTCATTCTCTGACAGCAAATAAAAGATCTGAGAAGGTACTGTCTGTTAGTGATAAGCATGAAGAAAAGTGGCTTGGCAGCTGTACAAAGATAGCAGTGAGAAGAAGGAGGGGGAGCAGAAAGAGTGAGAAAGAGGGAGAGAAATGCAAGAAGTGAGGGAGGGCGAAAGAGAGAAAGATAAGGGAAGGGAAGGAATAAGAAAAAGAAGGAATTCAGTAAAGAAAAGTCGGAATTAAAAATAGTCAAAAGCAAAACAAATAAAGTTACACTCCATTCAAATTATATTCTTTTCAAATTCGTAGCACTACAGAAGGACTTAATAGCATGATTTCAGTAAAATAAAGTTTAGGTCATCAAATAATAAAATTGGTATATAAAAAGGGAGATTTTAAGTTAAGGAAATGGAGAAATTAAATAATAGTCCTTTACAGAATAATGCATTAGAGACAGCAGTAAACAGATAATGAGAGTGAATGCACAAGAAAAAGACAAAGATTAAAGCAATGGAGATTTGGAGACTAGACAACAATGATCCGGATAAATAGAATTTCTGAAATAAAGAACCTATCACAGCACCCAAAATGAAAAAAAAAAATTCTCTGAAATGAGGGATTGAAAATTGCATCTGAATTATTTCCCCAAACTGTGTTACATGAAAAATGGATACAAAACCATTGATACAAAAAATGCATTCTTTTAAAATTTTTAACATCAAGAATGAAGAAATAAATTGCAAACATTCCGACTTAAAAAAAGAAGTCAACTAGAAGTGGGACAATTTTAAGCTAGCCACAGATCTCACCAGAGCTCTCAGGAAATACAGCACTAATTAATTCTTTTTGAAACAAAGAACCACCTTTGACTATGAAATCTGGCCAAAGCTGTTATTAATCAAAACAAAAATGTCAGTAATAGAGAAGCAATGGTGAGAGGTTTGGTGTGAAAATTATCACTACAAATCTACTAGAATGGCTAAAATCATTTTACAGAATGACAACACCAGGGCTGGTGAGTTTGAAGAAAACTGGAATTCTGTTACGCTGCCAGTAAGCAATGTAATGCAAAATGGTACAGTTACTTTGGAAAGCAAATTGCAGGTTTTTATGGAGTTAAACATACACTTAGAACAGCAGTTCCAGCTATAGTTTTGTTTTGTTTTTGTTTTTGTTTTTACCCAAAAGAAATTAAAATACATGTTCACACAAAGTCCTGTATGTGAATGTTCAAATCAGCTATATCTGTAAGAGCAGAAAATGGAAACAATTCAAATGTTCTGTAATTGGTGATGAGAAAATTGTGGTACATCCATGCAATGGAATACACTCAGCAGTAAAAATGAACAAACTACTGTTCCATACAATATCATGGAAGAATCTCAAGTGCATTATGCTAAATGAAAGAAGCCAGAAACAAAAATACATGCTGTATGATTCCATTTAACACTTCCTGGAAAAAGCAAAATTACAGAAACAGAAATTGGATCAGTTTTGCCAGGGGCTAGGAGAAGAAAGGTAACCGACTACAGACAGGCACGAGGGAACTTTATGGAGTGATGGTAATATTCTTTAACTTGATTATGGTTGAGATTACATGACTGAATTTATCAAAACTCATAGAACTCTACACCAAAAAAGGGTGGTTTTATTTGTAAATAAATTATAGCTCAGTAAACCTGACTTAAAAATTTTATTGGCATATTTATAGATCTCATAAAAGGAAAATGGTTCCCATTTATCTTTTCTATCTGACCATCTTAATAAAGAGATAAATATCAATATTTATTGGTTAACATTAATGACGGTTATGTCCAGGTGATGGGGTGTTGGTGATATTTTGCATTCTTCTTTGTATATTTCTGCATTGCTTGAGTTTTATTTATTTATTTATTTATTTTATTTTTATTGAGATTGTTCAGATACCATACAACTATCCAAAGATCCAAAGTGTACAATCAATTGCCCCCGGCACCACCATACAGCTGTGCATCTATCAACACAACTATTTTTTTTTCAATTTTTAGAACATTTTCACTACTCCAGAAAAGGAATAAAGACAAAAAAAAGGAAACTCACATCCTCCCATACCCCTAACCGTGCCCCCCCCTCCATTATTGATTCATAGTTTTGGTATAGTACATTTGTTACTGTTGATGAAAGAATGTTAAAATACTACTAACTGTAGTATATAGTTTGCAATAGGTATATATTTTTTCCCTATATGCCTCTCTATTATTACCCTCTAGTTATAGTGACATAAATTTATGATAGTTCGTGAGAGAGATTTCTAATATTTGTATAGTTAATCACAGACATTGTCCACCAAAAGATTCACTGTTTTATACATTCCCATCTTTTAACCTCCAATTTTCCTTCTGGTGACATGCGTGACTCTGAGCTTACCCTTTCCACCACCTTCACACACCTTTTAGCACTATTAGTTATTCTCATTACATGCTACCATCACCCCTGCCCATTTCCAAATATTTAAGTTCACCCTAGTTGAACATTCTGCTCATAATAAGCAACTCCTCCTCATTCTTTAGCCTCATTCTGTATCCTGGTAACTTATATTTCATGTCTATGAGTTTACATATTATAATTAGTTCATATCAATGAGACCCTGCAATATTTGCCTTTATGTGTCTGTCTTATTTCACTCAATATAGTGCCCTCAAGATTTCTTCATCAACCCATTTCTTTTAAGATGGTTTTGTTCAAACACTATACATTCCGTCCTAAGTAAACAATTGTTGGTTCCCCGTATAGTCACATATTTATGTATTGAGCACCATCGCCACTCTCTATATAAGGACATTTCTTCCACAAAGACGGAGGAAGAGTCAAAGAAGGCAGAGAGGTAAAAGAAAAAGGCAAGAGAAAGAGAAAAACAAACAAACAAACAAACAAATTTGATAGCTAGAAGGTGACAAAAGGAAAGATAGCATTAACCTAAAGTAGAATAAAGAGTCAGACAACATCACCAATGCCTGGAGTCCCATACTCTTCCCCTATTCCCCAGCCCCCCATATGCATTTAGCTTTGGTATATGCTTTGTGTACATTAAAGGAAACATAATACAATGTTTCTGTTAATTCTAGCCTCTAGTTTGCATTGATTGTATTTTCCCCCAATCCCACCCTATTTTTAACACCTTGCAATGTTGACATTCATTTGTTCTACCTCATGTAAAAACATATTTGTATCTTTTATTACAATTGTTGAGCACCCTAGGTTTCCCTGAGTTACACAGTCCCAGTTTTATCGTTTGTCTTTTGTTCTGGTGTCCCACATGGTCCCAGCCTTCCTCTTTCAACCATATTCACAGTCATCTTTGATCAGTGTACTTACATTGCTGTGCTACTATCTCCCAAAATTGTTTTCCAAACCTCTCACTCCTGTCTTTTCCTTTCTGTCTGCAGTTCCTCCTTTAGAGCTTCCTGTAGAACAGGTTTCTTATTCATAAACTCGGTCATTATCTGTTTGTCAGAGAACATTTTATGCTTTCCCTCATATCTGAAGGATATTTTTGCTGGATTTAGGATTCTTGGTTGGTGGTTTTTCTCTTTCAGTATCTTAAATATATCACCCCAACTTCCTTCTTGCCTCCATAGTTTCTATTGAGAAATCTGCACAGTCTTATCGAGCTTCCTTTGTATGTGATGGATTGCTTTTCTCTTGCTGCTTTCAGGATTCTCTCTTTCTCTTTGATGTTTGATAATCTGATTATTAAGTATGTTGGCATAGGCCTGTTCAAATCTATTCTGATTGGGGTATGCTGCACTTCTTGGATACGTAATTTTATGTCTTTCATAAGAGATGGGAAATTTTCACTATTTCCTCTATTATTGCTTCTGCCCCTTTTCCCTTCACTTCTCCTTCTGGGACACCAATGACATGTAAATTCTTGATTTTCATTTTGTCTTTAAGTCCCCGGAGATGTTGCTCATATTCTTCCATTTTTTTTCCTATCTGTTCTTTTGTGTGTAGGCTTTCAGGTGCCTTGTTCTCCAGTTCCTGAGTGTTTTCTTCTGCCTCTTGAGATCTGCTGTTGTATGTTTCCAGTGTGTCTTTTATCTCTTGTGTTGTGCCTTTCATTTCCATAGATTCCGCCAGTTGGTTTTTCGAACTTTCAATTTCTACCTTATGTATGTTCTGTGTTTTCATTATATGCTTCATTTCTTTTGCTATATCATCCCTAAACTTTTTGAATTCACTTATTATTAGTTGTTTCAATTCATGCGTCACAGTTGAAGTGCAAGTTTGTTCCCCTGACTGGGCCATAACCTCACTTTTCTTGGTGTAGGTTGTAGTTTTCTGTTGCCTAGGCATGGTTTCCTTGATTACCCCAATCAGGCCTCCCCAGACCAGAACAGGCTAAGGTCCAAGAATGAAGAAATATTCAGTATCTGGTTTCCCTGAGGGTGTGTCTTAGAAAATTGGTACACCCTGTGATGCCTCCAGTCACTGCGCTTTTCTGTCCAGCAGGTGGCGCCTGTTAGCCTATAATTCTTGACTTGTATAAGTTCTGAATGAAAGGCAGGTAGTAGACCTGGGCCCCACCCCTTTCCTCTTAGAGAAGATAGACACCCTAGCGGGAGGTCATTAGCATTTCAATGGTCTCTCTCTGCCTGTGCTATACACTTGTCTGGGTCACAGAACTGGGAACTGAAAATGGCTGAGGCTTTCTCTACTGAGTCGAAAAAGGAACAGAGCTAGTCCGAGGCAACCCTCTGGCTCTCCAAGGTCAGTCGTCATCCAAAGCCTCTGTCTACTTGTTGGGGATTCGTACCTCGTAGTGAGCAGTTCACACTCGCTAATTAAAGCCCCAGTTGGAGCTCAGCTGAGCTATATTTGCTTGCTGGGAGAGAACTGCTCTCCGGCACCATGAGGCTTTGTAGATTGGGCTGTGGGGGAGGGGTCTCCCAATTTGGATCCGCAGTTTTTACTTACAGATCTTATGCTGTGATCTCGGGCATTCCTCCCAATTCAGGTTAGTGTATGATGAGTGGATGGTCACGTCTGTCCCCTTGCAGTTATTCTAGATTATTTACTAGTTGTTTCTGTTTTTTTTTAGTTGTTCCAGGGGGACTACTTAGCTTCCACTCCTCTCTATGCCGCCATCTTAGATCCTCTCATTGCTTGAGTTTTAAAATGAGCATATAGTACTTTTCATAAAAACAATGTAGTCATTAGTCTTTTTTTTAAAGTTCAAAATAAAGGCCCCAGAAAAGAAAGGATCAGTAAGATATGAGGAATAGGGATCTAGAGTGGCAATGAGGGTCCAGTAGAGGTGAGAGAATATGATTTACTTGAGGGATAATTCAGCATGATTTGTGCATGTCAGGACTGCATCTGAGTGTTGGTTTGTGGGGCACTCAGCAGGTAGATCACCATCCCCTTAAAACAAGGCCCACTTCCTACAAGATCCCTAAACTCTGCTTAGTTTCAAACAGACCCAATGCCCTTTAGGAGGGCAGGGTAATCCTGGATATGTTCATAGAGTAAAGAATTTCTTTAGATAGCTCTCTTATTTTATTTGCAGAACCCTTCCTCAATGGTTAGAAGAAATTATTGCATGTTTTATGCAATTGCTTTAGTAAAAAAGTTATAGTGATACGGCTGACTGTCCTACAGTGGAAGGCAGGCAACTGACATGGTAGCACTGACTAAATTGAAATATCAAACCTACCATCTGTTCTCGGTGGATGCTTCAGCACTTCCACATCTGTCTTAGACGTAACTTTGGGAACGATACCCACATGACGAACAAAAATCATAATGTTCAAGTAATGTTGATAGAAAAGAAGATCATGCTATTTGGCAAAACTGAACATCTGGTGTTCAGAACTGGTTCATAGGCTTCTTCCTTAAGGCTTTAAAGGCCTAAGCGAGCAGTAAGAGTTTCCGCTTGTAACCTTCTGATGTTGGGTAATATCCAGCTAAGTTAACTACATCTCCTGAGGGTGAGATAAAAGTCCACACCTGTCCCTTCACATTCCCACCCGGAATGAGGTACAGCATCCCAGCCCACCTGCCATCTTGTCTCACGCTGCTGAACAAACAAGCATTTTAGGGAGGACCAAGGATGCAATGATGGCCTAGCTCAGAGTCCACATAGCTCAGGGCCACCCACTATGGCTCAGGGACCAAATCCTGACCCAGGCCACTTCCATTCACATAGACCCCATTGAGCTTCTGGGCAGATTGGCAATGACAGTTCAAAAGTTAGCACTTCATAGTTTGTTTTCCAAGATCTCTACAGGCTTACCATTACATCATTGTGTACAAACTCAAATAATAAAAAAGAACCAGAATTATTTTTATAACCTCTTATCACGCTTCACAAAATTTTTAGAAAAGAATAAAATATATACTAATGTATAAATGAACTTGAACACTTGGCTCTTTGTTTAGGATTCTCTAGAATATCCTTGGCGTCTCTGCAGAGAAAATAGGTGGCACGATGAATGCCAAATCGTGCTTCGCACACACCCACTCCATTTTCCATTACACTCTTTGGGGATGTATTTTTTAGGAAAAAAAGAAAAAAATTTGTCTCATTCCTCTGAATTTCCATAAAATAAGTTATTATTTGATTTTAAAACTTCCAGTTTAATCTATAGATACCAAAAGGCATCTTTCTCAGCTCGCTGCTCCTATTTAAAAGTTCTGAGACACCCCATGACATTAACCATTCTTTCCTTCTCCTGTGAGTTATTGTGCTCTAGTCATCTACATGTAAAAACAAGTAATTACAAACAAATGTGTTACAAGTATATGTTCATGGACAAATATGGAAAACTATGAACTGACTGAAAAGCATTTAGGAAGACTAGTAACTTATTCTCTAATTATGTCCAAAGGGTTTTTAAATTCCCTGAAGGAGATTGTCTTGAAAGAAAATGTGAGGTGGTCATCAAAAAGGCTAAGGTATTTTAGGCTGCATTAAAAGAAGAATGCTATACATGTGGCGCCGTCCAGTACCACTCTGCCTTCCACATCTCAGGCCAAATCTGGGACATGAGATTCTGTATGAGGAAGCACACACCAGAAGGGATAAGATCAACTCTAACATGGAAATGAAAGCAGTACAATGAGAGGGCTGGGACTTTAGAGATGTGAAAGATGATCGAAGAGACCTGGGTCAGTTAGCTGACTCAGTGTGGCAAGAAGGGAAATTATCACTGTCTGCAAATATTTGATGAACTGTGCTTTGAAGAGGATTCCCTATTGCTTGGTGTGCCCCAAGTGGTATAACTTAGACAAAAAGGTTGGAACTACAGAGAAGTGGATTTTAGCTCAATCAGGTGCAGAACCTTCCAGCAGGCAGTGCTGTTCTGAAATAGAATGGGTTTGCGGGCATACTCGGGTCACAAAAGCAAAGCCAGGACAGCTGTGTGCTGGGAAGCAGCAAAAGGCCTTCAAAGAGTGAGAGATGGAAGTTAAAAAAGTGAGTATGAATCTATGTCATAAAGCCTGTTTGTTGAATATGAATGTCAATGCGCCCACCTATATACACCACCATCAAGTGATGAAGAAAAATACACTGGGTAGAAGAGAAGATCCTCTATGTTCTGAGGGAGTCTTTGAGAAAGCAAAACTACACTATTTGAAGAAATATACTTTCCTCTTTTATACAGCTCTGAAACTATTATAAAGCCTTGACTGTTTGAAAGGTTGAAAAATTATTACTTAATTATGAACCATAATGTGGCTTCAGGAAGGGGAAATCATAACTTACAGGCTTCCCCAGACTGTGATCTTGATTATTTAATAATTTGACACCATAAACTCACACCATTTAGCACACAAGGTTTTTGGATTAGAAACTCTGTGGAATGTTAACTTATTTTTTCCAAGTTATTTGAAATATGGTATTTCTGATATTTTAGCAAAATGAGCTACAGTAACTTAAAACAAGTTATTCAGTATTCTCACATACAGTGAAACATAATCTAGCAAGGTTTTGGGAAGCCTGTTCAATATATGAAAATATTTTTCAGTTATTTGTAATTATTGTTTTTAGCATCATTTCATGTCTTCTGGAGGGTTACTAAGAAGACGTGGTTGCTGAACTTCTTAATAACACATAATCCAACTATATATCTAAGCCTAAGTAGACAGACACTCTCACATTTTGTTCCTCCACAATTTCATCTTTAAATTTTTGTTGGTAGAAATAGTTCCTTTAGTTGTTGTTTGTTCATTTTCCTACATTATCATGGCTGAATCACGGTCTAGACACATGTACACACTGAATTTCTATACATTTTCACTGTAATTCTAATCACAAATTATACAAAATCTGCCATTCTATTTTTGTTCATTTTTTTGACCCCTGCCATGCCACATATTCTCTGCCCTAATTTAATCATTCTGAGTTCTCTTTGCATTTACTATACTTTGTAAGGTTTTTGTGGCCTATAGTGGCTGATAATAGCTTCTAACAATACGTCCATTTCCAAATCACTAGAATCCATGGATGTGCCCTTATTTGGGAAAACGGTCTTTGCAGATGTGATTTTCCTGGATTATCTGGTGGGCACTAAATGCAGTCACATGTATCTATAAAAGAGAAACAAAGAGAGATTTGATACAGAAGAAAAGAAGGTGATGTGACCATGGAGGCAGACACTGGAATGAGGCAGCCACAAGCCAAGGAATGCTGGCAGTCACCAGAAGCTGGAGGAGGCAAGGATTCTCCTAGAGCCTTCTGAGGGAGCATAACCTTGAGGACACCTTGATTTTTGTGCCAATTTGAATGTATTATGTCTCCTAAATTGCCATTGTCTTTGATGCAATCTTGTGTGGGCAGACATATTAGTGTTGATTAGATTGTAATTCTTTGAGTGTTTCCATGGAGATGCACCCCACCCAACTGTAGGTGATAACTGTGATTGGATAATTTCCATGTTGGTGTGGCCCCATCCATTCAGCATGGGTCTTGATTAGTTTACTGGAGCCCTATAAAAGCTCAGACAGAAGGAGCGAGCTTGCTACAGCCAAGAGGGACACTGAAGAATGCACAGGAGCTGAGAGAAGAGCTGCAGCTTACAGAGACATTTTGGAGATGGCCTTTGAAAGCAGACTTTTGCTCCAGAGAAGCTAAGAGAGGAAAAATGCCCTATAGGCAACTAAGAGTGACATTTTTGAGGAGCTGCAGCCTAGAGAGGAACATCCTGGGAGAACACCATTTTGAAACACATTTTGAAGCAGGCAGATGCCAGCCATGTGCCTTCCCAGCTAACAGAGGTTTTCTGGATGCCACTGACCATCCTCCAGTGAAGGTACCTGATTGTTGATACCTTACTTTGGACACTTTATGGCCGTAAGACTGTAACTGTGTAACCAAATAAACCCCTTTATAAAAGCCAATCCATTTCTGGTATTTTGTGTAACAGCAGCATTGACAAACTGGAACAATTTTAGACTACTGGCCTCCAGAACGGTAAAGGAATAAATTCCTATTATTTTAAGCCACCTGGTTTTTGGTAATTTGTTACAGCAGCCATGGGAAACTGATGCAGTGTTCTTTACTTCTGGAGTATGTTTTGTTACCTTTTTCTGACTCCTAAAAGTTGCTCTCACAATGTTCTGGAATCCTTCCATTCCCAGTATTGTGGTGGAGCTAAGCCCAACATTCTGTGGGAGAAGGAGGAAAAGTATCTAGCATAGCTGGGAGAGAAGCCCCAGGGAGGGGGGCAGAACAAAGAGAATGCTTAAGAAAGACTTTCTGAAATGTGTGAAGTCTTCAGGTCACAAGACCTGGAGAAAACAATGCATAGAAAGGAGAGAGCCATGTTAATCAGGAGAGTTGCGGTGGTTCACTCTAGATGTTCAAGTGTCTCTCTGGGAAGGGTGAAGACAGGCCACAGAAGAGTTTAAGTAGGGGAGTGTTGGAGTCAAACTTGCTTTTGAAAGAGGTTAAATCACAGTGGGAGATGAGGCCTTACTAGAAAGCGATGAAGGTGGAAATAAGAAAGCCAGTTAGGCTGTCACCACAATCTAGAAGAAAATAGATGAGGGCTGTTCTGGTTTGCTAAAGCTGCCGAAATGCAATGTGCCAGAAATGGGTTAGCTGTTACAATGGAGATTTATTAACTTACAATTTACAGTTCTTAGGCCATGATAATCTGCTGGCCCTTCGCTTCCAGATTTTGTTGCTTTCAGTTTCTGGTTCCAGTGGCTTCCTCTCTAAGCTTCTGTGAATCCTCTCTTAGAGTTTCTCTGGGACTTTTCTCTATGAGCGTCTCTTAGTTTCATCTCTTAGCTTCTTTGTGTGTTGTATCCTCTTGCATTATACTCCAGTAAGCAGATTGAGGCCCACCTTGAATGAGGTGGGTCACATCTCAATTGAAATAACCTAACCCAAAGGTCCCACCTACAGTAGGTCTGCACCCTCAGGAATGGATGAAAAGAACATAGTCTTTTCTGGGGTACGTACCAGCTTCAAACCAGTACAAGGGCTTATCTAAGGTAGAGGCATTAGAGTAGGGAGACAGAGTAAGAAGGAGTCAAGAGTCAAGAGAAATTTAGTGGCAGACAGTAGTTGATAGTAAAAAAGCAGTTTAGCATACATAGGACAAATTACTATGTACAATAGTAAAAGATTAATGTGGATAGATCCTAAGTTGCAAGAAAAATAATAGACATATCCATTACATAGCGAGACCCCAGAAGATAGCCAGACAGTCTCCGGGTCAACAGTGGGAATTTCTGAAGCCAGTTCTCTGATGAAAGACAAGCAAACTTGGGTTTATGTGGGAGTCAAAGGAGCCAGCTCTGTAAATCTCACCAGGATATCATCCTGGCATAAAAATGATAAAGACAGCTACAGAGAAGACTACCCACAAAGTGACAGAACCTCCATTTCTAAAAATTTTTTTTTAAAAATTTAGGGCAAATCCAGGAGATGGAAATGAGTCATAAATAGAGATAATGGTAAAAGAATACTCATAAGACACAGCAAAGGGAGCAGAACCATAATATTTGAGTGCGACACAACCCAATGTTCCTCTAGTTACAAAATTTATGATTACATGAGCTGGAAAACAGACACTTCTGTAATTGACTGCCATACTTTCTCCATGTGCAGACACATGGGTTTGTGTGTGAGTGTGGGTGTGTGGTATGTGAGAGAGGTAAAACAAGAGATTGTGAAAGCATGAGAGAGAGAGAAGAGAAAATTGCAACATTTCAGACCAGGAATGTGATTCAGCCACTAAAGGAAAGGACTAGATTCAATCCAGAGCCCAAGGATCATCTAATGAAACAGCATAATTACCAAGTTTTCTCAGACGCCCTTTACTGTCACCTAATTTTGTATGTAAAGTCTGACTTCACTTTATACAAACTCAACATTTTTTTTTATCTCAATTGCAAGATACAAGATAGACACATTAGATTGCATCCTTTTACTTTCCTGAAGAATTAGTTGTAGGATTCCCTTAAGTAGTCAGTCTAAATTTATGATGCCATTTATAAAATTTAATTCATATCCATCTTCTCAGAATACAGATACTATGTAAAATATTTCCCAAGCTAGATTTTTCCCATGCCTTACCCAAAATTTTGAACAGAAAAAGTTTACAGTAAACTTATGGCTGAATTTTTTTTATTGCCAAGGGGGCGTTTGGGGGCTATTATATATTCATGTTAACAATTTAGAACCTTATGTCTGTCTATAGGGTTTTTGGTAATTAGGATTTCTAACAATGGGTTATAAGATCTTTTGTTAGCATAAAAAGATAAATTTGTATTTGCTGAATTATTGTTATTAAGGCAAGTGTTGAAATAATTATTAGGGTATCAGACAATGAATTCTAAGCTCCTAGGAATGGACAAATAAATATGTATTTACTGGGTGATAAGGCAAGTACTGAAACAAAAAAAAAAATAGAAAAATTATGTTAACACAACATTTGAAACCTGAGTTTTCTGGTTAAGCAAGGTTTTCTGCATGCTTTCTGTTTTTTTAAATTTTTAAATCCTCAGTTTTAAAAAATGTGAAAAAGCAGCATGTCAGTAAAAGTGTAGCTATCACAAACAAAGATCTATTGTAAAAAAACCAAAAGGCTACTATGTGTATTTTCTACATGCCAGTATTATTTTAGGGGTAGTTTATTCTCTTCTTTGTAAATTACATCAGGAAATTAGTATTTCAAAAGCGCAGTAGATGTACTTCTATTCATTCCTCAAAATCTGGCTTAAAAATGTTTCTTGAGATATTACTGCTGAAGAGAATATTACCATATTACTATATTTAGAGTCTCCCTCTAAATACCTGAAGACAAGAAGACAGATAACCAATTATTTTAAATAACTCATTTACATATTTTCTAGTTTATTAAAATGAACAAGAGTTAGTTGTAATATCAGAGGCTAAAAAAGTATCTACAATAGATATTAAAGACAACATTATAAAAACATCTCTGAGAAGGCTGCGATTAAAAAGGAAGAAAATCTAACCTTGCAGTTCCCAAGTAAATAGACTGTGAAATAAATGAACCAAGTATTCAACATTTTAAATACCAGGGCATTTTCAAATTCAAAAAGTCCTTGTTATGAAATGTGGTAGTTTAATTACATGGATCTCTTTGTCTTTTGATTGGTATCTTCTTGGGAATACTAACTTCAATGAAAGGATAGGAGGAAAAAACTTAACCCAGGGAATTCTAAGTCCTCTATGTGTGAAGAAGAAGTTAGATATTGGGCTGTTATTTTTTATTTTTATTTTTTTAAAAAAGCATCACGCATGTCTAACCCTGATTGCTTTCTGCATCTTGGCGAAGCTAGTGCTAGCCTCATCTCCTTAGTTATTAATTTTGTATATTACTCCAATTCATCTTGGTTGAGAGCAAATGGTTTAAAAGTTATGGGTCTCCTAGCGTATACCTGATTGGTCTCTGGAACAATGCATATCTCTGAGACACCTGAAACTCAGAGCTAGAGCTCGGCAGATATGAATGTCAGTATTAGTGCATACAGCCACTGTCAAAAAAAAAAAAAAAGCTGAAAAAGAGCCCAGACTTCAATTAGTGATATGAATGAAGCAAGTCTGGTTAAGACCAGGGCAAGCCAAGCCAAAGGGTAAAGGCTGAAACTGATTGTGTTTTAAAACTTCAACTTCCATATGAGACCAAGGGAAGAGATATCTATTTGGTACAGGATCTAAATTTTCTAAACGGTACAACTCTACAGTCGATTTGTTCAAACACCACAATTGCATGGAACTTTGAATAGGAAGTGAGATATGGTAGGTTAGTATAGGCTGGAGTGAAATAGTGACACATCCTAGAGTAATTTGGGCAGATAATAAAAAATATATTTACAGCCTCCCCCTCCCCAGTTCCGAGGATCTGGGGGAAGGTGCGGATGTGTTGGACATCCTCACCTGGACTGGTGTTGATGTTGTCACATACATTGGGACTGGTGGTTTGGTGTGCTGAGCCCTCGAGCATGGGACTTGCCCTTATGAAGCTCATTACCACAAAGGAGAGTCTAAAGTTGTATGTAATGGTGCCTAAGAGTCTCCCCCTGAGTACCTCTTTGTTGCTCAGATGTGGCCCTCTCTCTCTCTAACTGAGCCATCTCGACAGGTGAACTCGCTGCCCTCCCCCCTACGTGGGACCCGACTCCCAGGGGTATAAATCTCCCTGGCAACGCAGAGTATGACTCCCGGGGATGAATGTGGATCCGGCATCATGGGACTGAGAGTATCTTCTTGACCAAAAGGGGGATGCAAAATGAGACGAAATAGTTTCAGTGGCTGAGAGATTCCAAATGGAGTCGAGAGGTCACTCTGGTGGACATTCTTATGCACTATTTAGATAACACCTCTTAGGCTTTAATGTATTGGAATAGCTAGAAGTTAATACCTGAAACTACCAAACTCCAACCCAGCAGTCTGGACTCCTGAAGACAATTATATAATAATGTAGATTACAAGGGGTGACAGTGTGACTGTGAAGACCTTGTGGATCACACCCTCTTTATCTAGTGTATGGATGAGTGGAGGAATGGGGATAAAAACTAAAGGACAAACGGGGTGGGATGGGGGGATGATTTGGGTGTTCTTTTTTCACTTTTATTTTTTATTCTTGTTCTGGTTCTTTCTGATGTAAGGAGATTGTTCAGAGATAGATTGTGGTGATGAATGCATAACTATGTTATCATACTGTGGACAGTGGATTGTATATCATGGATGATTGTATGGTGTGTGAATGTATTTCAATAAAACTGAATTTAATAAAAAAAAAAAAAAGTTATGGGTCTCAATGCAATATTCCCAACTGTGATATTAAATCTATGGCAAAAGTTCCTGCTCTGAGGTCATAATTCCTGAGCTGCAATCTGGCTTTAGAGAAGTTACTTAACCTGTTTGGGCCTGGGATTCTTCATCTGTGAACTGAAAAGAACAGAAGCACTGCCTCCCCGGGGTGTTGGAATATCAAATCCCTGGAAAGTCCTTCATGTGATGCTTGCCTAGAGGATAATACACATGCAATAAATACCAGCCATCATCATTATTATTATGAATTAAGAACTAAAAGGAATGTAACATAGCTTTATTTTTTATAGTGATCTTTTTAGAAGTGTGGCCAGAGCTCTGCATCCTGAATTCCAAATCCTTATTCTTTACAGAGAAAACCTGGCTCTGTAAGATTACTAGAAAGTTTAGAGGTAATAAAGGTAAAGCACCTAACATAGTGCCAGACAGATCCTCAATGAGCAGTGGGAGGTGCTGTTGCCACCAATATCATCATTTCACAAATTACTTCCTGTCCATTCTGGCTTGTGGCCAGGATGGCTGATGCCAGCAGGCAAAAAGTTCCCCACAGCTTTCTGGGACAATATTGTGGAGAAGGCTAAGTTTGTGGTTGGTGCATGTACAGGTTTGAATCTGTTATGTACCCAGAAAATGCCATGGTCTTTTAATCCATTCATATGGGTGTAGACCTATTGTGGGTGGGACCTTTTGATTAGGTTGTTTCAATTGAGATATGACCCACTCAATTCAAGATGGGTCTTGGTCTTTTACTGGAGTCCTTCAAGAAAGGATAAAGGACACAGAAACAGCCCAGAAAGCTTGGAGAGAAAGAAACACCCACAGAAGCTGAAAGAGCCACTGAAGCCAGAATCTTAAAGCAATGAAACCCAGGAGAGAAGAACCAGCAGATGCCAGCAGTGTGCTTTTTGTGTCACAGAGGTGTCCCAGATGTCAGCAGCCTTTCAAGGTATCCTCTTGTTGATGCCTTAATTGGACATTTTCATGGCTGTAAAATTGTAAAATTGTATGCAGATAAACTCCCTTTATAAAAGCCAACCCATTTCTGGTATATTGCATTTTGGTGGCTTTAGCAAACTGAAACAGATTCTCATACCAGTTGATGGGTGCTGTGCTTTGCAAATACCACAAAAGCTGGAGCAGCTTTATAAATGGATTAGGGGAAGTTTCTGGAAAAATTGTGAGGAGCTTGATAGGAAAGGCCTAGATTGCTTTGAAGTGACTGTTGGCAGAAATATGGATGCTAAAGGTACTTCCAATGAGGCCTTAGACAGAAATGATGAACGTGTCCTTGCAAACTAGAAGAAAGGTGACCCCTGTTTTAAAGTGGCAGAGAATTTGGCAAAACTGAGTCCTGATGTCGAAAGGAAAGAAGAATTTGAAAGCAATCAGCTGGGATATTTAGCTGAGGAGATTTCCAAACTAAATGTGGAAAATGCAGCCTGGCTTCTCCTTGCAGCTTATAGTAAAATGTGAGAGAAAAGGGATAAGCTGAGAAATGAACTCTTCGGTACAAAGAAGCCAAAAATTGATGGTCTGAAAAATTTCGGGCTTCCGAAAAGTGAGATCCCAGAGGCTAGTGCCCCATGTGAGGATTTAACCAAACATGGTAGAACCAATCAGCTGTTTCAGGGCAAGACAGGCTTGGAGATGGTGCTATCCTAAAAGGATGTGTGGAAAGTCCTCTTGTCTGATTGTTGGGATCTCTGTGTGCTTCATGTGAAACTAACAAGTTTTTTTGCTAGATCTGTATGAACAGAACCATGGCCTGCCTGAACTAAAAGGGAAAGAAAAGGGATAGATTGAAGGAAAAATAACTTCAAAGATGGAACCATGGAAATTGTAGTCTGGAACAAGGAAATCTCGGGCCAGGAGAGCGGACTCACTCATACATGTGGAAAGGGTGAGTTTGCCCCAGAGCTTGCAGAGGGTCGGCCTTCTTCCCCATTGTTCAGGAAGAGTGCTGCCACTTCAGGCCTCAGATACGGTGGGGCACATTCCCCAGGGATTGAGGAGAGCCTGGCCACCACTCCACTGTTCTGAGGAGATCGCATCTCGGCCCCGGAGATGGCAGAGAGTCCAGCTACCCAGATGCTTGAGGAGGATGGGGCCGAGAACATGGTGGCCTCACCAATGCTTGGAGATGTTGGAGCCCTCACCCCAGTGTTTGGAGACAACAGGGCTGCTGTGTAAGTCCTTGGAAAGGGTGGGGCTGCCATTCTCTCAAGCCCTGAGGATAAAATATCTTTCTGTAGATGACTCTCAGACTTTGAAATCTAATGGAGTTTGCCCTGCAAATTTTCAGAACTGTTTGGGAACTTTGACCCTTGTTTTCCCTCCAATTTCTCTCTATGGAAATGGGGACATTGATCATCTGACTGTCCCACCTTTGTATATTGGAAGCACGTAAGTTTCATAGGTCCAGAGCCAGAGGAGAATTTTACCTTAGGACAGACCATATCTGTAACTGATTTTGACGAAACCCTGTACTTAATATTGTTACTGAAATAATTTAAGGGCTTTTGTGATACTGTGATGGAATGAATGTATCTGCAATGGAAAAAACACGTCTTTTTGGGGTCCAGAGGGTGGAGTGCACTGGATTGAAGCCACAATGTAACCCAGAAAATGCCATGTTTTTTTAATCCATTCATGTGAGTGTAGACCTATTGTGGGTGGGACCTTTTGATTAGGTGGTTCCAATTGAGATATGACTCACTCAATTCAAGGAGGGTCTTAATCCTTTACTGGAGTCCTTTAAAAGAAGATAAAGGACACAGAAACAGCCCAGAGAGCTTGGGGAGAGAGAAACACCCACAGAAGCTAAAAGAGTCACTGAAGCCAGAACCTGAAAACAACAAAACCCAGGAGAGAGGGACTAGCAGATGCCAGCCATGTGCCTTCCCATGTGACAGAGGTGTCCCAGATGCCAGCAGCCTTTCTTCAGAGAAGGTACCCTCTTGTTCATGCCTTAATTTGGATGTTTTCATGGCCTTAGAATTGTAAAATTCTAAGTGAATAAATTCCCCTTATAGCCAACCTGTTTCTGGTATATTCAATTTCAGCAGCTTTAGCAAACCAAAATAGTGCACAGTCTTTAAAATTCCCTTTTCCCTCATGAGGAGATAAACTTTAGATATGTGGTGATGTTCCTCTTCTATCCCCCTTTGCCAAAACCTGTTTTTTGAAAAGAATCCACTAAATCACTCAAATTACTGAGCTATGTATGTGCCTTCTCAGGCTAGGCTTTTACATTTGATGGCTGATGCATTAAACCAAAATAAAGAACATTTGCAGCACTAAAGATACTGTGAAAAAACTTCCCAGAGCCTCTAAAATCATATTACAACCTTAAAACTTGGCTCTGGTAATAATAAAGGAATCATATTCAAGAGAATTGCTCAGCGGAAAGTGTCAAAAGTATTAAAATCAATAGAGCATGCAGAGAACAACAGAATAATTACTATGGTATACTGTTAAGATCAAACTTAATTTGGAAAACTACTGGCCTATACGATTTCATCTTATTTTCCATACAGAAATATTTCTACAGCACAAAAAAGAGCCCATTCTTCCAAAAATTTGCTCCTTTTGTAACCATGATGTATTTCTTAAAACATCTAAGAACCATCATACATTCCCTTAAGACTGCTTTGAGATTGGAATTTCGTTTACCTGAGAGCAGCTTTACCTTGGCCTCCTACTATGATTCTGATTTTCTAAATTTAATTTTTGGATATATAACCTTATTAATTAATTATGAGCATACTTTCTGAGGGTAGATATCTACTGCCTTTACAATGTAAGGGCAACAGGATCTCATTCCATGTGTAAGAGGGATGCCACCAGATTGATAGCCCATATTTTTGTGCTTTAGAAGTGGGGAGAAAGATTGAGAAGAATGTCTAAGCTTCCTGAAGCAAGTGTGTCTCACCTCACTCCATGGTACTGGATGGAATCTTGTGATGGACAAAGGAGAGAGTCTTCTTTAGTGACTGTGGCCTCTTCAGATTCAGGACAATGGAGAGTCACACGTCTCTCCAGGAGAACAGGCAGAGACTCCCCTTCTGTAAGGCTCTGTCTGTATGTAATATTATAAATGCAGTCAGAGATGAAGAACATTCCTCTGACTTGGTGTTTCCATGAACTGGCTGATTTAATAGATACAAATCATATGCAGCACAAAGATAGTAATTCCCTACTGCGATGTTAAGCTGCTTCAATCCATTAGTGGAAAAATGCAGGGATATAGATGAGAATATATAAATCAGAATAGATACAGATATAGACCTATAGTGAAAGCTCTCTCTTTATGTGTATAATATGCACGTGTGTATGTTTGTACGTGTGTTTATTTAAATTGCACAATTCATTTCAAATCCTCTCTCATCTTACATAATTGTGCCCTCAGTTTTCAATGATTCGTTAGACCAAAGAACATAAGCATGTACACAATTGCTTGCCTTTAAGGGACTGAAAGAATGTTAGATCTGGGTTCTCAAACAAAGCTTATTATAAAGTATAATTACACATTTAAGGAAATTTGAGAGGTAACTGTGGAAAATCTACTTCAAGAGATCATCATGCAGAGAAGTATTTAGTTCTTCACCCATATGCATGCCTATTCTCCTGAACAAATATATCTTCAGAATATTCTTTTGATTTCTTTCTTCTTAATGAACTGCTTCAATACATTTATGCTCTCAAGCTCCTAAGTGCCGACTTCCTAAATGATGTGGCTCCCATCTAACTTAATTTTTAAAACCCATTTTTAAGTTGTATCTACAGATAATTTAAAATTTTATACTAACTATAAAGGAATATGTGCTAGGGCTATAAACACCTAAAGATGTCTGTCTAAAGATAGCCATGCCTGTAAATGGCCAAAGTCTCAAAAGCCACCCAAAGACATAATAAGCAATTTGAATAACTGAAATGTATTTGAAAAAGGCCTATTCTCAATGAAAACATTCTCTAGAGGGCCTATGCCCCCCAAAAAGATACACCAAAAGAAATGAAAGGTGCTTAAAATAAATAAAAATATGCTTATTGAGTGTTATTTTGTGCCCTGCACTGTGATGAGTATGATAAAAGACATATAAAATAAAACTTTCCCTTCTTTACTTTCACTGCTAGAAAACTCAAAGCTAAACTTACTGTCTAATCATAGTAACTGTGTATGTCTATGCTTCTGGTATTTTACTTCCCCTTACTCTATATTCACGCTCCCACTGTTTTTGGCAAGTAGAGTTATCTGTAAATCTTAGAAAATATTTGTTGGAAATGAGTCAGCCTGATGAGTAAACCCAGAGCACTAGGTGGGATAGGGTGCAGAAACTTCTCAAGCTGTCTGTGCTTCTCTCAGGAGACAATTTTTCAATGCAATGATTCCTTAGTCAAATGGATTTTGGTGAATAATTCTAAAATGTATTAAAAGACTTTTACTAAAAATGAGTTGACCCCAGGAGCTCTCTCCCCCTTTATAAATATCTCTTAGGGTCTCCATTCTGTCAGCATAAAGGATAGAGATGATGGGCAATGAAACACTGAACCATGAGGTTCTAAAATATCATCCCTAAATCACTATTCAAGTGTAAATAAAAATATAAATTTCAGTCAAGTTAATACATTAAACACATTTCAAGCAATGTTCTATCTTATAAATAAACTCATAGAATTTGAAGAATTGTGAAGGATTATGGTGATGTAATTTCACTGTCAGTTCAACAAACAAAGCAAAGGAGTTAATCTTTAATCAAGAAATCTAAAACAGAGAAACATGTAAAGAAATGTTAAATCTCAATAGTACTTTGCCCAGTTGGTTTTTCTACCGTGTTTTTGTTTCTTTGAGTCAATGTTCATTGATTCAACCTCATGGCTGTCTGTGTGTCTAGCATTGTTCAAGATATAATGACCAGAAATTTAAAGACATGGCTAGCGTGTGATTTAGCCCAAATTCCAACAAGACCAATTTGGCTCCATATCCGCACTCCTTACCACCGCTGACCACACTTTCTGCAATACGAACAAAAACTACAAATAATGGCAGTAGAGTACGACTGGTGCCCTGACTGACATAGAAAGTGTTATGGTGGTCACGGAAGATAAGGGCCTCAAATGAACATGTTGTTAATATGTTCACAGTGTTTTCTATCTCCTACCAAAAAGAAATGCCAATTAGGTAATAGAGAAGCCTAGTCAATCCTTGAAAACTGTTTTACAAAATGTCAGACTCTATTTTATACTTTCTCAGATTCCTTTATGACTCCCACCTCTGGAGTCTTTTTTTTCTTTTTTAAAACCTCTATTTATACATTCCTCTACCATCCCTGCCCCTTTATCCAGCCCTACCCCTGGTCATCTAGAACACAGATAAAGCTTAAAAATTATGGCTGCAGGTATGAAACTTTCATTACAGAACCTAAATCCTGTGTCTGTCTTTATATATAAAGATATAGGTACAGATGGCTACCACAGACACTGTTATATTACTAATGAAAAATAAAATAAAAGGAAATCTTCATTAATAAATTCCCTTCTTCAGTAAATCAAGATTCAACATCATTCCAAATTCCTTTCTGGTCATTTCCAGATGCATTGTTTCACTTAGTAAGAGTCATTCCTTGTATTAAAAGGTCCACATTTAAAAATTTTTTAAATTTTCCATGAAAAAATACTAAAACTATTACACATTAAATCACTTAATCTTCATAGTAACTCCACAGAGAAGGTATTAATGCATTCCATTTTACCCACTAGGAAGCAAAGACTCCAGAGACATCAGTTAAGGAGCTTGTCCAAGTTTACAAGCACTAAGTAGCAGATGAAGGATTCAAACCAAGTTTATGACATCTCTACTGAGCTGCATTTCCTTCCATATGTCTCATAACATATGATTGTCTTGTATCTCTTATAAGAATTTCCATGGTGCTGCACAGTTGTGATAATTTTTATTTTAAGTCTACAAATTTTCCTCTTGGTAGATAGTTATCTGTATTTTAACAGTTCTAAAAGGCACATTTTAAAAATACTTTTGCATCTTTCACAATTTAAGGGCAACTGACGTTTATTGTCGGCCAGGTAGCATCAGTGAGAAGGTTGTGGTTGCCTGTACAGGCATAAACATGATTATATTCTTGTTGGATGAGTGGACAATTGTAACTCTTTGATGGTCACTACACAAATCGTATAACGACCACTTGAGAAAAGAATAAGAGTCCTACCTGTGTTCTAAAAACCTTTTGTTAATGCCTTCCTGTAAGATCAAGAAATCAACATGATCAAAATGTGAAGAATAGGTGTGGACATCTTGGAAGAAAATCCTAGGGGCAACTGGGGACCACTATTAAGAAATATCATATCACCAGTGCCCTTGATGGCACAAAGGAAGATGTACGGACAAACATGGACATTGATAACTCAGAGTTGAAAAGTCATTCTGAAGCTTCAGGTTTTGAAAGAGAGAAGTTTTAGGAATAACTTAACAAATTATTCCACTTATATATTCCCTTTATTGTATGCACAAAATGATACAAGATAAAATTTATGTTGAAATAAACCTAAAAAGCTCTTTTGGTTAGTATTACTTCTTAATCAGTAGCGCTTCTTTCTTTTCTCAATAGTGTGTCTAGAAATAGATGGCATCTTGGAGGTGATAAAAAAATGGGTTATTTATTAGAACATCTGTTATTGTTGCACATTCTTGTTATTTTCAAATGTTTTCTATCAAAGATAGATAATGCTTCAATCTGCCTGTTTATAAATTTATGGTTACTTTTGCACTATAGTCATGGGAAAAATGCACAGATGGGAGCTCATAGGATCAGGAAAAATAAATATTGTACACTGCTACCAGCATACCACTCTAGTTTTACAGCTGAATTAGCATGCTATCAATATTTTACCATACTTTTTAATTTAAAGGACTAAAATACATCATTATTTAATCAACATTACTCTGATGATAAGTGAAGTTTATTTTCCCACATGCTTATTTACCAGTCACATTTTCTCCTGTTAAAATTGTCTTTTTATCTTTCTCTCATTTATGTATCTATAGGATATAAAGCATGTTGGCAATTTGTATTTTTCTTTATATGTTATTGTTAGAAACCTTTTATCTATCTTATTTCTCTAAATATTTTCTAGTCTAATTTATTTTCTATTTTGCTTATATTCCCATGGTGCAGAAGTTATAAAATTTTACATAATTAAATATCTTGAGTCCCTCTCATTGCAAAGTCTGATTAATATTAAGTTTTCTTTTTTACTCTTATTAATTTGCACGTTATGTTGGTATATGGTATGAAATAGAAACTTGAATTGTTTTTCAAATAGCTCATTTGTTATCCATTTACTAAATACTCCTTTTATTGTTTTTTAATTTCCCAATTGTTTTGAGATGCTGCCTTTATCAAATACTTTCTTATATGAAATATAAACTATTTTGTGGATGTATTTTGTTCCATTGATCACTTTTTTATTTGTTAAAAATATGCTCTTCCTTCTCCATAAATGATTTCATGCATTAAAAATATGACACAAAATAGCATGAAATTGAGATGGGCTTAAGAAAAGGGAAATATAACAAACAAACAAATAAACAAGCCAAGGGGTAGAAGAAAATGGAGCCAAGAATAAAACTAGATAAGAGCATCCTAATGTCCTCACAGGTGCCACGGGCAGGTTACAAGCTCAACTCAGCTTTGTAGTAGCCAATGTAGAAAAGGGATGCTTATCATGGGTTACACAATTCCCATGTCCTTGAAATGGAAACAGCAAATGGTTATGGAAAAAGGAAGTATTTCTCCCTAGGGTCCCCATAATGAAGGCAATCTGAGATATAATAGGTAAGTTAGTCGGCAAAGGAGAGCAAATGGAATCATTAGACTCTTCAATTAAACTAAAATAAGGCAGAAGAGGAAAAATTGGGAAAAAAGCTGACGGGTCAAATTGAAAACAAATAGCAAAATGATAGACTTGTATGTAACTATATCAATAATCACAGAAATGCAAATAGTCTAAATTTAAAGGTAGAGATTTTCAGATTGGATAATGCAGCAAGACCTAACTGCTGCTGATAAGAATCATACTTCAAATGCAAAGATACAAATAGACTAGCAGTAAAATGATGAAAATCTGTACCATGCTAATACCAATCACAAAACAGACTGGCTAATTTTAACATCAGACAATGATTTCAGAGCAAAGAATGCTGTGAGGGATAAAGAAGGTCATTTCATAATGATAAATCTACAATTTGTCAAGAAGACATTCATCAAGACAGAAACAAGTATTGGACAAGATGCAGAGAAATAGGAACACTCATTCATTGCTGGTGGGAACGTGAAATGGTGCAGCGGCTGTGAAGGACAGTTGGGTGGGTCTTCAGAAAGCTAAGTGTAGCTATGACCTGGCACATGACCCACTTCCAGGCATATACCCTAGAAGGTCATATGACTATGACCCACAATCCCACTTCCAGGTATGTACCCAAAAGAATTGAAAGCAGGGGCTCAAACAGATATTTGCACACCGATGTTCACAGAAGCATTATATTCACAATTGCCAAAAGACAGAAGCAACCCAAGTGTCCATCAATAGAAGAATGGATAAACAAAATGTGGTATATGCACACGCAGTGGCACACTGTTCAACTGTAAAAAGGAGTGAAGTTCTGACGCATGGTACCACATGGATGAACCCTGGAGACATCATGTTGAGTGAAATAAGCCTGACACACAAAAGAACAAATATTGTAGGATCTCACTCATATGAAATACTTAGAGGAAGCATATTTCATAGAGACAGTAGGTTATAGTTTGCCAGAGAACAGGGACAGGGATGGGGCATAGGGAATTATTGCTTAATTGGGTGCTGAGTTTCTATTTGAGGTGATGAAAAAGTTGAAGTAATGGATATATTGGTGATGGTAATAGAATATTGTGAATGTAATTAATACTACTAAAATGTACACTTGAAATTGGTTAAAATCAGAAATTTGAGTTGTATATATGTTACCACAATATAAAGTTAAAAAAAGAAACAGTTTAAAATCTTTTTGTCTTGATTCTGGTCCTATTCATTTAATTTCTTTGTGATACAGAACAAATAAATAAGAAAGGAAAATATGATGTTAATTATTGATATATATATTTATCTTCATAGTTCTCAAAAATGTCTGTTGTTTTAATGAAGAACTAGTTTAGTTTATGCTTATAAATTAAGGGTATTGATTTAGGAAAATTGTAGGCAGTAACATGGATATAAAAATGTTAGATGTACTTTCCTTTTCCTTGATTGGGGGTAAGGCAGAAATTGATTTAAGTGGGGCAAAGCCTCTGGGTTATGCTAAAACAGAATGCTAAAATATAATTCCCGGCATATGTCTTACAGTCAGAGGGGCCAGTGCGTACTGTGATAGAATGAAAGTGTTCCGCAGTGCAGTTTAGTTGGCATACTCTGGTGGGTACTTTCCATCTCTAAGAGTTTCTACTTTATCAAACTAGGAGAGAAAGGAATGGCATCCAAAATGAAAATCTGTCCCTTGGTGAAACAAACAAACAAAAAACTGAGCCCATGATTACTAATAAGACCCTGGCAGCTGATTTTGGTAAGCCCTCCATTTACCATGCTAATTATAAAGAAAAATAAACTTAATTTTGCCCTGGAGAATATCAGGAAAAACATTTGATCCACTATCTAAGCACTTGACAGTATAAACAATTTGAAATGTTAGACAACAAATAAAAGCACTTACCACTAACATTTCAATATTGATGCTTTCTAATAAACAGCTGGATACTGCTGACATTAACACCTATTATTGTGCTGCATTAGTTTTATGGATATAATAAACCTCCTGGGTGATGAGTATTTTGCAACTCAGAGAATGACTCATGGAAAATATAGTTTTCATTTGCTTAAGTGTGGTAGGATTGAATTTAGAATGTCTTGCTGTGTTGAAATTGATTCCATTTGAATAGCAATATAGTAAAATTTGAAAATGTACAAGTATGTTTTGTTTCTTTCATCTATTTGGGAAAATGGAAGCAAACAAATAAAATAACATTCCTGGGACCCATTGCTCAGTTATATTCTATTACATAAACAAGCATTATGCAAACAGAGTTATGATCATCTCATCTATTTATGGAACAAATAAACATAAACAAAGGAAAACCAGTTTTAAAAAGATGTTAGATGGCATCCAATAAAGTATCATAATTGAGGTTCATTCCATCTAAAACTTTCAGAATGTTTGTATACCTTGGTTTAGGTTGATTTAGGTTGACTTTACTAAAGAATTCATCAAGGGATTCCTTTAAGACAAGTCTAACCCAATACAATTAAGATGAAACTCAGTTTAAACTTGTAATTTTCTCTATTTTTCTCTGATCTCAAGCATGGTGTTCAAGGCCTACCACTGATAATTTTCTCATTTCATTTCTCAAGCATTTAATTAAATTCAATTCTGAAGAAAATGGTCATTTCAACCAGGGCAACAGTTAGAGAAAACAATTTATTAACAGCAAGAAATGTCTTTCTTTGGTATCTTAGAACGAAGGTAAATTTTCATCACTCTAGATGACTTTTCAAAGACCCATTTATTGCAATGGTTTACTTTGAACATATTCCCAGAAAAACAAATTTTTTTGAAACTTAAAGCTTAAAGTTAAAAAAAAAATGTTCATGTAGGGAACATAATTCAATCTTTATAATCTCCCCATGTGGGAGATGGTTAACTTGAAGTCACACGAATTAAATTGCAGCAGTTCCTCATAAAACCACACGTCTTCTTTAAAGTTTCAACACACAGATTTTCAAATACGTACTACTGTTTACATACAAAGGATAAGAAAACAGAGAAATTTTTGGAGTGACAAAATAAATGCATTTAAAAGTATCCCTTTCCAGTCTGGGATTCCATGATTCTATAACTGGGTTATTTTTACTGTGTACAATAATAACAAGCTTGATCTAGCTTTACCAAAGTTGCAACATTCATCTGTAAACAAGTAAACGCACAAAACACAAAGATTAAAAACAACACTCGAGTGTCCATTTTTCTCTAGGCAAGTTAAAAGTGAGTATGTTTTCCCTCATTTTAACTTCTAAAAGACAAAAATAATCTTGTATAATTGTGGTGATCGTGGCTTTACAGAAACTCAATTGAAACAATTGTTACAGAAATATTTCCCCATTCCAGTCATTCCTATATACAAAATATTTTCATTATATCGCCCTTACTTTAAAATGCACTTTTGAAATCTAATTTGCAGTTCTCACTCTACTGTTACCTTAGAGAAGCCTCATAGTTGCCTTGTTTCATAACACATTATATAGGCACATCCAGGAATGTTACTCACTCGTTGGTTTATAAGTTGATAGTTTATAAATATGTTAATATCTGAGATTTATGGATGAAAGGTAGTATTATGTTATTACCTCGGGCATACTATTACTGTAAATATTGTGGTAAGCCATGCCTGAAAGAATTCATTTAGTTAACATTATGCATTCTTTGGGTTTTGAGGTTTCTGAAATTCATCCATCATTCCGTACCCATTGGTGTTTATAAATGCCACAAAGCCTGACTATCGGGCAGTTTTGTGTCATTTTCCTGCCCCTCCTTTTCCCCCGTCCTGTCCCATCTTTATCTAACCTCTGTAACCAACCACAAGTTGTATACCATTTGAAAAAGAGAATTGAAATGTTTATACAACTCAATTTGTACTTAATAGGAAGGGATTTTATGGGACTATTTTGCTGATCCTCACTGGTAGAAGACAGCCTGCGTTATGTCTAACAGAGTTTTCCATCTGCCCCAGTGGTGATGTATGGCAAATGGCCTGAAACGAAGGTAGGCTGTGTAATGAATTATGGCTTAGGGAAAACAGAAAACTTTGTCTGAAAAGTCATTCCGTGGACCAACGTCACTGGTATCACTTCTAATTTTTTTCATTTTATAAAACTTTTGACCTTTGACATATGGCTTCCACCAACATTTTTGTGTAATCAAGTGAACAATGGCTTAACTAGAGAGTTCTGAATGAATTTGAATGGAGCATCTGTTATTGAAGTAACGTTGCTAGCGTATAAGAAGCAACTTTGGCTGAGCCCTTCTCTCTCACCTGAGCCTTCCTCTCAGGGCATTGCCTTAGACTGAGGCATGTTCTACTTGAAATTTGCAGAGCATTTGCCAAAATGGTTAGAATCATAAACGATAATCAACTCAGAAGATCACTTTGATGACATGGAAACGTCACTGTGCACTAAAACCAAAAAGCCAAGTATGGAGTTAAACTGTAGAACCAGGAGAGTAAAGATAAGATGTTTGTTTGGTTGTAGCCACACAGTGACAGCTTGACATTGATTTCCTTTCATTCTCCTCTTCCTTTCTTCATTCCTCCCATTCCCCTCGCTCTCTCAATCTCTTTTGTCCTTTCTTCCTTTCTTCTAGAAATATTTCTGCTAGACTTGTATTGGTGAGAAAAAAATAACAGTCTCTGTATCCATGGAGCTTTAGGCCTAACGGAGGTGAGACATTAATCAAATAATAATCACTCTACTGAACTAGAATTGCAAAGCAAGATACATGCTCTGAGTCAAAGAAATATAGGTCTGAGAGGTTTAAACAAAAATCCTAACCCAGATAATTTTGAGGGTTCAACATCTTGCCATCAGGAAGGTTTTTATGTGGAAGTAGCATTTGAGCTGGAATATGAATAATGTAGAGTTAAGATGAAAGTTCAATGGAAGAGGAAGTATTAGCATATGCAAAGGCCCTGTGGTGGGAGATTTATATGAACTCGTATACCAAGAACACAGAGAGTGAAATGGAGAGTGGCTTAAAGTGAAGTTGAATAAAGAAGAGGCCAGGTCCTATTGGGTCTAGTAGGTCAGAAAGCTACTGAAGGGTTTCCAACCAGGCAGTGACAAGGCCATCTTTTCATTTTTAAAAGGCCACTCAGGCTGCAGAATGAGGAATGGATTGGAGTAAACAAGAATGACTGCAGGAAGATTAAAATAGGAGACTTACATCCCAAATCATTGGGACTAAGTTAGAAAAACAGAGATATCAAGAGGTTCTTTGGCCTATGCCCATCTAGAAAATGTTTGTATGGATGCAGCTTCCCTTGTAGGCAGCAACCAGCAGTTATTGCTAAGAGTATGGCTTTCCAGGCACAGTCAGCCAGTCACCCTTTCTGCCAAGCCCTGTGAGGCCATTCTATAAATGATTCATCATAGACTAATCAGGGATGGCCACCTGATTTAAGGCTGCATTATTTTTATACGATGATTCTTTTTTTTAAATTAAATTCAGTTTTATTGAAATATATGCACATACCATACAATCATCCATGGTGTACAATCAACTGTTCACAGTACCATCATATAGTTATGCATTCATCACCCCAAACTATTTTTGAACATTTTTCTTACATCAGAAAGAATCAGAATAAGAATAAAAAATAAAAGTAAAAAAGAACACCCAAATTGTTCCCCCCCTTTCCACCCTATTTTTCATCAGGTTTTGTCCCCGTTTTTCTACTTATCCATCCATACACTGGATAAAGGGAGTGTGATCCACGAGGTTTTCACAATCACACTGTCACCGCTTGTAAGCTACATTGTTATACAATCGTCTTCAAGAGTCAAGCCTATAAGAGGTTCCCCCTGAGTACCTCTTTGTTGCTCAGATGTGGCCCTCTCTCTCTCTCTCTAACTGAGCCATCTCAGCAGGTGAACTCACTGCCCTCCCCACTATGTGGGACCCAACTCCCAGGGGTGTAAATCTCCCTGGCAAAGCAGGATATGACTCCCGGGTATGAATCTTGGCATCATGGGATTGAGAACATTTTCTTGACCAAAAAGGGGATGCAAAATGAAATGAAATAATTTCAGTAGCTGAGAGATTTCAAATGGAGTCGGGTCACTCTGGTGGACATTCTTATGACTATATAGATAACACTTCATAGTTTTTAATGTATTGGAATAGCTAGAAGTAAATACCTGAAACTATCAAACTCCAACCCAGTAGTCTGGACTCCTGAAGGCGATTATATAATAATGTAGATTACAAGGGGTGACAGTGTGATTGTGAAAAGCTTGTGGATCACACTCCCTTTATCTAGTGTATGGATGGATGAGTAGAAAAATGGGGACAAAAACTAAATGACAAATAGGGTGGGATGGGGGGATGGTTTGGGTATTCTTTTTTTACTTTTATTTTTTATTCTTATTCTGATTCTTTCTAATGTAAAGAAAATGTTCAGAAACAGATTGTGGCGATGAATGCATAACTATATGATTGTACTGTGAACAGTTGATTGTATACCATGGATGATTGTATGGTATGTGAGCATATTTCAATAAAACTGAATTAAAAAAATTAATTAAAATTAAATGAAGTAAAAATTAAAAAAAAGAAATAGTCAAGGCTGGAGTTTGATAGTTTCCAGTATTTACTTCTAGCTATTCCAATACATTAAAACCTAAAAGGTGTTATCTATATAGTGTGTAAGAATGTCCAACAGAGTGACCTCTTGACTCCATTTGAAATCTCTCAGCCACTGAAACTTTATTTCATTTCATTTTGCATCCCCCTTTTGGTCAAGAAGATGTTCTCAATCACACGATGCTGGGTCCAGATTCTATAGGATGATTCATGAAGTGGCCTTGTATGGTGTGGAGAGAAGCTGGCCTGTGAGTGGAGAATTTGACTATGAAATAATCCCTAAAGACACTGTCAGGCCACCAGGTCATATCCCTCTGCATTTTAACTGTAACCAACGGAGGCTGATTAATATTGACTCAATAAGAGGAAAGACCAAATGCCCTAGATATTTCACTCCCAGTACTTTTCATGTCAATAGTGGGTCTCAATGGGGGCAATTTTGAACATCGGGAGACAATTGAGGTCTTCAAAACTTGAGGGGGCAAAGGGTTTCTACTGGCATTTGATGAGCAGAGACCAGAAATGCTGCTAAACATCTCACAATCCACATGACATTCCCCCACAACAAAGAATTATCCAGCCCAAAATATTAATATTACAGAGGTTCAGAAACCTTGACTTTCAAGAACAGACTGGTCCAAGCTTCAAGGTGTCATGAATATGTCAGACAAAAGACAACTGAGTATCAATTTATTTGAAATCTCTTCAACCAATATTTATATCAAATAAACTCAAATACGTGTTAGAAAGGGGATGATACCTGGGATATTTTCACAGATTTACTAATCTCCATTTCTTTAAATGTAAATATTTTATAAGGCATTTCGGCAGAAATTAAAATTTTAATTTCCCAAAGTTGGCATGCAATCTGAGTCTGTTGGCAGAATGTACAGTTTTTTTCTTGTTCATACATTATTGACAGAGCTTGAAAAAGAAACACATCACGTGTAATGATTTGAGTTTGTCGACTCCACATTTTTTAAAAATGTTGGTTTAAATTCTGTTTATGAATAGTTTCTTTTACACCTATGTGCTGGATATCTTCTGTTTGTGTCCCCAAACACACTCTCCGCCCTTCTCACCCATGTCCAGGTGACTGATTTTTAGACTATGTCAAGAGATACCCTTGCCCTCTGGCTTCGTGTTGGGTTGGTTTAATAAGGACAAGAGTGGAAAGTGAGGTGGGGTTCTTTATTTCCCCAATCCCTTTTATAGAAGTCACTGCAGTCCAGCCCCCACAGCAACTACTAGATAGTCCTTTGCACAATTTTCTCAGTCTCCACTCACCTACTCTGGCCTAGGGTTGGGATCAAAAGCCCCATTGTTCAGGAAACAATAACTGTCTCTTGTTTTCCTAAACAATGGTCACACCATTGAAAATAGTCTCCTTAGTAAACACTTACCAAATTATCCTAATTTAATTGTGATGTTTTCTGCAGACATCCTGACTACTACAACTTATAGAATCATGGTTTAGATGTTAATGAAGATTTATGGAGACTCTGAATATGATCTGAGCACACCTTTCAATTGATACACTAATAATGTGGATAGTGTAGCCATAAAAATTGGAATGATTCCACAGATGCAACATTTGACACTTGAGAGTCTTCGTAACATCAACGCATAGACCAGAGGGAATATTTTGTAATTCCTTTGGTCTAGATGATTCCAGACTTCAGATTTAGCTTTCCCATAGCCCTCTTAGAACAAGGGGCATTGGGAGTCCTGAAGAATTAGAACACTTTTTCATGAACTTCTTTAATGTGCTCAAGTCCTTCTCTTGGAATAAGCACAATTGACCCATCTCCTAAAACATTAGATCATTGTCATCCTTTTAAGAACCAGCTACATGAAAATTGAAAATTGCCTCTCAGATATTTTATTGTGTCAGTGTTCTACCTAGAAATCTCATCCTTCCACTGTTAAAGGATGCACAGTGACAAGCTGATGGCATTTACAACTGAACCAAGCAGGCAGCTCTGCAGTGAGATGAGCACAGGCCTCCAGACTCTACCTCCAGACAAACCTAGGTTCAAATCTCCTCTCAGCCACTTGCTAGATCTGCAATCTCAAATAAACTCCTTAATCTTTCTGAGCCTCATTTCCATGTTCTGTATAATGTTCTGTCTTCCCACAAGTTTGATAATAACTAAATGAAATAATACATTAAATTGTGCAGGACCAGTGCTTATCTATAGAGTTTTGTGGGGGTTTTTTTGTGTTTTTTTAAATCTACTCTAATTTCTGGTCATGAAAAAAAGTCAAAATGAGAAAAGTAAAGCACACTCCATAAAAGAAGCAATTTGACACACAGACACTATTACACTTCAGAGACACGTTAAGTTAACTAGAGGATGGATGAGAGAATGCTTTTTCTCCACCGTCTGTTAGGAGTCTTGTCTTTGTCTTCCCTTTCATTTTTGTTTCAGGGGCATCTTATTCCCTTCCTGTTATCCTTCCAAGTCATACAACTCTGAAACCCAGACCGAGATGATATACATTTTATGCTGAGTGATATAAGTGAATTACGTAAGCAAAGTATTAGTTTGCTTTTCCCTGTTTCCTCCCTTTCTTACATAGTCGCAATGGCATCCATTACTTACATCGCAATGTTTCTGGGGGCACTTCCAATACCTTTTACATCATACAGCTCCCCAATCAGCTTCTATTAATTCAGAAAATAGGACCAATTATTCCAGACAGCATGAACCTATAGTTCAAATTGAACTACAAGACAAAAAAAAAAAAAAAAAAAAAAAAAAAAAAAAATCTGCTATAGTGAATATTTTACAAATGAATTAACTTCTGAATGCCATCTTCCTCATTAATCTTCCCCACTAATGCTAATAGCCTTAGACTTTCCATTTGAGGAAAATGCAAGCCATATTATCATTTGCTTTGGATAAAAAGCTATTCTAAAGGAAAACATCAGAAAATCACTATAAAATACCAGTGAGCAAATTAGATTATGTCATACTTTAAAATATTAGGGTAGCAAAAAATCTTAGACATATTTCTAAATTCAAGATTTGTGGGCAACTGGGATAGTTCAATTGGTCTTCATAGTTTCTACAAAAGAGGACTTTTAAATTCACTCTTTTTGCAGCTCTTGAATGACAAGATAAAAATCAGAACGCAAACCAATTCCCACCATCTCTGATGTGAGCTCCCATTTTGTGTGCTGGATGACTTAATGCAAGCCCAGGCAGATCAATTTACTGTAGCACAAGGTGTCTCTGTCCCAGGATTTGTGTACCTGCATTAGTAGCAAGTCCAGTCATATATTACACACCTACTTTGGCTGAAACTAGAGACAGCTCATGTATAATAGTGCTGAAAGAAGTGTATTTTTTTCAGCCAGGGAACTTGTAACAGATCTTGCTTCGTCTAGCATTTCCACACAAAGTACCTCCATTCCATCCTTCCTAAAAGTGCTCGAGTGATTGAAAGTGAAAAAGTAGAGCAGAATGGAGAGTGTAAGTCTCAGATAGTCTGGCTACTCAACGTTCCAAATGTGATGTAACTTAAATCTTAAATGTTTTTATTTAAAAAAGACAAAGTTTGGCAACTTGGAAAAAAATCTTCAGAAGAGAGTCTATTGATGAATTTTCACAAGTTTCCCTCAAGAAGCTAGCATGCTTCATAGACTCAATGCATTAAATCATGAAATTTAATAAAATTCATGTTGCTGAGACAAAGGAAAAGGGAGTGATCAATCAAGAAAGAGTATTATTATACCTCTTTTACTGATAAGAAAATTATGACAAAGTCATCTGCACATAAAGATGGGTTGTCAAAATTCGTTTTCAATGATACATTCAATGGGACTTCTTTCATGAGGGTTTGAATATTAAATACGCAAGAAAGCTGTGGGTTTTACACCTGTGATGGGAGCCCCTCAGTCAAGGAGAGCAGGGGACTTGGAGGAGACTGCTGACACCTTCTTTGGGAACTTACCAGCCTGACTTCCTCTTCACCAAGTGTGAAGAGCCGGGAGGGGCAAGGGACACAAACTAGTTAGCTTTTGGCTGAAGCAGGATTTCTGTATTATTTGTGGTTTCAATTTTCCATGGTTCTCATTCTCACAGACATTAGCCAGCTACCCTTTAATCTTCTCCTGGGCAGCTTTAATCTCCCTCCACTCAGCCATTTCTAAATTGGGGCTAACACCAATACCATGGGGATTAGCTAAGCATATTTGCAGGTACTTGACAATCACTGGAGATTTTTTTTTGTTTGTTTAGTGTCACTTCAAAACTGGCTCTCTTATGGGGCTGCTCAAATTAACTATCTCCTGATAGTGAGATGTTTATGGAAGTGAAGAAGAGCAACTCAAAGACTCTGGATGATGGCTTTGGGAAAATATTTTATTAAATGGCTTCTTATTGTCCTGGGAGAATATATTTCACAACATTTGGAGAGAGAGTGAAATAAAAAATAGGATTATTTCAGTGGACGTAGTAATTAGTAGGGAGCACATCCATGACAAGACAGAGGTTTACAAAGATCCTGAGGTCACAGGGAGCCACAAAGTGATTGCAGTTTACTTTTCCATAAGACCCTATGCCTAGCACCAAGCTGGTTGCAATTTTTAGCCAACTCTTACATACCGGATGTTGGCAAGTCTGCTAAAATGTCAAAGAGTTTCTAGGGGTCATCTCGAAATGGAGTAGCCCTGCATTCCTCAACTCTTGAAGCACAACATTCTTCTGAGCCTGCATTCCCAGAAATTAGTTTATTCAGAGGTCTATCTGTCACAGGAGCATTACAGATTGCTTTAAGCTCCTCAATTGTTCAAGTTAACATGGGGAAAGTAAGAGTGGCTTACTTCATAAAATACATTCTTCATCTTATGAACAGATTCAGTTCCCCATATAGTTCTGTAAATAGTGAGCCATTGGTTCAGTTATCAATTGGCACAGCCCAAATCAGGCACATGACAGATGCCTACAGTGAAATTTACCTGTAGTGATGGCACTCTGGAGGCAATGCTCTTAGCCTGACAGGTCCTGGCTGGCACCGCTGGGTGATTATTCTTCATTTCATTCTCTTCTGGCAGGATATGGATTAGGGTGGTTTTCTCCAGTCTTCTCCCTGCCCTGGATGCCCTCAGAGCCCTCATGGTCTACTCCTTGAGATGATCTCCATTACACCCATGACGGTTCTTGGTTCTGCCTCTGGCTCTAAGCTAGTCAATGAGCATTAGGGTCCCAGCTCCGTCATCCAAGGTCTCTTCTAGCTCTTATATCTCAGATTCGTATGAGTGGGCCACAGAATTGAATCCCTGAAATGAGCCACATTCTGGTGACTTTTCCTCATTTCTTCTGGAATCCATCAGGCCCACATAACCCATGCTTTTTATTGTGTGATATAATGTCTCCTCTGCTTTCCTTCTTGTTTTTATCATTTTTAATTAATACAATGTAGCCCCTCTCTTTCCTTTTTATAATGTAGTTGTTTATCTTTTCCTATTTTCTTAGAAAATCATTTTATTTTAAATGTTTTATAGACTTTCCATGTTTCTTCACATGTAGTTATTCAATTATTATAGTTCCTGGAGCAGTTTATGGACCACAAAGTGATTTCACTTAACTTTTCCTTTAAAAATTGACATCCTCTAATGAAACAGGCATTGCTATTCTCATTTACAGGTCAGAAAAGGAAGACGTAGGAAGTATGGTAAACTGCTTAAGGTTTCAAGCTGGTAAATTGGTGGAAATGAAATTTAAAATTAATATCATCTGACTCCTAACTCAAGGAATTTTTGAAATTGGATATAAACCCTGGCTGAAGCTTTGTAACTAAGGGCCTTTGGGAAAACTATTTAATCTCCCTGAGCTTCAGTTTTCTCCTCTGTAAAATGGCAATAACCAGGGCTAACTCATAATATGGTTGTGAGAATGAAAGGTTGTTAAAAATACCTTTAGGTTAGAGACCTTGACACAAAGCCCAGCAGATCACAGGTAGATTCTTAGTAAAATTGAGAATATGGGATATATCCTTCTATATTCTGCTTTGGTTCTATCCTGGTCAATTTCAGATTAATGTTAGTGAAAGAACAATATTCCCTGGATCCTTTCTTAAGGGACTTATTCTTTTGGATCAGGTGTAAAACGTTTCTATGTAAACCTTCTTATAAAGCCTTTTATAGTTGAGATCAGATTGGCAATGAACACTCATTTCCATGGTGATGATTACTCTATACTACATTTATAAATAAAAAAGACACAAAAGGAGAGAAACATCTCCCCATGTCCTTATATATGGTATTAGGTTTCCAAAATTAACTTCTTACATTAAAAAAAAAAAAAAATTATTTAAAAGAACCAAGAAAGAAAAAAAAATGTCTTCTATTTCCTTAGATACTTTCCTAAATCCTAAAAGCAATTGATTCCTAGGACAACAATTTCTAACAGAGGCTCAATCCACAAAATACCGTATATTAATTATTTCCTTGTAACATGTATTCCCCCATTAGGTTGGAAATATATATTCCAATACATCGGGAAAACAGAGACCCCATTTGTTCTGTTCTCTATTTCCAGAACTTGAAACAGAGTTATGCACCCAGAAGACCTCAATAAATATTTGTGAGATGAATGAATGAATGAATGAATGAAATGAAGACATGAATGGGTTGAGCACTGCATGCATGCGTGTGTGTGTGTGTGTGTGTGTGTGTGCACAGGTATGCAGAGGTTCAGAAGATGTTCTCCTACCCTCAATGTCTTACAGTCCATCTCAAGAGCCATGGCTTATAAAGGAGAGGAGAGCCCGCCCCGACTACCAGTGAGTGTGACGGTGTGCCAGTGGGTGGATAGAGACCATGGACTTAGGAATTCAGGCAAGCAGAGGTTCACTGCTAGGATGGAAGCCTCACTTGCTCTTGCCATAGAAATCACTCTGACAAGGTTTTTAACTGGATACATATGGCATTAAAATGATACATGACCTTATTCTTGTTCAAAAGATGCCACCATTTCAGTTTATAAGAATGCTAAAACTCTAAAACTGGCCATGATTTAAGAACTTGCTTTCATTAGCGTCTCTGATCTTCTGTCTTACCACTAGTTTTATTTTCTGATAAGCTGTGTGATTTGCTCAAGCCACTTTGTATTTTTGAAAGCAGTCATTCTGCTTTCTGAGAACTAACACATACCGATAATGTCATCAGCCCTTAAATAAGTACATGCACAGTTGCATTTGAAGTTGATAAACATATTTGGGAGTCCTAGCCTGAGAGATAGCATAGGATTTCATGGGCATTCAGAATTAAGAGGAAAGAAAGAGACTCTTTAAAAATAGTACCCTTTTTTTTCTTAATTTAAAGATAAAAGTACTCAATTAATCATTAGAAAACACAGAAATACATTTTAAAAATGCATACTACTACCAAACCAGATATAATTGTTATAATAATTTTTGCTTATGTTCTTAAAGTCATAGTCACATACTTAAAATATGTATATTTGTTAAAGTATATTAAAATATATTTTAGCAATATTAAATGACACAATATTATTTATCCATTCAGTACATTTTACTGAGTGGTGAATATGTTAGGCTCTGTACTCTCTGTGAAGGTACTGGGTGGATAGTGGGGGAAGGAAACAGTCATGATTCTGTCATCATAGGGTTACGATCTATGAAGCATTCTGGGCTGGTTTGGATGTGTTATGTCCCCCAAAATGCCATTATCTTTGATGCAGTCTTGTGTGGGCAGGAAAGGTATTGGTGTTGATTGGGTTGGAGACTTTTGATTGGATGTTTCTGTGGAGATGTGATCACTCTACTGTGGGTGAAACCTTTTACTGGATAATTTCCATGGAGGTGTGGCCTCACCCATTCAGCCTGGGCCTTGATTAGTTCACTGGAGCCCTATATAAGCTCAGACAGAAGGAGCAAGCTTGCTACAGCCAAGAGGGACAATTTAAAGAATGCACAGAAGCTGATAGAGTAGCTGCAGATGAGACACATTTTGAAGACGGCCGTTGAAAGCAGACTTGCTCCAGAGAAGCTAAGAGAGGACAAACACACCAAGAGCAACTGAGAATGACTTTTTGAAGAGGAGATGCAGCCTAGAGAGGAACATCTTGGAAGAAAGCCATTTTGAAACCAGAACCTGCAGCAGACACCAGCCACATGCCTTCCCAGCTAACAGAGGTTTTCCAGACACCATTGGCCATCCTCCAGTGAAGGTACCCGATTGTTGATGTGTTACCTTGGACACTTTATGGCCTTAAGACTGTAACTGTGTAACCAAATAAATCCCCTTTATAAAAGCCAATCCATTTCTGGTGTTTTGCATTCCAGCAGCATTACCAAACTAGAACACAGACAAACTCAAGTGAAATTTTATTTTCATAGTATATAAGAGATACTGAGTTTCAGTGCAGTATTACAGGGTACTACAAGAAAGAATAGACAGAGAGCCTAATTCATATCACAGAGCATGGGAATCTGAAATTTTGTCTCTTGAGGAGACAGACTGGGAGGGAAACGGCCATGTGACAGCAAAGAAATTGAGTTGAGGAGTGCTGGCAAGCCACCATCAGAATGTGGCAGACTTCACACAAAGCATGGCCCTGCAACACTTACCCTCCAAAACCATGAGACAATATGTTCCTATTGTTTAAGCCAACGTGTCTGCAGTATTTGTTATAGCGACCCTAACAAACTAACACAAGGGTTGCATACTGTGTTTGGGATTTAACATGAAGCACATGATGATCAAAGATGGTGGCTTTGAAGCAAGAGAGTGGGTATGGCTTGATTTACATTTTTAAAATGGTTGTATGGGCTGCAATGCCAAGAGAGAATTGGTAAAAGGGTATATCATAGTTTCCAGTAAGAACTTACAGTGGCTTAGACTAGGGAGGACATAGACATAGTAGAAAGTGGATTTGTTTATGGTATGTGTTGGAGGGAGTGTCTCCAGAATTTTCTGCTGTCCTGGGTATTGGAAATGAAGAATAAGGATGAGAGAGTTATCAGGGACAATTTCTAGTGTCTGTGTTGATCTTCTGGGGGTGGAGGGGGACACATTTACTCACATGTAGACAAAAAGAGGAGATTTGGTTGGAAATAATTTTGTTTTGTACATGTTGAATGTTATAATGTTATAACTGTTATAATCACATAAAATTCTATTTTATAGGCCATTGTTAAAACAACTCTACTAACTTTGAACATAATTTGTCTCTATTTTATTATTATTTTAGTTTAAATACTGCTCTGATACATGTTTTCATAGCTTCACTTTTGCCTTCATTTCTGGATTATTTTCTTAGGAATCATTCCTAGAAGGGGTTGTGCTTGGTTAATTGGTACATTTAAAAACTTTTTGATGTATCACAGGGATTTTTCCTTACTTCTAAGGGACGGAATTTTCCCATCGTTTTGGGGTATAACATGAGCTCCCCTAAAAGACTCACCCATTGCTGCCCCTGACTTTAATTCTGCCAATAAATCTTCATCAGTGATAAGTAACCCTTACCCAGCAGAAGAATTTTGGGATAGATCTATATAAGTCCAAGACCCAATGAAAAGTCTAATTGAGAGGGTTTTATAATTTCTTACATATCTTCTTCTCATTGAAGCTGTCATGCTATTTTAAGATTGTGTTAATTGACTTCTATATTTGTGTGTGTGTTTTAGTTAAGATTATTTTTTGTTTGATGTTTTTGACTTAAAAAACATTTGTCAGCTTTCAGTTCTTAATTAAAGGCTACAAATTAAGTACTTATAAAATATTAGTCAAAGTTCCATTAGCTCTTCTTTTGAAAAATGCATACATTTGCTGGGGAAAAAACCCTAATTACTTTCATAGATTGAATAAAATAAAGGTTATGTGCCATTTCTGGTATCTTCTTCCATAGGTTGTTTTAATCTATTAAATAGGTCATATTTTCACCCCAAAGTATCTTAATTGATTTTGACACAGATCTCTCCAAAACCTTTGTAGGTAGTTGTTATACTCTGAACATTTGAAGGACACATTATTCCTATCATTTATATCACCAAATGACACTGATTCATGATCCAACTTACTTCATACGCCATCTTCTCAATTTAATATAGATTATGTTTCTCTTTCCCTAGTTTCTGAAAATATTCATACTTCTAGTTCATTTTCATTAAAGACTTTCTATCCTGTTATTTCCCTTCCAATTTATCAAAAAGAGGTTGGGCTCTGAAATGGTATGTGAGAATGCCCTTTGAGTCATTTACCAGGTATAAAAGAAGCTGAGAAAAAAATATCCCTTCCTTATCCAATCCAATGAAGAAAGAGGAAAACTACCAGGTAGATAGGTCAAGAACACTGTGGAAGTTAGTCAGAGGGACATCATTTGTTCTAGTATCTCACAGATTCAGTTTAAGAGAATGTTATCCTTTACAGCTATCTTCAGAGAAAAGTATTTTAAAAGCAGAAAATGTTGGGAAGTCATGGACAGTGTAGTAAACTAGAGAGGGCATGCTCTGTATAAAGACATTCAAAGTTTCTCTGAGAAAAACATAACAAACTACTGACCAAAGGAAAGACTTCTGTCCTTCAGGCCACTAGTTTTCAAATCCTGGTTTATCATAATTACAGTTATTTTCTTTTAAAAGTAAACATTTGAATGAAATCCTTTCCTGCTTGTACAAAGAAAGCATGCTTAACCCAGTGGTTTTAAAATTTGGGGTTACACAATAATCATAAAAGGAGTTTGTTACAAATGTGGGTTTCTAAGCATAACTCTGGAAATTTCTAATTTTGCAGATTTGAGGTAAAGGTCCATAAGCAGGTGGTCCAGGCATACACAAGAGCTCCATGGATTATTGTGGATTCATTCAATCCACCTAACATTTAGTGGCATGATTCCAGTTCTGAGAGATTTTCAGGAAATAATCTCACATGATGCAGAAACATCAACGTCTAAGTTACTTTCCATCTCCAAAGTCTTTTATAACTGAGCTTGAAGCAAAATGCAAAAACCCTTCTTTAGGTTCTATCAAAGATGAACTTACTTTTTTTTTAAATTGAGATTGTTCTCAAACCATACAATTATCCAAAGATCCAAAGTGTACAATCAATTGCCCATGGTACCTCATACAGCTGTGCATCCATCACCACAATTAATTTTTTTTCAATTTTTAGAACATTTTCATTACTCTGGAAAAGAAATAAAGACAAAAAAAAGGAAACTCAAATCCTCCCATACCCCTAACCACCCCCCTCCTCCATTATTGATGCATAGTTTTGGTATAGTACATTTGTTAGTGTTGATAAAAGAATGTTAAAATACTACTAACTGTAGTACACAATTTGCAATAGGTATATATTTTTTCCTTTATGACCCTCTATTATTAACCTCTAGTTATAGTTCATACATTTATTCTAGTTCCTGAGAGAGATTTCTAATATTTGTACAGTTAATCACGGACATTGTTCACCACAAGATTCACTGTTTTATACATTCCCGTCTTTCAATCTCCAACTTTCCTTTTGGTGACATACGTGACTCTGAGCTTACCCTTTCCACCACCTTCACACACCATTCAGCACTGTTAGTTATTCTCACAATGTGCTACCATCTCCTCTATTTCCAAATGTTTAAGTTCATCCTAGTTGAACATTCTGCTCATAATAAGCAACTGCACCCCATTCTTTAGCCTTGTTCTATATCCTGGTAACTTATATTTCATGTCTATGAGTTTACATGGAGGTGAGAGGGAAGTGGTATGATATATTTAAGATGCTGAAAGAGAAAAATTGCCAACCAAGAATTCTATATCCAGCAAAACTGTCCTTCAAAAATGAGGGAGAGTTTAAAATATTTTCAGACAAATGGGCACTGAGAGAGTTTGTGAACAAGACACCTGCTCTATAAGAAATATTAAAGGGGGCACTATATGCAGACAGGAAAAGAGGAGAGAGATGCTTGGAAAACAGTATAGAAATGAAGTCTATCAGTAAGCAGACAGAGAGAGAGAGAGGGAATAAAAATAAAATAAGATATGACATATAAAACCCCAAAAGACAAAATGGTAGACAGTGAACATCACATTTATGAAAATTAGCCAGAAACAAAAGGACAAATACTATATGGTCTCACTAATATGAAATAACATTAATGAGCAAACCTTGAAAGTTAAAGGTTATCAAGAGATAGAAAGGGGGTAGAGATCAGGCATCTGATGCTGAAGAAGTACAAAATGCTCAAAAAGATTGTACAGATCCAGAAATATATAACACAATACTGTGTGATGGTAGCACAATATTGTAAGTACTCTGAACAAAGATGAGTGTGAGCATGAGTAAAAGAGGAAGGCTAGGGCCATGTATGATACCTGAAATAAAGACAAAGGATAAAGACTGGGACTGTATAAATTAGTGAAGACTAAAGTGGTCAATGATGGTGATTAAGTGTACTAAGGTAAGAATGTTTTTACATGAGGGAGAACGAATGTCAACATTACAAAGTGTTGAAAACTGGTTGGTGTAGGGGGAAAAAATACAATCAATGCAAATTAGAGTCTTTAGCTAACAGTAACATTGTAATATGCTTCCAGTAATTGTAACAAAGGCAATATGACAAAGCTAAATGTCTATAAGAGGGGCATATAAGGGAGGGGTATGGGATTCTTGCTGTTGTTGCTGTTGTTGTTGTATAGCCTTTTCATTGTATTTTTTTTCTTTTTTTCTTTTCTATCTCTTTTTATTCTTCATTTTTTCCTCCTCTTCCTCTTTCATTATGGAAGAAATGGAAATGTCCTCATGTAAATTGTGGTGGTAAATGTATAACTATGTGTTTTACTGGGAATTACTGTTTACTTAGGATGGATTGTATGGTGTGTGAATAAAACTGTTTAAAAATAAACAGAGGATACAAGTGCTGGAGAAAATGAGGAGAGAGGGATGTACCTATTCTCTGTTGGTGGGGAAGTAGAATGGTGAAGCCCATATGGAGGGCAGTGTGGTGGTTCCACAGGAAGCTAAGTATGGGGTTGCCATATGGTCCTGCAACCCTGTTATTGGTTGTATACTTGGAGGAACTGAGAGTGGAGACTCTGGTAGACATGGGCACACTGGTGTTTGTGGCAGCAGTATTCATGATTTGCAATGGATGGGAGTGGCTGAAGGTGCATCGACTGATAATCCAAATGGTGAAGTGTGGTGTACACATACAATGGAATATTGAGTGGCAGCAAGAAGGAATGAAGTTTGAAGGTATGCAATTAGGTGAATGGACCTTGAGGACAGTCAGTTGAGTATAATAAGCCTGAAATGAAAAGAGAAAACATTATCATGCCTCACTAAAATGGATTAACAATAATGTTAATTGAATTGAATCTGGGATCATGGGTTGTCAGGGGAAGGTTTATATAAAGGTTCCTAGATTGTAGGCTCTTAAAGCAGTCACATCTATTCATGAGTTGTAGTGGTTATTTCTAAATTCTGAGATGATGAACTGTTTGCATGTGACCTGGTCAGTCCCTGGAGCTTCAGGTATCTGTGTGGTATCTGGGACTCGGAGCCAGAATTCAGCAGCTGTGAGTGTCACCATTGCCCCTGCAGCAACTGTTAAAGAGACTGAAAAGGAGATCAGACTTTGATTGGAGATATGAATGAAATGGACTTGGTTGAGACTGGGATAAATCAGACTAAAGGGTAGAGGGTGATATTAACTGTGTTTTAAAGCTTCAACTTCTGTGTGAGATGAAAGGAAAAGGTGTTTATTTGGTGGAAAATCTATATTTTCTGTAGCACACTATATAATTTAACTTGTTTGGTCAGTTTATTCAAACACCATAATTACATGGAACCTTGAATATGAATGAGGCCTGGTTGGTGTGTACAGGTTAGCATGAAGCCCTGATACATCTCAGAGTAATTTGGGTAGAGAATAAAAATGTATTTGCAAAGCCCCCTTGAGGAACTGGGGGAAAATGTGGAAATATTAAACTTCCCTGGCTGGGGAATTCCTGATATTCTTGCAAGCATTGGGGACTACCAGTTTAGTAGGCTGATCCCTCGACATTGGTGCTTGTCCTTATGAAACTTGTTACTGCAAAGGAAAGGCTAAGCCTACTTATAATTGTACCTGAGCATCACCCCAGAGAACCTCTTTTGGCACAGATGTAGACTCTCACTTGGCAGGTGAACTCACTGCCCTCCCCTCTACATGGGACACAACTCCCAGGGGTGTAAATCTCCCTGGCAAAGTGTGATGGGACTCCCAGGAATGAGCCTGGACCCAGCTTCATAGGCTTGAGAAAAACTTCTTGACCAAAAGAGGGAAGAGAAATGAGACAAAATAAAGTTTCAGTGGCTGAGAGATTTCAAATGGAGTCAAGAGATCATTCTGGAGGTAACTCTTATGCATTATATAGATATCTCTCTTTAGTTTTTAGTTTATTAGAATAGCTAGAAGGAAATACCTGAGATTGCTGAACTGCAATCCAGTATCCTTGATTCTTGGCGATGATTGTATAGTTATATAGCTTATATGGTGTGACCATGTGGTTGTGAAAACCTTGTGGCTCACACTCCCTTTACCCAGTGTACAGACAAGTGAGTAGAAAAATAGGGACAAAAAGTAAATGAATAATGGGGGGAGGGGTATGGAATGTTTTGGGTGTTCTTTTTTACTTCTAGTTTTATTCTTATTTTTATTTTTTGGAGTAATGAAAATGTTCAAAAATTGATTGTGGTGATGAATGCACAACTATATGATGATATTGTGGACAACTGCACACTTTGGATGACTGTATGGTATGTATGTGTTGTGTATATATATATATATATATAATTGCATACAAAAAAGACCTAAAAAACATCAGAAAAATGATAGATGAACCCAAAGAGAATATCAACATAGAGATATAAATCATGAAAAGGAATCAAACTGAGCTTAATAACGCAATAACTGCCATAAAAAGAAATTCCTTAGAGGTGTAAAACAGCAGATTGGAGCTGGCAGAAGAAAGAAACAGGGAACTTGAAGATAAGAGAATTGAAGTCACTTAGAGAAGCAGAAAGTACAATGAATGCAGAAAAGCAAACAGAGCCTGGGAAACCTGTAGGACACTATCAAGCATACCAACATACACGTGAGAGTCCAGAAGGAGAAAAAAGAGTAAAAGAGCTAGGAAGAATATTCTAAGAAATAATGGCTGAAAAAATTCCCAAATTGAATGATAGACATGAATATACACATCCAAGAAGCTCAAGAAACTCCAAAGAGGATAAACCCAAATAGACAATCATCAAGATATTATAATCAAACCATTGAATGTAAAAGATAGAGAGAATTCTGAAATCCACAAGAGAGAAGCAAGCAATGAGTAACATACAAGGGAGCCTCAGTGAGATTAAGTGCTTATTTCTCATCAGAAACTGTGGAGGCAAGAAGGCAGTGGAATGACATATTCAAGAAAGAAAGAGAAAGAGTGAGGGGAAGGAGAGAGGGAAGAAGGAAGGAATGGAGAAAGTGAAGAAAGAAAAGAAGGAACGAAAAATAGCAATAATGTGTAAATAAATGGTCTGGCATTTAGTTTAGAAGAGTTCAGAGTTTGAAGGAAGCAAAAGTTGGTGAAAAAAATTCTTATATGAGGAGTGCTGCTTAGGGAGAAAACTAACTTTATATTTTAAAAAAAACAAAAACTAGCAAGCAAACACTTTAGTAAACCAGAAGATGGATGGGGACCCAAAATCATGAAGAAAGGAGACTACTTAGAAGTAACTCTGTTTAGGGAATGACGAGGCATGTGTCTGAGGGAGGCAGAGTCAATGGATATAAGAGGGGGCAGGGGATTGATCTCCTGAGAACTGGGGGTATCTTGCAGAGGACATTAGAGAGCATGGTGTAGGGCCTTAAGTTTTCTTTTAATAACATAGCACACCTAGAGTTCTTAGTTTCGATTGTCACTTGCCAGTAAGTAGGAATAGCTGTGATTCTGTGAACCTCTTATTTTGCATGGCAAGGATGATGACATGTTCTTTGGCCAGTGACTACTGCTGCCATTAAAAAAACAAAAAACAAACAAAAACAAAACAAAACAAAACAAAAAAACACAACCCACATATTAAATACTAGCTTGGCTAAAAATAGATCTATAAATCTATACTAAATCAACACCTCCCTATTAAGGATTTCAGCCAACCTCATGGCCTTTTTCTCTTTCACCAGAGCCAATTTTTTATTAGAAAATGTGACGAGAACAGAGAATCACCTGAATGTCATGTCACTGCATTGCAGGGCTGCCTTCATTGGCAAGCACCTGACACCCACATCTGTGTAAACCGCTGCAGTCAGAACCTGGCCTGACCCTGAGGTACCTTCTGGCCTCAGCCATGATCTTTTTCTATGACATCCTCTGAAATCCACAAGAGAGAAGCGAGCAATGAGTAACATACAAGGGAGCATTCAATGGTTTTTTTTTTTAATAAGCTAATAAAAAGCTTCTCCGAGCTTTTATCACCCACTATAAATGCAGATGTTTAAAGGATCACTTTGCCGATTATTTGTCTATGATATTTTCAATGCTCTCGAATCAACTATCCGACACCCAAGAGAGAAGCAGAGTTCATCCGAAGCCATCTGGTTCAAACTGCTTCTTCTGAAAAGTCTTTCTCCGCTAATAAAGTATTTTTTATAATTACAACATGGAGGAAATACGTAGATCCCATGCACTCAATGCTGTGATGAATATTTTTAGCCTTTCAGAGAGGCAAAGTTGATGAAACACCACTGTGACTAATAATGACCAGTTTCCTCAAGGAAGGTCTGAATCACTAGCACCAGCAGTGTACAAAGGTGGAACAGTGCACACGGAGGATTATATTTTCATGTGCTGGTGAGAGCACCATCCACCCAGTGATCTCATGTCTCCTTTCAAATCACAGCACCTCAACAGGATTATAATAGAATTCCTGTGAACTGTGGTGTTTAGCAGTAGCCATTAAAGGAGGCCAATGATGGAACAATCTCTGTGGGCAAGAGTAGTATTAAAGTGGAAAGGAGGCCACCTGAAATGAGGGTACTTCTTAAAAGGACTGTAAAGCTTAGATATAAAATTTAACCTGCGACTGGCTCTTAACTCTTGCTCCTTTGGCCTGCTAGGCAGCATGCTTTCCAGAGATTCTTACTTTGTTCTAAATCAAGTCTCCTCCTCAAAGCATTTTTCCTCCCATAGGGAAAAAAAAAATAATTAGGGAAGACACATCCTCAAACTTTGCTTGGTAGGTTCCATTTGAGGCTCCCTCTCTAGTTGGAAATTTTGTTGACTGTTCTCTTAACCCTTGTTCATTTTCCCTCATGCCCTCATTGGATAATATAACAGTGCAAAAACTATTTGAATGAGGATCTAGAGGACAACAGGCCTTTCCTGCCTTCATTCATTTATTTATTCCAGAAATGGTTTACAGTATCACTCATCGTGATTTGACTTCCATAGGCTCTTAAGGATAAAGATGTGAAGAAGGCACCAACCTTGCCATCAAGGATCTGTAGCACAGTGGTAAAGTCAAACAAGGATACCCTTCTAGAATGAAGGTATCCAACATACTTTAATTTAGAAAACTTTCACCTTTCCACATAGCAGTGCCAGATTTTACATAGTAAAAAACATTTTTTTTTTTTTTTCGAGAGAACAAGGGAGTTGGTAATATTGAATTCCAACCAGATACTCAAAACTAGGTCATTTATCCTGAAAGTTGTTTTATGGCCCCCTACATGCATCCCTGGATGCTCTACGTAGAAGGAACCTGATCGTGACTCTTTCATTTAGCTTGTTACAGTCAACCACTTTTGAATCATTTGCATTTTTAATGTTTTGGCAGGACCCTCTATGTACATGAGATGTTACATCTGTCTATCTCAGATTAAACAGTTAATGATATGAAAATAAACCAAAACCTAAAGACTACTCTTGCTCTTTCTCCCAGTCTCAAGAAAAGCCCCCCCAAAGCCACCATCCATACTCACAAATCAATAGGCCATGTGCTAGTTGCCCAATGGATCATATAATAAGACCCAAGCCAAATACAATAACCCAGAAGCTATTCTGGTCTTCAAGTCACAGGGGGTTTAATCCAAAGTATTTACTATTTCTGGGTGCCTCTGCCCCACCACACAGGGCCTGAGTCTCTACTATCAATTCAAATTTTTCCATTTATTATTTTTTGCTTAAATACCATTTGTCGCAATGGAAGATTATGTGTTTAAGAGATCCCCTGATTTTTGCATTATTCTCACATGCTCCTTGGAAGGCAGAGACAACAAAATAATAATAGCTTACCCTTAAATGGTGCTCATTATGTGCTGACACTCTCCCAAATGATCTACCTATATTAACACAATCAATAATCAATGCAATGCAAGCCCCACAAAAAAAGGAGCAGCATTTTTACCTCTGAGTAGCTACTGCCAGTACCCCAAGAACTTGTTCTTTAGACATGCTAGGTTATTGATAGGTTAATCATCATCAATTTGAAACTATTCAGTTAAAAACTAGTGAGATGTGCTATTTTTGCAATAGGTATGTAGATGGAAAACGTATTTTATTTTCCATAAACACCAATAATCAAATTGAGATATAATTAGTAATTAATGCAAAGCATTATGGAAGAATATGGAAAAGAGGCATAGGTTATCTCTGAAAATTAAATAGTAGTGCACAAGTAAATTTTCAGTGAAGAGGCATCTGCAATTCAAATTTCAGTCCCAGATTTAGATGCACCCAAAGAAGCAAGCACGAAGGCTTAAAAGGAAAAGCACAAATGAAAGGAGTTTATTCTGGCTCTGGTTAGCTCCATCTCCATCTTCCATGCTTCAACAAACATTTATTGAGGGCCTACAGAGAATGATCACTTTACCAGGTGTCGGGCCTACAAAGACTATATAGTTCAGCTTGGGCACTGGGCATTTAAGCTGGCAATTAAACAATATGACAAAGCCGCTAAATGTATATCCAACAGGTGTGGGAACTCAGAAAGGGGATATTTAGTAGGGGGTGGTGGTGGTGGTAGGCTTTCAAGGCAGAGAATTAAATGTTCACAAGGTCGTAATCCAGAAATTAATATTTTAAATCAGTTTCCTGAAACCTGACCTAAATCTTAAGCCTGAATCCTCCAAGTCTGCCCCATTCTCACCACTGATAATAGTATGATAAACTCAAATCCCAGATTTCTATGATAGCCCTAATTTTCAATATTCCACCTTTTTTGTCAGGTCACATGTCCTAATTTTGGTGTCAGAAAATATGGTCATCCTGGATAACAGATATGCAATTTACAGCAGATTTTTCTTGGTCTCCCCGTCCTGGACTATGCAAAGACCTTCTTTCCTCTCTTTGGTTACCCATCTTCTGCTCTCCACTGCTAGTAGCACAGCACAGTACCTGGTTATCAATTTTACTACAGGTAGAAATTCCTTAGGAATGTCTAAGCAGAATGGTTTAAAAAGTAAATTCAACTTCTTAGAGAGTAATAAAACAGTATTTTTCAAAGATTCCACTGTATGATAATTTTGTTTCTAAATCTCATTTAAAATACACTCAGAATTGTCTCCTTGAATGATAAGTTATTGTATTTTAGCACAGTATTTGATTGATTTTAATATCACGAAGTTTAGGGTATGCTTGCTACTTTAATTCAATTTTAAGGAAAACTCACTAGTCTTGCAATAGTGTAAGAGTGAGTACTTTAAAAGAATTAAATGACAATAACATGAATAATAAAAAAAAGGAATTAAATGAAGGTGCTTCTTAAACTTTTAAGCAAGTATATCAAGCTCTACAATTTACTAGCTCTCTGATCTTAGACAAGGTAAATTCTCTAAACTTCTGTTTACTCATTCATGGTGGGGTCAATACAATTTCTTAACAGGGATTGTTCCAGTTTGCTAATGCTGCCTTATTGCAAAATACCAGAAATGGACTGGCTTTTATAAAAGGGGTTTATTTGGTTACACAGTTGCATTCTTAAGGCCATAGAGTGTCCAAGGTAAGGTATCAACAATTGGGTACCTTCACTGGTGGATGGCCAATGGCATCCGGAAAACCTCTGTTAGCTGGGAAGGTGCATGGCTGGCATCTGCTCTAGAGTTCTGGTTTCCAAAATGGCTTTCTCCCAGGACTTGCCTCTCCAGGCGTCTGCTTGCTCCTGGTTTGTATTCTCCAAAATGTCTCTGTAAGCTGCAGCTCCTCCAAAATGTCTCTCTCAGTTGCTCTTGGGATGTTCTTCCTCTCTTAGCTTCTCCGGAGCAAAAGTCTGCTTTCAACAGCTGTCTTCAAAGTGTCTGTCATCTGCAGCTCCTCTCTCAGCTCCTGTGAGTTCTTCAAAGTGTCCCTCTTGGCTGTAGCAAGCTCGCTTCTTCTGTCTGAGTTTATATAGTGCTCTAGTAAACTAATCAAGACCCACACCAAATGGGCAGATCCACACCTCCATGGAAATTATCCAATCAGAGTTATCACCTACAGTTGGGTGGGTCGCATCTCCATGGAAATACTCAATCAAAGAATCACAATCTAATCAACACTATTACATCTATCTACACAACATTGCATCAAAGATAATAGCATTTTGAGGGACACAATACATTCAGATGGGCAAAGGGATAGTGTAAGGATGAAGTGAAATGGCTGCGTAACAGTGTGCCTGAATCCAAACCCTTTGCTTTTCAGCTACACCATAATGCCTTAATCTCAAAGTTGGAGGGCAAAACCAAACATACTAAATCCTTTGTTGGAAAGTACCTACCATTCAGTCCTTCTGCTCCCAACTGATAAGAGATGTATTTAGAAGGACTTTACATCTTAGGCTAAGTCTTCTTAAAGCCCCCAGATTCAAGAGCTCATCAAATTATTCTTGATTAAAACTATGAAACATAAACAACTACTTTATTTTAGGAAAAAAAGGGGAGTAGAGGCAGAAATGGGGGAGGAGGAGGTGATTAATACAATGACATGAAAGAGGGGTTGTTCCAGTTTGCTGATGCTGCTGTTATGCAAAACACCAGAAAAGGATTGGCTTTTATAAAGGGGGTTTATTTGGTTACAAAGTTACAGTCTGAAGACCATAAAAAGGTCCAAATGAAGGCATCAATACAAGTATACCTTCACAGAAGGAAGGCAATGGCATCCAGAAAATCTCCTTTAGCTGGGAAGGCATGTGGCTGCCATCTGCTGATCCTGGGTTATGTTCCAGCTCCTCTCTCAGTTCCTGTGTGTTCTTCAAAATGTTGCCCTGGGTGCATTTTGTCCTCTCTTAGCTTCTCAGAAGCAAACTCTGGGCTAGCGTAAGTCTGCTTTCGATGGCTGTCTCCAAAATGTCTCTCTCAGTTGCTCTCCAGGATGTCACTCACAGCTGCTCTGAGTTCCTTCTGTTTGTCAGCTCATTTATATGGCTCCAGTAATTAAATTCAGACCCACCCTGAATGGGTGGGGTAACACCTCCATGGAAATTATCCTATCAAAGGTCTTGCCCACAGTTGATTGAGTCATGTCTCCATGGAAACACTCAATCAAAGGATCCCAACCTAATCAACACTAATACGTCTGCCCCTACAAGATTGCATCAAAGAACATGGTGTTTTTGGGGACACAATACATCCAAGCCAGCACAGATTGTTGCCTCAGATGGCACTGGAATCCAGTCCCAGAGGGAGTTGTTCTGCAGAACCAACTCCCCCATCTATTCTTTCTGTGCAGCGTAAGTAGAGAATTATCTCTTCTTACTCAGAGTATCTCCACTTCTCTCTGCTCCTCAAATTCAGTTTCTCTTTTCTAAATAGCAAGTCCACAATGCTCTCCTATTCAGATATTTTCAAAGACTGCCTACATCCTAGATTCTAGAAAAGTGGGTCAGATATTCTTGCATAATCTAAGGGAGCATAGGACCCTTTCATCCAGAAAAATGTTCACACGCATATAAATACACACACACACACATACACAACCTTTTATTCTAGTTGAGTGCTCTAAAGCCGGATCACAAACCCCATCGTCTTAAACAACTTGCTCAAGATGAATTCAAACTCCTTGTTCTAAAAGTCAGAGCTCTCTATAATCTTACCAGTATCTTGACCATTTCTGAAATCGCAATTGTAAGCAATCACACTGGTAAATATCTCTTATCATTCCAAATCACTCATTCCAGTACTTCCACTCCAAGAACTCTTTTATATCACTGAGAATCCCGGTGCACTGATGCTAAAATTCTTTCCATCGTCAGCATTGCTCTCGACATGGTACTTTACTTCTCAGCCAGAAAGGACCATAATCCATTAGCATAATCATCTTTTTGTATTCTTCCTTAACTCCCTCAATTCTTTCTTTGAACTCTTGCCTGATGACACACCAGTCTGCTTAAGCCTAATTCTTTAACTGCTTTATGTCTGCTCAGAAGTATGAATATATCCAGTGAAAAACACAAATGTGCAAATGGGTCTTACCTTAAATATATAACCGTAGATTTCAAATAGGTATTTAATATTGCCTGGAAATTCTATCAGAATCCTTAATAAATACTCCTCTTCACATTCCTCAAGGACTACTTGATCCTTTTTCATCTCTTTTTTTCAACTCTTCAACCTCCACTCTCTGGCCACACATTCTCAGCTGATGAACTTGCTTCACATTTTATGGAGAAAATAAAACTATCCTGATGAGAATTCCTTCATTTTCTACCCCAAGTACACCACTTTACCTGAATTTCCCTTTTCATTATAATTAGCTGTCCCTCCTTCCCTCCTTCCCTCTATACAAAGTCAGATGGTCTGTTTGGGTACTAAATACTTTACCTCCTCCAGCATGGAATAAATTCTCCCATGCAAGTATTTTCTGATATTTCCCAGCGTCATCAATGTCTTACTCTCCACTGGAACAGTTCCATCAGCATTAAAATCAACTATAATACCTCCCACCATAACAACAACAACAACAACAACAACAACAACAATAAAAACAGGATTTTTACATGGCTGCTTCTTTTCCATCATTCAGGATTCTGTTCCTATCTCCTCTTCAAAGAGCTCTTTGATATCACCCCATCCATGTGCTGTGCCTACTAATTCTCTAACCCTGTGGTTGTCAGTTGGGAAATGGGGGTAGATATTGCCTCCCTGGGGACACCTGGCAATGTTCGGAGAATTTTTCGTTGTCAGGACTGGGAGGGTACTAGTGGGTAGAGGCCAACAGAGGCCAGGAATACCACTCAACATCCTACAATGCGCAAGAGTGCCCCCTACAACTAGAAATTATCTGGCTCAAAATGTCAACAGAGTTGAGGTTAAAAACCATGCCATTGTTCTGCTTTATTACTATCACAGCACTTACTGGTATAATTACAATAGCTAGCATTTATTGCAGTCTTATTATGCGCCAGGCACTGTTCGAACATTTTTACATATATTTCTGTCATTAATCCACACACCAACCCAATGAGGTAGGTACTGTCATTATCTTCATTTTATAGATGAGTAACTGAGGTCCAGAAAGGTTAAACACCTTGATCAAGGTCAGGTTGTAGATGTGGGATTTAAACCCTAACTGTCTCCAAAGTCTACACCTTTAGCTGTTGCATTATAGGGCTGTGAGATTACTTTCTTTGACTGCATGTTTATTATGTTTTCTCCCACCAGTATATTACCTTTATAAGAACAGGGACCTTGGCCGTCTTTATTTATCCTTCCCTGGATCCTCTGTGTCTAGACATATAATAGGCACTCAAAAAATTGAACGAATCATGAGTCCTATATACCTTTCCAGCATTACTTCCCATGATTTTCTCATAAACACTGTTTCTTGCGCAGTCACATCTTCTCTATCCTTGAGGCATTCCACTATCTAGCCTTCTTTCTCCTTGACTTGCCTCATGCTCTTTCATGGTCTGGTTTGCCCTCATTCCTTTCCTCTATATACATAAAAATCATACACATTCCTCAGGCCTACCTCAAAGCTTCCAGAATGCATTCCAGGTCCATAGACCCACACAATTTTCCTGCTGCAAAGAACTTTAGAGATCATGATCTTCAAATTCTTTACAAATAAGAAAAAATGAGACTCAGAGACACTAAGCAAGATACTGACAAAGCCAATTACTCTTTCTTCTCCTTCGAATTTGCATATAACTTTGAAATGCTGGTGGGAAGGGAGAATTTGTAGAAGATCCTAGGACACCAGGGTCCTCAAATCAAGTATGATCTTTATTTAGGCAACTATATTTTTCAGTGTCCTCACAGTCTTACATTTTCTATACTCCTGATCTTTAGGACAATGCATCCCCATGTTCCTTTCTAGAATAACTTCCACCTGTAGCCCTAAATTTGTTCAAAAGAAATCAGAATTATGGTTCTTGCTCTTGGTGAGTTTAGTTGCAGGTAGAGCAAAAGACAATGCATGTCTTCATCTTAGGTCTCCCTTTACAAATCAAACTGGTTCATATCCCAGAGAATTCCTGGGGAACAGGTCATGGCTCTCCAAATTGTTCTAAGTCTTTCTGGGAGTGTAACAGAAGAATTGTGGATCATAGAAAGCACAGTTGGACATTTCATAATTGGGATAAAAGAAAAAGGAATTCCAGTTAACCTGAAAGATAGTATCTAAACTGTAGATAGTTCAAGTCAATAAGAATTTTTAGGAGACTTCTGACATTTCTCCTGATGGACTGGAATCTGACTCAGCTATGTCTGGTGGAAATAATTCTTTTATAAATCACTATTTGAACACATTTGGAAAATATACCTCCAGGAAAGCTATTTAGGTTGTTTAAGGCTATTTCAATGCAGACAACTCTAATAGCTACTTGGGGAAAGGACTATTCTAGAGTAACAAATTACTCTCAGATTAATTAATAACTGCAAATGGGAAAATGTTTCTTTATAATGGAAATATCTGGCAATCACCACCTTAACCAAACAATCAAATGCAACACCACTAAAGTTTAACATCATGACACTGTATCTTCAAATGTGATGCTATATAAAGTACTACCTAGGATGTATTCCTGCCAAAAACAACAACAACAAAAAACAAGAGTATATTCAGGTTGTTAGAAATAATTCCCAATTCACAGGAAACACAGGGAATGAGAAACAAGGTAAACATTATCACAATGAAACAATAAGACAAATCTGCAATGTGAAACGTTTTGCAAGACAACTGGTTTGCTCTCTTCAAAATGTCAGTGTTATGTGGATAAAAAGTGGGAGGATCTACTAGATTAATAGAGACTAAATGCTTGAGTCTCAATTGTAACCTGGTTCAATAACAAAGAATAAATAAATAAAAAGGACAATTGAGGAAATTTGAAAATGATACAGACATAAGGTGATATTAGTAAACTATTAATTTTCTTGATAGTGTTTGGAATTAAGGCTATGTAGAATAATGCCCTTATTCTTGGGGTATCTAATACCCAGAGGTGAAGTGTCATGATGTCTGCAATTTTTTAAATGCTTCTGAAAAACATACCCACAAGGACATAGCAATATGGCAAAATGTTACTTTTGAAATTTTGAATGATTGAATATTGAATGCGGAAATAAAAGCTAATGATTGTGCTCTAGAAAATTACCTACCAAAGCTATTTCACATTTGCATTTGTCATTCTGCATCTTTATTAGGAATTGTTTTATAAAAACTCTTTATATTGTAATATTACTTTATTTTACATGCTCCACATAGAAATGCCCTCTCATGGGGGCTACATAGCCATCTATATTCTTTTTTAAAATCTGCTGCAAATTCTAGATAAGTGCCTAGTAAGAAATGTACTGGGGCACCCCAAGTGGAGATATTAAGTCCCAAAATAAAAGCCATTATGTGGATACTGGCTTGGTTGTATGGAGACTTTTATTAATATCTGTATAATATTGGCCATGCTACTTAAATACTTACATACTGAGTTTATTTAGTTTCATTTCAAGGTATCTGGATTGTATGACTTTCTAGTTCTAACAAATTAGTCCAGGCTATGAATTTGTGTATTAAAGCAAATTAGTTACTATGAAGACTTGGCATGTCTAAATTCGAATCTGAAGTGTATAGTGCACAAATGACGCAGCTCTTCTGATTCCTTTATGCTTTTCACACTTCAGAAAAGTTGAAATGTAGTTTAAAGACATATAAAGATTTAACAATAAAATGCCAGCATGCAAAAAGAGTTCACCAAACAGGCAGATCAGTGACTTTATGTCCTGGAAACCGGGGGCAGGGATAAAGGAATATGATTCTGTGAATTTCACAAAAGTCATTGACATGCCACTAATATTATGTTTAGTGTCCAGAAATAATTAAACAGTATGTTTTTCCTTTAATCCCAAGGCACAGGTAAGTGCAGGTTTATTATCTCCATGAATATTGGTGTCAAACCATCTTCTTACTGAATTGCTCAGATGCAACAGCCAACAATTCACAAAGGAAAGGGTACTAATTTCAACCCTTTCAAGAATGCTTCATGAATGCTCCAGACAAACTCACAGTGCTCTGGGAATTTTTGGAGCTTATGAACCACATTAAACGGAGTGGTCATATACGCCAGTGCTCCCCATGTTTTGTCTACGGATCCTCTTTAGTGTTCCATTGATTACATTTTTATAGGAAATAAGTTTTCCTTTCCACCCTCATTATACGGGATTCTTTTTTTTTTTTTTTTTTTTTTTTTTTTTACCATTCATTCATTCAACCATCTAACATTCATTGAGAACCAGGAAAACATAAGTAAAACATGGTCTGTATGCTAGAAATATGAATATGGTGCTAAATGAGCCCACCCAATCCATGCTGTGTAAGTGTGTGAGCTGTGGAAACAACAGTGGGGCTTGCTGTAAGATGTGACATCTACTCCAAGTCAATAGAGTATGAGCAGTGGGAGCCAGGGAGTGACAGTAAATAGAGTAGAGGACAATGTTTCAGGTTGAAGCAGCAGCATTCAGAAAGACACGGGGTGCTGAGAAAACATGGGGCATTTGGCAACCACAAGGAGTTCAAAATGTATGCAACATAGAGTGGGGGTGCAAGGCAACTGGGAGAGCTCAGGTACTGAGAGATGATCAGAAAGACTTTGTAATCCATGAGGGATGCTGGACTTTATTCTGAGAACAGAAAAGTTTAAGAAAGTTGCTAATGTGTAAAGCTGTGCTTTAGAAAGAGTATTCTCGCATTGGTGTGGAGGTAGATTATTGGAAGGGGCAGGCCTAGAGTTCTATTACAAGGTAGCTGTTATAAGCTGAAAAAAAAAATAATATTGAGAATGTGAATTAAGGCAATGGCGAGAATGGAAAAAAAGCAGGGATAGGTTGAAAAGAGTAACAAATCCACCAATATATTTTGTAAGTTTAGCTTCTTGAAAGAATCTGAAAAATGTGTCAGGCATAAAATTTGTGATGAGAGATATGGATGTGAATTCCAGAAAAATCAATATATGACATTTCTTGAGCACAGTTCTATTTCAAAATATTTTCTCCTGGTTGATAGTGTTCTAATCAAAATGTGGGCAAAGGGAATACAATCAAAACAAAACAAAACTTCCATCTCCTCACCCACCTTATTTTCTCTGCAAATAATGCATTCATTGTTTTCAAACATATCAATGAAATTAATTCAATACTTAGTATATACTTGAACCTAATTTTATAAACATCACACATTTTACAGCATATATCTTTAAAATGTGAACTATAAAAGGCCAATTAAGATAATAAAACCTGCCAAAAATGTCAGCTCTTCATTTTTATCAAACAGATACAACAAGTTCAATTCAAAGATATAAAACGCATAATTATGGCCTGCTGAATTGCTCCCTGACTCCAGAACTCATCCTGCATCTATGCCTATCTATGCTAGGGTACCAGAATCAGACACTTCTCCCCGGACAGGAATCCAACAGAGGGGTCCCTGGCCCATAAGTTGGCACAGTCACTCCCCCAATTCCCACTCCTCCCCCAAAGATCCCACACATGGGGGAAGGATGGGGTTGGTAGAAAAGAGGATTTTTGCCTCCAAATGTCATGGTCTTTGCACTTGTAGCTGTTCCCCCTTCAGTTTTCTCAAATTCCTTTCCTTTTCTCTCCTAATACCCTACTCCCCATCCAAAAAAAATGTGACCCATGTATACAGTGAAGCTTCAGAGTCCACAGTAATTCCCGTACCACAGAAAGCGACTCTTCAGAGATAGAGTCTATAGAGAAGGAAATCTCATAATCCTCAATCATTTGGCATGGAACGGAAGACTTGGTCTCTTCCAGTTCCTCAATCTCCTTTGCTTTCAACTTTTTCATTTTCCTCTGTCTCCGACATTTGGCAGTGATGTCACATGTTTTCGTCCAAAGGAATTCACTTTTTTTCTACCCTGAGCCATCTCCCACAGTTTACTTACAGAGGCAGAATAAAGAGTAATGAAAGGTATGAGTGTTAGAGGAGGCAAATCCAAATTTTCCAAGTTCCGGTTCTATGGTCTTAAGTGAAACTGGTGACACCTCTGTTGTCTCATCTGTGAAATGGAGATTACAAAATCTCTTTTCTCTTAGATTTTTCAAATTAAGGTTAAATGAGTTAATTCAGGTAATGTGCTTAGGACATGACCTGGCTCTATGGAAGTGCTGATTAAAAACATTATTATTGATTCCTGAAGAGACCGGCTCTTTTTTTTATCTAAGCTACTCTAGCTAGTTTCTTTGGAAGCCGAAGCCCATGCCCAATGCCATCCCAGGCTCTTCCTTAAAGAATTTCCTGCTCTAGCTTTGCCACTGTTCTCACCTATATTTCTTATCAGAGCAACTATACGGACCTGAACTTCTCCACCCTCCATCAGATCATTCTGTCTCGTCTCACTTGTTTTCTCCTGTTTTTGTTTATTTGTTTACACAATACCTTCTCTAAAATCCTGGGCTTTGTTACAATTCTCTCCCCTAACATGAATTGGCTCATCTCAGGAACAGTTTCACATCTAATACACATTAGTCCTCCTACCTTCTTACACCATTGTTCATTCATTCATTAATTCAAGGTTTGATAATCACATTTCCTAAAGTAGCTCACAGTGTAGTGGGGAAGACATAATATATTGTGATGAGTAGAATAAGGAATTTCAGTAATAAATTATATCCATGTATAAAATGCTCATCTAAAAGAGTACCTGACACATGGTAAGCATCATTAAATACTAGATTTGCTATTATTAGATGTAAAGAATATACTGAGTATGATTCTTGAGCTATGTGTTTAATGAGGAACAGGAGATGTCTAGGAAATAGGAGGTGGGAGGAAATGCTGCATGGAAGAATGAGGACTGGAACAGCATACAAAGTTTGGGAAGACCAAGTATTGCTAGAGAACAGGTATGAATTCGAAGGGGAGGGAGTGGCCTGGTTGGAGCAGGATGTCAGACTTCTGAGGTGGTAGATGCCAGATCCTGAAAGCCTCTTTTATGCATGCTAAGTATTGGATTTAAACTTGATTCAGAAGCAGAAATAATTGCTTCCAAATCATTAAATGTCTACTCTGCCACTGATCCCGTGTTACTTTATATTCATTTCCCTATTTAAGACTCAAATAAATTTACAAGGAAGATAGATGTTAATCCCATTTCATTGACATGGAAACCAAAGCACAGAATGTCAGCCATTAAAATAGTGCAGTCAGGATTTGAACTAAGGACCATGTGAATACAAAGTTTATATTTTATTATTGCACACTTTGGAAGGGATTAGAGTGGGTTGACAGGGGGTGGGGAGTGGCACTCTGAAATTTTTTAAGCAGGGGAATAGTGTGATCAAATCGGCTTTTCAAAATCATTACTTTATCCCAGTGTGGAGAATAGATTGAAGAATGAAGAGTCCAAAAGCAGAACTTCGAGTCAAGAGTTATAGGAATCTAAACAAGCCAATGTGAAATTCAGAGAAAATATTGAAAATATAACTGACATCATCACCATTCTCAAGAAGCCTGCTGTCATTTTATCACATGAAATTCAAGTCATCAAGGGTCCACCATCTTATGATAGTGACTGGGGGACAAGAAGAGGAGAAACGTAGCACAAACATTTTCTAGCTACAACTGATAATCAGTCCTATCAAGAATATTTCAGGAATAAGATAATAAAAATAACATTGGTCACACCTCAAAACTCAAACTAGTTTAGATAGAGAATTAAGAAGCAATTCCAGAATAGATGCATAACAAGATATTAGTGGTAGATAAAGTATAAATGCTTGGAAGGCCTAGGTACAGTTTTGCCAAAGTTACTAGAAGGGGAGACAGAATGAGCCATAGAAGCTCTGTGTAATGCACAGATGGAAAATTTTTATATAATTTACCTCAGGGAGATTCTTTATTCAATTCAAATATTTACCTAGCGCTGGTGTATGCCCCACAGTGTGGCCAGCAGTGATAAATGCCCTTTCTTGGGACCCAGCAGTGATTTTTTTAAATGCATGCTTGGAATCTTAAAAAGTACAGGACCATGCTGGGAGCAATATTTAAAATTTTTAATATGCATTTTGACTTGTTGAGAGTCTGGTTTTTATTAACGTTGCCTGCTTTTGCTCTATGAACAGGTTGAGTGTGCTTTCAAGGGACACTTTAGAAATGGTAGACTGAACTGCACAATGTTGGATATGTGGGGGAGGGAGCTTGAACATCCCTATGAGCAGAAGATGAATGGACTAGAGTCCCCAGGATGGCTAAAGAGGAAGCTAAATGTCCATAAAGAATCCATACAAATGTTTTCTTTGTATGTGCTGGTAAATAGAGGGAGAACTACCAATGCTAGAGTTTAAAGAGGGAGGGAAAGATGGCATCTGTTTCAGTTTGCTAATGTTGCCATTTTGCAAGACACCAGAAATGGATTGGGTTTTATAAAGGGGGTTTATCTGGTTACAAAGTTACAGCCTTAAGGCCATAAAGCATCCAAGGTAAGCCATCAACAATAGGATACCTTCCCTGGAGAAAGGCCATTGGCATCTGGAAAACCTCTGTTAGCTGGGAAGGCACGTGGCTGGCGTTTGCTTGCTCCCAGGTTGCGTTTCAAAATGGCATTCTCTAAAATGTCAGCATCAGCTTTCAATGGCCGTCTTCAAAATGTCTCTCTAAGCTGCTCTCCAAAATGTCTGTCTCAGCTGCAGCTGCTCTGAGTTGGCTCTTTATATGGCTCTTTATAGGGCTCTTTATATGGCTCCTGTAATTTAATTAAGACCCACCCTCAATGGGTGGGGTAACACCTCCATGGAAATTATCCAAAGGTCTTGCCCACAGATGATTGAGTCACATCTCCATGGAAACACTCAATCAATAGGTTCCAACCCAATCAAAACTGATAAGTCTGCCCCCACAAGATTGCATCAAAGCACATGGCATTTTGGGGGGACATAATACATCCAAACCAGCACAGCATCATAGATGGATTGACTCAAAGCTCACAAACTCATTTGCTATAAAAGCATCCATGATGTTTGATCCTTTCAAACATCATGCAGAAACAAAACAAGACACACATCCCAACAGAATAGCTTCCTTGCTTTCCACTACTCAACTTGAAGGGATTCTTAAAACAAAAATAGCCCTGGTTGTTAACAGGTATGGACCAACACATATGTACTTCAGGCAAATTAAGAAAATATCTGCTTGACTTCCTTCTCAGACCATGCAAGATTTTGAAAAGTCTTACAAGTTTTGTTTTGCTCTTTATTTTTTAACTGAGGGATGAAATCAGACTGACCTTAAAATGCCTGCAAAATGGCTCTATATGTTCCCTGATGATCAGTGTGGGGTTGATCTCCCTGCCTCATTCTGGAGGTCCTTCACTGGACACCAGCAGTCACCCCACAAAACACAAAACAGTGGCCGGCAGATGTCTTTGGTGCCCCTTTGCATCTGTTCTCACCAGCTCTCCCTGACACTGCACATTCTAGATTTGGCTCCTCCATTGATGAAAGTGAACTATTACTTGATCAGTGTGGATTTATCCTATTTGCTTGAGCAAGAACACAACCCCTTGGTGTCAGCAGTGCCATGAGGATGTCAAAGGACATATCTGAGGCTGTTGAGGGATGTTAAATGAAGGTAAAAATTTCCCCAATTCTCAGATTTTTTTGTGAAGTCAACTTGAGACTTTTAGTTTGACTACTGTATTTTCACAACTTTGGTTATGAACTTAGGTGGCTTGGCAGTTCAATGTGCACACATCGTGAAGTTCTTGGGAAATGGACTGGGTTAGTAAGTTGAACAAACATTTCTGTAATATTTACAACACAGCAGGCCTTGTGCTAGGCAATGGTAAATTTGAAGTCAAACCCACTCCTTTTCCGGGGAGAACTCCAATCTGGCAAAGGAAACAAATGCACACCCCAAATCCTTAGCGAGAAGGCAGAATATCAAATTGATAGGAGAGAGCAAGCTAAAGTAGCTATTTAAAATGTTATTTCTCCCAGAGATGCTAGCATTTCATATGGATTGAGGGTAGAATTTAAGGCACTGGCCAGTGGGATGAACCTGGTGCAATGGGACCCTCCTGATAACCACACAACCTGGGTGGTGCTCTAAGTACTGGATCCTCTCAAGTAACAGACAACCTGCTCTAGATCTGATCACCCAGACAAGTGGAAGAACAGAGGCAAATGAGGTTCATTCCAAGTATGGGAAAAACAAGGAGGTGCACTTGTGCAACCTTGAACGGGAAGGGTTTGGAGGGCCTCACAAATCTGAAGCTCACTCTTGCTCAGGGCTATGCTGATGTTCTTGGTTTAGTTCTAAGTCTAGCAGGCACACAGCCAGAGTTAGGTTTCAACCAAGCCATCTCCACACAGCTTCTCGTATTGATCAAGGCAAAAATTATTATGCCATAAAAATAAAAATTTTGCTCTATCCCTTAGATTTCATTTCATTTTCCCCTTGTGTATTTCTCTTCAAGCCAGTAAGTAAAGTTCTTCCTGCAAAGAGTGTAAAAGTCTCTGCTTGCTGCAAATATCTGCATAGGCGACCGAGAAAAACAAAGTCTGGATGTATCATGTTTCTCAACAAGTTTGTTGCCTACTTAGGTTTTCAAAGCTTTATTTTGGACCCACAGCCTAGTTTTATGTTCCTGGCAACCTATTCTCTTTGTAGGTATTTATTAAGTTATCTTGATACAATAGGGTAGGTTTCCCAGCCTCCAGACTCTCCAATTAGCTATTCCTCTCTCAATAGCATTCCTTTTAGCTGGAACCACCTGATTGTTGTGGTTGTTGCTGTTGTTTGGTTGGTTGGTTGGTTGGTTCTTTCTTTTTTTAATCTCTCTCCTACTCAGCATTCCCCTCCCAACCTCTGCTCTCACCTCTTGCCAGTACACCAAGATGTAGTAACATCTTGAAGCATTCTTCCCAAGGCGATTTGCATTTAAATAGGACTCAAGCTTTTAAACTGAGGGTCATGCTCTCAAAAGGTAGAGGTTTTGATATTACTTGAGAGATAAAAAGAGAATGGGGACGGGGCGGAGGACAGAGATGAGGAAGCTAAGAAGGGTCTCTGCACTGCTTCCGCTGTCATCTGTGTCCTCTTCTACACAGGAGGCCCAGCAGGGTGGGAATCTATTTTTCTATCATATCTTTATAATTAAACCCTTCTTGTATTTATGCAAACTACTTATAATTGTGTGAACTCTGTATAACTCTCACAAGAGGGTCAGGCAGCGCTAATCTATCCAGGTTGCACATGGGGTAGGGGCAGCTCTGGGGTTTAAGCCAGGTGTGTCTGATGCCAAAGGCCAGTCTGACTCCATTATTTTATCCCTACAGTGTCTCACAGGGAAATGCCCCTTCTTTTTATTTTAATTCCTTCCCTTTAACCTGTCTTTTTCTGCCCAGAAATACTTTATGGATTTTAACCTTATTTTCTAAGATTTTATTTTGCTTGTCTTTTCCATTTTTCCTTCAGTAGAAAATAGATTTTACATTATCTCAGTTGTGGGAGCACTTCTTATAGTTCGAGGACAAGATATTATTCTTCTGCAGAATAATTCTGGTTCCTATGCTCCTATTACCATTCATCAAAGTTGCTGATAGACTCCCAATGGCCATCCAATTTTGCCTTCTCAAAAGCAATGTCTTCTAAACATGGAAATAGATAGGCAATAACTTCACATATATGAAAAAATATTTTATAGTTGATTTTTACATCTTAATAAAAACTTAGAATTTTAATTTTTATAATATTTTCTTATAATGAATTATATGCTATACTATATATAGCTGAAAAGTGAATTTTAAATATTAGTATACAAATTAGTTTTACTTGCTTATGTAATATTGCATAAACAAAATTATGCATATTATAAAAATTTAGAGAAACTGAAAATCACAAACGATGTCATAATAGCATAATTGATTACATGACAGAGGCAAATGTGGTTAGCTCCATAATAAATGGTTAGACCATAATAAATAAATAAATGAATATAAAGAATCAATTTAGAAACTGTAATCAATGCCTTAATATTTCTCCTCCTTTTTCTTTTTAATAACTACACAAAGAATCTGCATTACTTATTGGAACTTTCAAAGATGTAATATAAAAATGTTATCCCTGATAATTAGTGAAAACATTTAAAATGTTAATGGGCCATGCTTTTTAGAGAAAACTAGAAACTGAAGCAGAGCACTCTTTGCCTTTATTTGTACTCCTGGAAAAAACAGTTTATCTCAACTCATTCAGGCCACCATTTACAACCCACAGATATTTCAATCTGATTTCAAATGTCCCACAGAGGATAATGAACAGCTTCCCAATGAAACCTTTCCATGTGACTAACAATGTAATGTCCTAGACATAAATTAAATCTTGCTTCATGTATAGAATAAATAATGCTTTTAGCTTAAACACATGGTACAGGATGGAATCCTCTGTTATATCCATTCATTCTAATAGATTATTGATGCAGAGGAGAGACAAAAGAAGGGACTCGCTCTAAAAAAGAAATTCTCCACAGCAATCTCATGCCTCACCTAATGCAGGATGTTTTTCATGGGTCTTTTGTTACTCTGTACCATATTAAATTATCCTTCCAATTACCTTGGCAGCTAAGACAAGGGCTCTTAATATGCTGATGACTTTCAAACAATTACACCAACTGTCAGTAATAAATGATTATTAAGGCATCTTTATTAAGCATAATGAGAATATGCACAATGTTCTCTTTTATATATAAAACTTGTGTTTTCAGCATAGAGGAATCCTCATACTGAAAACATTTTCTATCTCTCTCTTTGATCAGGAATTTGGTTCTTTTTCTTTCTGAAGCTGTTAGATAGCTAGATAAATTGCAGCAGCCCTTAAGATATGTAGCTTCCACCCCCACTCTCCACACCCCTCCCATTCTTTTCCAGCGTCTCTTTAGTTATAAATGTAGCAAAATGTTTACGATTGAAAGCCCTGCTGTGAACTAGCTTACATTCGGAACAATAGCAACCTTAACAGAGAGTTCATCCTGATAAAGGGTCTGTACAGTCAGCAGTCAGTGAAAGCAATGTAAAGTGTTCCTTTCTCCTGCTTATGACCGTCTCCTCCAGAGGTTAACCATTTTAAAGCTGGCGTTCAGACTGAGAACAGGAACAAAGCATTACTAGAAAGCAGAGAAATCTTCCTCCAGCACCAGCATTTCTGCTCTTTGCGATTCTTAAGAAACATAGGAACTCAATGAAAAAGAACCAATACCTTCGAATGAGAACATTCCAGCACAGGAATACAGTTGTCTTGTCGGCTGCTGTGCAGAATGAGTTTCTTGGGCATGTATGTCTCTCTTCTTAGCTACTGGGTCTGCCTGGTGGCTGCTGCCAACAACAGGGAGCGTTTACAACATGTATGTTGTGTTCATCCGCAATAAAAGGCGACTAACCAGCACGGCTTGGTGCTGCTTGCCCGGAGGCATCAGATCTTTAGACCCTCTCCTCCTGATTGGTTGCTCATTGTATTCCTCTGCCTTAACCTTGATTGTGTTCAGTGTATTTCCCCTAGGGTTATAGTCAGAGAATTGCTGGTTAGGGAATCAGTGACAGGTTAAACTGAGCTGGCCTTAAAACACAGCCACACAATTGTCTATGAACAAGTGTAGTTTACTTTTCCAAAGTTATAGGTACTCTAACCAGGGGAAACCTAATAAAATAGGTATAATTTAACAATAGCAGTTTTATGCGTCCTCCCTTAAAATCCTATGCGTTTAATGCATGCATAACACAGTTTTGAAGTGATCAGGTGGCTTCTTGTGGCTCAGCATGTCTGTATAATCAACCTTAAATCAAAGCAGATGGGGATGACAGAATACATTAAGAGGGTTATTAAAAATGCCAAGAGATGCAACTGAATAAGGCTACTGAAGCCATCTCCAAAAACTGTTATAAATCACTCAAACAAAATGCTCTTACAATATTTATGGTTGATTTTATATAGCTAAGATAATGGAAACATAAGGCTCAAAGGTGGAGAAACTGTAAAGCCTTTAAATCTCTAGAAGAAAAGCAACAGAAAGGAAAAATGGAATCTTTTATTCCATGAAGGTAGGCAAAATATGAAAAAAAATACACCTTTATCATCTCCTATCCACATACTGGAATCATACTTGACTTTATTTTGTTCAAAGGTTTATAAGATGGTTAAAATATACTCATTGATATATTAGTTTTTTAAAATGAGGGGGTTCATATTAAAGATGGTGAATTAACTACATACATTATACCTTCTCTCCCCCACCAAATCCCATGAAATGACAAAGTTTTTATTTTAAAAGTCATAAGTGTACAAGGATAAAGAAACAGGGGGCACATAGCAATCAAACTTAGAAAACTAGAAAGCGGAGAAATAAATGGTAATGAATCCTAACTAGCAATGGGGAAAGTCAAGAAGCAATAAATTCATCCTTCACCTCAGCAGAACATTGAAGGTTTATTCTCTGGGGAGACAGAAACAGGATCTTTGGACTGGCCTGGCTGAGAACAAAGATACCATACTAAAAGCACAGGAATTAATGGAAAAGGAATATTGAAACTCTAAGCCTTCTTCCCCCACTCACCAGGTGAGTGTCAAGGAGTATACTCTCTGGGAAGATTTGAAGAGTCTTCTCTGGAGAATCTGACTACCCCAAAGGCAAGACTTCAGGGCATTAATATTGGACACCCTCTAAGAAATGGCTCAGCCAGATCACCCAGCAAGGACAGCCATATCAGTTTACCCATCGGCACAGAGCTTCCCTTTGGTTTTTAGTGCCCCACTCTTACCTGCAGAGACCAAAACAAACCAAAGGGCAACAGACAAATAATGGGCAGACAGACAAACATGGGACAAAGAAAATTAGAGGAAGCAGTGGGTATGCTGGAAAAACACTTTAAAGCTGTCATTCATGTCCTTGGTGAAATAAGAGATGGTACAGGCAGTTCTTTATGTGGTTCCAATATCCGTGAATATCAGTTACACAGTTTGGTTTAATAACACCGGTCCCCCAACAACAGAGTTCAAATTTCAGTTACCATGGTAAATTAATTGTAACTGCATAAATTACAAACTGTGCTGCCAGCTCTTCAACCCACGTGTCACTGTGTAATAACAGATGCACATCATGATAGGTGACCAATCACGTCACTTGTTTCAAAGTCTGCCACTGACTGGCCATGTGCGTGTTGCTCAGTTCACACACAGATGGCAAAATGCGTAATTAGGTTGCCTCTTTTCTCTCCTAGCAATAAACCTACATGACATTTTAAAAGAATGGATAATCAAAAGAGGGAATTGGCCAACAAAGACTGAAGTGTAGAAAAGAAATGCAAAATGATGACAGGATGTAAAATTGGATGTGACTAGGAGATTTGAAAATGGCAATAGCAAAGCAATGCTAGGCTTGCATAAAGCTACTGTAAACCGTATTAGAAAAGCCCAATAAATACGAAAAACAGGTAAAATTGCTTCAACATTTTAAAATTTTAATTGTAATAGGAACAGAAAACGGTGTATAGTTGAGTTGAACACTGAGTTACAATAATGAAAAGAATTTGGCTAGCATTTAGGCCAAAGTGTTGAAGTTAGTTGCTGCAATGAAAAAAAATTTTCTCAACTCATTTTCCTCACTACCAACATTTTGTCTGTAAACCCTTAAAAATATTTAGTGTTAAGTAAATCTAAGAAAATCTTATGATAGAGCAAATCTCCTTAAAAATACTTCATAATTCTCTTATTTTCAAACTGTAGCTTCCTTGAATATTTCCTTTTTAAGTCTCATAGTAATGGTGATAGTTTGTTCTGTAATACCTTTTTTTTTTTTGTAGAATGCTTTGCTTAATATTGCAAATTATGGACAGTAATAAAAGTTTCCAGTTTACGAGCATTTTATTAAGCTTGGTTCCGGCTTAAATCTCAAGATGATAGCTCATTTTTAAAATTGTATTATAATTTTATTAATTAATGTTCAGGGTTTAACTTAGGGTTCACTGTTTATGTAATGTAGCTTCACACATTTTCAAAAAATTTTTTTCTGTTACTATATTTACATTCTAATGTTTCCCCTTTTAATCATATTCAGATATGTATTTCAGTGCTGTTAATTGCATTCACAATGCTGTGCTACCATCATCACCATCCACTACCAAAACATTTCCATCATTCCAAATAGGGACACAATACATTTTTAGCCTTAACTTCCCATTCCCTATCCTCTCTCCACTCCCCATCCCCTGGTAATCTATATTCTAGATTATAGTTTGCTTGTTCTATCTGTTTCAAAACAGTGAGATCATCCAATATTTGTCCTTTTGTGTCTGGCTTATTTCACTCAAAACGATATCTTCCAGCTTCTTCCATGTTTTTGCATGTATCGGTACTTTGTTCCTTTTTACGGGTGAATAATATTCCATTGCATGTCTATACCACATTTTGTTTATCCATTCATCAGTTGATGAACACTTGGGTTGCTTCCATCTTTTGGCAATTGTGAATAAGGTTTCTATGTGCTATCAACATCAATGTGCAAATATCTGTTAGAGTCAATGCTTTCAATTCTTCTGAGTATGTACCAAGTAGTGAGATTGCTGGATCCTATGGTAGGTCTATCCTTAGCTTTCTGAAGATTGGCCAAACTGTCTTCCACAGCAGCTGCATCATTTTACATTGCCCCCAGCAATGAATGAGTAACCCTATCTCTCTGTATCCTCTCCAACGTTCATTTTCCATTTTTTAAAAAAGTAGCAGCTATTCTAATGGGCATGAAATGGTATCTCACTGTGGTTTTGATTTGCATTTCCCTGAAGCTAATGATGTTGAGCCTCTTTTCATGTGTTTTCTGGCCATTTGTATATCTTCTTTGTAGAGATGTCTGTTCAAGTCTTTTGCTCCATTTTTAAATTGGGTTGTTTGTCTTTGTATTGTTAAGTTGAAGGATTTCTTTATATATTCTGGATAGTAAACATTTATCAGATATGTGGTTTCCAAATATTGCATCCCATTGTGTAGGCTGTCACTTAACTCTCATGATAAAGTTCTTTGAGGACCAAAAGTTTTTAAATTTTTTTTTAGTTGGTTTAAGTATATTATATACTTTAGCTTTGAAAGCCATAGAAATCAGTTATCACAGGTTTTTTCCTACAAAAGACCCATTTCCCAAAGCATTATGCACAATTTTAATTAGAATATAATAACAGAATGATAGTTCATAATTTTTTTAAATATAAAATGAAGTCAATGACTCAAAAAAGTTATCTGCTGCTATAAGTTGAGGGGAAATTTCATAATCTATATCATTACAGATATAAAGTATAATGGTTCAACCTTTTAATGCTTGACAGGAAAGAATCATGATAAAAAGTTCAATATGAAATCATTTCATTATAGTAGCAATATCTAACATTTGAAATGCATCCATACTCTTTTGTAAAATCATATTAGAGTCAAATATATTTATTTTCACATCTGTTATAACTGCTATTGCAAAGGAGAAATACTGTTGTCTTATTTTCCAAGAGATATACACAGAGCAATTTTTTCTCCAGAGAACTTGTGCAAACTGATAAAAGATCTAAATTCTTCACATAAAATATATAAAACAGGAGAAGCCTCTTCAGATTTATTTTTTGAAGTCTGGAATGCTGGCACTTTCCAATTAGGCAACAGTTCTTCATTCATGTAATCTGGCTCAGAGCAGCTGCTTACTGTGTGTCTGAAGCAGCAGACATGATTTCTTTTTAGGCTTCTTCTTTTCCACTGGTGTTTTTCTATTTATCTATCTGACCAGATCATAAAATATCTCATTAACACGATCTTTGACTTTGCAGAAGATTCTAAAAAGGCACAGTTACACAACTGTCTTGCTAAATTCTGACCCTGTTCTTTGCCAATTACTCACTCATCTTCCAGGTTGCACTTATTGCCAGCCAAAATCATAGGAACATCTTCTGTGTCCTTAACCTGTAAAATCTGTTCCCTCAAGTCCTGTAAGTCATTAAATGTAGACTGAGCTGTAATAGAATATACTAGTGCAAACCCTTGGCCATTCTTCATATACAAATCCCTCATCACTGTGAATTGCTCTGTCCCTGCTGTATCCAGGATTTCAAGCATACACTGTTGGTAATCTACTTCAGTTTGCTTACTGTAGGAATCTTCTATCGTTGGGTCATATTTTTCAACAAAAATTCCCTGAACAAGTTGAACTGTTAAAATAGACTTCCCCACGCCTCCAGAACCAAGGACCACTAGCTTGTACTCACGCATGGTGTTGGTCTGTTTAAATACTGACAATTCCCCTCCGCCTGGTGCCTCCTCCACTTTCTCCTCCTCCTCCTCCCTCCTCTTGGTCATGGATCCTGAACAGCTTTTTTTTTAACTTTGATGAGGTCCTATTTACCTATTTCTTCTTTTCTTGCTTCTGCTTTGGGTATTAAATCTAAGAAACCACTGTCTAACATAAGGTCCTGAAGATGCTTCCATATATTTTCTTCTAGGAGCTTGATAGTTAAAGCTCTTACATTAAGGTCTTTGTTCCATTTTGAGTTGATTTTGATATGGGTGTGAAGTAGAGGTTCTTTGTCTCTTTTTGCAAATGGAGATCCAGTTTTTCCAGCACCATTTGCTGAAGACATTATTCTTTCAGGGTGCAGGGTTTCCCTGTCTTTCTGAGCCTGTGTCTTGTCCTGGGCTTTTGCTTGTTTGTTGTTTTGGTGTTCCCCTTTTCACATGAGTTTGGTTGTTCCTTCTGTTTCCCAGAAATCAGACCTCCCTCTCCCCAGTATTGTAAGCTAGTAGGTCTTTGTCTCTGACTGTCTGCCTCTAGTTTTTTGTTTTTGCTTTTGTTTTTGCTTTTTTAATTCCTTTCATTGTCTCATAATGCTGTTGCTTAGAGGACAAATTCTGCAAGGACGGTCACCCTGGAGAGGACTTTCTCAAGTCAGTCTTTCCCAGCCCAAACAGTGTCAGGAACCCACTATAAGGGGAGCAGACTGGCTCAAAAGTGCCCTGGAGAGGGGGTCAGGAAGGGTGCCAAACTTCTCCAACGGCTCCCCAGAGATGAGCTTTCCTGGCCTGCCCAGCCAGTGCAGCACTTCAGCTAGCTGTTGTCTGCAGCCCTGAGGAAGTGTTGCATTTTTAAATCTCCACTGCCCTCACCCCTGTCCCTGCAGGGTCAAAACAATGCCTGCTGCCACCTTTGTCTGGGATGGGTTGAAACAATAGACTAGGACCCAGCAATCCAGATCCTCTAAAAAAGCCTGATCAGTAATCACCCATGCCCACCCCTTTTCTTGGGAAAAAGTATTTTTATGTCCCTTTTTGTCAACAAAAAAGTATTTTTTTGTCCCTTTTTGCGGCACCAGGGACTGAACCCAGCAGCAGCCTGCTGCAAGAGTAGGGAATGGGCTCTATTATCTGTTGCATGCAGGAAGCAATTTACAACTCTACTGTAATTATCTGCCTCTTCTTCCTGCTCTTCTAGCCTCCAGAGTTTCAAAGCGGTTGCTCCAGACAGTTCCTGCCTGTTTAACAGTTGTTTTGGTGGAAGGACTCAGTCCTGGAGCTCCCTACTCTGCCATCTTCACCAGAAGTCTTCAAAAAAATCCTTTTGTTTAGAAAATAAAATTGTATTCCCTTAGCATGTACCTTTAATTCAGTATGCAATCTGTAAGGCTAACTTGTTATACAAGATATAGTTTTTCTCAGCTGATGTTTCTAACCAATCATTTATTCCATTCATTCCTTAATTCATCAAACCTTGAATAATTTATTCATGTTGGTAACCAAATTTGTGTGGAATGGTGGATTTCAAGGTATAGAAAGAGAAACTAGAGGGAACAAGAATTAGGAAGAAGAAATTATCCATCCTCTGGTATGGTCCTTTGCATCCCTCCTATTCTCTCCAACGTATAAGACACATCCAGAGAGACACTGGAGGGCTGTTTTTTTAAATTTTTCTCTTCCTAGGCCTAAGTAACCATACAAGCAGATACTTCCGGTAAATCTAATTAGCTTTAATTTGGGTTTGATATAAATGATTACAGATTTTTCCTCAAATATTTGCTTTTAGAAATAAATTAAATAATAATGTAATTTCTGCTATATTGAGAGGAAAATAGCTAGTTTCAAATGGCAGCCTGCCTTGTGAACTAATTGAATTTGAACATTTCTAACAGAAACTTTACTATAAAGTAAGGGAATCTCTAAAGTTTTGAAATATAAATGTTAACTGCCAATTCCAGTTCCAAAAACAGAGATACAAAATACACTTTTGAGAACAAGCCAAGGATATACAAAGGCAAATCCTTGCTTTCCTCAGCACACACTCTCGCTATTTACTGTAGTTTAGTTCTTTCGAACCTGTCATGGCTTTTGTCCGTTCACTTCAAAGCCATACTCACTGCAGATCTCAAACACAATACAGTGGGCTGGTGTCTGCTTACTGGAGCTAAAATGCTCTGATTCAGAATTGCCTTAACAGCTAAACTTATTTGTCTAGATTTGCCACCCTGACCTAGTTCATTCACTTAATTTACTGAGAACTGAGGCTTCTGATGCTGATTCACATGAAAAGCATCCTTTAGACTAGAGTTCAGATAAAAACAATTATTATTCTGAAAAACTGCTCCATGCATGTTAGCTTTTTTGGCCAATGAGCAGAGGGAATAAAATATATCTTTATAAGTAATTCTGGGGAGCACAAGGTTTTGACTTTAAAACATGTTTTCAAGTGCCACTTCATTCTCTGATAGAAAGAACCAGCCAATCAACTAAAATTCCTATTCTCTCCATCTGCCTCTGAAATATTTAAATCACAGCTGCCTACAGGTGATAGTAAGTAAAGGAAGATAAAGAAAAATGGAAGAAATTGAACTGAATTCATTTCATTCAAACGTCTTTCTTTCCTTTTCCTTCTACTTTAGCTCAAGTGTAAGGGAGTAGAGAGAAGTTATCACAAGTAGCTTAAGGAAGGCAAAGTCAAGCAATGACAGTCAGGAGAGAAATAAGGAAGATTCAGCAGTATGTACATTCTGGAAAAAGCTGGTAGACCAAAACTGAACAAAACTCTTCTTGAAGATCAATACTTCCTTATTACCTATGCCTTCTAATTGTTGTCCCCAGATAGATGTTATGACTTGAAGATTTTGATATCAAATATATATTTGGTGTTCAATTTTATTCTTTTATTAAATAAAAGTTCATTTCCCTTTGTTTTTAATAGATAAATGATTAATACAAGTAATAAACTATTAATCAATGTGAAAGGGCTAGAGGCAACTCTGTTCTATTTCCAGCTAAAATCTACAACTTTTACATCTTTCTGTTAGCTTATGCTGCTTTGTCACAAGAAAACTACACTACCCATTATATTTTCAAAGCATTCGGCATTTTGTCAATCCCCATTTTCCATTTCTTACATTAGAATCCTAGAATGAAAACCAATTCCTGATGTAAACAGTGGAGCTGATTATTAAGTTTAAAACTAAATGAAATCAGATATACTGGTTTTGAAATTAACAAAAGCAATACATTTTTAAATTCAATGATGTGCTTAATTTAAATTGTTTATAATCCCATCTTAACCTTTAACTCATCCTTCTGATTATATGACCAAAAATAATATAAGTATCTAAAGCTATAAATTTTCCTCCAAGCACTGTCTTTGCTGCATCCCATAACTTTTGATATGTTGTGTTTTTGCTTTTGTTCATCTCAAGGTATTTCCAAATTTCCCTTGTGATTTCCTGTTGCTAAGGCAACCCACTGTGTGGTATCTGTCATAGCAGCCTGGCAAACTATTTATCAGAATGACTGGAAGTTTTTACTAACATTAACTGCCAGGTATTTGTGAGAGTGTGCTTACTGAGATATAATTGACACTATTCTTAATGTCATTTTGAAACTTCCATTCATCATGTCAGGGAATATTCCTTTGCAACATGAAAATATAACCAATCATTGGTACAAAAGAAAGACGTCATGAATTAGAGTATATTGATTCACTGCCCGAGAGGCTGCTGTCTTCAACATCTCTTCCTAACATACCTAACCTAACAAATCTAAAATATTTGTAATAAAAATTCATTTCCTTGCTGCCTTTTGCAAGTGCTTTTGAAGCCAAAGGCATAAATTTTAAGTTATTGCAAGAGTGAATGAGGGGCTTGCCACAATATATTTATGATCACTGTTCCATTTTGCTAATGTTGCTGTTAGGCAAGATACCAGAAATGGATTGGCTTTTATAAAGGGGGTTTATTTGGTTACAAAGTTACAGTCTTATGGCCATGAAAATGTTTAAATAAAGGTATCAACAACAGGGTACCTTCACTGAAGGATGGCCAATGACATCCGAAAACTTCTGTTAGCTGGGAAGGCACGTGGCTGGCATCTGCTTGCTCCCAGGTTGTGCTTCAAAATGGTATTCTCCAAAATGTCAGTGTCAGCCTCCAACGGCTGTCTTCAAAACATGTGTCTCAGCTGCAGCTCTTCCAAAATGTCACTCTCAGTTGCTCTGAAGTCACTCTGTTTGTGAGCTCTTTATATAGGACTCCAGAGAACTAACGAAGACCCACCCTGAATAAAGACCCACTCCATAGAAACATTCAATCAAAAGGTCACACCCTAATTAAAGGTGTCACTCACAGTTGGGTGGGTCACATCTCCATGGAAACATTCAATCAGAAGGTTCCAACCTAATCAACACTAATACATCTGTCTCCACAAGATTGCATCAAACAACATGGAGTTTTGGGGGACACAATACATCCAAACTGGCACAATCACCAATTTAGAATTCACAGGTTTGGCATGTTCTTTGCATGTTTTTCATTTTATTACTTCTATCATGAATGCAGATAGGCTTTTCTCCTCTCAGAAACTTGCTATAGAAACATGGTTTTCCTTAGGAAGCCTGTAAGAGGTATATTGTTATTCTAGAAAATGACGAACTGGGCCATTTCAAAAAGTGGGCATATAACAAACCCACTTTTAAAATACATAACTGACCAGAATAGAAATTTACAGACAGCTCCCAAACAAAAAAGAGATTAAAGACATAGTGTTCAGCAGGAACTGATGCCAGAGCAGAATATCAGATTTTAGTGCCCACACAGGAAAAGGCAATATGCTCTAGGGTTTATATTAGATGCAGGAGACAAAAGTAAATGTAAATTTCACTGTATAAAGTTCAGAACCATGAAGAGCCATCTTTCCCTTGAAAAGGAGATGGAAAATTGTTGATCTATCATGCTAAGGAAGCTTACCATCTCCCTAAAATCTTAGCTGACAGAAAAGCCATTCATGAAAAAATTAGGTCAAGCACAAGTGTGGGGTGTGGATTTACACCACCTGGATGGCTAAGGAGCCATAAACTGAGAAACGAACATAGAAATCTGGACATAGACCACTGAAACTCCCAGGGTCTCAGCAAAAGTAAACTGGACACTGCTCTGAAAGGAAGTATAACACAGGACATCGTATGCTCCCACAGAAAAATAAGCACCCGCTAAAATGCACCCATTCTAAAAAAATGTTATAAGCAACACGAGGGGAGAAATTTATCAAGAAGAGTCAGAAGTTACAATAGATAAGAATATTAATGCCAAAACCTAAAAACATTCATATTCTTAGCTGAAAGAAATTATAAAATAAATGCTTAAATTTATTAAAGGTATAAAAGTATAAATAGAAACAATATTGAAAGCACATAGCATGAAAAAAGAATAGTTTTGAGAAAGAACCAAATAGAACTTCTAGAACAAAAAACATGTAGTCATTGAAATTAAAAGAAAATCAGGTTAAAGAGATTAGACACCCCAGGAGTGTTAAAAAAAAAAAAATGGGAAATACATCTTATGTAGGGTTCCCTAGCAGCAAGGCCTAAGATGGGGAGTCCTGTAAGAAGAAATCTGTAGGAAGTAAGGGAAGCAGGATAGGTTAGGGAGAAAAGCCAAGCAAAGAGGTGGTGCTGGATGAGTAGAGCTCCATCCTAAAGGGTGGTTTGCAACTTGAAGAACATCTTGGAGTTGTCCCACCTTGAAGCAAAAGGACAGAGGTGTTTACCCCCTTATCAGTTAGTCAGTCACTTTTGGATGAGTGCCACCCTCAAGAGGGGAAGTGTACACTTCCAGGCATTTCCTGGTGAGGTGTCTCCTGTTTTCCAAGAACAATTCTCCAGAGAAGGGTGCAGCTATAAGGCACCGGGCACCAACACTCACCACAGCTGGAGCACAGTTGCCCTAATGGTTTTATGAGGGTCAACAAGAGCACCCACTCCAATAGGGATGGAGAAGTTATGCAAAACAAAACAAGGAGAAATAAAGATATGGGAATTTATGGAAGAGAAGTTAAGGCACAAGGTGGATAAAAGGAGCATATCCAACTTATGTCTAATGGGAGTTCTAGGAAATATTAGATTAAGGAGAATGGGGTCAACAATATGTCATAGATATTGGGTGAAGGTTTTTCAGAAATGGAGAAACGTGGTTATTCACATTGAAGAAGCATGTTGAGTTCTCAGTAGGATGAATATATTCATACTAAAACTCATGGTGAAACTAGAGAAATTAAATTCAAAACTAAAATTGTAAAGATAAATGGGGAGAAAAGACAAGGGAAATCAATTGGGTAGACAGCATATTTTTTATTTGCAAAAAGAAACATGGAAAGACAGTAGAATAGCAGATTCAAACTGATGAGGGCGAAATATTAATTCAAATATAGAATGATCAGCAGGAGTGAGGATAAGTAACAAAAAAGATAGCCAGACCCTCTCTCTCTAGCTAAGCCAACTTGGCAGGTGAAATCACTGCCCACCCCCCTACGTGGGATCAGACACCCAGGGGAGTGAATCTCCCTGGCAACGTGGAATATGACTCCTGGGGAGGAATCTAGACCCGGCATCATGGGATGGAGAACATCTTCTTGACCAAAAGGGGGATGTGAAGGAAATGAAATAAGCTTCAGTGGCAGAGAGATTCCAAAAGGAGCCGAGTGGTCACTCTGGTGGGCACTCTTACGTACAACATAGACAACACTTTTTAGGTTCTAGTGAATTGGAACAGATAGTTGTAAATACCTGAAACTATCAAACTACAACCCAGAACCCTTGAATCTTGAAGATGATTGTATAAAAATGTAGCTTATGAGGGGTGACAATGGGATTGGGAAAGCCATATGGACCATACTCCCCTTTGTCCAGTGTATGGATGGATGAGTAGAAAAATGGGGGATTGAGGGGGGGAGGCATCTACTGTTTATTTTACTTTAATTTTTCTTTTTCACTTTAATTTTTATCCTCATTATTTTTTTGTGTGTGTGGTAATGAAAATGTTCAAAAATTAATTTTGGTGATGAGCGCACAACTATATAATGGTAGTGTGAACAACTGAATGTACGCTTTGTATGACTGCATGGTATGTGAATATATCTCAACAAAATTGAATTAAAAAAAAAAAGATGGCCAGAGATCAAAGCAGAAACTCATGTGCTTAGGACTAAGTATAAAACACCTATCAAATTCCAAGATCTGTATCATTAAAGGCACTTAAGACTTCAAGAAGCTTTTGATGTAATGGTCTTTAAATGTTTATGTATGATATTTGTCTAGAATTAACCTTTGAAAGATGTAATATAGTAATACACCTTTTGCTCATGCCAACTATTTGCTATTCTAGAATAAATTGTACTGTAATGCCCTATAAAGGAAGAGTCTTATTCATCATTGTATTTCCAGTAACTATTTCATTGCCTGGCATCTTGTAGGAACTCAATATACAGTTATAGAGTAAATACATTAATTAATTGTTTCTCTAATCCTTGATCTCTATACTTTTTTCCCCTTCCAATCAATGTTTTTCTTGGTATTTAGAAAAAATAATCTTCTATTCTTAATCTTTCAGTCTTTTGCAGGTCATAGAGAAATTTTTTGAAAAATTGGTAAAACAAAATATTTGTCTTTGAATAGAAGGGTAAAAAAAAATGAGAGTTGAAATTAAGGACTCTAGAATAAGACAAACTTATTACTTACTTTCCCAATGAAAACAGGTGCTCCAAAGGAAAATTCTTTAAGGGCTTAGACAGATAATACAAATGTTTGAAAAAGGCAGACATAGGACACTAGAGAATATTATGTTCTATGATAAATAGAATAAAAATATATTGAAATTCTACTTCCCAAATTATTAGGATTAGGTATTTGAGAAGGAGGGTGTCAGGGAAACTCTGTAACCTAATAATTTAAAATACCAGGAAAAATACAATAAATATTAAAATGCTTATTTGAACAATTAACTGAGGAATCTGAATCTAGGTGATTAAGCAAGGGCAAAATCAGTGAAACCCTAGAATTGTTTGTTTTACCAGGAAGTTAGTGTTTTGGGTTCTAACAGTTGCAGGAAGGAAGAAGCAAGGTCTTAGGCCAATATGGTGGGGAGACAGAATTGAAATGCTAAAATCTTGATAAAAAGAATGGGCTGGAAAAAAAATCTATTTGTTTTCAAAGGAAAGGACATTCTTCTTTTTCATCCTCCAATCTAAGTGGGAAAAAATAATAAATGTAACCATAGATTTGACTTCATAAGGGTTTGTGGTTGCTACATGAGCCATGAAACCCCAAACTGAGAAATTAGCATAAAGGTCTAAGATGATAATGCCCACATGTTTATTAGAAGCAAATATTTCAGGAGAAATTGTCCCTCAACCAAGGCTTCCTGTAGATTCAATAAATTTAGATTAGCCAAACAGGCTGGAAATGGCATTTTTCCTCCATCTCTTTCTAGAGATTCCTGATTTGTAAAATGAAATTGTTGAGCTAAAATATTTTAAAAGTGACTTCAGACTAGGACCTTCTATCTATTCAATATGCACATGCCACAAATCTAAGGCTTTTGGAAGCTAATATCACAGAAATCCAAAGTCACTGGAAAATGCTAAGTGAAACTTTTGGATGTCTCTGGCTTCCTATAATGTTGCAAAATATGTTTTTAGTGATTGAGTCATTGAAATTAACTTGATGGAAATATGAAAATGGAATCAGTTAATTACAAATTATGTGAGTGCCTTCCTGCTCATTTTATTCAAAATCTTATTATATGAAGGTGATCAAAACTAAAACTTAAGAATTTGCAATCAAATCATCATTAAATTTTATTTGACATATATTTTATAAACAATCTTAGTTCTCAATCCTGTAGAAACTGAAAACAAAACATGTGTTTGAGTTTGCTTTGTATTGAACATAATGGAGCTCACACATATCATTTACCTGTCCTTGTCAAACTGTGGGAAATAGTCTCCTTAAAATTGTTGAGGTGTATTGTGGGAAAATGGAATAGGGAGCTCCAGGACTCAGTCTTTCTACCAGCACAACTGTTAAACAGACAGGAACTGTCTGAAACTCCAGAGGCGAGAAGAGCACTATACAGCATCCAAGGAAGAGTGGGAGGAAGAGACTGATATATTATGTTAAACTACAGTAAGTTGCTCCCTCCATGCAGCAGCTCCCAGCACCCAACCCCTACCCTTGCAGTAAGCTGCCATGGGGTCCAACCCCTGACTAGGTTGCTGGTGACAAAAAGGGACGTAAAAATCATCTGCCCAAAGACAGGGGGTAGGCACAGCCAATCACTGGTCACAGCTTTTGATTAGGGTCTTTGGATCACTGGAACCCTGACTCTGAGGGTGGCAGGTATTTCAACCCCCCCCCCCAAAAAAAAAAAAACAAAAAGGCTGTGGTGGGCAAGACCTGAAGATGCTGTTCTTCCTCAGGGTTGCAGGGGACAGTTAATTAAAGGGTTGCATTTGCTGGGCAGGTCAAGAAAGCTCAACATTGGAGAGTGTTCCTGTTTGCTAATGCTGCCATTGTACAAAATACCACAAATGGATTGGCTTTTTTTTTTTTTTTTTAATTCAGTTTTATTGAAATATATTCATAAACCATACAGTCATCCATTGTATACAATCAACTGTTCACAGTATGATCATATAGTTATGCGTTCATCACCACAATCTATTTCTGAACATTTTCCTTACATCAGAAAGAATCAGAATAAGAATAAAAAATAAAAGTGAAAAGAGAATACCCAAACCATCCCCCCATCCCACCCTATTTGTCATTTAGTTTTTACTCCCATTTTTCTACTGATCTTTTTTCAATTTTTTAACTTTGTTTATCAAAAAATTAAAAACAAACAGGCAAACAACAACCAAAAAAACCCCACAACATTTCAAACAAAGCAATGGATTAAGGAAAACAAATAACCTAAAATAACTACATTGCTTCCAACATGTTCCTACCATACCCCAAGAAAATTAACAACCCCTAAGAAAACAATGGAATAAGAGAAAAAAAAAACCTAAAATAACTCTATTGCTTCCAACATGATCTTACTATATCCAAGAAAGTTTACAAACCATAATCATTCCTGAGCATTCCCATAACCTTGAGATTACCCTCCATAGTTTATCTGTTCTTATTAGATTATCATTCCCCCTCCACTAATTGGTATCTCTAGGTCCCCTACATTCTACAGTATAAAACATTGTACATTTTTCACAGAATTCACATTAGTGGTAACATACAATATCTCTCTTTTTGTGCCTGGCTTATTTTGCTCAGCATTATGTCTTTTTTTTTTTTTTTTTTTTTTTAAATCTTCATTTTATTGAGATATATTCATATACCACGCAGTCATACAAAACAAATCGTACTTTCGATTGTTCACAGTACCATTACATAGTTGTACATTCATCACCCAAATCAATCCCTGACACCTTCATTAGCACACACACAAGAATAACAAGAATAGTAATTAGAGTGAAAAAGAGCAATTGAAGTAAAAAAGAACACTGGGTACCTTTGTCTGTTTGTTTCCTTCCCCTATTTTTCTACTCATCCATCCATAAACTAGACGAAGTGGAGTGTGGTCCTTATGGCTTTCCCAATCCCATTGTCACCCCTCATAAGCTACATTTTTATACAACTGTCTTCGAGATTCATGGGTTCTGGGTTGTAGTTTGATAGTTTCAGGTATCCACCACCAGCTACCCCAATTCTTTAGAACCTAAAAAGGGTTGTCTAAAGTGTGCGTAAGAGTGCCCACCAGAGTGACCTCTTGGCTCCTTTTGGATTCTCTCTGCCACTGAAACTTATTTCATTTCCTTTCACATCCCCCTTTTGGTCAAGAAGATGTTCTCCGTCCCACGATGCCAGGTCTACATTCCTCCCCGGGAGTCATATTCCACATTGCCAGGGAGATTCACTCCCCTGGGTGTCTGATCCCACGTAGGGGGGAGGGCAGTGATTTCACCTTTCAAGTTGGCTTAGCTAGAGAGACAGGGCCACATCTGAGCAACAAAGAGGCATTCGGGAGGAGGCTCTTAGGCACAATTATAGGGAGGTCTAGCCTCTCCTTTGCAGCAACCATCTTCCCAAGGGTAAAACCTGTGGTAGAGGGCCCAACCCATCAAACCACCAGTCCCCTATGTCTGTGGTCATGTTAGCAACCATGGAGGTGGGGTAGGCGAATACCCCTGCATTCTCCACAGGCTCCACAAGGGGACACTACATCTTTTTTTTTTTTTCCTTGTTTTTTTTTTTTTTTTTTTTTTAACTTTCCCTTCTTTTTTAAATCAACTGTATGAAAAAAAAGTTAAAAAGAAAACAAACATACAATAAAAGAACATTTCAAAGAGACCATAACAAGGGAGTAAGAAAAAGACAACTAACCTCAGATAACTGCTTAACTTCCAACATGTTCCTACTTTACCCCAAGAAAGTTACCTAATATAGCAACATTTCTGTGAACTTGCTCCTACTATGTCCATCAGAAATTAACAGACCATAGTCATTCCTGGGCATCCCCAGAACATTAAATAGCTTATCTGTTCTTCTTGGATTATTGTTCCCCCTTCCTTAATTGCTCTCTATTGCTAGTTCCCCTACATTCTACATTATAAACCATTTGTTTTACATTTTTCAAAGTTCACATTAGTGGTAGCATATAATATTTCTCTTTTTGTGCCTGGCTTATTTCGCTTAGCATTATGTCCTCAAGGTTCATCCATGTTGTCATATGTTTCACGAGATCGTTCCTTCTTACTGCCGCGTAGTATTCCATCGTGTGTATATACCACATTTTATTTATTCACTCATCTGTTGAAGGACATTTGGGTTGTTTCCATCTTTTGGCAATTGTGTATAATGCTGCTATGAACATTGGTGTGCAGATATCTGTTCGTGTCACTGCTTTCCGATCTTCCGGGTATATACCGAGAAGTGCAATCGCTGGATCGAATGGTAGCTCTATATCTAGTTTTCTAAGGAACTGCCAGACTGACTTCCAGAGTGGCTGAACCATTATACAGTCCCACCAACAGTGAATAAGAGTTCCAATTTCTCCACATCCCCTCCAGCATTTGTAGTTTCCTGTTTGTTTAATGGCAGCCATTCTAACAGGTGTTAGATGGTATCTCATTGTGGTCTTAATTTGCATCTCTCTAATAGCTAGTGAAGCTGAACATTTTTTCATGTGTTTCTTGGCCATTTGTATTTCCTCTTCAGAGAACTGTCTTTTCATATCTTTTGCCCATTTTATAATTGGGCCGACTGTACTATTGTCATTGAGTTGTAGGATTTCTTTATATATGCAAGATATCAGTCTTTTGTCAGATACATGGTTTCCAAAAATTTTTTCCCATTGAGTTGGCTGCCTCTTTACCTTTTTGAGAAATTCCTTTGAGGTGCAGAAACTTCTAAGCTTAAGGAGTTCCCATTTATCTATTTTCTCTTTTGTTGCTTGTGCTTTGGGTGTAAAGTCTAGGAAGTGGCCGCCTAATACAAGGTCTTGAAGATGTTTTCCTTCATTATCTTCTAGGAGTTTTATGGTAGTTTCTTTTATATTGAGATCTTTGGTCCATTTTGAGTTAATTTTTGTGTAGGGGGTGAGGTAGGGGTCCTCTTTCATTCTTTTGGATATGGATATCCAACTCTCCCAGCCCCATTTGTTGAACAGACCAGTATGACTCAGTTCAGTGACTTTGGGGGCCTTATCAAAGATCAGTCGGCCATAGATCTGAGGGTCTATCTCTGAATTCTCAATTCGATTCCATTGATCTATATGTCTATCTTTGTGCCAGTACCATGCTGTTTTGGCAACTGTGGCTTTATAATAAGCTTCAAAGTCAGGGAGTGTAAGTCCTCCCACTTCGTTTTTCTTTTTTAGAGTGTCTTTAGCAATTCGAGGCATCTTCCCTTTCCAAATAAATTTGATAACTAGCTTTTCCAAGTCTGCAAAGTAGGTTGTTGGAATTTTGATTGGGATTGCATTGAATCTGTAGATGAGTTTGGGTAGAATTGACGTCTTAATGACATTTAGCCTTCCTATCCATGAACATGGAATATTTTTCCATCTTTTAAGGTCCCCTTCTATTTCTTTTAGTAGAGTTATGTAGTTTTCTTTGTATAGGTCTTTTACATCTTTGGTTAAATTTATTCCTAGGTACTTGATTTTTTTAGTTGCTATTGAAAATGGTATCTTTTTCTTGAGTGTCTCTTCAGTTTGTTCATTTCTAGCATATAGAAACATTACTGACTTATGTGCATTAACCTTGTATCCCGCTACTTTGCTAAATTTGTTTATTAGCTCTAGTAGCTGTATCGTCGATTTCTCAGGGTTTTCTAGATATAAGATCATATCATCTGCAAACAATGACAGTTTTACTTCTTCTTTTCCAATTTGGGTGCCTTTTATTTCTTTGTCTTGCCGGATTGCCCTGGCTAGCACTTCCAGCACAATGTTGAATAACAGTGGTGACAGCGGGCATCCTTGTCTTGTTCCTGATCTTAGAGGGAAGGCTTTCAGTCTCTCACCATTGAGTACTATGCTGGCTGTGGGTTTTTCATATATGCTCTTTATCATGTTGAGGAAGTTTCCTTCAATTCCTACCTTTTGAAGTGTTTTTATCAAAAACGGATGTTGGATTTTGTCAAATGCTTTTTCAGCATCTATTGAGATGATCAATTGATTTTTCCCTTTTGACTTGTTAATGTGTTGTAATACATTGATTGATTTTCTTATGTTGAACCATCCTTGCATGCCTGGAATAAACCCCACTTGGTCATGGTGTATGATTTTTTTAATGTGTCTTTGGATTCGATTTGCAAGTATTTTGTTGAGGATTTTTGTATCTATATTCATTAGGGAGATTGGCCGGTAGTTTTCCTTTTTTGTAACATCTTTGCCTGGTTTTGGTATTAGATTGATGTTAGCTTCATAAAATGAGTTAGGTAGTGTTCCATTTTCTTCAATGTTTTGAAAGAGTTTGAGTAAGATTGGTGTCAGTTCTTTCTGGAAAGTTTGGTAGAATTCCCCTGTGAAGCCATCTGGCCCTGGGCATTTATTTGTGGGAAGATTTTTGATGACTGATTGGATCTCTTTGCTTGTGATGGGTTGGTTGAGGTCTTCTATTTCTTCTCTGGTCAGTCTAGGTTGTTCATATATTTCCAGGAAATTGTCCATTTCCTCTACATTGTCCAGTTTGTTGCCATACAGTTGTTCATAACATCCTCTTATAATTTTTTTAATTTCTTCAGGATCTGCAGTTATGTCACCTTTTTCATTCATTATTTTGTTTATATGGGTCTTCTGTCTTTTTGATTTTGTCAGTCTAGCTAGGGGCTTGTCAATCTTGTTGATATTCTCAGAGAACCAACTTTTGGTGATATTTATCCTCTCTATTGTTTTTTTGTTCTCTATGTCATTTATTTCTGCTTTAATCCTTGTTATTTCTTTTCTTCTACTTGGTTTAGGATTGGTTTGCTGTTCATTTTCTAGCTTCTTCAGTTGATCTATTAGTTCTTTGATTTTGGCTCTTTCTTCCTTTTTAATATATGCGTTTAGTGCTATAAATTTCCCCCTTAGCACTGCTTTTGCTGCATCCCATAGGTTTTGGTATGTTGTGTTCTCATTTTCATTCGTCTCTATATATTTAGCAATTTCTCTTGCTATTTCTTCTTTAACCCACTGATTGTTTAGGAGTGTGTTGTTTAACCTCCAGGTATTTGTGAATTTTCTAAGTCTCTGATGGTTATTGACTTCTAATTGTATTCCATTGTGGTCAGAGAATGGATTGGCTTTTATAAAGGGGATTTATTTGGTTACAAATTCATAGTCTGAAGGCCATGAAAACGTCCAAATTAAGGCATCAACACGAGTATACCTTCACCAAAGGAAGGCCAATGGCTTCTGGAAAACCTGTTAGCTGGGAAGGCATGTGGCTAGTGTCTGCTGATCCTTTGTTCCTGGGTTGTGTTCCAGCTCCTCTCTCAGCTCCTCTGCATTCTTGGTTGTTTCTCCCAGGACATTTCTCTCTAAGCGTCTGGAGGTTCTGTCTTAGCATATCCTGGAGCAAACTCTGGGCTTCATCTCATAGCTAAATGTCCTTCTGTCTGCATCTGCAAGTATCTCTAAGCATCAGTGTCAGCTCTTAGCTTCTCTCCAAAATGTCCCTCTCAGCTGCTCTGAGCTCCTTCTGTTCATGAACTCTTTTATAGGACTCCAGTGATTTAATTAAGATCCACACTGAAGGGGTGCCACACCTCCATGAAATAATTCAATCAGAGTTATCACCTACAGTTGGGTGGGTCACATCTTTATGGAAGCAACCTAATCTAAAGGTTCCAACCTAATCGAGACTAAATACATTTGTCCCCACAAGATTGCACTGAAGAACATGGCTTTTTCTGGAGGACATCATATATTCCAACTGGCACAGGGAGCCATGGAAGAAGATCTCAGTAACCTTATTGATCCCTGTCCCAGGGCACTTTGGAGCCAGTCTGCACCTCCTTCATGGGCCCCTGAAACTCTTTTGGCTGGGAAAGACTGTCTTGGGAAAGTCCTTGCTGGTGTGCCACCCCACTACCACCCCCACCCCCAGAATTTGCCCTCCAGGGTAAAGCAGATGAAGACAACAACAAAGGACTGTAAGAAACTACAGAATTGGAAAGTCTGGGGCAAAGGCTTATCAGCTTCAAACACCCAGGAGAGGAAGGTCTGTCTTCTGGGAAACAGAGGGGACAACCAAACTCCTGTGAACAGGGCACTCCAAAGCAACAAACAAGCAAAGGCCCAGGACAAGACAGAGGCCCAGAAAGATGGAAAACCCTGCACACTGCACTCGCCTTGGGCAGACCCCTGATAGAGGGCTGACGCGCAATAATATTGGTCTTATCACCAGCTTGTTACAAAATCAAGAAACAGACATCTCAGGGAATAAATCCCAGAGCAGAAATTTTAAGATATTAAACTGCAGAGTGGGTAACAAAAAAGTACAAGACAAACAAAGAATCAGGAAATGATGGCCCATCCAAAGGAACAGGATAAAAATAAGAAGACAATAATGTGGAAATACTAAACAAAGCCTTTCAAAAAATATTCTTAAAAATGCTCAAGAAGATAAAGGAAAATGCAGAAATGATGAAACTGTGAACAATTGTACACTCTGGATGACTGTATGGTAAAAAAAAATACAGAGAAAGAACTAAAGTATGCCAGGAAAACAAGGAATGAACAATATGAGAATCTTGGTAAAGAGATAAAAATTAAAAAAAGGAACAAAAGAAAAATACTGAAGTTGAAGACCACAATAACTGAAATGAAAAATGCCTAGGAGGGTTTAAAGAGCAGATTGGAGCTGGCATAAAAAAGAATAAATGAACACAAAGACACTTGAAATGAGTCAGGCTGAGAAGCATAAAGAAAAATGAATTATAAAAAGGGAAAATAGCCTAAGACACCACTGGGACACCATGAAGTGAACCAATATACACATTATGGGAGTCCCAGAAGGAAAAGAAAGAGAGAAAGGGGAAGAAGGAATATTTAAAGAAATAATGAAAGAGACCTTCCCAAACTCAGCAAAAGTCATGAATATGCATATCCAACAAGCCCAGAGAATACCAAATGAGGTTAACATGAAGAAAAATACAGCCTGTCATATACTGATCACATTATTGAATGCAAAGAACAAGGAGAGAATTCTGAAGGCTGCAAGAGAAAAGTAACATGTTACGTACAAAGAAGTCTTAATTAGATTGAGTTCCCATTTCTCATCAGAAACCATTGAGGGCAAAAAGGCACTGGGTTTAAATACTTAAAGTGCTGAAATCAAACAACTGCCAAGAATTTTGTATCTGGCAAAACTTTATTCAAAATTGAGGGAGTGATTAAGATGTTCTCAGATGAACAAAAGCTGAGGGAGTTCATTGCTACTAGACCTGCCCAAAAAGTAATGCTAAAGGGGTTTCAAACTGAAAGGAAAAGATACTAGACAGTGGTTCAAAGCAGTCATAAAGAAATAAAGAACTGTAGTAAAGGCAACAATTTGGGTAATTATAAATACCAGTATTATAATTGTATTATTTGATATGTAACTCCACTTCTTACTTCCTATGGGTGATACAATGCAGATGCATAAAAAGTAATGGTAAATCTATGGTTTTGGACAGGCAATGTACAGATATATAAATGGTAATAAGTACAAAAAAAAAAGGTGGAGGGATAGAGCTGTATAAGAAAAGCATATCTATCTATCTATCTATCTATCTATCTATCTATGCTATTGAAGTTAAGTTGGTATGAAACCAAATATGATTGTTATATATTTTGCACATTAAATTTTAATCTCATGGTAAGCAAAAGGAAAATAGATGAAAAGTATGTCAAGATAGAAAAGAGAAGTTGCTCAATATGGTATGACACAGAAGAAAATAAATATAAAGCTAGGCATTAATGGAAGAATTGAGGGTCAAAAATAGTATAAGACAAACAAAGACTACATAGCAAAATGGCAAAAGAAAGTCCTGCATTATCAGTAGTGACTTTAAATGTAAATGGATTAAACATACCAATTAAAAGGCAGAGATTGGTAGAATGGGTAAAAAAGCATGGCCCAAATATATGCTGCCTACAAGAGACTAACCTTAAATTCAAAGATACAAGTAGATTGAGGATGAAAGCATGGAAAAATATACCACACAAGCAGTAACCAAAAGGGAGCTGGGGTTGCTATAATGATATCAGATAAAATAGGCCTTAAATCAGAAACAGTTATGAGGGACAAAGACAGTCATTAAACACTGGTAAAGGGAACAATTCAACATGAATATGTAACAATTATTAATATATATGCACCCAACCACAGAGTCCCAATATATATGAAGCAAATACCAACAGATTTGAAGGGAGAAATTGATGATTCTACATTAATATAGAAGACTTTAATACCCCAACCTCAATAATGACTAGAACATCAAGTTAGATGAACAATAAGGAAATAAAAGTCTTGAATGATACTCTAAACAAACTAGACCTAACATACGTATACAGAACACTGGATCCAATGAAAACAGAATGCACATTCTTCTTGAGTGCATATGGATCATTCTCCAGGAGAGATCATATGTTGGGTCACAAAACAAGTCTCAGTAAATTAAAAAACATTGAAATTATGCAATGTACATTCTCTGATTACAACAGAATGAATCAATAACAGAGAAAGAAATTGAAAATTCACAAGCATGTGCTAATTAAACAACATATTCTTTAACCAATGGGTTAAAGAGGAAATCAGAAGTGAAATTAGGAAATATCTTGAGGTGAATGAAAGTGAAAATACAACATACCAAAACTTATAGTATGCAACAGAGGCAGCACTGAGAGGAAAATTTATAGTTCTAACTGCTTACATTAAAAAAGAAGAAAGACTTCAAATCAGAGACCTAGCCCCACAACTGGAAGAACTAGAACAAGAGAGCAGCTAAACCCAAAGTTAGCAGAAGGAAGGAAATACAAATACTAGAGCACAGATAAATGAAATAGAAAACAAATGAGAGAGAGAGAGAGAGAGAGAGAGAGAGGAAATGAGAATCAACAAAACTAAAAGTTCTTGAAGAGATCAAGAAAACTGAAAAACCTTTATCTAGATTGGTGAAGAAAAAAAGAGAGAGGAGACAACAAAAATCAGAAATGAATGAAAAGTGGGAAATAAAAAGAACAATAAGAGGATACGAGGAACAACTGTACACTGATAAATTAGATAACTTAGATGAACTGAACAAATTCCTAGAAACATACAAACTACCTACATCAGATCCAGAAGAAACAGACGATCTCAACAAACCAGTTACCAATAAAAAGATTGACAGTAATCAAAAACCTCCTAACAAAGAAAAGCTCAGATCCAGATGGCTTCACAGGAGAATTCTACTAAACATTCCAAGAAGCCTTAACTCAAATTCTGCTCAAGCTCTTCCAAGGAATTGAAAAGGAGGAAACACTCCCTAATTCATTCTACAAGGCCAATATCACCCTCATATCAAAGCCAGATAGAGATACCACAAGAAAAGAAAACGATAGACCAGTATCTCTTATGAATATAGATGTGAAATCCTCAACAATATACTAGTAATCAAAATCAAACAACATATTAAAAGAATATAAACCATGATCAAGTGGAATTTATCCTTGTTATACAAGATTGATTCAACATAAGAAAATCAATTAATGTAATGCACTAGATTAACAGAATGAAGTAAAAAAACACTTGATCATCTCAATTGTTGTAGAAAAGGCATTTGACACAATCCAGCACTCCTTCTTCATAACAACATTTCGAACACTAGGAATAGAAGGAAACTTCCTTAACACGATAAAGGACATATCTGAGGAGACCACTTAACATCCTACTTGATGGTGAAAGACTTCCCACAATTAGATACTATTTCACATCCAGTAGAATGGCTGCTGTTAAAAAAAAATGGAAAATTACAAGTGTTGAAGAGGATGCAGAGAAATAGGACATCATTAATTGCTAGTGGCAATGTAAAATGGTGTAGCCTCCATGGAAGACAGTCTGGTGGTTTCTCAAAAAGCTAAGTATAGAACGACCATATGGCCTGGAAACTCCACTAGTAGGTTTGAAAGAATTGAAAGCAGGGACTTGAACAGATATTTGCACACTGATGTACATGTGGTATATGCATACAATGGATTATTATTCAGCCATAAGAAGGAATGAAGTCCTGATGCATGTGACAACATGGTGAACCTGGAGGACATTATGTTGAGTGAATTAAGCCACTCACAAAAGGACAAATATTCTACAATCTCACTGGTTCAAAATAATTAGAATAAGGAAATTCATAGTCATAATCTAAATACAAGTTACCAGGGGGTGGGGTGATATAGGGAATGGGAAGTTAAGGCTTATAATTTATGGGGTTTCTATTTGGAATGATCAAAATACTTTGGTAATGGATGGTGGTCATGGTAGCACAACATTGTAAACATAATTAAGAGTGCTGGGCTATATACCTCAATGTGATTACAAGGGATAATATTGGATTGTATATATATATATCAGAATAAAGTTTTTTTTTTCATCCATGGAACTATACCACATAAACAGTGAACCCTAAGCTAAACCATGGACTATAGTTAATAGTACAATTATAATAATGTGCTGTCATCAATTGAAACAAACTTTCCATACCAATGCAAGGTGTTAATAATAGTGTAGAATATGGGAATCCTGTATTTTATGCATGATTGTTCTACAAACTTCTCTAATAAAGATAAAAAGTAAAATAAATAAATGGTTGAAATCTCAGTGGTGGAGCTTCTTTTGCTGCAGTTTCACCAGAGCCTTATAGGAAGAAAATTTTTCCATATGGATGGACATGTCAAATAGTACTGCTAATTTTAGTTCTAGGTACACTGAAAATTCACATCTAATTGTCTAAGGCATTTCCGGCACTCTTAAGGTCAGCTGTCAACCTGCCATTCAGGCAACTAAAAACTAACTTTTAAGGTAAATTTGGGCTGATAGAGAATGATGAAAGCCATAGAAGTTTTTAAAAATTGAAAAAATACAAAATTTAACTAATTTTCAGATTCTAATTAGCAAATTCAGAGGAAGAATCTACAAAGAGATAGTGATAGCAGCTGTATATTGTTGAAAACACTAGAAATAATTCTTCACTAATTGCTGCAAACTGTCAGGTCAATCATTCCCTTGATTCATTTAAAAAAAAAAAAACAACAAAAAACTAAAACCACAAACTTTACAATTCTTTCCTGCTGGTACACGTAAGGCATGTTGCTTTGCCACTTATGTCATTCTCTAGCTCTCATTAGGTGGTTGAATAAAATCAAGTCTAAAGCTCCTTAGGGCCTTGGGGAGGGAGGGAAATGTTGAGACACAAAGAGCAAGAACCATTTCTTTCCACACTAATACAATACTTAGAGAAGTTTCGTTGAGTTTAATTGAGTGGAATTGAAAAGAGTTGAGCTAAGTTGAGAATGAATTTTTAACTAAAATGAATTTTATATTAAAAAATGAATCTTAAACTAAAATTCTTTCTCTCCAACACTCCCTGAAATTTGTCCTCCAATGAGGGCTAAGAACATCTACCTATAATTTCTTTCTATCTAAAACATTTTAAATGATTTGATCTAGGAGTGGTTTCCTCAATATCTTCATTATACAGTATTAGTTATCTTCCATATCCATTACTTTCAGTTAGAATCATAATTAAAATAATATTTCTCCCGTACTTCAGCCTCCACTTTCATTGTTGGTGTCTGATTCCACAACTAGACTCTAAGATCCAGGAGGACAGGAAACACATCTGTTCGGTTCGCCACTCCGTCCCCAGGACTGGCTTAGTGCTGGGCATATAACAGCTGCCCAATAACTATTTTCTAGGTGAATTAATTAATGAAGATAACTAGAAAAATTAGAAAGATAAGCCAATCATAATTATGTAATTGCCAATATAGCTGAGGGATAAATTTGGCTATGGAAAATGTTAACTTGCAGAGTTACATTTAATAAAATTGTTATACAAGGTTTCTCTCTCTCTTCTAACCCACTGCCTCTAGCTTTAGGTCTGTGGAAGAAATTAACTTCACTAAAGCTGTTGACGTTGGCATTTGCAACAGAACAGCCTGATTTGAGAATGTGCCAATTGCACAAATTAGGACTGTGAGCGTCATGAGGGAAGCTCTTTACCACTATTTTTCCAGCAGGTAGCCCAGTATCTCCTCACCTGGAGGATGCACTCCACCACTAGTCTACAAGCCCAGGACCTACCAGGGTGCCTGGTGCTTAGTAGGTGCACAAAAGAAATGTGTTAAACTAATCAGTGAAAATATCTCTAGAACATACTCTCATACCTTAAAATTAGGACATTTATTCTTTGAGGGGATTTCTCCTGTTTGATATTAGTAAAGATGGAAACCAGGTGGTCATTTCTACTGTGAGATGAAATTTCTCCTACCTGACTGAAAACTGCATCCTTAAGCATTTCCTCCATAAAGAAATGATAAATATTCTGCAGTAAGATTTTAGATCACAAGATGAAACTTACCAAGATGAACCAAAGCTCATGCCTTCTGAAGTATGTTTCTTTAAAAATTTTAATGCCAGTTTTTAGCAGTTTAATATATGCTAAGATATGAAATGAGACACTCTACCCAGTATTCATTGCAATTATGGAATATTAGAGCTATAAGATGCTTGCCTAAAATATTGCTTTTCTAAAAATTCAACTTTAAACCTCAAGGATATGGCAAATTCTCCGAACCTGAACATGTTAATTTAAATTGGCATTGGGCATACCATACTTCTATTTATATCAAAAATCAAGTTACCAAAATATTGGCAAAATAATTTTAACATTGAATGGGAAAGGCAAAATAAACATATCTATCACGTTAAAAAAACATTCCTGAGAGTTTAGTATGTTTGAAAAAACAGTTATAAAATGAAGCATCTTATAAATAGAAAGATGAATAGTTCCAGAATCAAACAGTCTTAGGTTCCATTCCAGTTCCATCATTTGCATTATTTGTGATTTTTTTTTCCATTTTTTAATTGTGAACTTTAACATATATCCATAACAGTGATAACTTTCAATGTATGATTTCACAAGTAGTTAGAGAGCAAATCTCAAAGAATGTCATGGGTCACAGTTCCACAACTTCAGCCGTTTCCATTATTGTAAAATATAACATACATATAGAAAGGTGTCATCTCTTGATGTACAGCTCAACAAGCAGTCATATAGGTAATTTCAAAAATTGTTATGGGTTACCGTTCCATAATTTTAGTTCTTTCCTTATTATGCAATACAAGGTATATTCAGAAAGGTGAAGACCTTCAAGGCACAATCCAATGAGCAGCTATAGAGCAAATCCCAAGGGATGCTATAGGCTACAGTTCCACCATGTCATTTACCTCCTTCCAGCCATTCCAACACCCCAGCATCCAAAAATATATATAATTATATAAAGCTTCAGTATTCATAGACCTTTGTTCAATCTTATCTTGAATGTTGCTATCCCTTCCTCTCACTTAATCTCTTTCTCCATCTTCAAGGGGTGTCTAGGCAGTGAGCACCCTAACTTGCTCATGTTGAAAGGGTTGTTGACAGTATGGAGAAGGGGCCACATCTGCTAATTGATCTTAAGGAGGCTGTTGCCTCTGGATTTTAGGACTTGTCTGGTATAGGAACACTCTGGTGGATCTCTGTGATTGTGCGAGCAGCGATATGGTGCGGAGGCTTGTGGAGAAGCTGTGGGTGCAGCACTGTGCCTGAGCAGGGGCAGGTTGACGGCTGATTGGTGTCCTGGGCAAGTTGACGCCTAGAAGATGCTCCTTACACATTGTTTCACCTGACAGACTAACTGAATTTATGAATTGCTAAAATAGGATAATGATTTGGCTATGGCAACAAAGAAATCCCCCCCAAAAAGTGACCTAAAAACCTGAAAGTGTATTTGTCTCTCATTTAGCAATCCTTAGGTGAGCAGTACAGCCAGAAGAAATAAGGTTCTTTCCATTATGTGTCAGGCATCCCCTTCTGCATGACTGAAACTTGATAAAATACACCTCCCTGTACCAGCTTTGGGTGAAGGAGAGGGGAGAGGAGCCCATGCTTAATGCTTTAAGGCCTCAAACCAAAGTGGCAAATACCACTTCTGCTCAAATTGCAGTGGGTGAAACTTAGCCCTAAGGTTTCCACTCTCTTCAAGAGAGGCTGGGAATTGCCTTGTCTAGAAGGTCAGCCATAAGGGTATCTACAGGCACCATTCTGAAGGAAAAATGTGGAACAAATTTTGGCTTCTGCCTAGCTGTCTCCCCCCTCGGATCCCTCCATTTTTCACCCAAATATTTGCATGTACTCCTTTTCCCACACACAGAACCCAACACCTGCTTTCCAAGGAGACTCCCCAAGTCTCTTCCGTATTGCACCCAGCTCAAGGTCCAGGATCTCTGGGTAGTGGGCAGTTCTTTTGATCTGGTCCAGAGGTAGCTTCCCATTGTCCAACGACCTATAAATTCAAAGTCCAGTTATCTGTATGCCTTTCACACAGCATACCCACAAAATGATGGAGCAGAAACAGGATGCCTGCAATAGTCTTCAATTCGGTAAAGAGAGGAACAGAGAGCAAATTCACTGATGGTCTTTAGCTGGGCAGGGACTGCTTAGATTCTCTGCCCTAAGAATTGAGTAAGTCCCTGGTTAGAGTTTATTCCACCAAAATGGTCTACTTCTCTGAGGGTAACTATCTTGATTATGTTCCTATGCCCCTGGCTTTGCCTTTGGGTAGGTAGGGTCTTCCTTATCATTATTTCCATACTAACATCTGAAGTGGATATGGAGTATATGCTTCCTTAGCGGCCAGTAGCCACAGGCATTTGTAAGCAAAGCTTGTGGTTTCAAAATTTAATACGCTTGCACATAGTTTAATAACTTAACTTGATAGTTTAATTTCGTAGGCTTGCACATAGTTCTTAAACCTGCCTAAATTCCTCGTTTCCTGTATCTGTCTTTCTCTTTTGTATTTTTAAAGGCACCTCTTTTGAGAACACCTGAAACAATGAGTTTACCGTGTAAAGGTAACACTCAATGTGATCAGTTTTGTTTTGGCTTAATGGTAGGTCTCTGAGAAAGGCTCTGAGAAACAATAGTTATGAATGCACTGCTGTTTGGAGTTCAGAAGCAGGTGGTTTCCAATATTGCAAAGCCCCAAATCTCTGAATACTCTCTGTTCTATTTCACCTCTGCTTTCAAGCTAGCCAATTCTTGACTATGTGTATTATTTTCTTGTAACACCTTACCAAATGCAGCTAGGGACAGTCAATATAAATTAACATTTGTCACTCTCACTACAGGTTTGGTAGGTAGATGTGGTCTGCTTTTCAAGTTACTACAGGTAAAAATTTTAGCAAGTATTTTACAAGAGCAAAACAAAGGCCACTAGATTTCTAGCCTGCTCCATGTGTGACACTACCTGCCACCACGTGGCAATGGGACTATAACACATATTTGTGGTTTCTGTTACATTATCATCCAAATTCCAGGTCCCATTTTCTATACAGGTTGTGGAGAAACCAGAGTCACCATGATACTTTGATTGAAAGGTAGGGTGATCATGTAACCCATTCTTACAGTGAGAGAGGATGTCATTCATATTGATGACAGACAGTAGGCATAAGACAGGATGGGACTATGGTCACACTATTTAAAGCACCCGAAATTTTATTTACTCTCATGCAACAATACTGGGCTGTCTGGATTGACCATGTGGCTCTGCTCCATGTGGTCCTTCAGGGAACCAGGTTCCTTCCATCTGTATTTTCCTCCATTCTCTAGGGTGCTTTCCTCATGGGTATGTTCAAATATGGTTCAACAGTAACTCAGTGTTTTAGCCTAGGAGAAAGAGAGGAAGTGTGGAAGAGTGCTTGCCTAACATTTTGAGGCCTAGGCCAAAAATGGAAAACATCATTTACATCTCATCCCAATGATGAGAACTTAGTCATAGTGCTGTACGTCTATGCAAGGGGGACTTGGAAATGTGCTCTCTGATTGGTCAGCTATGGCCCAGAAGCAACTCTATTGCTATGGAGTAAAGGAAGAGTGATATTGGTGGACGTCCAACAACCTTTGCCAAAATCACGAACTTCCTGATGAAGAATCGTTTCCTCATTTGCAATTCAGGGGTAAAATTCCCAAGGTTCCTAGGCTTCCATAAGTTCTCTAAGACGGAAGTTACTTGTGTTTATTAACTCCAGTTCATTCATTAAATATGCTGGTTTAAAAGTCGCTAGAGCTTGAAGCTTTAATGAAACTTATTCGACATATGTGGTCTTTCTCCATTATTTTTCATATTCATGCATATTTTCATACTCAGTGTAATATCTGTCTTCATTAATTCATATTAACTTTTTGTATTTCATATTATCTTTTTGTATTGTCATCAATGCAAATTGATCTCCCCTTTTTGATGGGTAGACATTGTGCTCAATTATTTAATGTCTCAACCTTTATTGTTATGCTAGTAACAGATTCCTGGCTATGCCTACCAAAGGAAAATAATTTTTCTTCATCCTTCATCTTTCCTTTTTACTAATACCTTAAACATATTTATAGTTTACCTTATTGTACAGGAGAGTTGGGGGTGTTCTTTGCTGTCTTTTCTTGCCTTCAAAAATACTGAACCTTAACAATTATAAAAATTATTAAATAGTTTATTCCATTTGGGGGGGTGGTGGCGAGTATAAGACATTTCTTTTTGTAGGGGACTCTAATTCCTCTACACATCCATTGGGGCTAATGACTGATCTGATTCTTCACTCTCCTGGGAATGAGCATTTTCCACTACTTTTTTACTGCTCTCCTAATTAACTTTGGGGTTTGGGGATTTACTAATTGGAGCCTTGACAGTCTCCTACTGTTAGAGAGACTTGGTTTGGCAAAACTGTTTAGAGGCAGCGTTCACAGAAGAAGGATAACTTATGCTGTCATCAGATTCAGAGGGTTCTGGGTCTCAATTCTTATCACTTTTTAATTCTTCAACATTCCAAACTTTGGTTCTAATATTAAGAATAGACGAAGCATCCACTGTCTCCTGAAATCTTCATATTAGTGGCATAGGAAGTGTAAAGCAATCATGTACATCTAGATGGTTTTTCCTGGTTGTTTAGCTTCTCTGAAGGCACATCATTTAGGCTTGAAGTCAATTAACAGTTCTAGGAAGCTAGTATAGCAGTCAGACTACGTCACCACTGCAGCAGCCTGAAAGAGTTGTTGAACTTTGTAAAGGTTAGAAGTTAAGAAGTAGAAAACAGCTGAGGGAATCTGACTCACTGTCATGCTGAGAGATAAAATCATTTTGCATAAAGCTGCTTTAAGTCATAAATGCCAATATATTAATGTATTGCACAAAATACATTATGAATTACTAAGTGTGAAATGAACACTTAATGAATGAAGTTTGAAAGGCTCATATTGATATGTAGTTTATGGCAAAGGTGACATCTGAGGGTACCCTTCCGACACTGCAATTTTATTTCCATAAAATACTATCAGAAGTATGATGGTATTCTTTTTCTTTTTCAATTTCCCTAATATAGTATATAAAAAGAAAGTCTTTCATGGGAATTAAAATGAAAGAGTCTTTTCAGAGTTCCAAAAATATTACCCAAACTCTGCCAAGATTAATATGGTCAAAGTTTCCATGAAAAGCATAATTTCATGGGAGTTAAGCCTGTTCAGATGTGTGCAAAAAATACCTACTTTGTACTCCTTTCTGCTATCCACACCAAGAGGAGATTAATTTGATTTATCATACTGTTGATATTATCATTGGTGTTGTTAATGCAGTTTTGTTCTTCTTAGAAGGTTGAAGTGTTTTCCAGTTTAACATTAAACATAATAATAATTTGCATTTCATGAAGTCTATCATTATAGGCTTATGTAGAACTTGCACGTGTCTAAGGTAAGTTTGGTAAGTATTATTTCTTTTCCAATTTTTACCAATGAGAAAGCAAAGCTCAGAGAACATAAGTGACTCAATTCAAAGCATACAGAAAGAAAATGATGAATTAAAATTAAATTCTTCTGATTTCAAGCCCCAGAATTTTACCTCTACATTACACCACATTGTAATAAAACTGAATAATATGAAAAACTGGGTTGCATTTAGCATAACTACAGTAAAAAACCTCCACTTTTTTCTAACGCTTTTGCCTTAATTTTTTCAGAACCTGCGCTTTCACTTGAAACGGTAAAGGTAACAAAGCTCTTGGAAAACAAGGTCAAATCTAGACTTGGAGTCTCTGGGTCTGCCCACGAGAGCTTGACGAGGAGGAGAGGATGACTGAGTCATTTATGGTAACTATGCTGCTTTTCAGAGATAGCATCGTTGTAACCAACACCGTGGTCTAATTAGCGCAAATTCTAATCGGGCTTTGTGTGAGATTTTCCATTTGGTTCTTGGTTATTGTCCTTTGGTGGAGAGATCTGGCAAATGATATTTGAGTGACCTCATTCCTTTGAAACATGGACTTAAGCCAGAAACTGAATTCTGCAAAATGGAAATGGCTTGAGAGAAAAGGAAAATATGGAGACCGTACAAGTCAGAGAAGCTGTTAGAGCAAATAAGTAAAAAATTATTTTATAATGATCAATTTGGCATCCCTTTTTAGGATCAATTAGCAAGTACTGTAGTTCCTGGTGGACTGGTTAGAAAATTAAATTACCAAATAGAGAAGTGTTGTATTTGGTGGGTTCCAAGCCAAATTAATTTATGAAAATCAAATTTCCCATAAAATGGCCATTTAACTGTGGCACAGAATAAGACTTGCATTGTATTCTATTTGAATAGATTTGCAATGAGTTTTCAATACTGTCTGTAGATAAAATAAACTTTAAAAACTTCACTGATATATTGACTTCATTAAAAGGCTAGAATAAATCATAATCTGCAATATCCTAGAATAATAATGCCCCAAATGTAATAGGATTTAGCCTGTAAAGTCTCTTATAAAATTGGATCAGAATTTTGAAACTAAACATGTCAATTTATCTGAATATTCCACTGCTGTTAAAGACAGACAGACAAGCACACATACACAGTTGTAATAAATAAGTCTAAAGCATTTATAGACACATGGAAAACATAGCATAATATCTGTAGTAAACGTATACACTGATGTATATCTACAAACAGAAAACAAGTTTCCTCCTTGTGAAGAACAACAAAAAGTGGTGTTTAATACAACTTCATGGAGCACTGGTACAGCAAAAAGGACATGGGTTAGCAATCTAGTGAGATCTTGGTTGAAATCTCAGGTATGTAAATATCTGTATGACTGAAGGCAAAATCCTTAGTCTTCCTGAACCTCAATTTCCTCATCTATGTAATGAGACCTGTAATAAAATGGGATGAGAAGTATTTGGTATTTAGTAGGTACTCAATTGTAGTATATTTCCTCCTTTAATATAATGGTTGCATGTGGCAGAGTAAGCCTTAACATCAAACATATGTTTACTAGTGGGATATACTTTCTAAGTCCAACGCCATTAACTACTATCCTGTAATAATTCTAACAACCATAAATTTTGCACTTTGAACATTTTACTGGATGTAAATTTACATTTTTAATTGTATGTCACTTTTTGCCCATGTTCACTGATCAATTCATCTTAAACTACTGAATTTTTCATGAGTCAGAAATTTTCCATAGATTTTACAAATTATTTAGAAAAAATTACTATACACAGACATTTTCATCTGTCCACTAAATGTTTAATACTTTCAACTAGCTATATTTTGTGTTCAGGTCATAACCCCCTTATGCATTTGGTAAGATGACAGGTGGAATGAATGAATATGGTTGTATAACCAAGCAGAGTAATGTACTCTTGTTTGGTAAGGGTGGGACCATGACTATTTTAGATGTTAGGACCACATTCCCTGAGCTGACAGCTGCTTTAATTGGGACATTTTCATAGCCTTAGAACTGTAAATTTGTAAATGAATAAATCCCCATTGTAAAAGCCAGTCCATTTCTGGCATATTGCATTCAGGCAGCTTTAGGAAACCGAACGATATAGATGCCAGAGAAAGTGTGATCCTATAGACATCTTGATTTTGGACTTCTGGCCTCCCAAACTGTGAGGTAATAATTTCCTGTTCATTAAGTCAACCAGTGTGTGGGATTGTCCGAGCAGTCCTGGCAAACTAAGACATTGGGGGAGTTGCCAGGTCTCAGAATCTTGTGACCATAATTAGCAGAACTAAAGTATATATTTGAATGTGGCTAAAAAGGGAAATTTTAGGTTGTATTATGTTACTAGAACAAAAATTTTTAAATACCCCTGGGACTGTACAACATAGTGAATGCTAAGGTAAACCATGGCTATATTAATAGTATAATTAGAAAAATGGGTTTATAATCACTTGTAACAATTGTACCACACTAATACAATGTGATAATAGTAGGATGGTATATGGGAACCGGGCACTTTGTGCATGATTTTTCTGTAAACTTACAACTTCTCTAACAAGCAAAACAACAAAATAGCATACAATCATTGTGATGGTTGGGTTCATGTGTCAACTTGGCCAGGTGGTGGTGTCCAGTTGTCTGGTCAAGCAAGCACTGGCCTAACTGTTACTGCAAGGACATTTGTGGCTGGTTAATGAACCAGAAGGCTGGTTTGTTAAATTCTTAGTCAATTGATTGCATCTGTGGCTGATTACATCTACAATCAACTAAGGGAGTGTCTTCTGCAATGAGAGAATCTAATCAGTTGAATTTAATCCAATCAGTTGAAGACTTTTAAGGGAGAAGAGAGAACTTTCATTTCTTCTTCAGCTAGCCAGCCTCTCCTGGGGAGTTCATCAAAGACCTTCACTGGAGTTGCCAGCTCGCAGCCAGCCCTATGGAATTTGGGCTCATGCATCCTGCCTTATGGAATTTGGACCCATGCATCCTCACAGTTGCATGAGACACTTTTATAAAATCTCATATGTACTACTGTAAGCCCTAACCAACAGTAGTCCTGAAATACCTAGGTCCCAATCTGAGACTCTATAAAAGTTTCACTCACTAAGCATATTTTTCAGAAACTTAAATCCACCTGAGTGTTCCTATAACAATCAAGTCCTAAAACCCAGAGGCAAGAGCCTCTTTAAGAATATCGACCTGATGCAGCCCCCTTCCCGATAATGTCAACACCCCTTTTCAATATGAACAAGTTAGGGTGGTCACTGCCTAAACACCCCTGAAGATTGAGAAATTGATTAAATGAGAGGAAGGGGTAGCAAAGACAAGATAGGATTTAATAAAGATTATAATACTGAATCTTTATATACATATCACATTTTGGATGTTAGGGTTTTAGAATAGGTAGAAGGAAATAACTGAAGCTGTGGAAATGTAACCCATAACATTCTTTGAAATTTGCTCTCTACTTGTTGAATCATACTTTGAAAGATATCACTGTTCTGTATATATGCTGAATTTCACAATAAAAAATGTATTAAAAAAAGGAAAAAAGGTTCAAGTTGGGTTGTGAAGATCTGTTGGTTATGCTGACCAGTATTAAGTCCCCTTTCTTTGGTAACAGCAACCTGGTTTTTCTCTGGTGAGCCATGGAACCTCTCTTCACTCTCAGTTCACATGGTTAGGGATTGCTGATGCTGTCTCCAGACTCGAGAAATGGGGTTGATCCTGGTCTGGACCATCGGGTATCCTTTACCTACGGCTGCAGTGATGGAGTTTAGGGTAGTCACATGACCTGGTTTCTTCCAAGGAGAGTCAGCCACTATCTTTTGATGGAACTATTGAGAAAAAAGAACTCTCTTTCCTCTGTGCCTGCTGAATTGCTGTAATATAAGCCTGGAGTGTGAGAGACATCTTTCTGCCATGTTGAAAGAACCTGCCCTGGAATGAAGCCTACATCTTGGAAAATGGCTGAATATAAAGACAGGTTCCTTGCAACAGCATTTAAACTGGGTTTGCCCGACATAGTATCTACACATTGACTTTAAAAATATATGAGTCAACATATTCCATTTTTTTATTAGGTTGATTTGTTGTAGCAATTTTTCATTGGGTTTCTGTTACTTGCAACCAGGATAATCCTGATCAATATCACAGTCTTTGAAGAGATCTAAAAGAAACTGTATTCCTCAGCATCTTTAGCAGAGGTCAAATAACAATATTAAGAAAATTATAATAATTTAATTTCTGCCTTGTTCTGTGATGTACCTAAATTGTCCTTGACCTGTCCTGCTCTGACTATGGTGTCTACTATCCTGACATTCTCCTTCCTTGAAGTAAAGAGGTACCAATACAATACCTTTCTTCAGAACATAAGTATAGTCCAGATGCAAGCTGATATGCTTTAAGGTAGTTTATATTGGCACCAAATTTAAGTCACTTGCAACTTAAGTATGTCATCAGCAAAAATCAGGACATGGAGTCCAACAAATGGGAGTGCCCCTTCCCCAGGAATGCCATGCTACACCCATTTCCTTGCATATAATTACTTCTTTCCCAGTTAATGAACTTCTCACACACTGTTCCACCCACCTTGCATGCTCTTAGCTCTACTTTTCATCCAATTAACTCATATTTATCCACTTTTCATTTAATTAATTTACATTTGTCCTTTGCATTACAGCTCCAAGGAATACCTCCTGGTCCCCTGGATTTGATTAAGTTCCTTGTTAGAAAGTAGTACCTCTCATTCTCAGTGCTTTTCATATTCATACTTAATTTTTAACTATTCATCCAAAGTTTATCCTCTCTGCTAGACTGTATGCTCCAGGAAGTCAGGGGTTTCTGATTTGCCTACCACTGCCTTCCCAGCACCTAGCCAAATTCTTGGCATACAAAATTAGTCAACAATCATTTTCCCATAAAATATACAACATAGGGCCATTATCTTTATTACATCTTTGTTATTTAGACTTGTTCTACTTTGAAACCCTGGCCTAGTCCAGCCTCTCACTCCAAAATATTGGATGCTGGGTTTGACACCTTCCTTTGTTTCTTTCTAATTGAACTTTCTTTGCTTCTAGGTTCATTCCAACCTCTCTTTTCCCAAGAATCACTGCTCATTGATGCAGTTGTAAAGAATAGCTGTATTTTGAGGAGCAAACCTTAATGACATGTTATTAAGTAGACACAATAATTTTTTTCATGAAATCCATGTTTTATTATGCATAACAATTTTCTTTATTAGAAACATGGTTTGGGGACATCAGATGATATCTAAGTGCTGCTCTTGCCTACTTTGGTGGATTATGGTGCTCCCAGCATATCCTAAGAAGGAGAAAGTCATAGAGCCAAGGCTGAATAGAGCTAGACTCTAGCTTGACCTTCAGACAACTAGACTAGCTGCTCACAGTAACTAGGTTGGATAATGTGGTCTGAACCGTCTGTGTTTCTAAGAGGGCATGTTAGTCAGGGTTCCCCAGGGAAATAGAACTGATAGGAGATTATATATATGGTGTAAATATTATAAGATTTATTATTGTAATTGGCTCATGTGACTGTGGAGATGGGCAAGTCTGAATTCCATAGGGCAGGCCACAAGCTGGAAATTTCAAGGAAACTTTTCAATTAATTCTCCAAAAGAAGCTGGCTGGCTGAAGTAGAGATGGAAATTCTCCCTTCTGACTGCTGAAATGATTCCTTCTCCTTTCAAGGCTTCAACTGTTTGGATGAGACTTCTCTCATCATTGAAGGCAATCTCCTTGGTTGATTGTAGATGTGGTCATCCAAAGATGCAACCAACTCAATGATGATTTAAATCCACAAATATCCTCATAGTAACAATCAGGCCAGTGTTTGCTTAAACAACTGGACAACATAATCTAGGCCAAGTTGACACATGAACTTAACCATCACAGAAGGTCACCAAGGGGCAAGACTCCTCACCCATAAATCTTAAAACAGCATCTCCACTGATATTTCAACTTCAAATAAATAAATAAAATATATGATCTGAATTATAGTCTATGGATAAGTCAAAATTTCTCCTGATCCACAAAAAAAAAAAAAAAAAAATCCACTTAATTTTGAAATGTTAAAAAAATTCCATATTAAAGAGATAAAAGTATAAAAATCAGAAACTTTGAACCACGCTGACTGTTGTCTCATTTTAATACCATTCCTTATGTAAGTACTGCTGTCTCTTCAACCTCCCAACCTATAAGAAGTGGGAAGTCATGTTGAGAATAATAACTAATAACAAGCCCAAGTGTCTATACTAAAAATAAAGATAAGTGGTGGCTTCAGTGCCTCCTCTGTAGGTGAGCTCACACACTATCCTGACAGTTTGTTATTTCTAAATCATTTCAGTACTTGTTTCACCCTTTGCCATCCCTACCCTCCCCCAGTTCCAGAACAGTGCTGTTGTCTGTCACTGGTACAAGACTTACGATGGAAGTACACCTCTCGCAAAGGCCTCATTCTGGTGGCAGCCATTTTAGGATGACATTCCCATGTAGCTATTCTCCAAAATACTCTGAAGCCGTTTCTTCAAATATTTTTGAAGCATGTATATTTAAAAATAAAAATTCTTAAGATGACTTCTTGATTTCTCCCTTTTGTCAGAGCAGTTTTAAAAGACGTGTTTTCATTCCCCTATTAGGCTCTTCTCTGCTTCCAGAACAACTTCTGGATTTGTGTGGGTGATCAAGAATGACAGGTGACATGTTTCTACATGTCATGTTTGTGATTTTAGAAAATCTCAGAAACTAGGATAATTTCTCTTGGATATTAGTAGTGTGATCTATAACATTCACCTACGAATATTTTGAACACTTCAACCTAAAGAAAGTGAATAATAAGTTGGGTAAATTCTCATTTTTAAAAAAATGTAGTAGGAACATAGTCAGACTGAAACAAGCCTGTCCAAGGATGTTTCTGGAAGAAAATAGGATTTCATGGATTTTCCCACTACATCCAGAATTGTAACTGATGGTCATGGGGAGATTTTCCAGCCCAGATGTATCATGTTAATAACTCCTAAAAGGATCTTTAATGCATTGCTTTATTAAGCCAATATAAAGATTTGTGAAAATGGCTGAAACCACACTTTGGAGTAAGAACTATCTTCAATTTGTCATATAGTTTACTTTAATACAAGTTAAAAACAGCACCAAAGGCTAATCTTCTGAGGTTTTTATTTAAATTTCAAATCTCTCCATATTAAGGAACTAAAAAAAAATCTTTAGTCAAATTTGACTAAGTGATTACTCTCTATTCTGGTTTGGTCAGTATTCCTTGCTGTCTTTCCTTACCCAAGTTCTGCTTATTATCTACTGTACATTCCAGGTTCTTGTCCCATATCAGTGTAGAGTAGAATACATCTTTATAGAAGTCATTTACAGAAGATTCTCATTCCCTACAGTGGTAATTACTAAAACCTATTCTAAGTACAAACCCACCATTCCTAGGGAGGTTTGCTACCCCTAAAACTGTCTTCTAATTGCCCCTTGCTAATTGATGGATTGACAGGGAACAGATTACATCTGTTTTTTCTGTCTTCCATCCCTACTCAGTGTTCTCTGTGATCAACATTCTATCTTTTTCTTTTCCTTGCACCAGCTTAACATTAAATAACCCTTCCAACAATTCTGATGCAATAGGAACACATAACACATGCCATATATCTGTGTTTCACTTGCCATATTATTCTATCATCTAACAGAATGCTCTGTACTTTATTTTATCTTTGCAATTCTTCCTCATTGCCAAGTTGCCTTAAAATATTTCCTACTATATGTGGAAGATAATATCTACAATCACAATTTTGAAATAACTTTTCCCTAATCACCTAACCAACAAAATTAATCTGAAACACAATTCTGCAAGTCCAACACATAACACATACAAAGAGTTAAGGCAGTAGAACTGAAAAAAAAGAAAAGATATCCTGACTTTCCCTCAGGCTTTTACAATCAAACACTTTAGGTTTGATTCTGACATATCAAGGGGTGAGAATCATGTCACCGAAATGAGTTTTTTAAAGGAATAATTCTGTCAAAAAGTTCAGCATGGTTTAGCTTTCCATCACAGGCTCCAGAACTGACTACAATTAATAGCTGGGTACCCTGGTTCAGTAACAGCCAGGTATGTGGTTCTTAACACTGGCCACACTGAATGCTTTCAAAGCATGAAGACAGGGCTCTACCCTGGACCATACAGCCATATCGATGGTTCTCAATCTTCACTGTGCATCAGAAGCCACTGGAGAGAGTCTAAATTACAAATACCCATGGCCTACCCCTCCAAGTTTCAAGTGGTCATGGGTGGAGCCAGCATTAAGTACCACTAGCAGGTGTGCAGGTGTGTACACACTTGCATATATTGTATAACATGTCTATATATATTAACAGGGGTTCCCTTGGAGCCTAAGCTGAGAGTAAGATATGAATGTGTATGACTGGAATACTATTGAGGCACCAGAAGCCTATTTATTTCAGGGAGCCCACTGTAAGGGAAGAAGGACCCAGGTATGTTAAGGCAGCTCCATGGAGAAAGCCTTAGTCCTGAGGGTGGGGACACTGAGTGCAGATGTCTGCTGTTCAGCTTTGTTCCTGTCCCAGACCCTCAGAGTTGGTTCTGGCTCAGAATTGGTCCCGAGAGAGGGAGTGCTTTAAAGAAAAAAAAAATGTAGCCACTGTTTCAGGTTGCACTACTCAGAAGAGCAAGCCATAGAGCCATGAAAGAGACCTTGTCCCCACTTCTCTGCAGACCGCCTTTTATTGTGCTTTTGCACAGTGAGGACATCAGTGGCTTGCAGCAGTGACCGGGAGGGGGTAAATAGCCACAGAGCTTAGTAGCTAGTAGAATTAGGATGATTCACTGTAGGGTGAACGTCTCCAGGTGTCCAACCCCAAACTCCCATACACACTTATACACTTGGTGACCTTCAAAAGTGCTTTTTTCACAGGATGTTCATGGCCTATGTGATCAGGTGGAGCTGAGGGCCAGTGACTCTTGCTATAGCTTTGGTGTGACCTTATCATGAGTAATACATGAAGGGGAAATATATAACTGGAGTCCAGTTCATCTTCCCCTTCCACAACCACAAAAACTCTAATGATGTCAGAATGGACCAATCCGGCAGCACTAACACCAGATCATTTCTCATATTGCATGTATCTAAACATAAAAACACTCATTTATAATATACATTATAATATAATCATATATTTATAATATTTTAATTACAATATTATACAATATACAGACATACCTCAGAGATATTGTGTGTTTGGTTCCAGACCATCACAATAAAGTCAATAGTTCAATAAAATGAGTCACCTGAAGTTTTTGGTTTCCCAGTACATATAAAAGTTATGTATCCACAATATTGCAGTCTACTGAGTGTGCAATAGCATTATGTCTAAAAAAAATGCATACCTTAATTTAAAAATACTTTATTGCTAAATGTTAAGCAGCATCTGAGCCTTCGACGAGTCATAGTCTTTTTGCTGGTGGAGGGTCTTACTTCAGTGTTGTTGGCTGCTGACTGACCAGTGTGGTGGTTGCTGTAGGTTGGGTGGCTGTGGCAATTTCTCAAAATAAGACAACAATGAAGTTTGTCACATCAACTGATTTTTCCTGTCATGAAAAATTTCTCTGTAGCATGTGATGCTGTTTGGTGGCATTTTATCCACAGTAGAACTTCTTTCAAAATGGGAGTCAATCCTCTCAAACCCTGCTGCAGCTTTACCAACTAAGTTCATATATTATTATAAATCCTTTGTTATCATTTCAACAATGTTCACAGCATCTTCACCAGGAGTAGATTCCATCTCAAGAAACCATTTTCTTGCTCATCCATAAGAAGGAACTCCTCATCCACCCAAGTTTTATCATGAGATGGCAGCAGTTTAGTCACATCTTCAAGTTCTATCTCTAATTTTAGTTCTCTTTTTACTTCTACCACATCCGCAGTGATTTCCTCCACTTAAGTCTTGAACATCTCAAAGTCATCAATGAGGACTGGAATCAACTTCTTCCAATCTCCTGTGAATGTTGATATTTTGACTTCCTCCTATGAATCAGGAATGTTCTTAATGGCATCTAGAATGGTGAATCCTTCCCAAGAGGTTTTCAGTTGACTTTGCCCAGATCCATCAGAGGAATCACTACCAATGGCAACTATAGCCTTATAAAACATATTTCTTAAAAAATAAGACTTGAAAGTTGAAATTACTCCTTGATCCATGGGCTACATGGATACTGTATTAGCAGGCATGAAAGCAACTTTCATTTCATTATACATTTCCATCAGACCTCTTGGGTGATCACGTGCAATCACGACAAGCAGTAGTATTTTGAAACGGATCTTTTTCTCTGAGCAGCAGGTTTCAACAGTGGGCTTAAAATATTCAGTAAACATATTATAAACAAATGTGCTATCATCTAGGCTTTATTGTTCCATTTATAAAGCACAAGCAGAGTAGCCTTAGTATAATTCTTAAGGGCCCTAGGATTTTTGGAATGGTAAAAGAGCATTGGCTTCAACTTAAGTCACCAGTTGCATTAGCCCCTAACAAGAGAGTCAGACTGTCCGTTGAAGCTTTGAGGCCAGGCAATCAGTTCTCCTCTCTATTTAATTCTGAATCCTTTCTCTGCATTTATAACTCTGGAGACTTTAACTGTGCTTTGCAGTTAAAAAGTTTTGCCTTTTCCAGAATAGCAGATTGTTGGAATCATATAAAAGTCAAGCTTTTCCAACCGACTTCTTTAATTTAACAGTATGCATTTAAGTTTCCTCCATGTATTTTCATGGTTCATTTCTTCCTATGGTTGAATAAAACTCCATTGTATGGATGTATAAAGGTTTGTTTATCCATTTACCTATTGAAGGAGATTGTGGTTGCCACCAATTTTTGGCAATTATGAATAAACATAGTTCATAACACTATAAACATTAGTGTGCAGGTTTTTGTGTGTCCATCAATTTTCAACACATTTGAATAAGTACTTAGGAGTATGATTTCTGGATCATATGGTAAGTCCATATTTTGCTTTGAAGAAGCTCACAAAACTGTGTTCCAAAGTGACTGTACCATTTTGCATTCCCACCAACAATGAATGAAAGTTCGTGTTGCACTTCATCCTTGCCAGCATTTGCTGTTGTCAGTGATTTGGATTTTCGCCATTCTAGTAGGTGTATGGTGTTATCTCACTGTTGTTTTAATTTGCAATTCCCTAATGACATCTGATATGAGCACTTTTCATACAATTATTTGCCCTTTGTATATTATCTTTGGTGAGGTGTCCATCCAGATCTTTTGCCCATTTTTTAATTGGGTTGAGTGTTTTCTCATTGTTGAGTTTTAAAAATACTTTGTATATTTTGGAAACAAGTGCTTTATCAACTACATTTTGCAAATATTTCCTCCAAGTGTGTGGTTTGTCTTTTTGTTGTATTAAGAGTAACTTTTTCAGAGTAGAATTTGTTTTAAATTTTAATGAAGCTCAACTTAACATTTTTTTCTTTCATGGATTGTGCTTTGGGTGTTGTATCTAAAAAGTTATCACCTAACCTGAGGTCACTTAGATTTTCTATGCTATTGTCCAGAAGTTTTATAGTTCAGCTTTTTACATTTGGGCCTATGATCCACTTTGTGTTAATTTGTGTGAAATGTGTAAGGGCTGTATTTAGATTCTTTTTCAACTTTTATTTTGAAACATTTTCAAACTTATGGAATAGTTACAAAAATAATACAAGTCCCATACAGAGAACTCCAACATACTACTAACCCCCAGATACCCCTGATCCACCAATTTTCCCATTTGTCACACTGCCATATCATTCTATCTATTCATCAATCTGTCAATCCATATATCTATACATATGTCTGTCTATTGTTTGTCTATCTGTTTATCAATCCATTTTTTGAACACTTGAATGCAGACTGTATACCTCATGCTCCTTGAATAATTACTACTGCCATGCACATTTCCCAAGAACAAGAATATTCATTTATACAATCACCTTAAGTGCAGTTATCAAGTTCAAGAAATTTAAATTGATATAAAGCTTACGTACATATTCCAATTTTTTTCATAAATTTCCCAAATGTCCTCTATTGTTAGATGCTGCCCAGGACAATGTATTACATTTAACTGTCATTGTTTCTTTAATTGCTCGTTCTTTTTTTTTTTTTTTAATTGTGAGCACATACATATATAACATAAATTTTCCCATCTCGACCTCTCCCAAGCATACCATGCAGTGGGATACGTACACTGTTGTGTTACCCTCACCATCTTCCATTACTAAATCTTTCCCATCTCCCGAAAGATAAACCCTACACTGATTATGCACTGACACCCCATTTCCTTTGCTCCCTGCCCCTGGCAACCTGTCCTCAAATTTCATCTCTGTGAGTTTGCATATTCTCTGATATTTTCTTTCTGGTTACTATGGGGCTTAATTTTTTTTAAAATTCAGTGTTATTGAGATATGTTCACATGCCATACAATCATTCATGGTATACAATCAACTGTTCACAGTACCATCATTTAGTTGTGCATTCATCACCCCAATCTATTTTTGAACATTTTCCTCATACCAGAAAGAATCAAAATAATAATAAAAAATAAAAGTAAAAAAGAACACTCAAACCACCCCCCCATCCCACCCTGTTTTTCATTTAGTTTTTATCTCTATTTTTCTACTCATCCATCCAAACACTGGATAAAGGGAGTGTGATACACAAGGTTTTCACAATCACACTGTCACCCCTTGTAAACTACATTGTTATACAATTGTCTTCAAGAGTCAAGGCTACTGGGTTGGAGTTTGATAATTTCAGGTATTTACTTCTAGCTATTTCAATACATTAACACCTAAAAAGTGTTATCTATATAGTGTGTAAGAATGCTCACTAGAGTGACCTCTTGACTCCATTTGAAATCTCTCAGCCACTGAAACTTTATTTCGTTTCTTTTTGCATCCCTCTTTTGGTCAAGAAGATGTTCTCAATCCCACAATGCTGGGTCCAGGTTCATCCTCAGGAGTCATATCCTGCATTGCAGGGAGATTTACACCCCTGGGAGTCAGGTCTATGGGGCTTAATTTTAACTGGATGGAGGAGAGTCAGCCTGAGCGTCACAAAATCCTACTGCTTTTTCCTGATTCAGCACTCACCCTGTTACTACGGCCCTTTACTTTCTGGAGCTTTGAGAAAGATGTTTTTGCCAGTTCTTGCTGGCTTTTCAAAGCCTCTGTTGAGGATGGAGCCCTGAAGTATCTCACTCCACCATTTTGATCCAATCTGTGGAATTTTTATTACAAATTTGCAAAAACATTTTTAAATATATTACAGAATCAGAAACTTTGTCACCTGTGTCACAAATATTTCCCACAATCTTATTATTTTTCTATTTTCCTTGTTTAGAGCACCTTTGCCATGAATAAATATTTTATTTTTACATAGGCATATACCGTCCTCCTCAATCATCTAATATTTTTATTCCTTTTTTTTTCTGCATTGAAGTCTCTGCATTGAAGCCATTTAATTGAACTTCATCAAAAGCAACTTTGTTCCATGAAAGACCCTTTGTGATCCTGAGAGGGCTGCCACACGTTTTCTTGCTCCTATCCAGTGTAAACTCTAGATTCATTTTTGTCATTTTTGCCTGTGGATGTCCAGTTGTCCCAGCACCAACTGCTGAACGACTCTCATTTCTCCATGGAGTAGCCTTGGCTCCTTTGTCAAAGATCAGTGGGTCATGTTTGTGTGGAGCTATTCCTTACTATTCTGTTCCATTGATCAAACTGTCATGATTACTGCACCATTTTTGTTCATGACATTTTGTTTATTAAAGGACAAGTAACCTAAGCACTTTCATAAAATAATGTCAAAGGATGAAGACAGCTGTTTTATCTTGTGTATCCTTATTAACTGACCCTCCCTCTGTTTCCTGTTTTATCACATAGAACTTGGTATCAATTGCAGGCCCCTGAAAATAGATAAAACAATTTTTTTTTCCAGAATTCATAAAAATGACTCACTAGCTCTTCAAGATTTCAGGTCCACTAATATTTTTACCATCCACAAGGATTATCCTGGCTCCACTCAGATTTGCCAACACCTTCACTGTAGTTCTCCAAGGCCAAAGATTACATTTGAATATTCCATGAGAATCTAACCAGCTGGTACAACACGGGAACCTGATGTTCTTCAACTTTTGTTTTGTTTTGTTTTTTTCCCAGAGTCATTCATTGGAGAATCTAGGGGCATAGAACATATGTTAGCTTAAATGGCTGTGGGTTAGATTAATTCTAAAGTTCAAAACGGGGGAGAGGGTCTTTTTATTTTCTTCTGTCTCTCACTCTCTCTTCCTCTTTGTCTCTCTGTGACTTTTTCACTCTCCCCCATAACTTCAGCTCCATTTTTTCCTGTATATAAAGATATAAGGACTAGAGTAAACCATATCTAGAATCCTCTTAACTCTGAGAGTCTATGATTCATGAAATACACCATTGATCACCGATCATGATAGAAGTACAATTCCACCCTAACTGGAAATATAGAATATAGAACTCTATAATCAATAAAACTTTATTTAATTGAAAGCAACTATTTAATTCTAACAAAGACCTAGAATTTTTTTTTCTCTTCATTTAATAACAAAAAATACCATGATGGTCAAATGTTAAGAGGAATTCCTTTAAAAAATGTAAACCCACTATTTCCCAGATATAGGATTTGATCAGCATGCAAAAACCCCTTTCTCTCACATCTTCTATATCTAAACTACTGCAGAACCATAGACTCTTAAAATTAGAATGAGCGTTACCTCATATAGTCCAACTCTGTTATTTGCAGACAGGATAACAAAGACTATAATAAAGTGACTTACTGAAGGACTTACTGAAGGTCACCTTAAGCTGGATAATGTCAAATGGGGACTGGAATGCAGATCTTCAATTCAGAGCTAGATCTTCATTTCAGGTTATCTGACCACAGTTAGTCTTTAGGTTGGTGCTGATGAAACACTATCATATTGTTATCCAAATACAAATTAACCATACTTAAATAGCCTAGTACGCTATTAAGGAAAGAAGTTGATTTAAATATTTTTAAATTATTTTTAACCAGGGAATGATTTTAAAGGATTTTCTTTTTCTTTTTTAAGAGAGCAGTTGTAGGTTTACAGAAAAATCATGCAGAACGTACAGGGTTCCCATGTACCTCTCCTTACACACTCAGTTTTCCCTATTATTAGCACTTTTCATTAGTGCAGTAACTTTGTTACAATTGATGAAAATGTATTAGTACAATTATACTATTAACTACAGTCCATAATTTACATTAGGGTTCACTCTTTATGTTGTGCAGTTCCATAATTTTATTTTTTAATTTGTATTCTGGCAATATAGAAACAACCTAAAAAGTCCCATTTTAACCATTTTCAAATATGCAATTCATTGGTGATAATTACATTCATAATGTTGTGCTACTATCACCTCCATCCTTATCAAAATGTTGCCATCATCCCAAGCAGAAACTCTGTAACAACTAAGTATTTATGCTCCATTTTCTGCCCCCGCACAGCCCCTGGTAACCTGTAAGCTAGTTTCTGAGTCTATGAATTTGCATATTCTAATTATTCTGTATAAGTGAGATCACACACTATTTGTCTTTTTGTGTCCAGCTTATTTCATTCGACATGTTGTCTTCAGGGCTCATCCGTGTGGCCGCATGCGTCAGAACTTCATTATTTTTTACAGCTGAATAATATTCCACTGTATGTACACACCACATTTTGTTTATCCATTCTTTGGTTGATAGACACTTGGGTTGCTTCCACATTTTGGTAGATTTGGTTTGCTAGTATTTTGTTGAGGGTTTTTGCGTCTATATTCATAAGCTCTATCAGTCTGTGATTTTCTTTTCTTGTGATATCTTTATCAGGCTTTGGTATTAGGGTGATGCCGGCCTCAAAGAATGAGTTCAGAGTCCATGTACTTTGTTTTTATGCTATAGCATTTGACGTGTTTCAGTGAATAAAATAAAATAGCACCATTGTGCTTGTCCTGTAGGAAACAATTATCAAATGGCAGATTTTGTCATTATAACTAAATACATCAATTTAATAATTTTAAGTCTCATTTTTCTCACCTGCAATACAGAATTTTTGTGGCTATTAGAGAGATATCTGAAAGATCACCTTGTGTGAGAACTCCAGAAATGAAACAGGATAAAGTTTTGACTCTATTTTTGTTTTCCAAACTTATCCCGAAGCTCCATTAACCTTTCCATGCCATTAACCTTCCCACTCTGTTGGGAATTGAAGGAGTATGGGATTTGGAAGGTAGGGTTTGGGCTGCTCCCTCTGAGACCCAGCTTTTGTTAACCTCTGGTGATGTCTCCTCTTTAACTCCTTCTCAAATTCCAGACCTTACATTCTTTCAAATCTATTTTTTGTTGATGTAATTGTTGTAGGATCACAGCCATGGAATCCCTTAAAAGTCAAGAATTAATTGCTTTTATTTCCTACTTACCTCAGTGTCAACACCAGGGGCAATTGGTCATTCCTATCAAGTCTCCCCAATTAGAAGAGTGTCACAAGCATGACAAAAAAGGGAAATACTAGGAACAGCTAATATAACAAAGCATTTTGCCACTAAACCCTCTCCATATTTTGTAGAAAGAATTTATTTATATAATCATGATCATCACATGTTACTGATGGACTTGTTTTAGAGAGGCCCCCTTTGCATGTTATTCTGCATGCATTTGTAAAAGTAGCTTCACTTTGTCTGACATCACTGAAAGAGTACTGTTTTGGAAATTGGTTTGAAACCCTGAATTTAATCATCCTAGAAGCTTAACCAGTTTCAGGGCCTTCCATGATTCCAATCCCAAAGACTTCGTATCTAAGCTTTTTTTTTTTTTTTTGCTTATTCTGCTAGCCAAGAAAACCACTTTTAAACAGTCTCTGGAGATTTTAACAGCTAGTCAGCTCCTTTGGGCTCTTGTGGCTCCAGCTATAACAGACCCTCGACCTGCCATTTTCTTAAACATACTTGTGTTAAATCAAGTAAACAAGTATTTCTTAACTTCCTGTTCTGGGGGGAAAATGCTATGCTACGTGCTTGGTTTATGGATTTATTTAGCACGCATTTATTGAGTGTTGATTATGTGCCAGACACTTTTGTAGACATTGAGGATAAAGCAGTGAGCAAAACAGACAAAAACTCCCTTTATGGAGTTTATTTGCTGGTGGCAGCCGACAGTAAATAGGTAAAAGTATATGGCATGTCACACTGTGGTAAGTGCTATGGAGTGAAATGAAGCAGAGAGGGGACAGGGAACTAACAATTTTAAAGAAGGTGTAAGAGAAGGTCTCTGTGTAGGTTACATTTTAGCTAACACTTGAAGGAGGTGCTTAAGGGAGAATTGTTGGAGTTCACAAACATGAAAATACCTGAGGTAGTGGTTGGAACCCGGGATGCTTGAAATTGAGATTTATGGAAAGAGTATATAATAAGAGAAAAAGAAGATAAACACAAGCTCAGTTTCCCAACCTCAAGAGCCTTAGTTTATCATTAGGGAGATAAAGTTTATTAACATGAAATCATTGGAAATACGTAATTAGCAATGGATCTAACTGCACAGTTCAGATAAGCACATGAATTCTGTGTTAAAATAGTAAACTGTATCTGTTTTGACACTTGCACGAATTAACATTAACCAGATGACAGCTTGGATAACCCCTAAAATTATTAAGGCAAATTCTCAAACTCATCATCACCACCCTCACAAAACTTTTCCTCACCATCCATATGGTATTTACTGTGCTGAGTGTGGGGAACAGGCCGAGCTGTGGATGTGAACTTCCTGGGCAAGGGTACCCTGTGGCATCTGTCACTTGTATGGTAAAGCTCGACATGAGAATCCTGGAATTTAGAGGTGCCTGAGATGACCATGGAGGAGGAGCCTGATAGGAGGTGACATGCCAAGTTTGGTGGCTGATATGTGGATATAAAGAGTAGAGTTTGGTTTTGATTGCTTGGTTCTTTAAGTTGCATCTTTGGAAGGGTATGAAGAAAGAGGTTCTGGGAGAAGGCAACCTTGGTTTATTGAGATGCCACAGCAAGTGAGGAGCTCGGACTTCCTGGGGCACAGGTCCCTGGACACTGTCCTCCTCTGTGACATGAACAGTGGCTGTATTAACAAAGCCCTGCCCTCATGCGTATTTGAGGAAATCAAACATGTGCAAGGGTGGGTGGCAAGGCAGAACATGGGAGGGAGTCTTGGTCTGCCAGACTGCAAAGACAACTACCACACAATGGGATGGCTCAAACAATAAGCATTTATTAGCTTGCAGTTTGAAAGGTCCAAGCTCAAGGCCTCTGCAAAATCAGCTTTCTCCCTGAAGGTCATAGCATTCTGGCACAGGCTTACCACAGTCCTTGGGGTCCCTCGGTTTGCATCTCTGCTGTCACATGGTGCTGTCCTTGATCCCCTCCTGTGTCTGCTGTTCCAGTTTCTGCTGACTTTCAGCTTCTTCCTGTATGGACTTCTCTGATTTCTGCCTTCTGATTTCTTCATTTGGACCCAACCTGATTCGGCTGGCCACAGCTATTTTCTGCAGCACACTAAATAACTTAACTTGTATGGTCAGTTTATTCAAACACCATAATTACATGAAACTTTCAGTAGGAAGTGAGATCTGGTAGGTTTGTACAGGTTAGTGTGAAATTCCAATACATACCAAAGTAATTTGGGCAGAGCATAAAAATGTATTTGCAGCATCCCCCTTCCCCCCCTCCCCAAGGAACTGGAGAAAATGCAGAAATGTTGGACTTCCCCACCTGGGATTTTACTGATATTCTCACAAACATTGAGGGCTGTTCTACTTTGCTAATGCTGCTGGAATGCAAAACACCAGAAATGGATTGGCTTTTATAAAAGGGGGTTTGTTTGGTTACACAGTTACAGTCTTAAGGCCATAAAGTGTCCAAGATAATGCATCAACAAGCGGGTGCCTTCACTGGAGGATGGCCAATGGTGTCCAGAAAACCTCTGTTAGCTGGGAAGGCACGTGGCTGCTCCAGAGTTCTGGTTTCAAAATGGCTTTCTCCCAGGACTTTCCTCTCTAGGCCGCAGCTCCTCAAAAATGTCACTCTTAGTTGCTCTTGGGGCGTTTGTCCTCTCTTAGCTTCTCTGAAGCAAAAGTCTGCTTTCAACCGCTGTCTTCAAACTGTCTCTCATCTGTAGCTACTCTCTCATCTTCTGTGCATTCTTCAAAGTGTCCCTCTTGACTGTAGTGCCTCTTCAAAATGTCACTCTCAGCTGCGCTGAGTTCCTTCTGTTTGTCAGCTCATTTATAAGGCTCCACTGATCAAGGCCCACCCTGCATGGGTGGGGCCACACCTCCATGGAAATATCTCATCAGTTATCACCTACAGTTGGGTGGGGCATATTTCCATGAGAACAACCTAATCCAAACATTCCAACTTAATCCCCACTAATATGTCTGCCCCACTAATATGTCAAGATTGCATCAAAGAATATGGCTCTTTCTGGAGGACATAATACATTCAAACTAGCACAAGAGCTAACAGGGTTTTGCCCTTATGAGGCTTGCTGCTGCAAAGGAGAGGTTAAGCCTACTTATAATTGTGCCTAAGAGTCACCCTCAGAGAACCTCTTTTGTTGCTCAGATGTGGCCTCTCTCCCTAAGCCGACTTGGCAGATAAACTCTCTGACCCCCCCCCCCCAACACACACACATGGGACATGACTCCCAGGGGTGTAAATCTCCCTGGAAACATGGAACATGACTTGCGGGATGAGCCTGGCCCTGGCATCGTGGGATTGAGAAAATCTTCTTGACCAAAAGAGGGAAGTGAAATAAAACAAAATAAAGTTTCAGTGGCTGAGAGATTTCAGATGGAGTTGAGAGGTCACTCTGTAGGGCATACTGATGTGCTGTATAGATATCCCTTTTTAGTTTTTAGTGTATTGGAATAGCTAGAAGAAAATACCTGAAACTGTCGAACCCAATAGCCTTGATTCCTGAAGACTATGTAGCTTACATGGTATGACTGAGTGATTGTGAAAACCTTATGGCTCACACTCCCTTTATCCAGAGTATGGATGGATGAGTAGAAAAATGGGGACAAAAACTAAGTGAAAAATAGGGTAAGATGGGGGGATGGAATGCTTTGGGTGTTCTTTTTTACTTTTATTTTTATTCTTATTTTTATTCTTTTTGGAGTAAGGAAGATGTTCAAAAATTGATTGGGGTGATGAATGTACAACTGTATGATGGTACTGTGATACTGTGAATATTCATTGTACACCATGGTTGATTGTATGGTATGTGACTATATCTCAATAAAACTGAATTAAAAAAAAAAAAAAACCTGTAAAAGGTCCTATTTACAAATGGTTTCCCATCCACAGCAATGTGGATTAAGATTAAGAACATGCCTCTTATTGGGATACACAATTCGACCTACTACAGAGGGTGTTGGTGAGACATCTCAAGGATTCCCAGCAGTAGCTGAGCAAAGCACTGGGCCTTGGAAGTACTGGCTTCCTCGAGAGCATGTATCTCTGGCAGAAGCTATAGCCAGTGAAACAGATCATTGGTGTAAATGGGATGGTGGCAGAATGCACAGATTGATTAGTTCTGTGAAAAACAGAGTCATGTGTAAATATATTTTAGTGCAATAACACAGAATTTTGTGAATCGTGCAGTAAATTATTATGGAATTGAAATGAATTATCTAGTCTCCCTGGGAATTGACTTGAAATCCAAGGTAGCAGAAGGTAAGCCCCAAAGAGACACAGATATTCAGGGCTAACAAGGTCAGAGGAGAGAGAAAACACTGCAACCTGAAATGAGAGTAAAGACTTTACCTGTGAGGTAGGATGCATTACGTTGTGGCTTGGCCTGGCAGAAGTTTCATGGATCAGTAGTTATTGTCTTCTGTCAGCATATAAACAGCATGGATTAAACAGTCTATGAAGCCAGACAAGCTTAGGGCATCACTATATTCCATAGTAAAAACTTTTACAGGCTATTTTTATATATTCTGAGAAGCACTCAATTGTCATGTAATTACTAGAAACACCTTTCCACCTACATACCCATGGAAGCATTTTGAACATGGGGGAAGGTGTATTATATTTAGGGTTGTACAATATTCTTTTTGTTTTCCATAGTCGAGAAAGGAGCAGAGAATATCCCCCCTTTATGTTTTTTGGTAGCTGATAGCAATCTATCCTTCTTTTCCTTTCTCTAGATAGAAAATGAATTCAGCCCAAATTTATAAACCTGTGATAACAATTACTCACTGATAACTCAATACTTTTTGAAGCTTCCTCTCCTTTTTAAAGATTTGGCAGAATCCCCATGTGGAGGGTGGTTAATGAAAAGGGAGGCTATTTCCTTTACTCACACACACCACACTCCCTAGGCTAGAAGCCAAAGACCTGTTAGTGCTTGTGGCTGGCAGATGACACATTATTTAGAGCTGGACATTCAAAGCCCCTTTCCTAATATTTACAGCCTAGGCACACCCTGGGAACGTGGGGGAGAGATGAATCACAGGGTTTCAGAGCTGCCGTACGCCCTTAACTTAGAACAGACCCTGGGCAAGTTGTGCAGAGAACAATAGTGTGCTCTAGTGGTCAGGTGTCAGAAATGGAAGTCCGGAAGCATGTTATTTTTCCCTCCCGATACTGTCAGAGCAAATCACCGTCACCAAAGTGAGGGAACTGATTAATACAATTTACGGGATAAAATCCTTGCCCAAATAATCCTGCTTTTGTCTAAATTGCTTGGGTACCGAGCTGTCCCTGGGCCGGTGAGTCAGCAGCTAGTCTATTCAAAATTCAACTTCTCTAACAGAGAATTCAAGATGTTTCTATTTATATTCAATATGCAAGGAATTTTCTTCTTTTAAAAGAGGAGACCATATCTCCTTGTCCACCTCAAAGACGTATGAAGAGGATCGAATAACAGTATATGAAGGCAATTTAAAAGTATAAAGCTCCAAACAAGTGTATTACTGAGGAAAATGCGTATCTACCTGTTAAAATACTCCCCTAATTGAATTCTGTGTTTTAGGATTTTCATCTAAACATACCACATAAGAATGAACAAAAGCATATACGTACACAAGGAATGCAAAACTAACTTGCATCTATGCAATGACCTCCCTTCTAACCCTGCTGAAAAAAATCTCATCATGAAGAAAATGCTTTACTCGTGACTTCTTAACTTTGGGAACCAAATGCCCTTACCCTTTTATGAATCTCCCACAGGGATTCTCTTCAAGGGTTGCATACCCCACATTCCCAAGGCGTCCTCACAGCCCGGGTACCTCTGTCCCCTGTAGCACTATTAGAAGCGCGCATGCGTTCAGTCTCCATGGAAGCGTCTCAGACCTACGTCAGTGAGGGCAAAGTCTCCTGCTAGACGTCAGCACCAATTGATCCTGCTTTAAATCATTCCAGGTCATTAAAACAAAGGAACGCAATGAGCAGACGTGACTGTTTACATTGCTGAATATTTCATTCTACTGGGCTAATACCTGGGTGGTGGTGATTCTTGGGTTCAAATTATATAACTGGATGGCATTTTTTTCACCCCTGCCAGAAAAATATTCTCAGTGAAATCTCAGATTGGGAAGCAAAATAAGAGGAAATACATTCTCCTATACTGAAGATGGGCTAAGAAGGAACATTTCCAATAAGGGAAACATTTACTTAGGGCAAATGTTTTCAGTTCTTATATAATGACCCTCAAGATATTTAAGACCATGTCTGGCTAATGGGGGCAACTACTTTAATTTCATTTGAAAGGTCAAAAGGGATGTCTAGACAACCGAGAAAGGGCCAGCTCTTTAATTTGCATGCAGAATTAACTTTCACAGTGCATGGTTCAGTACCCTCCACCCGCTGTACAAATGGACCGTTAAATATCAAAGGATGAGGACAGTAATGTGCCAGAATGTGCAATGCCAAACTGTGGAATTATCCAAAACTCCAATTCTTCCTCTGATATTCTCTGATATTCTCTATATTCTGATATTCTCTTTCTTCATCAACCTGTTTCATTAGTCAGTAGTTAAATAAAAGGTGAAACTTTCACCCACTGAAATATTTTTTCTCCATTTCTTAAAATAATAAGATTTGTGCCTTTAATATAAATGTTTTATGTCTATTTCAAGAGTTAGCTTTCAGAGTGCATTGTCATCGAGTTTAATATCTTAAAGTAAATTCTACACTGTCACGAGTATTTGAACTTGTGCACATTGGCAGTACATTTCCTTGCTCAGTATTTTTTTGCTTTGTAATACTGGCCTGCATTATATATATATGTATATAATGTACATGTCTTTCAGAGATTATATTTAAATGGCTAGTGCAGATGGAAAGGCAGAGCTGCCACATCTGTTTACTGTGCCATTCACTTCCCGTCCTGGTTCCTGCTTTGGTCTATCTTGCCAACTTCTGACCTTGGCTTTGTCCACAGGCAGATCACTGGGCTCACACACCTGGGCCTTGATAACTTCTGCTCTGCTAATATTCTGTCTAACTTTGGTCCCAGACTCAACTTTCATATCAAAGTTTTGCCCTACATCCCATTCCATGCTCATTTGGGCATCTGACTCCAGCAGGTCCCTGTTTTGGCTGCTCTATTCCTGTCTTGGCACTGGTATACTCCCCTGTCCCAGCTAGGCTAAAGGGCCAAAATAAGAAAGATTTGGAAACTGCATAGCATCACTTTTCTTTTCAGAGCAGTGTTGATATGCATTCCCAAGGGCTCAATATCCAGATATCCAATTACTGGGGCACGACAAACCAAGAGGCCAGTGAAAATATGAAGAGGACAAGTGTGAAAGACTTAGATATTGGCATCAAACTTCCTTGTTTAAGGAAAAAAAAATACTGTCAAAGACAATATCTTAGAGGCCTTGTTATTGGACTGTTGTCCTAGAACCTGCTGACCTTCCATAAATGCTGAGTTCATCTGGGAGACTCAGGAAGAAACCAGGCAGGCAGTAGCTAAGCCTGGGTTGGCCCACTAGACCTAGAAAAGAGAAACCCTGCCAGGAAACGGAAATCTTATTAGTTAAGGAGGAAAAGAAGGAATGTTTTTCTGTGGATGTCTCCTCACCCTTTCCATCTGGAAAACTCTTACTTAAAATTCCAGAAATAACTCTATTAATTATCACCTCCTCCATGCCCCCATGTCCTAATTACTCAGGGCCATGTTCTAATAGCATTTTGTTCCTCTCCTGTTATAAGATCCGTCACATTGTTCCATAACATTTCTTTGTGTGGATTCACTTCCTCTAGACTGTGAGCAACTGAAGAACAAGGACTGTATTTCAGTTGTCTTTGTATATTCAGCTTTTTAAACAGTGAGGGACAAACGGTGGACCCTTAATAAATGATTGACAAGTTTACAAATATTTCAGGCATGTCTGAAACTTTTAAGAGTGTGGATGCTTTGATCACTTGCCAGAGAGAGGACCACATTCCAAACCACCACTGTTGGGTCTGCAAACAGAAACAGAGAATTCTGCTTCCGATTAGGATGTAGATAGATTCCAAAGGATGTCCCTCCCACATTAACAACAATAAAAAGCCATGTAATCTACAAAATTATAACCTTTCCTAAGCACATCAGAAAGCTGAGCTGCAAAGCAACCAAGTGAACTGAATTCTGAAGAGCGACAACTCCCTCAAGGAGAAATGGGAAACACGAGCTATTTCTCCTTCAGCAGTGCATAGGAGAAGAATGCAGCCACCATAAAAGCAGGTTGGAAGATACGAGCTAAAATTTTAATATATTCTTAAAAGCCAAGTTCAGGCTAAAGAGAGAGTTTAGAATGCCTGGAAACTCAGAAGAAGGAGGAGCTACACTCACTTCTAGTGTTTCCATGGGCTTCCACTAAGTCCCCATAAGAAAGATGGGGGCAGGACAGGAAATCCTCCAGCCATCAGTCCCCGACAAAGGTACATTGCTGTCAAGGAAAGAGAAGAAGCAAAATCTATTTGCCCCTAAAAGAGGGGCTGGAAAACACTCAGGTGTTGTATGTTGCACAGACACGAAGCAGAGGTTTGTTATCACCAGGAAAAAAGCAGGCAAGTCTCTCCCACCCAAGACTCTCCACAGATATAAGGCTGTCATGGGGAGAGAAGGGAAATAATGCCAAGAAGCTCTGCACCTCCACCCAAGATGTGTAAGGAAAGTTCCTGCCTAAGACTGAGGTGGCCAGGAGAATTGAAAACTCTCCCAACCCAAGCCCAGTACTGTTAACCTAGCACCAAGTAACAAACAACAGCAGTCTATTTCTGGTAGTGGGACTAGAGCATAGAGAGTAACTCCTTCTATGGTGCGGGTGTAAGGGCCTGCTGAAAGCTGGTGGTAGATGAGGAAAATGGAGAAAAATTCTCTGTGACTCCAGACTAACACCAAGCAGAAAGTAGCAGCAGTCCATCACTAGAGTAATTTGAAATCTGTGATGAATTAAAGGTTCCTATTGTAGAGGGCGATTAAGGTAGCATGCATGAAGTCCACCTTCAGCTATGCCGGAGATGTGCAACATGGCCGCCAGGGCTGATACAACAATAGCTTAAGTTACCCTCAGCCCTCTTTACGGAAGTAGTTCACGCCAAAAGTGCTAGTTTGCGCCAAAAATGCTAACCCTACATCTGCCATCCACCCTAGCAACAGCAGCCACCAATCCTAGACCGCCACGAGCCCTTGCTAGCCACTTCCCCTTCTCCTAGAGTATATATGCTCTGCCTCTTCAATAAAGTTTTGCAGCTTGATCAGGAACCTGTCTTACTGTTGTTCTTCGCGTCTCTTGTCCCATACCATTCCTCCCTCACAGGATTTGGAGCCTCCGTTGATCGTCCCGCGGGCCGGGACACCTATAGCTACAGAAAACCCAAACTCAATTACTTAGTAGATTGATTCACCTTCCCACCTCCACTGGAAGCCTGTCAGAAGGACAGGTGTATCCATGACCAAGTATAAATACTGTTACATCAGTTGCTGCCATTCTTCGATACACAATGTTTATCATTTAATTAAAAATTACCAAGACATGTAACAAAGCAAGTAAAAACAACCCATTGTCAAGAGATAAAATAGTAAACAGAACCAGACCTAGAGATGACCCAGATGAGAACTTTTAAATAACTCTAATTGATATGTTAAGGGATTAATGAAAAAAGTGAACAACATGCATGAACAGATGGTGAATTTCAGCAGAGAAAATGAAACTATAAATGGAAACAAACTCAGTTGCTTCTGCCATAATAATCACTTCAAAGTTTTATGAGTGGGAGGGGCAAGATGGCGGCATAGAGAGGAGTGGAAGCTAAGCAGTCCCCCTGGAACAACTACAAAAAACCAGAAACAACTAGTAAATAATACAGAATAACTGCAGGGGGACAAAGGAGACCATCCACTCATCATACACCAACCTGAATTGGGAGGAATGCCCGAGATCACAGCATAAAATCTGTAAGTAAAACCTGCGGAACCAGGTCGGGAGACCCCCTCCCCCATAGCCCGAGCTGCGGAGCCGCGTGGTGCCAGAGAGAAGCTCTCTCCCAGCAAGCGAATACAGCTCAGCTGAGCTCCAACTGGGGTTTTAAGTAGCGAGTGTGAACTGCTCACTACAGGTACGCAGCCCCAAAAAACAGACAGAGGCTTTGGGTGACGACTGACCTGGGAGAGCAGGAGGGTCGCCTTGACTGGGTCTGAAGGGGACTATCTGTTTCTTTTTCGGCTCAGTGGAGAAAGCCCCAGTCATTTTAAGTTTCCAGGGCTGTGACTCCGGGAAGGGCGGAGACAGCACAAGCAGAGAGAGAGAGACCATTGAAATGCTAATGACCTCCACCTGGGGGCTCTGTCTTCTCTAGAAGGAAAGGGGAGGGGCCCTTTCCATTCAGAACCAGACCCCAGAGCCTGGGGGAACACGGCCATACCTCCTCACACCAGTCAAGAATTATAGGCTAATAGGCATCACCTGCTGGGCAGAAAAGCACAGTGACCCGAGGCATCAAAGGGTGGAGCAATTTTCTAAGACACACCCGCAGGGAAACCAGATACTGAATATTTCTTCCCTCTGTTCTGGTCTGGGAAAACCTGATTTGGATAAACAAGGAAACCATGACTAGACAACAGAAAATTACAACCTACACTAAGAAAAACAAAGTTATGGCCCAGTCAAAGGAACAAACGTACACTTCAACTGAGATACAGGAATTTAAACAACTAATGCTAAATCAATTCAAAAAGTTTAGAGAAGATATTGCAAAAGAGATAGAGGCTGTAAAGGAAGCACTGGACATGTATACAGCAGAAATCAAAAGTTCAAAAAACCTACTGGTAGAATCTATGGAAATGAAAGGCACAACACAAGAGATGAAAGACACAATGGAAACATACAACAGCAGATCTCAAGAGGCAGAAGAAAACACCCAGGAACTGGAGAACAAAACACCTGAAAGCCTACACGCAAAGGAGCAGATGGAGAAAAGAATGAAAAAATATGAGCAACGTCTCCGGGAACTCAAAGATGAAACAAAGTACAATAATGTACGTATCATTGGTGTCCCAGAAGGAGAAGAGAGGGGAAAGGGGGCAGAAGCAATAATAGAGGAAATAATTAATGAAAATTTCCCATCTCTTATGAAAGACATAAAATTACAGATCCAAGAAGCGCAGCGTACTCCAAACAGAAGAGATATGAATAGGCCTACGCCAAGACACTTAATAATCAGATTATCAAATGTCAAAGACAAAGAGAGAATCCTGAAAGCAGCAAGAGAAAAGCAATCCATTACATACAAAGGAAGCTTAATAAGACTATGTGCGGATCTCTCAGTAGAAACCATGGAGGCAAGAAGGAAGTGGGTGTGATATGTTTAAGATACTGAAAGAGAAAAACCACCAACCAAGAATCCTATATCCAGCAAAGCTGTCCTTCAAATATGAGGGAGAGCTCAAAATATTTTCTGACAAACAGACAATGAGAGACTTTGTGAACAAGATACCTGCCCTACAGGCAATACTAAAGGGAGCACTACAGGGTGATAGAAGACAGGAGTGTGTGGTTTGGAACACAATTTTGGGAGATGGTAGCACAACAATGTAAGTACACTGAACAAAGGTAACTATGAATACGGTTGAGAGAGGAAGATGGGGAGCACGTGAGACACCACAAGAAAGGAGGAAAGATAATGACTGGGACTGTGTAACTTGGTGAAATCTAGAGTATTCAACAATTGTGATAAAATGTACAAATATGTTCTTTTACAAGGGAGAACAAGCAAATGTCAACCTTGCAAGGTGTTAAAAATGGGGAGGCATTGGGGAGGGATGCAATCAGCATAAACTAGAGACTGTAACTAATAGAATCATTGTATTATGCTTCCTTTAATGTAACAAAGGTGATATACTAAGGTAAATGCAGATAAGAGGGGGGGATAGGAGAGGCATGTTAGACACTTGACATTGGTGGTATTGTCTGATTCTTTATGGTGGGCAATGTCCATGATCAACTGTACAAATACTAGAAATCACTTCATGAACCAGAACAAATGTATGACAATACAATTAGAAATTAATAATAGAGGGGCATATAGGAAAGAACTATATACCTATTACAAACTATATACTACAGTTAGTAGTATTTCAACATTTTTTCATAAACAATAACAAACGTACTATATCAATACTAGGAGTCAACAATTGAGGGGGGTTGGTTAGGGATAGGGGAGGATTAGAGTTTCCTTTTCTTTTTTTCTTTTTTCATCTTTCACTTTATTTCTTGTCTGGAGTAATGAAAAGTTTCTAAAAATTGAACAAAAATTAAGTGTGATGGATGCACAGCTGTGTGAGGGTACCCAGGGGCAAGTGATTGTACACTTTGGATCTTTGGATAATTGTATGGTATCTGAACAATCTCAATAAAAATGAAAAAATGAAAAAAAAAAAAAAAAAAAAAAAGTTTTATGAGTGACGAAAAGGGAATTCTTGGCATACTTTTATAAATTTGACCACTACTTACATGAAAGATTTCTAAAAATCATCATCTTTGAGGATCCTGGAATCCAAGAACCCTTGAGATTTCCACTGGCATTAATATGTGGATTTGCTGTTAGAAAGTGTTGTGATTCACCTTATACTTTTCAAAGACTTCCCCAAAATTACTCTTATTCTGACTTGAACTTATTCCATAGCAGGTGAGCAAAATGAAAGAACACAAAGGCCTCTGTCAATCTGGAAGTTTTTTTCTTTGGGACTCACCTTATTGCTCTGCAATTATCTATTCTCTCTTACTGGAAGGGTGGTATTATTTATCTGCTAGGCATTCTTATTTCAGTGGTAATACCAAGAAGCAATTGACAATTCTTTTGTAAAAGAGCTGTTCTTGCTAATTTGTATGAGGGTTTTTTGTTTATTTTCCTGTAGAGGGAGTTGAAAAATATCACTGACTATTTTAGTCAATGTTATGCATTCTTGACAAGTACAAAGGTCAATCACAAATACCTTAAAGTCATTCATCATCAATCAAGATTCTAAAAATAGAGCCAGTTAAGAGTTCTCAAAACCAATTTGAAAACTCGTTCTGATTCACATTCTACTGAATTTAGTTTCAGTGAAAGAGCAAGAATTGTTGGGATATTTGCAATTCCAGGGATGGCAATGCTTAGATTTATGGAGCCATACAGCATTTGTGGATGTTACACCATATTAATAAACACAATCTCAATTTTATTTCACATTTTATCTTCCAACGTCAATTCATTTAAAAGATGAGACTTTTTGTTTCTTTCAAGTTTTTCTTCAAATATACCTAAGATAAAAATGTTGAATGTTCATATATAAAAAAGGGTGGGTGGCTAGATCTACTAAGCATAAAGCAAAAGAAAAGTAGAGATGAGATAATGGGTATTGGGTAAGTTATAAGAAACACCCTTGCTAACTCAAACAAGATTTAAGTAAATTATTATGCTCAAGGAAGAGAGAGAATGAGGTTATCAAGCCATTGACAAGCAACTTCAAGGAGTCTGATTTACTCATTAGATAACTCAAGTGGTAGCATTGGAGGCATTAAAAACTGAATGCACTTTTATTTAAAAAAAAATAAAGTCCAGAAGGTTATATATCAGACCATTAACAGATGTTACTTCTGGGGAGGGAGATTCAAGATTCATGGTTATCTTCTTCCATTATTCTTTTTAGTTGTTAAGTCTACTGTTTTTTTTTTTTAATGCATGATAATATGTATGCCTTATATCTGAACTTATATATTTATATATTTAAATATTGTATTAAATGAATGTGCTATTTCATTCCAAAATTCTTACATTTACAAGATTTTTTATATTACAAAAATTTTTTTAAGAAACAAGAAGTAAATGAAATCATCCCTTTAGCCAAGTGTGGTAAACAGAATGTAAAACTCAATGTACTTTTCAAAGGCAGAGAAGAAGATAAACGTACCTCAAAAACCAAGGGTTTTCTTCCATAAAGATAGTTTGAAAAATTGATCTAAACTTCCCTAAAAGTTAGCTTTTATACAATATGTTTCAGCCAAAAAGATCCTCCAAAATACTTCAAAACAAAGCTGCTAAGGAATTCTGTGCAGAGAGGAGAGTGAAGGCACCTGTTATCTCCCTCCCCACCATTCACCTTTCCAGCACCCCTGTCACCCACAAACTCACTTTTATCAAAGCCATTGCTTCTCTGAACCTCAGGTCTCAATTCAAATACTGCTTTATCAGAGAAGCCCTTTCTGTCTGAAATCTTAGGGACCCATTATTTTTTCTGAGCTTTAAGTGACCACTACATCCACTCTAGGTGGTTGAATCGACAGGGACTCATTAGAAGCCACTAAGTAGCGTCAGAACCTGTAGGTGGGTATAGGAACTTTGCAGCCACAACAGCAGCAGCTGGGAAAAACAGCCCACCTTAGATGTGTCCTAAGCCTCACTGCCATTGTCTGCATTTTGGCACTTACAAAGAGCTTTCAGCTGAGTTGTCTGGATGATTCCAATGCCTCCACCATCAGAATCACTAAAAAACTCATCTCCTCCTCAGTGTCCACTACCTAGTGCTGCTCATTTGCTCCACCTAGATTTCCCATGGGGTATGTGGTTGGCAAAAGCTGAGCCACAGTCAGACCCCTAACCACAAAAAGGCTCAGAAGTCTAATTTTTAAAAGTTTATCTATTGGATATTCATTTGTTCATTCATTGATTCATAAATTCAATCATTCATTCAAGTACTGCTTTTCTGCTTGTGTAGTTCAGGAAGGGATTCTAGAAGGGGTTTGGGATAGGAGATGAAGTCGATCTTTAACATCTGATGCACCTACCTCCTAACCAGATACCATTGCATCACCCTGTTTATTTATTTCATAGTGTCAGAGCATGTATATCAAAACATAATTCAGTCGATTATTTGTTATTAGTCATTTCATGTCTCCATCCACCCCATTTACTTACAAATTCGACTCATGCAAGGACTTTGTCCCCTTTGTTCTTTGCTGTATCCCTCCTACAACTGTAATCCAGCATATAATTCACGCTTGACAAATACTGCTGAATAATGAGTAGATGGTTTGACAGTTGGGTAAAACAAAACCAAAACCAAGTGCCCTTTCCATGAAAAAAAATATATATATACAAGGCACACATACTGACTTTCAGCTTTCCGAGACAACTATCCCTAGGATGAAGGTGCAGTTAGGAGACTGAGGTGATGTGTGTTCTTGTTAACTAGCTTTAAAAAGCAGCAATTTTGATCATGAAACTATTGGAATACATGTGCTCTGTCCCCCACCAAAAATAAAGGAGAAAGGACATATTAAACTGTTTCAAGCCTCTCTGCAGGTACGAAAAAATGTGTCCCTGGCAGGCCATTCCCCTAAAAGCCCAGGCCATCAGCTAGAACCATGTTTGGAAGTGTCTGGACAGCCTGCAGCAATTACGCAGTATATCTCTTTTAGGCATTTACACAAACTCCTGGAAGCTGTGCCAGCTCGCCTTTCAAACTGATTCACTGGCAACAGAAAAGGAAGAAAAAAAATTTCAAGGTCTTAGAGTGCATGTTTGTCATTCTTTTTCTACAGCTTAAAGGAGGCTAAGAGCCTGAGAAGGGACTCACAGGAATTGAATAATAGCCAGAAAAGGAGATTAACAAGAAAAAAGAAGGTATGTGAGTTTCAGAGAGCTGGGGAGTTTTTCTTGGTTTTAGAATGGGAAGAATTTAGTGCTCTGTCCGTGCATTCAACTTCCGAGTTCTGCTGGTTATCACTTACCATTTAGCTCAGGAGCTCTCCTTTCGCTTCCCTTTTCCTTCACCAAGAGGGAATTGAAATCAAGGTCAGTCATAAAATGAGATTTTCCAGGGACACCCTGCATGTCTAGGCCCCCACCGCAGACCACTATTGGAGAACAATGAAGAGGCCAGCTTTGCTCTTATCTGACTCCCCATAGAGAACAGTGTATCTTCTGGGGCATAGAAAAACCTAGACTTGGCAATGAGACATGCTCCTTTTGAAGTGATTAATTTGTCAGATTCCCATATTTCAAAGGCAAGACAGCAATGAATAAACAAATGTGCAATATAATCATAATATTGTTCTAAACTTCATAACGATCAGCTTTCTGCATTCTTTTTTTTTTTTTGACCTGGATTTATCTTTATGACCTTCCCTTGACAAGCTGTGTAATTTGGTCAAATTAACCAACCCTTAAACTCATATTTCCCATATAAAATATGGGAATAGTCATGGAGGAAGGGAAAAAGAGATAAAAGAAAATTCCTTGCCTTCATAATCCTCTATATGATGGATAGCTCCTAAAGGGCACAATATTGTTTGAAATGAGTTTTCAGGTGTATTTCCTTTATTTTCTATAAATCTTAATGCCCAGCACATGCCAGCCTTTGATGTGGTGGGTTCCAGGGCTTCAAGGCAAAAGGGGATTCCCATTCACAGCTATGGGATTTGACAATCAAATTTGATTTTTGTTGCTGTCTGTCATGAGACAATAAGATCAAAGGCTAGACTTTGCAGAGAGAAAGGGATGAGAAAAATACAGAGAATTTTATGACTGTCTTAACCACACCTGTATGTCTGAGTTCACAGAGTTTCTGCCAAGATGACAAAGTTGCCCCTTGTGCTTGTGAGGGTGTGGGTGCCCTAGAATAGAAGGAGGAGGTAACAGATGAAAGGGGTTTGGGGGACAGAGGCCAAACACCTAAATCTGCTCCCTCGGTGCTGGGAGCTTGCGGGAAGAAGAGAGACGGGCGTTCCAGGAAACCAAGCATTAAAAAGACTGAGCATTTGACTTTAACTTAATAAATCAGATTAAACAAAATCTTGATTCTCACTCCTGCCCCACCACCAACGCTAGCAGGTCTTGAGTGAGATCTGTTCAGTTATAGAGAAGTCAAAAAGCTACATTTTCTTTTTATATCTGAGTTTTGCTATCCAGCCACACAAACTTAGCCTGTGATTATTGGTCAGTGTTCCTGATAGAATAGTCCCGTGGGAGGCAAAAGAAGACAGTGAAACGACACGTGAGATCATATTAATAACCAAGGCCTCTCTTGATAGGAAATGTTTGTTCTTCTTGTTGCTACCAGGCACTGAGGCAGTGAACTTTTTAAATGTATATGTGTATATTGGGCACATCAGTCTCTCCCTAACCCACAGTCCCCTGCGGAAACACAGAGCTTTTCATCAGTTTCGACTCCAGTCAAACCCAGGTCAGTTCGGTATTTTGAGTTGTGCTCGGCCCTGGTCTGGAAAGATTTTGCTTTGAAAGAGCAGCTGTCAACTTCCTGTTTCTCTCTTTTGAGAACCCCTAGGCTTATACTAACCAATAAAAGGATCAGCGTTCCGTTTATAACTGACTGCTTTGCTGTGACTTGCAGAATGCTATAAACACTGGAAGGTACTTCAGAAAACAAAAACAGGAAATTCAAAAAGTTGTTGCATATACTACGAGTGAAACAACACCAACTACCTGGGGCAAAGTTCTTACACACTCTAAGAAACAGAAACTCAGTGAAGAAAGAGAAAATTGCCTCTACTTGACCAGACAAAGTTATTCATTCACAAAATTGAATTGCTAATACATACATACATGATTTATTTCTTATTCAGTGTGCAGATAATTCTTGGTGCAAATATGCATCCCAATCCCCTTGCAATAACTTTGTGGTACATCCCCTTTCCCTCCCCATCCCCCAGAGGTAGGGATGTACTTTTGAGGCTTTAGGATGACATTTTGGAAAGAAATAATTCCTGTTATTTTTTCTAAATAGTACATAAACATTTATCCACTCTTAAGTGTTATTACAATAAAATAAAGCTATTATGAAACACTTTATAGTGTGAAAAATATGTTATTTTTACTTACAGCAAGTTTTTGATAAATGATTCTCAAGTATACATATTATCCATCAAGAGCTCCATTATTCTTATTTTCAAACACAAAGAGTAAGTATGCTTTTTTCCATATTCGATAGCTATTTTAATGTGTCTGATAAATGTTAGGAGAATCTTTGCTATTGACATTTAATATAAGTAATGAGAATCAGGTAGAGAATTGTATTATCTGCACTACAGAAAATCAGCTATTGATTGGTAAAGTGCAAAGTTGACTTGGTGGAGTTGAGCGGTGGTCACAACTCCATAATTATTTGTATGCGCATCTAAGACTGTTTACCCATTGACCATCTTCCAATGAATTAAACTCTTTCATTTCTTATGTTTACCTCATACCCTGTAATTATTAGTGTTACCACTTCAGTTTTATTTTTAAAACCTTACTACGCAGATTCAAATTTCATTTGTGCGCTGACATGAATCTAAATCTGCCACTTTGATACATACCTCAGTCGGATCTATTTTAGTGAAGCAGAAATATAATGCATATAAACCAGAGGGAAATGTGGCAAACAGAATACAAAACAATAGCAATTAAGTTGACTCAGCAGGAGAGCAATTAGAGAGCAAGGGGAAATATTGCATGAATGAATTGACTTGCAAGGGAGGAATCTTGAGAGCTCAATTCAATTACTGGCCAAGGACAATTAAATTGTAAGAACAAGTAAATAGAATGGAGGGAAAACGAACAGGCGAGACTTTGTTGAAAATGTGGAGATGAGGTCAAGGAAGGTAATCATTCATTCACTTATCAATTCATTCACTTACTGAACAGGTGCTTATTAAGAATAAACTTTGTGCAAGGTCATGCTGGGGATAGAATACAGGAACAGAAGAGATGAAGAACAAAGGGATAAACTGGTCCTCACCAAGAATCATCAACTTTTTAGATTGGGGCAGTGTCTCTAGAGATAATCTGATCCAATTCATTTATTGCACATGTGAGGGAATTGATTAAAAGTTGTTCTGTTCTAGGCAGGGATGTGGATAAGAAGAAGGGAGCTGTAGAGTGAGGGAGAGATGTAACCCAGGAGGCTGGGACACAGTGGATGGAAGCGACGTCCGTAATGTAGGCTCCTAGGCACAATGTCGTGCTTGACCCTCTTTAGGGAAAGGGGACAGGCTCCGTGGGCAGAGGTGGGGAATCCCAGATTTCACAAGCCCAACATAAATGTCCTTTCAGGACCTAGAAGACATCAAAGATGTAACACTAACACTGCCGTCCTTCACCTGTGTGTTTCCACAGACATAGAAAAACCAGCCCTGTGGTCTTTTACCAACACCTGGACCAACAGCAGGGAAACCCTCTCCCTTTTCCAAACTTCTGAAAGAGCGCAAAGCTCAAGGCTTGCTGTAGGTCCAAACAAGGAAAATGAGGGAACAAAAGGCAGGAACGGGAGGAAGAAAGGACAAACAGTATTATTTTAATCACTGATTAGCCTATTTTAGTCACCTAATCATAGAAAGAAATTTCATTTTGTTGGTATTGTATTTGGATGAACTTCAGGGTTTAAATGAGAAGATTAGTCTCTTTGCTCCATCTAGTGTTTCACCTTGAAATGGCATGCTTCTTGACATCTCAGGGCCCAAAGGAACTGCAGTGTTACTTATGCAGGCAGAAACTGAATGAGAAACATGCTGGGATTAGCCTCTCGTGTTGCGTAACCGTGAGAAGTGTTCCAAAGCAGGAGATTATGCATTTTTAGCACCAAATAAACCTTCTCAATGGTCTTCATGGAAATCCCTAAATCTAGGGCAAGGTGGTAATTATGATCCAGTCATTGACGTGGAAGTTCAGATATAGGACACAACTCTGGCTCTCAGTGCAATGAGCATAGCCATAACGAAGAATGCAAGTCCCACAGGGTAATTTAACATCAGATCACCTGACAATTAGATTATGGACTGTAGAAGTTTGTGTGCAATTCTAGGAAGGAGTTGGGAAAGGAGGAGAGGATAAAGGAAGGAAGATGATAAGCACATATCATATTCACATAACCATATTCGGTGAAAATAAATAAGATATATCAATTAATATGTACTATCATAAGCTTATTTGACTGTAACAAGAATGATGAAATGTACAGAACAGCAAAGCATAATTATCACTAAAAGATAATAATAATAGTAATTACCATTAATTGAATATCTATTGTATGCCAGATGTGTATACATTCACTATTTCAATTAAACCTCACAACAGGCCTGTAAGGTAGGTGTCACTAACACCCTTATTAAGATGTGAACTTGGCCACAAAGAGCATAGTGGTCTTGACTAACTGCACACATAGTCATTAAGTGGCAGACCATGATGTGACCCTCAATCTTTCTGAAGAGAAAAGTCTGCTTTTCAGCTGTGCTGTGCCACCTCTTTCTGTCAGAACTGTTTTAATTTATGGCAAAGCGTACACTCAGCAGCTAAACCCCTCTTTATGTTTGCAACCCTTAATCTGATTCCTAACGCTTTCACTAGAATGTTTTACTCTATCCAGAAGCAATCATTTAATGCTGTGGGGAATACCAACATGGCTGAAATGAGCATCTAAAACTCAGAACACATGCAAAGGGTGAGGCAAAGAAGGAGAAATTTAACTTCCTACAGCATTTCCAAACTCCAAGATGCAGATATTCAGATCTGAGTGGCTCGCAGTACCAGGGAACCAACATTCTAACATTCCCAACAGATTCATTGTGTGAGAAACAGGTACCTTACAAATAGATCTTTCCTGCAGAAACCTTGGCTCCAGGACTCAATTAAGTAACAGCAGATTTGCAGGCTCAACACAAAAGGAGGCCTGTCAAGTAACCTCCTTTCTTGGCTAATTAAGCCAACCCCAAGAATCATGGGCTCCCTGCTAGTCCATGTCAAGAGCTTCCCAAAACATAAACTAAAAAATGGGGGAGGAGAAACTTCTCTCACGTTGTGTTTAATTTTTCCACAAACACTCTTTAAACTTTCCTAAAGTTGTCAAAATATATTCCTGTTGAAATAAATTCTGTTCTATACAAGGGCCAAACCGTTCCACAGTGTTTTTCAAGTTTAGAACAAAAAAAGAAACCTTTTTTGAAAGTAGCGGAGTGTTGGAACAAAGTAGCATTTCTATAGTCTTTGAAGTGTGCTAGTATAGTTTGATTTAGGGCTAAAGTGTGTTTTACTTCAAACCAGTTAGGCTTGATACCTGAACAATTATAACAATTATGCAGGAAAAGTTTAAAAGTTCTCAACTACCTCTTCTTGAACTTTATGTCAGGTTTTTCTCACACATTAAGGATGGATAACTCATGAGTAAATTCAAGTCAGCATGAAAACAAAGAAAAGTTTGTGTGTTTTTTAATACCCTGGGTTTTTAAGAATGTTGGGGATCTTATTGTCTATAAAGTTACTCATCCAAAAGCTGAAAGCTCAGCAAGAGGCATAGTAAACGTCCCCTTTCATGGAAAAGTGCTTATTGACGCGACAGTGTGGAGCTTCATAAGGCAAACATTGGCCAACCGAAGGCAAGGTGCCTGCCTGAAGTGCCTTCCGGCTTCCGATGCCAAAGGCCAGAGACAAGGGGTCCCTCTCAGAGCAGACAACCAGTGTGAGAGGGAAAGGAGAGTCAGCTGCGGAAACCGAATAAACCAGCCAGAGAGAAAAAAGAACTGGGACACTACTAGAGACGAGAAAATGGATTCAAAACTGAAAAACAAATTTAATTTTCTCCTCCAGTTTCACTGATTTCCTTTGGTCCCTTAGCTGTCATACTCTCTTTTCTGGCTTTTGCTTTACTCTGGCCTTTTCTTTCTGCTACGACTCTCACTGCCCTGGGGAAATGGGCAATTCCAGGGGCTGTTTCCAGGGACTGATTTGCTGAGGCTTGCCAATATTTGCTATACTACTGCAGGGTCCTAAGTGTGTTCTGTTCTGCCGGGATGTACATGTGCCCTTGGGTGTGCACCTGTGCATGCATGTGTGTGTGGGGGGTGTGTGTATGTGAAGCACGAAAGACTCAGACAGAAAATTTGCCATTTCACAGTTTCTGATTAAATTAATAATATAAACAACAACCCCAATAGAAGCATTGTATTCAAGAACTGTGACACAATATGTAGTCCTAATTATAGTCAGATATTAGTCTTTTACTAAAAATGGTGTCACATTTAGAAATGCAAAATTCAAGGCATGCAAGTAAGTGACTATTCATATTTAGTGCTGAGGATTATTTTGAACGGTATTCAGACAATGAGAAGGATGCTGCCTTGCAGAGACCCTGGGAAGACAGACTTTCCAATAGGAGAGTTCTGCCACACCAAGTACAGCTAGGAGGAGAAAGGAATGAATGCTGAGAAAAATTGTGTGCATTGGTGAGTTAGTCTTTGGTAAACTTTGAGAGCAATTTTAGTAAAATGATGGGAGGAGGAGTCAGATTCCAAGGGATTAAAGAGTCAGTGGGAAGGCAGGGCAAGATGGCGGACTGGTGAGCTGTATGTTTTAGTTACTCCTCTAGGAAAGCAGGTAGAAAGCCAGGAACTGCGTGGACTGGACACCACAGAGCAATCTGACTTTGGGCATACTTCATACAACACTCATGAAAACATGGAACTGCTGAGATCAGCGAAATCTGTAAGTTTTTGTGGCCAGGGGTCCCTCACCCCTCCCTGCCAGGCTCAGTCCCGTGGGAGGAGGGGCTGTCAGCTCCAGGAAGGAGAAGGGAGAACTGCAGTGGCAGCCCTGATCGGAAACTCATTCTACTGATCCAAACTCCAACCATAGATAGACTGAGACCAGACACCAGAGAATCTGAGAGCAGCCAGCCCAGCAGAGAGGAGACAGGCATAGAAAAAAACAGCACGAAAAACTCCAAAATAAAAGTGGAGGATTCTTGGAATTCTGGTGAACACAGAAAGGGGAAGGGCAGAGCTCAGGCCCTGAGGCTCATATGCAAATCCCAAAGAAAAGCTGATCTCTCTGCCCTGTGGACCTTTCCTTAATGGCCCTAGTGCTTTGTCTCTTAGCATTTCAATAACCCATTAGATCTGTGAGGAGGGCCTTTTTTTTTTTTTTTTTTTTTTATCCTTTTTTCTTTTTCTAAAACAATTACTCTAAGAAGCCCAATACAGAAAGCGTCAAAGACTTGCAATTTGGGCAGGTCAAGACAAGAGCAGAACTAAGAGAGCTCTGAGACAAAAGGCAATAATCCAGTGGCTGAGAAAATTCACTAAACACCACAACTTCCCAAGAAAAGGGGGGTGTCTGCTCACAGCCATCATCCTGGTGGACAGAAAACACTCCTGCCCATAGACAGCCCCAAAGCCTAGAGCTGCCCCAGACAACCCAGTGTGACGGAAGTGCTTCAAATAACCGGCACACACCACAAAACTGGGCGTGGACATTAGCCTTCCTTGCAACCTCAGCTGATTGTCCCAGGGTTGGGAAGGTGGAGCAGTGTGAATTAACAAAGCCCCATTCAGCCATCATTTCAGCAGACTGGGAGCCTCCCTACACAGCCCAGCAGCCCAGAACCACCCTGGGGGGACAGCACTCACCTGTGACATAGCACAGTCATCCCTCAACAGAGGACCAGGGGGTGCACGGCCTGGAAGAGGGGCCCACTTGCAAGTCTCAGGAGCCATACGCCAATACCAAGGACTTGTGGGTCAGTGTCAGAGACAAACTGTGGCAGGACTGAACTGAAGGATTAGATTATTGCAGCAGCTTTAAAACTCCAGGATCACCAGGGAGATTTGATTGTTAGAGCCACCCCCCCCCCTCCCTGACTGCCCAGAAACACGCCCCATATACAGGGCGGGCAACACCAACTACACACGCAAGCTTGGTACACCGATTGGACCCCACAAGACTCACTCCCCCACTCACCACAAAGGCAAAGCGAGGGAGAACTGGCTTGTGGAGAACAGGTGGCTCGTGGACGCCACCTGCTGGTTAGTTAGAGAAAGTGTACTCCACGAAGCTGTAGCTCTGATAAATTAGAGATAAGGACTTCAATTGGCCTACACATCCTAAAAGAACCCTATCAAGTTCAGCAAATGCCAAGAGGCCAAAAACAACAGAAAATTATAAAGCATATGAAAAAACCAGACGATATGGATAACCCAAGCCCAAGCACCCAAATCAAAAGACCAGAAGAGACACAGCACCTAGAGCAGCTACTCAAAGAACTAAAGAGGAACAATGAGACCATAGTACGGGATACAAAGGATATCAAGAAGACCCTAGAAGAGCATAAAGAAGACATTGCAAGACTAAATAAAAAAATGGATGATCTTATGGAAATTAAAGAAACTGTTGACCAAATTAAAAAGATTCTGGACACTCATAGTACAAGACTAGAGGAAGCTGAACAATGAATCAGTGACCTGGAAGATGACAGAATGGAAAATGAAAGCATAAAAGAAAGAATGGGGAAATAATTGAAAAAATTGAAACGGACCTCAGGGATATGATAGATAATATAAAACATCCAAATATAAGACTCATTGGTGTTCCAGAAGGGGAAGAAAAGGGTAAAGGTCTAGGAAGAGTATTCAAAGAAATTGTTGGGGAAAACTTCCCAAATCTTCTAAACAACATAAACACATAAATCATAAATGCCCAGGGAACTCCAAATAGAATAAATCCAAATAAACCCACTCCAAGACATATTCTGATCACACTGTCAAACACAGAAGAGAAGGAGCAAGTTCTGAAAGCAGCAAGAGAAAACCAATTCACCACACACAAAGGAAACAGCATAAGACTAAGTAGTGACTACTCAGCAGCCACCATGGAGGCGAGAAGGCAGTGGCATGACATTTTTAAAAATCTGAGTGAGAAAAATTTCGAGCCAAGAATACTTTATCCAGCAAAGCTCTCCTTCAAATTTGAGGGAGAGCTTAAATTTTTCACAGACAAACAAATGCTGAGAGAATTTGCTAACAAGAGACCTGCCCTACTGGAGATACTAAAGGAAGCCCTACAGACAGAGAAACAAAGAAAGGGCAGAGAGACTTGGAGAAAGGTTCAGTACTAAAGAGATTCGGTATGGGTGCAATAAAGAATATTAATAGAGAGGGGGAAAAATATGTATGACAAACATAAACCAAAGGATAAGATGGCTGATTCAAGAAATGCCTTCACGGTTATAACGTTGAATGTAAATGGATTAAACTCCCCAATTAAAAGATATAGATTCGCAGAATGGATCAAAAAAAATGAACCATCAATATGTTGCATACAAGAGACTCATCTTAGACACAGGGACACAAAGAAATTGAAAGTGAAAGGATGGAAAAAAATATTTCATGCAAGCTACAGCCAAAAGAAAGCAGGTGTAGCAATATTAATCTCAGATAAAATAGACTTTAAATGCAGGGATGTTTTGAGAGACAAAGAAGGCCACTACATACTAATAACAGGGGCAATTCAACAAGAAGAAATAACAATCATAAATGTCTATGCACCCAATCAAGGTGCCACAAAATACATGAGAGAAACACTGGCAAAACTAAAGGAAGCAATTGATGTTTCCACAATAATTGTGGGAGACTTCAACACATCACTCTCTCCTATAGATAGATCAACCAGACAGAAGACCAATAAGGAAACTGAAAACCTAAACAATCTGACAAATGAATTAGATTTAACAGACATATACAGAACATTACATCCCAAATCATCAGGATACACATACTTTTCTAGTGCTCACGGAACTTTCTCCAGAATAGATCATATGCTGGGACATAAAACAAGCCTCAATAAATTTAAAAAGATTGAAATTATTCAAAGCACATTCTCTGACCACAATGGAATACAATTAGAAGTCAATAACCATCAGAGACTTAGAAAATTCACAAATACTTGGAGGTTAAACAACACACTCCTAAACAATCAGTGGGTTAAAGAAGAAATAGCAAGAGAAATTGCTAAATATATAGAGACGAATGAAAATGAGAACACAACATACCAAAACCTATGGGATGCAGCAAAAGCAGTGCTAAGGGGGAAATTTATAGCACTAAACACATATATTAAAAAGGAAGAAAGAGCCAAAATCAAAGAACTAATGGATCAACTGAAGAAGCTAGAAAATGAACAGCAAACCAATCCTAAACCAAGTAGAAGAAAAGACATAACAAGGATTAAAGGAGAAATAAATGACATAAAGAACAAAAAAACAACAGAGAGGATAAATATCACTAAAAGTTGGTTCTCTGAGAAGATCAACAAGATTGACAAGCCCCTAGCTAGACTGACAAAATCAAAAAGAGAGAAGACCCATATAAACAAAATAATGAATGAAAAAGGTGACGTACCCGCAGATCCTGAAGAAATTAAAAAAATTATAAGAGGATACTATGAACAACTGTATGGCAACAAACTGGATAATGTAGAGGAAATGGACAATTTCCTGGAAACATATGAACAACCTAGACTGACCAGAGAAGAAACAGAAGACCTCAATCAACCCATCACAAGCAAAGACATCCAATCAGTCATCAAAAATCTTCCCACAAATAAATGCCCAGGGCCAGATGGCTTCACAGGGGAATTCTACCAAACTTTCCAGAAAGAACTGACACCAATCTTACTCAAACTCTTTCAAAACATTGAAGAAAATGGAACACTACCTAACTCATTTTATGAAGCTAACATCAATCTAATACCAAAACCAGGCAAAGATGCTACAAAAAAGGAAAACTACCGGCCAATCTCCCTAATGAATATAGATGCAAAAATCCTCAACAAAATACTTGCAAATTGAATCCAAAGACACATTAAAAAAATCATACACCATGACCAAGTGGGGTTTATTCCAGGCATGCAAGGATAGTTCAACATAAGAAAATCAATCAATGTATTACAACACATTAACAATTCGAAAGGGAAAAATCAAATGATCATCTCAATAGATGCTGAAAAAGCATTTGACAAAATCCAACATCCCTTTTTGATAAAAACACTTCAAAAGGTAGGAATTGAAGGAAACTTCCTCAACATGATAAAGAGCATATATGAAAAACCCACAATCAGCATAGTACTCAGTGGTGAGAGACTGAAAGCCTTCCCTCTAAGATCAGGAACAAGACAAGGATGCCCGCTGTCACCACTATTATTCAACATTGTGCTGGAAGTGCTAGCCAGGGCAATCCGGCAAGACAAAGAAATAAAAGGCATCCAAATTGGAAAAGAAGAAGTAAAACTGTCATTGTTTGCAGATAATATGATCTTATATCTGGAAAACCCTGAGAAATCGACGATACAGCTACTAGAGCTAATAAACAAATTTAGCAAAGTAGCGGGATACAAGATTAATGCACATAAGTCAGTAATGTTTCTATATGCTAGAAATGAACAAACTGAAGAGACACTCAAGAAGAAGATACCATTTTCAATAGCAACTAAAAAAATCAAGTACCTAGGAATCAACTTAACCAAAGATGTAAAAGACCTATACAAAGAGAACTACATAATTCTACTAAAAGAAATAGAAGGGGACCTTAAAAGATGGAAAAATATTCCATGTTCATGGATAGGAAAGCTAAATGTCATTAAGATGTCGGTTCTACCCAAACTCATCTACAGATTCAATGCAATCCCAATCAAAATTCCAACAACCTACTTTGCAGACTTGGAAAAGCTAGTTATCAAATTTATTTGGAAAGGGAAGATGCCTCGAATTGCTAAAGACACTCTAAAAAAAGAAAAACGAAGTGGGAGGACTTACAATCCCAGATTTTGAAGCTTATTATAAAGCCACAGTTGTCAAAACAGCATGGCACTGGCACAAAGATAGACACATAGATCAATGGAATCGAATTGAGAATTCAGAGATAGACCCTCAGATCTATGGCCGACTGATCTTTGATAAGGCCCCCAAAGTCAGTGAACTGAGTCATAATGGTCTTTTCAACAAATGGGGCTGGGAGAGTTGGATATCCATATCTAAAAGAAAGAAAGAGGACCCCTACCTCACCCCCTACACAAAAATTAACTCAAAATGGATGAAAGATCTGAATATAAAAGTACCATAAAACTCCTAGAAGATAATGTAGGAAAACATCTTCAAGACCTTGTATTAGGTGGCCACTTCCTAGACTTTACACCCAAAGCACAAGCAACAAAAGAAAAGATAGATAAATGGGAACTCCTCAAGCTTAGAAGTTTCTGCACCTCAAAGGAATTTCTCAAAAAGGTAAAGAGGCAGCCAACTCAATGGGAAAAATTTTTTGGAAACCATGTATCTGACAAAAGACTGATATCTTCCATATATGAAGAAATCCTACAACTCAATGACAATAGTACAGACAGCCCAATTATAAAATGGGCAAAAGATATGAAAAGACAGTTCTCTGAAGAGGAAATACAAATGGCCAAGAAACACATGAAAAAATGTTCAGCCTCACTAGCTATTAGAGAGATGCAAATTAAGACCACAATGAGATACCATCTAACACCGATTAGAGTGGCTGCCATTAAACAAACAGGAAACTACAAATGCTGGAGGGGATGTGGAGAAATTGGAACTCTTATTCATTGTTGGTGGGACTGTATAATGGTTCAGCCACTCTGGAAGTCAGTGTGGCAGTTCCTTAGAAAACTAGATATAGAGTTACCATTCGATCCAGCGATTGCACTTCTCGGTATATACCCGGAAGATCAGAAAGCAGTGACACGAACAGATATCTGCATGCCAATGTTCAAGCAGCATTATTCACAATTGCCAAGAGATGGAAACAACCCAAATGTCCTTCAACAGATGAGTGGATAAATAAAATGTAGTATATACACACGATGGAATACTACGCGGCAGTAAGAAGGAACGATCTTGTGAAACATAGGACAACATGGATGAACCTTGAAGACATAATGCTGAGCGAAATAAGCCAGGCACAAAAAGAGAAATATTATATGCTACCACTAATGTGAACTTTGAAAAATGTAAAACAAATGGTTTATAATGTAGAATGTAGGGGAACTAGCAATAGAGAGCAATTAAGGAAGGGGGAACAATAATCCAAGAAGAACAGATAAGCTATTTAACGTTCTGGGGATGCCCAGGAATAATGACTATGGTCTGTTAATTTGTGATGGATATAGTAGGAACAAGTTCACAGAAATGTTGCTATATTAGGTAACTTTCTTGGGGTAAATTAGGAACAGGTTGGAAGTAAAGCAGTTATCTTAGGTTAGTTGTCTTTTTCTTACTCCCTTGTTATGGTCTCTTTGAAATGTTCTTTTACTGTATGTTTTTGGTTTTTTTTTCCTAATTTTTTTTCATACAGTTGATTTAAAAAAGAAAAAAAGTTAAAAAAAAAAAAAAAAAAACAAGAAAAAAAATATGTAGTGCCCCCTTGAGGAGCCTGTGGAGAATGCAGGGGTATTGGCCTACCCCACCTCGATGGTTGCTAACATGACCACAGACATAGGGGACTGGTGGTTTGACAGGTTGAGCCCTCTACCACAGGATTTACCCTTGGGAAGACTGTTGCTGCAAAGGAGAGGCTAGGCCTCCCTATAATTGTGCCTAAGAGCCTCCTCCCGAATGCCTCTTTGTTGCTCAGATGTGGCCCTCTCTCTCTAGCTAAGACAACTTGAAAGGTGAAATCACTTCCCTCCCCGCTACGTGGGATCAGACAGCCAGGGGAGTGAATCACCCTGGCAGCGTGGAATATGGCTCCCGGGGAGGAATGTAGACCTGGCATTGTGGGGCGGAGAACATCTTCTTAACCAAAAGGGGGATGTGAAAGGAAATGAAATAAGCTTCAGTGGCAGAGAGATTCCAAAACGAGCCGAGAGGTCACTCTGGTGGGCACTCTTACGTACAATTTAGACAACCCTTTTTAGGTTCTAAAGAATTGGGGTAGCTGGTGGTGGATACCTGAAACTATCAAACTACAACCCAGAACCCAGGAATCTCGAAGACAATTGTATAAAAATGTAGCTTATGAGGGGTGACAATGGGATTACGAAAGCCATAAGGACCACACTCCCCTTTGTCTAGTTTATGGATGGATGAGTAGAAAAATAGGGGAAGGAAACAAACAAACAAACAGACAAAGGTACCCAGTGTTCTTTTTTACTTCAATTGCTCTTTTTCACTTTAATTATTATTCTTGTTATTTTTGTGTGTGTGCTAATGAAGGTGTCAGGGATTGATTTAGGTGATGAATGTACAGCTATGTATTATTACTGTGAACAATCGAATGTACGATCTGTTTTGTATGACTGTGTGGTATGTGAATATGTCTCAATAAAATGAAGAAAAACAAAACAAAACAAAAAGAGTCAGTGGGGGAGTGGAATGGGGTGAGTATTGGGAGAAGTGAGGGTATACTACTTTTTCAAAAGGGCAAAAAGAAAGCAGGATTGAGCATTTTTTTAAGAGCATGAGGAACCTGAATACGTTTGTAAAAATAAATGGGGAAGGAACCAGTGTTTGGAGGTTTGCTGGGCTGCACAGCAGTTTGGATGGCAAGAATTCATAACTCCTCTCAACAAATAGATTTCTTCTTTCTGAGCATATGACATCATGAGTAATAATCTGCCAAGCCCTATTTGTTTTTTAAAAATTAATATAACCCAAGAAGTGTGCGTGCATGTATACACCACATAGAAACACAAACACACAGAAATGTATACACACATTGTTTTACTTTCTGACCTACTATAAATAAATCTTTTGTTTTCAAGCCACAGCAATCTCACTCCAACTGGTCTAGGTTGTCAGAAAATTATTAAAGCATTGGAAATAGGCACAAGAGATAGATTATTGGGTTTTTTTTTTTTCAGTGTAATATTGGCCTGCAATTTTAATTGCTTTTTCTATTAATTGGGCTATTTTACAATACATAGGGGTTAACTTGTAGATTTTTAAATAATAGAGATGCAAATAATTTCTGTCCAGTGGAAAAGGCAACCACAAAGGTTATGGTTTATTACCCTGTTGAATATTAATCATTTTATATCTAACCCAGCAATCTTATCCCAATGTTCGTTAATTAAGTTGCCTCAAAACACCTAGCTTTGAGTCAGTCTTAATGTTTTACCAATTCTCTCACTAATTATCGAGTTGAACAAAATCTTCGATATATGTTTATTTCATATTTTCATGAAAGTTATGATTTTACCTTCTTAAAAAATATTTTTAAGGTAAATAGGTGGAAGGCAACGAGCACTTATTGCTGTCCTACTATGTGTCAGGAATTTTAGGCACTGGGGATACGTGTGACCAAATGAGATACAGACTCCATGTGGAATGAGTGTGTCATGTCTTGGGAGAGGCAGAATGTAAATCTTAAAAATGCTAAGAGGGAACCAGACTGTCGCTAGGGAAGCAAATACAAAGTGGGGGGGGCAGGAAGGTGTTAGGGAACTGGAACTAGGCTGGCTTGAGATCTTGTGAGCTGTGGGGGCCCATTTCCTGCCACGTGTGGAAAAAGAAAAGAAACTTTGTCTGCAAAGATGAGACTGCGCTACACTTCAGAGACGGTGGAGAGTGTGCCTGTGTTGTTCTGTGGTATCTGGAGTCCCCATCCTGACTGTTCTCCTTGAGCTCTTCCCTCTCTTCCTCCCCTCCCATTACAGCAGAGGAGGTGTGCCTCAGCTTATCCAAAGTTCATCCTCCAACCTGTGTGTAACAGGAAGCAGCTTTCAAAAGAATGGAAGACAATCAACAAGACACACTGCCCAGATAATTAGTCATTGAATGTGCCCTTCCTTCTAAGCAGTAGATAAAATGCAATGCTTAAGGAGACCGAATTACTTTTAAAATTTAGATATAAAGGAAGTTAAGCAAAAAAAAAAAAAAAGTAAAAGGGTTCATCAAGAAATGACCAGTGTAGACTCCAAGAGTCACTATAAAGCAACTTTAATGAAAACAAATGGTACCGACTTAAAAATGAGGACATAGATCCATGCAAAGGACTATAAAGCCCAGAAATAGACCCAACCTCATACATTTATTTGGTTTTATACAAAAGCACCAAAACAAATCAGTGGAGACAGTCTTTTCAAACAGTGATGCTGGGGCAACTGGATGCACATGTGGAATGAAAATATATTTCTAGATTCCTACCACATGCCAAGCACAAAAGTTAAAGTTTAGAAGACTATACTCCTAAACATAAAAGTTGGAATTATAAAGCTTCTAGAAGAAAACATAGGAGAATATCTTCATGACCTGGGGTAGGAAAAGATTCTTAGACAGGTAAAAGGAAATATTTCTAAATTAGACTTGATTAAAATTATAATCATCAGCTCATAAAAAGACACCATTTCGAAACTAAATAGGCAATCCTCAGACTGGGAGAAAATATTCATAAAAATATGTATCTAACAAAAGACAGGTATCCAGAATATATAAAGAACTCCTATAATTCAATAATGAAATGAGAAGTAACCCAATTTTAGAAATGAGGAAAATATTTGAACAGACATTTCCCTAGGAAAGTTATACTAATAGTGAATAAGCACAGGAAAAAGTGTTCAACAACATAGTCATGAGGGAAAACGCAAGTGAAATCCACATTAAGATACCATTGCACAACCACTAGATTGGCTATAATTATAAATATCAGCAATAGAAAGTAGGGGCAAAGATGTAGGGCAACTGGAACATGTAAATTTTTGGTGAGAGTGTATGATGGTATGACTACTTTAGATAAAGGGCTAGAATTTTCTTATAAAAAGGCAGATCCATCAGCCAGCAATTCCAATCTAAAACAGAAAGAAAGAAAACATATGTCACAACAAGACATGCAAAATGTTCATAGCAGCTTTATTCATAATAACCACAAAGGTGGCCTTCAACAGGAGAACGGATGAACAAACCATGGAATGCATGCAGTGGAATGGTACTTACCAATAAAAAGAAACAAACTACTTTGGGGTTCTTAATCCATTCCTGTGGGGGTGAACCCAGTATAAATAGGACCTTTTGATGAGGTTACTTCAGTTAAGATGTGACCCAACTGAATCAGGATGGGTCTTAATCCAATTATTAGAGTCCTTTATATGTGGAATGAAATTCAGACACCCAGAGAGAAGCCACAGGGAGCATCAGTGGAACTTGGAAGAGAAGGAGGAGACCAGAAGATGCTGCCATGTGCCTTATTATGGGACAAACTAAGGAACAAGGATCACTGGCAGCCAGCCCTAGAGGGCTACAGGCTTCAGAAAGAAAGCATTATCTTGGTGATGCCTTGATTTGGACTTTTTTCCTCACCTCAAAACCATGAGCCATTAAATGCCCATTGTTTAAGCCATCCTTTTGCATGGTATTTGCCTGAGCAGCCAAGGAAGCTAAAACACTACTGATACATGGATTAACCTAGATGAATCTTAAAAATATTATGCTAAGTGAAAGAAACCATATAATATACAATTCTATTTGAAATTCTAGAACAGAAAAAAGCTTATATATGGTGAAAAGAAATCAGAGCAGTTGCCATTGGGAGGGGTTGTAGGGCAGACACTGACTGGAAAGGGCAAGAGGGAAGTTTCTGGGGTAAAAGTAATGTGCTGTATCTTCATAGGGGTTGTGTTACACTGATGTATGCGTTATCTACATTCATCGAATTGTACCTTGAGATTTGAGCATTTCTTTGTACGTACTGATAAGGTAGGGGTCTTCTTTATTACTAGTTGGTGTCAGTCCTGATTGTCAACATACAGACTTTGGGGAAACTAGATGTGGAGGTAGGTGTGAGATGTCAGGAAACCCTCCCCACTTGCTCTGTCCTCCACCCGGACTCTTCCCTGTTGACCTGCTCTCAGATAGGCAGAGTGGGATAGCTATTTACAGTCCCTGAGGAGTATTTAAGCAATACATTTAAATACATTTGCACACATGATAATATTAATTTTCTATCTTTGTATCTGAAAATTGCACTTTGAAAGAAGATCATGATTATCATTAAAACCTACTTGTCGCTTGTAAATGTTTATAGGTTTCCATCTTGTGGTGGAATTTGGAACAACAACTAACGTTCCCAAATTGAATATGGGAATTGTCCAACTTTGAGGTGCATTGTACCACAAAAGTTAAGTTATAAATTGGTAGTCTGAGACTCAGGATACATATTTCCAACTAAACTATGAGGAAAGCAGTGGTTACATTAAAAATACATATGGAATGGATGATTCTGGCCATCACCAATAATGCAAACATACAGCTTTCTTACAGGCTGGTTTCTGTACAGTACAATGTGTGTGAGGAGACCTGGGAACATGTCCACATCTTGAGAGGAAATAAGGATTTGGGGAAAAGAGGCCATTTCAGCTCAAAACTGCTAATTGATCTGAATGAGTTGAGAGAAAGTCAAGGGTATATGAAGACACTGGGGGTTGGTGAACATATGCATATCAAACAACCTCATTTTTATAACTTGGAAATTGACCCTTTTTCTGGAATTCATTAATAGTTACATACATTTAGAAACTTTCATTCATGGTTCTATTTGTTGCACACTAATATGAAAATTGCATAAGTATATGAAGAAAAGTTTTGCTTAAAAAAATGAGATATTTTTCTTGGAATATATATTAACACATTTTTTATTTGTTCTTTAGGTTGAGGGGATGTGACATTACAACATCCACACCCCCCCCCACACACACATACACACCCACCATCACCACACAGTTTGGTTAAACCATAACTATCAGGATAGAAATACAAGAAGCAATTTTTCTTTATTTAGTGGCTAAAATATGATGGGAGAAAGTGTTTTCATATACATTTCATGATCTTTGATAGTTTCCTTACTGTAAAAAATGATAAGATATACTAGGCTCATATATTTCCTGTCCCAGACCTGGAATTTTTCTTAGAAGCCCTGGTTTCTTTTAGAGGAAAATAATATATCAAAATCACAATCTGGGCACTAAAATGCTCATTACTTCCAGATTGTCATTGTTTCTAGGCATAATTTATGCTAATATTCCCAATCTATGGTGAGGACTACTTATTTTTACTTAACCATATTATATTTGCATCTTCTTTCTTCTACCACAAGATGCTAGTTTTCAAGGATAGAGGACATAATAAAATTGGAATATCAAATAATTTCTTACAATTTTATCCCGTAAGTATATACAGTACACACAATCTCAAAATAACAAAAAACAATGCTAATACTGTCATCATTAGCTATTAAAAATGTTTACATACGTAGTTTCCATTATGACCCTATTTTTTAAATCTGTACTGTATCTACACTGTCAGAGTATATAATCATTGCAAACTATATTCTTTCCTTTTAAACCTTCAATGGTTTTCTTTCTGCAATAACTGTGCATCTAATGTTCACTACAAGTCTTTATGTTGATAAGTCATTGTGGTTGTCTGAAGTTCACCCTCTAGAAGGGTTCACTTGAATGATATTCCCTAAGTTACTACATGTTGATCGCAGTTTGCATGTTTTATATTTGATAGTCAGTTTTGATGGGTCAAAGATCTTTGACTCACATTTTCTTTCCTTGAGTGTCTTAAGTATGTTATTTCATTTTCTTGGTATAAAACATTGCCATTGAAAGTCTGACGATGATCCAATTTTCTTTCCCTTAAAAGTCACATGTGCTTTTTGTCTCGTAGACAAAGACTTTTCTCTTTGTCCTTAAAATACAGTAATTTTGCCAGAATAAGTCTTGGTTTTGACTGTTCTGAGAACAATCAAGAGTCAATATTCCCAGGCATATAGATCTTTTGGTATATAGTTTCAAATTGTTTCTTATCCCAAAAATATTTTTCTTGAGTTCCAGTTTTTATTTTTTGTTCTGTGGCACTTGCTTTAGTTTTCTGGTTCAAGGACTTCACTTATCCGTATGCCAGATAAGGTTTTCCTTTCTTCAATAACTGTCATTTTCTTTTGCATCTTTTATATCTGTTTCTATGTATCTTCAATTTTTAAAAGTTTTCCTTCTTTTCACCTTCTACTTCTCTTAAAGCATTAGCTATGTGTTTATTTACTCTTTTGTTCCTTCTAGTATTAGACTTCATTTCTGAAATGACATTTTCTTTTGATTCTGACTTTTTCCCTGAGTTCTGTTATCTCATTTCTGAGTTTCTTAAATTCTGCTTTTATTGTTCTATCATGTCTTATTATTATTTTTTAAACATTTTATAGTTAATTTTAAAACAATAGTTTACACTTCTGATCTTTCTTGTAGTCATGTCTTTCTGGCATGTTTTCATTGTCTATAGGAACGTTATTCTTTTCTTATAATTTTTTTCTTAACAACACTTCAGATAGGATTTGATCTCAATACTTTTTTTGCTCAGTTTTATGTGAAATCAGTTTTCCTGAACCTTTGGAAAGAAGCTTGATACTGGATAGTTTTTCTAAATTCACAGAGCTTTTTGCCCATTTTTTTCATGTAGGTTTAAAATAAAACATGGCTTGTTTTCTGAAATTTCTTGGTTCTGTTCCCGTTTATTATTTTTATCTTTATTTTCTCTTTTCTTCACCCCTATTTTGATTCCTTGTCTGGCAATTTCTCTTTAATGTGCGGTCCTGTTCTGGGATTGAACCTTGACCGGTCAGTTTTGAGAGTTCCTAGTGGTAAACTGTCTCCATCCTTTCAGATCTTACTGCAGCCTCTTGCACTCACCCTCTGTTGGATTGGACAAAATTCCTTGCAATTTTAAATTCTCAAATTGACACTTCGCACCTCCTGTTAAACACCTGTTGGCTATTTGGGGATTCTCCTGTCTCCAGGTTTATCAAACACTGCATCCCTCTAATTTCTCCTACACAGACACTGACGCCATACTGTCTCATGGCTGTTAGTGGCTTGTCCCCACCCTCTGGAGTTTTGAAGTTCATGAGGGTACTTTGTCAACTAACTTTGTTTTTGATGTGATCCATGAAATTTTGGTTTTGCTATCTAAGTTGCTCTGCCTTAATGTGGTGATTCAGGGGGATTCTACGACTATCTACTGCCACTGCCAAATTTTCAAAGTTGATAACTTTATTTAGTACTTCATATTAGTTTCTTTATTATAAAAAGAGTACGACTATAAAATAATTCAAATAACATATAAAAGTTCACAATGAAAATTAAATCCCCCTTCCTTCTCACACATACCTGGTGTGATGTGAATTGCATGTGTTAATTTGGCTGAGTTAGGGTGTCCGGTGATTTAGTCAAGCAGCAATGGCCTCATTGTTACTGTGAGGGTTTTTAGTGGATTTGAAACATTCGACAATTGGTTGATGTCTATGGCTGATGACACCTACAATCAGCAAAGGAGATTGCCTTCAGCGGTCAGAGGGGTCTCCTTTTATCTAATCGGTTGGAGGCTTCAAGTAAGAACTGAGGAGTTCAGAAGCCAGAAAGAAAAATTTCTACCTCTACTTCAGCCAGCCAGCTTCTCCCAGAAATTTACTGTCACCTTCATCAAGTTTCTAATTTGCAGCCTACTTTATGGAATTTGGACGTGCCAATCCCCACAGTGGCATGAGACAATTCCTATAATAAATCTCTTAATATTTACACTACATTCTTGTTGGTTCTGTTTCTCCGAAGAGCACTGGCTAATACACCTGGAGTTTTCAAAGTCCAACTCCCTAGAAGTAACACTGCTAACAGAGTCTTATGTATTTATCCAGAAATTTTCTAAGCATAATAAAGCATATGGTTTGCATGTATATCTTTCTGTTTATACAAATGAAGTCATACTATACATTGTTTTTTAATTTGATTATATGACTTAACAATGTAACTTGAAAATCTTTCTAAAACAGTAAATAGATATCCACCTTATTTTTAAACTACTCTATAGGGCATTATGTTTACCAAGTTACCGTACAATGTTGACCAATTCCCTACTGATGCGATAACAAAACTTGGGCATATTTTTTTTTACTCATTTTGGAGAGTATATCTCTGAGACAAATTCCCAGAAATATATTTGCTAAGTAAAGGGATACTGTAATTTATTGGTTTATTTCTCCCACAAAGAAATGTTCAAGTCCTAATCCCTGGTCCTGTGGATGGGAACCCATTTGTAAACAAGTTTTGAAAATGTTATTAAAGTGAGGCCAAACTGAATGAGCTGGGCCTTAATCCAAAATGGTTAGAGTCCTCATACGCAGGGGAAATGTGGACACTGGAGGAGATAGAAGGAGCAGATAACCGTGTGACAGAGGCAGACGCTGAGTTATCGGGTGCTGGCAAGCTGCCACCAGAACACTGCAGACTTCGGAGAAAGCGTGCCCTGCTGACAGCTTCATTTTGGACTGCGAGCCTCCAAACCTGTGAGACAATAAATTCCCGTTGTTTTAGCCAGCTGGTCTGTGGTATTTGTTTTTGCAGCCAATCAAAGACAGATGGGGAGTGAAAAAGCCTTTGTGAGCAAGAAACAAGACTCAGACATGATACACAAAGTGGATAAAATGTGATTCTGTTAAAAATTTTAACTGTGTGATTAAAAATAAGTACTCAAAAAAAAAAAAATCAAAAGGCAAATAATAAACCAGCCCCAAATGGCAATATCTTTGAAAAAAAAAAAAAAAAAAAGGCTAATTTCCTTAACATTCAAAAACCTCCCACAATAATAAGAAAAAAATGTGAAAACACAGTAGTAAAACTGGGCAAATGACATAAGCAAGTGCTCTAGCACAAAAGAAATACAAATGAACAAAGAGAAAATAATGCTCATCTTCACTCATAACGTTTAAAATGCACAAACAGCCCGGGCGGCAGGGGTGCCGCGCCCGTGCCCTGGGTAGCCCTGGTGGCCCGCGGGCACTGCACCTTCAAGGTCAAGGTGGCGGTGGCGGCGCGGAGGAGCGCTTTGGCCGTGGTGGTCTACAACGAGGAGCCCTACGGGAACCTCAAGGCGCCCATGTCCCACACGGAAACTGGAAATACAGTGGTAATTATGGTAAGTTACCCAAAAGGAAGAGAAATTTTGGATCTGGTGCAAAAAGGAATTCCAGTAAGAATGGCCATTGGGCTTGGCACCCGCCATGTGCAGGAGTTCATCAGTGGCCAGTCAGTGGTGTTTGTGGCCATCGTCTTCATCACCGTGATGATCTTCTCGCTGGCCTGGCTGATATTTTAGTATATACAGCGTTTCCTGTACACTGGCTCACAGTTTGGAAATCAGAGCCACAGAAAAGAAACTAAGAAAGTTATTGGCCAGCTTCCACTTCATACTGTGAAGCATGGAGAAAAGGGAATCGATATAGATGCTGAAAATTGTGCAGTGTGTATTGAAAATTTTAAAGTAAAGGATATTATCAGAATTCTGCCATGCAAGGAGAGCCTGAGGATGTGCAGGAGATGCCTGCTCCATAATCTCCCCCTGGAAGTGTTCCAGCTGTCAGTTTGAGTAGTAGTGTACAAGACGACGACAGAAGTGATAGAAACAACTTACCGTCATCTTCCTCTAATGAATCTGTACCGCAGCGTAATGCCAGTTTTAAAGAAGACTCTGTTGAAAGCACATCGTTATTAGGAACAGGAGGGAGTGACACTCAGCGTGGCAGACCAGTAGCCTAGTGCAAGTTCCCACTGCCGGCGTCGTGGACAGAGCTTTGGCTTGAACTAAAGGACATTACATTTTTTTTTATCTTAGCGCACATAGTTTGTATATTTGAAAATAATGTACTTTCTTTTACCTTCCAGATTCTGGTTTGATATAGAAAAGGGCTAAGATATCTTATTCTTAAAGAAACTTTTTGATTAGTCTTCATATATTTGCCTACTAAAATATATGGCTTACCGTATGGAATATGTCATCTTAGACTTTTACAGAGAAATTCTAATGTAAAGGTGGGGTTTCTGAATATTAGGATAGCTCCTGTAGGACTGTAAAAACAAGATTAATTCTATTTCTTGAGGATGTTTTTAAGACTAAGCACACTGCGTTTTGGTCTACTTGAAGCAGAATCAATATGCTTTTCCTCTGAAGACTTTAGAACTTTAAACTTGTAAACAAGATGAGAAATCTGTACTTTTCTTGCATGTCTGTACTGTATATAGAGATTTCAAAACCTTAGAGTACTTTTTTGTTGTTGTTTTCTATGGGGAGTTACGAGAAAATCACTAGAAGACTTTAAGATTTGCATTTTCCCATTTTATTACCTAACGTCTTGTGATGCCTTGATGAGAAGGAGAATTTGTGCATTTTTTCTGCAAATAAAAAAACTAAGATTCTATATTGCATACAGCATTATTTCTTTATTGACTCATTAAGGAAATCAAGTAGGTATACTGTGATTTTTAAAAATGATGAATGTATTATATTGGTTCCAACTGCAATTTTTTTTAATTCTGTTTTATTGAGATATATTCACATACCATACAATTATCCACAGGGTACAATCAATTGTTCACAGTACCATCTAAATGCAATTTAATCTTTAATATTAAAAGGGTGCTAGGTAGAGAATTTTTATATTTTATAAAATATATAATATAAAATATTATATTTTATATTTTGTTGGCACAAAATAAGCAAGTAACCAATTTCTCAATTTGTTTTTTGTTTGTTTGTTTTTGTTTTGTTTTTTGATTTGTTTTTAAGCAAACCTAATACTATGACCTTGCTTAATCTTCAATCCTTTTGTTTTCTTGTTTGCTTTCCTTACCTGCGGGTCCAAGGAGCAAACAAATATAAAATTTTTGGAGATTGCTGTCCAATTTTTATAAAGTGATTAAATAAAGAAACACTCATATAAGCAAAATAAATAAATAAATAAAATAAAATAAAATAAAATGCACAAACAGCAAGTTACCATTTTCCACTTAGCAAATTGTCAAAGTTTAAGTATCCTTGTGAATATATAAAAGCAGACACTCAAGAACTATTTGTAGGAAAGTAATTTGGTGGTTGGTATCACTTTTGCAATGATAATTTAACAATAATCACCACAATGTTAAAAGCATACCCTTATTTTGAAAATGTATTTTTTAAGTTTCTTAAAATCTTCAAATTAATCCTAAATCATTGATATTGCTTTAACCAACCTTCTCTCCTAGGGGAGTGCAGGAGTGTGCTCTGGACATTTGGACAGCTGGCTGTAACCATATCTGAGAGCTACCAGATGGTGGTTTCACAGATAAAATCCAGTGCTGTCTCCCTAGACTGCATCCATGGTTAATCCTTGAGAAACACTACATTGTTAATTTCATACAATCCTTTTTTACATGCTAATGAGCTATTGTATACAAATGATTTGTTTTTTTGGACTGTTCAAAACTCAGAGGTACTGTCTATCCAGTTTTCTTACAAGAATTACTTGATTTATCTTTATAGTAATAACGATAGCTATATTTATTGAGCACATTCTATGTACCAAACATTTAATTCACACTACCCTAATCCTCACAGCAATTCTGGTAGGTGGAAACATTGTCTCCAATTGACCAAGGAGGAAATTCATGCTCAGAGAGATTAAATAATTTGTTAAGAGTCATAAAGTTAGTCATCGGCTGAGTCACGATTTTAATCTAGGTTTGTTTGGCTCCAAAGCTCATGCTACTTCTGGAACCACATCTGGCTTTCTCAATCATTAGGAGTCTTATATTATAACTCACATATGGAAAGGGACCTACTTTTATCATCAGAACATTGCAATTTCACTGCAATCAATATTATTGAAGAAATAAAAACATGGTATTCTTACAAAGTGAGTTCTAGGGTGGGCAAATGAATTTCCAAGTTCATGTAAGTAATGAGAACATTCTAAGATGATAACCTAAAATTTTTGAAAATGTGGTCTCAACTCTTTTGTGATCAGCATTGTCTGTTTACCACTCCCAGACTGCAGCACCGTCATTTGATGAAATTTTGTTTAGTTAAAACCGTCACTTAAAACAAAACAAAACAAAACAAAGGGAAACGACATACCAAGCAAATTATACAATGCATATGGTTAAAGTCTATTTTCCATCATATGCCAAAATGCTCTTCCAAATACATAATAAAAATTTGAAAACCCACTAGGAAGTTGGACAAATGGCATAAATAGGTTGATTTAAAGGAAAAGAAATGGTATCATTTCTTTTGATGGTGTTAAAGTGTATTCTCAACTCTTATATAGGCCTATTCCTAGAAAAAGTAAAGAGTAAGACTAGTATTTTAAACAGGTATAAATTCCACATTGGACTGTTGTGACTTTTGTTAGGTTTACCTATTTTATCTCCAAATCTTCATGATAGGAAGTCTTTCGTCTCCTCAGTTTCCTTCCACCTTTACTTCTCACCTTTTAAGAGGCAGTTCTCATATTCTTATGATAAGATTATCCTATGAGACAGATAAAGCTTCTTAGGTGAAAAGTGAGAAGTGAGTATGTTCAAGAGCAACTAAACTGTCCGTCCTTTCCAACTCTGGGCTCTCTTTTAATTCCCTTGTTGATTTAAAATTTGCATTGTAAAGCAGACATCAATTTGCAAAATCATTTAACCTTCACCAATGACCAGTTCAATGTGATTATGGTAACTTAGTAGCTGCTTTAGCTACTTTGAACTTCTTTCTATTAAGGACTATTAATTAATGGTTCAGTCTGACATTTATGCTTCATTCATTGGATGCCCAAGTGGACATAGGTTTATTCAAATTGAAGTAGGATGTTAAAAACATAGGATGACAGGGAATCTTGGGTCTATAATTTTATTTTTGATTTTAATAAAAGATATCAAATTCAGGGCATCAGGTTTGAAGAATCCTTAGCCATATTATGGGGCTGTCAATAGAGTAAGACTGTTCATATCAATCCACTTCACAGATTTGTAAGACACTGCAAGATATCACCATTTTTCAACTACCTTATAAAATTACAAAAAAAAAAAAATTAAGTTCAGTTTAAATTAGAAGCTCAGTGTAGCAAATGTTGGTTTGTTTTTCAAAGAGAAGTTCAAGTTCAATCCTGCTCAGTAGATATGAGTGAAAGGTGAAAGTGGTTGAGGGATATAGTGTTATTTCCTCTTGTGTTAAAGTTCTATGCCTGGTTGAGCTCAGCACAAGTTAGTAGAAGCTCATTGAGCAGAAATGGAAGTGACTCTGGTAAGAGGAACTGTACTTTTTAGAGAAAGAGTTAAAAAAGGAAAAGAAATGCCTTTAGAATTTCAGAGGCTACAGGTCAAGATCTTGTCCTTTCTGAATGGTGACTGTGAAGGAAGACCTGAGAGCACATGATATCTATCTAACGCTGTGAGGGAAATTTAACTATTTATCTTGGTCAACAATCTATTCATTGCTTTAAATACCTATGAGAAGTTTTAATAATTAAAAGGAATAGCCTTGCTTTGGCTTTCTACTGACACAGGGAAGATTGGGTTGTCCCTTCTTCTTGTTTCCATTAATAAAGGTTTACTTATGAAATTCTTTAAGAGTCTTTCCAAATTACACCTATGCATGATATTGACTTTTTATATACCAGTAGTTCACCTATAATTGGATATTCAGTGCTGGCACAGGTATTCCTTAGCATAGTTTTCTCTTTATTTGACCCTCTCAGAATCTGACAAGTATAATTACTGTGCTGTTCAGTATTAACTTGCCTTTTCATATGAATATATTGACGGGTGTTTTCTCCACAGTTTCAACATCCAATATATGTGGTCAGACACTGCAATGATGCAATCTTTATGTCTAAATTAATCCATACAGGAGATTGCCTTCCCTTATAAATCTTGTAATGGAATGACTAGACTTCCTAGTGGTTACAGATAATTCCTGATCATCAGAAAATTATTTGCCAAAGATTAAAATAACTAATTATCCTTTAAAAGCAGTAGCTAGTTTATTAAGAATTATTAGTACCAGCAGGCAGAGAAGGACAATGTCCATAGTTTATTAAATATGCAAATGAATAAATTCTTAATTATTATTTGTCTATTGCTTCCGGCCACTGTAGCTTAATTTTTTCCCTCAAGCCCTTCTTCCAGACTCTATATCTGTTATCTTAATTAATTCTCTTAAAAATGCACCTCCTTCAAGTTGAAGGAGGAAACTTACTAGATTTTTTAATAAAATTAAAAAATTTAAGGGACTTAGGCTTCTAGAATTCTCCTAGCAATAATGCAGCTTCGACTTTATTTGGAGATTGGCTGATCTATTGTACTGTGAACTACCAGTAATAATTGATTTGTTATTTTACACTTATGAACATATATCACAAATTGTTTTAATTCTACTGAAAAGGAAAAAAATGGTCTTTTTCTCAGTGACACCTACCACCATAATAATAGCTAAATGAATTAATGCATATTTAATATATGGGCAGTAGAGAGAAACCAACCTGCATTATATTTAGAAGCTAGCAAGACATGAGAATTAATAATATGAAGGAATACAGATGTAAACTGGAATTAAACCTAAACTGATTATTGCATTATAAGACAGACCATCAAAAAATTATTTCTTGAAAACCACTCATTTGTTCAATCACCATTATGGCATACCTAATTTGTGCAAGGAGTTGTATGGCATAAGAGATGGGTGGGAAGGATTATGAAAGGAATGCGTTTCCATCATCTAATGCTGAAAACACACCACACCAAATTTTTGTATTTTAAAACAACAATCATTTATTTGCTCACTCTTCTGGATTCGTGACAGGGCTTGACGGGGATAGTTTCTCTCTGTTACATGTGACATCAGATGAGATGGCTTAACTGGGACTGGGAGAGCCTCTTTCTTACTCACTTGGCTGGCAAATTGGTGCTGAGTGTCTTCTGGGAGCTAAGCCAAGGCTGTTGGCCAGTACTTCCATTCTCCTCCATGTAGCCTCTCCACATAGCTAGACCGGGCTGCTCACCACTTAGCAACTGGGTTCTGAAGGAAAGCATCCCAGGAACTGCTGCTCCAAAAGGGTAAGTTCCAATGTGCATGTGCTCATCAAGTCTCTGCTTGCTTCCTGTTTGCTAATATGCTGTTAGCCACCACTAGTCTTATGGCAAGCCCGGAGTCAACATGGGAGAAGACTTGGTTTGGCAGAGGCCAGAGAAGCGTCTGCCTCAGGGTGGATGCAAAATTGTGATACAAAGACCACACCGTGTTTGCCCTCAAGAAGCTAAAGAGAAGAAACCTTTTGAATAATAGTATATTTTACTGCACATCCCAATAGGTAGATATGTGAGGACAGTTTTTTACTCAGGACTTACATTTTGCATTTGCTCGTAGTATTATTATATTGCGGATGTGAGAAATGAAAGTCAAAAAGCATAACCATGAACCCAATAACCACAGAGAACTCAGCTAAAGCTGAGTCCCAGGAGAAGACACTTGCTTTTATACCATGAAACAAACTTACCTCTTGCTCTCAATTCTGCAATCAAGATAAGCTAGTGATACATTTCAAATGTCCTAGTTTGTTTTATTACTTTACTTACTTGTATGAAGAAGCATTATAGCAACTTGTGGTGTGTTCTTAGGCAAATTGCATCTCTAGTCTTCATTTTCTTCATTTCTAAAACAAGGGAGTTGGACTAGGTGATCTCTAGAGTTTCTTCCAATTGTTATCTTTTACTGTATAACAATATAGTTATTATATCCTATTATAGCAATAATGCAAAAGTATGAGTTCACTTCTTGACGAGCACATTCCTTTAAGCGGAGTCAGCAAAACTAATTGAGAACTAAATAGTGAATCTGGACTTTCTCTGGGCATACTTTCTTTTTCCATGACAGGCTCTGACTGGAAAGTAGAGTGGCATGAGTTGGAACTTGACAAATTCTTGGCTTTGCCATGGCCAGCTCTTTCTCACCTGTGAAGCTTGCTCTCTTCTCTGATCAAAAGGTTAATTTCTGCCTTATTTTACAGGGTGGCAAAAAAGTTACAAGATAAAAGACGTGAAAGTATTTTAACTTTGCTTAGAAATTGTGTTGTGCTGTGTTGTTTGTTTTCTGTTCTGACCACACACTACAAAATTCTGACAGCTTTGCAGTAATCTTTGGCAAAATATAGAGGAATTCATTCTTTTAAATATTCATTAACCTCCAGGGTTTCAGCCTCTCCCATACCAAGTTGTGAGGTCCCACCCTTTCCACTTTCTCTGTTGTTTAATCTGTGACCCTTTCAAAGAAACTTAGGAGGGCTTTATCGCAAGAAGACAACACAATATATTTTTAAAAAGCTATTTAAAACACCTCTTGTGGAGATTATGCTTTTTTTTTTTTCCTGTGCCCTCCTTAGAATGCACCAAATATAAAAGCTTCTTTTTTTTTTTAACTTTACTTTCACGTTCAAGATTGCAACAAGCTTGCCCCACTTTCCTAATGAAAACTCTTGGATTTGGACTAATGAAAAAAGGAAAAGCCAGCTGTCATCAGAATAAATGAAGGTATATATTTTAAATTCTTACTAGGATAGTATTTACGCAGAGTATAGATAAAATACACTTTGGTTTTAGCATTCTTTGGTCTTTCTGCTTCTTAATCTGCTGCTTGAACTCTTGTCAGGATCATGCAGGACTATGGAAAAAAGGGAGATGAGGTAGGTAAGGGGGGAAATGTATCATAACAGAATATAAGTAATAGCAAACATTTATAAGTAACATGATAAAACATTTTATGCAGTAATTTAAAAGATATTTCCTTTGTAAAGTTGTATACATGGAAAAGTACATTATGGAAGCTATGGAAATAATTTTATAACAGTATTTAAAAAAAAAATCACATCTTTTGCCTTAAAGATATGAAGCTCCATGAGCTTAAAAAGATCTCATCTCCTTTTCTCAGTTTTGTTGGAGCGAGAGAGACAGGAGCTGGCATTTTATGGCAATGTGCTTAAAAAAAGGAGAGAACACTTCAGGTGTTCCTTGGAGTAAGTAGCAGCTTTTCTTGGTCTGATAAGGAAAATGGAGGAAGAAGAGAAGAAGAAAAACCTTCCGATGAATGTACCGAAGCTCAGAAATTAGCATTGGCAAGTGTGGATCACACAGATGAAAAGGGAGCCAGGCTTGGATAGTAAAAAAGGATCAGGAAGTGGATTCCCAGTTTCACAATGTGGTTATGTGTTGGTGTGTGTCTGCATAGAGGTGTATCTGTATACGTTTAGGAAAAAACGTTGAGAAGTTTACAAACAAGGCATAATCCAGGGAGACTGGCTCCAGTCTCCATATCCTAACCACAAGGCAATATTGTCCCTCACTTGTTCAAAAAATGTAATGTTATCCACCTCTGAAAGGTTTCCCAAAGGTGCAAAGCCCAGAGAATCTATTTTCAATCTCTTTTTAACTTTCTTTGTTTCAGTTAGGTTCATTCAACTGCAGCTTTTTCTTCACTCTTGTTTCATCCTCTTACTTGTATTTTTGTCTGTTTTACTGAAGCACTTCCTAGAATATGTATTTTTTTCATACCAGTCACATGATTAGTAAACACTGAATTCTTGCATATATAAAATACCTCATTTTTAATTGTCCTGCTGGATATGAAATTAGAGGTTTGGAATAATTCCCCTGAATGTTTTGGAAACCTAACTCCATTATTTTCTAGTGGCATACGTTGTTAATGAGAAATTTTATACCAATCGGGATCACTTTCCTTTGGAAGTAACTTATTTTATGCTCTCTTTGGAAGTTTTCAGGAATTTTCATGAATGATCACAATTCTGACATTTCTTAAGTAATTTTTCCTTTTTCACACTTCCTGCCTAGCACTTGGTGGGCTTTTCCCATCTGATGAAGTGTCTTCAGATCTGGGAAATGTCTTTCAGTCCTTTCTGAGATGTTTCTTGTAAATAGATTAGTCCTTCTCAATAATTCTGATCTCTATCTGGAGCTCTTCCAGAGAAAGAAAAGGTAAATGTCACCTAGAAAAGGAGGGACTTTCTGTAGGGACTGTACCTGTGAGTTGGTAAATTGAGGTAGGAAACCTTTAGGGTATGGGAAGGAGGAAAGTGAGGATCTGCAGTAGGGCAAGTGGCAACATGGGAATATCCTGGGTCCCATTGTCCACCTAGCAAGGACAATGTGGGAAACCCAGAGAATCCTAGTGGAGGGAGCTTGTCCCCGATTTCTAGAGTGTATCATTTCAAGCTCCACAGTCTGCAAGCAACGTATGGAGCAATTTGGTAATTCCAGGACAATAGATGAGAAACAGTTGAGGAAATATCTAGAACCCCCTAGAGGACTCCCCGATGCATCACGATACACAACAAGCAGAATATAAACAAAATCTCTTTTTTTACAAAAATCTAATTATTTACCTGTTAAAATCCAAATTAAACAGACACAAACTTATTTTTCTATGACTGAACTCCCCTTGGGCTGGTCCGGAGCCTGCATTCCTGCTGACAGCTGGGCAAAACAAAACCTGAAATAAAAGTAACCACATCTCTTCCAGTTTAAGACATTGTGTTAAACATTGTGTTCCAGACGTTGGTTCCCTATCAGGTTTCTCTCCTCTCTGTAAACGTCTCCTCTCCACTTCTTCTTTCAGAACATGGCAGCTGGATGTAGAGCAATTTACAGTCACATGTCCTGAGCAGGGTGGTCTCTCTGCATTCCAGCTGGCCATGTTGTGAACTCTCCTACTGTATGGATATGAAAACAGTGTGTGAATAAAAATATTTAGAGAGAGTACTGTAAAGACCATAAGATGAGAATGTTAATTGATGGAAGCTGATTTTTTTTTTTCTTTTTCTGAGAACTAGATTAGGGTATAGTGAAACCACTGATTCTTAAGGAAATTAAGAAAATTCTAAATTTTCAGATTAGTCTTATCTTCCTAGAATTAATCACCTAAGATGATGTTATTCTCTAAAACTTATCTGGAATTTTTCTTATTTAATGACTTTTAAGTCTTATGGCAAAACTTTAAAAATATTGTTATAAGTAATATATCTTCATACTTTGAGGATGGATTAGATTTTAGAAATATATGAAAATCCTTTAAAACCAGGGAAACTAGGTAAATGATCATAACAGAGAGTAACACATTGGGTACACATTCTGCCAAATGTGGAATTAGGAGAGGTTTTCTCAAGCTGAGTAACTGCCTATAGAAAGCTTTTCATTCAGCATCTATTTACTGAGTATCAGCTATGTTCCAGGCAACATTTAGGCACAGGGACACTGAATAAAACCAACCATTGCTGAATAAAAACAACCATGGTCTCTATTGTCAGAGCTTTCCATTCTAGCAAGGAAGGTAATTCATAAAGAAATAATAAGCAAATATATAGTGTTGACTCTCTTATATAAGGTTTCTTTCACTCAGCCTAATATTTTTAGATTCACCCATATTATACATTTTAGTAGTTTGTTCCTTTATTTTTAACTGAGTGGCATTCCACTGTATATTGATACTAGATTTTATTTATCCATGCTCATATTGCTGGATATTTCAGTTGTGTGAAGGGTTTTTGACTGTTTCTACAATTGCCTCTTGTGAATGGTTAACTGTGAATGTCCCAGTTTGTTTTGCATGGATTTTTCTTTATCAAATACAAAATTTGCATGACTAGGAAATAGTTATAATTATCCATTTATAAATCATGGAATTATTGTCCTGATTAATAATAATAATAATAACATTTAATGTTGTTTGGTATCAGGTACTATAAGGTTGTTACATAGTTTACATAGGCCTTCACAACAGCCTATGAAGAGCTATTTTAATCCTATTTAAAGATGAGGAATCTGAGGCCTGGAGAGAACTAGCTGCCAAAGGCTGCACAGCGGACAGCCAGGAGCAGAACGCAGGTGGGGTGATTCCAGGGTCTTGTGCTCTTAATCACTAGGCTTCCCTAAGTCTTACTGGTTCTGCAGTGAATACTTACATAATCATAAAACTGTAAATGCTATTTGACATTGGACTTTCTGAATTAATCTAGACGAGGTGTGCCAGATTTAATCATCATTTCTGGATCAAATGCTAAAGTTTTCTACCTTAACAATGGCATACAATGTTGTAGCTGACAGATCTTGAGAAATGTAAGGCTGAAAAAAGTGTGGAGGAAAGTACAGGGTTGCATTTCCTGTATCACAGGCAGGTAGTCCTGAGATTCTGAATAAAGTTGGAAGATCACGAAGTAGAGTTTCAGGTGTGCTCTTTAAACCTATGAATGCAACAACAGATTGATTAAAATTAAAAATAACTAAAGAAAGAAGAGAATGACGGTATACTATAATTAAGATCTTTATCTTTAAAGTGAAAAGACAACGCTTGTGTTAAATGGAATGTTTAAAAAAAGAAATGGAAGCACAAGCATATTATTTATGGTTATGGAGGTGGCCATGAGCATTAAAAATGGAAACTGTCAAGAGAGGTTTCCTTGCAAGATTTCAATTGGGTGGAGGTAAAGGATGAAGAGAGAGTTGGTATGTTGCATTTTTGTAAAACCTTCTGTGCTGTTTGAATTATTTCCATCTGATTTATTACTTATAGAAAATAAAATTTTATAATATGAAAAGTATGATTAAAAAGAGCATACATACATCATATTTTGGCTGTATATTTTATAGGGAATATACTAATATACTAATGCATTATGAAAGCATAATTACTTTTTATGTTTCTTTTATAGGGCAGAATCATGAAACACAGTCTGCCTTATCATGTCTACCTATTTTGGGGGCTGTTGTTCTTTTGGATGCTGTGTACATCCTCAGCTAGCAAATGTGCTATTAGGCATGAAGTAGCAGACTGCAGTCATCTGAAGTTGACTCAAGTACCTGATGACCTCCCGGCAAACATAACAGTATTGAACCTTACCCATAATCAACTCAGAAGATTACCACCTGCAAACTTCACAAGATATAGCCAACTTACTGTCTTGGACGGAGGATTTAACTCCATCTCAAAATTGGAGCCAGAACTGTGCCAAACCCTCCCCTTGCTGAAAGTTTTGAACCTCCAACACAATGAGCTATCTCAATTTTCTGACAAAACCTTTATCTTCTGCCTGAGTTTGACTGAACTCCATCTAATGTCCAATTCAATCCAGAAAATTCAAAATAATCCCTTTAAAAACATGAAGGTAAGATGAAAATGTACATTTCCATAAATGAAATGAAAGATACCTTCCAATGTTAAGTTTTCAAGTTACTTGTCTACCCTTAAGCTCAATATCTAAATTCAAGGTAAAGAATAAGAAAGGTGGAAATCACACATATTGTTATTATGATTGAAAATGTTTTCAAAAAAGGAAATATAATCTAAAACAGTTTCAACCTAAATTTTAAAGGAATCTGCTTGTCTTGCTTCCCAACATTAGAAATAGAACTGAAATGAATACAAGAGATGGAGGTCATGATGAGAGAATGATCAGACTATCTCCTTAGGAGCTCTCAGTGCAACTGATTACCTAAAGTAATAAAAAAAAAATTCAGGTATCTTGGTATTTCCTAAATACTGACGTCAAATAAAGTTAGCAAATTCATACAATGATAAAGGAAATTATTTAGTTAAAAATGACTTACTGTTGGTTTAAAAAATCTTCCCACAATCATGTTTCCAATGGCTAACGCTTTCCTTTTCAGCACTTGGCTTGGATTTTAAATCAGAAAAATGCATGTTTTTGTCTCTAAATCTGAGACATTTATTTTCTAACCCAAACCATTTTCAAATCTCTGCCCTTTCTTCATTTTTTGCCTTTGTTAAAAATTAAGCAATCCTTGATCCTGAATGCCAAGAATAATGTGCAAAATAAAAAATGCTTCAAAACATTTATTACAATGCTTGTCTATTAGCAATTTTAAATTATTTCCTTTGCCTTCTTAGATTCTCATGTAGATGAAATGTCTGGACACAAGGACCTCAAAATTTGATTAGAGAAATTGTTGGCAAAAATGTTAGTTTTCTAAAAGTCTTGTTTTCTTTAATTGAGATTTCTTAAGATTTTGCTGTAATAGGGATCAGCTTTTCCTTAAATTTTACAGAAGGTTGAAATTTACATGTTCAAAAGTTAACAAAAGGTGATAAACTGATCCACAATACTGATGATACAACAAACAAAAATGAATATTCTTTACCAGTCATGATCCAAAATTTACATAGCAATATGAGTCTTTTCATACACACACACACACACATACACACACACACATATACATATGTTAGAGTTGCGTAGACAGCAGAGTTCTATTCCTGCTTTTACACTGAAATGATTTTTCTTCTTTTTTTTCCTGTTTTTTATTTTTTTATTGTCTTAATGCTAATTCATGACACTATGTGTTGGATAAGCCATGTGGGCATTCCTTATATCAAAAATAAATGCTTTCTCTCACTGTGCATAAGCAGATTCCCACACCAGGAACCAGAATCCATACATCCTCTCCTTGACTGGAGTCTACACACCCTCCAGGTTATTTCCCTCCAAGGTCTCGGGTTGCCTTCAAACTGGGCACTTGCATATTTCCTATCAGAACTTCCCTGATGCTGTACCTTGCTGTAAATATACTCCCTCGGTGTCTGTCTAAATTCTAGTAGTCCATAAATTCTCAGCTAAAATGACAGTTTCTACATGAAGCCTTTCTCTGCTCTCTAATCAGTGAAAGCTCCCACACCTCTGAAACATCACACACTTCATTTAATCATTTATACTCAATTGCAGCACTGTCATTTACCTCTGTACTTGGTTTATTTTTAAATTTCAATGGAAGTTCCAGATGAATTATATAGTTATATGTATAAAAAAAATGAAAATTAATTTAAAAGGGTGAGTATATAAATGATGTATTGGTATAAAATTACAAATGTAAAGTAAGTGTTTAAAAATTGTAAGTGGAGAAATGATAACTTTTAATATGTAAAATAGCAAAATTGTATCTAACTTTCAATAAATATTATAAAATATTTAAAAATAAAAGCTTATTATAAATAAGTAAATTCTTATTGTGGATATTATTTATAGCATAAATAAATAAACTAAGTCCTTTTTAGTTTGGTAAGAGAAATAAAGAGATTCTTGCAATGATGGTATTTTTATGACAATGAAGGTTACCTATTACTCCTACTGTCAGTTTCTACAGAATAATAGAGAGGTGATATTTTGTTGTGGGATAGTTCTAAGATTCATGTACATTTAGAGGAACTGTTTTTGATGGTAAGGCTAACATATACATATCATTTTTTTCCTCTCAGAATTTAATCAAATTAGATCTATCTCATAATAGTTTACCATCTACAAAATTAGGAACTCAACTCCAACTGGAAAATCTCCAAGAGCTTCTATTATCAAATAATAAAATTTATGCCTTAACACATGAAGAACTTGATTTCCTTGGCAATACTTCTTTAAAAAAAATAGAGTTATCATCAAATCAAATTAAAGAGGTAAGAAAGGTAAAATTATTCTATGTTCTACTTTTAAGTGTGGGCAGGCAGTGCCTGTGTCACCCAGACAGGAATCTAAAGATTCCTTTGTCTCATCTACTAAAAATCCTTCAAAATTTCCTGCTGCTGGAGCCATCCTTATGAAGAAAGAAGAACTGTCAGTGGTTAGGAGTTAGGGCTCCATGTCAGATAGAAGTGGGTTAAAATCCCCTATTCCATCACATGCCAGGAATGGAAAGAAATACCATGGGCCAGGAGAAGGGGAGGAAGAGGGATTGAGTGAAGAATTGTGTGTAAGGTTTTCAAGGGTCATAAGAAGTCTATTATGTGGTGGTTATTGACCTCTTTTTTTCTCTCACCTTTAGTTCTCCCCAGGGTGTTTTCGTGCAATTGGAAAATTATTTGGCCTCTCTCTGGACAACGCCCAATTGGGCCCCAGTCTCACTGAGAAGCTTTGTTTGGAATTATCACACACAAGCATTCAGACGCTATCTCTGAGCAACACTCATCTGTACGAGACGAGCAACACGACTTTCATTGGACTGAAGCAGACAAATCTCACCAGGCTCGATCTTTCCTATAACAGTTTAAGTGTGATTGCTAATGACTCCTTTGCTTGGCTCCCATATTTGGAATATTTCATTCTGGAGTACAATAATATAGAGCATTTATATTCTCACTCTTTTCATGGGCTTTTCAATGTGAGATACCTGAATTTGAAACGATCTTTTATTAAACAAAGTCTTTCCCTTGCTTTACTTCCCAAGATTGACGATTTTTCTTTTCAGTGGCTAAAATGTTTAGAGTACCTTAACATGGAAGATAATCATTTTTCAGGCATAAAACGCAACATGTTCACTGGATTGATAAATCTGAAATACTTAAGTCTATCCAATTCCTTCACAAGCTTGCGGACTTTAACAAATGAAACATTTTTGTCACTTGCTCATTCTCCTTTACTCATACTCAACCTAACCAGAAATAAAATCTCAAAAATAGAGAGTGGTGCTTTTTCTTGGTTGGGCCACTTAGAGGTACTTGACCTTGGCCTTAATGAAATTGGGCAAGAACTCACAGGCCAGGAATGGAGAGGTCTGGAAAACATTGTTGAAATCTATATCTCCTACAACAAATACCTACATCTGACTAGCAACTCCTTTACCTCGGTTCCAAGTCTTCAACGACTGATGCTTCGAAGGGTGGCCTGTAAAAATGTGGATATCTCCCCTTCACCTTTCCGCCCTCTTCAAAACTTGACCATCCTTGACCTTAGCAATAATAATATAGCCAACATAAATGATGAAATGTTGGAAGGTCTTCACAAACTTGAAATTCTGAATTTGCAGCACAACAACTTAGCACGGCTCTGGAAACTTGCAAATCCTGGTGGCCCTGTTCATTTTTTAAAGGGTCTTTCTCACCTCCAAATACTTAACTTAGAGTCTAATGGCTTTGATGATGTCCCAGCAGAGGCTTTCAAGGATTTATTTGAATTAAAGAGCATTGATTTGGGATTGAATAATCTAAACATACTTCCACCGTCTTTATTTGATCATCAGTTGTCTCTAAAGTCATTGAATCTTCAGAAGAATCTTATAACATCAGTCAAAAAGAATGTTTTTGGACCAGCTTTCAAGAACTTAACTAATTTAGATATGAGCTTTAATCCATTTGACTGTACATGTGAAAGTATTGCCTGGTTTGTTAACTGGATTAATGGAACCCATACAAACATCTCTGAGCTATCAAATCATTACCTCTGCAACACTCCACCTCAATATCATGGTTTCTCGGTGATGCTCTTTGATACCTCACCCTGCAAAGACAGTGCCCCCTTTGAGCTCCTTTTCATGATAAATACCAGCATCCTGTTGATTTTTACCTTGATCGTACTGCTTATCCATTTTGAGGGTTGGAGGATATCTTTTTATTGGAATGTTTCAGTGCATCGAGTTCTTGGATTCAAGGAAATAGACAGACAGCCAGAGCAGTTTGAGTATGCAGCATATGTGATTCATGCCCATAACGATAGTGATTGGGTTTGGGAACACTTTGCCCCAATGGAAGAACAAGATCAGACTCTGAAATTTTGTCTGGAAGAAAGGGACTTTGAGGCAGGTGCCCTTGAACTTGAAGCAATTGTTAATAGCATCAAAAAGAGCAGAAAAATTATTTTTGTTATAACACAGCATCTATTAAAAGATCCATTATGCAAAAGGTGGGTGAACACTGTGAACTTTTAATATGTACTTGTTTTTCAATTTAAATTTCAAATATTAGTAACATTATTACTAACAACTCATAATAAAATAAAAATAAAATTAAGAAAATATATGACTTACTTTTAAGTGACAGATTGAAGTAAATTCTAATTCTAAAAACAATTAATTTTAGATTTTAGAGCTTAGGGCTATTAGAAACTGTATACTGATTAATTCTTTTTTTTTTTTTTTAACTTAGATTCAAGGTGCACCATGCAGTTCAACAAGCTATTGAACAAAATCTGGATTCTATTATATTGATCTTTCTTGAAGAGATTCCTGATTATAAATTGAATCATGCACTCTGTTTGCGAAGAGGAATGTTTAAATCTCACTGCATCTTGAACTGGCCAGTTCACAAAGAACGGATAAATGCATTTCATCATAAATTGAAAGTAGCACTCGGATCCAGAAATACAGTACATTAAATTTATTTAAAGACTAAATTAGCAAAGGAGTGATTTTCCCAGTTTAAAAAGTTCCAGGGTAAATTTGAGTTTTACTTGAAAATAATTTAAATCTGCTTATTCTTATTTATAGGTGACGGTATATCACACTTATATCTCTTCTATGGAAAGATGTCTCCTTATTTCAGGCCCTTATTGCCAATTGACTTAATTTGATTAACACTTAATAAACATGTAAGCACATAAGATCATCCCGTGCTACTGAATACACAGTCCAGGCCTTTGACAACTTAAGATATTTTTAAAAACAGTCCTCATTTAAAGAAAAGGAAAAGTTATGTGAGCTTTTGTGACAATTTTCTTTGATTTTTTTTGATGCACTTAGAATGAAAGATAATTGTTTTAATGGGCTTAATCCTGTTTCAATTATAAAAGAGTAAAATATAGACTCATTAAGGAATTTTTTTATTACAGCATTTTTGTTTTCAATTGAAAAGATTTTTAGTTCAGTGATTCCTATCCAAGTGTTGATTTGGGTAAATGTTAAATACCTTTTGATGTACATACTCAAGGGCAGAAAATATATGCAATTTATTTTTTTTTTACTTAATGATATAAATAATAAATACTTATATTTTATTGATATTTGGGTTTCTGCTAAAGGAGTTGTTAGAAGAAACAATTATCTTAAAAGTATTGTAGGAAAAAGCTTGCGTTATAAATGTGAATTAGAAGATTGGCTTTGCAGCAACAAAATATCTTCCTCCTCTGGTCATGGACTCATGAGATAGGTTAGCTGAACCACTTGATCCCATTGGGATTCCTTCACTATCTCTCTTCAAAATCATGATAGTGAACAATCTCTTAAATATTCCTGTATAATTAGAGATGATGATGATTAATAAAATCACATAGGCTCTATGTAAGCAAAACCAAACACCTAAGCTGGTTTCTATTCCCTGTAAATTCCCAGCTTGCTCAGAACACCAAACTTAAATACTGCCCATCAGCAGCTAACTTCCTCATTCTCATACCACCTAACTTCCGGTTTCCTACACCAGCTAGTTTCCTCACTCCTAAGCAACCACCTGATCCTGACTTTGTAAGACCTTCCCCCGCCGCGCCCCCCACGTAAACTGAAAAACTAGCGTCAGCCAATCAGAACATTTCCTCACTTGCTTCCATATTTCCCTACAGGGTATGAGCTGCTGCTTTCTACCACCACGGTGGAGCTTTCTTCTGCTTTCTGAAAGGAATGCTGCCAGATTCATGAAACACTCAATAAAGCTGTGAGATCCAAAATGGCATGAGAAGTTTTTCTTTTATCAGTTTATATGGTATAATATATTCAGAAGGAATATATTATTGTGCCATAATATAATATGCCATGTGTAAACTAGCATTTTTGAGAAAGACTATTATTTTTAGTATATTGTTTGCTTTGCAATAGAAGCAGCCTAATGATTGGAAATAGACACAAATAACATTCTTTTGATATTTATAATTCTGGTATCCCAATATAAGAGAAAGTTGAAATTATAATGCTGAGTTAGTTTCTGTACCTGGAATACTCATTTATCTGTGGAATTTAGGAAGCATTTGAGGTGTCTCATTTTGGAACTTTGATATAAATAGCTAGGTAGTCTCAGAACGAAGTTCCAAAAATCCTGGAAAAAGTAATATCCCCTCAGCCACTGGTTCTGAAAGGATATACAGTCTCCCAACAGTAAGAATGTACATAGGACTATTTTTCAGGTTCACATTATATGCCACACTAACACGAGACATTTTTTTCACAGTGTTTTTGTTAAGATTTGTTTTCTCACTGTGAAATATTCCTGTTTTCTTTTGGCATCATAAAATAAAAAATCACAACTATTTCTTCTCTTGATGTGCTCTGCATGTTACCCATCAATATTCTCAACCCTCCATTAAAATATGTATAAATAATCAATGTATCATCAATTCTTTTAACAAGGCAGAAATAATTGTGCTTTCACTTTCTCAGTTACTTGAGCAAATGGCTACAATTTAAATTGAATTCAAATGTAATTAAAAAAAAAGAAAGGTTCATAATTGTTGCAAGGTTAGGATAGACAAGGGTTGACCTGTTTAGCTAAATATAAGTAAAACCAATAAAAGAAGCTTGTTTGATCCACAGAGGAAGCAACATCCTGTACTTCTGCAGGATGACCTTTATAATTGTTCTCAGGAGAAGTCCTTCACCCTTGGGTTCAAGGTAAGGGGTGTGCAGAAAGGATGCTTGTCTGACCTCCTATCTAATTTCCACAAGTGAATTGACTTGTTTGAATAGTCTCAGGTGCCATCATTTAATCTGTTCACTGCAACTCCTTCTTGCTGTTTTTCTCTTTGCCAAACAAAGCCCAGCCAAATCATTAACATTGAGTTTAAATTAAATCTAAATATTTAGAATTTTATCTGAATAATTGTTAGATTGTGATAAAAGTAGTTGCAATCAATTTGCTTTGTCAAGAGGCAAGTAAATCAATGCCATTTATTTAACAATGCCTGATTATTCAAATATCAACCTTAGATTCTTCGTAAGAGGGATTCCGGGTAATTGATGCTCAGCATTAGAAAATGTAAAGATACTCCAAGTCAAGAATCAAGAGAAGGGTTTCTTGAAATCTATAGACATAGCATAGATTGGTATTTTTCTTGGGTTAGAGGTGGGAATGGGGAATGATTGCAAATAGTATTCATTGCACACCTACATGTGCTAAATTCTATGGGGTACAATAGAATGGGAGATAAGGTTGTAGGAAGTCGGGGCAATGGGTGTTAGGATAGGAAAGGATTATCAAAGATGGGCCTGGACAGGAAGAAGTCCACAGAGGAGGATCAGACATTTCCAAGTTGGGTAGGATTTTGGTGAATGGAAAGTAAGGTGGTAGAATGAGCAGTAAAATAGGAGGGATCCATGAATTTGGTGTTGGGAGATAGTAGGGATACTGGAGAAGACGGAGTCACATTGCATAAAGTGTGGCAGAGGAGTTTAGATTTAATGAGTCAGGAATTCTGGAGCTATGACTTTAGGGGTTTTAATTGGCAAAACCAGAATTTATAATAAAATCCCCCCCCCCCTGCTGGGCTATATGACTGAGATTTAGCTAAGTGATGGCTAAACAGAGGCATATATGACTGCATAACCCAAACAGCTGGGTTCACAATTGAATCTCATAGCAGAAAGGGCTTTGAAGCACTTATTTTTTTCCTAATAACATATAAATCTGTATTTAAATAACAAAGCATGACAATCAGTTGTTTATCAGTTACTAATTACATTAGGCAGCATGTAGGCCATTCACAGCTCTTGCAACCTCTTGGTCTTGATCCATCTCCTTCTCCAAGAGAGAAACTGGTTCTGTCATGTGACTTTTTCTTCCACCACTTCAGCAAACCATCCTTGTGCACATTGGGCAGGAGGCATTGGTTTCTTAGTGATGATGGAACTTTTTGAGTTCTGCGTGAGAATATCTGGGCAGCAAGTTTTAAATTCTTTCAGCTCCCTTCTATCTTAGATCAGTTCCCAGGGGAGCACACTCTGTGATGGAGATTTACATGCAGGAGGGTATTTGGGAGGTGCTCTGATTTACAAAACCTGTAAAGGGAGTGACATAAGTTGGACTGAGAGCAGGAGCATGAACTGTGAAGAAATTGCAGTTGCAACTGAGGCTTTAGTGGATACCATGAGGAGCTCTGGAGCTGCAATGGCCCTACAGAATTGATGACTTTAGGGATTTTAATTGAAAAAGGGGATGGTCAATCAGTCATTGGCTACAAGCAGTCCCAGAGAGTAAGTGTGACTTGGAACCACCCTGTGGTGATCTGAGCTGTGAACAATCAGGAGCTAGCACTGTACAAACTGAAGGAGTGTGTCTGGGTCCTGGAGGGGAAAGCTTGGTGTTTCACTTCAGCATCCACTACATTTTCTAAGGTATTTAAGAATTAAAATACGTGTAGCACAGCTGGTTTTTTAAAGCATTTCTGCAAGCACCAATAATTTTTCTTTGAAACAATTTATCTTCTAGAAACTCTGGGAAACAAAGGGCTTCATAAGAGGCTAACATTTTTTTTTTTTAATTTTTTAACAAGGATGCTTTAACACTGTTATTGCCCTCCAATCAAAGACTACCAGAAACACACCTACAGTTGAGCAAGTTGAATTTATTACTTGTTTCAGTAAGAGAGAGCACACACCATGGAGAACCATGGATTGTCTCAGTAAGACAGTCTTTGAAAGAAACTATGTTATAGGATTTGGGCTTTGATTAAGTCATTTGGGGTAGAGTTTAAGGAAGCAGAGAAGTATTCTAGGTTGAATGCTGTCAGAAAGTGGGAGCAAATTCTATGATTGGGTATCTCAATAAATCACCCCACTCCTGGTACCAAGATCTGTTCTAGTTTGCTAATGCTGCCAGAATGCAAAACACCAGAGATGGATTGGCTTTTATAAAAGGGGGTTTATTTGGTTATACAGTTACAGTCTTAAGGCCATAAAGTGTCCAAGGTAGCACATCAACAATCGATTATCTTCACTGGAGGATGGCCAATGGTGTCTGGAAAACCTCTGTTGTTAGATGGGAAGGCACATGGCTGGCATCTGCTCCAAAGTTCTGGGTTCAAAATGGCTTTCTCTCAGATGTTCCTCTCTAGGCTTCAGCTCCTCAAAAATGTCACTCTCAGTTGCTCTTGGAGTGTTTGTCCTCTCTTAGCTTCTCTGGAGCAAAAATCTGCTTTCAACAGCCATCTTAAACTGTCTCTCCTCTGCAGCTACTCTCTCAGCTTGTGTGTATTCTTCAAAGTGCCCCTCTTGGCTGTAGCAAGCTTGCTCCTTCTGTCTGAGCTTATATAGCGCTCCGGTAATTTAATTCAGACCCACCCTGAATGGGTATGGCAACACCTCCATTGAAATTATCCAACCAAAGGTCTTGTCTACAGTTGATTGAATCACATCTCCATGGAAACACCCAAAGGATTCCAAAAATCTAATCAGCACTAATATGTCTGTCCACACAAGATTTCATCAAAGATAATGGCATTTTGGGGGGCATAATACATTCAAACTGGCACAGGAGGTGAGACTGGAATGGAGATAAAGTTGTACTTGCTGGAGAAATAGGGATCATTTATTTTTGCCAAGAGAGGAGGGTTTATGGTATTTTGTGGGTCACACAGTGACCTTGTTTTTGTCTGTACTCTGACAAAATTATGAAGTATTCTTCCCTGTCTCACTTTTTGATAGCAAAATAACCTTGTCTGAGTTTGGAATTCTGTGGAATTGTTTGGTCCAATGGTAGAATAACATGGATTAGCTGTGACTGATATCAGGGGCTGCTCTTTTTTAATTTCTCAGCTACTTTCACAGAGATATTTTTCTGGCTCCTTGCAAAGATATCATTTCATCTTAGTAAGCACTTGATTACAAGTGACAGGTACTCAAAATTGTTTTGCCAAAAAGTTCTATAACGAAACTGAAGAGGGCAGGAATTCTGCCATGTGAATTTTTCTTACACCAGTTCAGCAAACCATCCTTGTGTACATTGGGCAGGAAGCACTGGCTTCTCAGTGATGGAACTTTTTGACATGTCTCATTTTGGAACTTTGATATAAATAGTTAGGTATTCTCAGAACAAAGTTCCAAAAATCCTGGAAAAAGTAATATCCCCTTGGCCACTGGTTCTGAAAGGATGTACAGTCTCCCAACAGTAAGAATGTACATAGTACTATTTTTCAGGTTCACATCATATGCCACACTAACACGAGACACTTTTTTCGGTGTTTTTGTTAAGATTTGTTTTCTCACTGTGAAATATTCCTGTTTTCTTTTGGCATCATAAACAAAAAATCACTTACTCCAGGTACTGTGAATGGAGAGTAAGGTGGTAGAATGAGCAGTAAAATAGGGGGCCTGAAGGAGAGCTAGCAGCAAGGGCTCAAACACCGTCATCCCTGACCTGCTCTCTGTGTGTTGGTGTCACTGGTTTATACTGCTATAAACAGGGTCACCCAGGATCTCTCGGGCTCCCATCTGACATCACAAGGAACTACCTCTCTTTCCTAGTCCCAATTGGAAAACAGCTTCTGATTGACCTAGCTTGGGATAGATGCCTGAACTTGTGGCCATGGGAACCTGTGATTGTCTGCACACACCAAACCCACATGCACAGACTGGCAGGAGTGATAGTTCCCCTGAAAGAAGTCAGGGGCTATTTCCCAAAAAAGAAGGAAGTTAGATAAACAATGCCATTTATATCCACCATGTGGGTCACATGTAACTGGCTTGTTGAACCAGTTGGACTCAGGAGGGTATAAAAAGGAACCTTATGCTTTCTATCACTTATAGCTTTTTTTCTTCTACCCCTTTGAGAGAACTCAGGCTTGTCATAGAGCTTTTCAAACACTTATAGATAGTAAAAATGGTGAACACTTTCAGAAAGTAAAAAGGGTGGTCCAGCATCATAGTCACAAAACCGCAGTCCAGTAATAACAAAAGTCCAAATTGTTATCCAATTAAAATTCTCCACTTCTCCAGCTGGGGCCTGCTGGAAGTTCACCTAGAAGAGGGTGGTGGTGTTGGCTTATTTTCTCTTTCCTCACTCTACTTGATCTTCCGCTTGCTAATTGATGCACTGGGCACATCAAGAGTCTTAAGAGTTGAAAACATGGAAGAGGCAAGAGAAGTAAAGGTTTTACGTGACTGACATAGGTACAATCTGGCTTCAGGGCTTTTGGCAGTTCAGTGTGCAGTTGCTGGCCTGCTCTTCCATGGGGTGCTTTTGTTTGTTCTTCAGAGTCCCCTATAGCCCAGCTCTGGTCAGCCATTCTCTGCACAAATTCCTTCAGTGACTGCCTAGCACCTAACAAAATGAATCCAAGCTTTCCATTACTCTGTCTCAACCTGATTTTCCAAACTTATCTCCCATCTTTGCTCTATTCATCTAAGGTACTGATTAGTGTTACCCAAACTGTGTTTTGCAAAACACTAATCTTGCAAGATAATTCCCCCTAAAAAGGTCCCAGGGCAAGTAAATTTGGGAAGCACTGTATAGATTTCCATCTCTCAGAGATATGTAATACATATCAGTATATTAAAAGATCTAAGGGGTACTGATCTAAAGAAAGTGATTTAACTTTTATTTCTGAGGCATTTACTAAACTTATTTGATTATAGAACATTTATCATGTTACTCTTACTAATATTCTACTGAATACATGTTCTGTATAACACACTTTGGGAAACATGCTAGATAATCTTTACTATGTTCCTGAGAAATGTCTTCTCACTCTTTGGCCCTGCATAGATGTTGCACCTTATTCTTCATTGCTTTCCCCTCCATCATTGCGCCCATTTTTAAAAAGACCCATCTAAACACCATCCATAATAGCAAATTTCTTTAGCCAGAATTTGAGTAGCACTTTCTGTCTCTCGTTTTAGGCTCTTGATGTGAATGTCACTTGCTTTAGGATTGATCAAAGTATGTGCTTGGAAAGACTAAACGCCAGAGTAACAAAGTCTATCAGTAGAAAATGTGGAGGCATTAAAGTTGTTTTTATAATAGAAGGTTATGATCAGAGCTAACTTTCAGGAAGGGTGAGATAGCAGATTTAGGTAAAGGTTGAGGTATTGGAGATGTTTCTATTTACTTGGACAAAATTCAAATTAATTAATATACTTTCCAATACCTTTCAAACTAGGTTGAGATTATCTCAATGGCTTGATTTTCTGCCCCTTCTTCCATGCTTTCTACCAGCCCCACTGAGCCACAGTCCCCAAATACTATCACAGTGTCTGCTCTGTGCATTGACTTGTGCTCCTCCCTTTACACACAGTGCTCTTTCCTCTCTTATCCAGCAGGAAGGAGCTAAGTCTTGTGGGAATCCTTCCTTGATAGACCCACTCTCCCCACCTTGCAGAATGAATCACTTCATTTCTTTTGCATCCATAGTGCTTTGTTCACACCTTTAGTCTAACCACATGGACACTGTTTATATCTGATTTTGTCCTGAACCCCAAGAATGCAAGCACCTACCTTAAACATGGGGTGGTGGGGGGTGGTGGAGGGGGATGCCATCATATTTATATTAGTATTCTTGATATCTAGAATAGTAAATGACTGGAACATGGTACTTTTTCAAATAAGAGGCTCCTGAAAAAGTAAATGTTAAATGGGAGTTGTGGCAGTGGAAACAGGTACATGAGATTAGTCAATTTCATGTACAGTCATTCCATTTCTGGAGGAGAAAATAAACCAATAAAAGAGGGTCAGGATTCTCCAGAATTCCCTGCACCCTCCTCCAACTCTGCACTATATATTTCAAAACATAGCAGTACTCCATGATGTACCCATGGTACAAGAAGTTCCAGGTCCCCGCTGAAAGCCTTAGTTTACATTCTAAGATTTTTCATGATACTGCTCTTTCTTCTCTTGCTTCATCTTTAACCATTCCTTCATACTTTCATAGCACCTGACAACCGTAAGCATCCACAAAATATTTGTTGATCAAAAGATTAAAGGATTAAGTGAATGAATACATACTGAACTACAACCATCCAAAAACACTTTCAATTTCCCAAGCTGGCCTTGACCTGTTAAACTTCCATCCATATGCAAATATGGCTCAATTTTCAGTGCTGTCCTATCTCCTTTCGTTGGCTAAATTTTGCACAGTTCAGCTTCTCCTGCAAGCCTTCCTAAACACTCCTCCTTGAGCTGGGTTAGGGGAGATTTACCCTGAGGTGCCTTGTGTTCTTGGTGAGAAGGAACTTAATCTCTTCAGCAGTGTGAGTGACTGTAAAGAGTCTGAAGAGTGTAAAACTTGGAGACCCACTGTTGCTGTGCAAGAATCTACACAAGGGGCTTTGCTTTGGCCATGTGACTTTCCAGAGGGCTCTCCGGTCAGAGCCTCTTCATTCACTTTTCTTCTTTGCTGAAGATAACCCTTCTTCACTGCAAGGGGGTCTAAAGAGCTGCTCTGCTGCTCGGTTTGTTTTGGTGCAAAGCAGCCTCAAGCGGGATAAACACTGGGTGGAGTGAGGTCGAATGACATCCTTCTTCCTCAGAGAAACACTGTTTACCTAAGCAGTGGTAAGAAACAGAGCGTCCCTCTAGACTTCCCTGATAACACTTCCAACTTCCTGGCCTGGCAACTTATACAGCCTCTTCTGATTAAAGGATTTAGTGAATGAATACATCCTGAACTACAACCATCCCAAAATACTTTCAATTTCCCAAGCTCTTCTGACGGAGCCAAACTCTCTGGTGATTCTGGCCTTACAGTGTGCACCCTCCCAATTTCCAGTCCCAGCTGGGTGAGGAGCAAGCAGCACTGCCGCTGGCAGCACACATACCAACTCCCTGCGAGCACCTGGGGGTTCCTGAGCAAATAGCAGAGTGTACAGCAGGGGAGAAGGGATTGAAGGGTGTAGGGCTGTAGTTAGGAAAACCGGACTTCCTGTTCATCTTGGCAGAGTGGATTCCTGTGAATACATTGCAGGGATGCCATTGGGCACATCCCTAAGTTTAAGGATGGACTCACCAGTTATAGACTATACCCACGTCTTCTTTCGGCCCCTCTTATTTCTCTTTGTATCTACCTTAAATTTTTTCTTGTTCCTCTTTTTTTCTCCCTAAATTATATCCCAATGTGGAGGCATGCTTAGCAGAAAAACACAACCACTAAAAATTGCCCTCTTTGGGAAAATTGTATTATGTTCCCAACTGATGCTTTTGGCATCCAGTGTGGGCAGTTTGTGTTACCCCCTATTTTATAAACACCACTATGCATCTCTTGGGCAGAGGAGGTGGGGGAAAGGGTCAGTGGGCCCAGGTGGAGAAGGCTTTATTCCAACTGCCAGCATCACTACTTCAGACTAGGCTGCACTTGGAGGATATTGTAATTATGAATACTATCAAAACAACACAGAAACACAAGGGAATCCCATACAAACCTAATAAGTAATTTAATGAAATATATCACATATAATTGCACATGTAAGTGTATATATCTATATATATATATATAGCTATTGTTTTTATTTAAACTAATATTTTTATTAGAGAAGTTGTAGATTTACAGAAAAATAATGCAGAAAATACAGAGTTCCCAAATATACCCCCACCCCAGGCTTTTGTTCTTTTATTTTATGAGTCTCTTGAAGGAAAATTATTTACACGCACCCTGGAAAATATGAACACTTTGAACATGCTAGATTTATAATTACTCAAATTTTAAAAATGATATTTAAAAATTTCCTTGAGCCCTATCTTTTCTAACACTTCCTCTTCTCATTCTTCTCTTCTTTTGTCCCTTTTACTGACCACAGGTTTTTTAAGCAATCAGGGAACTCTCATCCCCAATTACCAAAGCAACAAAGAAAATGACCACAAAAGAAGCTGAAAGAAAGCAGAAGCTGATTAGCAACATGGCTAACCAAATCTAAATCGATAGGAATCATTTCCCACAACACCGTAATTTAAAAGCAGTTTAAATCCATCACAGAAATCAGAATTGTGATTTTAAAACATTGTTTTCCTTATATTGCCCTTTGCTTGTTACACTTTAAAACTAGGAATTTTAAATATCATATCATTTATAATCTACACTGAACTTTAAACAATGTGATATAAGTAGGTACAAAATAACATTTTATGTCCATCACGTACCACAGTACTTTTTTTTTAGAATTATTTACTAGGTCTTCAGTTTCTTCCCTTTTAGGAGCATTTTTCATGAATACTTGAAATACTCCATGAAATATTTCTCATGAAGATTCAGGGTTTTTCCTGGGCTTTTTTTTTTCTTTGAATTTTGTTTCCGTTGGTTTCTATGAAGTTGAATTTTTTTCTTTAAATGCTGACAGTCTTGTTCACCGGTAGTTACATGCTAAAGCCTATGTTTTGCTTTATTCTGAATCAGACTCTCAGGCTTGGGGTTGCTGTGAACTTCCCAGTCCACTTTATACCCAGGCCTGGACATATGTGGGAGGTTGAATTATGCGTCCAGAAAAATACATGTTCTTAATCTTAATCCATTCCTGTGGGTGTGAACCCATTTTAAATAGGACCCTATGAAGGTGTTGTTTTTAGTTCAGGTGTGGCCCAACTGAATACAGTTGAACCTTAATCCTGTAACAGGAGACTTTAAGAAGAGAAAGCCGCATGGAGGAGCAGAAGCTGGAGGTCAGTGGAATCCAGAAGAGAAAGGAGAGGACATCACCATGTGACAGGGAAGCCAAGGAACCGAGGGATCGCCAGCCCTCCAGAATGTTACCAACCCTGGGAGGAAGCAAACCTTCCAGCCTCCAAAAGTGCAAGACAATATATTTTCGTTGTTTAAGCCACCCCATTGTGCATTGTTACAGCAGATCAGAGTCTAAGACAAGATGCAAATCCTGGAAGTGGACAGAGACCTGCGAGCTCAGCAGCCCCTCTGCATTCCCGGATATCTGTGCCCAATTGGAAGGTGGAGGCGCATGGGAAGGTTCAGAGCTCGACTTCACGCAGCCACTGACTGAGCCTGGCCTTCATCTTTGCTGAGGTGTAAAGTGTCCTTCTTCCCTCCTGGGAGGGTGAATTTGAAGCCAGGAAGAAAGAATCAGATACATTATATGTCACTGCTACTCACCAAAAGAACTTTTTAGAAATGTCTTCTTACTATAGCAACAAAGTATGTGTGTGTGTATTTAAATCTTTTCAGTTTCTGAAAATAATCATGACTTTTCTGTATGGTATTTAGCATTTATCATATATCAGAAAATTTTATATAAATGTCATTTATTCAGTTAGAATATTATTATTGAAATAATTTAAAGACAGAAAAATGCATAGAAGAAATTGAAATTACTCATAATTCTACCTTCCAGAAAAAAAATCAGTTAACATTTCATTATAATTCCTTAGTGTTCATCTTTAAAATTCACATGTATTGATTTTCATTGATTGTAAGATGCATATTTTTTCATCCGCTAACTATGAAATTGTGATGCATATTTTAACTGATGTTGGTATTTGCCAGGGGATAACATTTTGGCTTTTAGATATTAATTTTAATTACTTTAAAACATCAATTTAGTATCCATTCTAATTGTTGTAACTGTGAAATTAGCTATACAAAACTGATCAGCTATACAAAACTCATCAAGTTTTTTTCGAAAAAGGGTGGTAGAAACACCAAAGGATAAGTGATTTTTAACTGAAGGTCATGTGATCTAAAGCTGTTTTTTGATCAGTTTAACATTGCTTTTTTTTTTTTAAATTTAATTTTATTGAGATTGATCACATACCATATAATTATCCAAAGATCCAAAGTGCACTATCAATTGCCCATGGTACCATCATACAGCTGTGCATCCCTCATCACAATTATTTTTCTTTCAATTTTTAGAATATTTTCATTACTCCAGAAAAGAAATAAAGACAAAAAAAGGAGACTCAAATTCTCCCATACCCCTAACCACCCCTCTCCATTATTGACTCCTAGTATTGGTATGGTACATTAGTTACTATTGATGGAAAATGTTAAAATACTACTAACTGTAGTATATAGTTTGCAATAGGTACACATTTTCCTTATATATCCTTCTAGTATTAACTTCTAGTTATAGTGTCATACATTTGTTCTAGTTCATGAAAGAGATTTCTATTATTTGTACAGTTAATCACAGAGATTGTCCACCACAAGATTCACTGTTTTATACATTCCCATCTTTTAACCTCCAACTTTCCTTCTGGTGACATGTAACTTTAAGTTTCCCTTTTCCACCACATTCACATACCATGCAGCACTGTTAGTTATTCTCATGATAATGTGCTACCATCACCTCTGTCCATTTCAAAACACTTAAGTTCAACCTAGTTGAACATTCTGCTCATAATAAGCAACCGCTCCCCATTCTTTAATCTCGTTCTATATCCTAGTAGCTTATATTTCATGTCTATGAGTTTAAATATTATAATTAGTTCAAATCAGTGAGACCATGCAGCATTTGTCCTTATGTGTCTGTCTTACTTCACTCAATATAGTGCCTTCAAAGTTTCCTCATCAACCCATTTTTTAAGACAGTTTTGTTCACACACCATACATTCCATTCTAAATAAACAATCACTGGTTTCCTGTTAGTCACTTATTTATGTATTCAGTATCATCACACCGATCTATATACGGGCATCTTCACTTCTTCCACAAAGAAGGAGGAAGAGTCAAAGAAGGTAGACCAAAGGAAAAGAAAAAAGAAAGAGAGGGAAAAAAACATGACAGCTAAAAAGAAACAAAAGGAAAGATAAAGTTAAACTAAAGTAGAATAAAAGAGTCAGACAACATCACCAATGCCAAGAGTCCCATACCCCTCCCTTATGTCCCCCTCTTAAAGGCATTTAGCTTTGGTAAATTGCCTTGGTTACATTAAAGGAAGCATAATTCAATGTTTCTGTTAACTGTAGTCTCTAGTTTGCACTGATTGTATTTTTCCCCCAATATCACCCTATTTTTAACACCTAGCAAGGCTGACATTCATTTGTTCTCCTTCATGTAAAAACGTATTTATACATTTTATCACAATTGTTGAGCACCCTAGGTTTCACTGAGTTATACAGTCCCAGTCTTTATCTTTCATCTTTCCTTCTGGTTTAACATTGTTCTTGTTTTAATGATCTTCCCTCAGTAGAAATCAGAGCTCTTAATCAATTGAAAGAAAATTTGTCTGAGGGTGTACAGAAGTTTTGATTTGTTTTGTTCAATTCTACTGTGTTTTATCATTAGAAACAAGTAATACACATTTACTTGAAAATATTCAAACAGCACAAAATGGACAAGGTTGGAAGGAAATATAGCTATAATTTCCTTCCAGATCTTTTACTGTGCTATATTCATCAATGTAGCTTTGTGTTACATATGGTAAAAATTGCCATTTATTGAGAGCTTACCATGTGCTAGGCTCTGTTCTAATTACCTTGCATGTATTAGTCAATATAACATTCAAAAGGTGCCATTATTTGAGGTATGTACAATTATCATCCCTGAATTACAGATGGGGGATGTAGTTGAGGTCTCTGTGTTTTGGTTAAGTGGCAGAGATAGAAAATGAACCCAGAGAGCTCAGCTCTAGAATTTACCGTACTGTATCACCTCCACTGTGGCGCTTAGTAAATACTGGTTGATTCAATAAATGTCTTTCATTGTTCAGAAGTTTTAAAGATTTTTATAAACACATTTGTTAGTCATTCTTTTTATCTGGCCTTGGTGTCATGCTAAGTGAGGCACTTCAACTTCTTCAACAGATTAATTACACACGTTATTTGTTTTAACTTTCGTGTTTCACCAACATAACATTTCTTCATAGCAACATGGTTATAACTGCCTAATACTTTCTCAATGATGCAGCTAAGCTTTGTTATACACCACAGAAAAGCAATCAGATTGTTAATTAACCAATATAATTAGGAGAAGTTTATCACATAAAAAATTGCTTTCACATCTCTAACAAAATCTATCTAAAATAAACACTGTCACTGTTGGAAACAAGGATTTACTACATTTACTTGTACTTCACTGTCCTGCTTGAGCCAGGCCACTATGAGATATCATCTGAGGCTCAGGTTGTGAGAACAATGCGCTACTGGTAATTAACAAAGAAGCCTGATAGAATTTAATATCCACCTGAAAGACTGCTGATGGATGAACCACAAGTGTGTAAACGCTTAGCATCTTGCTAAGAATTGCTTATTATGTATGCAATTATAGGACATTTTCAAAGCACCTTTAAACCATGGGATCATTCATTCATTGTCCCTTCTTCCTGAGGCTGGCTGGCTGGTCAGAATGCTGCATCCGCTAACTTAATCAATAACTATATCACTTTGTCTATCCTTCTGCTGATTCCTGACAATCTCCCTGTAAATTTGAGACCCTTATGATTATTAGTTTATTTTGTAGTCAATTTTTCAGAGCAAATAAACCCACTGAAGGTTTTCATGGAGGCACCAGCAAGACATTACAATCCTGAAGTGCCCCCATGAATAGATAGGATACATGGAAGTACAGCTTAGAGAGAGAATGCTTTCCAGGCTGGGATCTTGGAAGAGTATGCAGCCGTTCTGTAGCCTTATTAACAGTATTCATATATTTAGGGAAAAGTATACACACAGAAGGGAAGTGGTTAGTAACAGAAGAGTAGAAATAGCTAGAGAGAGCCCCAGATGGCTGGCTGACTGCGTCAATGTTCAGGCAGGGTTGCTTTTCTATGAAGGAGGCGGGTGATCAGTTCTCATAGTTCTTGTCTTTTATACTTGAATCATATGATTGGCTCCCCTTGCTCACCCAACAATCTCTTCATTTGCTTTGGCCTTAACATAAATTCCTCTTGCAGGGAAAGAACAGAGGACATGACTGCTCCACAGTCAGTTAACACATTTGAGTTGGGGCATATGCATCTTTTTTATGACTAAGATGGGTGGATTTGCTTCCTTAGATTGGTCAACTGTGAGGGTGCTGGCCCAGTCAGATTTCTGAGCCTGAAAAATTGCGGACGCTGAGATGCGGCATCAAACAAGTTCTGCCCCTAAGAACTGAAGGAGCTGAATTAGCCAGTGGGCCTTCACTTTGCAATGGTCCTCACTCATTGCCTGTCCATTTAAGCTACAGTACATATGTTCAGCATCAACAGGTGATTAGGAGCTTAAACACAGTAAGCACAGTGGAATTTTTTCACTCTAGAAATGATCCCTCCTTGTACTGAGAGTGACCTAATATATTAAGGGTTTACTTGTTTTATGAATGAGAATCAAGACCCTTAGAAAATAAACAAACAAAAATACTTAAGAAAATACTTTGCAATCCTGAATGAGTGCTATAGAAAAATTAAGTGTTCTGATGGATCTTCCACACTTCGGAGGCTACCCACTGAGTTACTGCAAAAAAAAAAAAAAAAAAAAAAAGAAAAGAAAAGAACATTGAGAACACGAGAAATGCCAAAGATTCAACAGCAACCTGCTCCTGGTGTCCTTGCATTGTGATGGACTTGGTGCAGCTTCCCCAATTTGACCCAGAAACCCTCCCTCTAGTTTCCATTGCAGTTCTTGGATATGTCTGTTTACTTTGTCCCTGAATTGCATTCTTTACTGTGTACTGGTGCTTTATATGCTATTTCATGTAAACTATCAAATCATCACCATCATCATCATTATTACCATTCACATTTTCAAGGGGAAGAAATAAAGGCCCATTTAGTTTAAATAAGTCATTGCCCAAAGTCATAGAATTTGCATTTGGTAGATTTGAACTAGAATCTGTCTGCCTGAGTCCTGTGTTCCACCAACTGTGTGCTCTTGCCTCTTCCAGCTTCCAGGGTCCTGTATAATCTGGCCCTTCTCAGCCATATCTCTTACTTCTCTCATTCACACAAATGTTCTGCCCTCCCCAAGTGAACGTGGAGTGCAACAGCTACCTCTGACTGTACTGGTTCTTTGAGGCATTCATTTTAGAACACATGATATTAAATCATTTTCCATGCTGTGGAAAGAGAACATTTCCTTTGCATCTCAGTTCTTAATCTTAAAGTAGAAAAGTACACAGTAAATGTTTGTTGGTAGTAGTTGGATGCAGAAAAGGGATCAGGATGGGATGTGGATATCATAAGCAGAAAGTTGATTAGCTGTCTGCTAGAAAACTGTGCAATCCAGTTTGATAACTCACAAGGGACTAAAATATGTAACCCTAAATGTTGCTTTATTTATTCACTACCAGATTTATTTATCCCTCCTTTCCTTGCTCCAAACAAAACATATATCTCCTGAGCCAAAACAGAAACCCTCCCTTGAACATTAACGGATAACCACTCTCAACACATTATTTTTCATCCTTGTTCAAAAATGACCTCAGACCCCACAGATATTCACAAACCATACTCTTCCTCTCACGTTTCCCCAAATGAAGTAAAATGCAATTTATTTCACACAATAATTAAAAAAAACTCTTACCTTTCAAATCTGTCTTTGAATTTTTATCTACTCAGTTTGATTATAGTTTGAGTTCTCAAACATTTCCATTACACCATCTCTTGGTTCACTCCAATTGATGGGTTAACCACATATTGTATGTGGATTTTTACTAGTGTAGCTCTCAGTGCCAACCTTATCTCTTGGTTGAGGCACCTCACTGCTGTTCCCATATGTCATCTTTAGTGACACACTTTTTGAACATGACACCGAAGTGCTGGTAGGGGTACTGCTGTTTCAAGTCTACCCACCTGAATGCACCTTTACCTGAATGTGCCCATCTTCCCTCACATCAGAAAGCTGGCCTTCCCCCTAACTGTGCCACGTCTGGCCTTGTCAGATAAGATGCGTTTCAGACCTTTTGTAACCAGAATAATCTTTCCCATGGCCATGGACAAATTCTTCCCTCCTCAGCCCCAGCGCCTGGCGAATTTGTGAGTGTTGGAGAAATTGGAGACTGTTCCTTTAAGGCATGAATCAGGAGAAGAGCCAGTGTAATCTCTTAGGGACACAGCCCCTAGCTGCAGTCTGGGGCCTAATTAGCAGTGAGCCTAGCAGGGTTTTGTTTAGCTTAGCAACCGTCGGGTGTCTCTGGCCGAGGCCGCAATCTCCACTCTCCGCCCGCGGTGGCGCTGGCAGGTGCAGCACGTCGCCTCCCCGGGCTACCAGACCCCTGGCCCTCGGGGGTCTCGCCACAGGAAAGCAGGGAAAGGACTGCCAATTTCTTCCCCATCCCACGAGGGTGGACCGACGTCTCCCTGCCTCAGTGCCCTGCTGGGCAGAACGGGCGTCGGGGCAGGTCAGTGCAAAGTGACGCGCGGCTGACGCGCCCCGGTGGGTCCTCCCGGTGGAGAGAACTTGGGGCCCGACCTACACCGCACTCGGGGCGTCCCGGACTCGGCGGCGTGCTGTGGCCCCAGGGCTCCCTGCCTCCCTCCGGCGCAGCTGGCTACCAAGTCCCGATCCCCGCTGACGGCCGTGGATGGAGCCCCGCCGCCCGGTTCACCGTGATCTTGAGATTCGGGCGGTAGCGGGGACGTTTCCAAGGCCGAGGCATGAAGGTGGCTGTGCTGGACCTTGGGTCTCTCTTTGCCAAAATCTTCAAGACCTCTGCGGCGCCCCCGGCGGTCCCTTCGCCGGTCGCCTCCTCCAGCCTCTCGGGGGGCGTCGACTCCGTGGGCTCCGACAGCTCCCTTAGCACAGCCCCGACCCTGACCCCCCTCCCCGCCCTGCCCGCCTCCCCCTCGGCCTCGCGGGGTGCCCCCGCCCTGATGCCCCCGGCCCCCGCCGCTCTCCACCCGCTGCTCACCGCCTCCTGCCCCAGGGGCTCGGCCGCAGGCCGCGTGACCGAAGCAGTGTGGCCCACCCGCTCGCTGCCCAATAGCCCGGGAGCAGCCAAAGTTCAGCCCCCGCCCCTGCCCCTGCCCCAGCCCCCCACCAGCGGCAGTGGCGGCGGCTGCAGCCCCGCGGGCTCCCCCGCTCACCTCGTGGCCCTGGCGCGGCCGCCCCCGGGCCCTGGCGGGCTTTGGGCCGCGCTGCCGTCGATGGGGGGCGCCGCGAGCCGCAGCCCCAGTTTAGCCGCGAGCCCAAGGAACCCCCACCAGCCTGGCCCCGGAGAGCGAGAGCCCAGCGCGTGGTTGCCCCCCGGTCCCGGGCCGAAAACTCTGTTCTTCACCCTCCCCGACATCGGCGAGGAGTGGGCTTCCGACAGCGACGCGGAGGATGGCGGAGACGCGTGAGTATCCGCGGGGTCCCGGGATGTCTTTCTCCGCCTCCCCCTTTCCTGCCACACCCACCCTGCAAAGGTGCTGATTGCAGTGGGTTCCACTAAACACCGTCGACATTCTCCTTGCATTTTTCCTGGGTCCCTCTTTCTTGACTTCCTGGTTTTTGCAAACATACCCTATGAAGTGCTTTTGCCCAAATTTTTCGGAGCTAATCCTCTGCTGTTTACCAGCGGAGAGGGAGGGGAAAGGAATCTCGACGTGAAGGAAAGGAGGACGGACCTTTGTTTTCCTTCTAGCTCAAGTGTTGACACAGATGGTTTGTTAGCCCTGTTTACTGACGCTTTGAAAGAGCCTTAACGCCCCTTTCTCTGCTTCAGAATACGGCAGGTGTGCGAGGTAATCGAATACACACGTTGGGAGCTACGATTTTAAGAAACAGCAAGACGATGTGCCTCCCTGCTCTTGAGGATCAGTCCCGGTTCTTATCCCAAGTGGGCCGGGTTTCCTTTGTAAGACATCTAGTTAATTTATGTGTGTGAAACGTCATCTGACACACACGGAATTTGTAATGCTGTTGACACATCTGATCATATACCCTAGAGTTCTTGAGTTCTTGCTACAGAACCCTGAGGTACTTCAGAAACATTGGCTGACTTCATTGGTACAATTTCACAGGGAATTAAAGAACACTTCCCTCACACACACACACACACACACACACACACACACACACACACACACACACACACACACACACACCTCCTTCTCCATCAAAAAAACAGTGGTGAAAACACCACCCTTGTAACATGTGTACTTTAGAACTAAGTGAATTTTATTTTTTAATGAGCAGAACATATAGCTAGTCATAAATGTGCACAAAAATTTTTATCCTTCTGGATTCTACAAAAGAATAGTGAAATGATGGAAGATACACCAGCAGGGGCCATTCACAGATGGAGGTCTCTGTATTATAATCTAGTGAGGGAAGAATAATCAGGCCTAATAGCACTGATGCTCCTTCCCCAAACCCCAACCAAAAAATGAAAATCCAGACCGGAAAACTTTTGCTTTGAGACCGACTCTAGCCAATTCGTAAGTTAAATGATCACATTTTTGCAAAGCAGCATGATATTAATCTCAATGTTAAAATAAGCAATTAAGTAATATTATTATGAAATTAATTTATTAATGTTATGAAATGCATTAATCAACTAATTAATGATCAGTTAATCAACTGATCAATTGACTTTCCTTAGTGAAAAATGAATTGTGTTTTAATAAGTGGCTGGAATATGAATGCTTAAGGAGTTAGACCTTTGTTATTGGCTACTGGTCCTTAACATTTATGCAATTAATGTTTTATGAGAAAACAGATCTACACACTGACCTTAAACTCTGGTCTTAGTGTTGTTTACAAATAGGCAGTGAAATATGCAGCATGGCCAAGGAAAGAACTGGTGTTGGTTTCAATTCTTGAGCATTTTAGCCCATGTTTCTAATATTCTAAATTTTTAATAGATAACTTTATTGAATAACACTGTATTTGGCATTATATACAGAAGAGACTATTCTGCATTTGCAATTGTATCCCATTTTACTGAAAGTGAAGGCACTGAATGTTAGAGAATTGCCATGAGAAATAGTATGCACAGATATGTGCTTTCAAGAATCTTCTTATGTGTAATTCCTACTCTTTGTCTGTAGCAGAGGTAAAATCATCCACAGAGACAGGGCAGCAGACCAGCCCTCCAAGTCTAGCATTTTTCTTTTTTTTATACACAGCTACTCATATTTTCTTCCTTTTGTTTTATCCCATTTCTTTTTTTTTTATTTTATTAAATTCAGTTTTATTGAAATACATTCGCACACCGTACACTCATCCATGGTATACAATCCACTGTCCACAGTATGATAACATAGTTATGCGTTCATCACCACAATCTATCTCTGAACATTTTCTTTACATCAGAAAGAACCAGAACAAGAATAAAAAATAAAAGTGAAAAAAGAACACCCATATCATCCCCCCATCCCACCCCATTTGTCCTTTAGTTTTTATCCCCATTTTTCTATTCATCCATACACTAGATAAAGGGGGCGTGATCCACAAGGTCTTCACAATCACACTATCATCCCTTGTAATCTGTATTATTATACAGTTATCTTCAGGAGTCCAGACTGCTGGGTTGGAGTTTGGTAGTTTCAGGTATTTACTTCTAGCTATTCCAATACATTAAAACCTAAGAGGTGTTATCTATATAGTGCATAAGAATGTCCACCAGAGTGACCTCTCAACTCTGTTTGAAATCTCTCAGCCACTGGAACTATTTCGTCTCATTTTGCATCCCCCTTTTGGTCAAGAAGATACCCTCAGTCCCACGATGCCGGGTCCACATTCATCCCCGGGAGTCATATTCTGCATTGCCAGGGAGATTTACAACCCTGGGAGTGGTATCCCATTTCTTTTTAATTCCATTAAATTTAGAAAAGATTAAAGGAGAAGGAAGAAAGAATTAAAGTGACTTTTCCTTTAGCACCTTGAAGTATATACTTTTTCCCCTCCTGGATTTCTGCTGTGGCTATTTATAACATTGAATAAATGAACACCATAAGAAAATATATTTAAATTATACCCCTACCATGTCATCTGTCAGTTCGCAGATAGCTGCTGCTGAATGGTAACCAGCTTGGTTAATATTAAAATCGTGTATTTAGTTTTCAAAAGCCTGGGGACATGGAGAGAGACAGGTGGTGAACATCAAAGCAGGAGGGGAAAAAAAAAAATAAAGCAACTGGAGACAACGTGAATTCATGTTTAAAAAAAATGTAAACTAATCCTAAAGAAACACTGATCTAGTTTTAAAAGTATTCCAGTCAGTTATAATAGAAAGTCCTAATTTGCAGTTTATATATTTTAAAAGATAACCCCAGCACTTTACATTTGACCAAATTCTGTACTTGGCCTTTGTTAAAACTTAAAATAGTGACATCAGTTTGAGTGGATGATATGCAAACTTTCTTTTGGTTCAGAGGCTCCCCCCACCCCAAGAAGCTATTTAGCATCATGAGTTTTGATTTCTGGCCCATGGATGAGATAAATGAGCTGCCCATGGAAGAGATCATCGTCCTTTTCATAACACAGGGCTTACTGGCTGCCACATCTGAACCAAAGGTAGAAGATATTGAGTGCTCCTGACCCATCCCATCTCTTGCACCCCCAGATATATGGTACAATATTTCCATCTTTCTCCTTTACTTCCCTATGTATTTTATTTATATACTGTACCTCATTTACACTGTTTTTCAGCCACACTCATCTCTTCACCAACTCCTGTTGCACTTCTGGTTTTTAACCATGCAATTATGACCTTGTGTAAAGGTCTTATTCTGTTTGCTCTGCAAATATAAGAATTCATAGTAGTAGATATATAAAGGAATAGAAAGATAGATAGATAATGGCTTTCTATAAAAGTCAGTAGATTGTAAATGTCATATATCTTTTCTAAATTATAGCTGATTGCACATAGTAGTGGCTTTTTTTGAGTGATTGAGTTCCATTGGCAAGGTCATGTCAACGTCAAAATGTTGCCGTAGCTGTCTGCAGGCCTTGTCAACTTGGCTGGCCATAAAATCAACTCAATTCACCCATCACTGAGGCAGCCTGGAGTAGCTGTTAAGCCTATGGACCCTGGAATCAAACAAGTTGTATTCTAATCTCAAGTTTGCTAGCTAAGGGAGTCTGGGCAAGTTATTCAGTCATTCGAAACTGTGGGCTTTCCTCCTTGATTAAATGGAAATAATTCTTTCCTCATGTGGATGTTTAAAAATTAACTGAAGTAATGTATTAAGTGCTTAACACACACACACAAAATGCTTAAAAAATGTTTGCTATGATCACTATGTGCTTCTTGGCACAAATGAAAATTGAAAGCTTGTTTTCTTCCTGGAGAAGAAAAGAGCAAGAGGAAAAAGGATTCATTTGTAGTTATAATGTGACTATGATAAATAGCATCTTTTAGTTCAGTTATTTGAGAGAACAAATTACAGGACATTCTAATCTTTCATCATTATTCTCCCTGCATGATTTATATTAGAAAAATTAGCTTGATCAAGATCACCAACGAGTGCTGTATAACAACTGGAAGAAAATCTATCTACCATCCTGGGACATAACTTTTCATCTTTAGAGACCTTTCAGAATACTCAGCCGTATCATAAAACAGACATCACTGGCACTTTGTATAGCTCATGTACATTCCTGCCCCATTATCCTATGATTTATGTTCACATCTCATATTATCCTTTGTAGTACTATAATCTCTTTGTCCTGTGACACTTAAGGCAGTACATGCCCACAGCAGGCATTTAATAAATATTTATTAAATGAATAAATGAATGAAATTATTTTCTTCTTTCCACAATTAATCTTCCTGGCTCCCTAATCTATAAAAATCTAGAGGGATTTCAAAGTTCCTTCTTTGAAAATGATTGTTGTTTTGGGTTTTTTTGTTTCGTTGTCTTGGAGTTTTCCCAGAGTTAACAAAGCTTTCTGCTGGGACTTTGCATTCCCTTAAGGATGAATGATGAGCTCAGTATACAATTGTCATATGACTCTCCCTTTGCATTGCAATCATATGACTATTATTTTAATTAAAAATAGTAATGAATTTGACTTGGTTATCCATGTCTAGCACTTGCTTAAACCCAAGAAAACATTTTTGTTCTTACTTTTTTATACAAACATTTTTTAGCTTTAAATCATCCTCTTTATTTTATTATTTAAAAATCTCAAAAATTGTACTTGAGTTAGTAGCTATATGTTTTTCTGTTGTATATTTTAAATAAAGAGCACACTTGAAATTTTTTCTAATGTAGTAGCCAGTTATAAAACAGCAATTGTATGAGGTAGTATTATTTTCCCTATAGTACATACTAAGAAATTGAGACACACAAAGATTGACATTCCCAAGGAAATAGTCCTGGAAAGTAGTATAGCTGGGATTTGAATCCTTAATAATTCTATAATTGCAATAGCTAATTTAAATTGAACTCATTTTTAGAGCTTAGATTTTGAGTTGAATTGACCATGATTCAAATCTCGCCATATAATTTTTCTTAAGGTAATAGAGTACTGAGAATACTTCTTAACTATTTACCTTGGCTACCTTTATTAATCTCTTTAAGCCTCCCTTTCTCACCCATAAAATTGAAATTAATTAAAAAGCAGCTAAGTTTGAGTGGGGACCAGATCAAGAGGAGAGTCTACAACAGGTCCAGGCTGCTGTGCCACTTGGACCTCTTGATCTGGCTGATCCAATGATGCTGGAGGTGTCAGTTGCAAATGGAGATGCTGTCTGGAGCCTTTGGCAGACCCCTATAGCAGAGTCACAGGGAAGACCCTTAGGATTTTGAAGCAAAGCCTGTCATTCTCTGCCGATAACTACTCTCCTTTTGAGAAGCAACTTTTGGCCTGCTACTGGGCCTTAGTAGAGAATGAACGCTTAACCATGAGCCACCAAGTTACCATGAAAACTGAGTTGCCCACCGTGAACTCAGTGTTGTCTGCCACCAACCCATAAAGTTGGGCATGTACAGCAGCACTCCATCATAAAACGGAAATAGTATATATGAGATAGGGCTCAAGCGGGTCCTGAAGGCACAAGTAAGTTACATGAGGAAGTGGCCCAAATGCCTACGGCCCCTACTCCTGCCACATTACCTTCTCTTTCCCAGCCCAGAGCTATGGCCTCTTGGGGAGTTCCTCACGATCAGTTGACTGAGGAAGGGAAAACTTGGGCCTGGTTTATAGATGGTTCTGCATGGTTTCCAGGTGCCACCCTAGAGTGGACAGCCACAGCACTACAGCGCCTTTCTGGGACATACTTGAAGGACAGCTGTGAAGGGAAATCCTCCCAGTGGGAAGAACTTTGAGCAGTGGGCCTAGTTGTTCATTTTGCTTGGAAGGAGAAATGGCCAGAGAAGTGTTTGTGTACTGACTCATGAGCTGTCACCAGTGATTTAGCTGGATGGTCAGGAACTTAGAAGCAACATGATTGGGCAATTGGTGATAAGGAGATCTGGGGGAGAGTATGTGGATAGACATAGTGAGTGGGCAAAAAACATGAAGATATTTGTGCCCCATGTAAATGCTCACCAGAGGGTGACTTCAGCAGAGAAGGATTTTAATAATCAAGTGGATAGGATTACCCGTTCTGTGGATACCAATCAGCCTCTTTCCCCAGCCACTCCTGATATTGCCCAATGGGCTCATGAACAAAGTAGTCATGGTGGTAGGGATGGAGGTTATGCATGGGCTCAGCAACATGGACTTCCACTCACCAAGGCCAACCTGGCCACAGCCACTGCTGATTGCCCTATCTGCCAGCAACAGAGACCCACACTCAGTTCCCAAAATGATACCACTCCTTGAGGTAGTCAGCCTGCTACCTAGTGACAGCTTGATTACCCTGGACCATTTCCATCATGTAAGGGGCAGGATTATCTTCTAACAGGAATAGAAACATACTCTGGATATGGGTTTGCCTTCCCTGGGTGCAGTGCTTCTTCCCAAACTGTGTATGTAAACATCTCTCTATGATGCTTGATACATAAGTACTCATAAATAATACCTAGTACTCTTATTTTATAATGCTCATTATTCTAAATATATTTTACCTATAACCCACAATCAGCATCCTTTCAACAATGCACAGTTCGTTTTTGTGATCTGCAGTGAAGGTCAATGTTCTGGTTTGCCAGTGCTGCCGTTATGCAAAAATACCAGAAATGGATTGGCTTTTATAGAGGGAATTTATTAGTTACAAATTCACAGTTCTAAGCCATAGAAGAGTCCAGACTAAAGCATCAACAAGATGATACCTTCACTAAAAAAGGCCTGTGGTGTCTGGAACACCTCTGTCAGCTCGGAAGGCACATGACTGGTGTCTGCTGTTCCTTTGCTCCCGGGTTGCATTTCAAAATGGCATCTCTGGGCTTGTCTCTCTTAGCTTCTCCAGGACAAATTCTGTGCTAGCCTCTCCAAATGTCCCCAAGCATCTGCTTTCAACAGCCATCTCCAAAATGTTTCTCTCAGCTGCTCTTGGGGCATTTTGTCCTCTCTTAGCTCCTGTGCATCCTTAGCTTAGCATCTCCAAACGTCCTTCTGTCTGCAACTCCAAGCATCTCTAAGCATCTCTAAGTGTCAGCTGCATCTGGGCCTGTGTCAGCTGTCTTTTAAAGGACTCCAGTAAACTAATCAAGACCCACCCTGAATGGACAGAGTCAAATCTCCATGGAAACATTCAGTCAAAAGGTCACACTTTAATCAAAAAGATTAATCAATCTGCCCCCACAAGATTTCATTAAAAAGTAGGGCTTTTTCTGGGGGACATAATATATACCAACCAGCACAGTCAATATATTATTTTCTAAACAATTATTGTCAACTTGTATTTAACAAACATGGAGTATTCTAAAACATGGAGCTAGCCTTTTTGAGTGACCAGAGGAAGACGTGAAAGTAGATCTTATCACTAAAGAATAGAAATCAGATGAATGACTCAAGAGTTCTTTCAGACAAATTGTCCAAGTGGGAAGGGGGGTCAAGGATTTGGTTCCTAAAGTATGTGTAAAATTGGGATATATGGAGACTTGGGGTTGGAGTTTGGGAGGACCTTCTAGAAGAATAAAACTGTGTGAGCAAAAGTATGGAGGTACAAAAACACATGTCATCAGGAGTTCAATTCGTTAGGAGCATACCATTTGTTAAAAGGGGTTAAGAGAAAACTGGGGAGAGCCTTGGATACTAGACTCTGTTTAGTGAACACTGGTAAAGCCACAGAATGTTTTCCGGCAGAGAAGTGTCATGAGCAGGACTGGGTGCTTTAGAAGGATTAAACTGTTGCTTAGAAGAGAGTAAAAGCAGAGAGACAGTAAGAAGCCTCTACCAATAAACCAGGTGACAGTTACAGAGGCCTCGGAATGAAGATGAAGGAAATAAAGATATGGGGATGATATCTATCACAGGACCTGGCAACACATTAGAGAGACTGAAGGGAGCAAGGAGGAGAGCTGAATTTGATTTCATAGTTAGATTTCCTGTGGTTTGGAGGAGAATGATGTTGATAAAATCAGGAGCAGAAGAAGTGGTTTTGTCAGGTAAATGAGGAATTCACTCTGGGACACAGTGAGTTGAAGTCTTAGGAAAATACCTGGAGAAGGTGTCAGGCAGGGAGCTGGACGTCCATGAATGAAACACAGGAGAAAAATGGGGCTGGAGATATAATTTGACAGCCTTCTGGATATATTTGAATATATATAGCAATTACAAATTCCAGTAACAAATTTGAAAGTGCATAGAGTTCTATATTCTGCTTGCTGGGTGTTTTAAGATCTTCAAAAATTAGAGGTGCCTCCTTTCTCTGGACTAGATCAGTACTTCTCAAAATGTGTTTTCTTCTAGTTAATTGTTATCAGTTACCAGCTAGTTACTTGTTGACAATCCAAAATGAGGTAAGTAAAGAGAATGAGAATAAGCATTTAGAAACTTGTTTAGCAATTGACAGATTAATTCAATGACTATTGAATCTAGTAGTAGAACATTAGACTTGTATTTCATATATCTTTTTTCTCCATTTTAATTTCTTAGCAATTTATTTTTCTTGTATTTTTAAGTATTTTCCCACAGTGGGTTGGAAATTTTGAAAAAATGGTCTGACACTACAGACAGTTTGAGAGGCACTAAGGTAGACTTTACTTAGGTACCTTCTGACCAAAATAAGCAAGAAATTTTAGGACACTAAGGTAGAAGAAACCAGCCAAATGATTATACTTCTTTATTACTATTCTTAAAATACAGGGCCAAGAATTGTCTCAGTTCAAATAGTCTTTAGAGCTATGTCCATGGAATTCATCACACAGCCAAGGATCCACAGTTCCAAAGAAGAGGATTTCTGATTTTTATTATTGCTTTTCTCAGGGCTGAAATTGTAACCAATGGCTACCTCCCATCACAACTCTCATAATTCATGCACAGCCCTGAATGGTAGTTTAATTAACAAGGCATAAATTGTAAAGATGAATAATTTCCAAACAAAGAGGAACTTTTAACAGGAAACTCACAAACATGACATGCTCTCTCCTCTTGTTGCCAGTCTAGTCTATCTGTGGGAGAGGTTCTTGTTTAAGATCAATAGATGATCATAATTTATTAATCACTTCTGCAGCCCACAGGAAGGGATGACATCATGGGTTTCCATGCCCCATGGGGGTGTTTTTCCTTTTCTAAATTTAAATTCCATTTCAAGCTCCCATTCTGTTAAGATGGTAGAAAATACAGAAAATAGAACTCAGTTATTGAGGGTTCTTCCCTCTTTAACCTGGGTTTGAACTGGTTCAAGTGGGCTTACCTGGGACCAGGGCATTCATTGGTAGGGCAGGAATCCACTTGTTCTTTAATAACCTCTGTCCTTCCTGGCATCCACTGAAATATCCACAATCCCATCCTGTCCTTAGTCTTTATAACTCAGGTGTCTTGTACATAACCACAGGGACCTTTCAGGTGAGGGATCTCTCTCCTTTACTTCTGCGGTTCTTGCGGAAGCTGCGGGAATCAGGCAGCTGCTCCCATCCCAGCAGGCTTGGTCACAGGCCTTCCAGGAGGATGCTCAAGGCCCTGCTCCCTGTACACACTGGGCAGCCTTTCCGTTCTCTGGGATCCTACACCTTATCCAAGCTCTACCCAAGGATCAATGCACACGTCCCCTCCAATCCCTTATCCACAAACTTATCTTAGTTCAGCCTCCACCTAATAAGTACCCAGCTCACCTGGGGCTGGATTACCTGCCTCTGAATTATAGTTTCCTAAAGGTGGTGCTCTAGGAACTCCCTGTTGGTGAATGCCTGGTTCAGAGCCTCCACTAGCCCAGAGGGCACATTTCTGGAAATTGTATAAGGCTCTTATCCTCCCTCCAGGAAGCTCATTACTATGCTAAGATGCATAGCAAGCAGAGGGCCAGCGAGGTGTCAACCCCCGACTGACTTCTTGGCAGGGAACAGGGCACAATGGTCATGACAGAGGTTTTCTTTGCAGTGACCGCTCAAGGCACAGCCCTCCCGTCCATCCTGTAACCTCCAGGATCCTCAGTTCAACCCACAGAGCTGAGATACCCTTTCTCTGGGCAGAAAAGTCGGAGCCCACAGACGCTCCCATATCCAGAGAATCCCTTTCTCTTCTTGGGGTTGGGAAGAACCTCCCTGATGCCTCTGCCCCTCCTAAACGTATCTATGACAAATATATCAAACCTGTCAGTTCAGACTTTTATTTTTTAACATAAAACCAGTGGGGAAAATGCTCTCTCTGTTTTCTGAAACAATAAGCAACAAAAATTTTGGATTACTAAATGTGGAAATTTCCAAAGGAAAATTAAAACACTAGAGAAAAATATTGGTTACCATTTAAAAGTACCTTACCACATATCCTTTCACATAGAGAGCACCTTATGTTCCCTTTATGAGTACATATTGGCTTCTTTTAACAGCAGCCCAAGTCACATGACTCTTTGGATGGACATAATTTTACAACCCATAGGCAACATTTTCAAAAATGACCTGGGACATTTTATGATCCTAGGAATATGAGGACTTATGCAGACATGCATTTACAGGGCATGATTATTATATTATGATGATAAATACTATGATAAAAATACACAGAAGTTGCCCCATGCTTCTTGAAAGGTAGACATAATCAATGCAGACAACATGTTCCATAAAGCAAAAATTAAACAAAGCTTTTGTGATGATTACATGTCCAGTTTAAGCTCCCCATTTAGGTGACCTTATAAAAGAAGCGGATGGTCTTTGGCAATGACAAAAATGACAGCCGGACTAAGACTTCCATAGTGTTGCTTAATGAATAGATTGTTAAGGCTAAGTTGAACTAAATAAAATGATCTTCTCATATGATATGATCTTCTCATATGCTAAGATAGGTAGGTAGACAGATTTGGATATAGATGTATAGATACAGATATACAATGATTCTGTAATCTTCTTAAAATCATTGTCTTCCTATATTTACAACTTTCAAAATTATTTCCAAATAATGTGGATGTTCTTTATAATGGCAGTAATGAAGAAGAGGACAAACCCTACATTGGAGCCCCACTATTACATAGGCTTTTACTACTAATAATTACATTTCAGAGAATGTCGTAGACTCATAGAGGGTTAAAATGGAGATTTATTTTTAAAATGCAATATTTAATTAAAATTCCTAAACTTGTACAATAAAGTTTTAAAAACCGTCTATGTACATGAAACAGTCTTCACAATCCATTTGAAATAAGAGTCCAATGACAAAAATGAACTGCTCCCCCATCCCCCACCCCCCCAAAAAAGAGTAATGTCATTGCTAAATTAATGCTTAAAAATGAATCCCAGGGAACTTTCATTTTAGTATGTGAAGTACATTTTAAAGAAATAGTTGATATATTTTCAAGATAAGGTTAACGTCAATCAGATCTTTGTTTTAATTACTAGTTGAAACATTTGTAAACATTTTCACTGATGGCTGTGAGCCTTGCTCAAATATATGTCATTATCAAAGCCAACTTGTTAGCAATGAAATAACAGTGTATATTTATTCAGGGTCTACTATATGTAGCAAACACTGCACTAGTGTTTTATAGGCATTATCATGAATTCCCAAACAACCATACAGAGTAAGAATTTTATTTCCATTTTACAGATTAGGAAACTTAGAAGCAGAAGGGATAAGAATTTGTTTAAATCCACACAGCTAATATGTGACAAATGTAAGATTCAAATCCAGGGCAGTCAATTATATTGTCCACACATAACCAAGTGTTTTTATTGAGTTGGTTATGATGGTAACAAGTATTAAAATCTACTTCTAAGATAATTTGTGTTATTTTTCCTGCAGCAAACTGACTCTTAAGAATTGTACTCCTTCCAATACAAATAAATTTGAAAAATAAAAGTCATCATGTTAATAAGTAATCTAAAAGAATCTTCCTCAGAATAATATTCCTATTAAAACTGAAAAGGAGACTATCTCAAGCTTAGTTTTGTTCATTTTGAGGTACAGATAGCAGATAAACTACATCATGAATTCTTAAATAAAGCATTAGTTTTGTCAACTATCTACTGGTGTTATTATATAATACTCTTACTTATAAATTATTTTGTGTGTATATAATAGCAAATCAAATATTTTATTAATACTAGTAAGGCAGATAATGCTCAAGCATTGTCTTACTAGAAAAAAAAATGGAGAAGAAGCAATTAGATATGGCACTTGCTGGAAGAAAGGCTATACATGCACATTAGCATTTTCTTAATTAGAGATTTCCACTTAAGGCTTTAGAAGAAGTCTTACAATTAATTATTGACAACTATAATCCTTTCCAGGCAATGAAATTCAGGTTTACTGAAAGAATATACTTCTTTCATGCGACATTTAACATTTTGGACCTTTCTTGCCTATTGATTTCTAACACAAGTGATTTATCTTTAAAGATTTAAAACAATCTAACATTGAGATATCTGTTATTTTAATGATTTGTTAAAGTGATAGTTTTTAAATTAATAATTAACCTCAACTCCTTACCATAAAATTTCTCTTAGCAGAATATATCAAAAGTAAATTGAAAAAATAATGAGACCCTATTTATGATATAAAAGAAATACCCCTGACAAATACTGAATTCCAGTGTATGCACACACACATTCTGACTATATAACAGTGCCTCAAATGCACATACCTACCCTGTTTGGGCTGAAGAAATGAGCCTTGTGCTGCCACCTTCCACCCATTGGTTGTCTTGGAAGCTCCTAATGCCTTCCTGCTTTTGTTCTTTCCAGCTCCATTGAGCTTCTACTTCTGATTCTTTTGTCTTTGTCCTGAGACTTTGTGGTGCAATTTAACCTTGGACTTGATGAATAAATTTGGTTCTTGATTTAACCCTCAAAGATCCTGAGAACCTGGTTTAAACTCCCCTATCACCCTGCTTCACAAGTTGTCTTCCTGGATTACCTGTTAACTGTGTGAGCCAGCCCAGATTCAGCTCCCAGGACCTTACCAAGACACTGACCTTTTGTTTTACACCATGTCTGGGGCTCCCCTGCCTACCAGGAAGAACTGAGTAGCTAATACTGGTTTTCCTTTTTCCTTTCATTAAGTGCTCACTCATCGCAACTATATCTTCATATTAAGTGAAAAATTTTCTGATAAAATATCTGTAGATGAAAAGGAGGTGTCATAAGAGGGTAAATAAAAACAACACTTACTGGTAAGGAAACAATAAGACACATCCAGCTTATAGAATATAGTGCAAGACAACTGGACTAGTCTCTTTTAAAGAGTTGATGTCATTGGGAGGTTGGGGGAAAGGTGGAGGAATTTTTTTTTTTTTTAAATAGACCAAAGAAACTTAAGAACAAGTTTTTTCTATGAATTAATATTTCTCATCATACGTATTTTTATTAGAGAAGTTCTACAACTTTACAGAAAAACAATGCATAAAATGCAGAGTTCCCATATACCAAGAACAAGTTTAAATGTGTAAATCTTGATTGGGTTCTAGTTTAAAATTATGGTTATAAATGACGCTTGCTGCAATTGAAGATATGGAGTTTTAGATGGTTTTGGGAAATTATAGATTTTCTTAGATATGTAAACAGTATTATAATATTAATAACATTATATAGTGCATATTATAATAGAGTTATATAAGAGAATTTCCTCTTAAAATTGCATTTTGAAGTAGTTATGTATATAGTGTCATGATATTTTCAACTTCCTTTCAGAAGATTCAGAATCAAATACCTATGTAGACAAAAAAGACAAAATTTAACAATGATTCAATCTAGGTAGTGGAAATTTTTTTTGGTATGAATCATTTAACTTCTGTAAGGTTAAAAATTTTATTGGAAAATGTTGGAAAAATCTTACTTTACCATTTTCAATCTGAACTAAATAGGTAAAATTTTATGGAGTGTAGGAGAAGGGTTCACACTCTCACACAAGAGATGTGGAACTTGGTGGTTAGTGTTACTTTGTTATCTGGGTCACCCAGTCCCCAGAAAGGTGTGTCCTTGGTCAGAAAAAAGACAGAATTAGAAAGGACTCCGAGATAGATCTAGATAATAATTCTGTGAGTAGGAAATTCAACTCCGCCACGTTGCTCTGGGCTGAGGGCAGAGGGTGTTTGGCTTTCAACATTTCAGCATCTCTGTAGAACACGGCACAGTGATGGGGCCACAGTAATACAGGTCGATGACTTAACTGCCACTGCTGGTGACATCTCACGAATCTTTCATTTTCTCCCAGTACTTTTTTCTCTGAATAATAACGGAATTTAGGCCCTAACTTGCTGTTCTGTGATACGTGCTGGCCATTCACAGTATGTGACCATATTTTTCCCTCTGGATAAGCACATGCCGCATCCCACTGGAAGGCACTCATCACAGCGGCCCTTGCCGAGGGAAACACCCCTAGGCAGTTGCTCACACACAGTGCATTGGTGCTTCTGTTTGTAGTGGATCAGAGCAGTTTGGAAACCTGAGGACGCAGTCAGTCTGTTAGCTGGCCAGCAATCGGTGATTCGATCTGGGGGGAAACCCTGCACAGGGGGGGCTGTGTATGTAGTGGAATAGTAAGTTTCCTGCGAGACTTTGAATGGTAGGTAGAGAGAGAGTCAGCAGGCAACCTTCTCATAGGGTTGTTGTGAGGTTTAATGAGATCATCCCCATAAAACACTCAGTAGAGTGCTTGGCTGATATGTAAGGGTTTGATAACTGTTTGGTAATTATTATTAATGCTATTATTTTTAGCTGAAGCTGAAAGATTCTCTTAGAGAAGGCAGGAGCAGAAGCCATGAGATACAGGGCTACATGAATAAGGCGAAGCTCTGTGGAAGCAGATGCCAAAAAAAATACTGGATAGAGGATGAGGTGTTGAACAAGTAACGTAGAGGAATTGAATCGCATTACTCATGGGGTCTTTGCTATGTTCTGTGAACTCCCACTGCTGAGAAGGTGAGATGGCCTGTTCTTCAGAGCTGCCTGGGACGCTGAATGACCTTCACGTTCCCCAAATTCCAAATGTCAAGACCGTTCTGTGCTGCCATTTCTGAACCTCTCTTAAACTCCTATTAGGTTGGCATTTCCTGGACTCCTGTGAGATCTGCACTCATGTTTAGTATTCCTATTTTACTAATTCCCACAAAATGAAAACCTTTCATTAGATCACCCCACTTTCCTAGTCACATGCCCATATTGGGGTAACTGAGTGACTCTCTCTCCTAGTATCCTTAAAAGGATAAATTAATTCACTCGCCCTTCCTCACATTTTCTTTGCTGACTGGATAGGGTTTACCTGCTTTCTCTGCTTGCCTACCATACAGGGATTATGGGAGTCTTGCTCTTTGCAAATGGGCAGAGATTCTATATTACAATTCTGTGGAGATTTTGAGCTCATTTTCTGCTTCAGAACCATTGAAGAGGCTTATTGGGGAATAGAATGCTATTTTGTAATGGTGAAATTGTCATGTATGTCAATCACAAACATTTTGGTTAGGACGAATATTTCAGAGGCAAAAGTAGGCGTTCATGTGATTCTCCAAGATGTCCTTCCCCATTTGGCAGAAGTGTGCTGGAGTCAACTGTACCAGCTTGCAGGAGCCAATGATGCACATCTCTTTCCAGCTTGTACCTAGTGGCACCACATTGATTAGCTTGACATTGGCCATGGTAGGGATATTTACATGTGCACATCACAAATGCCTAAAGTCAGGGTTTTTGTTCCCACCCCCACCCCCAAAGTCGGTTTACCAGAAGACTACTACCTTTAAGTATAGGAAGTAGGTTTACCTCCAAAGCCATCCTGGATATTACAGGATTTGAAACAAAGGGAGGTTTTTGCACAAGTGTATGGAATTATTGAAAATTGTTCTGTCATACAAGTTGAAAGAGGTTGAGTGCTCTGCCACTCGGAAGTCATGTGGCTGGAGTATGGGTGTGAGGTCTCTATCTGTCTGACTCCCAGCCTTTCCTTTACCTTCCAGCACACACCAGAGGGTGACACTTAGATGTAAGACACATTTTCATGCCTAATTACTGATGCAATCTCCGCAATTATATCCCTTACTCCCCACACACAAACGAATATTGGAATCCAAGTGAAAACAATAGTCCTGTAAATACTTTACCATTCAATACAAGTCATTGATAATTTTAGTTCTAAATCACCTCACAACTGATACTGGGGTGAAGGACCATAGTTTTAGATGATACATGCATGAGAAGAAATTGTGCTCTGCAGGAGGACACAGAGTAGTTTTTGTTTTCTTTTGTTTTGTCTTCAAGAGAGACATGGCAAAATGTTATATAAAAAATAACAAAACAAAAACAAAACAAAGCAAAACCAAAAAACCTCCTTAGAACTTTTTAGCATGTGCAATGCTTTTTTCCTCCTATAATGAGGATTTATTTTTGTTTTGATTTTGAACAAATGTGTCTATTTTGTTGCTGAGTTTATGATTTTTATGAATTCAAGGTTGATATTAAATTCAGATTAGGATTAAAATGTTTTCCTGAATTATTTAACATACTTAAATTGCCCATTTGGTTGATACAGCCACTTGGAGGTTAGATTCTTAGGACTGTGTGTGTGTGCACGTGCAGACGCACACAAATACACTTTTGATCCCTATATCTTCTGTCCCTGTTGGAAGCCTCTGTTTTTGCTCCAAGCTGACCATGAAGTAGGATGCAAACCTGCTTTCACCATAAAGAATTAAGTGAATTATTTTTGCATTAAAGCATTAGGAAAGATGCGTATTTTACTTAAGATTCCCTGGGAGATGAATGTGGACATTTATAGCACACACTGTACAATGTTTTACTACAAAAGTTCCTTTAGTTTTACTTCCAGCAATAGTAGACCACATTGTTTCAGACCAACTACCGAGAGCAGCTAGACAAGTGAGACAGTAAATTAAAAACCATGTAGGGTTAGAGTGAACTGGAAATATACCAGCCCTTGTAGGGATTGAAACTCAGATTTAAAGGGTCTCAATTCTTGATTGGATTAAGGGGACCTAGGATTGTTAGAGCCCCCAGCCCCATCTGCTATCAGAAGCAAATTTAATCCCCTCTGAATATAAGCTGTAAGCAACAACTATGTACTGTTTACCAAAGACACAGTTTAAATATAAGTATATAGAAATAGTGAAAATAAAAATATTTGTACATGCAAATTAGAACATGTACCTATTTTTAATAAATGAACTCTTTTAATTAGTGATTTAGTATTTTTTAAATTAGTTAATTAAAAGAAAGCTGAGGTAGTGTTTTAAATATCAGGCAGACTAGACTTTAAGACAAGAAGCATTAGTGGAGTTAACAATGCTTTTATAGTGACAAAAAGGCCAATCTATTAGAAGATAGAAAAATTCTAAATTTGTATGCACCAATATCATTTTTTCAAAAATATATGCAGCAACAATGGCAGAACAAATAGAAGAAATAAACAAATCCAAAATCATAGTGGAGATTTTCACGTATCTTTCACAGTAACTGATAGATGACTTCCAGAAAAATTAGAATAGCACAATAATTATTCTAATGGATATCAAAATGTATTATAAAGCTACAGTAAGTAAGACAGCGTGTTACTGATGCGAAGATAGAAAAATAGGTCAGTGGAGCATAACAGAGAAGCCAGAAATAGAACTGCATGTATATGAGCATTTGATTGATGTGAATGTTGCACTGCAGCTACTGGTGAAAACACAATCTTTTCAATAAATGGTGCAGAATCAATTGTATAGCCACTAGGAAATAAAAGAAACTTGATGAGCTATGCCACATTATACACAAAAATCAATTTCAAGTGGATTCTAATCCAAATAAGAAAGATAAATTAATGAAGCTTCTAGAAGAAAACATAGAAGATGGTATAATGTGCCTTGGACTGGGCAATGATCTCTTAAAAAGGACCAAAAAAAGTTCTCACCAGGAAAAAAAAAAAAGGTTGCTAAAGTACACAATATACAAATTAAGAAACTTCTGTTAATCAAAAGAGACCATCTACTGGAAGGTTTCATAATTGCATCAAGCAGGCTTTATAAGGCCAGCTGGTCTTATAATTAATTGTTGGAAAGGAGGTGTTTTGGAATTGGTTGTTGAGTTGGGTTTAGATTTGGTCTCCCTTTATCTGTTATCTCTGCAAAAGTTTTGAAGACCAAGACCTAATCACACTCAAAAACACAAATAAAAAGAGCATTTCCACAGCAGAGCGTTGGTAATAGTAGCAATCTGACAAATTACCTTGGTACAATATCATGTTGCAGTTTATGCTGCATTTTAACAAAGGGCAAATCGTTAAAGACATAGTGTCCATTTCAGCAAATTAAGCCAACGGTGTTGAAAAAACATTTATCTCCAAATAAGGAATGACTGAATTTCATCAAGTCTAAATGCTATTGATTGTAAGACACACTATTATTTTTACCTCACTAAAAAGAAACATGTTGCCAATTAAGTATGACACATTGCTTTCTTGTAATTTAGAATTTTAATCTTGTTGAAGGAGCTCTTTTACAATTAAACAGACATTTTTGTAAAAAAAATCATAAAGCACTCTTGTGTCTATATAAAAAGGAAAATATTTGCTAAGTAAATTCCTAAAATTTCTTTACATTCAAGGCTGACCCTTCTGTGTCACTTTTCCATTCAGCATTGTTGAGGCCTTTTTTTTCCCCACACAATATCATTTTCTGTGCCATCAAAGCACCTGTGAGGCAACATTTTAAATAAGAATACATTAAGGAACAAAAAGCTATTTGTGCTGGACTCTTAAACTGGCTTTGCAATGATGTAGAGCCAGGTTATGCTTGGTACTAATTCCCCACCTCCCCACCTCCTACCTGTGGTGTTGGGTTGCTAAGGATTAAGTGTGTGCTCCTGTATTGTCCCTGGTACAACCTTCCAAGTCACTGACACCTGTTTTTGCAAATTGTGAGGCTTCCCCTTTTGCATGGTTTCCAACAAATACTTCATGATTTCTGCCCAGCCAGCAGTGATTATAAGATGTCATTGATAACATATAATACTTTGGAGATTAAAACATGAAAAACTATGGTCTTTAATTTCTTCTTTTGCGCCTATTTTAGGCTGGCATTTTTCCTGGGTCTAAAATGGTAATAGAGTTGTATATGAAGCAATTTCATGCCTCTTAAGTTCTGCAATGAATAGAGGAAGACTGGCCTCTTGGCTTTTTATGAGTGTGTGAAGCAAACAGTGAGAGCCTAGCTGTCCCAAGAATGTCTGGCGGTCTTAGTTCTCCTTTCAGCTTTGGTCAACTGAGTGCCCTGGAACCCAAAGGAAAGAGGAACCTCTTTTGTGTTCTCCCAATGGTTTCCTTTAGTCAGATTTAGGTTTCCCACAAGTATGCCGCACTGCAACAGAATCAGACAGTCTTATTATTGTTATGCATTTGGAAAGAGTATTCCTCTGCAAGTGTCCCCAGCAAAACGAGAATGCATTTTTACAGCAATCTTCAGACATTGCAAGGAAAGCCTGCCTGAATGCTTCATGAGCTGCAGTTCTGCAGGAAACCAAGGTTATGGTCCTTACTGCACAATGAGTAGCATTGGGCCAACTTCAGGGGCTTCACTTCCCTCATTTGTAGCAGGAAGGCTTTGCTTCCTTCTTCTACTCCTTCAAATATTGATTGAATATTTACTGTGTGCTGGGGCTGGGGATACCAAGGCAAAACGTGTCAAAATTCCTGGCCTCAAGTAGTTTTTTGGTGTGTGTGTGTGGGGGGGTGAGGTATGGCTGAGAAAGGAAGAGAATTGAAAAGCAGTTGAATCTGAGCAGTGGTTCCCAAAGTGCTATCCTGGGCCGGCTACACTGGCAGCACCTGGGAATGATCAGAAATCCAAAATTCCCACTCCACAGCTGCTGAATCAGAGCCTGCAGGTGAGGGACCAGCCACCTGTGCTTTAAAAAGCACTCAGGTAATTCTGATGCAGGTTAAACTTTGAGAACCACTGAATTACACTAATATGATAAGCAAAATGCAGGCTGAACAGAAGGCAGTGGGACCTAGAGAAAGAATGTGTAACACCTGGATTTTATCCTATAGAGTTAGTGGTAAATATACAACTCATACTACCTCCCAATTCCAGTGTTCAAAAATTCTGCTTGTATGATTGTGATATTCTAATAGAGATTTGAAATTAAATAGTAGACATATAGAGACATAGTATTATTTTATAAATATGAACAATAGTAAAAGTAATATCTCAATATTTCAATTACATAAAATAAAACAAAAGCTTATAATATGCTCTAGCAATTAGTATGAAATCTTTGTTTACTGCTCTACTAAATAAAAGAATAAATAAAATCAAACATTAAAAACACCTCAAAAAATCTTTGACCATATTAATATTACAGTTTGGGAAAATGAACTATCTGTAGAATATATTAGAATAGTTGTCTTTATTTGGAAAGCCTGATGAACTCTTTGTAAAAATATTTACAAAACAGCTCTTAGATAGTTCCTTCTTTTACTGTTTCTACTGATAGTAAAATAAATCCTTAATAAAAGTAAGGGAAAAATCATTAGCTATAGAGGAATGTCATTGACCTCATTTATTAAATGTATTAAGTTGAACCATATGAAATTTCTCTGGTTCAAAATGGTATAATATTGGTAATTTCATATGATTCTACCTAATATTTATTGTCCTTTATTGATTTCAGCACATAATTTAAAATGTTTGGCTCTTGACTTTTTTTTTTTTTAATAATATTCTAACTTTATTTTTCTGTAATGTAATATGAGCTTGTGGACTTCATAGACTAGCTAGCACTTTCTAAGTTTTTTATACTCTTCATATTAAAAGTCTAACAATTTCTTCATCTTCTATCTCTTTTCAGATACAGTTTTCTAAACAGTTTTAAAACTTCTTTCTATTCTTTGCTAAATATAGTGACCTTCTGCTTCTTCCTATCACGTATAGAGGGCTTTAGAGGGGTTATATCCTGCGTGGATTGAAGTATTGTGCCGGGATTAGGAATGTAGCGTAAACTGTGCCACTGACAGCCCGCATCAGAATGTGGGCTCCATTCATTCAACATCTCTGTGTCCTCCTTTCCTAATCTGTAGAATCGTGCTAATAGCAGTTCCCACTTCAAAGAGTTATTTTGAAGCTTAACTAAAATATATTAAGTGCTTAAAACAGGGCCTGAGATGTGGTATTCAAGAAATATTAGTAAAAATTGTTATAGATCTATTTGCTATATCTAAAATAGATGTCCATGGAACATCTTTATAACAAAAGGAACTTTATCAGAAATCAGCAAATTGGATCTGAGATGCATCTTAAAGGTAAACTTGGATTTTGCGGTCAGACTGGATGGATTTGTAGAAAACTGTTTACCCTTGGGCAATTTGCTGAGCCTTGGTTTTCTTTTCTGTTCAGAATAGTAACCACCTTTCATGGTTGTTCTTGTGTTTGGCAATAAGATATGTTGAGTCTCTGGCCCTACAAAGTGAAAGCATACGATATGTGACGGCTGTTAGTATCATGACAATTTCTGTTGGCTCTACATACTAGTTACTGTTCACTTAAATGTTGATTTCTGAGCTAAACAGAATTCTATTATCTATAACTGGAATGCAAATTCAATAAATTCTGAATCTTGCAAGAAAGGTGAATAGTATCAGAGTCCAACTGGGCATGCGTTTTCAGTGGTAAAACAGGGTAAGAGACGACATCTAGTGGTCTTCTGGCAATATTGCATGCAAACATTGTAATTAAAGTGAATCAAGTATGAAGTTATCTCACTTTGCATACACAAGAAAGAAAAATTTCAAATAAAGCTACTTCCCGTTGTTATTTAATATCAGATATCACTTACTGTAATTTCTTGTAATCCTTTAAAATAATGCCTTGTAGATTTCAACACCTAGAGAAAATATTTTTCAGTTTTATGTTAAATAATATAATTCTATATTTTCTATAATTTTATATAAGCTGCGGACATCATAGTTTACCTAGCACTTACTAACATTTTTGTACTCTTCACATTAAAATACTAAAGCATGCTATTGTTTCACTGTTTTCTGAAAGTAGTTTCTAACTTTTAATGTATTTAGATTTGTAAAGCATTTAAATAAAGCATTTGTTAAACATTTTTTCTTAGAAAAGTGTTAGATGGCATAAAATTTGAAAAGACAATACAGAGTCTCCATTTACCTTTCACCCAGTTTCCCCTACTATTAACATCTTATATTGCTACGGTCTGTTAGTCACAACTAATGAGCCGTCATGGATACACTACTTGTTAGCCAAACACCACATTTCATTCTGAGTTCATCAGTTTTTCCCCAGCGTTCTTTTTCTGTTCCGGTATCTCATCAGGATTCCACATTGCACATTTAGTCCTCATGTCTCCATAGTCTCCTCTGCTTTGAGACAGTTTCTCAGACTTTCCTTGTTTTTGATGACCTTCACAATTTTGAGGAGTACTGTTGTGTATTTTGCAGAATGCCTCTCACTTGGGGTTTATGTTCTGTTTCCTTGGCATGATTAGCCTGGGGTTATGGATTGTGAGAGGAGGACCACAGAGGCGAAGGGCCATTCTCATCATGTCCTGTCAGGGGTTGTGTGCTATCAGCATGACTGGCCAGCAATATGCTAATCTTGCTCAGCTGGACAATGCATTGTCTGCCTGTTTTCTCCTCTGTGAAGGTACATTTTCCCACACTTTTCATCCTCTACTCTTTGGCAGCAAGTATTTAGGCATAGTCCACACTCAAGGTTGGGGGGAAAGGGATGTTAAGGTCAACCCCCTGGAGGAAAGAGTATCTACATAATTTATCTAGAAACTTCTGAGGGAAATTGGTCCCCCATTTATTTATTTATTCACACATTTATTTATATCAGTATGGACTCATGCATATTTATTTTGTACTTTGGTTATAATCCAACACTACATTATTTATTGTGTTTCTCAAATAGTGCCAGCTTTGGCCATTGGGAGCTCTTTCAGGTTGGCTGCTGTATCCCTTTGACATGTCCCATCCCTTTTTTTTTTTTTTTTTTTTTTTTTTTTTGTGAGTACTTTGCTTTTTGCACTGCAAGATACTCCAGGCTCATATTGTATTTTCCCTACCTCAGCCCTAGATTTGACCATTTATTTAAGGAGCCCAACAAGAACGGTATTAGAAACCAAGATCTGGGTGTTGGATGTGCTCATTACTACTGACAGCTCAGTGGCAGAGCTGGAAAATATGTGTGCTTGTATTTGCAAAGCAAGGACACAGTTCTGATACGCAAGAGTTTCAGTTTATATGGTACCCATGCAAAGTGAAGTATGCTTGTAATGAATATATATAGAAGATTGTGTGCAGCATTTATATATTATAATACATGATAATAAACACTGGTGGACAGTCCACCTAACTTTTTTATTATTTTATAGAAACTCTCACTTCAAGTAACTGATGTTCTAAAGGCTTGAAAGGAGAATAACTTAAGTTACAATTTATTATGTACCTACATCCACCAGGCACATTCCAATAGTCATCTATAATTCATACAACTCAACATAATATTAATATTTGCATTGTTTTAGATAATTTACACTCAGAATTAAGTCACTGGTTTAGGATTACATGGCTAAGGTAAGATGGAGTCAGGATTTGAAATCAGGCCAAATTTAGAAAAGTAAATGCTGCTTATAACTTTTGGTATATTTATACAATACTAACAGATCTTCAGAGGGCAATCACATGTACCATTTCATGTTATCCTGGTGAATTCTCTGAAGTAGGCTAAGGCACAGCTTATTATCCTTATTTCAGGAATTGAGATTAATTACTTAATCTTATTTAATTACTTGATTCCCAGGCCCAGTGCCCTTCCCATTAGAATGTAAAACACTCAAACAAGAATATAGAAATAGTTACCTTTCAATTCTCAATTAGGGTTTAAATAGTTAATGAAAGATGAAAACCTACATGTGTGCTCTAAGTACCAATAAAATTAAGAAAACTGTTTTCCTTTTATAAATCAAATTCTAATGTAGAATACTTGGTGATTCATTTTCTTTGAAAAAAAATTTGTCTGCCTAATACATTTTGCTGTATCTTTGAGGATGAACTGGCAGGATTAGGAGCTTTGGTTCTGATAATCAGTTAAGCATTTAACTGTACACTGGTGGTGTTTATTGTTTATGATCACTGCTGAGTATGAGTGCAAATTTAAATGAGACTACCTATCTATCTTTTGCATGTATAAATACCTTACAACTTCAAGCTGGGCTAAGAATGATGAAGTCTTAAAATGTATAAGTACTATTGAAAATAAAAGTTGAGGGATCTTATTGTCTAGAGCTACTGTCCAACACACTAGCCACTAGCCACGTGTGACAAATGAGCGTTTGACATGTGGCCAGTCTGAATGGAGATGTGCCATAAATGTAAAATACACACTGGATTTCAAAGACTTGGTACAAAAATAAGAATTTAGTGTATCTTCTTAATCTTTATATATTGATTATATGTTGAAATAATAATATTTGGGATATATTGGCTTAAATAAAATGTTATTAAAATTAATTTTATCTGTTTCTTTTTACTTTCTCAAATATGAAAATTAAAAATTGCACACATGGCTCATGGTATTTCCTCTGGACAGTGCTGATCTAGACTAATCAAGTGTGAAGATTCTGTGACTTTATTCTTTAAGCAAGTGTTATTGCTTTAGTTTTCTTTTTAATTTAATTAACTTTATTTATAAAAAAATTTCAAAAAAAAAAATTCCAGATTTAGTTTTGAAAAGAGAGAGATGAACTAAACAATTAGCAGAATTTATAGGAAATGTAAAGGAGTCAAGACTTGCTGGGTTTGAAAATAAAACTGTTTCACTGCATAGTCCTTCTGGGGAAAACTGAAAAATGGCTTTGATGCAAAGACCAAGCAGGCTAAGAAGGCCACTCAGTTGCAAATATGGGTCATTTTTTACCCAGGGGGATGATTCAGAGGGTGGGACCAGGATCCCAGAGGGCAGAGCCAAGGACTGGGAAGCCAGGGAGCAGTAGACCCTAATCAAGGAACTTGCAACAGGCGTCTGCTTGGATTTCAAATAGCCGCAGACCAGTGACTGCTGTGTGTCTCCTACTGCCCCTTTTTTGAAAGAGAGTATGTTTTGCGGCTATCTCACCATTGTTCCATTGGTGTGGAAGGCAGCTGGTTTATCTCTTTAGTTCACAGTTCTTCAAATCTAAAGGAACTGCCCCCAAGGAAGAGTATCATCCACACTTGGATGTGATTTAGATGAAACCTTTTTGGGATCTTGCGAGGATTGAATGCAATATGCATGTGGGAAGAATAAAGATAATTTGTGGCCAGAAGGCAGATTATGGCAGATTAAAGATGGCTACGAATTCTTCAGCACTCTTCTCCCTGAGAGGTAGGGTCTATTTCCATCCCTTTGATTCTGGGTGGCTGATTTGTCAATGGAGGGTAGTGGAAATGACACTGTGCCATTTCCAGGCCAGACTTCGACAGGATCGGTAGCTTCTGCCTTGCTTCTTGGAGCACTGGGCTTCTATTTAGGAATTCTGGCTACCCTGCTAGAGAGGCCACTGGGAAAGGCCTTGAGAGCAACATAGATGAGAGATCGAGCTGAGCCCAGCCTTTCAGCGGTCTTTGTCAGGGGTTAGACACATCTGTGGAGGCTTTGTCGGACTTCCAGACCAGACCGGCCACCCAAGTACCAACAAATGACCACAGTAGATGCCATGAGGAGCAGAAAAATTACCCAGCCAAGTCTTGTTTGAATTCTTGAATTCTGCGCTTTGTGAGCCGAGCAAAAGGAGTGTTTTAATCCACTAAATTTTGAGTGGTTTGGAATGTAGCAATAGACACCTGTGACATACCACATCCTAGCTGAGTGACCTTGAGCATGTTACGTAAGATGCATTTTCATTAGTTAAATTGAGATAACAGTATCTACCTAGCATGGGTGTTAAAAAAAAAAATAATGTATGGAAAGCAGTTGGCATTTTTTTGGATTGCAATGTTCTTTTTCACTTTCTTTTGTTTTCCTATTAGTTCTCCCATCCACCCACCCCCCATTTACAATAAAAATGGTATTAGCAGGTGTGTGTTGCTTCAGATACCACCAGTTTTCCTGATATATATATATATAAATAAATATAATATAGAAATATATTTATTATTTATATTAATAATATATAAATAATATGATGATTTGAAATCTCATTAATTTTAGAATTTTTAACCGTTTACTGCCTTAAAAAACATTATTTGTAAAAGTGGTGAAGAACCTAATATCCTTAGTTCAAGAAACAGTTTACTGTGTTTGTTGATGGTACTTGTTACTTATCATCATTTTAGCTGTCACATTCAAAATCAAATGGCTTTACCTCTGTAAAGGCAGGACACTGAGCAGGAGAAATTGGTGGGCTTCTTTGTACCTGTTCAGATTTAGATGGCCTCAGATCTCAAAGGAGAGTGGACATGGCAGGAAGGGGCTAGGAAATGTATCACTATATGCTTAATTAATTATAATTATTAAAAACTCCTTAACGGAGTAAGGGATGTGCCTTAGTTTGCTGGGGCTGCCATAACAAAATACCATAAACTGGATGTTTTAAAACAAAAATTTATTGTCTCACAATTTCAAGGGCTACAGATCTGAAATCAAGGTGTCAGCAGGGCCATGCTCCCCTGAGGTGTGTAGGGTTCTGGCCGTGGCTTGCCAACAGCCCATGGCATAACTCAGTCCCTGCCTCTGTCACATGGCTGTCTTCTGTCTCCTACTTACCATGTCCAGATTTCCTCTCCTAATTAAGACAGCGGTCATACAGGATTAGGACTCACCCTAATCCAATTCAGCCTTTTCTTAACTCATAACATCTTCAAAGCACCTATTTCCAGATTGGTCACCTTTCCAGGACCAGGGGTTAGGATTTGAAGATATCTTTGGAGGGGACACAATTAAATCTAAAACAGCACATCCTGTGTAGTGTCCACCCCTTGATATTTTGTTTTGAAGATGTGGTTTACCTCAGCGACCTCATCCTCACTGTTTTTGTTCATGAAAATGATGACTTAGTGATTTTGCTATTTCACAACACAGAGTCCAATGACTCTGGCCCTGATATAATTGTGATACTCTAAAATGGAAACAATCATATAATAACAAACCAAAATATTTAAACCAAGTGTGCTCTCTGTGTTTGTTGAAAGCTGTGGGCTGTATGAGATAAGGCATCTGTTTGAAGATAAAGCAGAACCAAGAGCATAAAAGGATATATAGATCTTTGGTGCAGAATTAGACTTGGAGTTCTTGTTAATCAGATTTGCATCTTGCATTTGCCAGTTCTTGAGCATTACTTTTTTTAACCTCACTACCCCCAACCCCAATCTAGGAATTGTTTGCAGGGTGGCAGGGATCCGGAGCAGGAGTGGTAAGCTAAGTGAAATCGTTCTGTAGTTCTTCACCTTTTCTTTGTGAATTAAAAATTCATTTAGAAGAATTAAGGGCAGCCAACACCTGTCTGGGAGGGAGTGTCTGTCCAGACAGACAGAACCCGGGGAAGGGGTGGGAAGGCCAAACCGCGCATCCCACCCCGGAGGCCGGAGGCCGAGAAGGCTGTGGGGCTGGGCTGCCGCCAAGAGGCCGACTGGCCTGCAGCCAAAGCGCTGGTCACTGGATTGTGAAATGTGGACTCTGGCAGGGGTAACTCGTGCTTTTCCGGAGGTCGGGTCCCTGGGAAAGCGCGAGACGGAAAGTCAGGAGGGGTACGGGGTAAGGGGGCGGGGGGGCGCTCTGGCAAGGATTTGGAGAAGGGGCGCGGGTGGACCCGCTGCTCCAGCCCAAACCAGACACCCACGAAGGGCGCCTGGGCCAGTGGAGGAAGAGGAAAGGGTGTGCGCCGAGAGGGGCAGGAGGCGTAGCCCCGCCACGCTGGAATCTGGCTTTTGCGGGGTAGAAAGATCTGCAGCAGGAAGGAGTGCCGGGGCCCCTGCGAGCAGTCGCGCCTATGGGCTGCGCGGACCTGGCTGCGAGCGCTCCTGGCCGCGCCCCTGGAGGCTCGCGGGTTCCGGGCCCGACCCGGTTTCCTGTGCAGGGCTAGCGAATCTGCGGGCGCAGGCCTGGGCCGGCGGGGAGTCGGGGTCCCGGGGGCGCCTGGGCGCCTGGCCGCCCGCTGCCTGCAAGGGGCCCTCGTGGCGTGTCACCGCCCCGCCGCGCCCAGGCTTTGTGACGCGAGCCAGGACCTGGGACTGATTGTGATTGGGTAAGTCCTGATCTGGGAAGGGGATGGGATTAATCAGAAGGCTTTTGATTTTCTGTCGGGTCATATTTTTGTGGGATCTACGTGACTTCGTTTTCCCTGCCTGCAAAGCCTAAATACATCTGGTCTGTGTTTCCATGCATCCATTCATGAAATCGTGTGTGTTGTCATTATCCATCGGGCTCTCCCAGAAGTGGAGTTGCTCACTTGCTTGGAGAAGCATCAGTCCCGAGATCCTCTATGGCTTTTAGAAAGGCCCCATTTGTATTTAGTCAGGTCAACGCAATGGCCACCCTGGAGTGTCCTCTGTACTGTACACCACTCAGTCTAGAAAACCATCCTTCATTTCAGCTCCTTCTGAATACATGCTCATATAAGAGAACCAGTGCCCCCCTTCAAGCAGAAAAGCCAAATTTTTGAAAGCTGCGATCACTGTTTAATATTTGTATTTCTGCAGGGCAAAATGGCAGAGGTTTATGGTTATCAAGAGACAACTTAAAAATAGATGATCAGGTCACTACTTTGACAGTTGAAATGGAGTGATTCGTGGAGATGGGGACTTGGCCTCAGCTTTTTGGGGTACCTAATAGAGCAGTGAAATATAGTTCAGTGTTTGCACCTTCAGTATACCAGTTAGGGTCCTGTCCCCAAATGAACAGCCATAAATGTGTTAACAAGCAACATTTTCTGTCCTCTAAAATTTAAGGAATATAGATATAAACTAGTATATAAAGTTGTTAGATGTCTGTGTATCAGGAAAAATGAGCTTAACAGTCATTCCACCACATTCAAGTTTTTTTTTTAATGCGATTTCTTTGAGATATATTCACACATCACACAAACCATCTGAAGTATACAATCCCTGGCTCACAGTATCATCACATAGTTGTGCATACATCACCATGATCAATTTTAGAACATTTTATTTACTCCAGGACAGAAATAAAAAAAACAAAACAAAACTCAAATCCTCCCATACCTCTTACCCTGCCACCCCCACCCACATATTATTGACCCATAGCACTGGTGTGGTACATTTGTTACTGTTGATGGGAGAATATTAAAATATTACTAACTCTAGTCCATAGTTTGCAATGGTACATTCTCCCCATATACCCCTCTATTATTAACTCCTTGTAACAGTGTTGTACGTTTGTTCTAGTTTATGAAAGAACTTTTTGTATCTGTATAGTTAATCACAGTCATCATAAGATTCACTGTTCTATACATTCCCATGTTTTAACCTCCGACTTTCCTTCTGGTGACATACGTGACTCTAAACTTCCCCTTTCTACCACATCCACACAATCAAGTTCTAACAAAATATTTATAGAACCCACTGTGACATTGTGTACACTTTCTTAGATTGTACAGATTAAATAGGGGTTGATTACAGAATACTGAAAATTTTCAATACTGTTAATAAAATAACAGCAGATGCTTGGTAAGAAAAAGCAAAGGCCCAGAAAGAGATGGGTTTTTTTTTTTTTTAAGTAAATTCTATAGGTTGTTTTCTTTTTCTTTTTCTTTTTCTTTTAACTTTTTAGTTTGAAATAGTTTCAAACTTACAAAGACAGTTGCAAAAATATTACAAACCCCATACAGAGAACATACCTCTCACCCAGTCTGATACCCAGATAGGTTCTGTTTTTAATTCACAATGTCGGTGTCTTGTGGAACCAGGAGACACAATGCTGGTCAGTTGTCCTGAGTCCCCAGTCAGCTCCACCAGCTCCACCCCTAGCTTCTTTGTGATACTGGGCAGTCTTTGAGCTTTTGGGCTCAATTTCCTCTTCAACCAGTTTCTTCTGAATTCTGTGACCAAATTGATGTGCTATTACATTGAACTCTGAAATTCATTAAGTCCCACAGAAATATAGAGACTTTGGAAGGAGGGGAGGGGAGGGAGTGCACAAGAGAAAGAGTTGGAGAAGTGGTGTGGACTTAGAGGGCTTTGTAAGGCAGCGCTGGGTAGTAATTCCCGTGAGCGCTGCAGAGCTGCCCGTGTCCCTCCCTGCATCTTCAAGACCTCCTGCCCTCACCTACGCTTTGAAGTAAGTAGAGACTCTGATGTCAGAAGGGATCATAGGGTAATGTGAAGAAGCGAATTAGTCCTTCCATTTGGAAATAATTTTCTTAAATTGAAATACCTTTACCCCTCTCTTAGAATAGGGATGAATTTTCTGGGGGAGGGGGACGGGACTATTGCTTATTGAAAACAAAGCAAACAGTCATGTGTCATCATTCTAATCCATTGTTATTATATGGATATTTTGAAGGAACAATATTGTAGTTAAATCATTTCCCTGAGTTTTAAAGTCATTTCCCAAGAACACATGAATTAACTCATATATTAGTATGTATTTCTTAGTGATCAAAGCTGAAGTACTCGATGCAATTTTTAGTTGATTCCTTATTCTATGTAGTATGTCTTTTTATGTTTACCTAAAGCAGTTGTGAGTCACAGGTAAATGTTAAATAATTCATTGCTTAGAGACAATTAAATAGGGCTAAAGGTAAAACAATTTATTAGCATAAAAGTTTGCCTTGTGTTCTTTTCCTTGGCAGACTTTCTTTAACACCTTTATCCTCAGAATTCCTTGATTGTTCTTGAGACATATAAGCAATAAGGGGAGGGAAAAATCATATACTTCTATTATTTTATCTTGCACAGAATGTATTTATGGAAGGTAACATTCCTTGCTATCCTCTGTTCTTGTAGTTAATTTCTTCTATGAATTCCGTTTGTTATAGACTACTGTAGGTACAGAACTAAGGGCAAAATTTATTCCCTGATATTGATATTTTTAAAAACTCCATTTAGATGCAAAAATACAAATGTTAAAAATTAAGTCCCATTTTAATTGAAAGCAAACAAAGCTTTTTTTAAATGCATGTTAGGGTGGTGTCCTTGTTAGAAATTTGAAAATTTAAGATTTGTACTTTTTTATATTCACTACATATCGTAAGTTACTATACATTTTATTTGCATGGGAACATGTGATTTCTATTAAAAGAATAAAAATTGTTTATAGTTAAACAGAGAGGTATTTTGACTAGAAGGAAAAAATTTAAGAGGTTCGTCAAAATGGCGTTTTAATGATTAACATTAACTGTGCTACACCAGTCAGGTTTAATAATATATTTACAATTTAAAGATTTCTTCTGTTTTATTTCTCCATTTTTTTTTAATTCCTTTTATTGAGATATATTCACATACTCTACAGTCATCCACAGTGTACAATCAGTTTACACAGTGCCATCAAATAGTTGTGCATTCATCACCCCAATCTATTTTTTGAACTTTTTCCTTGTACCAGAAAAAGTAAAAATAAGAATAAAAAATGAAAGTAAAAAAGAACATCCAAAACATCCCATACCCCCATTCCTGCTATTATTCATTTAATTTTTGTCCCCATTTTCTACTCATCTGGCCATACACTGTATAAAGGGAGTGGGAGCCACAAGCTTTTCACAATCACATGGTCACATCATGTAAGCTATATAGATATACAATTGTCTTCAAGAGTCAAGGCTACTGGGTTGCAGTTCAACAGTTTCAGGTATTTCCTTCGAGCTACTCCAATACACTAAGAACTAAAAAGGGATATCTATATAATACATAAGAATAACCTCCAGAATGACCTTTTGACTCTATTTGAAGTCTCTCAGCCACTGAAACTTTATTTTGTTTCATTTCTCTTCCCCCTTTTGGTCAAGAAGGCTACCTCAGTCCTACAATGCTGGGTCCGTGCTTATCCCTGAGAGTCATGTCCCTCATGGCCAGGGAGATTTACACCCCTGGAAGTCATGTCTCATGTAGAGGGGAGGGTAGTAAGTTTACCTACTGAGTTGGCTTAGAGAGAGGCCACATCTGAGCAACAAAAGAGGTTCTGTGGGCGTGACTCTTAGGCACAATTTTAAGTAGCCTTAGCCTCTCCTTTGCAGTAAAAAGCTTCATAAGGGTAAGCCCCAAGATTGAGGGACCTGCCTTCTAAATTGGTAGTCACCAATGCTCATGAAGTTTATAATATTTCTGCATTTTCCCCCAGTCCCCCAGAGGGGCTTTGCATATGGATTTGTTTTTCTCTGCCCAAATTACTTTGGGATATATTGGGGTTTCACACTAATTTGTACAGAGCAACTAGATCTCACTCCCTATTCAAAGTTCCATGTAATTATGGTGTTTGAGTAAACTGACCATACACTTTAAATTATCTGGTGTGCTACGGAAAATATAGGTTTTGCACCCAATAAACATATCTTCCTTTGGTCTCACACAAAATTTAAAGTTTTAAGACACAATCAATATTGCCCTTTACCCTTTAGTCTGACTTATTTGTAACCAGATCCACTTCATTCATATCTGTAATTGAATTCTGAACTCTTTTTCAGCTTTTTTAATAGTTGCTGAATGGGATTGTGCTGGCATTCATAGCTGCCAAACTCTAGCTCTGAGTCTCACATGTCACACAGATACTCAAAGTTCTAGGGCCAGACCAGGTTATACACAAAGAGCTCAGCAGCTCAGAATTTAGGGATAACCATCACAACTCAGGAATAGATGTGACTGCTGTAACAGTTTATAATCTAGGGACGTTTACAATAAGCCTTCCCCGATAAGGTTCAATTCTCAGAGTTTGCACATTATAGTTAGTCCATATTAGTGAGGTGTTATGTTTGTCTTTTTGTTTCTCACTTATTTCACTCCAAATGTTGTCCTCAAGATCTATTCACCTAGCTGCATGCCTCACAACTTCATTGCTTCTTGCAGCTGCTCAATATTCCATTGTATGTGTACATCATAACTCACCATTCTGTTCATCAGTCAAAGTACCATAAGGCCACTTCCACCCATTGCAAATCGTGAATACTGCCACCATAAAAAGCAGTGTGCCAATGTCCATTCATATCCCTGCTCTCAGTTTTTTCAAGTATATGCCCAAAAATGAGGTTGCAGGATTTTATGGCAACCCTATACTTGCTTCTTGTGGAACCACCACACTGAGCTCCATATGGGCTGCACCATTTGACTTCCCCACCAGCAGTGAATAGGTACATCCCTCTTTCCACATTTTCTGCAGCACTTGTATCCCTCTGTTTATTTTTTTCCCATGCAATTTTATAGATATATATTCATATACCATACAGTCATCCATAGTATGCAATCAGTTGTTCACAGTATCATCATATAGTTGTGTATTCATCACCACAGTCAGCCCTTGAACCCATTCATTACTCCAAAAAATTAAAATAAGAGTAATAAAAAGTATAAAAGAAAAAATAAAATAAAATTAAATTAAATTAAAAAATCAGACAACACTGCCACCACCAAAATCCCATACCCCTCCCATATATCCCTCATATCCCCCTTGTATAGACATTTAGCTTTAGTGTATTGCCTTTTTTACAATTAGTGGAAGCAAAATACATTATTGAAAAATATACACTCTAGTTTCCTTTGATTATATTTTTTCCCAGTACCATCCCATTCTCAACACCTTGCAAAGTTGACATTCATTTGTTCTCCCACATGTAGAAACATTTTTAGATTTGTACATTTAATCACCACCATTGACCACTCTAGATTTCACTAAGTTATACAGTCCCAGCCTTTATCATCTGTTTTTCCTTCTGGTGTCATACATGTCCGTAGCTTTCTTCTTTCAGCTTTACTAACAGTCATCTTTGTTTAGTGTACTTACAATATTGTGCTACCATCACACATTATTGTGCTATCTATTTCTGGATCTATACAATCAATTCTGTTGAATGTTCTATACTCTTTCAGTATCAAATGCCTGATCTCTACCCTTTTACTATCTCCTGATAACTTGTGTTCTCAGCTTTTACTCTTAAAGTTTGCTCATTAATGTTAGTTCATACTAGTGAGACCATACAGTATTTGTCCTTTTGTTTTTGGCTAATTTCACTCAACATAATGTCCTCAAAGTTCATCCATATTATTACTTGTTCTGTGACTTTGTTCTGTCTTACAGCTGCATAATATTCCATTGTGTGTATATATCACAGTTTGTTTATCCACTCATCCATTGATGGGCAATTGGGCTGTTTCCATCTCTTGGCAATCATGAATAATGCCACTGTAAACATTGGTTTACAAATGTCCATTCATATCTGGGCTTTCAATTCCTCTGAATATATACCTAGTAGTGGAATTGCTGGATCATATGGCAATTCTTTACCTAATTTCCTGAGGAACTGCCACACTACCTTCCAGAGTGGCTGCACCATTCCACATTCCCACCAACAGTGAATAAGCGTGCCTCTTTATCCACATCCTCTCCAGCATTTGTAACTTTCTCCTTTTTTAAATAATGGCCATTCTAGTAGGTGTGAGATGATATCTCATTGTGGTTTTGATTTGCATTTCCCTAATAGCCAGTGAAGTTGAGCACCTTTTCATATGTTTTTGAACCACTTGTATTTCCTCTTCAGAAAAGTGTCTGTTCATGTCCTTTGCCCACTTTTAAATTGGTTTGTCTTTTGGTTGTTGAGTTGTAGGTTATTAAACCCTTATGTGATATGTTGTTTCCAAATATTGTCTCCCATCATGTAGGCTGCCTTTTTACTTTTCTGACAAAGTCCTTTGATGTACACAAGTGTTCAGTTTTCAGGAGATCCCATTTATCTATTTATTCTTTCATTGCTCATGCTTTGGGTGTAAGGTCTAGGAAACTACCTCCTATCACAAGATCTTTAAGATATTTCCCTACGTTATCTTCTAAAAGGCTTATGGTCTTAGCTCTAATGTTTAGGTCTTTGATCCATTTCAAGTTAATTTTTGTATAAGGTATGAGATAGGAGTCCTCTTTCATTCTTTTGGATATGGCTATCCAGTTCTCCAAACACCATTTATTGAAGAGGCTGCTCTGTCCCAGTTGCAATGGCTTGACCACCTTATCAGAGATCAGTTGTCCATAGATGAGAGGGTCTATTTCTGAAGTCTCAATTCGATTCCACTGGTCAGTGTATCTATCTTTATGTCAGTACCATGCTGTTTTGACCACTGTAACTTTTTAATATGCTTCAAAGTCAGGTAGTGTGAGACCTCCCACTTCATTCCTCTTTCTCAAGATATTTTTGGCTATTTGGGGCAACTTGACCTTCCAAATAAATTTGGTTATTGGTTTTTCTATTTCTGCAAAGTAAGTTGTTCGGAGTTCAATTGGTATTGTATTGGATGTATAAGTAAGTTTAGGTAGAGTTGACATATTAACTATATTTAGTCTTCCAATCCATGAACACAGTATGTTTTTCCATTTTTATTAATTTTAGTATTTAAAAACTCTCCAAAACATGGGTACATTCCAAGAACAATGCCAAACTAAAGTGAGCTAAATGTTCGCATGGCTTCAGTCATTTCTTTTATTTATGTGTGTTCAGTGATTCAAAAGAATTTCATAACTTTCAGAATTAATCCGGGAATAGCAGTTTTTTTGGTACTGGAGGGAAGGTTGGGTTTTGCAAGTTGAAATGTACTGGGTCAAGGGGCAGTGGAAGCTGGAATCCATCATGTGCTTCACTTGCCAAGCTCTATGCCCCAGAGCAAGGCTGTCCATCCAGAGATCTGGGCACTTTTTACTTCTTTAAGTGGTGTACCATTTCACAAAAAGTGTTTTTAGTTTTGTTTCTGTTTTTCCAAGTCCACACAAAGGCTAGTAGGTCAGTGACACCTCTGATTCTAAGAAAAATCAAAGTGTCAAGATCCTAGGCTTCCTTTCCTTGAGGGGGTGAGAGTGGTGTGAGTGAGAGGGTGTGTGTGCATGGGTGTGTTTTGAAAGGGATGGTGCAAGAGGAACCTTACACAAAAGGAAATTTTTAAAGTCTTAGTGAATAAAATTATATTATTGCATTAGAGAGACTTTTCACTATTTTATTTTATTTTTCAGAAGAGGACTATCAGAAGGAACTGGAAAGCACAGTTTTGCTGTGAAAAACAAAGATCCCTTACCTACACATTTTACAAGAAATGTGCAGAAAGCCATTGATAAATATACCTGGTAAGAATAAGCCTGTTAAATGCTTCTGATTATAAAATCAAAATTTAAAAATGGCTGTAGCAATTATGGGAAACAAAATCAGTGATTGACCATGAGATTCTTAAAGTGAAAAGCAGTTTTATTCTTAGCCCAGTGAAAATATTACTGTGTAAATATTTCTAAAGTAGTGTACTGTGAAATTAGCAAATGTATTTAAAGAAAGAAAGAGGAAGTAGAGTCAGAGAAGTAGAGCTGTGACTGGTATCATCTCACAGTCAATGTCATTTTGTGCACTTGTGTTCGCTCCTGCAGTGAATCTGTGTCATCCTTGTCATCAAGTGGAAACACCACGCCCACAGAAGCACACAACTCTTTGTCTGGGTCTGGGACCCAAAGTTCTACCACCGATTTATCTACCGAGAGGAGCTCAGTTTACTCTTGGAGAGATGACGTATGTCCCAGAATATTTTGGATCATCTTGTGATTATGACTTTGTGTGAAGAAATGCTTTCTTACTTTTGAAAACATCTTTTTACTAATTATAAAATCAATGAATGTTTAGTGTTAAAATTTTTTAAAAATAAGAAAATTTAAGGAGAAAATAAAAATCACTCATAATCCCATAACCCAGTTATAGCTGTTGCTCATTTTGCTTTTTCTACCCACCCTCACTTCTCCTCATCTCCAGTATTTTGTTTGAGATCTTGCCTGGTATCTATGGCTGAAAATTCAGGACAGGCTCTGACAATTAGAAACACTAATAAGAGAAAATTTTTGGAAAAGTCAAAACTGAAAAATCACTCTTGAAAATCAGAACTGACAAATTAGACATACAATCTATTGTTTATGGACAGGGATTTGAGGAAATTTTGTATGTCATATTACTTGCTTCTACCTTTTAACCCTAGTTGAAGCTATTAACTTTAACCCCACTTTAATTCTTTGCAGGAGTAGGTGACTTATCTGGGTGAGTTTTTATGCTTTTGTTGGGAGCTCTGCTGGTTCCATTGTGTTTTGCCTCATCATCTGGGACAAAGCCTTTTGTGAAGGCATTTAACTCCTGCTCTTTTCCTATTTGTGCTGTTTCTCTTTGCTTTCTTTAAAAGCAGGGTTTGTCTGCCTCACAGTCTACCTGCACCTGCTTCCCCTTTCCCTTATAGTTATATACAGTGATTCTCAAAGAGCTGGGAGGGGAGTCTGGAAGGAAATCACTAAGAACACTTTTTCAAACAATTTATGTGACTCCCTCACTTAGGATAAACTACCCACTATTCCCACCCTTCACCCCCACTCCCTGCCACCTCCACTCACACTCATTTTCCTCAGGGGTATCCTGGTGGGAAAAAGGCTGAGAACCATTGTTTCATGCCACCCAAGTTCTGGAATTTTTTTAGCACAGATTTTCATGTAATTACCCATCGTGATTCTTATGAGTCCCATTGTGTTATTTGTGATCCCACAAGTGCTTTTAAGTTTATATTTAAAAATTTATTTACCTTTTTAGAGGTAGTATTTGCAAAAGTAACAAAATACAAAAAGTAGAAATATGGTGTGCCCCCCTCCCCTGCCCCGACTACCCAGTCATCTTAGGAGGCAAATATCATTAGTTTCCCTTATTTGTTCTTTCTTCCCTGTAATCTGTGAATTCTTATTATTATCAATTTGTGGTAAGAATTAACAGAGGAAATATTGCAAAGCATTTCTATGAAAATCAACATAAAAATGGTCAGTTTGATCAGATGTATCAGACTGAATATTTGCTTTATTACTGTGAGGTGTGAGTTAGATTTCAAGATCTCACACCACTGGAAGAGAACAGAGCTGGGGCTCTTTTCCTGGAGTCCCCTGTGCACTGTTGCTTCTGTCAGTTCTAGTGATGTTTATATTCTCCTCATTGGCTGTGTCTTTCCTGAAAGAGTTATAGGACTGGATTGTCTCTCAATCAAACAGAACATCTAGGAAGGCTAAAAGTTTTTCTCATCCACAATTTACTGCAGCCACAGTGCAAGAGCCTCTTGGGGCCAGACAGGAAAAATTAATACTCTGGCCCTGTCCTAACAGCTGTGCCTCTTAAGACAACTAAGGATTCTTTTGTTGTTGTTGTTGTTCTGTTGAGTAAAAAATGTTTAATAGCCTTTCTACAAAAGTTATTTCCTTTTTGGTGGTATCATCATCAGTAAAAACGATACTGTGTATTTTGCATGTGTGCTTAGATGTGTCAGTCACAACTATATGAAGGACATGTGTGCAAGTGTGTGCGCAAAGATATGTATGTGTGTGAATCTATATCAATATTCATATGAATATGTCTATCTGTATCTAAACACAACCTCAAATAAGTCTCAAACTTATGTGTTAGAAATGATCTGTTTAACAATTAAAGTAACTGAGGCTCAGATTGGGATGCAATTTATCAAAGAGTAAAAATTGGAAAACTGGAATGCCCAACTGCTCAGCCCACCTGCCTTTTACCCTCATAGTCTCTCCTATATAATGGGTTATTTTGCATTCATAAGTATCATTGACTGTGAAGCCCACATTTCTCCAAGTCTTAGTCTTGTGAGTATTATGCTTTTCTGTTATAGGAGTTTGACAAAGCCAATGCACAGAAAGTGAAGCAATTATTCTGGGAGGTCGAGGAAATGTTATTTGAAGGAAAAGTAAGCCCTCAGACCCAGAATCTACTGGCTGAATGCAGCGAGTGGTCAAGGAGATCCCTCCATCTGAGGTAGGGAAAGGCTCTGCAGTGGGTTTTTGAAACATTCACTCCTCACTTGCTTTAATACAGTCACTTCATTTTGACTAAAGGCATCTGCCCAGTCTAAATATGTATCCAGAACACATATTCTATACTAAGAAATCACATCCTTTGTTACTGAATCTGAAGAAATATTGACACATTCCAATACCGTAGTATACTTTAATATGTGAGAAGCAAATCTAGCTCATCCTCAGAAAGTCATTACATAAGTAGTAAATACAGGAATGGTAGAAGTGAACCTTTACCTTCACATTCTCTAATGTGGGCAACATATGTCTGTCATGCCTGCTGCTCTATTCTCAGTGCCGAGAACAGTGCTGGGGACAAGGGGCTGTAATTATTTGCTGAATGACTGAATAGTTGAATTGTACATTCATTCTGTAGGGAGGATCCACTTTTTTTTATATAAGAAAGATAGAGAATAAAGATTTGGTATGAAGTGATTCTGACAATCACTCAGCCCACCTTTTTTTTTTTTTAAGGAGAAAATTCCTCTCACTTATCTGATTTCCTTCTGTATTATATTTGGGGGAATGCATTAGAATACTAATCCAAATGTGGGTGAATTTTCTGGTTGGTTACCTTGACTAAGTAACTTATTTGTTTTATATATATATTGGCCAGGTGGGTTTTTTTTTCCAATCCTGCTATAAGCTCCTGGCTTACAGAATATAGTATGTCTGGGGTTATTCACCAGATATTAATTGTGGTTACTTTTCAAGGGATGGTGCACTTAACCCAAAAGACAGGTGCTCAGGCCTTCTCCAGGCAGTGTTGTCTTACATAGCTAAGGTAGAAACAAAGAGGGGAGGGGGTTAGAGAAAGAAAAGATCACAAAAGATACATAATCTAAGTGTGTATGTTTATATTTTTTTCATTATTAGCAATATTAGCTAATTGTTACAGTGCCCAGCACTGCCCTGGACATACGACATACATTCTAAGCCCTCATCAGTCATAATAATCAGTAACTGTTATTGTTCTACTTTGCAGACAAAAAGCAAACCAATGATATCAGTGGCTTAGAGAGGCCAAGAGCTTTGCCTGAAGTCAGTCATTTAATCAGTGGTAGGGACAACGTCAGCACCTTTGGTGGTACATCAGACTGTCTCCCTCCTGCAAGGCCTGTGCTTTCCCTGTGACACTTTTTGCTGCTTCTCACCTACCGATAAGCACCTTATCACTTCATGCTTGCTCATTGGAAATCAGTATTGTATCCTACATTTAAACATTTTATCCTTTTTTTTTGCTCCAAATTAGCAGTAGAATATATATGCATAATTTTATTTTATTTATTTTATTTTATGTTGAACTTGCGGAGTATTAGGAAGAGCAGTGGCTTTATTTATATATATATATATAATATATATATATATACACACACACACATAATTTTATTTTATTTATTTTATTTTATGTTGTCCTCGCAGAGTATTAGGAAGACAGCTCATCCTGCCAACAGACGAAGGCTTCCAGCATTTCCAGGGCAGCGTGCCTGGTTCTGTAGTGCACAGACCCATACTTGATGCCTGTGAATGCAGCAGCAACCTCAAAGAGTGTGTTTGTATAAATAACTTTGGAAAAGTATTTTTAACTATGTTTAGTTATGCTTTCTCATGTTTATTCCATCCATGAGCCGTGGCTCCACCAACTTGGAAGTTTAGATTTGAATGAAGAGCAGGTACAGAGCATTCTTTTTCACAAACTGCTTCCGCTTACATATTGATTTCATAGATACATATGAAAGTATAAATAAAGGCAAAGGGGTTAGCATCAATTTTGTCCCAAAGGCACTGTGAAAGGTGGGCTGCACCTGGAATCAAGAACTGCTTCAATGTGATAGATTCTAAGCCTCAAGGTAGTGACAGCAGAAGAAATAAAAGCTCTATCTTCTTTGCTTTTCTCACTACCAGATTTTCATGCCCCTATATCATTCACACACATTTGGGACTATTCTCTGACATCTCATTATTGAAAAGAGAATACAAACTCATAGGACAATTTAGGCTTTTAAGAATCCCTGAATTTTTTTTGTGATGCCTGTGCTAAAATATTGCTTCCAACTCTATGAGTTTTGCAAAGGCAATAGCTACTCTGATTTTTGGGAGGGAATCCCATATTTTATGTTTACTTTAAAGAACAACCATAAGCATGTAAAAATTGTATTCTTGATGTTCTACAAACCTCCATGTGGAATCGGTTTTTCTTCATAGGTTGTGCATCTCTGGCTGTCAGATAGTCCCAAAGGCACCCTCAGCCCCTTCCCTGCTGGGCACGGATTCCATAACAACTGCAGATCCAACGGCATGTCCAACCCTGGAAGAAGAGATTTATGATATGGATGGAAAGATTGAAGAGTATTTTGCTTTTGACAGAAAAGAAGGGTAAATGGAATTTTATTTGACATAAACTTAACATAATGTAATAATATTAATTTTACATTTTTTATTGCATGCTCATTTAGCATCCTGTGTATTTTTTAGTTATCCAAAAGCTTTTCCATTCTTTTGAGATAAGGCATTCCAAAGTTTTTTGATTACTAGCAGGAAATATATAATCTAGAGCAGTGCTTTTCTTTCTTTTCGGCAACATAGCACAGATAGGAAGCAAGAACATGTGTTTAGCATGCTGGCAAAAAGGGATGGTGCCACTAGTGGTCCTTTGCCCAGCAGCTCCAGGTGTCCCGTGTCTGGCTGCCTGGAGGGCAGAGGGAGGTTCTAGTCTGTGCCCTAAATGCATATTGGTTCTGAAACAAAATCTACAAATATTGTATTATAAAAATTTGCCTCTGATTGGAAATTAATTTATTAAAAAAACAACAGCTGTTGATTTAAAAAAGAATGCTGTGTTTACATATTATGAACATCTATATATGAATGTGTGCATTTTATGTAGATGATGGGTAGAGAGCAATGATAGGTGGTAGATACATAGATGATACATAGACAGCATTATTGTAAATTTAACCATTGCTATTAAATTAATTAGAGTTGGTTTTTATCTTTAGTGATGATGCATGTCTTGAACAAAACAAAGTTCCCTGTGGAAGAAAGTGGAGGAAACATGGGTTTCCTCCCGTTTCGCCTCAGGACTGTATCAGAGATTCGGTGGCTGCAGAAGTGTTTGATCACGTCTGGAGAAATGTGGTAGATTTATTGGAAGAGCTCATTAGGAAAAACTGGGAAATGGCACTCACAGGTACCTACTTACAGAGTTTGGCCTAACAAAAAGGGACAAAAAAAGACCCCTGTTGCTTAACTTTTCCCTGCTAGCCTGACCATACCCAGGACATGACTAGAGTGAGAAGGATTTTCTGCCTTTTTAAAAAAGGGATCTTTAATCATTTCAAAAAGGATTTTGTCATATTTTTGAGTTATAAAAATAATACATATTAACTCTGGAAAATTTGAAAAACATAAATTCACAAGGAAGAAGACAGAGCTCAATTCTGATTCCCTCTTCTACATATGATCCTGTTAACTTTATAATACATACCTTCCAAACTTTTAACGAATGTACATTGTAACACAGTTGAGATAAATTGTACATACCATTTTATAACCTATTCTGCTTTGAAAATATAATATTATTAAATGTTCTTAACAGGATTTTTTAAATGGCTGTATAGTATATATAATAATTTACTGTAACTTATCTAATGTCTAATAAGGGGACATTTGTTTTCAACTGATTATGATAACTAATATTGCTGTGAATATATAAGGAAATTATTTATAAAGTAAAATATAAACATAATTTAATAATCACTTCATTTTTCTGCATTTCAACTTACAAAATGTTTTTTAAACTACTTAAACTTGAGCAGAAACAGAAATATCAGTGGTGGATATTAATGGCTAGTTTTGTTTAGTTAATTTGTACAATAGGGCAATAATCATGTAAATTTCAATACTATTCTTTTACCAACCAAAGGGATCAATTGGGCTTTCATAAAATAGTGAGGATTTTTATTGCCCAGTATATAATCCTTGTTTTTTTTTTTACATGCCACTGGAAAGATAGGGGTTTCATTATGTGAGTGTGGGAAAGTCTCAAATTTGTCAATTGCTCCATAGAGTCTCTAGTTTCTAAAATAATGTTCTTTTTACCAGTGGTCATAGCATAAACTTACGGTAACTCAAAACAAATATATTTTTTTGAGCAGTGAATTTTAAGTATATGTATTGGGTAATCAGATGATTTTCTTGATATCTATTTTTTATGTTGACACAGAAGGAAAAAAACAGAAAGAAAAATTCAAAGTAGCTGAAAATAAATTTCCGCAAGTCATGATTTCTCGTATTAACACTGATACATCAAGTGTTCCCCCCTCTAGAAGTTCTGAAACTCGAAACATTTCCTTGGCTTCTCATCTTATTCTACCTCAGGTAAATGCTTTTCTACTAGTCTCTCTCTTTGCTTTGATCCTTATGTCCTTTGCCTCAGTTTTTCAAGAGTGCCATTCTATCAATTTCTATTATCAAGATGTTTGGGCTCCTGGACTTTTGGGGACGATGGTGGAAACAACTATTAAATAGGCAGGATCTGAAACAACTATTTTGAAACTCCAGATGCCAGAAGAACACTGTACAGCATCCAGGGAAGAGCGGGAGGAAGAGGCTGATAAATTACGGTAAAGAACTGCAAATTGCTCTCTCTGAGTGGCTGCAACTGGCACCCATCTCCCACTCCTGCAGCAGGCCAACTCAGGGTCCAGCCTCTGGCTAGCTGCTGCTAATGGAAAGGGTCATAAAAATCCTCTTCACCAAGAACAGGGGTGTGCATGGCGAGTTACTGATCATGGCATTTGATTAGTGAATTTGGATCGCTGGGTCCCAGCTTTGAGGGCAGCCATTGTATTAACCGTCCATGGACAGTGGCGGAGGTGGTGGAGATTTAAAGATGCAGCGCTTCCTAAGGGCTACAGGGAAAGTTAGCTGAAGGGCTGCATTTGCTGGGCAGGCCAGGAAAGCTCAGCTTTGGGGAGCCATCAGAGAAGTTTTGGCAGCCTTCCTGACCACCTCCACAGGACACGTTGGAGCAGGTCTATACCCCCTTCATGGGTCTCTGACCCTGTTTGGGATGGGAAAGACTGAATTGAGAAAGTTCTTCCTGGGGTGACCCTTCTTCCAAAATTTGCTTTCCAGGCAAAACTTGAGTGAGACAACAAAAGAAATATAAAAAGCTATAGAGGCAAAAAGTCGGGGACAAAGCCCTGCTGCTTCAGATATCTAGGAGAGGTTTATCCCCTAGGAAACAGAGGGCACAACCACACTCCTGTAAACAGGGGAACTCCAAAACAACTAACAATCCCATGACAAGACAGAGGCCCAGTAAGACAGAGAAAACCCTACACAATCCATTTGCCTTGGGCAGACTGTCCTGATAGGTGGGCTGAAGCTCATGAAAATCCATGGCTTATCACCAGCTGGTTAAGAAACCAAGAAAAGGCACCCTAGGAAGTAAAACCCAGAGTTAAAATTTTAAAATATTAAAATTTACGGTGTGCAACAAGAGTATAAGACAAAGAAACTGGAAATGATGGCTCGTCATCAAAATTCCCAATCAAATTTCCAACAACTTTCTTTGCAGAAATGGAAAGCCAATCATCAGATTTATATGGAAGGGTAAGGGCACCAGTTAGCTAAAGCCATCTTGAAAAAGAATGAAGTTGGAGGACTTACGCTTCCTGATTTTAAAACATATTAAAGAGCCATAGTAATCAAAGCAGCATGGTACTGGCACCAGGATAGACATTTAAACCAACACTATAGAATTGAGAGCTCAGATCAGTCCTCACATGCATGGCAAAGATGAGGTGGGAAAGACAAGACTACTCAATTGGGAAAGATTAATCTGTTCAGCAAATGGTGCTGGGAAAACTGGATCTCCATTTGCCAAAAAAAAAAAAGAGGACCCCTACCTCACAGTGTATACAAAAATTAACTCAAAATGGATCAAAGACCTAAATAGGAGACCTAGAACTAGCATACTCCTAAAATAAATCATAGGGAAGCATCTTCAGTACCTTGTGTTCAGCAATGATTTCTTAGACTTTTACTCAAAGCACAAGCAACAAAAGAAAAAATAGATGAATTGCACCACATCAAAATCCAAAACTTTTGTTCCTCAAAGGACTTTATAATGAAAGTAAAATGACAACCTACACAATGGGAGACAATATTGGAAACCAAGGATTATACCCAGTACATACAAATGGCCAGAAAGTGGCTGAAAGGATACTCAACATCATTAGTCATCAGGGAAATGCAAATCAAAACTACAATGAAATACTATTTTATACCTATTAGAATGGCTACTGTTAAGAAAAAACACAAAGTAACAAGTGCTGGAAAGGATGTGAAGAAATAGGAACACTGATGAATGGCTGGTGGGAGTGTAACATGGTGCAGTTGCTGTGGAAGACAGTTTGTTGGTTCTTCAGAAAGCTGAGTATAGAACTACCGTATGACCTGGCAATCCTGTTTCTAGTTTTGTACCCCAAAGAATTGAAGGCTGGGACTCAAGCAGATATTTGCTCACCAATGTTCATAGAAGCATTATTCACAATTGCCAAAAGATGGACACAACCCAAGTGTCCATTAACCAATGAATGGATAAACAAAATGTATACACACACAATGAAATATTATTCAGCGGGAAAAAGGAATGAAGTCCTGATACATGCAACAACATGGATGAACCTTGAAGATATCATGTTGAGTAAAATAAGCCAGACACAAAAGGACAAATATTGTATGATCTCACTGATTTGAAATAATTAGAATAAGCAAACTCATAGAGTCAGAATCTAAAATATAGATTACCAGGGAACAGGGGTGAGGGTGAGGATAGGAAATGGGAAGTTAAGGCTTAAAATATACAGGGTTCCTATTTGGAATGATGGAAACATTTTGGTAATGGATGGTGGTGATGTTAGCACTACACTGGGAATGCAGTTAACAGCACTGAAATATGTATCTGAATATGATTAAAAGAGGAAATGTTAGATTGCATATATGGTAACACAATAAATTTAAAACAATCCATGGAACTACATGACAGAAACAGTGAACCCTAAGTTAAACCATGGAATTTAATTAATAGTACAAATATAAAAATGTGCTATCATCAATTGTAATAAATGTTCCGCACCAATGCAGGGTGTTGGAGGTGGGGTGCTGGGGTGGTATATGGGAATCCTGTATTTTCTGCATGATTGTTACCTTATCTAAGAAATGAAAAAATGCATAAGAATAGCCCTAACAAGAAAATGCTGAATCTATGAAAAAAACTATGAAGTTTTAACAAGAAATGTAAAAGATTATATAACAGATGTAATATATATGTAACTATATAAGAATGTAGATAAATGAAATATAAAAGATTAAAGCAAATGGAGAGATGTAAAAAAGAAATTTCCTCCTGTGGAAAAAAAAGAGATTTGGTTTGTTTGCCAGTAGGAGCAAAAGGTAATGATTATTTCATTAAATTTAAATAGAATCACCATATTCTTTAATGGGGCAGGAACACTCAGATTTGAGACTTTCCATCTGCTTTGAAATGTAGAGCTGTTGCCATACTTTGGGAGAGTAAAAAACTCTTTCCCCTAATATTTGTAGCCAATTCAAAGATTATAAATTTTCTTCTCTCCTTCCACCAAAGTGATAAAATAATCAATGGATGAGTATGTGGTAGGTTCATTCAACATTTATTGAGTTTGTATAACTATACTCTATTAGGTGAGGAGATATATGGATGAGCAAAACAGTCCCTGAGCTAGTGAAACAAGATACATAATACAAGAGCAGATGCAACAAATTCTGTGAGGGATGTACACAAATGTGCTGTCAAAGAGTAAAGAGGGAATGATCAGTCCTGGTTAGAGCTGGAGGATTGATTTTTCAGACCGGAGGTGAAATTGGAGCAGAAACATGAGGAAATGAACAGGGCGTGCATAGATGGAAGAAGTCCAGATCAGGCATTTCAGGTTGAGCAAAGACATGGAGGAATGAAAGATGGGGCATGTTTGGAGAACAGTGGCTGGCCCAAGGATTTAGAGGTTAGGAGACCAGGAAGGCAGAGACGTTTGACAAGAACAGGGTATATGGAACCAAGAGGCCACAGAGGGGTATTATTTGGGGGCATGTTTAACTATTCTAAACTTTAGTTTCCTTATCTGTAACACAAGGAGAATGCTACTTTGTGCAAGGGATTGTTGTGAAGAGAAACACATATGAATATGTGCAAGCTTCTAACACAGAACCTGGCATATTCTTGGCAAGCAATAAATTTTTCTTGACTCTCATCCTTATTTGAAGATCCAGTGAGAGACAAGAAGGGGAGAATGGGCCTGTTCCGGAGAGGCCTGAGTGATGCTAAGGAGTGAGGGCTTTGCGTTGCGCACAGCCCACCTGGTGTGGGGAAAATGAGAAAAAGAATGAGACAGGATCCCTGATCTCCAGGTGTAGTAAGTCTTTGCCATGCAAAAGCAATTTTTTGCAATTGCTGCCTGCTTATTGTATATTTTTGGTCTCTTTAAACTGCTCTGAAAATACAGTGTTGTCAGATTCAATACAGTATTTCCCTCTTAGTGTAACATGCAGTATGATTCTCATAAAAATGAGCAGTTGACTATATAGAAAAGAACCTTTAAATATCAGGCAAAATAAGTAGATGAGAAATATGGAAATGTTGGAAGCTAAGGAGGTTTCTAGAGCTATTTTATTCCTTTTAAATATGCTTTGTTTGGAAAAATGTAAAAGGAAAATGAATGAAAAGCAAAGTTAAAAGTAAAAATAAAGTAACAGTGGGACCTATTTTGAAATAGCCAAAGCTTTTTAGTGGAAACTCTAGTAGGCCCTAATTTATTCCTCGAGCCTTTCTTTTTACATTATCTTAAATGTGGGAAAGATGTGATGCATGGGCGTATTCTCAAACTAGAATAGAAACCTTGTTTCTGAAATCTTGTTCATCTGAATCTAAATATTTTAAATCCTAATTGGTCCTATTCTTGGACCCAAAAGGGAATTAATAATTATTTAGCTTCTACTTCATGCTTTCCCATCTACGTTATGTAAATTCTTAAAGTATCTAAATCAAGTAGGTATCACTCTCCGCATTTTAAAGATGAGGAGATTGAAGCCCCAAGAATCAACTAATCTTCCAAGATCACCAGCCTGGAAGCAGTTAGAACTGGGTTTCAAATTTAAGCCTTGGAGATCTCAAGGTTCCGTTGTCTTCCGGTCTATCCTGCTGCTTCTGGGAAGATGACTTGGACAGGCTGTGAAGGATGGGGTAGGGAACTGAAGTTTAAGGCAAGGATGTCATTTAGGAGCTGTGATGCCTTCTCTTTGCTACTCCAGATCCCCTCCCTACCTTCTTCACCAGGATGTGCCTGGAGGCTGGGCCCTCTTGCCCACAGGCTTCTGGTTGGGTGTGGGAGCTCAGAGCCTGGGGAAGAATGAGGTCTGGCTTGTATTCCCCTGGTCCCCACTTGCCTGGTTGCATTTCAAAGCATGCAGCTACCCCTCCAGGTTCTCGGGATCTCTCCCCACTTTTGCCGCTTTGGGCCCAGACATGGTAATGGGTCCCACTATTACAAGCCTCAGGGGAACTAAGCTATTTTTTATTGGTTTCCCTTCCTACATCCTGATAAATGGTCCTCTTATTAGATGTTCCTCAAATTAGCCAGTTTGAGTGTGCTATTTTCTTTCTACTGATTCCTAATAGATGTCAGTGATTGGAATGGCACTGGATGGTTTTTAATTTTTATTTATTTCTTTTTCCTTTTCTCAGATTCATCGCTTCTCCAACAATTTTTACAGTGACCTGAATGGTGTGATGACAATTCAAGCTAAACCACTTCAGCAGAGGCCTACCTATTTTGCAGATAGAACCCAGTATGTATAATAATTACCTGGCCTCTTCCCAGTGCAGGGAACACTTGAGCACTGAAGACTACGACGGGCATGAGATAATGATCCCATTTAATCCTGTGCTCAGCACATGGCTAAGCATGCCTCATATGGAAGAATAAAAATGTATTATTCTAATATCAGCCACAAAATTACAATTATGAATTAAGGTTGGGAGAGATGAAAAAGGAGGATATAGCTGTGAATTCTTGATCTTATGGGCTTTATTATTTGGTTATAAACAATGAGCAACTTAGATCTTTTTTTCTGCAGATGACTTCTTAATTGAAATTTAAATGATTGTCTATCCTTTCATTCAACAAATATTTGGGAGTCTATTCTGTGTGCCAGGCACTGTTCGAGACAGTACCTAGTGATACACAAATACATGTGTTCCCTGTTGGTACAGCGCTTACATCTGAGTAATTAACTTGATCTCACACCCCCAGGAACGAGCAAGAGGATAAACTACTGGCTGTAGGAGGAACTAATGTTCTTTCCTCAGCAAGGCACCGGCTGGGACGAATCTCTGATACTCGGGGGCTACAGACTTCTGCAAAGAAAACTCCAGTGCACAGGAGACTGCCTTCTCTTGCCTCAGACTTACAGAGACTAAAAACCCCCAATGTCTATAGTGATGAAGTTCTTAGGGGAACAAAACTGTAAGTCTTATTTCTCTCATGATAAACTAATGATCACGTAGGACAGTGACACTTGTCAATTAGGGTTGATGATTCTGGCCAAGCAACCTTCTAACAAATTTTATGTGGACAATTTTCCTAATTATTTAATCAGCAAACTAATTAGGTTATTTAACATTACTTTTGTTCAGGTAGTATATTAGGTATATGTTAAAAAATAGGGAAGGGCAGCTGGGCAAAATGGAACTCTGTGGCTGAATGATCTTGGCTGGGTCACTTAACCTTGCTGAGACTCAATTGCCTTGTCTGTAAAACTAATAATTAATACTTTTGAGTAAAATAATGAATATTTTTTATTCTGAGGTTTAAATAAACTAATGTATATGAAAATACTTGTAAAAATAAAAGATTTTATGTGTGTATGTATATATATGTATATATGTGTATATGTGTATATGTGTGTGTGTGTGTGTGTGTGTGTGTGTGTGTGTAGAACTACTAGTTTTTATTTATCCCTAAGAATGTGTTTTATTCCATGTAGGGAATTTCAGGAAAACTTCTGGTCTTATGAATCAATGTCAGATCATTGCCTAATTGAAAATAACTTATTTCTTCCTTTATTATATAGTTTTGAAGGAGCCTTCCAATTTCCTAATTTATTCAAGGGCAAAGCAATATTAACATTAATAATAACACTAATGTTTATTGATTGCTTTCTGTGTTCCCAGCAGAGTGCTAGGTGAATTAAATTTATCTTATTTATTCCCTACCGTAAACCTTTTGAGTTGTCTGGGATATTATCCCAACTTTAAAATGAGGAAACAGAGGCTGAAAAGGTTGAATAACTTGTGAAAGATAATTCCACCAATGAGGGATGAACTTAGGGCTCAACTACAGTGCCCTCTGGCTTCACAGTTCACCTCCACAGCACTTTCTGCAGCAAAGGATGAGTTAGGTCCCCTGCTTGAATGGAAGCAGTAAGCAGCTGCCAGTGGTTAAAGAGCAGTTGGAATTTTCAAAATGCATTTATATCACTACATTCCTCTTTTTTGATAGATATATGTTTCTTCCAAAATTTGGGACTATTACCAGTATTGCTCTGTTAATTTTTCCAAAGTGTCTCTCCCTTCCATTCCCCCTTTGCCCAGTCTTGGTCAGACCTTTTTCAAACCCTCACATGTCAATAGCACATTTCTGCCTCTCTCTTCCTCCTCCCAGCCTACCTGGTTCTCCGTATCAGACTTTCATCAAAAACCTTTACTTATAAACTTAAACTCCTCCAACTGTGTATTCTCTCCATGTTCTGGACCCTCCCTCTCTGTAGACCAGTGTTTTCCCATCTCTTTTTTCATTATTATCATGCTAAGGAGAAGGAGCCTTATAGACTTGTTTTTTCTAATTGCTGCCCCATCCATGGAATTTTAAGACCACATATATACTGTATATCTATTTTACTGTATTTGCATCTGTGCATTATACATAAAAGAGTACGATTTTTTACCTCCCCCCAGGAACCAATTTTTGCCTTCTTAGGTGCAGTCACCCCTGTTTATTATACATACCTATTTTCCATTACTTCTCATTGCCCACCTTTGCTCTCGTTAGCCATATCTGTGCTCTGACCCACAACATACCAGCTATGCAAATTCTGATTTTCGTGATTTTGTTCATGCTCTGCCTTTCACTCTTTTTGAAATAACATTTTCTTTTTCTGAGTACTGTAAGTTCACTGTGGAAATTAGGGCAATACCAAAAATACAAGTAGAAATCAAGTATCACCTGTGTGCCCATCACATAGAAATACAGAAATTACTGTTGGTCTATTTCTTACCAATTTTCTCCATGATTGTATTTTTTCTTCTCTTTTTCTAATATTAAACTCTTACTGTTGTATAATGTAGCATTTTTATATACTTTTTTCACTTAGTTATCTCATTCATATTTTTCAGTCATTTTGAAAGCATGATTTTAATGACTATAAAATAATTACGTGGTATATGATAATTTATTAGGTATTCCCCTAACCCTGAAATGCTCCTTTTCTTCCTATCTTCCCACAGTTATAATGTGCAATGAACATCATGTTCTATATATCTTAATAAAGAAGCTTTTAAATTGTTTCATGATAGTGCAGTCCTGGAGGTAAAACAATCAGGTAGAGGTTATGAATATTTTTTGAGGTTCTTGATATTTTTTGCCAAATTGCTTCCCAGAATGTTTATACCAATTTATCATCCCACTGTCAATACATGAGACTATCTCTTTCCTTGCAGTCTCTAAACTTTGGATACTTTGTGTATTTCAAAACCTTTACAGTTTTATAGGTTAAAAATTGTCATATGTTAACTCTCATGTGTTTATTACTAATGGATAAGTGACTTAGAATCTGTTTCTAGGATTTCTATCTCTACTCTTGTGCAAGAATGAGAAACTTTAATTTTTGTATCTTAATATCTGGAAGGAAAGGATTCCTGTCATTATTGGTTTTTTATTAAAATTTATTCACCCATCTGAGCAAACTTTACAATCAATCAACTCGTTGGATTCAAGAAAGAATAAAGAATCCCATTCGGCTTCCATAGCATTAAAGCTATAAAAATGTAGGAAAATTTGATATCTTCGCAACCTTTAATTTTCTCATCAAATAACATATTTTGCCTCAATTATTCATCTCTCCTTCAAAACTTAGGTCTTCAGTTCCTTCTGTGCTCTGCACCGTTCTGGCTTAGCTGAGTGTTTGGCAAATCGGGATTGACAAGGAGGACGTGACTGGTGGTCCTTCCTGACACTCAGCTCATTCTACTTGAGCATTTTGGGGAGGCAGGTTGTAATTAATAGCTCAGCTTTGTGGTAGGGCCTCTCCCTTACCTCTCTGCACCTGGGTACTCCGTTACATGTTGCTGTGTTTACAGGCAAACTGGCACAGACCCCATGTCCTCACCATCTGTTCAAACCTTGCGGAGCAGGTTACCCCCGATAGTCTCAGAGACTGGCAAGCAGACTGCAGCAGTTCCTGGATCCCGCCCTGCTTCTGTAAGACAGAGTTCATTATATCTAAGTGCACTGGTTGGGAAACAAACAAAAATGTAACCTTGGCAGTTCCAAGGGAAATCAGTAATGCAAGAGTGTGATCTAATTAGCTATATTCAAAATGTCTTCATAATCTGCCTCCTGTAAATAAATGAGGTATGTGAGCTTAAAGGGGGTTATGGGATTGGTTTGCTATTTTGTTAAAATAGAATAATAGCTTGAAGCGCAGTGACCAAAAAAACCTGGGTTAGTACAGGAGACAGGCAGATATATGTTCAAATCTGCCACACATACTCTGTGAATGATTTGGTGCAAGTTATGTTAATCTCAGTGAGTCTTGGTTTTCTCATCTATAAAATGAGAAAATGATTTCTACTCCATAGCATTGTTATAAGGATTAAGTGAACTAATTAATATATGTTGAATAATGCCTGGCATAAATGAAGAGGTCAGAACATTATCGCTGTCATTTTCGTTAGCTCTCATTGTTAAAGCAAACTTTGATAGGTTTGTTGCAATCTAGAGGTAAGATCCTCTTTACCTAATCTCAGTTCAGCTGCAGAATCGTAAAAGGTCTTGGGAAAGTATGGTACATAGCTAGGTTTTCTCCAAATTTGCAATGACCCCTCATTTCACTCTGATATAAGTAACTTGCAAGTATCCTTTAAAACATAGAAGGGCCCCAGTTGTGGGAACAGAAAAACCTAGACAGAAAAGCCCAACTGAAGCAAGGTTTGGGCCACCCCGAATACTTTGTGAAAGAACTGTTAACTGCAATAGAACCCATTCCCAGAAAGCAAGAGTAGCAAAGCTTTAATGTTTAACTTTAGAGAATTGTAACTTAGAGTGAAATAATAAAGAAGACAAACGTCACATAAAAAGAATCTGATGACCACAAATGCCAAATTACATTTCTATTATAACTTATACCGAGAAATTCATGTGATTAATATTTATCTCTATTTACATATTTATGACATACTATTTTATAGGATTTAGTAATGCAGTTACATAATACTTAGCAATATTTAAATAAATGTTTTTAAATAAGTGAATAAATGGATAAATGGGTGAATGATTGAGGCATATATAGATTTTCTTCTGTTTTTTTAAGGGTTGCCTTTATTTTAAACAAGAACATGTTATCCTTCATTTAGTACAGGGGAAGGCATCTGCAAAATCGTGTGTTAAGTGCAATACCTGACAGTATAGAGAGATCACCTCTTCGAGAAAGAACTATTACCTTGGACCAGTTTTCAAGGCCCAGCACAACCCATACATTCCGGGTAGGTTCTCTGTTAACCATAAATTTGATTTCTTTAAATGCTTGAAAAAATAAAATTCATCCCTCATTTTATTTTCCTTTAACAGTCAGACACGCCCCGAAAAAGTTCACTGACGCCAATGGAATTTTCTGGCCACACATGGACAGGTCAAAGTCTCTTGACAGGTCAGCATTTTTTCACATGTAAATAAAATGATAGTATTTTCTGAAATCAAGCTTCTGAAAGAGAAACTGAAGAAGTACCTCAGTAGGAGAAAATAGTGGTATCTGTGGTATACGGTCAGACTTTAGAAACCACCATAAAGACCAAAATTGCACTGACAAGCACTTACTTACTGTTAGGTTGTAATGGGGAAAATGCCCAGTTGCTCTTCTTTTTTAACCTGGGGGGCTGGCTCACATAAAAATGGAAAAAGGCTGTGTTACAGACATCACTATATCTTTCGGCTATAGATTTTTCATGCTTTTCTGATAAATTCTAATCATAGATTCTCTTCAAAGATCGAATTATAAAAATGCTTGAGAAAATTAATAGATATTTTCTAATTATAACACATTTATACAGATAAATACTTGTCCTCAGCCTAGTATGCTATTTGATAAATAAAGTTCCAGTTTGAATACAAGGCAGCGATGTTTTCAAAACTGTTGCCAACATTTTTTGTTCAAAGAGGAAGCACAGCATCCTCTGAGATGTCAGCTCTGGAGCCAGATGTCAGGGTTTCAGTCCTGGCTCTACCACCTACTATCTGTGCAATCTTATGAATGCCTTAACCTCTCTGTGCCTCAATTCCTTCTTTTGTGACAAAGTAGGTGGGTGAGAGAATTACTGGAAAATGTACGAAAAGGATCTAGCTTCGTGTCTGGCATACATTGCTCAAAAATTGTGAACCATTTGTATTATAGATAATCTGAAATATAAAGGCTATTTTCTTCTTTAATGGAAATTTTTAATATGTTACCATTAAAAAAATTTAAGCATTTTGATAATTCAAGTTTTCTTACGCTTTTATATCAGTCCTTCTATAGTTCTGTAATATAGTGATGTCAGGGATTGTTTGGCCCTTTAAGATTTTTTCCCCTTATGCTACTAGCTCCAGGCTGCTGTGCCTTTTGCTTTTTCTCTTGTCTGTTCCCTAGCAGTGTTAGCTGTCATTATCAAGAGCCACAGTTCTTTCCTAAAAGGCAGCCGTGCTACATCATCAGGTATTGCTTGGACCATAATTGTGGACACTCGGGGCAAATAGGAGCCAAATTTATTATTTAATAAATACAGATCAAGTGCTCATGTTGCCAAGTTCTGTGCTCAACATTGGGATTCAAAAACCAAGGACATTATGGGCTTTGCCTCAAGTAGCATACAGTCTCTATGGAGGAAATTGAAAAGGGCTATGAAAGTAGTAGCAGGACCATTTAACTCAATAGTCAGATGGGTGCAGGGGACAGAGAGGCTTCCCGGAGGAAGCATGAGCCACACGCCGGGTTGAACATTGCATGGGATTTGAAAGATTAAGGTTCGGAGGCTGAAGAATATCCTTCTGTGGATGGGCAGTAGATGGTGGTCCTGAAAGAGGGAACTTGAGGACCATTGATGAATTCAACTTTGGAGGTGCAGAATGTGGCATGCCAAGCACAGATGCCTCGTAGTTGTTGGACACACAGGTGTAGAGGTTAGGAGAGGACACTCAGCTCAAAATAGATGTTAAATCTGCACTCTTATTTTTTTATTTTTTTTTTTTTAGCAAATACTTAGTCATTGTATTCTCCTGTGAATAACTTTGTGACTCTGATTATGCTTGATGGTCAGAGGCCTTTTTCATTTCAATAGAAGAGACCGAGGGCACTGTATTTTAAGGGTTTATTCTCTTTTTCTGTATCATGCAGGCATGTGCTTCTTTCCTATCTTTGCTCCCAGGCCAGAAAGCCCCAGTGATGATGAAACTTACTGACATTTTTCTGTGGCAGAGAGAAAAAAGTTGAAGAGGGTGAGGGGATATCTCATAAGACAGTTTAGACTGCTCCTGCCCCATGAGATAGCAGGGTTGGCAAAGTCCCTTGCTCAATTTCCAGGGCCTTAGGAATGATGTCTGCACAGAAGACTTTTGCAAAGCCACAAGCTCTGTGAAAGTACACAGCCAGCACCTAGGCCTGGGGGAAGCACCTTTTCTTGTTCTCTGGGCCCAAAAAGGCAGTGTTTACAATGGTTATTTCCTGATTTGTGTAAAAATAACATTAAAACAACATTTTTCTCTTTGAAATATACCATCTGCATGGAATTTATAAAACAACCTTTTGAAAACATGCATTTTTTTAATTCAATTTTATTGAGATATATTCACATACCATACACTCATCACTGGTGTACAATCAGTTGTTCACAGCACCATTATATCATTGTGTATTCATCACCACATTCAATTTTTGAACATTTTCATTGTCATACACAAAAAAAGAATAAGAATAAATTTAAAGTGGCAATAAACAGCCAAAATATCCCATCCCCCCCAATCCCTCCCTATTATTCATTTACTTTTTGTCCTCATTTTTCTACTCGTCTGTCCATACACTGTATAAAGGGAGTGTGAGCCACAAAGTTTTCACAATCACACAGTCACACAGTATAAACCATATAGTTATGCAGTCGTCTTCAAGAATCAAGGGTACTGGGTTGCAGTTCAACAGTTTCAGGTATTTCCTTTCAGTCATTCCAACACACCAACAGCTAAAAAGGGATATCAATACAAAGCATAAGAATAACCTCCAGAATGACCTCTTGACTCTATTTGAGGTCTCTCAACCACTGAAACTTTACCTTGCTTCATGTCGCTTCCCCGTTTTGGTCCAGTCCCACAATGCCAGGGCCAAGCTCATCCCCATGAGTCCTGTCCCATGTTACCAGGGAGATCTACACCCCCAGGAGTCACATCCCACAAAGGGGGAAGGGCAGTGAGTTTACCTGCAGAGTTGCTTAGAGAGAGAGGCCACATCTCTGGGGGAGATTCTTAGGCACAGTTTTAAGTAGACTTAGCCTCTCCCTTGTAGTAAAAAACTTCATAAGGGCAAGCCCCAAGATCGAGGTCTCGGCCTTCTAATTTGGTAGCCCCCTAATGCTTGTGAGGATATCATTAATTCCTCAGGTGGGGAAATTTAATATTTCCACATTTTCCCCCAGAACCTCAAGGGGGCTTTGCATATACATTTCTATTCTCTGCTAGAATTATTTGGGCATGTTTTGGGGCCTCACACTAACCTGCAGAAACAACCAGACCTCACTCCCCAATCATCATTCTATGTAATTATGTTGTTTGAATAAACTGACCATACAAGTCAAATTATATAAGGTGTTACAAAAAATATAGATTTTACACGTAATAAACATCTCTTCCTTTGGTCCCATACAGAAGCTGAAGCTTCAAAAATGCTATCAATATCATCCTTTACTCTTCAGTCTGATTTACCTTAGACTAACCAAGTCCATTTCATTCATATCCCTAATTGAAGTCTGATCTCTTTTTTCAGACTGTTTAACATTTGCTATATGGGGTAATGTTGACATTCATAGCTGCCAGATTCTGGCTCTGAGTCTCAGGTGTCACACAAATACCCAAAGTTCCAGGGACCAGCCAGGTTATACACAAAGAGCTCAGCATCTCAGAATTTAGAAATAACCATTACAACTCAGGAATAGATGTAACTGCTGCAAGAGCTTACAATCAAGGAAACTTTACAATAGGCTTTCCCCTGATAACCTATGCTCTCAGATTCAATTCTCAGAGTTTTCACATTATATTTGGTCCATGTTAGTGAGGCATTATAATATTCTTCTTTTCATTTCTGTATTATTTCACTCAACATACTGTCCTCAATGTCCATTCACTTCACAACTTCACTCCTTCTTGTAGCATCTCAATATTCCATTCACAGTACACCATTCCATTCATCAGTCGATGTACACTTAGGTCACCTCCATCCACTGCAAATCGTGACTATTAATACCATAAATCCAACTGTGCAAATGTCCCTTCATGTCCCTCTTTTCAGTTCTTCCAAGTATATACCTAGTAACCAAGTTGCAGGACCATATGGCAACCCCATTCTTAGCTTCCTGTGGAACCACCACACTGCCCTCCAGATGGGCTACACCATCCTACTTCCCCAAAAGTGATTACGTATATCCCTTTCTCCACATTTTCTCCAGCACTTGTATCACTCTTTATTTTTTGGATGGTTTTATTCACACACCATACATTCCATCCTAAGTAAACAATCAGTGGTTCCCTGTATAATTGCATAGTTTTGCATTCACCACCATTATCTATATATGGACATTTCCGTTTCCTCCACAAAGAAAGAGGAAGAGGAAAAAAAAAAGAAAAAGAAAAGAAAAGAAAAGAAGAAAACTGACAACTGAAAAGCCAGAAAAGAAAAAATTAAATTAAATTGAACTACGATAAAAAAGTCAGACAACACACTCGCACCAACAATCCCCACACCCCTCCCTTATATGCCCCTCTTATAGATATTTAGCTTTGGTATATTCCCTTTGTTACAATTAGTGGAAGCATATTACAATGTTACTGTTAACTATAAGCTCTACTTTGCGTTTATTGTATTTTTTTCTCCAATACCACCCCATTTTTAACACCTTACAAAGTTGACATTCATTTGTTCTCCCTCATTTAAAAACATATTTATACATTTAATCACAATCATTGATCACTCTAGGTTTCACTAAGTTATACAGTACCAGACTTTATCTTCTATCTTTCCTTCTGGTGTCCTTCACGACCTTAACCTTCCTGTTTCAACTGTGCTCACAGTCGTCTTTGTCCAGTGTACTTACATTATTGTGCCAGCATCACTCGATACTGTGCTCCAAACCTCTCTCTCCTGTCTTTTCCTTTCTGTCTGTAGTGCTCCCTTTAGCATTTCCTATAGAGCACGTATCTTGTTCACAAGCTCTCTCAGTGTCTGTTTGTCTGAGAATATTTTAAACTCCGTCATTTTTGAAGAACAGTTTTCCCAGATATAGAATTCTTGGTTGGCAGTTTTTCTCTTTCAGTATCTTAAATATATCATACCACTTCCTGCTCGCCTCTAAGGTTTTTACTGAGGAATCCGCACATAGTCTTATTGAACTTCCCTTGTATGTGATGGATTGCTTTTCTCTTGCTGCTTTTGGAATTCTCTCTTTGTCTTTGACATTTGACAATCTGCTTATTAAGTGTCTTGGCATAGATCTATTTGGATCTATTCTGTCTGAGGCATGCTATGCTTCTTGGATCTGTAATTTTATGTCTTTCATAAGAGATGGGAAATTTTCAGTGATTAGTTCCTCCAGTATTTTTTCTGCCCCTTTTCCCTTCTCCTTCTGGGACACCCATGACACATACATTCATGTGCTTCATGTTGTCATTTAATTCTCTGAGACATTGCTCATATTTTTCCCTATCTGTTCTTTTGTGTGTAGGATTTCAGATGTCCTGTCATCCACTTCATGAATCTTTTCTTCTGCCTCTTCAAATCTGCTGTTATACATCTCCATTGTGTTTTTTGTCCCTTGCAATGTGCCTTTCATTCCCATATGTTCTGCCAATTGTTTTTTCACACTTTCAAGTTCTTCTTTATGTTCACTCAATGTCTTCTTTTTATTCTTCATCTCTTTTGCCATATCTTCCCTCAACTCATTGATTTAATTTTTGAATTGATTTAGCATATTTGTTTGAAGATCTTTAATTAGTTGTTTCAATTCCTGTATCTCAGTTGAAGTGTAAGTTTGTTCCTTTGGGTCATATCTTCATTTTTCCTATGGTGACTTGAAATCTTTTGTTGTCTAGGCATCTGGTTTCCTTGATTACCCCAATCAGATTTTCCCAGACCAGAGGGACTCAGGTCTCAGGAGGAAGGTGTAATCATTATCAAGTTTCCCAGAAAAGCAGGTTATCCAACTTTCCTGTGAGGCCTCTAGACTCGGTACTTTTCCTATCCTGCCCAGCAGGTGGCACTTGTCAGCCCACAGCTTCCCACTGGTATAAAGAGGTGTGGTTCCTTTAATTCTCAGTGGACCCTGTCCTGGCCAGGGGCTGAGGGGGTCAGAAACCAAGCTTAAGTTGTTTCTGGGTTGTTTTTCTTCCCCCCAGGCCCTGGGGTCTGAATTGTCTGAGGGAGGGCTGCCACTTGAGCTGGACCCTGCCCCCCCCCCTTTTCTTAGGGAAGATACACCCCCCAGGGAGTTATCTACTACACTTGAATTCCTTCTTTGTCTCTCTGACTCTCTTAACTCCACCCTTGCCTGGGTCAGTGCTGACAATTGGAAATGCCTGAGACTTTCTCTAATGAGCTGCTTAGAATGAGAGTAAAAAAAAAAAAGAAAAAAGTGCAAAAGCCCCTTTTCAGAGCCAGTCTCCAGCCCCTCAGTTTTGCCGGTCATCCAGTGTTTGTACTCAGTTCTCTGTGCCCCTTTTCTTGAGACACAGCCATTTTCCAGTATTCTGAGCTCAGCCATCTCCAAAAGCCTCTGTTTTTATTTAGTTATATATTTTTTTTCTTCAGCCCTGTCTCCTCTCTGCTGGGAGGAACCTCAGATTTCTGCTTGCTCAGAGTTTATCTGTACTTCTAGCTTGTATCCAGTAATCCAAATTTGTTAAATAAAAACTGCAATTGGAATTTTGTTAAGCTACATTCCCTTGCTCCTGGCAGGAACTGCTTCTTTTCCCACAGCAAAGTTTTGCAACTCAGCCTGCCATGCTGGTGAGGTAGGGGTACCAGCTCTGCAGTTTTACTTACAGTTTTTATGCTAGATCTCAGCTGTTCCACCCATTCCTGGCTGGTGTATGGTGTGTGAACAGTCCCCCAAAAGTTGTTCCAGACTATTTACAAGTTGTTCCTGGCTGTTTACTAGTTGCTCTAGAGGACTAACTAAATTCCACACCTCTCCATGCCACCATCTTGTCCTGACCTGAGAACATGCATTTTTAACATTTTCATGAGTATGACTTTTGGTTGATGTTTCAGGTTCACAATATCTGCCTAAATCTTTTCAGAGGACAACCTTGACTGCAAGAAAGAGATTCCAAATGGCATCTTGATTTTACTTCACCAGAACTATGGCATTTATTGGAGCATTCAAAGCCACAACACACTCTCACTTGAAAAATGGAAGAAAAAGTATTATACTATGTATCAGTTTGTCTGACAGTCTGAGATGTTACACTACCTGAGGAAAAAAATGCAAAAAATAAAATAAAATAAACATCTTAAATTTGAACTGGAGAATCCACTAACTTTGCATTGTAAAAGGAGTACAAGTCAAATACACCAACTTTCTTCTTCCTGGGAAGCGTCCTTGAGGTTCTTTGGATCTTACTCAGAAGATCCTAATAGTGTCTGTATCCCATCATTTTATCAGTTATACACTCACATATAGAAGTAGTGTGTGTGTGTGCATGTGTGTGTGTATTCACACACTAATTAATGTTTAATAATATATTATCTGGGAATATGTCATTTTTAAACTTTGTGTCTTGATATATTTCCATGAATAATTCCTTCAAAATCCTAGTTACTAATATATATTACTTCCTTTAAAAAATAGCAAATTAATGTTTGATATGTCCATTTGAACAAAGATTCTGACTCTTTATCTTTTTAAAAAAGTGCTTTATTCATGAGTGTCTTTGAGAAATGTCAGTGACTAATTCTCCCAAGTGAACTTTATTTTATTGGTTTTTATTTTCAAATCCAGGCAGTCCATTAAAAAGCACCTCAAATTTATTGATTTTAAGGCTGAATATAAACATTATAATAGATGTATATTGTGCATGGGTTTCATCTTTACTATTTGAAGTTGAAGTGTCCATCCATCGGAGGGAAGGCCTTGTAGCAGCATCCCCCTTCTTTCATCACAATCTGATGTTTGCTCCAATGCCACCTCAGTACTAAAGTCTTTTCTGACCCCTCCTTCTTAAGTGGCAGCTCTCTTCACTTTCTGTCCTCTTTCCCTGCTTTATTTTTCCTTGTAGCCCTTACCCTTATCTGACATCAATCTAGAAAATGGAATAGAAAATGAAAAGGGGAGACTTATCAATTGATGGCAAGGCTTTTGGGTCATTTCCTCTTGCCTCCCATTGTTTTCCTTCATGCAGATTTAAGTCCTTAGGCTCATTTTGATATTCTAAGATGATCAGAACAACATGATTTTTCCTTATCTGTCAGATAATTCATTATATTTTTTCAATCCAATTTCATTAATCCAAAGTGAAACTTCATAGTGTAGCCATATATAATACATTATTTTCAGGCATATCTCTAGTTGTAGGAAAAGAGGGCTGTTGCCTAGTTAAGGAAATTTAAAAGTGTGTTGGGACTAGAATTAGTGCTGTTCTCACCACAGAGTGAAAAAAATGACCCTGGAGCCTTGCCTCCAATTGATCATTTCTCCTTTACATCCTCTACTCCACTTTCTATATTAATGGAAAGGAGGATGATATCCATACCTCTTCTTGATGGACACAACCCATAATGCTGAGTTATGTGCTTAGCTACCCATACCATGCAGACCAAAGCATTTTGAGAGCTTTACAAATTATTCCACAGCATCTTCCATGGGACCTTTCAAAGAGAACATTCAGCCTTAATTTAGCTGTTCTCGAAACTGGGCATTTTTGAGACGTGAGCAGCTTGGAGCCCCTGTTCCTAAGGGTTGCTGGAACAGGGCTTCTCAGAAGGGAAAATGACTGATAGGCATCTGGGACTTACATTAAGGTAAGGTATCCAAGATAAATTATATTTGTTTAGAAAACCACTGAATATATTTTATAGCAGCCTTACCTTGTTTGACTTCAGTGTTCAGTGTTTAAGTGAATGTCTCATTTATATACATACATTGGTAAAAACTGGTACTTTTAGAATAAAAAAATAGAACTAAGGGCAATGATCTTCAATAATATCCTTTAAACATTTTTGATTGGAAGTTGAAGTACCATTGTAGAGAACACAAGAATTTGGCTCTGCCACTGACTTTAAAAACAGCCTCCCACAGCACATATTTTTACACCTGAATTACAAATAATATTTTATTTATGGTTTATGTGAAATTTAGAGGTTAGTAAGCAAAGTTTTTAGCAAGAATGGTGCTTTTTAAAGTTAGGGCTTTGTTTTCATAAATAATCAACTTTGATACACGAGTCTTACAGAATTTCTCCATTAAAATTTGAAAAAAACAAATTGAATTACTTCTGAGACATTTTAAAATTCGAGTTGGTGACTACATTAATTGGAATGTCTTCTATTTTATCCAAAGCCAAAGAAACAATGGAGTAATTTTAAGATAATCTGACTAAGAAAATGTAAAATATCTTAGGAAACTGCTAGATTTTAAAATCTAAATAAGAGGAAGTATCCATACTGATGTTATCCTGAACTAGAATGGGACTTCTATACCAGTTAACCTGTGCATTTTTATATCGTGCATGAGTCATTTGGGCGTTAAAATTTTGTTGTCAGTGTTTTCTCATGCCTATAGGTTATTATTTGGGCTTAAATTCTTTTTTTTTTTTTTTAGCCTTTTAATAAAATATAAACATGTTGAGTCTTCCAACATTAATTACATTTGTAAAAATTTCCTTAAATTCCCAATTTTCACATAACTTATGCAAATATCACTCTACTCTGCACTAATACACAAGTTAATCATGTATTTCTAACTACATAGCAAACTTTTCTCAGTCAATTAAAAATTTATATCAGTATATATCTGTGAGGGTTTTACCTCATTTATGAATTTCCCAATGTAATTTTTGTTTCAGAAGATGATATTCCTGCATGTTAATTATCATGGATTTATTAATTAATCAAATATTTATCAGACTTTTTATTTGTGTAAGGTTCTGTTCCAAGAACTGGGAGTATAGGACTGAACAAGACAAAGGTTTTGTCCTAATGGAACTTAGATTCTAGTGGAGGGGACAGACTATAAACAAATAAATAGAAACAGAACATAATGCCAGGCAGGGATAAGTGCTATGATGAAAAACAAGACAGTGCAAAGGGACAGAATGCAAAATAGCCATATCTTTAGACAGAGTGTCAAGGAAGATTTTATTGCACAGGTAACATGAGTAAAGACCCAAAGTAAATGGAAAACAAGCCATCTGTAGATCTCTGGGGGAAAATAATTCTAAGCAGAGGGAAAAAAATCACAGGCCTAATACATGAGCACACCTGGAAGGGTTGAAGAACAATAAAGAGGTCAGTAGGACCTGGAATGGAATTAGCAAGGGAATGAATAATAGGAAACGGGATCAGTGAGGTGACAGTATCCAACTGAGTAAAGTCCTTATGGCCTTGTGGGAAATTGTAAGGAATCTGACACAGAAGCCACTGAAGAGTTTTGATGATAGAAATGATGTTATCTGACAAGAAATGGTTGTTTCAGATCAAATGGTAGTGGTGCAGGTGATGAGATTTCGGTATCTTTTGACATTAGAGCCAAAAGGATTTGCTGTTGGATTAGTTGTAGACTGTGAATAAGAGAAGAACCAGGTATGACTCCAAGGCTTTTGGAAGGATGGAGCTGACATTTACTAAAATTGGAAAGACTGCATGAGGAGCAAATTTGGGGCTGTGGCAGAACATGTTAAGTTTGAGATGCCTAATTAAGTTGTCTAAGCAGAGATGTTGAGGTATTTGGATATTCAAGACCAGGGTTTAGAAAAGAGGGTGTCTCAGCTTCCTGCCTGTGATGACAAATACCATGCCATGGGTTTTGGCTAAAGCATTGGGAATTTATTGGCTCACAGTTTCAGACGCTTAGAAGGCTTGCTTCCTCCCTGGGTCAACCACGTTCTGGCTGCCAGCAATCCTTGGATTCCTTGACTTTCCCATCACATGGTGATGTTCTCCTCTTTCTCTTCTGGGTTCTTGCTAATTCCCAGCTTCTGGCTTCTTCCCATGGCTTTCTCTATGTCTGAGTTTCTTCTACTTATCAAGGACTCCAGAAATCTGGAAAAAGGCTCACCCTCCTTCATTTGGGCCACACTTAACTAAAATAACATCTTCAGAAAATCCTATTGACAATGGGTTCACACTCAAAGGAATGTAGAATAAGACCAATGACATATGTTTTTGGAGTCCATAATTCAACCTACCACAAATGGGTAGAGTGAAGATATAAATTTGGCAATTTAGGTCCTAAGATGAATGAGATCACCAAGAGAGTTAGTGTAGAAAAGGGAAGGATAAAGAATTCTGATCCCTGGAAAAATTCTAACGGGTAGAGTCTGGGATGTGAAGAAAAGTCAGCAAGGCAAACTGAGAAAGAATAGCTGGTGAAGGAGAAGAAAAATCAAGGAAGTGTGGAATCCTCAAGGTCAAATAAAAAAAAAAGATTTTGTATTAGGGTTCTCTAGGGAAACAGAAGCAACAGGAGATACCTGTAAATAGTATGAGATTTTATAAAAGTGTCTCATGCAGCTATGGGGATACACGAGTCCAAATTCCGTAGGGCAGGCTGCAAGCTGTCACTTGGATGAAGGCCTTCGATGAATTCCCCCGGTGAGGCTGGCAGACCAAAGTAGAGTTGACACTTCTCTCTTCTCTCTGCTGAACTGATCACCTCCCCCTTAAAAGCCTTCCACTGATTAGATTAAATGGAAGCCCCTCCCCTTGGCTGACTGCGAAAGTAGCCACAGATGGAATCAACATACTGATGATTTAAGTCCACAAAATGTCCTTGCAGCAACAGGCCAGTGCTTGCTGACGAGACAGCAGGGCACCATCACTTGGACAAGTTGACACATGAACTCAACCACCACAGATGTCAAACTGCTATAAACTGAAAATGTAAGAGAAAATCTTAAAAACAATTGGGGGTTGGGGGGTGTGGAAAGACTTCACCTTCAAAGGAGCAATGCTTGATACTGACAACTGACTTTCATGAAGCATCGAAATCCAGGGACAATGGAATGAACAAAATAACTGAATGAATGAATGGAATGAATGAAAATACCTGCTACCCAGAATTTTACACACAGTAAACATACACTTAAAAATTAAGGTAAGATAGCAATGCTTTCAGACAAACAGAAACAATATTTATCACCATCCAATCTTCACTAAAGGAAAAACTAAACAGAGTTCTTCATGTAGAAGGAAAATTATCCTAGAAGGAAGCAAAATGATGCAGGAAGGAATAGAAGTGTCAGAAAGGATAAATATGTGGGAAAATATAAAAGGATATTGGGTGTATGAGACAATACGATAATATATTGTGAAATTTAACATACATGTGGAATTAAAATATGTGATAATAGCATAAAGCTAGGAGGGGTTAAACTATTACTAAAGTGTTATAAATTAATTGTTTTGCCCAGGAGGTGGTAAAAGTACTATAAGATAGACTTTTTATAAAGAAGGGTACATGTTGTAATTCCTACTTTAACCATTAGGTCAATAATAAAAATATGTAACTACAAGCTAACAGAAACAAATGGAATTGTACAAAAAATATCTGTTCCAAAAGAAAGCAAGAATTGGAGAAAAGAAACAAAAATAAATGGGACAAACAAACAACACATGTTAAAATATATCCATAAATGTATCAAATAAAAATGGATAAATGTATCAAATAAATGGATAAATGTATCAGATAAAAATGGATAAATGTATCAGATAAAAATGGATAAATTAAAGGACTAGGAGTGTTAGACCAAATTAAAAAAATAAACAACAACTAAATAAGAATATGTGCTGCTTATAAGAGACAGACTTTGAATATTAAGTACAGAGAAAGATTGAATGGGTGTATAAATTGGTACAATCTCTCTGGAAAACTAGCAATAATTACTAAAACTAAACAGATGCACATCATATGATCCAGCAAGTACACTCCTAGGCATATAAAAGTATAAATATATACAATTGCATATCAAAAGACATGTATAAGAATAATTTATAATGGAATTATTTGTAACTTACTGCAACTGGAACAACTGGAGCATCCTTCACTAGTAAAATAGAAAATAAATTTTGATGTATTCATACAATGGAATAATATACAGTTGTGAAAATAAGGGAAAATGTTATACACAGTAATATGGATACATCTCACAGATGTGCTGTTGAGTGTAAGAAGCCAGAGACAAAAAGAGTGCATGCTGTATGACTCCACATTCTGTCGTATCTGGCTTGTGGTTACATAGATGTGATGACGTTTGTCCATAAAACTGAATATTTAAGCATTGTACACTTTGCTGCATCCATGTGATACTTAAAAGGTTAAAAATGGATTTGATCTTAGTGTCTATGATTCAAAATTTGGTGACGTAATTTCCCTTTTACCTTTATGAATGTGTAAGTATGTAGAAAATATAGTTCTATACCAAGCCAGGAATTTATTTTCATAATTTAAATTAAATATGTTTTATATTGGGAATAATTCTAAATGATCGAAAATTAAAGAAAAAAAAGTGTTAACATTTATAAAACCTTAGTTTATAACATATTCTAGCCCATTACTTTAAGTTTCAGAAGCACTGATTTCAAGTAGGCGAGAGTAGCAAACAAAGATCTTGACCAAACAGAGGTCTTCTAAGTGGGAAGGTAATCCTTGAATATAGAATGAATTTTCAAGAGGGAAAGTAAGGAGACAGTTTCCTACTCAGTAGATTAGTTCCATTGACATGACAATTCATAGGGGTTACAAATGTCACACACAGATTGTTTTCCCTTTGGCAATGCAATCATTTGCTACTAAACACAGAGTGCCCTTATGTTTCCAAGGCACAGCAGTGTGTACTTTGTCGTCGTGAGACTATCCTGCAAGAAGGATGTTGACATGTAATTCTGGCACTCTTGGCCATCTTAGTATCTGGTTTAGTCTGAAATATCAACATTCCAGGACATTGTGCAAAGGGTCCTATTTGGTAGCAAGGAAAGCATGGGAAAGATGACTGGTGAACAAAATGGCCTTTTCCCTTTTCCAAACAAATCTTCAGTATCCCTCCTCTTAACTCACAAATTGTCTTCAAAATAAAGGTAAAACTTCTACACCTGGCAGTCAAGGCATCCTTGAACTTGGTCCACCCTACGTCTCCACATTATCTTGCACTATCTGCTGTTAGATACTTTGTGCTCCAAGCAAGGGCTCCTCACTGCCTCTGGAACCCAACATACTCCGGCCTCCTTTGGAGCATCTGTTTACTTACAGCTGCCTGTTTCTGCCTGGAGCACTTTCCCTTCTCCTCTTCCTGAGGGCAGCAGTTTTATGCTATATTCCTTTGCTCTGTTTTCTGAGATTAGCAAGTCAGATACATACAAGTCAAACACTTTTTATAAAGCTGTAATGGACCTTGTAATGGATCCGTCAGAGAGGAGAACACTAAAGCTGAAAAGATACATGTAACATATTCAATATACATTTATTTGTAAAACACCATTTGATGACAAGTGTTTAAGCAATATAGAAGTGAAAAATATTAAAAGTGTAGCTTCTCAACATGACCACAGACATAGGGGACTGGTGGTTTGATGGGCTGAGCCCTCTACCATAGGTTTTACCCTTGGGAAGACGGTTGCTGTAAAGGAGAGGCTAGGCTTCCCTATAATTCTGCCTAAGAGCCTCCTCCCGAATGCCTCTTTGTTGCTCAGATGTGGCCCTCTCTTTCTGGCTAAGCCAACTTGAAAGGTGAAATCACTGCCCTCCCCCCTACGTGGGATCAGACACCCAGGGGAGTGAATCTCCCTGGCAACGTGGAATATGACTCCCGGGGAGGAATGTAGACCTGGCATCATGGGACGGAGAACATCTTCTTGACCAAAAGGGGGATGTGAAAGGAAATGAAATAAGCTTCAGTGGCAGAGAGATTCCAAAAGGAGCCGAGAGGTCACTCTGGAGGGCACTCTTACGCACAATTTAGACAACCCTTTTTAGGTTCTAAAGAATTGGGGTAGCTGGTGGTGGATACCTGAAACTATCAAACTACAACCCAGAACCCATGAATCCCGAAGACAATTGTATAAAAATGTAGCTTATGAGGGGTGACAATGGGATTGGGAAAGCCATAAGGACCACACTCCACTTTGTCTAGTTTATGGATGGATGAGTAGAAAAATAGGGGAAGGAAACAAACAAACAAACAGACAAAAGTACCCAGTGTTCTTTTTTACTTCAATTGCTCTTTTTCACTTTAATTATTATTCTTGTTATTTTTGTGTGTGTGCTAATGAAGGTGTCAGGGATTGATTTAGGTGATGAATGTACAACTATGGAATGGTACTATGAACAATCGAATGTACGATTTGTTTTGTATGACTGCGTGATATGTGAATATATCTCAATAAAATGAAGATTTAAAAAAAAAAAAAAGTGTAGCTTCTCTTCTCCATTCCCCACTATGTAGAGTTCATCAATATTTTTCTTTCCAGACTTTAATCTAGCTGTAGGAAAAGAAACTTTTCTCCAAACATGGAATTACATTATATCTCTGTTCTGCAACTTGCTAATTTTTTTTTTTACTTGATATTCCACGAACTACCAACAAGTTGACAGAAACAGCTACTGAAAACTTCTCTCCAGAGATTCAATGAAAAAAAGGACAATTCTAAGTTGTTTGAAACTTGGAAGAAGATATACACAGGAGAAGGACCCTGCAAATGCCAAAGTGAAGAAAGAAGAATATCAGGTAGGAATCTTCCATCCCAGACCAGCCAGTCCTCCCCCCCCCCCCCCCCACTCAGTCTCCATGTGGGAAAGGCACAGAAAAGGCAGACGGGACCCCTCCCACCACAGACACAGACTACAAAATCTCTCACAGCAGTGAGACATACCCCCACCATTTGAAGACTTAGGGGACAGGGGAGAGCATTACAAGGGCCAGGTCAGGGAGGGACAAAGAGGCTGAGAGAATGTGGACAGACACTGTGTTTCCAGCCCTGGGTATGAAAACACTTTCCCCACCCTTGAGGGAAGCAGCAGCCGGTGGCTGTTTCCTTACCTGGGGGACGGCTGGAGTACTGGATCAGATGAGGGGGTACTTTGCCACAGGTGGAGCCCCAAATTGAGCCAGATTTTAGTTGGCAAAGTGAGGATGTAGGAATCCCCCAGTTTCAGCTCACTTTTGTAGATGCAGCCTGTACTTGGAGGCCTCTGAAGGTGATTAAGTTACCAAACAGCATCATCTGCTGGACAGCCCAGAAGGTGCAAGGGAATTGAAAAACTTTTGAAAAGATGCTCCAGACCCTTTCTTAAGACAACAGAAGCTGGTCTGCATGCTCTATATGGAAACTCAGCCCTGTTTTGGCTGAGAAATATGGAAGACCCAAGTGTTAAAGCAGGGCTCTAAAACAAACCCAGGTCTTGCTGGCTGCACCAGTGGAAGCCAGCAGATCTGTATTACCACACACAGTGAACTTGCTGGAGTACCCAGTGCCTACCTCCCATATCTGTGGCAGGCCATGGTGGGTGCCTGATTTTAGGGGGAAGACCAGGGGGCACAGTCAATCTGACAACTGGCCAGTGAGAGAAGCAAAGAAAAGATAGAAATCAAAGATAATGAACAAGAAAACCCTAGAAAAAGAGAGAAAACAATCTCCAGCATACTCCAAACAGAATTGATCCAAATAGACCTATGCCAAGACACTTAATAATCAGATTATAAAATGTCAGACAAAGAATGAATTCTGAAAGCAGCAAGAGAAAAGCAATCCATCATATACAAGGGAAGCTTGATAAGACTAAGTATGGATCTCTCAGAAGAAACTATGGAGGCGAGAAGGCAGTGGTATGATATAGTCAAGATACTGAAAGAGAAATACTGCCAACCAAGAATCCTATATCCAGCAAAACTGTCCTTCAAAAATGAGGGAGAGAGGCAGGGCAGGATGGTGGCATAGAGAGGTGTGGAATTTAGTTAGTCCTCTAGAGCAACTAGTAGATAGCCAGGAACAACTAGTAAATAATCTGGAACAACTATTGGGGGACATCCGTAACTGTTCACACATCATACACCAGTCAGGAATGGGTGGAATGGCTGAGACTGCAGCATAAAAACTGTAAGTAAAAACTGCAAAGCCAGCGCCCCTCCCCCTCGGCATGGCAGGCTGAGTAGCAAAACTTCACTGTGGGAGAAAGAAGCAGTCCCTTCTGGGAGCAAAGTAATGTAGCTCAACCAAGTTCCAATTGCAATTTTAATTTTGAAAATTTGGACTACTGAATACAACCTACAAGCACAGCTAAGCCCTGAGTAAACAGGAATCTGTGGTTCCTCCCAGCAGAGAGGAGGCAGGGAGGAAGAAAAAAAAATATGTACACACACACACACACACACACACAGAAGCTTTTGGAGATGGCTGAGTTCAGAATAGTGGAAAACAGCTGTGTCCCAAAAAAAAGGGGGACAGAAAACTGGGTACAAACTCCAGTTGACCAGCAAAACTAAGGTGCATGAGACTGGCTTTGAAGAGGGGCTTATGCTCTTTTATCTTTTTTTTTTTTTTTCTCTCTATCTAAGCAGCTCATTAGAGAAATCCTCAGTCATTATTAATGGTCAGCACTGACCCAGGCAAAGCTGGAATTAAGAGAGTCAGAGAGACAAAGGAATTCAAGTGTAGAAGATAATTCCCTGGGGGTGTATCTTTCCTAAGAAAAGGAGGGGTAGGACCCAGCTCAAGTGTCAACCTTCCCTCAGAGAACTCTGACCCCAGGTCCTGGGTGAAAACAAATAAACCAGAAAAAAACTTAAGCTTGGCTTCTGACACCCTTGGCCCCTGGCTAGGACAGGGTCTACTGTGAATTAAAGGGACCACACCTCTTTATCCTGGTGGAGAACTGCAGGCTGACAAGCACCACCTGCTGGGCAGAATAAGAAAAGCACACAGCCTAGAGGCCTCATGGTAAAGTTGGATAACCTGGTTCTCAGGGAAACTTGATACTGATTACACCTTCCTCCTGAGACCTGGGCCCATCTGGTCTAGGAAAATCTGATTAGGGTAATGAAGGGAATCAGATGCCTAGACAACAAAAGATTTCAAGTCACCTTAATAAAAATGAAGATATGACCCAGGTAAAGGAAAAACTTACACTTCATCTGAGATACAGGAATTGAAACAACTAATTTTTTTTTGAAACAACTATTTATTAATCAAACAAGTCTCCTAAATCAATCCAAAAATCAGTGAGTTGAGGGAAGATATGGCGAAAGAGATGAAGGATACAAAGAAGATATTGGGCAAACATAAAGAAGAAATCAAAAGTGTGAAAAAACTAGCAGAAATTATGGGAATGAAAGGCACAATGCAAGAGACAAAAAAAAAAAAAACACAATGGAGACATCCAACAGCAGATTTAAAGAGGCAGAAGAAAAGATTCATGAACTAGAGGACAGGACATCTGAAATGCTGCACACAAAAGAACAGACAGGGAAAAGAATGGAAAAACATAAGCAGTGTCTCAGGGAGTTGAATGACAACATGAAGTGCATGAATGTACATGTCATAGGTTTCCCAGAGGAAAAGAGAAGGGAAAAGGGGCAGAAATAATAATGGATGATTTAAAATTAGAGATACAAGAAGTGCAGCATGCCCTGGACAGAATAGATCCAAATAGATCTATGCCAAGACACTTAATAATCACATTATCAAATGTCAAAGACAGAGAGAGAATTCTGAAAGCAGCAAGAGAAAAGCGATCCATCACATACAAGGGAAGCTCGATAAGACTGCATATGGATTTCTTAGTAGAAACCATGGAGGCAAGAAGGCAGAGGTATGATATATTTAAGATACTGAAGGAGAGGAACTACCAACCAAGAATTCTATATCCAGTGAAGCTGTCCATCAAAAATGAGGGAGAGTTTAAAATATTCTCAGACAAACAGACACTGAGAGAGTTTGTGAACAAGATACCTGCTCTACAGACAGAGAGGAAAAGATAGGAGAGAGGTTTGGAGCACCATATTGAGTGACAGTAACACAATAATGTAAGTACACTGAACAAAGATGGCTGTGATAAGGTTGAGGGAGGAAGGTTAGGGGCAGGTAGGATGACGGGGGAAAGATAGAAGACAAAGACAGACTGTATAACTTAGTGAAACCTAGAGTGGTCAATGATTGTGATTAAATGTACAAATATGTTTTTATTTGAGGGAGTACAAATGAATGCTAACTTTGTAAGGTGTCAAAAATGGGGTGGGATTGGAGAAAAAATAAACAATGCAAACTAGAGTTTATAGTTAATGGTAGCATTGTAATTTTGCTTCCACTAATTGTGACAAAAGCAATATACCAAAGCTAAATGTCTATAAGAGGGGCATATAAGGGAGGGGTATGGGGATTCTTGGTGCTGGTGTTGTCTGACTTTTTTATTGTATTTTATTTTAATTTTATTTTTTCTTTTGTTACCTTTCAGTTGTCACTTTTTCCTTTCTTTTTCTTTTTTCTTTATAATTTTTTTTGCCTCTTCCTCTTTCTTTATGGATGAAATGGAAATGTCCTTAAATAAGTAGTGTTGGTGAATGCATAACTTTGTGATTATACAGGGAACCATTGATTGTTTACTTAGGATAGAATGTATGGTGTGTGAATAAAACCATCTAAAAAATAAACAGAGTGATATGAGTGCTGGAGAAAATGTGGAGAAAGGGATGTACCTAATCACCATTAGTGGGGAAGTAGAATGGTGCAGCCCATCTGGAGGGCAGTGTGATGGTTCCGTAGGAAGCTAAGCATGGGTTGTCATATGGTCCTGCAACTTGGTTATTGGGTATATACTTGGAAGAACTGAAAAGAGGGACATGAAGGGACATTTGCACAGTGGGGTTTATGGTGTCAGTATTTATGATTTGCACTTGATGGATGTGACCTAAGTGTATATCGACTGATGAATGGAATGGTGATCTGTGAATGGAATATTGAGTTGCTACAAGAAAGAGTGAAGTTGTGAGATGAATGGACATTGAAGACAGTATGTTGAGTGAAATAAACCAGAAATGAAAAGAAAAATATTATAATGCCTCACTAATATGGACTAAAGATAATGTGCAAACTCTGAGAATTGAGTCTGAGAGCACAGGTTATCAAGGGAAGTCTTATGTTAAAGGTTCCTAGATTGTAAGCTCTTATAGCAGTTACATCTATTCCTGAGATGTAATGGTTATTTCTAAACTCTGAGATGCTGAGTGCCTTGTGTATGACCTGTTCAATCCCTGGAATTTTGGGTATCTGTGTGACACCTGAGATTCAGACCCAGATTCTGGCAGCTATGAATGTCAGCATTACCCAACCAGCAAATGTTAAAGAGTCTGAAAAAAGAGATCAGACTTCAATTAGAGATATGAACAAAATGGACTTGCTTAAGACTAAGCTAAGTCAGACTGAAGGGTAATGGATGATATTGACACTGTTTTTGAAGCTTCAGCTTCTGTGTGGGACCAAAGGAAGAGAGGATTATTAAGTGCAAGATCTACATTTTTTTTGTAACACATTATAAAATTTGACTTGTATGGTCAGTTTATTCAAACAACAAAATTACATTGAGTTTTGACTGGGGAGTGAGGTGTGGTTTGTTTGTGCAGGTTAGTATGAAACCCCAATATATCTCAGTATAATTCTGGCATAAAATGAAGATGTATTTGCCAAGTCCCTTTGAGGGACTGTGGGAAAATGTGGAAATATTAAATTTCTCCACCTGGGGAATTAATGAAATTCTCACAAGCATTGGGGGCTACCAAATTAGAAGGCTGAGCCCTTGATATTTGGGCTTGCCCTTATGAAGTTTGTTACTGCAGGGAGAGGCTAAGCCTACTTAAAATGGTGCCTAAGAATCACCCCTAGGGAGCCTCTTTTGTTGCTCAGATGTGGCCTCTCCCTCTAAACCAACTCAGCAGGTAAACTCACTGCCCTCTCTCCTACAAGGGATGTGACTCGTAGGGGTGTGGATCTCCCTGGCAACATGGGACATGACTCCCAGGGATGAGCTTGGCCTTGGTATTGTGGGATCACAAAATCCTTCTTGGACTAAAAGGGGGAAGAGAAATGAAACAAAATAAAGTTTCAGTGGTTGAGAGATTTCAAATAGAGTTGAGAGGTCATTCTGGAGTTTATTCTTATGCATTATATAGATATCCCTTTTTATTTATTTGTGTATTGGAATAGCTAGAAGGAAATACCTAAAACTGTAGCCTTGATTCTTGAAGACGATTTTGCAACTGTATAGCTTACACTGTGCGACTGTGTGATTATGAAAACTTTGTGGCTCCCACTCCCTTTATACAGTGTATGGACAGCTGAATAGAAAAATGAGGACAAAAAGTAAATGAATAATAGGGAGGGATGGGGGGATGGGATGTTTTGGGTGTGCTTTTTGACTTTAACTTTTATTCTTTTTTTTTAATAAAATGTAATTTTATTTTATGTTACTCTGCTGTTACATAGGGCATAATATTTTATTAGTATGTAGTGGCCTTCTTTGTCTCTCATAACATCCTTGCATTTAAAGTCTTTTTTATCTGAGATTAACATTGCCACTCCTGCTTTCTTTTGGCTGTAGCTTGCATGCAATATTTTTTTCCATCCTTTCACTAATTTCTTTGTGTCCCTGTGTCTAAGATGAGTCTCTTGTATGCAACATATTGATGGTTCTTTTTTTTTTTTATCCATTCTGCCAATCTATATCTTTTGATTGGGGAGTTTAATCCATCTACATTCAATGTTATTACTGTGAAGGCATTTCTTGAATCAGCCATCTTTTCCTTTGGTTTATGGTTGTCAGATATATTTTTTTCCTCTCTCTCTTAATGTCCTTTAATGTACCCATACTGAATCTCTTTAGTACTGAACCTTTCTCCATCTCTCTCTCTCCTTTCTTTGTTTCTCTGTCAGTAGGGCTCCCTTTAGTATCCCAAGTACGGCAGGTCTCTTGTTAGCAAATTTTCTCAGCATTTGTTTGTGAAAAATTTAAGCTGTCCCTCAAATTTGAAGGAGAGCTTTGCTGGATACAGAATTCTTGGTTGGCAATTTTTCTCTCTCAGAATTTTAAATATGTCATGCCACTGCCTTCTTGCCTCCATGGTGGCTGCTGAGTAGTCACTACTTAGTCTTATGTTGTTTCCTTTGTATGTGGTGAATTGCTTTTCTCTTGCTGCTTTCAGAACTTGCTCCTTCTCTTCTATATTTGACAGTGTGATCAGAATATGTCTCGGAGTGGGTTTATTTGGATTTATTCTGTTTGGTGTTCATTGGGCATCTGTGATTTGTGTATTTATGTTGTTTAGAAGGTTTAGGAAGTTTTGTCCAATGATTTCTTTGAATACTCTTCCTAACCCTTTACCCTTCTCTTCCCCTTCTGGAACACCAATTATTCTTATACTTGTGTGCTTTATGTTGTCCATCATATCCCTGAGATCCATTTCAATTTTTTCAATTTTTTTCCCCATTCTTTCTTTTGTTTTTTTATTTTCCATTCTGTCATCCTCCAGGTCACTGATTCACTGTTCAGCTTCCTCTAGTCTTGTACTATAAGTATCCAGAATCTTTTTAATTTGATCAACAGTTTCTTTTATTTCCATAAGATCTTCTATTTTTTATTTAGTCTTGCAATTTCTTCTTTATGCTCTTCTAGGGTCTTCTTCATGTTCTTTATATCTTGTGCCATGCTCTTCTTCATGTCCTTTATATCCTGTGCCATGATCTCATTTATCATCTTTAGTTCTTTGATTAATTGCTCCAAGTACTGTGTCTCCTCTGATCTTTTGATTTGAGTGTTTGGGCTTGGGTTCTCCATATCTTCTGTTTTTTTCATATGCTTTAAAATTTTCTGTTGTTTTTGGCCTCTCAGCATTTGCTTAAGTTGATAGAGTTCTTTTAGGATATGTAGATTGATTCAAACCCTTATCTCTAATTTGTCAGATCTACAGCTTCGTGGAGTACACTTTAGCTAACCAGCAGGTGCTGTCCGTGAGCCACCTGTAACACTCAAGCCAGTTCTCCCCCACTTTGTCTTTGTGGTGAGTGGGGGTGTGAGTCTTGTGAGGTCCAATTGGTGCACCAAGCTTGTGTGTGTAGTTGGTGTTGCCACCCCTGCATATGGGGCGTGTGTCTGAGCGGTTGAGAGGGGTGGCTTTACTAATCAAATCTCCCAGATGTTCCTGGAGATTTAAAGCTGTTGCAATAGTCTAATCCTTCAGTTCAGTCTTGCCACAGTTTGTCTCTGCTGCTGACCCACAAGTCCTTCATATTGGCGTATGGTCCCTGGGACTTGTGAGTGGGTCCCTCTTCCAAGCCGTGCCCTCCTAGGTTCTCTGTTGAGGGACAACTGTGCTATGTCACAGGTGAGTGCTGTACCCTAAGGGAGGTTCTGGGCTGCAGGGCTGTGTAGGGGCATTCCAAGTCTCCTGAAAGGATGGCTGAATGGGGCGTGTTAATTTCCCCCTTTTCACACAGCTCCACCTTCCCAGCTCCGGGACAATTAGCTGAGGGTGCGGGAAAGGCTATTGTCCACACCCGATATTGTGGTGTGTGTGTGTGTTGTTGGAAATACTTCCTGTCACACTGGGTTGTCTGGGGTAGCTCTGGGCTGTGGTGCTGGTGCCAGGCAGGAGTGTTCCCAGCCCACCAGGAAGATGGTTGTAAGGGAACACCCCACTTTTCTTGGGAAGTTGTGTTTAGTGAATTTTCTCAGCCACTGGATTTATTGCCTTCTCTACAAGAATTACTAAAGAGAGTGCTACATACAGATAGAAAAAGACAGGAGAGAGAGGTTTGGAGAAAAGCATAGAAATGAAGATAACAGGAGACAAAAAGAGGATAGAGATTGGGCATTTGATGTTGAAGGAGTATAGAATGTTCAAGAGGACTGATTGTATAGATCCAGAAATGGATATCACAATACTGTGTGATGGTAGCACAATAGTGTAAGTACACTGAACAAAGATGACTGTGAGTATGGTTCAAAGAGGAAGGTTAGGAGTAGGTATGACACTAGAAAGAAAAATAGAAGATAAAGACTGGAACTGTACAACTTAGTGAAACCTAGAGTGGTCAATGATTGTGATTAAATGTACAAATATAAGAATGTTTTTACATGAGGGAGAACAAATGACTGCCAACTTTGCAAGGTGTTGAAATTGGGATGGTATTGGGGAAAAAATACAATCAATGCAAATCAGAATCTATAGTTAACAGTAACATTGTAATATGCATCTATGAATTGTAACAAAGGCAATATACCAAAGCTAACTGTCTATTAGAGGGGAATATAAGGGAGAGGTATGGGACTTTTGGCATTGTTCTCTGAAATTTTTATTTTATTTTATTTTATTTCATATTTTAACGTTATTTTTTCTTTTATATTTTAGTCTTCATTTTTTTCTATTTTCTTTTTTCTCCTTTTTCATCTTTCCTTGCAGAAGAAGTGGAAATGTCCTCATATAGATTACGGTGGTGAATGTATAACTATGCGATTATACGGGAATGGTGTTTTGAAACTGCGATTTCTGTGTGAGACCAAAAGAAGAGATGTTTATTTGGTGCAAAATCTGTATTTTCTGTGGCACATATATAATTGAACTTGTCTGGTCAGTTTATTCAAACTCTGTAATTACACGGAACTTTGAATAGGGATTGAGATCTGTTTGGCGTGTGCATGTTAGTGTGCATCCCCCAAACCTCCCAGAGTAATTTGGGCAGAGAATAAAAATGCATTTGCAGAGAGAAATGCTTTGTATCCTTGCTGGCCACCGTAGGCTGGCACCGAATTTGGGTTAAGAACCAGAAAGGGAAGAGTTTACAGTAGTCCAGTGGCCGGGTGATCTCACTGGGGTCGGGAGAGCTCAGGTCAGAGTGGGTTTGTTCATGGAACAGGCTGATGGTTGGTGATGAGGGCTAGAGTCAAACCGTGAGTTCTGTGGGAAGAGCTGGTGGAAGCTGGAGGCGATCATTGTGAAGTTGGGGTTCCCGTGCATGGGAAGAGTGTGGCAGTTAGACATTGAACATCTATTGCTATCAATACCTGAAAGTTCCGAGCCCACAGGTTCTGGCTCCCCAGGAGCAAGCGAGATCAAGTGAAAGAAGTAGGAGGATCCAGGACTTGGATATCATCATTTCTTGGACACCCTTTACTGGAGACAGAGTTCTGAACAGAAATTTAGAGCAGACCTAGAAGAGACTAAAAACAAAGTATCCCCGTTACTGGTCATTTCCCAGGAACAGAAGAAAATGACCAAGGCCCGGAATTGCTGACATTGGAGGATGTGGCTGTGGAGCTCACCTGGAAGGAATGGCAGCCACTGGGCCCTGCTCAGAAGGACCTGTACTGACACGTGATGTTGGAGAACAATAGAGACCTGGTGTCACTGGGTCACCTAGCAAACCAGATACACTCTCCAAGTTAGAGCGAGGAGAAGAGTACATCATAGAAAAATAAATATACAGTCAAACCTCTCCAGAAATTGAGACAGTTGACAGTCATCTGCAGAGGCACTTGCAAATGCAGAGCTATCTGAGGAGATTGGAACAATGATATGAACGTAATGCCATTGAAAATATTATTTGTTCAGACCTAAGTCATTCTTCTTTAAGGCCAAACCATGAAAAAACTGTGATATCAAATTTAAGTTTAGTTAACCAGACCACAAGCTGTGAAATAAAGACCTCTGCTGAATGTAATGGAGTTAGGAAATCCTTTCTGTATGCAAAGCACGAGCAACTTCATACAGAAATTAAATTCTCTGAAAGTGGAAAACCCATCAGCACTAAATCTCAACATGTTAAGCATCAGAGAACTCACAAAATTGAGAAACCTCATGTATGCGGCAAATGTGAGGAAACCTTTATCAGGAAGTCTCAGCTCACCAATCATCAGAGAATTCACCCAAGAGAGAAGCCTCATGGATGCAGCTTATGTGGGAAAGCATATACCACAAAGTCCCAGCTTACTGAACACCACAGAACTCACTGGGAGAAAAACCTTATGAATGTGCTGAATGTGGCAAAGCCTTTTATAGGAAGGAAGAGCTCATTATACATGAGAGAAATGAAAGAGGAGAAAAATCCCACCAATGCAATGAATGTGGCAAAGCCTTCCTCATTAAATCACATCTCATTTTACATCAGAAAACTCATACAGGAGAGAAACTCTATATATGCAATCATTGTGGAAAAGGCTTCGTCCAGAAGGTCTGTTTTATCATACATCGGTGAACTCACACTGGAGAGAAACCCTATAGATGCAGTGATTGTGGACAAAGCTTCATCTGGAAGACAGGCCCCACATCCCATCAGAGATTTCATACAGGAAAGACTCCCTTTGTATACAGTGAGTGTGGAATATCCTGTACACAGAAGTCAGGACTCATCGAACAGCAGAAAATTCACACAGGAGAGAAACCCAATGGATGTAGTGACTGTGGGAAAGCCTTCGTCACAACGCAGCTGCTCATTGTACATCAAAGAACACATACAGGAGAGAGACCTTATGAATGCATTCAGTGTGGGAAAGCTTTTGCCTACAAGTCTTGCCTTATTAAACATAAAAGAATACTCAACAAGAGAGAATTATGTAGATTCAATCAAGGTTGAAAATTCTTCTGCAGAGAATGACAGTTCATTACATAAAAATGAAACCCTGTTAAACAAGAAAAGCCCTATTAATGTGGTGCTTGCACAAATGCTTTCTGTGACCCCTCAAACATCATTAACTATTGCTGGACTCCTAGCAAATGGAAACATAATTCTTTTGGGACAATCTCTTGCCAGATGTGCACCTTCAGGAAGTAATAGAGAATTTGCACAGGGAAGAAACTTCTGAATGCTGTGAATGTGGTACTGCCTTCAGTATTGAGTTATTTCACATTTTATATCACAAAAAGCCTATAGGAGAGAAATTCCGATACATTCAATATAGAAAAAGGTTTAGCAAAACTTTTTGGCTCATTATATGGCCAGTAAGTGTATACTAAAAGAAATCATGAATGCAGATACTGGTAAAGCCTGACACACACTCATCCAACATAAATCTATACAGGGATACGGAGACATAATCTGATGTTAAACAGGACACATAAGCTTCTCTGGAAAGCCTAAGATCATCTAAGTGAAGCAAAAAGAAATAACTGGTATCTGGATGTTGTTAGAAATGACAATCTTTATAGGAGTTGGTTGTGGGTAAGGAGCAATATTTGATTAGTGGACTTTGGGACATATATGTCAGTTCAATTTCCCCAGACCAGTGTGAAGCAGGATCCATTGAAAACTGGGAACTCTACCACAAATTTTTAGGACCAAATATTATGCAGAGGCTCGTATGAAACCATAGCCTTACACTGAATCTATGCATTGATTCAGTGAATATTTATCAAGTACCTACCTGCTTTGTACCTGATACTGTTTCACCTTTCCAGTGGTGAACAAAACAGAAACTTCATTGTCTTCCTGGAATGGACATTGTGTTAGCTGGATCATATGTAGGTAATATCTTTATACTCCATGTAGCATAGATTTATCAAGTACCTCCTTGCTTTGTACCTGGTACTGTTTCACCTTTCCAGTGGTGAACAAAACAGAAACTTCATTGTCTTCCTGGAATGGACATCGTGTTAGCTGGATCATATGTAGGTAATATCTTTATACTCCATGTAGCATAGTCAGAGGATGTAAACATCTACATTATGTGAAATGGATGTGGAGTCATTAGGTCAAGGAAGGGCTTTGTTGTTAGAAATGAGGTAGAGTTTTAAAAAAACAATCCTAAAACATTTTTTTCCAAGGGTCATATGACTTGAATTGAAAGGTAGGGGAGAGAGGATTCCTATTAACAATGTGTAAGTAAAAACCCTAGATACAAATACATTTTTAAAAATATCCATATCTTACCTCTTCATATTGATTTTGAATTCCTTAATAGTTTTGTGCTAATTCAGTAGACGCTAGCCACATGTGGCAATTTAAATATACATTACTTTAAATTTAATTAAAAAAAATGTATTTGCAAAGTCCTCTTGAGGGACTGGGGAAAAGTGTGGAAATAATTGAACTTCCCCCCTGGGGAATTCCTGATATTCTCACGGCATTGGGGACTATCCATTTAGTAGGCCGAGCCCTTGATCTTGGGGCTTGCCCTTATGAAGCTTGTTACTGTAAAGGAGAGGCAAAGCCTACTTATAACTGTACCTAAGAGTCACCCCTAGAGAACCTCTTTTGTTGCTCAGTTGTGGCCTTTCTCTCTAAGCGAGCAGGTAAACTCACTGTCCTCTCCACTACATGGGACATGACTCCCAAGGGTGTAAACCTCCCTGGCAACATGGGACATGACTCCCAGGGATGAACCTGGACCAGGCATTGAGGGATTGAGAAAGCCTTCTTGACCAAAAGGGGAAAGAGAAATGAAACAAAATAAAGTTTTAGTGGCTGAGAGATTTCAAATGGAGTTGAGAGGAGATTCTGGAGATTCTTCTTATGCATTATATAGACAGCCCTTTTTAGTTGTTAGTTTATTAGAATAGCTAGAAGGAAATACCTGAAACTGTTGAACTGCACCCCAGTACCCTTGATTCTTAAAGATGTGTTTAACTATATAGCTTACACTGTGTGTCTGTGTGATTGTGAAAACCTTGTGGTTCTCCTCCCTTTATTCAGTATATGGACAGTTGAGTAGAAAAATGAGGACAAAATGTAAATGAACAATAAGGAGGATGATAGAATGGAATGTTTTCAGTCTTCTTTTTTCTTTAAATTTTATTCCTTTTTTTCGGTAATGAAAATGTTCAAAAAATAATTGTGATGAACTATATAATGGTATTGTGAACAAATGATGGTGCCTTTGGATGACTGTATGGTATGTGAGTATATCTCAATCAAATTGAATTAAAAAAATATTCAATGAACTTATTTCCATTTCAGAACCCATAGAGGATTTAAAAATTCAATTGGAGAAAAGCCTTAAACATGCTTTTCCTCTATATCACAAATACCTTGCTTGTGGTGGGAGTGAGTGAAAACGTTTAATTGAAGCAGTAATCCAGTACATTCTTAAGTATTTCATCTTTTCCAGCACTTTGGCTATAACTTAAGGACCTGCTACTTGGTAAGAGCATAGAATGTAGACCAAGGAACCGGAATCGAGATTAAGGCGCCTCAGCCTGCAGAAATGAGAAAAAGTGGTAGTCAAGGAACACAGCCCATCGGCATAATTAGGGCACCAATCTCATTGTCCTTTCCAAATTTCCCCAGGCTCAGAAGTTTGTCCTTGCTCTCTTTGGGGAGCACTCTGTAACTACTATCTCTTTATCACACCCTCCTCTCCCCATGACTCCTCCATCCTTAGGTTTCGGCTCTCCTTGGTTGGGAGGACATTTTGAAAAATTAATCTGGATCACAACCTGATTGAGCTCTCCGATGTCTCAATCAGAGTCCTCTGATGCAAACTGGGCACTGGGTCCCCTAAGGTTGTGTCACTAAATTCCTCTAGACCAAGTAAGTGGCTGCCCTAAATGACTCTGATGCAGAACACAGGATGCAAGACATCACCCTGAGGTGGCCAGTCCCAACCGAGTATAACAAGAGGCAGATTGCGCAACGATGCGTGATTCAGTGGGAAAAATAGGCTCCAAAGGCCGAATTTCAAACCGGATGCCTCTTTATTTCCATTTTAAACCAGACTAGTCCCTCTAGCAGAAGTCCTCCACGCTGTGCAGACAGGTCCCACAAGCCAAGGCTCAGCTCGCACTCTCCCCGACCCCAGGTCCCGGGGCTCCGGGTGCTGGCGATGGCGAGGTCTAATCTCCTCCCCACCCCCAGTCTGCCCGCAAAATCAAACCTTTCTTTTCCTCCCATCTCCAGCCACGACGGCCTTCACTTGCGTTCAAAACACCCTAATGAGCTCCAGAAGCTGTTTTCCGGACTTTCGCTTTCAGCTTGAACCAAGCAAATAAGCCGGTGCGCGTTACGTGGGCGCTCGTCCTCCACCGCGATACTCCCTGCGGCGCTTTCCCTTGCGGCCTCGGGGCGGGGGTGTGGAAGCGCAAGTCCCGGGGCGGGTCCTTCAGGGCTGCCGGCTCTCCTACCCCGGCCGGAGCCTGAGGGTGTGAGCCTGGCGGGCGGGTCCAGGACTCCTCACGGGACCAGCACACGTGAACCCCAGGGGCCTAGACCCGCCCGAGGGCCCCTCCCCGCCATCCCCAAGCAGCGCGGCCGCGTCCCCTTCACGGTCACTGCGGCCGCCGGCGCGAAGTGGACCGCGGCGCGATGACCGGGCTCTGGCTGGTGCTCGTCGGGCAGAAGCTGCTGCTTTGGGGCGCGGCGAGCGCCCTCTCCCTGGCGGGGGCCACCCTCCTGCTGACCCTCGTGCAGAGGCTGGCAAGCTACGCGCGGAGATGGCAGCAGATGAGGGCGATCCCGACGGTCGCCACCGCTCTTCCCCTGGTGGGACACTCGCTGCTGTTGAAGCGGGATGGCAAAGGTGAGGGATCACGCCCCGGCTCCCTTCCGGAGCCCGGGGTCCGCGCGGTGGCCTTCTTTCTTATGGGTTTATAATACCCACTTGGGCACCGGCTCCTAGGAGACAGGAGGCGGTCATCCGCTAGAGCATAGATTCTCAATCCTATTCAGTTTTCCCTTTGACACTTGCCAAAATTGCTCGTAGCTGCTCTCCCATCCCCACCCATCCCATAAAGAACGTTTTCTTTATTTATAGCATAGAATGTGGTATTTCCAAACTCCTGTTCTGTCATTTTGGCTTCTCCTTTTCGCACTTCGTAGCTGCCCTCTTCTCAGAACCCTGTCTGTCTTTTCTCCTGGCTTTTAAAGCCCTAAAGGCTGAAACTTCCGTGGAACTCAGCAACCACCTTTCTACTTAGTGCCTCATCCCCTCCCCACCCCCTCCCGTGGAAAATAAGAGGCTAGAGATTCATTTTGGACCCTTTCTTTCCTTTCTTCCTTCCTTTCTTTCTTTCTTCCTTCCTTCCTTCCTTTCTTACTTTCTTTCTCTCTTTCTTTCTTTCTTCTTTCCTTTTTTTTTTTTTTTAAGCCATCACAAGTCTTGACCACTACATTCCTTCCTTCTTGACCCTTATGCTTTAGCCCTTTTAAAGAGATTGCATAATAACAATAGACTATGATGGCAGGGCCGGCTGGCAAATTTGTACAAATTCCCAAAGTCTATTTATTAACTAGCAATTTTTTTTTTTATTGAACTCAGCATTTTAAAAGAGATAACTTTTACTGTAAAAACATCACAAGTTAGAAAGCTCTCAGAAGTGCCTGGTATTTGCAGTACCACTTCAGGTAGAGTGAACCAGATTTTTAGCACTTCATTTTCATGGATGTGTAAGTTGAAATGCCAGAGCTGAAAAGATTTACCCCAGATGATATGTTCTGAAATAGCTTTAGGGCCAGAACCAAGTTTCTCCTAATTTTAATTATTATTAGTTTCACAGGCCAAGCATTAACTCCAAAGCTTGAAGGATTATTTGCCACTTTGCCACTTCTGTCTCCCCAAATGAAAATAATGCTCTTATCACTTCAACTTCACAGGAATAAGATGGGGCCTTATGGGAAAGTGTTTACAAGAATATTTCCAGCAGAGGAAATCCAAGTGAATTTTAACCTTCCAAACATTGACATGATATATGAAAATCACATTTGTAAAAATCATCTGTTAATACTAAAATCACAGCTAACCTCTTTTCCTATCTTAAGACTTTATGGTATTAAAAAAAAAATAGCTGTGTAGAAATATAGATTCACCCTTTGGGAAGCAATATGCTTAAGAAATCTCATCATGTTCTTTGGGGCAAGTTTTCCAAGAACTGAAATCGCTGGTGAACAAGACCTGTTTCAAAACAAACTGGGAGTTGATTGAAGTATCTAGAGTAATATCTTTGGAGTTGCTTTCTGGGTGAAGAGAATGGCGACATCCATCAACAAATACTGCATTTTGGCATTAGACAAACCTTTGCTCAGTTGCCAACTTTGCAACCAACAAATTGTTGGACTTTCAGCAAGTTGCTTAACATTCTCTAAGGCAAAGTTTTCTTTTTGTTTGTTAGTTTGTTTTTTGTTTGTGTAAGTAACTATATTACAGATCTGTTTAAGGGGTTACATTTAATGCATGCAAAATTTCTGGATCACCATCTAGAACTCGGATGGGACAAATTCTTTAAATTATCAATCAATCATTTATTGAGCTTCTGCTTTGTGCCCAGCATTGAGCTCAGCAAAAACAGAGATATTGGAATATCCTAAAATGTATTCCCTGTTCTCAATAATCTTGTGTCTCACCTTTTAGGCTATGGACCTGTCCAAATTCTGACCTAAGTATTCTCACCTGGAATATTACAGTTGATTTCCAACCAGGCTCTAATCTCTTGCTTCTCCAGTCCATTGTGTCACCATCTGCTTTCCCCAGTTGCTCCCAGCTCTGGGACCTTAAACCTCAGATTCAGACTTTCCCGTCTGTCCTTCTGTCAGATGAGACCAAGGCAGGTGGTATATTAGCATGAGCAGGATATTTTGACACTGGCCATTTGACCCTGCTATTTTTGCAACAATTTTTTTAAAATTCAGTTCTATTGAGGTATATTCACAACTGTTTACAGTACCATCATATGGTTGTGCATTAATCACCCCAATCTATTTTTGAATGTTTTCCTTACACCAAAAAGAATAAAAGTAAGAATAAAACATAAAAGTAAAAAAGAACATTCAAATCATTCCATCCCCCCATCCCAACCTATTTTTCATTTAGTTTTTGTACCCATTTTTGTACTCATCTGTGCATACACTGGATAAAGAGAGTGTGAGCCACAAGGCTTCCACAATTACACCGTCACACCATGTAAGCTATATAGTTATACAATTGTCTTCAGGAATCTAGGCTGCTGGGTTGCAGTTTGACAGTTTCAGGTATTTCCCTCTAGCTATTCCAATACAGTGAAACCTAACAAGTATTATCTATATAGTGCATAAAAATGCCCTCCATAGTGACTTCTAGACTCCATTTGAAATCTCTCAGCCACTGAAGTTTTATTTCATTTCATTTTGCATCCCCCTTTTGGTCAAGAAGATGTTCTCAATCCCACGATGCCAGGTCCAGATTCATCCCCAGGAGTCATATTCTGCATTGCCAGGGAGGTTTACACCCCTGGGAGTCAGGTCCCATGTAGCGGGGAGGGCAGTGAGTTCACCTGCCGAGTTGGCTTAGCTAGAGAGAGAGGGCCACATCTGAGCAACAAAGAGGTTCTCTGGGAGAGACTCTTAGGCACAATTATTAGTAAGCTAAGCCTTTCCTTTTTTTTTGCAGGAATTTTTAACAACTGTTTTGAGCAGGAGTCATTTTGAAGCAGTATTATATGATGATGGTTAAGATGGCAAGTTCTGGAGTCCAACTACCTGTATACAAGGCCACATTCCACCATTTACTATCTCTGTGATTTATTGTTATTTAAGTTGTTAATGACTAATAATAGTACTTCTCATATGGTGCTAGTAAGCCATAAAATAAACTATCTAGAACCCTTAGCACTGAATCTCGCATGTAGTAATAACCTGCCACTGCTTATTATGATGTAATAAATGTTAGCTAATTTAAGTATGGTGTAATGAATATTAGCTAATATAGAATAATCATTACTAGGTTTTGACGTGTCAAAAATGTACAAACACTTTTGTAAACCACTGATTATTTATTTATTTATTTATTTAGTATTATATACAATGGATGTCCCTTAGCCTCAGCCCATCTCTCACTGCACTTTGAGCAGCATAGAAGCTTACACATGGGATGAGGAGCAGAAATGGGTGGAGCGTGTTTCTTATGCATACTTACTGACAATGCAAAGGAGCTGAAATTGTAATGGTTTGTTTTTTATGCCATGTCGGTTCATACCTGGTGCCCAAATTCCCCTGTCACAAAAGATTTGTCAATATTCAATTCCCATTATTATTAGCCTCACAGTGGGGTTGGAATTAGTCCTGCTATTGTCAAGCTGGCTTCTCCTTGCCTAGGTGAAGCTTGGGTTCTACCCATATCCTTTTCTTCCCCTCCTCACCTCTTCCTACCTAGATTTTCTCTGCTGTGTTTTGACACTTCTGCCTCATTTCCTATGTTTGGCCAACTTCTCAGCTAGGACTCAAATCCTCCCGTGACCTCAGTTTGCTTGACTTGGACTGACCTGTTGGCCAGGTATTTTCTCTGAGGTCTGGACCTTATATCCTCATCCTTCAGTCCCTATCTCCTGTCGTGTGTTTACACCGAGGTGGCACTAGCCACTGCCATAGTCCCTGACTGTTCCTTCATCACCTGGTTGCTCCTGTCACCATGCTGCCCCGTCTGGGGCCTCATGGGCATTAGCACAGGAAGAGTTGACTTCTAAGCTTTGCACTCTGCTTTGCATCCTGTACTCGAGATTGATGGTTACCATCTTCCCACACCCAACACAAGAGTCAGCCTTAAAGTAGGGCCAGTGTCCCTAACCTCACCTTTTTCCTGTCCCCAGAAGCATCCTGGAGTGGTCCCAGAATGCTCAAGTTATCCCACACGATAGTATTCTTGTCCTAAAAAACATCTCCAGTCATGCTGTCCTCATCAGAAACTTTCAGTTATTCTCTATAGCCAGCCTGTAAAAGAAAATCAACCCCCCGTGACCTTCCAACACTGCTGCTTCATCTCCCACTGTCATCACCCCTAATCCCGTGCTTTGGTCAAACCTACAGTGAATTTTCAGACATCTGTGCTTCCCTCAGCTCTTTCTGCTGCTTGGTTTGCACCCCCACTTCCCTTTTTCTGTTTCTCAAACCGAACACATGCTTTAATGCACAATGCCATCTCCTTCATGAAACTTCTTCAGTGCTCTCCATCAAATTCTATACTCCTCCGACTCAAAGTTCTATTTCCCTAACTAATCCCTGTCTTTCCAATGCTGCTTAACAATCCATTTTATCTCAGTGATTCTTTCTTAGTTCACTATGGCAGCTCTTCCACACTTTTGTTACATCTCCAAGGCCTCAGTTTCACCTCCTGGGCTCTAAAGTTATGGACTTTTTTCCAATATTAAAGAGAATGTAGGGTCAAACCAATTATTTACGTGTATGTGTGTCTGTGTATGTGTTCCTCGCCAACTCAATGAAATATTTTTTTTATCTTCTTCCAGCTTCCTTCCTACTTTCCAGTGTTAAGAAAAACAAAACTACCTTTTTCTTTTCCAAATTTTGTTTATTTTGAATAATAAATAACTTTTATAAAATAAATAACTTTTATAAGAGTTGCAAAATTAACACAGAGTTCACATACACCTTTCACCCCACTTTCTCTGATAACATTTAATACCATGATACAATTATGAAAATTAGAAAATTAATATTTTTTAAATGACCTTAACTAAACTAAGCCTTTATACGAATTTCACAGCTTTTCCCACTAATGTCCTTTTCCTGTTGTGTGACTCAGTCTAAGACCATACACTGAGTTTAGCTGTTATATTCGCTTGGTCTTCTCCAATCTGTGCTAATGCCCCAGGCTTTCCTTGTCTTTTGTGGCCTTGATATTTTTGTCGAGTTATGATGTTTTCTCACAATTAGGTTGAGGTTTTGCATTTTGGGCAAGAATTCCATGGAAGTGATGTGTTCTACTCAGCACAGCACATCAGAGGGAACATGTTGACACTATGTTAGTATTGGTGATGCTAACCTAGATTGCTTGATTAAAGGGGTGTCTGTCAGGTTTTTTCACTCCAAAATTACTATTTTTCCTTTGTGTTTTGTAAATATCTTAAGAGATACTTGGAGGCCATGCAAATATTCTGTTCTCCTCAAACTTTAACATCTGTTGATTTTTAGTGACAACTGATAGATCTTATTGGCAGCAGTTATTAGTGTGGTGCTTACTTAACATTGGTTTTCTATTTGCTTCATTTCTTCTGTATTCATTAATTGGAACACTTCTTTAAGGAATCTATGATCCTGCATGCTTGTATATGTGTGGATGTATACATACTACCATACTAGTATGGTCTTATATATTTATTTCATGCTATGGGTTATCATCCGACAGTATCCTTATTTATTATGTTGCTGAAATTGTTCCAGTTTTGGCCACTGGGAGCTTTTTCAGGTTGGCTCCTTATCCCTTCAGTATGGTCCCATCCTTCCTTGAATACTTCTTGAATTTCTGGCACCATGAGATAGTCTACTCATCTTGTATTTTTCCTCCCTCAGTCATGAAATACACTTTTCAAAGGAGACTTGGTTCATTTTATTGGAGAACAGTATTTAGAAACTGAGATCTGGCTGCTAGGTGTGTTCATTGCTACTGGAGTGTAATTGCATACACACACACACACACACACACACACACACATACACACTAATCCATGAATACAGAGGTATCTATATTTATTTCTGAATTGATCTCCTTGTAACTATAGGCAAAAGTATAACATTTCCAATTTATACAGAACTCTTTAAAATAGATCAAAACTCTTTTGAAAAATGGAAAAAAAGACAAGAAAAGACATTTCACAAAATAGATATAAAAATGGCCCTTGAACATAGAAGGCAAATTTGATACAACCTTCTGGAGAGGAATTTGGTAAAACCTAACAAAACCGCATATGCACCTGCCTTTTGACCAAAAATCCCACTTCTAAGAATCTACTCTATAGATGCATCTCCAACAGTATGAAAATACATATTACTGTTGCAGCACTGCTTGTACTTGTAAAATGTTGGAAACCATTTAATGCCCATACATGTGAGAGTGGTTGAATAAATCATGATACATTCACAAAGTGAAGCACTGTTTAGCTGTAGAAAAAGCATAGGGAAAAGGTCTATGAAAGTATTTGAAGTGAACTCCAGGATATGCTAAGTCAAAACAGCAAAGTGCAGTACTATCGCCATATAAGAAAGAAGGGTATCTAAGACTGTATTAATCAGGGTTCTCCAGAGAAATGGAACTGATAGTTTTTCTGTATCTCTCTCTCTCTCTCTCTCTCTCTCTCTCTCTACCTATATTTATATCTATCTATCTATCTAGTATAGGAGTTGGTTCAAGGGATCATGGAGATTGTTAAGTCTAAATTCCGTAGAGCAGGTCAAAGGTTGGAAACACCGATTGAGGGTGATTCTGAAATACAGCACGTCCACAATTTATAAGGCAGGCTGCAAGCTGGAAACTCTGATGAGGGTGAAGTTGAATTCCCCAGAAGAAGCTGGCTGGCTGAAGGAGAGGCAGAACTTCTTCTTTCTGACTTCTGAAATTCCCTCCCTTTTAAGACCTCCAGTTGATTAGATGAGGAGAATCCCCACATTGCTGAGAGCAGTCTCCTTTGTTGATTATAGATGAAATCATCTGTAGAAGCAATCAACCAATTGTAAATGCAAATTTACCTATGAGATACCCTCACAATAACAATGCTTGACCAAACAACTGGACACCATAATTTAGCCAAATTTGTACATGAACTTAACCATCACAATGACTGTATACATTTATCTGCTCATTTGTGCAAAGGAAATTCATGAAGGGCAGATCAGTAAATAGATTTGTTACATTCAGGGGGTGTGTGGGAAAGCGGTGGAAAGAAGTGTTGCGTTGTTTTGCCAGTAATGATGTTTCATATACCCTCGAATTAAATAAATATTTAAAGTCAACCAGGCTGTGGGGAGAACTCAGTAAGGAATCCAGACTGTAATAAATGGGCCTAACTTTATTACAAACAAAAAACGACAACATATATGGAAGATATGGTGAAGAAAACAAAAGACCTAACCCATGCACCTTTGCAAAATAGTACTTTGACTCTATACTGTAAGGCTAAGGATAAAAAAAATTAAAATATGCACAAATTCTGTAGTTAGTAAATCTGTTTCTGACTTAAGTGTGGGTTAGCAATTCTGAAACTATTTTATGTGTATGTTGGGATTTATAAGCAAATATATTGTAGATGATGGGAACCAGGTTTTCCACTGTCAGAAAAAGAAGTCACAAATAAGGAAAGGGAGATGGCTAGAAGGGCCCTCTGATTGGAATCAGAGGTATCAGTATGAACCCTCATACTTTTTAATATTAAGCCTCATCCCTGCCTTTGGTTCTACCATTGGTTTGTATTCCCTTAGTCAGTTTCTTTCTTGTATCTTCTTCAATTTTCCTGCCCATGTTTCCCAGCTCTCTCTACTGGAGCCAGGATAAGTTTGGTGCCAAACAGTCTTCATTGCCAGTGCTGGCTTTGTTCTTACTAGCTGGTGTGCTTGAACTGGTTATGTAACTCATCAGGTAGTTTTCTCATCTTTAAAATAGTGTCATTCTCCCAGGGGTGTAAATCTCCCTGGAAACACGGGATATGACTCCCGGGGATGAATCTGGACCTGGCTTCGTGGGATTGAGAACGTCTTGACCAAAAGGGGGATGCAGAATGAAATGAAATAAAGCTTCAGTGGCTGAGAGATTCCAAATGGAGTCAAGAGGTCACTCTGGTGGGCACTCTTACACAGAATATGGATAACCCTTTTTAGGTTTTAATGCATTGGAATAGCTAGAAGTAAATACCTGAAACTATCAAACTGCAACCCAGTACCCTTGACTCCTGAAGACGATTGTATAACAATGTAAATTACAAGGAGTGACAGTGTGATTGTGAAAGCCTTGTGGATTGCACTCCCTTTATCCAGTGTTTGGATGTAAGAGTAGAAAAATGGGGATAAAAAACTAAATGAAAAATAGGGTGGGGGGTGTGACTTGGGTGTTCTTCTTTACTTTTATTTTTTATTCTTATTTTCACTTTTTCTGGTACAAGGAAAATGTTCAAAAAATAGATTGGGGTGATGAATGCACAACTATATGATGGTACTGTGAACAATTGTACACTTTGGATGATTGTATGGTATGTGATATATCTCAATAAAATTAAATTAAGAATAGTGTCATAGGATTATTTTGAGGATTAAGTGATGAAATGCATGTAGAGCACCTAGTATATCACCTATGCATATGTAGTATCCAATAAATATTAGACCATGGAGATAATTGTTATTTCTGTATGCTTGCAACAATGATCAGCTGGATCTTGGCTATGGAAAAATTATCCTTCCTTTAATACTAGCAACTCCTGATGCTTAGAATCCCATTGGAAAGTTTTTAAAATGTTATATTAAGATGAATTATCTTCTCTAATTTGCTACTAGTCTGCCCAATACTTGCCTGCCCTTGTGTGTGGGCCCTAGAGGAATTATATGCCCAGAGGACAAAGCAAAGTAGTAGAGAAAGCAAAGGCAGACCTTAATACACAACGGGGATGCTGAGCTCAGTCAGACCCTGTGGAGCCCAAAGGTTGTTTCTACCTAAGTAGGTAGGCCCATGGCCCAGAACATAAGGGAGTCAACAGACTTTTAGCAAGCTCACTGTGCAGAAATGGTGGGAAAAAATACACAGCAAATGTGTTTACAAATGTGATGAGTATTTCACAGGACAAATACAGGAAGTTATGGGAGGTTTTATTACCAGAAAGCTGGCTTGAAGTGTCAGGGGAGATTTCCCTGGGGAAATCAGATTTAAGACGACCCTTGAAGGATAAGTAACTTATTAGGCTAAAAGCAGGAAGAGTAGAGTTTGCTACTGACCCTGAGAAACCTGCAGTGTCCCTGAGACAGATGTAGAAGTTGGGAGAGTTGAAGAATCAGGGGCAGGAAAGGTGATGCTGACTGCAAGGGAAGCATGTGCTAAGACAGGAGAGGTAGGCAGGGCTCACGACATGACACGGAGCTCACGAAAGATAAGCCCTGAAAACAAGAAAGTGCCATAACGTATTAGAAGTAACATGATGGAAAGCTGCGTGGGGTTCAGCGTGGGTGCAGAGAAAGGAGTGATGTCGGGAGGACTTACAGGAGCTGAACCGAGCCAAGATTTAAAAATCATTTGGTGTCTGTCAAGTGGGCCACGAGGAACAGGTATTTCCTTCCTCAAAATGGCAGCGTGGGGTAAAGTCCAGAGAAATTAAGCATCCCCAGGGGTTCCTGGGAAATGCATGCAATTCAGAGGCTCGTGACTTAGCACTGTGGCCTCCTTAAAATCATCCTACATTTGTCCTTTCGCAGTTAACCAGGTTGTCTAATTTGTGTCGTCTCACTTAGTCCCCATAATTAAATCATTAATTGTTTGATAGGATAGTAAGGTTAACCTTTAAGATATGAGAAACCTGGGAAAGATTACGACTTGCCCAAAGTAAGAGTATTTAAAAGAATGATAAAGGTGCACAAAAAGGAATTTATTATAAAATTCTTCCTTGATTGAATTTAAAGTTAAGTATTTTTTTCTTCCAGAATTTTTTCAGCAGATAATACAGTACACTGAAGAATTCCGACACTTGCCACTGCTGAAACTGTGGGTTGGGACAGTGCCATTGGTGGTCATTTATCATGCAGAAAATGTGGAGGTGGGTTTGTGGTAAAGATAAGCAACATTTCATTGGATATTTGATGATGTGAGAACCTCATCAGAATGAATATAATAACTGTGTCCTTTTGTTTAGTTGAATTCAGTTCATAGAGCATTCCATGAAATATTTTAGCTATGTAAGTGTCATTTCATTCTTTCCGGATGTAGTCTACATTTTGAGGATTTAACACTCTCCAGATGCCTGGGCACGCTTATTATCAGGTGCCAATATATTTGTTTTCCTTTTTGAAAAATTTGCTGAATAATATAGTTTATAGAACCATAAACAGATTGTTCTACAAGGTAAACACATGTTGTCTGCTAGGTACTGTTTTACGGTTCCAAAAACGTAAGACTAGTCTTCCGTGGCATCACAGTTTATCCATTATAAATGTATCATTTGAAATTAATTTTGCCTAAAACAGAATACTAATCTGATACTGATAGGGTAGATATATTGCTAATCTATGCTATTGAGATTACTCCTCAAAAATATTGCATATTGACTCCCAGGGGTATAAATCTCCCTGGCAATGTGGTGGGACATGACTTCTGGGCATGAGCCTGGACCCGTCATTGTGGGATTGAGAAAATCTTCTTGACCAAAAGGGGGAAGCAAAATGAAACAAAATGAAGTTTCAGTGACTGAGAGATTTCAAATGAAGTCGAGAGGTTATTCTGGAGGTTATTCTTATGTATTATATAGATATCCCTTTTTAGTTCTTAGTGTATTGGAGTAGCTCGAAGGAAATACCTGAAACTGTTGAACTGCAACCCAGTAGCCTTGACTCTTGAAGACAATTGTATATCTATATAGGTTACATGATGTGACCATGTGATTGTGAAAACCTTGTGGCTCCCACTCCCTTTATACAGTGTATGGGCAGATGAGTAGAAAAATGGGGGCAAAAACTAAAAGAAAATAGGGTGGGATGGGGGTGATGGAATGCTTTGTGTGTTCTTTTTTACTTTTATTTTTATTCTTATTTTAATTTTTTTTAGAGTAAGGAAAATGTTCCAAAATTCATTGTGGTGATGAATACACAACTATATGATGGTACTGTGAACAGCTGATTGTACACTGTAGATGATTGTATGCTATATGAATATATCTCAATAAAATGGAATCTAAAAGACAAGCAAAAAAAAGAGCAGTCAGTAATCTCCTTTGTTTCTTCCAAAATTTCAAATAAATATTCTTACAATAAAAACATTTCCTATCTTACATTAGGAAACATTTTAGTGTTATGAAATATATTTTTAATATATAACTTGCATATTTTTCTCAACTCTGAGAAAACCTGCATTTTTAAGATTACAGTGACTTGAAAATATTCTTGAAATGTGAATTGGAATATTAGAAAATTGAGAAAGAGAAAACATTCTCTGTCCTCTTCCTCTTCTTTATATAAGCAGGTTTTCCTTGGAAGAAACACTTCTTATTTGAATTATTTTGACACTGGGGAAATTATCTTGTGGTATGATGAAAAAAGTTTTGGCTCAGGTCATTAAAATGGGATAAAAGAGATTCTCCTAGGGAATAGTGCTGGGCATATCTTTCTTAGTTATTGGATTATTTTGTTATTCTTAGTTATTTTGTTATTGTGAAAATATTGGAGTTTCTCTTGTACCACATCCTGGATCAGAATAGTTAATGATGGGATGAGGCATGGGATTTCAGCTCCTGCTGACATAGTAGGTTTGGTATATGTGGATAGAGATCTGTCTAGACTAGGGGACTTGAATAAGACGCCTGAGAGAATTCCATGATCGGTGCTAGACACTGGTTCCTTTTCCTACTTCATTTTGACTCCAAGTGATCCCAACAAACCTGTTGGGGATTGAGTCATGTCCCCACAAAAGCATGTTCAGTTCCCAACCCCTGGCCCTGTGGGTATGAACCCATTTGTAAATAGGACCTTTGAAGGTGCTGTTGGTTCAGGCGCCCACACTGAACGAGCGTGGGCCCTTATCCGATATGACTGAAATCCTTATAAGCAAAGGAAATTGGACACAGAGGAGAAGCCATGGGAAACAGCCAGAGGCTGGAAATTAAAGGAACCCAGAAGACAAAGGAGAAAATGCTATCATCTGCATTGCCATGTAACAGAAAATCCAAGGAACCCCAAAGATTTCAGGCCAGCCAGAAGATACCTTTCCTGGGATGAGGCAAGGCTTAGAGCCTCTGAAACCATGAGCCAATAAACTTCTGTTGTTTAAGCCAACCCATTGTACATATTTGTTTTAGTAGTCAGGAAACCAAGAAGACTCCCATGGCTTTCAGTGTTCCCTGTATGCACATGACACTCAAAAATGTCCAACTCAGGCCTTTACTCTGAGCCTCAAACCCACTTTTGTGCCATGACAACTTGAATGCTTCAAAGTCAATGTATTTGAACATGAACCTGTGATTTCCTTCCCCCCTAGATGTGGTTATTCTCCATATTCACTTCCATCTCCTTTTCCTTTCCTCAGCCAATGACCCTACTTGGTTCCTAGTGCATGGCAGAAACCTGGGAGTCATCTTCAATATTTTTCTTTCTCTTATCTCCGTTTACTCCAGACTGAATCACAATTATGTATTCAAAAACTTGAATTTCTTTTAGATGCAAAAATGAAAATGAATCACAGATAAAATTAATTCTTAAAGCTTGTTATGATAATGTGGCCTTAAAAAGTAGTTGTCTTTTAGCCAGGTATTCTTATAATTGAGGTTATTTCGATGTCTACATATCTCTCAAATATTTTTTTTCTGTTTCTAAGGTAATTTTAAGTAGTTCAAAGCAAATTGACAAGTCCTCCATGTACCAGTTCTTAGAACCATGGCTTGGCTTAGGACTTCTTACAAGGTATGCAAGGGCAAATTTGTAAAGCTGTCTCTTGGAAACAGATATTTCATTGCGTAACTTGGTATTTCAGGAGTTGACACGGGTAGTTTACTTGCAGCAAGACTTTGTTGTCAGGAAGTAGGGGAAAGGCTGGAAGGAGAGCCCTGACTAACAGAAACCAAGGCATATGGTAGTCTCCAGCCATGGTATTCCATAATGATTATCACCACTGTTCCTGGAAGAATTAGGAAGTCCTGATGTATGAGTGGAGTGAAGTGAAGGAGGATTGGAAACAGGGAAATCTTGGGAATACAAGCAAAAAGGTGCCGGCAACAAAGATGCATAATGAGCACAGTGAGCTCAGTCCCTGAGCTGGCATCTAGAACTAGGACTCCATCTTCTGAGAGAGGGCCTAGGAGGAGAAAGACAGGACCTTTGTAGGGACTTTGAAGAACTCAAACTCAGTAGAGAGCAAAGTGGAATCATGGAGCATGTGGGTCATTAGAGGACTAAGGTATTGATAGAGGGGAGAAAACAGTTCTTGTTTTTAGAGACTCGAATTCTTAAATGTCAGTTGTTATGAAGGCTATTTTAAATATTAGTAATAGAGAACAATGTCTAAAATATCCACATTCTATAACTATTTTAACTATTTATGACTATTATATGGGTTTTTTGTTTGTTTTGTTTTGTTTTGTTTTTTTGTCATTCTGACCAAAGCATTTGAGAAGCTATAGATTAAGCTGTTTCAGGAGAAGTTTGTTGATTTGACTATATTTATGCTTTGTTTGTTTTGGATGTTGGTTCTCTTTTATCTGTAACCATGTATTGTATTTCTAGCACTGGAGAAAAATGGCGCAACCGGAGAAAAATGTTAACACCTACCTTCCATTTTACAATTCTGGAAGATTTCTTAGATGTCATGAATGAACAAGCAACTATATTGGTTAAAAAGCTTGAAAAACATGTTAACCAAGAAGCATTTAACTCCTTTTTTTATGTTGCTCTTTGTGCCTTGGATATAATCTGTGGTAAGTCTCACTGCTTTTTTTCTAAAGTTATGGTATAGAATGAAATGTCCCAATGGAAGAAAACACTCCATTGATAAGGCAAATGAGAGGGTGGGAAAGCATGGCAATCTTCAGCGTGGTTCCGCTGCTACATTAGCTAATCAAGAAGCAGCGGCCCCTCCTGAGGGTGAGACCAGAGCAGTCACAGAGCCAAAGTGCCAGGAAGTTCAAAGAGAAGAAGAAACAGGAAGGTGAAGCAGAAGATCCTAGAAAAGAGGAGAAAAGGGGAAAGAACAGTTCTAAAATATATAAAAACAGAACAGGATTTATGTCTTTTTAAAAGTGTTTCCCACTATAAAATTAACACTGGGTGATGTGCACAAATCAAATGATTGTCTTTCACACCTATTTTATAGAAACAGCTATGGGGAAGAACATCAATGCTCAAAATAATGGTGATTCTGAGTATGTCCGTGCAGTTTATAGGTAAATGGAGTCCTTTCAATTATTTTATAAATTGTTATTTATTTGGGCTTTAAAAAGTTATCACTAACAATTTTTGTTTGTATTGTAACTTTTTTATTGTTTCCAAATTAAACACTGTACTAAAAATTAACCTAATCATTTAAGCATGTATTTTTACAGAAGAATGGTTATGTAAATTATGGCATATCCAGATAATGCAGTAATTTAAAATAATGATTTTATAATATACTGAGCAATTACATTATCATGTAAATTATGATAGTGATAAAAGAAAGATATAAACAATTTGATATAATTGCTAACCATGATGTGTAAAACATTATTCACAGAAAAAGACTAGAAGATACTATATGAACGTGTCAATCACAGTTATTGTTTTGTGCATGTGCTTCTCTTTTTATTGTTTTTTGTTTTTATTATTCCTCATCCTACTTTCCCATATTTTCTATATTTAGCATGTTTTGTCTTTGTGATGGAAATAATCAATTCTACTTTAATATTATCTTGTAGTTACTCAGTTATCAAGAATAAGGGCTAGGATTTGATTCCATGTATCCTATCTTTAAGTCCCTCACTCATTTCACTTCATTTTAATACATACTTATCGAGCATCTTCAATATGCCAATCATTGCACAAGGCACTTACTAGTTATGTAGTGGTACAAAAATGAGACAGAATAACCTGGGAGACAGACATTGAATGAATAAATATAAACATAAATTGTGAAAATTGCTTAGAAACAAAAGATCTGGTTGAGAATTGGCATCTAACTGGTCCTAAAGGAGGAGATCCTGTAGAGAGGTCTTCCTACTCATCATAGGAAATGATGAGGAAGGTGCTGGGGACAGCCATGTGACAGACGTACATTTACTGAACACTTTCCCGTAGAAGAGAGCAGCTAGTTGTTTTCTCTTTCTCCAAGAGAGTGACCGAACCAAGCAAGTACTCTTTAAAAGAGGCAAATATCACCTGTATGTGTAGTACAGGAGGTCACGAACACTCACTGGAGAAACAGAAGCAGAGATCAGATGCCTATCTAGTAGGGATGTTTATAAAGGATTCTTCATTCCTCTAAAGACTTTTTAAACCTTCATTGGAGAAGGTAACAGCACATGCCTTCATGGCACTCTTAGTAACCTCTAAGCTTATTCATCATCATTCCCATATATTACCTTCATCGAAAATATTCCCCAACCCCACCTGTTTCCCTTGGTAACTATATTCTAGATTCTAACTTCATGAGTTTGCTTGTTCTAAGTATTTCATATCAGTGAGATGACACAACATTTTATTCTTTTGTGTCTGGCTTATTTCACTCACCATGATGTCTTCAAGGTTCATCCATTTTGTTGCATGTATCAGAACTTTACTCCTTTTCACACCTGAATAATAATCCATTGTGTGTATATACCACATTTGGTTTATCCATTCATCTGTTAATGGACACTTGAGTTGCTTCCCCCTTTTGGCAATTGTGAATAATGCCACTATAAACATCAGTGTGCAAATATCTGTTTGAGTCCCAGATTTCAGTTGTTTTGAGTATTTACCTAGCAGTGGGGTTGCCAGGTCATATGGTAATTCTATTCTATATTTAACTTTCTGAGGAACTGCCAAACTGTCTTCCAAAAGTGGAAGTAACCCAGATGTCCATCAGCTGATGAATGGATAAACAAAGTGTGATACATACATACAATGAAATACTGCTCAACCTTAAAAAGGAATGAAGTTCTGATGAATATCATGGGTGAAACTTGAAGAAATCACGTTGAATGAAATCATAAGGACAGAGATATTTTATGATTCCACTTATATGAAATAACTAGAATATGCAGATTCATACAGATGGGAAGTAGAGCACAGGATAACAGGGACATAGGGGAGGAGGGAGAATAGGGACTTAAGGCACAATGGGTGTAGGGTTTTGGTTTAGGGTGATGCGAAAGATTTGGTAATGAAAGGTGGTGAGGATAGTGCAACATTGTGAGTGTGACTAATCCCACTGGATGGTATCCTTGGAATTGCTTGAAATGGGAAAGTTCATGTTGTATTTATGTTCCTGCAATTAATCAAAAAGCAACTAAAGAGACCATAGCAATTAAATACCATACGTGATCCTGGACTAGATCTACTAATGGAGAAGAAAAGGCTCAAAAGGACATTGTGGGGGCATATGAAAAAATTGGAATATAGACTGTAAGCTTTATATCAATGTTAAGGTTTTTGAACTTGATAGCTGTGGTTAAGGTGGTTGCATCAGACAGCATCCTTTTCCTAAGGAAATTTATATGGAAGTATCATGTGTTTGCAGATCATGATGTATGCAACCTACTTTCAAATGTTTAAAAAATAAACAGGGTGGGGGGGGAGAGAGAGAGAGAGAGAGAGAGATTGAGAAACACGATGGTGTTCCAGTTTGCTGATGCTGCCTTTTTGCAAAACCCCAGAAATGGATTGGCTTTTATAAAGGGGGTTTATTTGGTTACAAAATTACAGTCTTAAGGCCATAAAGTGTCCAAGGTAAGTCGTCAACAATTGGGTACCTTCACTGGAGGATGGCCAGTGGTGTCTGGAAAACCTCTATTAGCTGGGAAGGCACGTAGCTGGTGACTGCTCCAAAGTTCTGGTTTCAAAATGGCTTTCTCCCATGATGTTCCTCTCTAGGCTGCAGTGCCTCAAAAATGTCACTCTTAGTTGCTCTTGGGGTGTTTGTCCTCTCTTAGCTTCTACGGAGCAAAAGTCTGCTTTCAAAGGCTGTCTCCAAAATGTTGCTCTATAATCTGCAGCTCCTCTCTCAGCTCTTGTGCATTCTTCAAAGTGTCCCTCTTGGCTGTAGCAAGCTTGCTCCTTCTGTCTGAGCTTTTATAGGGCTCCAGTGAACTAATCAAGGCCCATGCTGAATGGGTGGGGCCACACCTCCATGGAAATGATCTAATCAGAGTTATCACCTACAGTTGGATGGATCACATCTCCATGGAAACACTCAATGAAAGAATTACAATCCAGTCAACACTAATACATCTGCCCACACAAGATCGCATCAAAGATAATGGTGTTTTGGGGGACATAATACATTCAAACTGGCACAGATGGGTAGATGGATGGATCGAATGATATGGCAAATGTGGCACAATGTTAAAATTGGTGGATCTGGGTACCTGTGTGCTTTGAGGGATTATGCTGGCATTCTCTATATGGGTTTTGAATTGCTTTTGCAATTTTCATGTAAGTGAAATTATTTCAAAATTTAAAGTTTAAGGAACAAAGAAATATACACCTTTGTTGGAACAGCTAATGTGTTTTATCCTGTTTGTAGGATGAGTGACATAATACTTCAAAGAATGAAGTTGCCCTGGCTGTGGTTTGAACTTCCATACCTAATGTTTAAAGAAGGAAGGGAACACAAAAGGAGCCTTAAGATCCTACATACTTTTACCAACAATGTAAGTCCTTGATTTTTATGTTTTGTTAACACACCCAGCATACCTAATGTAGGACTGTGGAGCCTCTGCCTTATAAAATAGAAGTTGAATTGAAGTGGAGATAATGGACTTAAGTGAAAAATTTAAAAAACGTAAAGTATTTTCTCAACAGATATTAAGAGTTGGAAATATAATAATGATTAACATAGGCATATGCCCCAAGAGTTGGAAGTATAATAATGATTAACATAGGCATGCTTCCAACCATGAAGGAGGTTCATCTATTAGGAGAGGTTGTCTATAAGCAAATAATTACAAAATGTGATATAAGTTATGGTCACATGAGCAAACAGCCTGTTGTGTTAAAAGAATAAAGAGAGAAGGATCTGTGTTATAAGACTGCTCTGGAAATATTCTAATTCATTTGTATTTTTCAAAGGCAAGGGGTATTTGCTGTTTTTGTTTTTTTTTATTACAGAAGCAGTGGGTTTCCAGAAAAATGTGTAAAATGCAGGGTTCCAATATACCTCCCTAATATTAATGCCTTGCATTAGTATGGTACATTTGTTACAATTGATGAAAGAACAGTTTTGTAATTTGACTGTTAGCTGTACTCCATGGCGTAACTTAGTGTTCATCATTTGTGTTCCATGGATATTTTTTGAATTCAGTTTTATTGAGATATATTCACATACCATACAGTCATCCACAGTTTCCAATCAGCTGTTCAAGGTGCCAACGTATAGTGCATTTGTCACCACAATCAATTTTTGAACATTTTCCTTACTCCAAAAAATAAAAAATAAAAATGAAAATAAAAATAAGAATAAAAATAAAAGTAAAAAAGAACATCCAAAGCATTCCATCTCCCCAATCCCACCCTATTTTTCATTAAGTTTTTGTCCCCATTTTTCTACTCATCTGTCCATACACTGGATAAAGGGAATGTGAGCCACCAGGTTTTCACAATCACACAGTCACACCATGTAAGCTACATCCAGTCATCTTCAAGAATCAAGGCTACTGGGTTGCAGTTCAGCAGTTTCAGGTATTTCCTTCTAGCTATTCCAATACACTAAAAACTAAAAAGGCGTATCTATACAGTGCATAAGAATGCCCTCTAAAGTGACCTCTTGACTCTGTTTGAAATCTCTCAGCCACTGAAACTTTTTTTTGTTTCATTTCACTTTCCCTTTTTGGTCAAGAAGATTTTCTCATTCCCATGATGCCGGGTCCAGGCTCTCCCCTGAAGTCATGTCCCACATTACCAGGGAGATTTAACCCCTGGGAGTCATGTCTCACATAAGGGGAGGGCAGTGATTTCACCTGCCGAGTTGGCTTAGAGAGAGAGGCCACATGTGAGCAACAAAGAGGTTCTCTGGGGGAGACTCACACACTATTATAAGTAGTCTTAGCCTCTCCTTTTCAATAACAAGCTTCATAAGGGCAAGCCCCAAGATGGAGGACACAGCCTACTAAATTGGTAGTCATGTTGGTGAGAATATCAGTAATAACTCAGGTGGGGAAGTCCAACATTTCCACATTTTTCCCTAGTTCCTCAGCAGGACCCTGCAAATACATTTTTATTAGCCACCCAAATTACTTTGGGATGTATGAGGATTTCACACTAACCTGTACAAATCTACCAGAGCTCACTTTCTATTCAAAGTTTCATGTAATTATGGTGTCTGAATAAACTAATGGTGCAAGTTAAATTATTTAGTGTGCTACAGAAAATATAGATCCTGCACCAAATAAACACCTCCTCCCTTGGTCTCAAACAGAAAGTTGAAGTTTTAAAACACGGTCAATATCATCCTTTACCCTTTGGCCTGATTTGCCTTAGTCCTAACCAGATTCTGCTTCATTCATATCTCTAACAGAAGTCTAAACTTTCTTCAGCTTTTTAAACAGTTTCTGTATGAGGTAATACTGACATTCAGAGCTGCCAAGCTCTAGCTCTGAGTCTCAGGTGTCACACAGAAACCCAAAGTTCCAGAGACCTACCAGGTTATACACAAAGAGCTCAGAATCTCAAAATTTGGAGATAACCATTACAACTCAGGAATAGATGTGACTGCTGAAAGAACTTACAAACTAGGAGCCAATAAGCATTCCCCTGATAACCTGTGATCTAAGATTCAATTCTCAGAGTATATGCACTGTAGTTAGTCCACATTAGTGAGGCATTATAATGTTTGTCTTTTCATTGCTGACATACTTCACTGAAAATGCTGTCCTCAAGAGCCATTCACCTAGTTGTGTGTCTCACCGCTTCATTCCTTCTTGCAGCTGCTCAAAATTCTATTGTATACATACACCACAGTTCACCATTCTGTTCATCAGTGGATGTACCCTTAGCCACCTCCATTCATTGCAAATCATGAATACTGCAGCCATAAACAGCAGTGTACAAATGTCCCTTTGTGTCCTGGTCTCAGATCTTCCAAGTATATACCCCATAATGAGGTTGCAGGACCTTATAGCACCACATACGTAACTTACTTAACTTCTTGTCGAACCACCACACTGTCCTCTGGATAGGATACACCATTCTACTTCCCCATCAACAGTAAATAGGCTCATACCTCTCTCCATGTTTTCTCCAGCACTTGTATCCCTCTGTTTATACTTTTTCCTGCAATTTTATAGAGATACTTACATATGATAAAATCAGCCACGGTGTACAATCAGTTGCTCACAGTATCATCATATAGTTGTGCATTCTTCACTACAGTTAGCACTTGAAGATATTCATTACTACAAAAAAAATTTTTTTAAGAATAATAAAAGATAATAAAATGCCGTACAAGAATATAATAATAAGGACAGGCAACAACACTACTTCCAAGAATCCTATACCCCTCCCTTATATCCCATTCTCACAAACCTTTACCTTTGGTATATTGCCTTTGTTACAATTAATGGAAGCATATTGCAATGGTATTGTTAACCATAGATTCCAGTTTGCATTGACTGTATTTTTCCCCAATACCATCTCTTATTCAACACCTTGCAAGGCTGACATTCATTTGTTATCCCACATTTAAAAACATTTTTATATTTCTACATTTAGTCACCAACACTGACCACTCTAGCCTTCACTAAATTATACAGTCCCAGACTTTATTGTCTGTCTTTCCCTCTGGTATCAGATGTGCCCCTAGCCCTCCTCTTTCAACGTTACTCATCGTCATCTTTGTTCAGTGTACTTACAATACCGTGCTACCATCACACAGTATTGTGCTATCCATTTCTGGTTCTATACAATCAATCCTATTGAACATTCTAAACTCCTTCAGCATCAAATGTCCAATGTCTACCTTCTTTCTATCTCCTGATAACCTGTGTTCTCAGCTTTTACTCTCAAAGTGTGCTCATTAATGTTAGATCATATTAGTGAGACCATACGGTATTTGTCCTTTTGTTTCTGGCTAACTTCACTCAACATAACATCTTCAAGGTTCATCCACATTGTTATATGTTCCATGACTTTGTTCTGCCTTAGAGCTGCATAATATTCCATCATGTGTATATACCACAGTCTGTTTATCCATTCACCTGTTGATGGACATTTGGGCTGTTTCTGTCTCTTGGAAATTGTGAATAATGCCACTGAAAACATAAGTTTACAAATGTCCGTTTGTGTCTTAGCTTTAAGTTCTTCTGAGTATATACCTAGTAATGGAATTTCTGGATCATATGGCAATTCTATACTTAGTTTCCTGAGGAACTGCCACACTGCCTTCCAGAGTGGCTGCACCAGTCTACAGTCCCATCAACAGTGAATTAGTGTGCCTCTTTCTCCACATCCTCTCCAGCACTTGTAATTTTCTTTTTTTTTTTTTTGAAAATGGCCATTCTTGATATGCATTTCCCTAACAGCCCATGAAGTTGAGCATCTTTTCATATGTTTTTGAGCTATTTATATTTCCTCTTCAGAAAAGTGTATGTCCATGTCTTTTGCTCATTTTTTTAATTGGGTAGTTTGTCTTTGTGTTGTTGAGTTGTAGGATCTTCTTATATATTCTGTATATTAAATCCTTATCTGATATGTGATTTCCAAATATTGTCTCCATTGCGTAGGCTGCCTTTTTACTTTTCCGACAAAGTCTTTGGATATAATAAAGTGTGTAATTTTGAGGAGATCCCATTTATCTATTTCTTCTTTCATTGCTTGCACTTTGGGTGTAAGGTCTAGGAAACCACCTCCTATCACAAGATCTTTAAGATATCTCCCCACATTTTCTTTTAAAAGTCTTATGGCCTTAGTGCTAATGTTTAAGGTTTTGATCCATTTCGAGTTCATTTTTGTCTAAGGTGTGAGACAGGGGTCCTCTTTCATTCTTTTGGATATGGATATCAGTTCTCCAAACACTATTTATTGAAGAGGCTGCTCTGTCCCAGTTGCATTGTCTTGACTTCCTTTTCAGAGATCAATTGTCCATAGAGGAGAGGTTGTATTTCTGAACACTCAATTCATTTCTTTTGGTTGGTATATCTACCTTTATGCCAGTGCCATGCTGTTTTGACCACGGTAACTTTGTAGTATGCTTTAAAGTCAGGTAGTGTGAGACCTCCCACTTTGTTCCTCTTTCTCAAGATATTTTTGGCTATTCATGCACCCTGCCCTTCCAAATAAATTTTTTTATCAGTTTTCTATTTCTGCAAAGTAAGTTGTTGGCATTTTAATTGGTATTGCATTGTATCTATAAATCAGTTTAGGTAGAATTGGCATCTTAATTATATTTAGTTGTCCAGTCCATGAAGACAGTATGTTCTTCCATTTTATTTTAGGTCCTGTTGGATTTCTTTTAGCAGTTTCTTGAAGTTTTCTCTGCATAGGTCTTTTGTGGTCTTAAGTTTATTCCTAAATACTTGATTCTTTTGGTTGCTGTTGTAAATGGAATTTTTTTTCTAGATTTCCTCCTCCTATTGCTCATTACTTGTGTTTAGGAACACTACACATTTTTGTGTGTTCATCTTTTAGCCTGCCACTTTTCTGTATTCATTGATTAGTTCTAGTAGCTTTGCTGTAGATTTTTCTGGATTTTCTACATATAGGATCATGTCATCTATGAACAGGGAAAGTTTTATTACTTCCTCTCCAATTTGGATGTCTTTTAATTATTCTTCTTGACTAACTGCTCTAGCTAGAACTTCCAGCACAATGTTGAATAACAATGGTGACAGTGGGCATCTGTGTCTTGTTTGTGATCTTAGAGGAAATGCTTTTTGTCTTTCCCCATTGAGTATGATGTTAGCTGTGGCTTTTTCGTATATTGCTTTTATCATAATTGAGAAATTTCCCTTCTATTCCTATCCTTGGAAGTGTTTTCATCAAGAAAGAATGCTGACTTTTGTCAAATGCTTTTTCTTCATTGATCAAGATGATCATATGTTTCTTCTGCTTTGATTTATCGATGTGGTGTATTACATTAATTGATTTTCTTGTGTTGAACCAGCCTTGCATAGCTGGAATAAATTCCACTTGGTCATGGTGTATAATTCTTATAGTGTGCTGCTGGATTTGATTTATTAGTATTTTGTTGAGGATTTTTGCATCTATATTCATTAAAGAGATTGATCCATAATTTTCCCTTTTTTGTATTATCTTTGTCTGACTTTGGTATTAGGGTGTTGTTGGCTTCATGGAATGAGTTAGGTAGCTGTCCCTCCTCTTCAATTTTTTTGAAGAGTTTGAGCAGGATTAGCACTAATTCTTTCTTGAATGCTTGGTAGAATTTACATGTGACGCCATCTGGTCTTGGACTTTTCTTTTTTGGGAGCTTTTTGATGACCGACAATCTCTTTACTTGTGATTAGTTTGTTGAGGTCATCTATTTCTTCTTGAGTCAATGCTGTTTGTTCATGCTTTTCTAGGAAATTGTCCATTTCATCTAAGTTGTCTAGTTTATTAGCATATAGTTCATCATAGTATCCTCTCACTATCTCCTTTATTTCTGTAGGGTCAGTAGTTATGTCCCCTTTCCATTTCTGATTGTGTTTATTTGCTTTCTCTCTCTCTCTCTCTCTCTCTCTCTCTGTCTCTCTCTCTCTCTCACTTTAGCTAAGGGTCCATCGCTTTTATTGATTTTCTCAAAGAACCAACTTCTGGTTTTGTTGACTCTCTCTATTGTTTTCTGTTCTCCATTTCATTTGTTTCTGCACTAATCTTTGTTATTTATTTCCTTCTGTTTGCTTTGGGGTTAGTTTGCTGTTCTTTCTCTAGTTCCTCCAGGTGAACAGTTAATTCCTCAATTTTTGCTCTTTCTTCTCTTATACTATAGGAGTTTAGGGCAATAAATTTCCCTCTCAGCACCACCTTTGCTGCTTCCCAGCTTCCCATAAGTTTTGATGTGTTGTGTTTTCATAGTCGTTTGCCTCAAGGTATTTACTAATTTCTCTCATAATTTCTTCCTTTACCCACTGGTTGTCTAAGAGTGTGTTGTTTAGCCTCCATTTTTTGTGAATTTTCTGACCTGTTTGTTATTGATTTCCGAGTTCATTCCATTATGATACAAGAAAATGTTTTGTATAATATCAATAGTTTTAAATTTGTTGAGAATTGCTTTGTGACCCAACATGTGGTCTATCCTAGATAATGATCCATGAGCACTTGAGAAAAATATATATGCTACTGTTGTGGGGTGTAGTATTTTCTAAATGCCTGTTCAGTCTTGTCCATTTACCATACAATTCAACATCTCTTTTTCCTTATTGATCATCTGTTTAGATTTTCTATCCATTGATGAGAGCAGTGTGTCGAATCTCCAACTATTATTGTAGAGGTATCTATACTACTCCCTTCAGTGTTCTCAGTGTTTGCCTCATGTATTTTGGGGCACTCTGGCTCAGTGCATAAATATTTATAATTGTTATGTTTCTTGATGAATTGACCCTTTTATCAATATATACTGTCCTTCTTTGTCTCTACTAATTGTTTTTTGTTTGAAGTCTATTTATCTGATATTAATATAGCTAATCCCATTTTTTTCTGGTTGTGTTTTCATGAAATATCTTTTTCCAATCTTTCATTTTCAGCCTATTTTTGTCCTTGTGTTTAAAGTGAGTTTCTTGTAGGCAGCATATAGATGGGTCCTGTTTTTTAATCCAGTCTGCCAGTCTATGTCTTTTTATTGGGGAGTTTAATTCATTAACATTTAGTTTTATTACTGTAAGGGCAGTATTTTCTTCTGTGATTTTGTCTTTTGGATTTTTTATGTCATGTCTTATTTTTTCTCTGTCCTTTTACTCTTCCTGATTGTCTTAATTTCTACACTCTTCTCCAAACTTCTCTCTCCTGTCTTTTCTTATCAGCCTGTAGCACTCCCTTTAATATTCCTTGTAGCACAGGTCTCTTATTCACAAACTCTCTCAGTGTCTGTTTGTCTGAAAATGTTTTAATCTCTCCCTCATTTTTGAAGGAGAGTTTTGCTGGATGTAGAATTCTTTTTGGCAGTTTTTCTCTTTCAGTATTTTAAATATATCATACCACTGCTTTCTCACTGCCATGGTTTCTGTGGAGAAATCTGTATATAGTCTTATCAAGCTTCCCTTGTATATGATGGATCACTTTTCTTCTGCTGCTTTCAGAATTTTTTTCTTTTTCTTTGACTTTGGATAATCTGTTTAGTAAGCATCTTGGAGTAGGTCTATTGGGATCTATTCTGTTTGGAGTACACTGCACTTCTTGAATCTGTAATTTTATTTCTTTCATAAGAGTTGGGAAATTTTCAGTGATTATTTATTCTATTATTCTTTCTGCTCCTTTTCCCTTCTCTTTTCATTCTGGGACACTGATAACAAGCATATTTGTGCATTTCATGTCATTCAGTTCTCTAAGACCCTGCTTATATTTTTCCATTCTTTTCCCTATCTGTTCTTTTGTGTGTGTAATTTCAAATATCTGTCTTCCAGTTCATTGATCCTTTCTTCTGCCTCTTCAAATCTACTGCTATATGTCTCCATTGTGTTTTTCATTTCTTCTATTGTTCCTTTCATTCCCATAAAATCTGCCATTTGTTTTTTCAAGCTTATGAATTCCTCTTTATATCCTTCATCTCTTTTGCCACATTTTCCTTCAGCTCATTAATTTGATTTAGGAGATTTGTTTGAACATCTTTAATTAGTTGTTTCAGTTGCTGTACCTCAGTTGAATTGTCAGTTTGTACCTTTGGCTAGTTTTTGTTTTGTGTTTCCTAGTATGGCTCATTATTTTTAGCTGTCTAGGCATCTGATTTTCTTGATTAGTTTATTCTGGAGCTCATTTTCACTCTTTTACCTAGGGTTTTCTTGTTGGTTGGCTTTGTTTTCTATTTGTTCTTTCCTGTTCAGTTCAAGTTATTCTAGACCTCTAACATAGCTTCTGTTTAGTTGATCAAAATTTTTCACCTCTTGCTTTTCTGTTTCTTGCTCTGCCTCTATGTAACCTTTTTTGTGAGAGGGTCTCCCCAGATATGATCAACCCCAGTCAGATTTCTCCAGTCCAAACGGGTCCAGATTTCAGGAGGAATGTGAAGTTTCCCTGAGAATGAGACCCCACAGGTTGTCAGATGCTCCTGTGAAGCCTCTAGACTCTGTGCTTTTCCTATTCTGTCCAGCAGGTGGTGCTTGTCAGCCTGCAGCATCCCACCAGTGTCAAGAGGTGCCACAGGTGCCTTTAATTCTCTGCAGATCTTGTCCCTGCCAGGGCCTTGGCTGACTCAAGCTGGTTCCTGTTCTCCAGCCTCTGGGGTCTGAGTTCTTTGAAGGAGGGCTGCCACTTGAGCTGGGCCCTGCCCCCCTTTTCTTGGGGAAGTTATTCTCTTTTGGGAATTGTCTCCCCACTAGACTCATTGCTTTGTCTCTCAGACCTATTGTGGCTCTGCCCTTGCCTGGGTCCAGAAGCCAATTACAAATATCTGAGGCTTTCTGTAATGAGCTACTTAGAATAGTTATTTTTAAAAAAATCCCTTTTCAAGGTCTTTCCCCAGCCCCCAAGTTTTGTGTGTCCCAGTATAGACTAGTTAAAGATATGCCCTTTAGGCTATTATCTCTTTCACCTGATAGTTAGGCTCAGCCAACTTTAATTCCATTCTTTTTGGGGTCAGTGCTGAAGTAGGAGCTCTGATGGGCTATTGAAAAGTAAAAAAGATGAAGAGTTGGAGAGCAAGAAAAGAAAAGAAGAAAAGAAAAAAACCTTTTTCAGAGCTAGACTCCAGCTCCCTGGGTTTGCAAGCAAGAGCTCAAATTGGTGCCTATTTCTTTTTCTTGGAAGCCATCCATTTTCCAGTATTCTGAACACCTCCAACTCCAAAAGTCTCTGTTTGTGTGTGTGTGTGTTGTTATTGTTGTTGTTGTTAACCCCTCCTCCTCCCTTTCAGACCAGTTCCTCCCAGTTCCTTTTGTGCCTGCTCTTGGTCTATCTGTGCTTGGAGCTTTTATTCAGCAGTCTGAATTTGTTAGTTAATTCTGCAATTGGGACCTGGTTGAGCGCCCCCCCCTTGCTCCCAGCCGATTGTTTCTGTTTCCCACAGAGAACTAGCTCTAAGAAAGTCTGCTATGCCTGGAGTGGAGGGGCACCAGCCCCTGGCTGGGGAAAGTTACAGATCTTCACTGCGATCTCAGCTGTTCCACCCATTCCAGACTGGTGTACAATGTGTGACTGGTCACAGAAGTCCCCCAATTGGCTGTTCCATACAGTTCCTGGGTATTTACCAGCTGCCCTATAGGAGTAACTAAATTCTACCTCCATGGATGTGTTTTACAATGTTTTATACTAGTAACATATATATAACCTAAAAATTCCCCTTGTAACCATATTCAAATATATAATTCAGTGCTATCAATTACATGCACAATGTTGTGCTGCCACCACCACCACCCACTACTGAAGCTTTTCCATTGTCACAAATAGAAACTATTCCTTGTTTTCACCCCTTCCCCTGGGAACTTATATTCTAGATTTTGACTCTCTGAGTTTGCTTATTCTATGTAGCTCATATCAGTGAGATGATACAATATTTGACCTTGTGCATCTGGTTTATTTCACTCAGCATGATGTCTTCAAGGTTCATTCATGTTGTTGCATAAATCAGAACTACATTCCTTTTAATGGCTGAATAATACTCCATTGTGTATATACCACATTTTGTTTATCCATTCATCAGCTGATGGACACTTGGCTTGCTTCCCCCTTTTGGCAATTGTGAATAATGCTGCTGTGAACATCAGCATGCAAATATCTGCTTGAGTCCCAGCTTTCAGTTGTTTTGGGTGTTTAACTAGAAGTGGATTGCCAGGTCATATGGTAATTCTATACTTAACTTTCTGAGGAACTGCCAAAATCTTCCACACAGGCTGCACCATATTATGTTCCCACCAACAATGGGGAAGTGTTCCTATTTTTCCACATTCTCTCCAACACTTGATATTTTCCATTTTTTAAATAGTAGCCATACTAGTGGGTTTGAAGTGGTATCTCATTGTGGTTTTGATTTGCATGTCCTTGTTGGCTAATGATGTTGACATCTTTTCATGTGCTGTCTGGCCTATTTTTAATATTGGTTTCTTGGTCTTTTTGTTGTGAAGTTGAAGGATTTCTTTATATATTTTGGATAATAAACCTTTATCAGATATTTGGTTTCCAAATATTTTCTCCCATTGTGTAAGTTGTTGTTTTACTTTCATGATGAAATGCTTTGAGGAACAAAAGTTTTTAATTCTTATGAGGTCCCATTTTTTAATTTTTTCTTTTGTTCCTTGTGTTTTGAGTGTAAAGTCTAAGAAACCATTGCCTAACACAAGTTCCTGAAGATATTCTCCTATGTGTTCTAGGAGTTTGATAGTTCTTGCTCTTACATTTAGGTCTCTTATCCATTTTGAGTTTTTTTTTGTATTTTTAGTTGCTATTTTAAAATAATTTTCATCTTGACTTCCGATTTTTCATTACTATAGAAACACTGCCAATTTTGGGGGTTGATCTTGTATCCTATCACTTTGCAGAATTCATTTATTAGTTCTAGGAACCTTTTGGGGATTTTTTAGGGTTTTTTCTATATATGATTATGTCTTCTGCAAATAGGCAATGTTTTACTTCTTTCTTTCCAATTTGAATGACTTTTATTTCTTTTTTCTTGCCCAGTTGCTTTGGCTAGAACTTCCAATATAGTGTTGAGTAGCAGTGGTGACAGTAGTCATCCTTGTCTTGTTTCTGACCTTAGCAGAATGCTTTCCATACTTCACTATTAGGCATGATGTTATCTATGTGCTTTTTTATATTGCTGTTTATCATGCTGAGGGAGTTTCCTTCTGCTTTTATTTTTTCTAAATGTGATCATGGTATATGATTTTTTTAATGTGATGTTGGTTTCCATTTGCTAGTATGTTGTTGAGGATTTTTGCGTCTATATTCATAAGAGAAATTGGCCTGTATTTTTCTTTTCTTGTGGTATCTTTATCTGGCTTTGGTATGAGGGTGATGTTGGCCTCATAGAATGAATTAGGGAGTGTTCCTTCCTCTTCAATGTTTTGGAAGAGTTTGAGTAGGATTGGTGTTAATTCTTCTTGGAATATTTTATAAAATTCTCCTATGAACCCATCTAATCCTAAGCTTTTCTTTGTAGTGAGGTTTATGATAACTGATCCAATCTCTTACTACTTATTGGTTTGTTGAGATCATCTATTTCTTCTTGAGTCAGTGTAGGTATATTGTGTGTTTCTAGGAACTTATCCATTTCATTTAGGTTATTTAATTTATTGGCATATGGTAGTTAATAGTATCCTCTTATAGACCTTTTTAATTTAGTGGGGTCAGTAGTAATGCCCCCCTTTTCATTTCTGATTTTAGTTAATTGTTCCCTTTCTTTTTTTCTTTGTCAGTTTAGACAGAGGTTTGTCTATTATTTTGATATTTTCAAAGAATGAACTTTTGGTTTTGTTGATTCTATTTTTTTATTCTCTATTTCATTTATATCTGTTCTTATCTTTGTTATTTCTTTCTTCTGCTAATTTTTGGTTTAGTTTGCCTTCTTTTTCTAGTTATTCTGGTTTTGAGCTTAGGTCTCTGATTTGAAATGTTTTCTCTCCTTTTTTAAATGTAAGCATTTAAAGCTATAAATTTCCCTCTTAGCACTGCCTTTGCTGCATCCCATAAGTTTCGTACATTGTATTTTAATTTTCATTTGCCTCAAGATATTTGCTAATTTTCCTTTTGATTTCCTGTTTAAACCATTGACTGTTTGAGTACATTGTTTAATTTCTACATTTACATTATTTCCATTTCTCCCTCTGTTATTGATGTCCAGTTCATTCCATTGTGGTCAGAGAAGAAACACTGTATGATTTCAATCTTTTTGAATTTATTGTTTTGTGACATAAGATATGGTCTATCCTGGAGAATGATCCATGAGCACTCGAGAAGAATGTGTATTCTGTTGTTGGGTCTGGTGTCCTATACGTGTCTGTTAAGTCCAGTTGGTTTAGAGTATCATTCAAGTCTTGTATTTCTTTATTTGATCTTCTGTCTAGATGTTCTATCCATTGTTGAAAGTGGTATATTAAAGCTCTACTATTAGTGTAGTACAATCTGCTTTTCCCTTCAAATATGTCAGTATTTGCTTCATACATTTTGCTGCTCTGCTATTAGGTGCATATATATTTATAATTGCTACATTTTCTTGTTGAATTGAACCCTTTATCAGTATATATTGATTGTTTTTGTCCCTTGTAACAATTTTTGACTTAAAGTCTGCTTTATCTGATATTAGTATAGCTATCGCAGCTCTCTTTTAGTTGCTATTTACATGGAATAATTTTTTCCATCCCTTCACTTTCAATCTGCTTATGTCTTTGAATTTAAGGTGAGTGGCTTCTAGACAGTGTACAGTTTAGTCATGCTTTTTTAGCCATTCTACCAATTTCTGACTTTTGAATGGAGAGTTTAATACATTTATATTTGTAGTCACTACTATAATGCAGAACTATCTTCTGCCATATTGCTATTTAGTCTTTGTATGTGCTATACCTTTTTTGTCCTTCAATAGTTTCATTAATGCCTACTTTCATATTTTTTTGAAGTTTGTATTGTATATTACTGAGTTTCGTTTTTCTCTGGGTGTATTTTTCATATATTTTCCTTGTGGTTACCATGGGTTAAAATTTAGCATCATAAATATGTGACAGTTATATTTGATTTGATACCTACTTGACTTCAAAAGCATACACATGAACTGTTCTTAAATGTCTCCATCCCTCCACTTTTTTGTACTTGTTGCAAATGATACCTTTGTACAGTGTATGTCCAAAGCCATAAATTTATCCTTTTTTATGCATTTGCATTTTACCACCTGTAGGAAGTAAGAAGTAGAGTTACATACCATATAATATCCTACAATAATATTGGCATTTATAATTACTCAAACAGTTACCTTACTGCAGGTCTTTATTTCTTTATGCCACTTTGAAGCATTGTCTAGTCTCCTCTCTGTTCAGTCTGAAGAGTTCCCTTTACCGTTGCTCATAGAGCAGATCTAGTGGTGATGCATTCCCTCAGATTTTGTTCATCTGAGACTGTCTTAATCTCTCCTTCATTTTTGAAGACAGTCTCAGTGCATGTAAAATTCTTGTTTGGCACTTGTTTTCTTTCAGCATTTTAAGTATTTCAACCCACTGCTTTCTTGCCTCCATGATTTCTGATGAGAAATCAGCACTTAATCTAATAGGGACTGCCTTGTGTATAACACTTTGCTTTTCTCTTGCAATTTTCAGAACGAACTCCTTGTACTTTGTGTTCGACGGTTTGAAGAGTATGTTATGGGTGTGTTTTTCAAGTTTATCCTGTTTGGTTTTCTCTGGGCTTCTTATCCATATTCATGTGTTTTGCTAAGTTTGGGAAGTTTTTTTGTCATTATTTCTTTGACTATTCCTTCTACCACTTTCTCTCTTTCTTTTCCTTCTGGAGTCCCATAATGCATATATCAGTATGCGTGACGGTATCCCATAGGTCTCTTAGGCTATTTTCTCTCTTTCTTTCTTTGTCTTTAATCTTTTGTTGCACATTGTACATTTTAATGTTTTAAAATGTTAACTTTGGGATTTATTCTCTGAAATATCTGTTTCTTGACTTTATATCCAGCTGGTAATATAATAGTGATTTTCTTGAGTGTCAGGACTAACAAAACCAAGCAAACCTAAGCAAAAAAAAAAAACAAACAAAAAAAACACTTTTTAACATCTTTGCAAATTGTCATCGTTGACAGGTGCTCTCTTTCAGAGTTCTGCCCTCCCATCAGGAAAGACAGCTGAAGGCAAATGCAAAGTGCAAGGACCCTCCCTGTCTTTTATGGGACTGTGTCTTGTCCTGGGCTTGTGCTTGCTAGTGGCCTTAGGAGTTCCCCTGTTTACAGGAGTTTGAAAGACCCCTCTGCTTCCCAGGAAACGGACCTTCTCCCTCTCCCAGGTGTTCCATTGCAGGAGTGAGAGCAGTTGAACCTTTGCCCCAGGCAGCCTGCCTCAATTGTTTCTTATAGGGCTTTCTCCACTCAAGCTGTTTTTACCTGGAGGGCAAAGTCTGGGAGGGTGACATGCTGGAAATGGGTTTCCCAAGTCAGTGCTTCCCAACTGGAACAAGGCCAGCAACCCACAAAGGGTCTAAACTACCCTGGGGAGGGAGTAAGGGAGGGACCAGGAGATTCTTCTATAGTTCCCCTAAAGCTGTGCTTTTTTGACTCCACATCTGCACAGCAAATGTAGCCCTTCAGCTGTCTCTGAGGAAGCATGCCCTCTTTAGGTCTCCTCCGCTGCCTTTTTCCAGGCCAGGTTGGAACAATGGCCACCCTCAGAACCAGGCTCCCAGCGTCCAAAGTAGCTAATCAAAAGAAGTGATCTGTGATCAGATCCCACTCGCCACCCATCCACCCCCTGATCTTGGAGCCTGGGTTGTTACGTCCCCGTCTGGTGCCAGCAGTCTATGCCAGGGCCAGACCCCACTGCTGCCTGCTGAGAGAGTGAGGGAAGGGGACAGTAACCACTGCACAAAGAGAGCAATTTACTGGTATTTACCATAATTTTCCAGCTTCTTCCTTCTGCTCTTCCCTGGATGCTGTTCTACTGGACTCTGGAATTTTGAGATACTTCTTTTAGACAATTCCTGCCTGTTTAATGGTTGTTCTGGTGGAAGGAATGATTCTTAGAACTTCTTATCCCACCATCTTCCCACAATTCCCCTCAAAGGACATTTTCTTCTAGCAGGATCTTAACTTGGAAAAGATTAAGGTTTTAACTAGAAATTGCTATTTTATTTCCAATTCAAAAATAACAAGGAGATAGTGGCATTGCTTTAGATAGAAGATGTCAATCTTTGCATTAAGGTGTGTTTATGAAAAAGCAAGATTTAGTTGGAAATATATGTCAAGTTATAATTTAATTGTACTGATAAAGCACCTATTGAAATGCATTCTATCTTTGTTGTAAATTTTGGTTTAAAATATATTGAAATTACTTCTGTATCGTCATATACATTCTAACGCTGACAGATAAAGTGGTTAACAAGTCAGTAGATGTTAGATGAATGAGATGTTGCCTTAAGTTGGCAACAATGTAGTATAGAGTAATCTCCTGGTGGTAGGCGAATAACCAACCATTTGCATTCTTTGAGCATAATTGCATTTCTTTCTTAAGTTTCATCATTAAATGTCAATAATTAAAGAATTCCAGATTGAATAGTCAATATTAGCAATTTAATAAATATTGAATGATTGCACACTTGTGCCAGACATTGGATATTCCACCAAGAATAAAAGATGACATGGTCTTTTGCCCTAGAAACTGCTTAGGATCTGTTCATTCAAGCCACTTAGTAGTATCAATGCCTGATAGAAGAAGGTTCAAATGCATGCTCAAATTAAATTTATGGGCTTTAATTCTTTTCCTCACTCAACAAGTATCTAATGAGCAGTCACAAAATTCCAGGCAGTGTTCTAGAGGTTGGAAACACATCAGAAAACAAGACAAATTACCTGCCACATGGATCATACATTCAAGTTGTAGGAGAAAGACACTAAATAACAAGTACAATACATGTCAGGTGGTGCAATGAAGAAAAATGAACAGGGTTTGGAAGATAGTGAGTGCTAGGGGCTAAGGACTAGGATAGTGCTCTGAGAAGTTCTCTCTGTTAGGGTAAGAATGAATGGAGACAAGAAAGAAGGGAGAAGCTGGCTATGCAGGAGTCCAAGGAAAGAGCTTCTAGGAACAAAGAACAGCAAGCATACAGGTTGAGCCTTGCTGTTTCTTTTCTCTAATACAACATGCAATTAAGAGTGATCTCTAATTGGTCTATTACATAATGATTGCATTCTCTTCACCAATTAAACTTTTTCTCATTAGCTTATTCAAATCTCTAGGTTGCTATTTAGTGGACTATTAATATATTCCCATGTTGGAAAGACTGCAAAAACAGCACTTGAAAATAATGAATTTATCTGACATTAAATTTGTTGTTATAAGTTTTCCCAAATATTGCCCTAAATGTTAACAAGAGGACTTACTATATTTTTGCAAGAGCCTGTTGTTGAGAGAGGAAGAACGGGAAATTTTAGAACAAATAAGTTAAAGCAGCTAGTGTATTTTCAGAGGAAAATGTGTTGATAATCTATATCATATTCCAAACAAAAGCATGTGACTGTCCTTTAAATCATACAGGTCATCAGTGAACGGGCCAATGAAATGAAGACAGAGGAAGAATGTAGGGGTAAAAATAAACACAGAGCTTTTCTTGACTTTCTTTTATGTGCAACTGATGATGAAGGAAACAAGCTAAGTCATGAAGATATTCGAGAAGAAGTTGACACCTTCATGTTTGAGGTATTTGATAGTGCTGTTATTTTCAGGTATGATTTAAACAAATTCCAGTCATTTTAAGAATCTTTAGCATTATTTCAAAATTTTTAATCCAATTTTAATGTAACCTAATATAACTGAGGAAAATTCTTAAATTATAATTAGAAAGCACAGTAAAATTTAAGAAAATGATTAAATACCAGATAAAATTCCTTCCTCAGAAAAAGATTTTGTATAGTCATGGGTAGAGAAGGAGACACAGTTTCCTTCAAGAAAACTTGAAGTCCATCAGACTTTTCCCAAGCAGAGAAGCAGCCAGAAATTGAACTCAGTTCTCTATATTGATTTATTCTTCCTTTTAACCACTCAAACCTACAAGTCCTTTTTCTCACTACCTATTTTTTTTAAGTTCTAGCAAATGCTACTAAGAGATGTTTTAGCTAAAGAGGGTAATAGGAACCACCCAATAGAGAATTTAACCAGCTCGTAACTCTAATGGGATTTCTGGTCTTCAAATTCTTTAAAAATTACTTTTTACAAGGATAATTCTGAATATTGTATGGAATAATATCTATCTGGATGTGGAGGACAAATAAATATAAAGAAATGGTTTTAGAAAGCACCTTGTATAATACCCTCTACATGGAGGAAAGTGAAAGGCATATGTATTTTTCACTGTGTGCTAGACATTGTGTGGGTTGCTCTGCCTGCAGCAGTTGGTGTGCAATGCCAGCACATGCACACCTTCCTGGGGGAGCATGGCTCTGTGATGCAGCCAGAAGAAAGTTGTGTTACGCGGGTCTGCAAACCTGAATTCTTGTTCTGTCCATGGGCCGATGAACCATATGAGATGGCTCCAGTCCATCCAGGTCTCTGTCACATTTCCTCTATGTGTGAAAGAGAGATGGACTAGATCAGTGGCTTTAAACTTCTATTGTGAGCAAAATGCTTTATTAAAAAGAAAGTTTGTGCAGAAAATAGGTATCTAAATTAGCTAAAAAGTGAAGAGGTAATGCAGTGTTAAACATGTGGACTCTGGGGCCAGATCCCAGCTCTAACATGTATGAGAGGTGTCCCCTTGGTCCCTAACCTAGCCTCTCTGGAACTCAGTGTCCTCACTGTCCACATAGGAAGTAGACAGCAAATGTTGGCTATTATTATTTGTTGTTGAAGTGACGAGGCCTTCTTGCATCACCACCCTTGGTGCAATTGCATGCACACATACTCATACATACACGTACACACTTTATCACAGGCACACACACATCCAAAGATGTACATACATACATCTTTGTTCACAACACATACAAACATACACAATACACACCAATACAATAAACATACTCACATGGTCACACATCCATCCCTCAGCAGTGACCTCTCACTTCCATGGGAACAACCAGACCAGATAATCTCTCTTCCAATTCTAACATTTTTGAAGTTCCATTTTTTTTCTTCCTCACATTGACCACAGGCATACCATATTTAACAATAATATTGTGACTTCCTTTACAAGGTGGACACAGGTTAATATTAACGTCACTCCTTTCATGGCTCAGATTCTAGACACTGGGTATGAAGGTTTTTGTCCCTCCACTGTTCCACCAGTGTGCTTCTGTAAACTCTGTGTTTATGTTTTGCTTCATCTTGCTTTCTGCATACAGCAGACAAATGAAATAGTAAGTGCAACAGTTTTATATCTTAACACATTTGGATCAGACATCCACTCTTAAGTTCAAGAAAAACTATTAAAAACTATTTAGAAAATGAACTTCCTTAGGTGACCCAGACAACTGAGTGAAATGGGGAAGATCTTGAGTTCAAAGTATTATTCTGTAAAGTAACTGTGAGTGTGAAAAAATGCAATGAGGCACCAGTGACAGAGACTTGTCAAATGTCTTTTAAAAAAATTGTGGGATAAACCCCAAGCAATTTAATTTAGGAACTGTTTTATAAAATGAGTACTTCTGAGATTTCTGCCCTAGAATGAAATATTACAACCACTTGTGTAACAAAGGGAAAATGGAAAAGAAAAGAAAGATCTTCCATAGAGGAAATGGTTTGTTTTCTGTCAGTATTCATTTCCTAGTGTTTCTTCAACAAATTGCTACAAACTCTGTGGTTTAAAACAACAAAAATTTATTCTCTCACAGTTCAGGTGTCTAGAAGTCCAAAATGAAAGTCTTGGCAGAGGTGATTCCTTCCAGAGTCTCTGAGGGAGGCTCTATTCCATGTCTCTCTCTGGCTGCTATTGGTTTCTGGCAATCAGCATTCCTTTGCTTGTAGCTCCATCACTCCAGTCTCTGCCTGTGTTGTCACATGGCCTTCTTCCTGGGTGTCTCTCTGCCTTCTCTCCCTCATATAAGGACACCAGTTATTAGAATAGGCCCACCTAGTCCAGTATGATCTCATCCTAGCTAATTACATTTGCAGAACACCTATTTCCACATAAGTTCACATCTGAAGTTCTGGGTGGACGTGATGCTTTCTTTTTTCTAAAAGTCTTATCCAAGGAGCTGTATATAATATTATTATCGATTTTCTAAATACATTTTTTTTTCCTGAAGAACTCACCATGTTTGTGTATGGAAATGTCCTAGAAAGATGAGGTTGGAGCTAAAAGGCCTAAAGCATTGAATGGTTAGAGTGAAGTTGCCCACGATGTCTCTGTCAGCACTGGAGCTGGAGAGCCCTTCCCCTGGATCACTCTACAGCACAGCAGGAGAGAGGAATAATGTGGGCTTTGCTTTGTCATCAGATACTCCAGCAGCTCACTTCCTGCCTCTGCCTCCTACTAAGTTGTGTGGCCCTGGGAAAGCTGTTTAACTTTTTTTTTTTTTTTTTTTTTTGGCTTAAGTTTTTAATCTCTAAAATGTAAATAATGATAAAAAGTACTTTGTGGAGTGTTTGCAAAGATTGAGATCATTTCTGCAAAGTACTTACAATTTATCTAACACTGAGCAAGTATTAAATGAGGCTATTTATCAATTTCTTGAAAGGTAGAATATTACTCAGAATCACACATTTACTCCCTGGTGCAACATCATCAGGTGAGGGAAGGTAGAGAAGTCACAGCATGTTGGATCATGAAACTCAGACTTTTTCCCTTTAAATGAGGTCAGCACTCCTAGTTTTCTTGGAATGCCCCTTATTAACACAGCCCAGCCACTTCCTGCAAAGTCTGCAACCCCATGGAGCATTTAAATGTCCTCTGTAAGCATGACCCTCCACTGCTAAGGAATTGTTTTGTTTCTCACTGAAGTGAGGTGCTATATGGAATTAATTTGTTATATTCCATTGTCACACTGCAGATATCAAATCCAGAGATAATTCAAGCTAGAGTTATTATAATCATTCCTAATCTTCTGAACATAACCCTTCTTTTTAATCTATATTTTTCTTACATTTTTTAGGGTCATGATACAACAGCAGCTGCAATAAACTGGTCCTTATACTTATTGGGTTCTTACCCAGAAATCCAGAAAAAAGTGGACAATGAACTGGATGAAGTGTTTGGTATGTCACTAGTTTCACTGTGGGTACCCAGTCCACAGAAGCAAATGTGATTCTTGCTCATGAAGGACACGCAGTAGGACTTGTTCCAAAGACACAGTAAGAAAGCAGGAAGGTTCCCATATAGGATCCCTGCCAGTATCAGTCTCCTTTCAAGACGTCATCCATTCATTCACAGGCATTTATTAATCACCTGGCATGTGACTGCACTGGGCCTGGTGCTGGGGATGCACAGATAAATTTTATTGTCCTCAAGGGTCTAAATGCTTAATAGGCAAAGCAGATATAAGGACATAAAGCATTATGTGATGGGATGTGCACTTAAGGGATATGAAGACAGAGTATCGGGGAGCACAGAGGAGCAAGTGAAACAAGTTAGAGGGGGCAGTGAAAGCTGTTTCATATAGGATTGCATGAGCCACACATAAGAGAAAAGATGGGTTGAGGTGATAGATAAATTTTTGAATATGGGAAGCAATCAGTAGGTAAGGAGTCTGGGCTGATGCCAACGGAGATGTCCTCAGGGTACCAGCCTCTTGCTTTCTTCTTTCTATCACCTTTACCATCTTTTTGTCTTCTTGATTGTTGTCTCCGTTATCATGTTCATCTTCAAGGCAGGAAGAAAGGGGAGGAATGGAGGGTTTATTAGTTTCCTGTGGCTGCTGTAACAAATTACCACAAGCTGGGTGGTTTAAAACAACTGAAATTCATTATCTCACAGTTCTGGAGACCAGAAGTCTGCAATCAGTATCAGTGGGCCTAAATTCACGTGTCGGCAGGGTCAGCCATACTCTCTCCAGAGGCTCTAGGAAAGAATCGTTCCTTGCCTCTTCCACTTCCTGGTGGCTGCTGGTATTCCTTGGCTTGTGGCTGCAAGACTCCAGTCTCTGCACATTGCCTTGTTCTCTTTTTGAGTGTTGAATCTCTGCTTCTCTCTTACTTGTGAAGGTGTCCAGGGCCTACCCAGATAATCCAGGATGTTCTGAATTAAATCTGCAAAGACTCTTTTTCCAAGTAAGGTAACATTCACAGGTTCTAGGGATTAAGATCTGATATTTTGGGGGTGGGGGGGGAGGACACATTATGAGCCTACCACAGATAGGTTATGCATTGTGCCACCAACTTTACTTTAAAAAAAACGAACACAACTCATGTCATCTGGCTCCTTTTTCCGGTTTGCTAATGCTGCCAGAATGCAAAATACCAGAAATGGATTGGCTTTTATAAAGGGGGTTTATTTAGCTACAAATCTACAGTCTGAAGGCCTCTCTCAGAAGTCTGCAATCAGTATCACTTCAGAATTTTGCTCTTGGGGTGTTTTGTCCTCTTTTAGCTTCTCCGGAACAAACACTGGACTAGCAAAAGTCTACTTTCAATGACCAGTCTTCAAAATGTCTCTCTTAACTGCAGCACTGAGCTCCTCCTGTCTGAGCACTTATAGTGCTCCAGTGATTTAATTAAGACCATGCTGAATAGGCTGGGCCACACCTTCATGGAAATAATCCAGAGTTATCACCTACAGTTGGGTGGGTCACATCTCTTGAAAACAGCCCAATCCAAAGGTTCCAACCTAATCAACACTAATACGTCTGCCCCCATAAGATTGCATTAAAGAACATGGCATTTTGGGGGACATAATACATCCAAACTAGCACACTCTCCATTGCCAAAAGATGAACAGGAAGAAGGGCTTGGGGATGTTACAGCCAACCAAAAATGAAGTATCTGTTTCAACTTCATAGAGAAAAAAACGGGGAAAAAGAAGGCATTCTACAAAGAGGAGAGCCAGATGAACAATGGTACAGAAGTATAAAAGTTTCAAATTTGGAGGTGGGCAATAGTGAATAGTGAGGTTCAGCTAGAATTTAGGACTTTTGGTAGAACATAGTGAGATGTGAGGTTGGAAAGTCAGTTTGGTGTTCGAGCTTGAATCTGAACTTGAATTTCATATGAAGAACTCAGACTTAATTTTGTAAAATGTTTGGGTCCCTTTGCAGTAATCATTTGAATTTTTTCCTTATCGGTTTTACTTTCTCTTAGCTTGCCTCTGGTGGGTAAATTTGGTCTTCTAAAAGCTTACGAGTTCTTCGGGAACAGGTTCACATCTTTCATACCCCCCAACATTTCTAGCTTATTTCTGGTCTCACAAATGCTTTTTGATCCCGCATAATTAGTAACAATCATTACAACTGGAATGTTTCTTGTACTTTCTGTTTATTGTGCCTCACTTTTTCATTTACCCCAATATTAGTTCTAAATTTTTTGAAGCCTCTATCTAATCTTTGAGTATTGAGTTGCAAATATTGATGACTCATGCTATTTCTTTTAAATTGAGGTAAAATTTGCATAGCTTAAAGTTAATCATTTAAAAAAAGTGCAAAACTCAATGGCATTTAGTACCTTCGCAGGGTTGTGCAACCGTCACGTCTAGCTAGTTCCCAAACATTTTCGCCACTCCAAAAAGAAGCTCCGTATCCATTAAGCTGTCACTCCATCCCCCTACCCCACTCCTGCCCAGTTGCTGGCAACCACTAATCTCCTTTCTGTCTCTATGGATGTAGCTGTTCTGGGTATCTCATATAGATGTACTCATACAATACGTGACCTTTTGTGTCTGGCTTCTTTTGTTTAGCATAATGTCAGTATTAGAAATTTGACAATATTAGAAATTTTCCTTTAACTGTGGGTATTTAACATTCAGTGTTTTGATTAATGTTTTCTTTTTTAATGTCCTTGCTCCCCACACCCAAATAGGTCTTTCATTGTCACTGTCTATGTACTTACTTTAATTAGGGAAGTCTGATCGTCCTGCTACCTTAGAAGACCTGAAGAAACTTAAATATCTGGATTGTGTTATTAAGGAAACCCTTCGCCTTTTTCCTTCTGTTCCTTTCTTTGCCCGTAATCTTAGTGAAGATTGTGAAGTTGGTAAGTATACTATCACTAGAATATTAGGGAGAATAGATTTTTTAAAATGTCTGTTCCATTCTCATGGCACATTGACTACGTTTTGACAGCAGGTTTCAAGATTTCGAAAGGCGCCGAAGTAATCATTGTTTCCTATGCACTGCATAGAGATCCGAGATACTTCCCAGATCCTGAGGAATTCCAGCCAGAAAGGTTCTTTCCAGAAAATATGCAAGGACGCCATCCATATGCTTATGTGCCCTTTTCTGCTGGGCCCAGAAACTGTATAGGTTTGTATCCATCAGAATTGGTTTGAACTTTCAGGCCCACGGCAGTGGATTTCTCACATTAATTTCTTTGCAATATTGTGTGACAGTGCCCATATGTGACAGTCTTAAAAAGTAGTTTCCTTTTTCCTCTACTTCACTATTCTTTGTAGTTTTAAAATATTACTATCATGAAGTATAATCGGTTTCATGGTAGAGTTTTAAAATGCTATAGATTTTGGTGATTAAAGAAGAATATAATTTATTGTGGTGGAAAACATATTGATATGATTACGTAAGTATAACCTAATTTTTGTGATTGTTGCTTTTAAGAATTGCATTTTACAAAGCCTAAACAAAAAGTGCTTGCCACTGGCCTGCTGAAATGCTTAAAGTGATTGCACGTCATTAGGTATTATAAATACTTTTCACTTTAGTATCTCCAGCTCGTTACCATTTATGTAAATGTAAATTTTGTCATTTATGTAAAATGTAAATTACAAAACCACAGTATTTGTAAAATGAGGCTAGATTTAATTGGGTGAATCTGAAGTATATTTGATGACTCTATAGCAAATTAAATTAATGGCTCAATAAGAAAGCAGGCTAGAACAGTAATTCTCAAGCTTGAATGAGCCCAGGATACTGCTAAAATGAAGATTCCTTGACCACACTCTAGCTCTTCAGATACGTTGCTGGGTGGGGGGCACTTATGAATTTGCACATTTAGCAAGCATCCCAAGTTGATTCTGATCCTCTTAGGGCCCACAGTGAAAATATAAAGTTGCTTGCTGTCTGACATAGGTCCTATTACTTCTCACATTTGAGAAATATTTATGATTAAAGTGTTGGTATTTCCATTAATTTGAAGGTCAAAAGTTTGCCATGATGGAAGAAAAGACCATTCTTTCCTGCCTACTGAGGCGGTTTTGGGTAGAATCCAACCAGAAAAAAGAAGAACTTGGTCTGTCAGGAGAGTTGGTTCTTCGTCCAAATAACGGCATCTGGATCAAGTTGAAGAGAAGAAATGCAGATGAATCCTAACTATATTATTAGGCTGTGGTGGCTCTTATCACGAAGATCTTTCTTTAAAACAAAGTTGTCATTTATAGTTTCTAGATCACGAGTTCCATAACCCTAATCCCTAACCCTAATTTTTCATGACCCTACTTACCTTGGGATCAAGTCTACCAAAGAGAGAGTTTTTGTACTTTCTTCACCACCATAGATGTTACCCCTACTCTCGGTCCCTAAAGTAAAGTTGATTTAGCTGGTGTCAGTATATGAAAAAGCAGGTAATTTTCCCAACAGAGAGAATACAGGCCAATTCAATTTCATTTGACAGACCAAGTGATATAATTTCATTGAAGTTCTAGATTTTTAGAAAATATTTGTGTGGACACAGAAACACACATACCCCCCCCCCCCACAGATACATATAAAATGAATAGGATGATTAATAAGTATTTTGACTTAGAGGGCTTATGTTTTTGAGTTGTATCAGTGACATCAGTTATGAGAATAACAATTACAGTACATGTAGATTTTATCATCTGGAGCAGACCATTTACAGGTTGACTCGTAGGTTCTTTTCCAGTTTTTTACTTGACTGTGTATGTATAGCAACCATTTCATTCTTTATAGTATCACAGTTACCTTTACATATTGTATCTTATTAAGAGAGATTCCCCTTGGTAATTCCACTCCCTCACACTGCCTCAGAAAGGTGAATTAATGACTTTTAGCGCTGGAAAGACCTTAGGACTTAGTTATATTTTCTTGTATTAGAAGTAAGGGAACAAAATCAATGAGAAGGTAAGTTTTTGCCCAAAGTCATGCCACTAGATGGTGACAGGGCTGGAAATAAAGAGAGGTCTATATGCCACATTTCTCCACTCCATAGCTGATAACACTTTCCACTACAATAGGTTATTGCTTTATGCAGCTCAGGTCTCTGACTAGATATGCCATCAGAACTCAAGTCTTCTGCCTCAGATTTATGTATTTAAGTTTAACCTTGGCCTTTTTTTTTAGTGATTAGATATGAAATTAAATGAAAAGGAAAACATTGCTTAATACGTTCTGGCTTCATATCTTCCTTTGGCCCCAGAATAATTTGTGATATATATTTTCATTGGTAGTTCATTTCTTCTGGAATTTTTCTGCTTTTTTGAGAAAAAAATAGTCATTCATCTATATTTAGTAACCCAGTAGTATCTCACTTAATTTAGGGTTCATTGAGGTAAATTCACTCCTCCAGAACATACCGATCAATCTGATGACACGTTCCCTGAACTTTAATTCAATAGATAATACCTCTACTTCTTCACTCAGTGCCTTTTCAAAATTTCTTTTGATAAACAATTTTGTTAAGAATGCTTTTCCAATGGAAAGAAGTGACGGTAGCACAATACTGCAAGTGTTATCAACAGTGCAGAGGGTGAGTATGGTTGAAAGGGAAAGTTTAGGGTCGTATGTCACGAGAAGGAAAGCTAGAGGATAAAACATGGGACTGTATCACATAGCGAAACCTATAGTGAATGATGACTGTGGATAATTGTACAAATTTAATACAGTTCTTACATGAAAAAAATAATGCTTTTCCAATTTTTGTTGCATATAGATTAAGAGGGTGGAATATGTACTCTTCAGTGGATATCAAAAGAAAAGGTTATGAAACAAAAGCCACTAGACAGGCACTTCAGATTGGGATATTTAGGGCAGGGTCAGCAGTTTCATGCACTTTATTCCCCAAAAAGCCCCAGTGCAGACAACCCAGTCCCTAAATTACTAAGAAAAGCTCAAGGAAGTATACACCAAGTTGAACAAGATGTTTATCAAATGTTTAACCTTCTTATCTAGAAAATGGACATATGAAGAAAATGTTGCTCCCGGATATTTAGGATAATTGTATTATTCGTGAAAATTGGTATTACTTCTCAGATTCATGTATTTAAGTTTAACCTTGACCTTTTTTTTAGTGATTAGATATGAAATTAAATGAAAAGTAAAACATTGCTTAATGTTACCTTCTGGCTTCATGTCTTCCTTTGGCCCCAGAATAATTTGTGATATATATTTTCATTGGTAGTTCATTTAAATTGTGTGACAGTTGGAACTGAAAAATTTCATCATGTTCTGCAGTATCAAAATGCAGATGCTGACTTTTTTTTAAATAGGAGGATGATAAAGTACCCATTTGTGTACCTTATTACCTATCTCATTTTTCCTTGAAAGAGATATCTCAAGAAAAACAAATGGGATTTTCACATAGGTACTACATTTTATTTTAAGAATTGATGTCAGTTTGAAATACAAATAACTTTAAAAAATAAATTAGTGGGTGGCTTATTTTTTAATGCAGTTTTATCGAGAAATAGTCACATACCAGATAATCGTAAAAGTGCACAATCAGTGGATCACAGTATCACCATATAGTTGTGCATTCATCACCATAATTAATTTTTGGACATTTTCATTACTCCAAAAAAAATAGGAATAAAAATTAAAAAGAACTCCCCCAAAACCCCATTCCCCTTATCACCCCTATTATTTATTTTTGTCTTTGTTTTCTTATTCATCTGTCCATACACTGGATAAAGGGACTGCCAATTACAAGGTTTTTGCAACTACACAGTCACACCTTAAGAGCTATATAATTATACAATCATGTCCAAGAATTAAGAATCAAGGATACTGGATTACAGTTCAACAGTTTCAGGTATTTCCTTTTGGCTATTCCCATACACTAAAAACTATAAAAGGGATATCAGAATAATGCATTTAAGAATAAACTCTAGATTGACCTGTCGACTCTATTTGAAATCTGTCAGGCACTAAAACTTTATTTTGTTTCATTTCTCTTCCCCTTTTTAGTCCAAAAAGTCTTTTTCAATCCCATGATGCCAGGGCCAGGCTCATCCTTGGGAATTATGTCCCACTTTGCCAGAGAGATTTACACCCTTGGGAGTCATGTCCCACGTAGGTGGGGAGGACAGTGAGTTTACCTGCAGAGTGGGCTTAGAGAGAGAGAGGTCACATCTGAGCAACAGAAAAGGTTCTCTGTAGGTGACTCTTAGGCATAATTATAAGCAGGCTTAGCTTTTCCCTTGCAGGAATAGGCTTTATGAGGGGACGCCCCAAGATCAAGGGCTTGGCCTATTAAATTGGTAGTCACCAATGCTTGCGAGAATATCAGGAATTCCCCAGGTAGGGACATTTAATATTTCCATTTTCCCCCAGTCCCTCAAGGGGGCTTTGCAAATCCTTTTTTGTTCTCTGCCCAAATTACTCTGGATGAATTGGGGCATCACGCTAACCTGTTTAAACAAAGATTTCACTCCCTATTCAAGTTTCCATGTAATTATGGTGTTTGAATAAACTGACCATACAAGTTAAATTAGATAGTGTGGTATGAAGATATAAATTTTGTGCCAAATCAACATCTCTTCCTTTGGTCCCACACAGAAGGTGAAGTTTTAAAACAGTCCGTATCATCCTTTACCCCTTAGTCTGATATGCCTTAGGCTTAACCAGATTGCTTCATTCATATCTTTAATTGAAATCTGATCTCTTTTTCAGCTTTTTTTTTTAACAGTTGCTGTATGGGGTAATACTGATTTTCATAGCTATAGAACTCTGGCTCTGAGTCTCAGGTGTCACACAGATACCTGAGGTCCCAGGTATCTGATTGTACACAAACAGATCAGCATCTCAGAATTTAGAAATAACCACAACAACTCAGGAATAGATGTGACTGCTATAAGAACTTACAGTCTAGGAACCTTTATAATGAGACTTCCCCTGATAACCTGTGCTCTACGATTCAGTTCCCAGAGTTTGCACATTTTTAGTCCATGTTAGTGAGGCATTATGATATTAGAATTTTCGTTTCACTCAACATACTTTCCTCAAGATTTGTTCATCTAGTTGCATGCCTCACAACTTCATTCTTTCTTGCAGCCACTCGATACTCCATTGTATGCATACACCACAGTTCACCCTTCTGTTCATCAGTCAATGTACCCTTAGGCTACCTTCATCCATTGCAAATCGTGAATGCTGCCACCATAAACACCAGTGTGCAAATGTCCATTCATGTCCCTGTTTTTGATTCTTCCAAGTATACATCTAACAATGTAGTTGTAGGATCATATAGCAACCCTATACTTGGCCTCTTGTGGAGCCATCACACTGCCCTCCAGATGGGCTGCACCATTCTACTTCCCTACCGACAGTGAAGAGGTTCATCCCTCTCTCTTTCTCCAGCACTTGTACCTTTCTGCTTATTTTTTAAACAGGTTTATTCACACACTATACATTCCATCCTAAGCAATCAGTGGTTCCTGGTACAATCACATATTTAAGAACTCACCACCACAACCTATATGGGGACATTTCCATTTCTTCCACAAAGAAAGAAGAGGAAAAAAATGAAGAATAAAAAATAGAAATATATAAAATAAAATAAAATACAAAGGAGAAACAGCAATAATAACACCAAGAATCCTATAACCCTCCCTATATCCCCCTTTCATTGGGATTTACCTTTTGTATATTGCCTTTGTTACATTCCATGGAAGTAGATTACAATGTTATTGTTAACTATAGACTCTAATTTGCATTGATTGTATTTTTCCATATACCATCCCATTTTTAACACCTTGCAATGTTGACGCTCATTAGTTCTCCTTCATGTAAAAACATTCTTATACTTGTACATTTAATAACAATCATTGTCCACTTTAGGTTTTGCTAAGTTATATAATCCCAGTCCTTATCTTCTATCTTTCCTTCTGGTGTCATACATTTCTTTAGCCTTCCTCTTCCAACCCTATTCACACTCAGTTTTGTTTTACAATATTATGCTACTATCAACCATTTTGTCTTTTGGATTTTATATGTCTATCTTATTTTGTTTTTATTTTTTCTCCCTCTCTTTTTAGCTTTACTGATAGTCTTCATTTCTACACTATTCTCCAAGCCTCTCTCTCCTGTCTTTTCCTATCTGCCTTTAGTGCTCCTTTTAGTATTTCTTGTAGGGCAGATTTCTTGTTCACAAACTCTTTCAGTGTTTGTTTGAAAATATTTTAAACTCTCCCTCATTTTTGAAGGACAGTTTTGCTGGATATATAACACTTGGTTGGCAGTTTTTCTCTTTCAGTATCTTGAATATATCATACCACTGCCTTCTTGCCTCTGTGGTTTTTGCTGAGAAATATGCTCATAGTTTTATCCAGCTTCCCTTGTATGTGATGGACTGCTTTTCTTTTGCTGCTTTCAGTATTCTCTCTTTGCCTTTGACATTTGACAATATGATTAGTAAGTGTCTTGGAGTAGGTCCATTTGGGTCTATTCTGTTTGTGGTACACTGAGCTTCTTGGGTCTGTAATTTTATATCTTTCATAAGAGATGGGAAATGTTCAGTGATTATTGCCTCCATTGTTCTTTCTGCCCCTTTTCCCTTATCTTCTCCTTTGGGACACTTATAACACATATATTCATGCACTTCATGTTGTCATTCAATTCCTTGTGACCCTGCTCATATTTTTCCATTCTTTTCCCTATCTGTCCTTTTGTGTGCACGATTTATGATGTCCTGTCCACTAGTTCTTCTGCCTCTTGAAATCTGCTGTTGTATGTCTCCATTGCATTTTTCATTTCTTCTATTGTGACTTTCATTCCCATAAGTTCATCCAATTACTTTTTCAAACTTTCAAGTTGTTCCTTATGTTTGCCCAATGTCTTCTTTATATCTTTAATCTCTTTTGCCATATCTTCCCTCAACTTGTTGATTTGGTTTTTGAATTGATTTAGCATGTTTGTTTGAGCATCTTTAATTAGTTGTTTCAACTTCTGTATCTTGTTTGAAGTAACAGTTTGTTCCTTTGACTGGGCCGTATCTTTATTTTCCTAATGTGACACAATTTTTTGTTGGTTGTCTAGGCATCTGGATTCCTTGATTAGTTTATTCTGGAGCTCATTTTCACTCTTTTACCTAGAGTTTTCTTGTAGGTTGGCTTTGTTCTCTATCTGTTCTTTGGTGTTCAGTTCAACTTATTCTAGACCTCTGGTAGGCTTCTGTCTAACTGATCAGAACTTTTCAGCTCTTGTTATTCTGGTTCTTGCCTTGTCTACCTGGAAACTTTTTATTCTTTTGAGGAGGATGAGGATCTACCCAGATGTAATCAACCCCACAGAGTTTCCCAGACCAGACAGGCCTAGGACTCAGGAGGAAGGTGTAATCAGTATCACATTTCCATGGGGATGAGACCCAGCAGGTTGTCAGACTTTCTTGTGAAGCCTCTAGACTCTGTGCTTTTTCTATTCTGCCCAGAAGGTGGTGTTTGTAAGCTGCCATCTCCCCACTAGCATAAAGAAATGTGGTGCCTTTAATACTCAGCAGACCCTGTCCCTACCAGGGAACGAGGGTGAGTCAGAAGCCAACTTTAAGCTGTTTCTGTTTTTGTTACCAGCCCCTGGGAACTGAATACTCTGAAGGAGGGCTGCCAATTGAACTGGGCCCCATCCCCCCTTTTCTTGGGGAGGACACACTCCTTAAGGAATTATCTCCTCCACTTGACTCTTTACTTTGTCTCTCAAACCTATGTTAACTCCACCCTTGCCTGGGTCAGCACTGACAAGTGAAAATGACTGAGGCTTTCTCTACTGAGCTACTTAGAATAGTTTTTTAAAAAGAGGAAAAAAAATCTCCTTTTCAGAGCCAGTCCCCAGTCCCCAGTTTTACAAGGCAAGAGCCAGAATTGATACCTGGTTCTGTGTGTCACTTTTCATGGGGTGCAGCCCTTTTCCAGTATTCTGAGCTCAGCCAACTCTAAAAGCCTCTGTTTTTATTTATTTTTCCACCAGCCCCACCTCCTCTTTGCCCAAAGAGATGTCAGTTTCCTTTCCTGCTTTCTCCTGGTTTATCTGTGCTTGTAGCTTGTATTCAGTAGTCCAAATTTGTTAATTAAAACCACAATTAGAGCCAGATTGAACTACCTTCCCTTGTTCCCAGCAGAGAGCACTTCTTTTTCCCATAGGGAAGTGTTCCAACTCAGCCTGCCATACCAATGGGAGAGGAGCACCAGCCTCCACAATGGGGGCTTTACCTATAGTTCTATGCTGTAGTCTCAGCACTTTTGCTCATTCCAGATTGGTGTATAATGTGGGTCCAGTTACAGATGTCCCCCAAGGAGTTGTTCTATATTATAAAGCCAGTCTGGCTTATTAATGCAGCAATCATTTTGTATCATCTAAGGCCAGCAGCTAATCTTAGCTTGCAAGGGTGATTGTGACTCTCATGTGTGAATTAGGTGGTCCACAACTATGAATAAAGGGACTACTCTGTCCTCAATCTGGTGTTTTTGGGAATACATACTTTATAGACAATGACCCAGGAAGAACATACAATGATTTATTTGTTTATTTGTTTATTTATTCATTTATCATTTCACATATTCATTCAATAAATATATACCCAGTACTATTCAAGGCTCTGGAGAAATAAAGCAAATAAATTATAGTTCCAGCCCTCACTGATGATACATTCTTGCAAAATGGTAGAAGCAGTAGGGACAGAAAAACAATATATAAATGCATAGTAGGTTACAGAGGTCAGGCAGTATAAGTGCTGTGAGGAAAATTAAAGCATGGTAAATAGACTGGAGTGATGGAACATGCCCTTTCAGATGGGGTATCAAAGGACAGTATTCCAAAGGAGGTGACACTTGAGCAGAGGCCAGAATGATGTGAGCTGTGTGGATACCTGGGAGGAGGGCATTACAGGCAGTGGGGGAAGGGCAAAGGACTTGAGGCTGGAGAAAGTTTGATGTGCTCAAAGAATTGCAAGGAGGCCAATGAGACTGGATTGAAGTAAATGAGGGAGAAATTGCAAGGAAACAAAGGCACAGAACTAACTTGAGCATATGTGTGTATGTATGTGTTTGTGTGTGTGTAGGGGAGTGGTCTAGATCGTGTAGGTTCTTATATTAAAATACTGGGTTTTCTTAGAAGATTATTTGAGGTTAACTTCCTGGGCTCACACTATAACTTGAACATGTAAAGTTAAAATTATAACATATGAATTGTAAGTTTGTAGTCGAGAGTGGCAAGATGCTCACAAGTCACATTTTCTCTTCCTAAATGCACAGGAGGACTACATGTCACAGCCTCTCTTATAGTTCAGTGGGAGCCAAGTGCCTGAGTTCTGGCTATGGAATGTGGGCAAAAGTTCTGGCTACAGAATGCATGCAAAAACCTGTCCATAAAGAGCCCCGAGTGCTTTATCTCCCCTTCTACATTGACTGTGGAGACCAAATGCTGAAGGTGGTTGCACTGCAAGAAAAAAGGAACTTGGATCCCTGGATCACCCCCTGGAAGAAAGTCAACAAGAAGGGCCACCCAACCCACAATTGGATTGTGATTCTGAGCATGAAATACAAATTTTTTAATTAAGTGAAATGTGGTTGTTTGTGGTAGTGCTTATTAATGTTATTCCAACATACAGTTCACATATAAGAGATTATTAAATTTAACGTATCATTTTTCCCCATTTTAAAATAAAAACATGCTGTTTTATGTGAATTCATATAAGAACACAGGAGTCCCAAGATTATTTCTACTCTGCTATTTTCCTCCCTTCTTTTCTGTACTACTCTTCTATTCAGTGATTAAATCCTGTTATTGGGAATGTAAGTATAGGTAGGCATTAGGTAAAAGAAATATACTCAAATATTATTACTATTCTTCTTTCTTGAATAAAGGTTTAAGTCCTTTATCTTTATTCTCTAGTGCCGCTCACAAGGAGCAGAGTTCTTAGCATATAGAATATCTTCCATCAATGCCATAGAAGAAAAGCAGGGAGAGTGGTTAGGAAGCTGTTGCAACACTACAGGGGATGCCTTGAACCAGGATGACTCACAGTTAAAAGTCTTTTTCCATCCTGGTGCTGCCAGTTCCTTTTTGGCTTGGTCTCCGCTTAAGCCCCTGCACAGGAAGCTCTGTCAAACAAGCCTCAAGAGTCAGGCTAACTTACTCTGTGCCTTAAGAGTGACTTGAAATCAAATGATACTGCAACTCCTTCAACAAAGTTTTGCTGGTCTCTGTGTGTGTGTTGGGGGTGGGAGGCACTTACACTCTCAAGGTCCACTCTGGATCCAGGCAAGATCCACCTTCTGCTCAACGGGTCACTTTGTGGATCATCCCAGAGCTGCAGCCGGCCTTCACTCCCTCCCTCGTCCTCAAGGCATGGTTCTCCATCGCCTGGAAAATTATCTAATAAAAATATAAATGTTAATAAGCATAACTTTCCTGTGAATAGCATCTCTTAGAGTTGTGCAGGGAATGGTCTGACCAATCTTATGTGGCAGCACTGATATGATTTCCCCCGTCAGCCCAGCACTCTTTCCACCAGATTAAACTTCTTTTCTCAATTTACACACACACACATGCACGCACACAATTCCATTCAAACTCTTTATGAGTCGTAGGTTTTATTGAAAGATTGGGAAATAGTGGAGGGTTACATTTCAGAAATAATAAAAACAATCAAAATAGAAATTTGATATCTCAATAATAAAAAAATCCCTCACCCATTTCCAACAGCTTAGGCTGAGCTTGACTGTCCTATTTTCTCCACTGCCTTCCAGTGTCTTTTAATTCCTTTCACAGAGTGATTTAGCCCTCCCTTTATTCTGCCCTCTCCTTCCAGATATTACCTGACCACAAGGACAGTGATGGTTGGTCTGTTAAGAAATTTATTTTTCTACCACTATAATCCTCACCAAGGTGCACCGAGAAGAGTACAACCTAGAGTATGACGCTTCTTAGGGGTATTTAATGTTATAGCAAAAATCCCTCAAGAATCAAAGGTGCATCACCAAAGACTTTTCTTAGTGAACTGAGCTCTTTTCTTAATGGGTAGCACAAAGTAGATTTTGTCCCTCTGTTTCTCTCCTGGCCACACTGCAGCTTCATCAGGCAATCAGTGACAGGTTTTCCCTTTCGTGAAACCACAGGTCCTCTTGAAGGTCCGTTGGCAGATCACCACTTTGCCTCTGGCCCATCCTCCCACCCAGGTTCCCAGGCTCCATCAGGGACCCCCTTCCTTCCCTCACCTCAGAAGTGTCCAGTTCCAAGCTCCTTCCCTCTCTCTAGGACACTGTCACTTCAGATAAATATTAGCCTCTTTATTAATTTTCTCTTCTGTGTAACAAATTACTAAACTCTTAGTGGTTTAAGGCATTCATTTATTGCCTTGCAGTTCTGTAGGTTGGAGGTTTAGGCAGGCTTCACCATGTTGTCTACAGAGGGTGTCTCAGAAGCCCCAAATCAAATCCAGGTGTGGGCCACACTGGACTCATTCAAGTTGTTGGTCGAGTTTAGTTCCTTGCAGTTGTAGGACTGAACTGTCTGTTTTCTTGTTGGGTATTGGTCAGGGACCATTCTCAGTTCCTAGAGGCTGCTCTCAGGTCCTTGTCCGATGTTCTCCTCCATCTCAAAGCCAGCAATGAAAACTTCTCTCATGTAGATGCTCTCTCACGCTTTGGATGTCTCTGCCTTTTCCTTACACTGACAGGCAGAGGAAACTCTCTGCTTTTAAAGGGTTCCTGTGATTAGTCTAGGCTCATCTGGATAATTTCTGTTTTGATTAGCTGGGAGTCAACTGAAGAGTAACCTTAATTAGAACTGCAAAATCCCTTTTGCCGTGTGTTCTGGTTTGCTAATGCTGCCATTTTGCAAAACACCATAAATGGACTGGCTTTTAAAAAGGGGGTTTATTTGGTTATGCAGTTATAGTCTTAAGGCCATAAAAGTGTCCAAACAAAGGCATCAACAATAGAGTACCTTCACTGAAGAACAGCAATAGCATTTGGAAAACTTATGTTGGCTCAGAAAGCACATGGCTGGCATCTGCTTGCTCCCAGGTTGCATTTCAAAATGACTTTCTTCCAGGATGTTTCTCTCTAGGCATCTGGGGGTATTCTCTTCATTTCTCCCAGGCAAACTCTGGAGTAGCAAAATCTACTTTCAATGGCTGTCTTCAAAATGTCTCTCTTGGCTGCTCTCCCAAATGTCACTCTCAGCTGCTCTCAGCTCTTTCTGTCTGTGAACTCTTTTATAGGACTTCAGTGATTAAATGAAGAAACACCATGAATGGGCAGGATCCATGTCTCCATGGAAATTATCCAGTCAAACGTTTCGCTCACAGTTGATTGAGTCACATCCCCGTAGAAATAACCTAACTCCAAAGACTCCAACCTAATCAACACTAATACGTCTGCTCCCACAAGGTTGCATTAAAGGACATGGTGTTTTGGGGGACATGATACATCCAAACTGGCATACCATGGAACATAATGTAATCACAGATGTGATAGCTCATCATATCCACAGTCCCAGGGATAAGGGGAAGCAATCTTAGGGAACTTTCTAGAATTCTGCCTAATACTGCCTACTTTTGGCTTAAATCTGATTCCGTTCTCCTAAGCACACAAACAAATTTTGGTTTTACTGTAACTACTAGAACATCATTTATATTTCAGTACAAGAAAAAAATCAAATCAAGCATAGAAATATATTCAAATAGGCAAAATCTGTGATTTCATCTTTTAAGAGAAACAACCTCTGATGGCTTCTGCTGTGGTGTGGAGGGAGGGTATTTTCATCCCAATCATCTTTTTTCCTGTTGAGCCTGGTAGCAGATGAGATCCAAAGTTTTAAATTCTTTTATATTGCACAGCGAAGAGGATTCTTTTTTGTTGGTTACTGGTTTACCAGTTGGTACCCTGAATCTACAAGGCAGTACAGTATGCATATTTGAAATATACTACTAGATTATAGCCAGAAAATATTTTATTTGCAAAATTATCCTGTATTTCTAATAAACACAGTTATGTGTTGCAGTAGTATACATGAAATATTTAAGAGTAAGCTCCCCTTGAATTTAATTCACTTCCCAGAATGATCTACCAAATTTTAAGAAAGGTTAGAAAACAGAGGAGATTTAGTAGGCAAGTGATTATGGTCACTAAATATTTAAAGAAGCACAGAAAGGCACATAAATTATTTTGTGTGTTTCTAGTAGGTGCATCTAGGACTAAATGATAGTAGTGGCAAAGTGGTGTATTTCAGTATACAGGGAGACCTCTTTAAAACAAAAGAAGAAGGAAAGAAAAGAATTAGAGCTCCTTAAGCAGGAGTGGGCTCTTGAAAAACCAGTGATTTCTCCCCAGTGAAGCCTCCTGACAGGGAAGGATAAATGCCATTCTGAGAGTAACATAGTGCAGGTTTCAGCCAACATTTTCGGTAAAGAAGCCGAGAGTAAATATTTTAGGTTTTTCAGATAGTACAGTCTCTGTTGCAACCACTTAACTCTGTGTTTGTAGGCTGAAAGTGACCACAGACAATTATGAATTGTGCATAACTGTGTTCCAATTAAACTTTATTTACAGAAACAAGAGCTGGGCCACAGTTAGTCCACGGGCTGTGGTTTGCTGATCCCTGATACAGCATATTTCCTGAATTGCATGGGAGGAGGACCTAAGTCCTTTCCAAATGTAAAATTTCAGTGTTATGTTATTCTCTGACTAGAGTACAGGAAGACATAGATGGCATATAATACCATTCCCTTCCAGGATGAGCTGTTCATACTCACCTTTTATTCAGTTGTGCCTCCAGGCAATTGTAATGGAAAAACTCCAAATAGATGAAATCTAAGCTGCCCAACCTCAAATAACTGGGGAGGTAGTGAATATTCCTAAGAAAGGAAACCTGTGCATGAATTGTGAGGCCCTAACAGGAAATAGTTAATCTGTTAAAAAGATTGCTGAACACGGAATGGGGGCCATGGAAAATGTTGATAGGACAAAACACTGAAACTGTTGGCAGAAAACTAATGTCAATATTGGAGCCAAGCAAATATTGCCTGCAGGGCCCTATTAGGAAAGCTTGAAGACAGTCCATTTTTAAGTGGCAAGAAGAACCCTCACCTCCAGAACCACGGAAGCAATTGTGCTTTCAGGTAGAGAAATTCTATTATTCTGATTGCTTCCAAATAAAGTGGTGATTTTAACTACAACTTTTAATATATGAAGATGCTGTTAGTTTTTGTTCTAATTTTCTGAGAATTTAGGAAGTAGGAGGAACTTGTGTTGTTATATATGGAAATACTTAGGTGTAAGATATTTTAAAACAGAATATTTGACAGATATTAAAATTAGAAATGGGCTTGAATATTCTCAGAGCTTTTCTTTACTTAGGGACTCTGGCCTATATTATTGCTATTATTTACAGTAATTTTATTTTTGCTAAAGTCAACTATTTATTTTCTCTCCACCCAATTCCCTTTCCAAAATAATTAACAACATGCTGCAAATTAGCAAGAAGTGCAATAGTTATCCAGAGTTTTCCATTTGTATCTTGGGAAGCATTCTACATTTTCCAAGTTCCTACACACAAAATATACAGAAAACCCTTGCTCTCCATATTGGTGATTGTGTGCTCAGATTTCCAATTCAGACATTTGTAACAAAATCTATAGCACCTTAAATTAAGATTCAACTTAACTATGGTCCACAACCAGCAGAGTTATGCAAGTGTTGTTTTCCTTTTTAGGATGATTTCATTCTCGCAAGCAGCTTATTTCCTTTGCTTATTTGCTACGGTGTCCTGTGGTAAGTAAATTGTTGACAGAGCATGAGAGGAGTAGTTAAGCAAGACATGCCGTGCTTAGATAAAGCTACTGAACACACAGCTTCAGGGAAGTAGGCAGCCCTGGATAAGTCAAGACACGTATTGTGTTAATGTTTGGAGGCAAGCACCACTTCCCAGATGTATTGCCTTAGACACATATCACACACCGGGGCTGGGGGAACACCAGAAGTACAGAATGTCATAGGGTGTGTGTGTTACCAGAAACTATTGTCTGAAAATAACTCTGCAAAGAAGATCTCCATACACTTAGTCTTCCGTTTTGTTTTGTTTTTTAATCAACATTCTTTAAAAAAAAAAAAAAATCTATACTTGAATATTCAAGAGTGCTAGGCATTTTACAGTGTCCGAGTTCTACCCAAGTAGCATGGTGGGTACACAGCATATACTTTCACTCTTTTAGGGCACTAGGGAACCAGTTCAGAAATGAAAGTTCTTGATTTAAATTTTACTTAGTAAACCATCCATTTTGAAAAATTCTGGTTGAATATATCTCAACACCAGGTTTTGGTTTATTTCTGTCTTTATCCATTCCATTCCTTTTCAGAGAATAAGGATGATCCTACACACTGCTTTTCCTTACTCACTGCAGAGCAGAGTTTTCTCCGTACAACCACGATGGGAGAATTCTGTGTCCATGTTGACATAATATGGCCCCAGGTGCAGTGACTACTTAGTTACCTCTCAGGTGTAAGGCCACGATAAACACCTCCTGGTAAAGTTTGCATTTGTAAAGAGATAAGTTCTTCAGAAAGAAGCATTTTGAAGCTTTTATTCCTAAATCAACAATGCCCCTCCATCTGTCCCTTCACTCCAAATTGCTGTTTTGAATCATAGTCATCACAATGTACAAATCTATTGAACGCTGAAAAGGAATAGACAAGGGCCACTTCAATTTTATTCTTTTGGTAAAAAATACCCTCAAAAAAACTCAAAAACAAACTAAAAATAAAAACAAAACCAAACAAAAAAAAGTGATCATGCTGGGAAAATTAGAAAATACATATAAGCAGGAAATGAGAAACTATATATACGGAAATAGCCATTGTTAAAAATCCTTTGTTTAGTCTTTCAGGTATCTTTCTACACATGCCTATTACACAGTTTACAATGATGATATTAAATACAGATGCCCTTCATTCCTATGTGTCCCATTTATGGCTATCCTTTCATGCACATAAATATATTATCACTTCTGGAGTGCTTAGTATTTTTCTCTGTTCATGAAATTTCTGCATGTACATTCTTAGACATATATTCATTTATTTCTCTAGAATAAATTTTGGGAAATAAAAATATTAGATACAAAGGTGTAAATAGTTTTGAAGGTTTCATGACAGGTATGGATGAAATTATCTTCTAGAAAGGTTATTCTAAAGTTGAATTTTTCCAGTTGCATATCCACACCGTCCAACTTTAGGAGGCATCTGCTGCTTTGTGGTTTTGGTGGTTTGGAGTTATGCAGCATGGAAAAAAACGTTCATACACTTAATCCATTCCTTTGGGTATGAACCCTTATAATAGGACCTTTTTATGAGGTTACTTCAGTTAAGGTGTGGCTCTGCTGAATTAGGATCGGTCTTAATCCTATTACTGAAGGTCTTATAGGGGAGGCCACAGAGAGAGAGAGAGAAAGCAGGGGAGCAGCCAGAAGCCGAAAGTCAACAGAACCTGGCCAGGAGAGGCCGCCATGTGCATGGCCATGTAACGGAAAATCCAAGGGCCAAGGTCCACCAGCAGCCAGCCCCAAAATGTCTCAGTCTTCTGGGAGAAAGCATCACCTTGATGATGCCTTAATTTTGAACTTCTTTTATCCTCAAGACCATAAGCCAATAAATTCCCGTTTTTTAAGGCAACCCACTGCATGGTTTTGTTTTAGCTGCTGGGAAACTAAAACAGTGGTCATCGTACATTCACCCTTCGGGAAAGAGTATCCTAATTTACTTCTGGGGAAACTGCACTGGTCCCCCAGTCTGGGTCCCAGTCATTCTGGTGATGCTGCATTTGCTGCTGACCCCAGGGCTTGGGAACCAGCCAGGTTGAACCAGGTAGCACACACATCCCACTGGCCATGGTGGCCGAATCAGAGCCAAAGCTTTACATTGAGACATTTGTTTAGGCTTCTAGAAATGATATTCTGTTTTCCCAATTGGACTTGAACTAAGACAGAGTGCAGAGGCTTGAGCTGTTGGCGCTATCTTGCTACTATGCAGAGCTTGAGACAAAGCGACACCAGGGAGCAGAGCAAGAAGATGGAGACCAATTGTGACCTGATGGGACTGGTTGAGCACGACAGCCATTGACTCCTGAAGCCAGATGCACCACAGGTTTTTTGACATCTGAACCAATAGATCTCATTAGTATTTAAGCCACTTTGAGCTAAGTTTCATATCACTGGCAACCAAAATCAGTACATCAACACTGGTTATTTACAGGCTTGTTTGTTTGTTTATTTGTTTTTGGTTTATCTGGTAGGTAAAATGGCATCTAGATGTTTTAACACCATTTTCCATATATAGTCATTTGTATTTCTTTTGTAAATTATCTTTTTTTATATCCTTAGCCCATTAAGAAAACAACAGTGACTTTCTTCTTATTATTGATCATGTAATTTTTTAACAGGACAGAAGAGCCTCCCAAATTCATGATTTGGCCAGCGTGAAAGCTGTGAAAGCCATGATCAGGATAATTCTGTAACAGTGCTTTTACATACACTCTAAAGTATACTCTGAAGTACAACACAAACATCACCGATTTATGAGGATAAACAAGAACACCTATTAGAATTTTCTTCCAGTCACCCCCAGTGTCCCTGAGTGCTGAGTCATGTGGCAGCCCACGAAGGCTCGACTGCAGAATGGGAACCCCTCGGCTAGCACCTGCAATTGTTTCTACATTCATGCACGCCCTGGGATGGGAGCACAGAGTGCTTGATAATTATGAAGCAGTCAAAAACACCAATTGTGTAAAAAAAACAAGCTTCTTTGCACTAAATGATTTGTGTGCATATAAAATCTAGGCATGTGCATTTGGGAACTTGTATTCCTAAAGGAGTCCTTCTGAAGAGATCTGGGCTCTTTCCAGATATAAACCTTACCCAAGGGGTGGTTGTCTTAGCCACACCTCTGAGAGGAAGGTGAATGATCTTGCTGTGTTTGTGAGTCACAGCGGGGTTTAGGGCCAGAATGCTGAGACTGGTGGGATTATACAGAGAAAACTTTAATCTGCTGTGCTTAATGAAATACATGTTGTCTAAGCTGCTCGTTCCCTGGAAGGCAATATAACAATAGTTATTATACAAATCAGACAGTGACTACTGGCCTGGGGAATGGATGGTGTTATCATTGGAGTATGAAGTAGTTAATAGTCTGTTCATTGACAAAATTGAATGTGCTACCTGAACTGGAAAGCTTATTAGCAGACTTTTAGATGGGTCTTTCAAGCCAAACCCAGATTCGTATATTGAAGAGAGTAAACATAACACTTAATTCTCTAATAATATGTGGGATGAGGGCACTTTAGAGCTGTGGCTAATTCCAAACAGCAAAGAGTTCAAAGCTTATTTTCTTGTATTTGCTTATACTATGTAATAAGTGAGCATGTAAAAACCAAACATATATAGCCTCCTCTGCACTCATCTCCAAAGTAATAAATACCCAATAAACATTACTTGCTTAAATTTAACTGAGACTGAAGATAAACATTTAACATTGCACAATAGAAAAAGGAAGGAGTTTGGGATTAAGAACTGGGTTCATGCCCCAGTGCATTCATTAGCTGTGTGTTGCTGGGCAGGTGTCTACCCTACTGAGACTCAAGTTACTTAACTCTTCTCCCCCTCAAATAAAGTCTGACACAGATAAAAAAAAAAAAGCCTGCCTCTAGCTTCCCTTACAGAATCCTGTGGGTATGTTCAGAATGAAAACTCATATATCATTATTTTTAAGGCATAGGTCTTATAGCATATTAGGTGCTAGGGAGAAATCAAGCTAGTATTGTATTTTCTTGGGGGATGTTTTTGTACAAATTATTGTATAATATAGTAAAAATCAAGTTTTTCAGAGAGAAGTACACAGAAAATAACTTTAAATAACATACATTGTTTAAGTTATTGCCTTAATATCTTAATTTCATTTGTCTCTATAGTCAGGTTGTAAAGACCTTAGGGAATTCAGAGGAAAAAGAAGGTTCAGAATGCTGATAAATTTCTATTAAAATCATTGCTTGCATCCGTTTCAGATTAATGTTTTTTTTTGTTTTTTTGTTTTTGTTTTTTAATGATTATACCACAGAATGCATGACTCAGCTATATAAAAACACGTTCTTCCGAGGCGGGGACGTCACCTCCATGTACAGCCCGAGTGCCCAGCACTGCCAGATGTTGTGCACATTCCACCCGACGTGTTTGCTCTTCAGTTTCCTTCCTGCAAGTTCAACTAATGATGCTGAGAAAAGGTAAAAGTTGCTATTTAATCACAGGAGAAGCCAGTTGTTTTTCAAAATGGAATCAGCCATGTGCAAAAAGGCATGGCGAATTCTAGGGTTATGTTAATCAAACTGGGTCGAAGGACCAGCCTCGCCAGAATTGCCAGGAGTGGTTCTTTCAAATGCAGAATTCTAAGCCCCAGCCCAGACTTACTCAACCAAAGTCTCTGGGGCCCATTAATTTGCATTCTATGCAATCACTGCAATCACTTAAAGTCATAGGAGCTAGCCATTTGCTATCCAAGACTTCAAGGAAAATGCTTGAAAATCATTAGGTTAAGAGATTGTCTCAAGAAAAGTCTAATAACAGATGAATATTTCACCCAAATGAGGAAACATACTTATTGTCTCACCCATCACCACATTTACAGATAGTGCAGTCCTAAGAAGACATAACATTAAGCCATACGTTTTGTTGAGAATGTAAGTAAGATACAGAACTTGAGACATTGGGAGAGGGCAGGTCTGAATGGGGGCCTATTCTGGGCCAGTTTGAGCCCCTATGGTAGGAATGGAGGTATGTGTATTGTGTGTTTCATTGTAAATGTCTATGTATTAGTTGGTCGTTTGGGAAAGTAGAAAAACAGTTGGTAATTAAAAATCTTGTTAGGTCAAGAAGATACCTAAGTAGAGTCATAGTTTCATCTTAATTTTCTTTAATCATGATCAATACCCCAAATGAACTTTCCTTGTTGTTCTCATTTCCATATCCACAACTCTTTTCTCTGCACTCTGAGTTTAAGAACTAGGAATTATATAATCATCCCCTGATCCTACATGTTAAACTTGTGCAGAAAACCCAACCTATGCCTCAAAGGCATGAGGTTAAAAACTGAGTTAGGTTCTTGAATCCTCATGAATAATGAAATTAACATAAGGTTGACATTAAAGACAGAAAGAAGTCTTCTGTTAGGTGCAGCCCACAAGGAGTTAATACGGAAGATGTGTACAATATACGGACTCAACTCTCCTGACTGATTTAATGTCTGAAGTAAATGAAGGTATTTGCAAAACAATCACCAGGTGGGAACGGAATTCCTGGAAAGTTTGGGAGGATGGTAATAATCATTAACTGTTTAATCCGATCAATTTTATGTACTTAAAAATGTGACTGTAAAGCAAAATAATGCAAAAGTTAAGTATTATAGAGACCACTAGCTATTATGAAATTGCCTCTAAGAATGTACTTCCCACCAACTGTTATGGAAACTGTAATTTTTTTTACTTATTCCTGACTTGATTTATTAGCGTACAGAAATTATAGACATTTCCTCAATGTATATTATTCTACTTTCTAAGTGAAGCTACCTTTGAAACAGGTTTGGTTGCTTCTTGAAAGACAGTATTACAGGAACCCTGCCAAGAATGCCAAAGGCAAATGCCATTTCTGGACATTCCTTAAAGCAATGTGGCCATCAAATAAGTGGTAAGTTGTAGATTTCTTAGCTGTATTTCAAATAACAATGCATCTATCTTAGAACAGTTTCTGCTCAAACTCTGCATTGTCATGGACTTTTGGAAGGGAGCACCCTAAAGGGAACAGTATTCTGGGCATAACAGGTATACATTTTGACCATCTTGCCCATCCTCTTGTCTTTTATCAGTCAACATGTGCTTAATGAGCCTCTATTATTTATGAAGTTAGCACAACAGTCTAAGACTTGCAGAAAGTGAATGTGCATCAAAACAAAGAGAACACAGGGGACACCTATCTCCCTCTTTCACTTGGAGTAATTTGTACACTAGTGGTTCCCAGTTGTTCTCAATCAGGGGTGATATTTGACAATATCTGGTGACAATTTTGGTCATCACAACTGGTGGGATATTACTGGCATCTAGTGGGTAGAAGCCAGAGGTGTTGCTGAGCATCCTACAATGCATAGAAGGCCCCTCACTACAAAGAATTCTCTGGCCAGAAGTGTCAATAGTGCTGAGGTTAAGAAACCCTGTTGTATATTATTAGGCCAAATTGAAGGATTGGGCTCTGTATCTTGAAAAGAATGCTTCTTGGAAGAAACATGAAAACGAAGATGCCAGGCAACTTTGTTTCTGACACCTGTTACTAATGCATCTGGGAAATAGTTTCCAACTCTCTGCTTTTGATTTTCTACCCTAAGGGGTTTAATGCATACGAACTATTTCACTATCATGGCTGGGCTGATCTAAAAGTAAAAAAGTGCTGAAAATTTTCTCAACTGATGGATTGGCAGAATCTTAAAATAACCCTGCTGTGACTGTGCATCTTTGCTATTTTATCTTTACTTTAAAAAAGCTAATTTTGTAGGTTCAAATTTCATATGTTCTCAAATTTAAATCACAATTTTCTCCTCCATAAATATCACCTCCCTCAACACACACACACACACACACACACACACACACACTTAGAGACTTAGAGCCTGTAAATTATATAATAAAAGGAGGCAATGCCTTAGTTATAAACATGGGGGGCCCAACTTAGCAAATATAATGGGTATAGTTTACGTGGGTGGGAATACTTTTCCTGTTCGATAAAATCAAATTTGTGTACTACAAGTCAAATGGAAATTGTTAAACTTAGTTTTATGATATCTTCAACCCTAACTCTTAGAAGAGGGAAATTAAATACAATAGATTATAATTTATACTGTTTTGCTGCTCTCCCTAACCAAGAGTCAAAGTAACAAATTTGAGTCTTTAAAAATGAAAAATAAGAGTCTAACTCATAAATTTGGTTTGCTGTCTGTTAAAAATATTATCTACATTCTTTTGTACATAACATAAATTACAACAAGAGTGCTTAAATAGAATTTAACCGAATTTTAAAGGTAATGGAAATGGTTTCATCATGCATATACAAGAACTGTCCACAGTTTATGATAATGATCTGATAAATAGATACCAATAATAGGAAAGACAGGTGCAATTCTGCAATCAGAAAGGAATAGTTGAAAAGCCCTGAAAAGTCCATGGAAAGAGATGTTCCTTTACTCAGTGAAAGATGTCAATGTTAGTGCTGTAGGGGGGAAAACAGGTTGGAGTATGCTAATTTCAAGCAACGTTTGATAATTTAGGGAAGTAAAAAAGTTTCTTAAAGCCCCTAAATAATAGGGCATTTGCCAAAAAATGGAATATTTTCCTTCAAAAATAGCCTACCTTAATGGACAACTAACTGGTTCATAATCTGCCCTTATAAGGGAAACTGACAGAATTTGCCCTATGTGTTTTATTTGTGCAGCTTGCCAACAAGAAATTTATAAAGGAATTGATATGAGAGGAGTCAATTTTAATGTATCTAATGTTAAAAGTGTTGAAGAATGCCAAAAAAGGTGCACCAATAGCATTCACTGCCAGTTTTTCACATATGCCACGCCAATGTTTCACAATACAGAGTCCCGGTGAGTAAGATTCACAGTGTTTGTTCTTTCTGTTGGTTCTTTTAGGCTTTAACTGTACTCTTCATAACCTCTTTTTTTCCCTCTAGCTGAAAACCAAACAGGGTTTTTAGACATAGCCCCTCTCCCTATTATTATGACTTACTCAGCTTTGGTGTTATTTTTCCCGAAGAGAATACATCCCATTTTGTCCATAGTAGACTGCTTGTGCAAGGCGGTGCTTTGAGTTATCAAAATATAGTGTTGTAGAATAATGCCTCCCACACAATTCCCACTCTAATTTTCCCTCTGCAGAAGGAATGCTCATTTGTTTAATAATGCAAACCCCCAGCATTATAAAGATCAGATTTATTATTGCCTCGTTTATTTCCTACTGCCCATTGATAATTTCAACATGAGATATTAGGTAGACTGTTGCACATGACTCAAAGTTTAGGAAGTAAAGAACTGCATTTTTTTTCACATTCAGGAACAAATGCCTATTAAAGCACAGCCTGGGAGGAACACCCACCAGTATAAAGACGCTGGACAATGTGGTATCTGGATTCTCACTGAAGCCCTGTGCGCGTTCAGAATTAGGTAAGTGTATGGCTACTATTCACTATGTGATTGTAGTGGGCAGAATAAATAAAGATGTCCAAGTTCTAATTCCCAGAACCTGGAACTATATTACCTTACTTGGATCTTGGGGTTGGGAGATTTTCCATTCATTTAGAACTCCCTTTAACCTTTCTTATAGGTCAGTTGTACAAGTGATGAATTTTTCTCAGATTTTGTTTCCCTAGGAATGTCTTAATTTCCCCTTCATTTATGAAGCACAGTTTTGCTAGATATAGAATTCTTGTTTGATTTTTTTCCTTCAGTATTTTGAAACTGATTCTGGCCTCTGTGGTTTCTCACGAAAATCAGCTGCTATTCTTATTGGGGCTCCTTTGCATGTGATGATTCACTTCTCTCTTGCTACTTCAAGATACCCTCTTGGTCTTTCAATAGTTTATTATGATGTGTCTGGGTGTGGATCTCTCTGAGTTTATCCTATGTGAGTTTGTTGAGCTTCTTGAAAGTGCAGATTAATGATTTTCATAAATTTGGGATGTTTCAGCCATTATTTCTTTAAATGTTCCTTCTCCCTCTTCCTCACCCCCTTCTCCTTCTGTGAATTCCATTATGTGTGTGTTGAAATACTTGATGGTGTCTTTCATGCCTCTGAGGCTCTGTTCATGTTCCTTTATAATTTTATTCCTTCTATTCCTCAGACTGAATAATTTTAATTGATCTATCTTCTTTCTTCTGTCAGCTCAAGTTTGCTGTTGAGTCCCTCAAGTGAATTTTTCATTTCAGTTATTGAACTTTTCAACACTGGAATTTCAATTTGGTCTTTTCTTATAATAATTTATATTTATTTATTTGTCAATTTGGTAAGAGCATTCTCATACTTTTCTTTAGGTCATTGAGCATTTAAAAAATAACTAAAGTCTTGGTCTAGAAAATTCCTTTCTCAGACACAATTTCTATTGATTTCTTTTTCTCTTTTGTATGGGCCATACTTTCTGGTTTCTTTGCATGCCTTGTAAGTTCTTTTTGTAAACTAGACATCTGGAATATTATGATATGGCAACTCTGAAAATCAGGTTACCTTTCCTCCCAAGAATTTTTTATTGTTTCTGCTTATTGCAATAGTTGCTGTTTGTTTTTTTAGTGACTTTCATGAACTAATTCTCTAAAGTATATATCTTTTGTTGTTTATAGCCTCTAATGGCTCTTCTGGGTTCACTTAGTTATCAGATAATTATTGGACAGAGATTTCTTTAGATGCCTGGAACCAATAAGTCTCCTAGCTCTTGTAGGGGCTCTGTGTGAGACATGCATGGAATACTTTGGCAGGCAGTTTACAATTGCCTTAGACTTCACTTCCTACTTACACAGAGCTCAGGTCAGTCCAAGGAGAGCACAGAGGGCCTTTGGAGGTCTTTATTAGGTCCTGGCAATGCACATGGCCCAGCCTTATGTGTGTGTGAGGTCCTCTAAGATCCTAGGAATATGTTAGAGCTTTTCAAACCTCCCTATAGGCATCTCATTCCCCAGGTTTTCCTTTTAAGCTTTTTCATTAGCTTGTTGTTTGACCTAGCGGTTATTCCTGCCTCAAGGCAGCTGTAGTGTCAATTGCCACAGATTTTATTTATTTATTTATTTGCCAAAAACTCTAAAGGAAAAGGTTATTAGTATTGGGGAAACTCTGAGTCAGGTCAAGACAAAACTTGCAATTGGCATTTCCTGGCCTCTGCCAGACAGATCAACTAATAATACTTATCTGAGAATGGGGCTTTTGAGTAAATAATATGAACACAAATACAAATGAAATTTAAAAATATGATTATATAAGAATAATGAAAATGGATTTTCTCCTTTTCCCATCTCCATATGCAAATAACATTTTTGTTAGTTACCTGATATATTTGTTTATCTCCCTTTGTTAATTTTTTTTTCATTATATTCAGAAAACTATAGCTCAAAAAGTCTCATGTCCCTAAGGCATGGTGTTCAGCTTCAGGGTAATATAAAGAAAATATGAACAGATGCTGAGATAACTTAAATATTTTCCATTGATGGAAGTTGGGGCTAGGAGCATAGGTTGGGCTATTTTATTTCTCTGATAGAGGAAATTATCCTTCTGCAACAGTAGACCAATCTTGCCTTCTTCCAAATGGCAAACAACAAGTTTGGGGATATTTTAACATATATTTTTTCATTTTCATTAGGATATTTAGTGCTATGAATAACAAGCAACAATATTTTTCCTTAGCTGTGATGACAACTTACAAGCACACTGAGCAACATGTCTTTGACTGAGCTACATCTTCCCTCTGTGAGTTCACAGGTTGCCACATGGACATTTTCCAACATCGTGCATTTTCAGATACGAATGTTGCCAGAGTGATCACTCCAGACTCTCACGTATGTCGAACAATTTGCACCTATCATCCCAACTGTCTCTTTTTTACCTTCTATAGGAATACATGGAACATAGAATCACAAAGGTGAGTGTGAATGTATAATATTTGCTGCTATTTCATCACTTTAACTTTACAGCTTAAATTTTAAAGGTTTTGCTCCTTTCCCCAAAAAGACTTGAACCTACAGTTTAGACAGGTACTAAGAAATTAGTCAACTTTTCTACCTACCTTTCTTCCTTAAACCAAACATACCATTGAATCGGTGCAACAACATTCATTGGGGAATAAAAGGACTTGATGTCTTTCTTACTGATCTTACTCTGTTGTATTTGTATCACGTAAAAACCTCTCCCTGGCAGCATATCCTTTAAGCTTGTTTGCTCCAATTTCATTCTGTTTCAGAAACTAGAACCCTGTTTATTCTGATCAAGATTCTGATTTGACCTCTTCACACTCACAACACCCACCCCTTTTTATAATACACAACCTGGAGTTAAGATAAGGGCTTATTGTTATATAATAGGATCGGCAGCACAAATCCCCAGAATTTGTGATTTTCTCTCTCTTTTTAATTTTCAGTTAGAAACTTTACCATTCTCCTCCTTTCAGGTAATCCATGCCTAACAGTTTTCTCTGGAGAGAGTTGTTGGCTTGATTTATATTTAATCTCTGTAATGTATTAGTGTTCTGTAGTCTGACTTACTTTGGAGAGAGTTTCTTAGAATAGAATTTGCAGACGTGCTTTTTTGATGATAGGTGGTTTTGTTTGTCTAATAAATTTAATATAGTTTTCTTTTTCTCCCCACATCCCTCTCTCTTTAATAGAAATGTTTGTTTCCTTAAGACTTCCAAAAGTGGGACTCCAACTTCCCCTATTCCCCAGGAAAACACTGAATCTGGATATAGCCTTTTAACCTGCAAACGAACTTTTCCTGGTAATATGATTCAATAATAACATAATATAAAATATGATAAAAATTTATGACCATCTAACAAGTAAAGTCATGAAACAATCCTTATGTACCAGAGACTTGTGTTAACGTGGTTTATTACTTTTCTCATTTTGTATCTTTATGTTTATAATTGGCACAGTACCCTGCCATTCCAAAATTTACCCTGGAGTTGATTTTGAGGGAGAAGAATTGAATGTGACCTTGGTTAAAGGAGTTGAGGCTTGCCAAGAAATTTGTACAAAGGTCATCCGCTGTCAGTTTTTTACTTATTCTTTATTCCCAGAAGACTGTCAAGGAGAGAAGTAAGCAGAAATTTATTTTTCAAAGGCAGTTGGCAAGACAATTTCATGTACTTTTCACCTCTTTAAAAGTTTAACCCTTACACTGCTTATTTTATCCAGATGTAAGTGTTCCTTAAAATTATCGTTGGATGGCTCCCCAACTAGGATTACATATGGTTCACAAGGCAGCTCTGGCTATTCTTTGAGGTTGTGCAAAATTGAGGAAGGCTCTGGTGAGTTAACCCTACTTCATAGCACTGTAGAGGGATGCCAGTGTTGTTTTTGTAGCTTTCTTATACAATGGAATTACATAACTTGTTATCCTAGGTGGAAAGGACTTGGATTCACTTTTAATTCCAACCATTAGCTTCAACATTTTCTTTTCAGTTTGCTCAACAAAGACAGACACGCGCATTGTTGGAGGTAGTGACTCTTCTTGGGGAGAGTGGCCTTGGCAGGTCAGCCTGCAAGTGAAACTGCACACTCAGAGCCATCTGTGTGGAGGATCAATCATTGGACGCCAGTGGGTCCTAACTGCTGCCCATTGCTTTGATGGGTAAGTGTTGGATGAGTCTCACATAGGGTCTTATCTTGCTTTCTTGCTTGGAAGAATCTATACTCAATCTCCTGATTATCATCTGAGCTTATTAGTAGAGAGTTATTTTTCTTGTAGTAAAAGGCATTTTAGAGCAGGATGATATTAAAAACATTTAACTACCAGTAAGTGATGATCCTTCCAGATAGATTGTGGCCTGTGTGTGGGACCAGGGTCCCTGGCTGGATTTCACTCCTGCTTTAAAGAATTCAACAGTGTCCCAACTACTGACCCCTTCACAACTGCTTCCCAAGTGTATTCTTCAAAGTCACAAAAGACATATATTTTAGGCCCATAGAAATTTTGCTTTCTGATCTTAAATTCACAAAATCAAATCAAAATAAATGCCCCCAAAGAGATAGTTTTTTTGGCTTTATCTTTCTATGCACATAATGTGATACAATGTTTTTATTTTATTGGGCAACTAGTACATATGACATGCTTTTAAAGTTTTAAAACAGGCTTTGTAGTTAGACAGAACAGGGCTTGAGTCACAGCTCTGCCACTTGCTAAAGGTATGACCTTGGGCAAGTATAAATCTCTCTTGGCTTTATTTTTCTATCAGTAAAATATGAATAACAACAGTACCTAATTCATAGTATTATGGAAGGATTATATGACACACTTACCTGGAACATAAAAATTTTTCCATAAATAGAAGCTGTTGCTCTTGATACATTCAATAGGAAATGTAAACAGGGATACGGCTCATGAATAAGCAAAAGGGATGCTAATAGCTCCCAAATAAAAGGCATTTGATCACTCCCCAAAATAAAAACAAATCAGTGTATTTCTGTTTTAGTAAAGTTCATTCCTTCCCCTGCCCAAAAAGGACAGGGCTCAGGACTCTGTGTCCCAGGATTTGAGGATTTTGCCACCAAAATGTAGCACAGCCAGTGCCGGATTTGGGCAGAGCTGAGCCGCACCCGGCTCCTTCACAGGTGACACACGTCAGGGGTCCCTCCGGTCAGTGATTCTGCCGCATATGGCCTCACTAAGGGGAAGGTGGTTGACCCAGAAGGAAAGACCTCAAGATCTGATTGGGGACCAACAATTTTCTTTCTTGAAGGCTCAAAGTGTTATGAGTTTATAAAAGATAATATACAGGAAACACTATGATTTGTTTGAAAGGAAGCCACTTCACACCTGATAATTCCATTCTTTCTCTTAGAGTGATGATAAAATTTTCCAAATATTTACAATAAATTTGGCTTTACTTTGCTTTGGATCATATTTTTTGAATTTGCTTTGTATATATTCATATTGTGAAGAGTTAATTTAAATTCTCATAGTTTTCACAAAATGTGGATGGATACATTTTAAATATGCTGAAACGTCGTATGCTGCCCTATTTGAGGAGTTTGTGTAAGAATTTCATTGAAATTCTGAATTTAATGAAAGCAGTTGCTTTCAGGTATGGTGAGCAGAGTATAATTTCCCTGTGATAAAATGCTAGGGCCTCTTCCAACCACAGTTTCTCTCAGAATGGGACTGCAGCATTCCTGCATGTTTACTTGCAGTAAACATGAAATAATTACAAATGTGTACAACTGTCAATGTTTTGTTTAGTTGCATTTTTATTGAGATATATTTGCATAACATACAATCGTTCAAGGTGTACCATCAGTTGTTCATGGTTGTGCATTGATCACCACGATCGTTGAACATTTTCATTACTCCAAAACTGTCAATGTTTTTTAATCAAATCTTCAGAGATTCAGTACTGCAGCTGGTGGTGATGACAAATTGCCAGGAAGAGAAATTAGGCAGGAAAAATGTTGGATGTGGTTTTTCCTTCCCAGTTCTCTTTTGAAAGAGAAAGTGAAAGGAAAAAGAAACAATATGGAAGGCCAATCTTTCCAGTTTCAAACAGGTATTTATTTTTTTCTCTCAGGTATCTCTGGCCGAATGTTTGGCGCATTTATGGTGGCCTTTTAAATCTGTCAGAGATAACTAAAGAAACAGCTTTCTCAAGAATAAAAGAGATTATTATTCACCAGCAATATACAGTCTCAGAAGGTGGTAATGATATTGCCTTAATAAAACTTGAGGCACCTTTGAATTACACTGGTATGTTGAACATTGATGGGGAAGGTCTATCACTGAATTGTATTGGTTTAGATTTTCATATCAATTTAAATGAGGGCAGAATCTGGAAAAACCGTCTTTACTTTTCAGTTGGTGGAGTTGGGGGAAAGATGAGCATTGGCAGGAACTTAAGACCCAGTGACTGCACGCAAAATCTCTTCTACTTACTGGGCAAGAAATTTTGCTTAATTCCTTCAGATAGAAATACAACTGCCCATACATTATTGAAATAACAGGCATAGGAAATGTCTTTGCCCAATGGGAAGCATTGACGAAAGAAGGAGAGTCACCACTGCCTAGGAACATTAGGAATGTAGAAGGGCAACCGGGAGCTGGTATCAATTTCCAGATGTGACTGATACAGAAGAAAGCTCCATAGGAAGTGAATCTCCACTGGGTCAATTAACTATTATGTGACCTCAGGCAAGTTGCTTTACCTCTTTGCGCCTCTAATTCCCTCATCTGTAAAATGATTATGATAATTACACGATTGATTTTTTTATAATGATTAAGTCAGTTATTAAGTTAAAGTACCTAAAACAATGATGGGAACACTGTAGAGACTCTGCTTGTATTAGTAAGTATACCATCTCTGAATGATGAGACTTAAGAAGCAAGAACTTCAAAATGCTGTTGACAGTAAATTTGGGTGCTGAATTTTATTTTTAATTTAGCCTAGATAATTTTTTTTATTTGACAGTGCCTAAATCTTTATTTTTCATAATCTACATTTGTTGTCAAATTAGACAACTTTACACTGAATGACACAAAATGAAACTTAAATTACCAGTAAGGTGAAGACTTTCAAAGCACAATTCAATGAGTATCTATAGAGCAGATTTCAAAGAATATTATAGGTTACAGTCCCACCATGTCATTTACCTCCTTCCAGCTATTCCAACACCCCAGCATCTAAAATAAATATATATTATTTATATATATAGTTATGTAAAGTTTCAGTATACATAGACCTTTGTTAAGTCTTATCTTGTTTGTTGCTACCCCTTCTTCTCACTTATTCTCTTTCTCCATCTTCAGGGGTGTCTAAGCAGTGAGCACCCTAACTTGTTCATATTGAAAAGGGGTGTAGACAGTATGGGGAAGGGGGCTGTATTTGATTGTTGTTCTTAAAGAGGCTGTTGCTTCTGGGTTTTAAGACTTGTCTGGCTAGGAACACTCTGGTGGATTTAAGTTTCTGAGAGAGAAAATTTAGTGAGTCAATCTTTTATAGAATCTCAGGTAGGGACCTAGGTATTTGGGGACTACTTTTGGTAAGGGCATGGCATACTGTGGCCATTTGGGATGTCTAGCTGGAGCTTGTATGAGAGAAACCTCCAGGATAGCCTCTTGACTCAATTTGGCTTGTTACCTTTCTTTTTCCCCTGTTTCAGTCAGGTAGGCATTTTTAATTCCTTGCTGCCGGAGCCATAGCCTAGATAATTTTAACTGCAAACATCTCCTTTGCAAATGAACACTGATGGCAAAAAAATATTCTTGAATCATTGACCTTAGAATAGAGCAGAAAGCAAAATGGTTATTCTTTTATATCAATACAATTTTATTGATTTATGTTCACACAGCATACAAATTATCCAAAGTATACATTCACTGGCTCACAGTATCATCACAACATAGTTGTCCAAACATCCCCATGATCAATTTTAGAACATTTTCATTACTCCAGAAAAGAAATAAAAAGAAAAAAGAAAACCCAAATCCTCCCATACCCTCATCCCTCTATTATTGACTCCTAGTATTGATGTGGTACATTTGTTCTTATTGATGAAAGAATATTAAAATATTACTGTTAACTATAGTCCACAGTTTGCAATAGGTACATTTTTTTTCCCATACACCAAGAGGGTTATTTTTGATGCTACTCTATAGGAAGAAAATATGGGAAAAAGAACGTATGTATTTTTAAAGTCAGTATCCATAATTTTATCTCTAGCTAAACTCTAATTTAAAAATTACCTTTCAGAATCCCAAAAACCAATATGTCTCCCTTCCAAAGGTGATATAAATACAATTTATACCAACTGTTGGATAACTGGATGGGGCTACACAAAAGAAAATGGTACAGTATGACCTTTCAAATGTTCCTAAAACAAGTGAAAATATGTGAAAATGTATGGAGTAGATCAGTTCAATAAGCCTCTGCCTGAAATTATTTCCAAACTCATGGTTTTTTCAATCTATTCATTCCCAGTGATTCTTCAGAAGGTTTTTCTTTTTTTTTTTGCTTGGGCCTGCAAAAATGTTTAAGCTAAACTTTTAAGTAACTGGACTTACAATAAAGATCATTGACTTGACTTTGCATAAGGGACTGTGCCCATAGAGGGCTGACAAACCCACTCAAGCCCAACTTTTCCTCAATATTAATTGTGTTCCCATTGCTTTCCCATGGTATTAATGACCAGGAAGATATGCAGGCATGCTGGCTCTCTTTATGGAAGGTTTTTAATCTTTTTATTATTTTTTTTAATTTTAAGTACTCTTCTGACACTTTGGTGAAGCCTATGAACCACTTCTTGAATAATGTTTTCAAATGCATTTAACAAATGCATAGGATTACAAAGAAAACCAATTATATTGTAATACAGTTATTAAGATACTTAGAAATAATATAAGATATAGTAACACATGCAAGATCTGCAGCTGTTCTAAAAACAGCAGAAAGCTCCCAACATCTATCCAAAGGGAACCTGGACACTGGTGGAAACTAAATTATTTGTAAAGAAACTGTTCCTTAAGGAACATAATACCACTCTGTTGTCAGAGTGTTTGTTTTTGTTTTCAGAAATGATTAATTTTGAAATTATTTGAAGATATAGAACTAAAACCTGAAAGGTAAGAACTTCCAGGCTTCTGGGGTGTACGTAATAAACAGGAGGGAGAATTTCTGCAAGCAAATTCTCTGGTCAGCCTGTGATGCTGAGATTGTCCTAACATTGCAAAAGATGTCAATACAGGGCTTTCAGTGTGTGTTTGTGTGTGCACATGTGTGTGTATGTGTGTATCTCATTTCCAAATTTTTTGCATGTCCTCCCTCTGAAGTTCTATAATGTTTACTTCATAGGTACAATTCAAAATATTCTACAAAAGGCAAACATTCCTTTGGTACCAAATGAAGAATGCCAGACAAAATATACAAAGTATGAAATAACCAAACGGATGATTTGTGCTGGCTATAAAGAAGGGGGGACAGATGCGTGCAAGGTAATGCATTAGATTATGAAAAACACACAGTAGGCCACTGAGAAAATTTACTTCAAAATATATTTCCCAACACCATGCTTCATTATAGCCTTTATTTTTAATCAGAGCCAAAAGATCTGATGGCAACCTTTAACAAATTGAATGTATAGGTGTCTTGATCTGTGCATGGACCTGCTGCATGTAAGGGAGGACAACTGCGCATACTAAAATTGTACTAAAATATAAGAACATTAGATTTCTTTGACACCAGGATGATGTTCTCAAAATTTCTTTGTTACATTTACCTCAGAATAGAACAGGAAATAAACAGAAAATGGAACCCCATGCTATTGAATTAAATAATTTTCATTACCTCTAAGAGTTAATGAGACACGTTGGATGCCTGAAGAACTTTAAGAAATTGTGCATAGTGTGTGTATACAGAATTTTAAAGACAATTACTTATTAAATCACATCTGTCATAACCTTTTATAATTTTATTTTCCCACCGACTCTGATACAGGGAGATTCAGGCGGTCCCCTAGTTTGTAAACACAATGAAATCTGGCAGCTTGTGGGCATCACCAGTTGGGGTGAAGGCTGTGCCCGCAGGGAAAAACCAGGCGTCTATACCAAAATTGCTGAGTATGTGGACTGGATTTTAGAGAAAACCCAGGATGGTGATGGACACCCTTTGCTGGAGTCACCAGCATGAAGAGGCTGCATCGTGGTGGTGAAGAACCCAATTTTAGGGCCCAAATATTGAGCCTGGGTGCCCTCAAATGTAAAACAAAGAGAGTGGTATCTACCTCACATCTTTGTTGTAGGGATAAGAAGAAACAACACATACAAAGGTGCGGAGGGCAATGTCTAGATTTTCAGCCTCCAAACGCAGGGAGCTGAGAATGGGAGACGACAGTTGAAAATCTTCTCCACAATTGTTCATTGTGAATAAAATGTCAAAATAACATGATTGGAAAGTGTTTTCCTCTAATTGTAAAGCACAACTGAAGATACATACTCCAAAATCTAGCACAGTGCCTGGGAACACTCTAATCTTACTGCTCCCTCTGGAACTCAATATATCTCAAAGATAATAATTTCTTCTCTGTGTCTTATCTCCTTAGTTATTAAAACCTACTATTGCCTGTCGCACTTGGGGCAATGAGCAGGTCAGCTTGAGTTTCGTTCTGCCAAGCAGAAGGGAAGGGGTTTGTGTAACATGCACTTTTACCAGGGAGATATGGGTTATCTGACCCTGGGAGAATAGTGCACCTTTTCAATATGGCCTCTTGCCTTGTTAGCATGGAACCGACACAAGGCTCCACGATGGGTGTTCAGGGAAGGCCTGTAGGCTGCAGTTATCTGGGTGCAGCTGCTTGCAACAGGTTCATTTCACAGCCTCTGTTGAGGACCAGCAACCTGCTTTGCAAAGGGCACCAATGCTGGGAGATCATACTAGGTCCTGAAATAGTAATTCAAGAAGAATTGATAGATATAATATATCACATAAATTCATAGTTCATACCAGGTCCTGAAATAGTAGTTCAAGAAGTATTGGTAGATATAATATTTCTTATAAAATAAAGTCTTGTAAATTCATAGTAACAGGAGGTAGCTGTGGAAAGGATGATATAAATTCTAACACAATACAAATTCTAAACTTGCTAGTGATTACCACAAATGATACCAGGTAACCTGCATCAGTTCAGTTAAACTGACTAACATTTACACAGATTTGATCATTTACAAAACATTGTGTAGTTAAATACAAAACTAGAAAAGTAAAGTTTTCTAAAAAAGACTGAGCTTTTCCTTCCTTATTCTTTGACACCCTGATTGGTAGAAAGAGCTAAAAGAGGGAGGGAGCTGAAGGAAAACCATCAAGTCTGGGTCTTATTCACAAACAACAAGAAAGAAGCTAAAGAATTAAGAGTTTAATCCAGAAGTAAACTGGCTGGATTCCATGAAATAATAAAACATTAAACTTTCAACTTTTATCTATGCACACAATAAAGATATCAGTCTTTGGTCCGAATGATTGGTAATAAAAATATGTTATCTCAAGTTTATAATATTGTTTATTCCAAATGGTGTTTGAGCAGAACTTTGGAGTGCTTGCAAGGTAAACTCTTTAGCTTTGGTTTGGCAGAACAGGGAGGAGGATTTCGAAATGTGGAACTCTCCTGCAGCACAAATTAGAATTTCAAAGCTACTAGCTGGAGGCAAGTAGTGCTGGAATGGTCTTTTCACTCTGTTTTCATGAACAGAGGTGACTAGAGAGACTTTTCACACAGGAAGGACCTCACGGGACTGAGAAGAGTATAGAGGCTAAGAGAGTGAGATTTGGGATAGACTTCACCTTCACAAGGAATAGTGAGAGTAGGAAGGCACGGACATTGGGCAGTACCCACTAAGAAGGGTGGGGGGGTGCGGGTGGCGGCTCAACCCCAGGCTACGAGCCCTGTTCTTGCTCTGTGACAGCATGACAGCAGCACGCGTACACTGTGGAATGCACGGCGCATATACTCACATCTGACGAAAAGCGCTCCTATGTCCGGTGCAATCTTTCCTCACCAACGTGTGGGAAACTTCTAATTTAAACTTGAAACTTTTCTCTTAATTGTTATTTATGTCTATCTGCTCCACTAAACTGTAAGCAAGGCCAAAGGAGGATCTGTCTCATTCATATTCCATGTACATGGGTGTCCTTGAGCCACTGGCAAGGACAGAGCAGGGGCTTAAACTTGGCATTCATATCCTAGATTAGGTACTCTTGGTCCATATCAGGCTGCCTTATACTAGAAGTGTGAAAGATGACGGGAGCATCTGTAACTATTATTTGTTATTTTTTTTGTCATCTAAGGCAGAGAGAGGCTCTCAATGGAGGGCAATTTTGCACCTCATGGGACATTTGACAATGTCGGAGACCTTTTTTGTTTGTTACAACTGGGGAAGGGGTTGTTGATGCTACTGACAAGTGGTGGGTCTGATAATCATCCTACAATGCACAGGACAATTCCTTCCCAAGCCCCAACAAAGAATTGTCTGGACAAAAATCTCAATATTGATGAGGTTGAGAAACCCTGATCGAAGGTTATCATAAAAAACTTTAAATGAAAACGGATGGTCTATTTCAGCCACAAGAAAGGGGTTGTGGAAGAGGGGAGGCTGTGCACTTTACCAAGGCAAGACTTTATAAGAGGCTGAGAGGTGGCCCAAGGGATAGAAAAGTTGATTGTGACTAAGAGGGATCTTAACCAGCAGTCAGCCTGTGGTAGTCTTCCCTGACCCAGCACAAGAGAATTGTGGGTAAAATTATGAGCAATTCACTTCTTGCCAATGATCCTACCTTCTGACTTGTCCTGGGGTCTCTGTAAAAAAGTGCTTGATTCTTTATCAGATTTTGCATGATAATTTCCCAATTTCATCAGACTTCATAAACATTTTATTTCACTGGAAAAACAAAACAAAACAACTTTACTTTTAAGAAAAATTAGTCAACATCAGAATTCTAGACTGCAATCCCATTAATTGAATAGAGTTGTTATTAGAATACCCACAAGTTTGAATGGGACCTTTATTTAATTTCAAAGAGTTTCTATGCAGTTAAGACTCCTTCCACTTTTACTTAGACAAGAATATTCTGAAATCTTTATTCTATTTCAAAGGCTTTAGAGATTTCACTAGTTAGCTAAACTGAATCTAGGAAAAATATTGTTTGGTTTCTCAACGAAGTATTCTCTCACTTAGAATCTTTCTGTTTCTCTCAGTAGGGTTGGAGAACTATCATTATCTTCTTTGTATTTGGGGTTTAGGATAGAGATGGGATTTCATGGAATAAACAACACAGGAATGTAAGGACCTTACATAATCTCACATATCAGTTGTCCTTGAAAGCCTTTCTTGGCATAAATTGGTCATTCTACATTTGGACTTCATAAGACAGGCCATCATGATTATGCACTTTTTGTGTAGCTGGAATGTACTTAATTTTAAGTGGAAACTCAAGAATGAAGCTAAGGACTCTTAACGCTAAGATTTATAAACCAATGCGTTGGTAAGAGATCAAATAAAATAGTTGAACAACTGCCTTTCAGACAGAACATCACAATAGTTCCTTTGCACTTTACATAAAGACCTCTTCGAAGTTAAACTTTCTGTCCCATGGAACAAAATGCTGGCTTCTTTCTTCATTTCCAAAATTCTCCAGTTTATGCTTTAGTTTCCTACGCTGCTTAAAGCAAATACCATGAAATGGGTCACAGTTTTGAGGCCAGGAAAATAACCAAATCAAGACAACATCAAGGCTATGCCTTCTTCCCGAAGACTGGCTTTCTGGGGTTGAAAGCTGGTGATGCTGGCCCCTCTGTCACATGGCAAGGCACATGGTGATGCCTGCTGGTTTGTCTTCTCACTTCCCAGTTTCATTGGTTTCAGCTTCTTTCTTCCGTGGTTTTCTCTCTCTCTGTCTAAATTTCATTCTCTTATAAAGGACTCCAATAATGATTAAGACACAACCTGACTGAGGTGGGCAGCACCTAAACTGAAATAACCTCATCAATAGGTCCTTCTTATAATGGGTTCGTACCTACAGGAATGGATTAAGTTTAGAACATGTTTTTCTGGGGTTCACAGAGTTTCAAACCACCACAGTTTACATGGGGCTAAGCTTCCAATTTGCCCTGACTTTGCTTAGTATTCTCCTGTTGGTAGTTCCTCTCTTTTCCCCTCCCATTTCCCTTTCTGTGGGTGTTTTTGAAAGGCTCTCAAGTGTTCCTAATTTTGAGTCATTGTTCTGCTTAGGGATTTGGACACTGGGTATGCCACCCCTTCAGAAACCTTCCAGGTAAAAGTCAACGGCAATGTGATTATGATAGACAAGAAATGAGATTGGCTTTCCATGTACCCAAATATTGAAACTGATGACATTTTCTAGGTTTGGAGGATAACACTCACATCAGCAAATTGTCCTTGAACAAAGTACAACATTTCCTCTGGTTCATACAACGACAGCACGCACTCTAATTGGGACAAACTTTGCACTTTTATTTATCTCTTGGTCTTCAAAGTATTTTTAAGATTATGATTCCATTTATAAACCTAAGATCCTGATTCATTTAAATGATACATATTAGAAGGTTTTTAAAACATGTTTTCAGGGGACCTCTTAGAAATCTTTAGGGCTAGTGAGTGTCTAACTTTATAAACTGAGGAACCTGAGGTCCAGAAAGATAAAACAACTTGACCAAGCCCCACAGGTAGCTTGTTTAAGGGAGCAAACTGGTTTTGGTTCAAGTCCCATTATTAATAAATTAATGAACAGATCTGAGTAACAGAGGACATATATCATCATACCTTCAAAGGGCTTTCAGTCCTTCAACCTCAGCAGGCAGGCTCTTAACAGAAATTAAGTAGGTGAAACTCAGAAAAAATATTTCATGAGTTTTCCCTTCTATAAACGGCAACACATACTACCATTGGAAGGGGCCTCCAGGACAGACTTCTTATCCTTCAGGGAATTTATCTGTTTTGTGATTGCTTGTCAGGCAACCAGGAGTAGAAGGGCACTTCCTAGCTCTCCATTTGCGTCTTGGTGCTCCAAGATGTAAAGCAAGCCATGAGCATTCCCCATCTTTCCTGTTGTTGTTTTTCTTTTCCCATTAATTTAGACTTTCAGTGTGCACCAGAGGGATTAAAAAAGGAAAAGAACCTGACTCTTTAGAGGCAACCTATCTGCACAAACCACCGAGGAGGTAACATTATCCAAACGGAAACCGTGAATCCCAATGAGCAGGGCTCTCAGAGTCTGTCCTTTATTTTCTACCCTTGCTCCAGACCACAACAACTGAAGTCTCATCCCTCTGGTAAATCCATCAGACTTTTCATTTTGTTCTTTCAGACTCTGAGACTCATTTCAGGCTAGAATCAATGGTTAACAATTTGAACAGTGTTTGGAAGGGCGGTTCAGTGCAGCTTTGGCTAGCAGGCACACTAAATGTGAATTTGCCCAACAGATGAGACGTACAGCCAAATTCAAACTCTCTGGCTTTTCCTGTGCATGTCATTTGTGTGAATACACATGAAAACAAAAGAAGAGAAATAAGTTCAATGTATTCAATAAGCAACCAACTCTTTCAAGGTGTATTTCTGATATACAGAGACCTGAAGACATGCTGAATCGAGAGACATAGTGTTACAAAACATTGGGAACCAGTAAAAGTAAATATTGAAGTTAAGCAAACATTACCTACACAAGCTCATTTAGAGGAGGTTGAAGATCATTTTGGAAGAGGAAAAACACCCTCATTAAGAATTACTATCAACAAATAAGCAAGAAAGGTGTTTTCAGGTATGGTTTCAGAAATTTTTAAAATTTTTCCCAGGAATTATTCCTGGAAGTGCCTTTTTCTACAGTGGGTTTTTAAATCTTACTAGCTAACATTAACCAATACAATAGATATGATTGATATTTAATTTGTCAGACTTAATGTTTTAGAGGTCTTTAGTTAACATCCGTAACTGATTTGAGAGGAATTGCCAGATGAAAGAAAAGTAATAGCTTCTACTTAATAACAAGTATTTAACAAATTTAAGTGGTATTCAAGAGTAATATCAAGAAGCAGAAGTCTTGATTTGCCTTATGATTAGTCAAGTTTTCCTAAAGGAGTTTAATGCTGAGAGGGGTAAGTACATTCATAGGAGACTGAGACAACCTATTAATATATTTTAAGCTGATTTTTCAAAAAAGTAGAGAAGTTCATAAGTAGAAAATCATTCCAACCTCTTCAATAGATATAAAGAGAGAACTCAGAGATGGGAAGAAAAGAAATAAATTGGAAAAGGAGGCAAAGATGGAAAAATTGGGGGTGGAGAGAAGGATCAGATGAGGGCAGCGAGAAATATCTGATTAATAATGAGGTAGAGGGGGTGGAGGTGGGGTGGGGAGTGTGGGATGGGAGGGGGCAAAGGGATTGGAGGGAGGGAGGGAGAGAGAACAACTAATGGCCCATCTTTCTAGGTCCCTGTCAGTTCCAGGTTATTGAGAACTATGAAAGTGTAGAACACTATGTACTCAATATTCTTGGGTTTTGGAAAGATAAAATCTAACTTTATAATAGGAACCAGTGAATGGTGTTCAATGAACTACCCCCCCCCCCATATTCTTTGTAAATCCTGCTGTGGGTAAACTCATTATAAATTCAGATTTTATTTTCATTTTATGTTCTTTTTGTAGGATGATTTTATTACATCAAATGATACTTTTCATTTCATTTGCTTCAGTTTCTCATGGTAAGTAGAGTTTTACCTTAAGTATGGACTGGAAATGGCTTGCTTCCCTGACTTGTAGATTAGAAGACAAAAAAATGTCAGCCGAGAGAGGGAAATCACACTATGATTCCCATAAGTGTGGGAGAATCAACTGTTCCTAATAATAAGGTATCTCTACAACTGTATCTTTATCTACATCTGTATCTATCCATGTAGTACATTTAAAAGACCCAAGAGCAATAATAAAAAGTAGAAGACTTGAATTGCCTCACTGAGAAGTCAGGTTTTCATGAGCAGTTCTTTCGATGCTTGCATGTATATGGTAAATAGAGAGTGGGGGGCACACAATGAAAATTAGAAAATGTATTGAACTGAAGATGTCTATATATTTGTATGTAAAATAGCAATTTTGATTGAAAAGTCTATGTAAATATTCATACATAGTTAACACATTTCAATAATTTAACTACTGCTGTTAGTTCTCCACACCCAAATTAAATCCACTAAATTTGTTTTAAACTACTTAACCAATATTCAATGCTCAAAATGTAGGTAGGACATATATTATTACATGCATTTTCAATCCCTATGTTTATTCTTTAAAATGAAAGCACAAGCATACTTTTTAAAAGGAAAATAAAAATATGTATATTACATTTGATTTTTGCTACTGTTGACTAGCATTTTAAGTACAGTAATCTCTTGTTTGTTGGCAAATGTAAAAATGGCAAATCTAAGCAAAAACAATTAAAATAAAATAAATTGCACTTACTGTGTTAAATTATATTGTTCATAATTTTTTTTCTTTTGTGGCAAGATTATTGGGTTATTACATTCTTCATTGTCGTTATGATGAAATCATATTGTTAGTTCATTTATAAACAAATCAATGCTGACTCGATTGATTTATTTTCAACACTGGACCCAACAGCTGCAGAATATACATTCATTCAAGTGCACGTGAAACATTCACAAAAACTGACCACATGCAAGGCCCTAAAGCAAGTCTCAATAAATTTCAAATTTTTTAAATCATAGAGATAAATTCTCCAATCCCAGTGAAACTGAGCTAAACATCAAAACCAAAAAATAATCGGAAATCCCCCAAATGTTTAAAAGTTAAACAATACCCTTTTAAATAAGCATGGGTCAAAGAAGAAATCACAATGGAAATTACAATATGTATTGAACTGAATGATAATGAAAATGTGATATATCAAAACTTGTGGGATGTAGCTGAAGCAATGCTTTGGCCAAAATATATACAGTCACATGCATATGTTAGAATAGGGAAAAGATGAAAAATAACGATGTAAGTATCCAGCTCAAGAGGGCAGAGAACAAATACCAAATTAAATGGAAAGAAACTAGAGGGAAGAAAAAATAAAGAAAATAAGATATAAATTAAGCACATTTAAGAGAGAATTAACATAGTGACACTTCCCACACTGTTTTTATAAGATCAGTATAATGCTGACAGCAAAACCTGATAGGGACATTACAAGAAAGAAAGAATCACAGACTCTTCTTTCTCATGGACAAGATTTAAATAACATAAACCAAATTTTTATCAAACTTAATCTAGTAGTATATTAGAAGAATATAGAGAAGGGGGAGGAACATCACAACCAGGTTAGGTTTATTTTGGATTGAAACCTTGGTTTAGCATTCCAATTCCAATATTAAAAGATAAAGAAATGCATTTAATAAAGTTCAGTTCATGATAAAAACTCTTAGCAACTCAAGAATAGAATGGAACTTTCATCTTTTAAAGGGCATCTTAAATAAACAAATAAAAACAAAAAAATCTCCAAAAATTTACAGGAAAATTAACAGGGAAATATTGAAATATTGATTGGAAACCTCATAATTAACAGGGAAATATTGAAATATTGATTGGGAATAAAACAAGTACATCCACCGTTACTTTTATTTAACATTGTAGTGGAGGTCTTAGCTAATGCAGCAAGGCGGGGCGGGGGGCAAAATAAAAAGTAAAGGATTAGAAGGAAATAAATTAAACTCTCATCATTTACAAATGGCATTATTGTGTACCTAGAACCTAGAATATTCAATAGAAAAATCATTTGAGCTAATAAAGTAACTTAGCAAGGATTTAGGACACAAAGTCAATATACAAACACAAGCACTAGCTGACTAGCAAAACAACAACAACATATTAACCAGTTTTTACCGGCACTAAAAAGCTATATTTGTATTCTGAAAATTAATCTGTCCTATAAAATTAATTATCCATTTGTTAGGGGGACCCATGGAACCCTTTCGCAGTCTAGCAAATGTTATAGATCCTATTCTCAGGATAATGTTTTTAAGTGCATAAAATAAAAACACAAAGGATTACAAAGGAAAAACATTATATTGAAATACAGTCAATTAAAATGTAAAAAAAGTGATATAGTCATTCTTACAACCAAAGTAGTAAAGGGTGGTGATATTTTGAGGTATCTGCAACAACTGTAGTGGATTGTGAAAATGTCTGGGATTTCTACTGTGCTGTAGTCAGAGATGCTACTGGTACTAATGTGGTTTGTTACTTACATTAATATTTGAAAGATATGCCTCTTCTCAGTTAGAGATTAGTGAAAATAATGGTGCAATTTTCCCCCATCCCATTCATGGACTTCTTCATACTATAACTGCCTGGTGAGAGCTTTGAGTGTTTTGTACCCACATGCTTTCCTTCATATTTCTTGGCGTGTTGGTTGTTGCAACAATAAATATTTGAGTTTTATTTTATTCGGCCCATGGTGTTTTCATTTTTGTCCTATAGAAATTCATTTTAAACATTAAGACAATTGAGGAGTGTGTAGCAGAACCTCTTAATAATAATATGCAGAGATTAAAAATTATTCTTTTATTCAGTAACTAAGGAACAAATGACTTAAAAAGCCGCAGTCTGTAAAATTAGGTATATCTTTCTAAAAACAGAAAAAAATTGTGTTATGGAAGTTATCTAATTTTTTTTTTTATGGTTTCAGGTGAAGGGGATTCAATAATTTTTCCAAGAGCTTATATTTCCTGATAGTAAATTGGCCCATTTAAAATGGTGAGGTAATATAGTGAGCTCTTATCACACTCAGAGTCACAGGATGTTACCAGAAAACGAACCCTCTGGAGTCTTGACTTCATATTAGCACAGAGCTCAGATAGAGAGGAGCAACTGGGAAAGGCAGAAGCAGGAGGGCTTAATTTAGAGCTGTATGGAAACCTGAAAGAGCATCTAGCTAGTTCAGATCCAAGAAATGGATTCAATTACAAAGCACTCTGTATCTCCATGACATTCATTTACTCAGAAGCAAAATTCCATTGAGGCAAATGGTGCCATTTTGTGATTTTTGTTTCACCTGAAGACTGCTCATCCTACAAACTTATACAAAAGTGTTGATTGCCCTGATTTCCACATTTGGGCATATTTCCCGTTAAGTAGACTTATTGGCCATGCTTTTGTGGGATTATTATCTGATTAGATATGTGTCCATTAAAATCCAAAGTAACATGTGCTGTATATTACACCACAGAGTGTGTGACTAAGCTGTTTGAAGATACCTACTTTCAAGGAGGGGATATAGCTACTGTTTTTACGCCAACCGCCAAGTACTGCCAAGTAGTCTGCACCTACCACCCAAGGTGTTTGCTCTTCACTTTTATGGTTGAATCTTCTGAAGATCCTACTAAATGGTAAATGCTTACATTTGTACACCAAGGAAACAGATTTTTGCATGATAATTATTGATAAATTTCCATCTACCAATTTATAAAATTTAATGTTAAGATTTGGAAAATACGTTGCCCTTCAATTGAATTTAAAGTTAAATGTTGACTATTACAGAAAAAGAAGGTGGTGTTTAGGTGACTAGGGAGGAACAGATACTCTTCTTTCAGTGTGGACTCTCTAGTCTTTTGGTTTCAATCTCATGGCAAATTTGCTCTTATCTCTCTATTTATGATCATTGGTCATTTTGCTTTTTTACCATTTTAATGGGTTGATACTATTTAAATAAGAATTTCAACCTCCCAGCTATTTTATTAGGAAAAATTTTAAATATAAACATAATTTGAAAGAACAGTACATTGATTCCCCCCACCAATATTCTTTGCCATTTTTGCTTTATCTATTTATATGTATGCTTAATCATTTTAAATATGAAAACATCATGACACTTCACCCTAAATACTTCAGCATGCATTCTCCTACATAAAAGAAATAAGAAATTTAACAAGAATTCCTTTTATCATATCAATTGTCCCCCAAATAGAATTTATAACTATTAATTTGTAGATATAATAAAATTTATATCTATTCACAAATTGCATTTGTTTGTCTTTGTAGTCACATTTAAAATTTTTTTAAGCATTCTGCATACCACTTTAGTTTCCAGGACATTGACATTACATAGGACAAGGATAGTTGCATTATAGAATTTTCCACATTTTGAATTTGTCCTGTTGTTTTCTTCCACATTTTGACTTTGTCTGATTGTTTTCTTAAAGTGTCATTTAACTGATTCCTCTCTATCTATTATATTCCTATTAAGTGGAATTCAATGATAAAGCCTTGATTAGATTCAGATTAAACATTTTGGGGACAGAAGCGTTCATAGGAGAGCATTTACTGGCAAAATACTTCCTATTACATCCATCTGGAGGCACCTATGCTAGGTTGTCCCATTCTTAACGGTGCTATGTCAATTATGTTGGTTAAGCTGGAGATGGCAAGACATCACCACTGTAAAGGTAAAATATTCACTTTTCAATAAGCTGGCAATCTGTGAGGTGATATTTTATCACTGTTTGAAAGCCCTACTCTTTGGGAAACTTTTTTTCATTAGAGAATTGTAGGTTTACAGAAAAATCATACAGAAAATACAGAGTTCCCATATTAACCCCCACCCCCATTATATATATTTTGCATTGGTTTGGTATATTTGTTACAACTGAGGAAAGAATATTATTATAATTGTACTATTAACTATAGTCCATGGCTTACATTATGGTTCACTATTTGTGTTGCACAGTTCTATGGGTTGTTTTTTTCTTTTAAATTTTTATTCTAATAAGAGAAGCTTTTGATGAACAATCTTGAACTTGAAAATTCAGTAAAGCCATGCTGCAGAATTAGGCCATCATCATCTTTGTATGTTATTATTACTGCATTCACAGACTATACATAGTACCCTGAACTTATAAAACTTACATTGTAGAATGCAGAATGGGGGCTGGCAAGCTTTTTCTTAAAGAACCAGAGAGTATATATTTTAGGTTTTGCAGATCCAGAGGCCAAATTGAGGATATTATACAAATACTTACATAACCATTTCAAATGTAATCATTTAAGAATATAAAAACCATTCTTAGTTCGCAGGCTGTACAAGAACATGCAGCAGGATGCATTTGGTCCACAGGTCATACTTTGCTGACCCCTGATCTAGAAGTTTGGTTCCTGTTAAGAAAGAGAAATATATGTGGTCTACAAAATGTAGGGATGTGGGAATGAAAAGCAAACTCACCGTCTATGTGCATTTTAGAATGAAATATAGTAGTTTGTTTCCTCCTTTTTGTCTTTCTGTGTGCTGTCTTTCAAGCCCATTCTTTTAAAACAAAAACAAACCTGCCCACCCAGCAATATTTTTTTTAATAGGTTTACTTGTGTGCTAAAAGACAGTGTTGCAGAAACACTGCCAAAGGTGAATATGACAGGAGCAGTTTCTGGACATTCTTTCAAGCAATGCCCACACAGACTAAGTGGTAAGAGGTTTTGTTTGGATTCATACAAATACTAGTTACTGTCGTGTATAGAGTAGTTACATCAGATGAAGATCTATGGCTATAAAATGAAAACACTGGTATTTGGAAATAAACTTCCCCAGTGAAGTTCTTTCAGTGTAGAGTAAAAAGCAGGACACGTGACTGCGTCTGCCCCAACACATACACAGTATCGTTCATTAAAACGCTTTTACTTCGTAGAAAGATGTACCTCAGTTTTTACGCATTTATTATCTTTCTCCTTCCACTTTAGAATTTTACATGAAAGGCTTTCTGAAATACACAAAATCAAATAAAAGGGAGCATAAATAAGTGACCCTTGATTTAATGAAATAGATACTTGAATAGATTAATTAGTAGGTCAATCAGTGGAATTATGGAGTCAAAAGAGGCCAACTCAGAAAATTGAGGCAGGAATTTACAAGTCTAATATTATTGCAAAAAAAGAACATTGGCAGTATTTTAATGCTTCCACGTGAGAGTAGGAATTAAACAGATTAAAATAAAAAACAAAGGAATTCTGAGGAAAGTGAGTGAAAGAGTTAAAAGAATAAGCCAGGCGTGGCCGTTGCTAAGGTAGAAACAGGGTAGCTGCCCCTGGAATCTGGAAATACCCATATTTTCTGATTTTATTTCCAGCTTGCCACAAAGATGTTTATGTGAATCTAGACATGAAGGGCATGAATTATAATGGTTCTGTTACAAAGACGGCTCAAGAATGTCAAGCGAGATGCACGAATGACTTCCACTGCCACTTTTTTACGTATGCCACCAGCAGGTTTCCCAGCCCAGAGCATCGGTGAGTGAGTTGTAAGCTCAGCCCATAGACATTCTAGGATCCAGTGAAAAAGAAGTCGGTGATTTCTTACAATGTTTTATCCACTTGATACCAAAATTTATTTTTAACCCCTAAAAGACACTTCTGTAATAACCCCTCATAGCTGTCTTCATGGAAAATGCATTGAAAACCCCAATTTCATTTTGGATATATTTCACAAGGAGTCTTTCATTTTCATGACTGTTACAAAAATGTGCTTTACCCATCATCTGGTTAATTTCAAAGTACTACCCTTTTAAATTAGCATTTTTAAACAGTTAAATTTGATCTAACAGTGCCCTTCCCAGCCTAAAGGATGCTAACAGTCTAACCCTATAGAACAAAAAATAAAAGCCTACCCAGTTCTCTCCAAATAATAGTTCTTTAACTAAGACAAAATACTGAAGTCCATGTGAAATGTTTTACCCTGCCCCATGTTGGATTTTGAAATATTCCAGAGATAAATCAATTGTGTAAGAATATAAAAATCATCTGGTCTCTAATGATTAACCTGCATTCTCTTGGATAAAAATTTGTCATTAATTTTATTTTTAGAAATATTTGGAAATCTATGGATTTTTATAGTAAACTGCATTTACCTCAAATCCAAAGAAAATAGAGAAATAAGCTCAAATGACTGGTATCAGGATATTAACATTCTACTTTCTACATTCACAGGAACGAGATAAATGGAAAAGAAAGTATAAAAGATCTGTTTCAACTAAAACAATGACAAAACAAAACAAAAACCCCAAATTAATAATTAATCTTACACAGCTTGTCTTTTAAAGCACGGTTCAAACTACTACTTCTATGTCTGTGGCATAGTATAATGTGAACTGCAAGCCAGGAAACTGGGAATTCCCAAGCTTTGCAAAAAATGTAAATGTTAAAATTGTGAAGACCTTGAGAAGTTATCAATTCATTTACTCCTATTCTTCATGTCACTGCCCCTCTAAAGCTGTCATTTTATTGATGTAGAAATAAAGTTAACAATACCACAGCCTGCTACACTCACCATCCTAGTTAGCAGCAGAGCTGGAACGCAAGTGCAGCCTCTCAGCTCGGCACTCTTCAGGGTAGTTCCTTATCTATATTGCCCAAGAGGTCTTTTTCAATGTGACTTAACTGTCATCTCATGTTTTTCTACTTGCTTTTGAAAGAATAAAAAACTTTCTCATTTTTGTTTTTATTCAGTAACGTTTGTCTATTGAAGTACACCCAAACGGGGGCACCCAGCAGAATAACAAAGTTAGATAACGTGGTGTCTGGATTTTCCTTGAAGTCCTGTGCACTTTCTAATCTGGGTAACTATTGTTTTCTTAATGAACCAATTTAACTATTAAATGGTAGGAGCCAAAGATACACGCAATAGGCCTAATGTAGGATACTGATTTATGCTTACTGGTGAAAGGCACACAATGATCTATTTCATATGATACATTTCATAAGATAAATTTCATTTTAGAGCTTATATTTAAATTTCAAGTTTAAGTAATCACTTCAGTTTTTCTAAATTAAAAAAAAAAAGATTTTAGGATAAACACAGATTTTAATATGGATTTTACAAATACCATGGCTGGGATTTTCCTGATTCTGCTGGCAAATTGATATCATACCATGCTTTCCTCTCTCCTACAGCTTGTATTAGGGACATTTTCCCTGAAACGGTGTTTATAGACCAAAACATTGACAGTGTCCTGGCTCCGGATGCTTTGGCCTGTCGCCGCATTTGTACTCATCATCCCAATTGTTTATTTTTTACCTTCTTTTCCAAAGAATGGCCAGAAGAATCTCAAAGGTGAGGAATTAAGATGAAGAGTAGTTTGTTATCTTTTAAAAGCAGCTAATCAAAATCCATCATTAAAAATTAGCTGAATAAAAATTTACTCTGAAAGTCTGTATAGGATAAAAGCTGTGAAGAAGAACTACTTTTACTTCCCACTACTGATCACCAGTCCAATGGAATTTATTGGCTTATGATTTTGAAACTCTGGTGATCCTTGATCTTTGGCTTTTCTATCACTTGGCAATGCATATGGCGGCCTCTCTTGGCTTCTCGCTTCTCTTCCGGGTCCCACTGACATTCAGCTTCCAGCTATTCTCTCTAGTTTCTTTGTGACCTTCCCTATAGGACCGTCAGTAATAAGATGAAGACACACACTGACTTGGCTGGGCCATACCTAAACTGAAGTAACCTCATCAAAAGGTCCCATTTCCAAGAGTTCACACACACAGGAAAGGACGGAGACTAAGAACATATTTTTCAGGAGCACATAGCTTCAAAGCACCACAGATGATTTGCAATTTGCTATTTTTTATCAATCACCATTCTTTTTTTTTCTTATTCCATTTTATAAAATTATTAATTGATACCTCTAAAAGGAGTAACACATTTGATCCTCACTATAAAGTGTGATAGGAACATGGCCACTGTAAGTCAAGACTTCACTATTTAAATTTAAATTACTTAAGTAAAGTGAAATATTCACTTCCTCAGCTGCTCTAGCCACATTTTAAAGGCTCAGTCACCACATGTGGCTAGTGGCTACTGTTAGAGAATATTTCCATCATTCCAGAAAGTTCTGTTGGACAGAGCTGCTCTAGACTGTGCTTTTTTGCTAATTAGGAATCCTGACTCCCTTCTGGGCAGATGCTGCCTATGGGTGGGGCCTGTAATGGATTCCACTGTATGGGTGTCTAAGCTTGAATAGGAGATTTCCAGGTTGCATGAAAACTGTTCAGTCCTCAAGATAACCTGGGAGTGCAGAAGGAAGGAAACAAAGAAGAAAGACACTAGGAGCACTGAAAATAAAGCAATCTCAGAACACTTTTGCAGAGTCAGGTGGTTAAGTTTAAAAAATTTATCTACAGCCTATGGAGACTGACTCAGTGATTCATAAAGAGGACTTTCAAAACAGGTAAACCCTCACTATTAAATGCCAACAAGGACTGATTTCATCTTCTATATGTGCTGTACATATATTTATATTTTATAGTTTTTATATATTTTTCTTTGATATATTTTGCAGTATTTCCTTTCATTTTTTTTCTCCTAGAAATCTTTGTCTCCTTAAAACATCTGAAAGTGGATTACCAAGTACACGCATTAAAAACGACAAAGCTTTTTCTGGATTCAGTCTACAAAACTGCAGACACAGCATCCCAGGTAATCAGTGAAAGCACTTTTCTCTGATGAGATCAACCAGTCCTGAGGAGATTGACAAATGCTAAGGTTATTTGTCTCACACCTGGTATGTGATTTGTTGTCTAGTGTTTTGTCATTCTTCAATTTACCATGACACTGATTTCTTGGGTGAAGAACTCGACATTGTGGATGTGAAAGGTCATGAAGCCTGCCAGAAAACATGCACTAACAACATCCGCTGCCAATTTTTTACCTATGCCCCACCTCAAGAATCTTGCAAAAAAGAGAAGTAAGAGTATCCAGGGTTACCAAGACGTCCCTATCCCATCTCTTAGTTAAGGGTTATATGTTCCTAACATTTTGTTTTCTACCTGCAGGGGTAAATGTTACTTAAAACTGTCATCGAATGGATCCCCAACTAAAATACTTTATGGGGTAGGAGGCATCTCTGGATATACATTAAGGTTATGTAAAATGGATAACGGTGAGTATAATGTCACTTGAAAAAAGACATTGGAAGGAGTTATTCTATCCTGAATAGCCACATGGGTGAAAATAACTAGATAAATAAAGAATTTAGATGCAATTTTGTCATTTTTATCCCTATCACCCAGATCGATCATGTTTTAAAAGAGATATGTGGCCTTGATTAAACTTTTTCTTTACTAGTATTAACTGAACATATGTTTTAATTCTTATACATGTACACAACTGGAATTTCATGGTGAGACTCACGCTCAGCCAGCACTGCTATGTCTGACTCCTGTTATCAGGGCCAAGGATCTCTCTTACTATCCTTTATACTCGAAATATCAACCAGCATCTTGGTTAATCAGTATACTTATTTTCTTCCCATTGCCTATTCCTTGCTCTTTAGTTGAAACATAAATAACCATCATGTATTTGAAAAATGATGAATCTATTCAAGAAATACTGGAGAAGCTCCTTTTTAAGAGCTTTCATTCTTTCAGATTTTCTGCAATGGTTCTATTACGAATGATAGCCAAAATTGTGGTAAAACCACATTAATTTGTAACAATGAGGGTGATAGGGTGGAAATAAAAGAAAGTTGTTTCTAGATAAATTGAAACCTATAATAACATAAAAAGTACAGTAAAATTAAAATCAGCACTGTTTTCAGCCCAGTGTCCAATCTCCGAGAGTCATAGCTAGGGATGGTTTGTAGGCAAACAGAATTATTCTAAGGGACAGAAGATCCAGCGAAAAAGAACATACCACAACCACTCCTTCCTGAATTACCATAATAACCTATTATGACTTCAATATTTACTGATTTACATGACACTAATGTTTTTAAACTGTAACTTTATTGCTTGATCCCTATATTGTAACACACCATACATTAAGATGGAACCAGGATTTAATTAATAAAATGGAAGCAATAATCACACTTTGTGAGAGTTTTATAATTATAAAAATCTTTAAATGTATCAGAATTTGTTGTACTGAGAAAGTAAATCAATCCTTAGCTCCTGAGAACTTTTGTAGAGCATACAGATATTATATTGTGTTCAATACTAAGAATCTAGCTTGGAATCTAGGCCTTCCTAGAATTTTGAGGAGCTATGATAGGACTCTTTGGATGGTCCAAACCTCTTTAAAAAGTCAGCCAATTAAGTGAATTTCTACATTCACTGTTTTTCACATAATAAATTTACCTAAGGCAAGAAGAAGCATTCAAAAGTATTCTGATCCTCTTGGTTCTACTTCTAAGCATTAGATGAGACATGTAGCAAATTTTGTTGCTAGCAATGTCGATACAGTTTAAAAAATGGGAACCACCACTTATAGCTTGATAAATAGCAGAGTCCATTTTCCACCTGCCCTCCCTCATTAGATTCTCTTCTGTTGAATTTATAGACTCTGTTCTGCATGGTTCACAAAATATATCAGGGACAGACTGACAGCTAAAGCAGAAAATATAGGATAAAGGAAAATAAAATCCTAAGGCTTTTTAGTGCACCTTCTGAATTAAGTTAAACTATAATTACTGTTTTATATTGGATGAAATGATTCCCTTTTATACCATGGGATGAAATAATATGAGAGGATCTAACTGGGATGTTTGTGCCTTGTACTGTCACTGGTCTGCAGTATAGCTTAATTTTCTGAAGATATCTAACAAATGCCATCAGAAGAAACATTTCTTAACACAAATGTAATGCTAAACATGGATGACTTTGGAATTTTGTTTAAACTGAGAAACAAAATAGAATGAACATCAAAACTTATGGCTAATACCTGATAAGGTCTCTACTGAGTTATTTATAATATATGTTAGTTACTGCCTATCTATTAATTTTCTTCAACTTTCATTTCTATGCCACTTCCTGGCTTGTAAATTGTGATAATTTCCCAATAATTCCAGAATATAGTCAAAATCTCCAAACGTCCATCCTAAATTAATCTTCACTCTATTTGCTCTCGAATGAGAACTCTCTTCTCAGCACACCAGCCTGTGCAGGCTGCCAAAAACATATCATGCTCATTCTTACTTCAGTTTGCTGCCAGTTATGGTTTCCTTCACAATTCCTTTTCCCATCTTCTCCTTCTATTCAAATCCTGCCCCAGAATTATATACTCATGTTCCTACTGAAGAAAGAAAGGCCTGGACAAGTTGTTTTACACCCACAAAACCAATTGAATGGACCAGCTAGGACTTGGATTTTGACTACTGAGTCTTCTGCTAACTTTATACTCCTCCTGTAGCTAAAGATATGAAGCCTATCTGATCCTCTGAACCCTGGTATTTTAACTGTGGTGTGGGCACAGTGCACTGGCATTACCTAGGAGAGCATTAGGAAGATATCAGGCTCCAATCCCAGACCCACTGAATCAGAATCTGCATTTAAAAAGATCTCCAGGTGATCTATACTCACATTAAAGTTTGAGAAGCCATGCTCCATAATAACTATTATCTGTGAACACCCTACTCCTGCTGGTTGCTATAGCCGGCTTGGCCAGGGCTCAAACAAGATGGTGGGTTCTTGTGTTTGGCATTGTAGGAAGAGAAAATAGGATGGACTGTCCTGCCCGAGGCAGACAAGAGAGAAAAGAACCAGAGCAGCGAGTCTGATTCAAAGTCCTCAGAAAGTATCCAGGGTTGACCCAAGAGTACCCCAAACTGTCCCCCAAACTGTCAACAAGGCCAAAGGGCAGAAGCAGTTCATAAACAAAAGATCAGTCCTAGTTTAGATGTTGGTGGAGCAGGAGTAGATAGGAGTAAAGTCAGCCCAAATGGAGGGGAGCAGGGGGAGAATTGGACAAAAGCAGCACACCGAGTGGAAGGTGTTCAACTTTTCTTTGCAATGGTAATCTTCAAACTTTAGCAGGGCTTGCTGAAACAGATTGCTAGGTTCCACCACCAGTTTCTGATTCCCTGGTTCTGAGGTGGGGTCTAACAATTTGCATTTCTGATAAGTTCCCAGGAGATGCTACTGGTTTCATGGAGCACACTTGGACAATTAGTCCTTTAAAGAACCACCGATTTTATCATTTGAAGAATAGACTCTCTTGTAGTACAAGATGAGGATAGCAGCATTTTTGGGGACCTGTAATTACATGTAATTTATCAAGATATAAGAGGACATACAGTTTTATGTGTATGTTCTGTTTGCCAACTTGTAGAGTTTCTTGAAGTCAAGATCATGGTAAACTGTTGAATTGGGGGAAGGTTTCCTTCCCCTTGTGCTGGAAGAAACATAACTACTGATGGAAAGTGAAAATTTAGGAAGTTACTCATTACAAACCTTCTGTCGTAGAGTGTACCACCAAAATAGGTTCCAGAATTGTTGGAGGAACCGCATCTGTTCGTGGTGAGTGGCCATGGCAGATAACTTTGCACATCACGACACCCACCCAAAGACACCTGTGTGGAGGGTCCATCATTGGAAACCAGTGGATATTGACAGCTGCTCATTGTTTTGACGAGTGAGTACCATTTCTGTTTTTATTCACCATCTTCACACATCTATAAAATCTATTATTAGTATACTAGTAAATAAATATTTTTAAAAATAAATTATCCTGTATATTGGCTAACCTAGTTCAATGTCTTTAGTGAAGAAAAGAAAAAAAGAAGAGCTACTCAGCATCTACCACTGTCAGAATACACACAGGAACTTTACTGTTTGACCTGATACAATTCCACTTTCCCACTTAAATGCATACCCATCTCTAGGTGCTTTCCTATTATTTCCTATAAGTACATGCTACTGTCTGTGCATTGGACCCAGAGCTAAAAACTCAGAGAATTCCCCATTCTCTGAATTTGATCTCCATTTCTCTCCCTGACTCCCTCTCTGCCTCCTCCTTCCCTCTCTCTCACTTCTTTCTTTCTTCCTTTCTATCTCTATCAACTCATCTCTCTATCTCTAACATTTCCTATCTCTATCTCTATCTCTATCATTTCCTCTCTATCTCTATCTCTATCATCTCATCTCTAGCTCTATCATCTCATCTCATCTCTATCATTTCATCGGTATCCCTATCATTTCATCGGTATCCCTATCATTTCATCTCTATTCCTATCGTCTCATCTCTATCTCTATCATCTCATCTCTAGCTCTATCATCTCTATCTCTAATCATTTCATCTGTATCCCTATCATCTCTATCTCTGTCTCTATCATCTCATCTCTATCTGTATCATCTCTATCTCTATCTTTTATCCTTTTTATCTCTATCACCTCATCTTATCTCTGTGATCTCTATCTCTATCTCCATCTCTATCATTATCATGTGACTTTCTCTCAGTCTGTTTCAACTGTGTTTCTAGGAACAGGAAGAGTACGTTACACATCCACAACCTGGATTCCCTATTTAGGTAAATTTCAGTAATGGCCAAACAAAAAAGTTCTGGTTGGGAGTATAGGCATCCTAAGGAATTCTAGTTGCCCAAACTTCCTCTTTGCTACTTTAGGAGCCTCTGAGTTTGTTTCCATGTACAGTTTTGTTTGTTTGTTTCATCAGTATACAACACATCCCCCTTATGACTCAGAGTCACAGAGCTCAAAGCTACCCTTGTGGTCAATCAGTTACTTTTACAATTGGGAAATGGAGGACCAAAAATTCCAAGTAAGTTCTCTAGGGTCACAACTAGTCTTGGGCAGGGTTGAAACTAGAACTCAGCTGTTCATGCATGCACACACATGTTTGTGTGGGAGGATGGAAAGGATATCCATTCATTTTACAATATGATGCAAACTAGCCCAGGACCTTCTATGGAAGAGCAATATGTGACTGAAAAATCTTCTCATCATGAAAGCACTTCTTTCCACTAAAAGCCCACCATTGTCCAAAAAAAGTAAGACATTTAATAATAGTTGATTAAATGGCTTTTGTTCTGGTTTGTTAAAGCTGCCAAAATGCAAAATACCGGAAATGGATTGACTTTTACAATGGGGTTTATCAGTTCACAAATAAGGCCATGAAAATGTCCAAATTAAGGCATCAAGAGGTAAAGGCTGATGACGTCCAGAACACCTCTGTCATCTGGGAAGGCACGTGGTTGGCATCTGCTGGTCCTTTGTTTCCAGGTTCTGTTTCAAAATGGCTTTCTCCAGAATGTCTCTGGGCTTATGTCTCTCTTAGCTTCTCTCTCTCAGCTCCTGTGTATCCTTGCTTGTTCTCCCAGGGTGTTTCTCTCTTAGCATCTGGGGATCCTCTCTTAGCTTCTCCAGGGCAAACTCTGGGCTCCATCTCTTAGCTTAGCATCTCCAAACATCTTTCTGTCTGCATCTCCAAGTGTCTGGGTCTGTGTCATTTCCTGAGCTCTCTTAAGGACTCCTGTAAACTAATCAAGACCCACCTTGAATGGGCAGAGGTCACACCTCCAAGGAAATAATCTAATCAAAAGATCTCACCCACAGTTGGGTGGGTCACATCTCCATGGAAACAACCTAATCAAAAGATTCCACCCACAATAAATCTGCATCAAATGACTGGATTAAAAGAACCTGGCTTTTGTGGGGTACAAAAGAGATTTTGTGGGGGACACAATAGTTGAAACTGCTAGGGAATTATTTTGATAAAGGAAATTTCTTTTCCTCTATTGGTTTGCTCTTTAGGGTCAATTCACCTAAAATTTTGCGCGTCTATAGTGGCATTTTAAATCAATCAGAAATAGAAGAGGCTCTACCTTACTTTGGAGTTCAAGAAATAATAATTCATGATAAATATGAAAAGGCAGAAAGTGGGTATGATATTGCCTTGCTGAAACTTGAAACGACAATGAATTACACTGGTATGTAGAATTTTAATTGTAAAGCTTATATACAGTGGCGACATAGTTGTAATGCTTAACACTGCTAGGTTTGGATCCTGAACTGTCATGAAAGGGAGAGGGTCTGGAGAGCTAATGTCTCCATATATTAAAACTGAAACCCTTTCCTGATTATTGAATCTTATTTGGGAGGTGTATGTTAAGAGGTAGAAAGTTTTATCTGGGCTTATTCACATGCATAGAATGACATAATTTTGTACTAGATTGGAATATTTAAAATGATCTAGCTTAATAGTGCCCTTTTAGAGATAAAAGGTTTGAAGGTCAGAGCAATTAAGCAATTTGTACAGGGTCAGAAACTTAATTAGGGTCAAGGAGTTAATGGGGACAGGTGTGGTTTGTCTCTCTCTTGTCCTCTGATCCTGTGATGTATGTTATAATGCTGTACATGAGGGGTGAAAACATATGACAGTGAGGCAAAAAGTGAATATAATGCATAGAGAAAACACTAAATAGTGTAGGGTGAAAAAGGAGAGACTCTCCTGGGAAAGAAGATGTATTTTTCTTGTGATAACTAAACTATGATTTTTAAAATTTAGATTTTCAACGACCCATATGTCTGCCTTCCAAAGGAGATAGAGATGTTATGTATAATAATTGCTGGGTGACTGGATGGGGGTACAGAAAACTAAGAGGTAAAAAATTATATTTTTATTTCCTAAAGATAAAGAACACAGTTTAGCATAACATTTTTGGCTGTATCACATCATACAACTAAAATGTCAGCAAAGCAACAAATTCAATTGCAGAAAGTGTATTCATGAAGATGGAAAGACAAAAATCACCCAACTGAGGATGAGAGTATGTCTGTTTGATTGGAAATTTTAAATGACTTTAAGTCTCTTTAAAAACTAATTATTTTTAGTGATGCTTAATGTAGAAGCTAGTGCTTTTCAGTAAATGTCCCAGCCTGTTATCCCATTGTTTTCTCTGGTAAGTAATTCTAGTTAGACCCATAATTAATTCCTAAAGTTAGCCGATGTTAACAAAATAGCATGCATGATCGTAGGAATAATGTCTTCTTTATACTCTGTAATTTTAAAAAAGTCCTATGAGGTAAACCTGATAATTTTTCTTTTTAGATTCTTATAGAGAACAGATTTTGATTTTATATAGAAATAAATATATGCCTGTATATACATATACAGATAAAAGTGTATGTATATATACAGATGTACATGTCTATAGATATCTGTACCTATTCTATATCTATATATATGTTATTACATTAACAAGCCAAAATATTGATTTTTTTTCAGACGAGATACAAAATACTCTCCAGAAAGCCAAGATTCCCTTGGTAACAAATGAAGAATGCCAGACAAGATATACAGGGCATAAAATAACCAATAAGATGATCTGTGCTGGCTATAAAAAAGGAGGGAAGGATGCCTGTAAGGTACACCATATTCTTAACCAATGAATATATTCAAATTCAAATGTTTAATGCATTAAAGAAAAACAGCCTTTTGCCAATGAGCAGACAGCACAGTGTATGTTGTTTTACCTACACTGAAATATAAAGTGAATAGACTGGATAAAAAGCTATCAATCAGGGGCTTTAAAGTTTATTAGGCAAAATCACTCTTGCTGAGGTGAATTTAAGATGAGAAGTGTCTGAACTGATCTGTATGCCTTTCCTTTCCTCTTCTTGTCCTAGGGGGATTCCGGGGGCCCCTTGTCCTGCAAACACGACGAGGTCTGGAATTTGGTGGGCATCACAAGTTGGGGTGAAGGTTGTGCTCAAAGGGAGAGGCCAGGCGTCTACACCAATGTGGTCAAGTATGTGGATTGGATTTTAGAGAAAACTCAATCATCCTGAAAGAGTACCAGGTGCGATTTGACTCCATGAAGAGCGAAGCAGATTGTTCCCTGGAAGGGATGGTTTTGATTTCACTGAAGGAGAACCTGCCTTCATTCCCCCCCCCCAGGATACACCACCAATGAGACGTGAACAAATCTGAAGGGACTTGATATTTGTAAGAAAATATGAAAAGAAAGCAAACTGTCATTTTCCAAACTCCCATTCTACGATAACCATAGTTTGTTTTCAGCATCCAGTCTCTTGCTTTTTGATCACGCATTCACTGAGCCAAAGAGCTACTATAAGGTAATATTTTTGATATTACTTACATAGGCACATACACCAGGAAAGAATGAAGTCATGGCACCAAGGGATCATGCAGAACTGGTCAAAGAAACTACCATGAGAAGATTTTTTAAATTAAAAATGGTAACTGGGGGAAAAGGGAGCAAGGATACGCATTATCAGTTTGCAAGAACTTATGCTCTGCCTACAGGGACACATTTCTTTTGTAAAGGAAGAATCTGACTGAATTCAATGGCAGGTTTTCAGAAGAGTTAGGAATTCTTGTCATTTTCCTTTTTAATATATATTTTTTCAAATCAGTTTGGCTCCACAAGCTAAGAGAGATTGTAGATGCAGACCCCAGAATTTCTCTGTAGGAAAGGAATAGAGGTAGCAATTCACGGAAGTGGGAACTTAGGGAACTGATCTTGAAGATGCACTTGCCTAGAAAACACTTTGTACACTGATTGTATAATTATTAGAAGTGATTTCAGATGTGGGCAGCAAGCTACCATCCCCCCACTCCCAAAAAAATAAAAACAAAACAGCTGCCACCAAGAATATGGGTTCAGAGACAGTTAGAGAATAGATGTATTGGACAAAAATCAGTATAACATATATTCATACTATAGGGAAAAACAATTTGCATCAAATGGATGTTTAGAGTATATCTACTTTGGCATCTTAAAAACAGTTCCCTAAAATCTAAGAATTGGGGTGTGTTCCCTTTAGTGCAAATATTTACCTGGTTTCGTTTCTGATTACAGTGTTATAACCTGGAATTTGCACTGTCTCCATCACAGTTTTCAGTCTGGGTCAACAGGTATGGAATTCATTCAACATGAAAATTATTTATTGATCACAATTCTGTGATGACACTGCACTGAGCTTTGGGGATACAGTGCTGAACAAATAGATATTCCCCTACCTTCGTGAAGCTTATGGTCTAGTTAGCATGGAAAACAAATATAAAATAATCACACAAAATATATAATTTTAAACTGTGATCAGTGAGACATACAGGGTTCCGTGAGAAGGGAAAGGAAGAAAAGCATTCGTGGCAGGTTCAAAGATTGGGATATAAAAGGAATTTGTCCTGAAAAAGATAAAGCAAAAACAAACACGAACAAAAAAGCAAGAGATCAAACTGACTAGAAGGGTGTAAAGGAGCAAACTCCAAAATGTCTATTGATTAAGAGAAGAACTGGAATTGAACCTTGGAGTGCCTTCATGATTACCAACTAATAATAATTATCTTGCTATCTGTTGACTACTTTATTAGTCTTGAGACAACACTTCAAAGAAAATAGGTTACAATATAATTCCAGATAAGATGAGATCTTTCTGTAAAGTCTACCTTAAGAAATGTTTGAGGAAAACACACATTTTAGCTTTGTAATGTTTAGCTTTTTATAATGTCTTAATTTTTTGAATATCATTATATTTGCATGATTCATAAATGAAAACACTATAGGAAGATATAAAATATTCAATCCAAAATCTCCCTCCCTTATCCCAAAGGCAGCACCCTATACACACTGTTTAGCCTATGGTTTTTTCTCACTTAGCATACTTGCTGGGTGATTTTTCCACATCAGTACAGAGAGGGCTTCCCCAGTCTTTTTTTCACAGAAGCCATTGTAGGGACTGCTCATTTTAGTTAACCAGTCCCCTATTGATGGGCACGTAGACTGTGTTCGGTCTTTCACTCTTTCATATCTATGCAAGTATACTTGTGGGATTTATTCCAGAAGTAGAATTGTTAGGAAAAAAAACAAATAGGGGGTGCGTGGGTGAATGCATTTTTAATTTTGACAAATATTGGCAATTTCCCTTCAAAAAGTTGTAGCAATTTTCTCTCACTGGCAATGTATAAGAAAGCCACACTTTGGCTAACGTGATGCCATCAAGCTTGGAAATCGGAACCATTCTGATAGGTATCTCGCTGTAGTTTTATTTTTCCAATTCTCTTAATATAAATAAAATTAAATATCTCATGTAAGATCAACAAATTGTAACTGCTTTATTCAATTTATTTAAATATTAATTCAGTAGTTATCATGTGGGTGGAGATAGAGTATGCCACTTGTGGTCTTGAAAACCTTAAGATTTTTATGAAATCTTATAATGAAAAAAAGTAAAAAAGGAAAACAAATACAAGTTCCAGAGCTTGATAGTGGCTCAGTGTAGTGGAAGTGTTGGTTGTCTGCCCCTTCCTTGTGTGTTCCATTTGGAGTGCAATTGACTCACCTCCAGTTCCAGGGGTGGACCCCGATTTAAATCCACTGGTGTCACCCCATCTTCCATGCCCTGGGAGCTAGTACATGGTGTAGGCAGCTGGCACAGGGCATTCCCCAGCCACAGTGGTTGGCTCCAAATCCTCAGACTGAGCAAAGCTTAAGAATTGGGTTTGACTGTTGAGGGGGTGGCCTTTCTCTCTCCCCTTGAAGGGAATGAGGAAGCATTTGGAGCTGATCTTGGTGGCCCTGATCTTTTTATTTTTTATTTTTTTTGGTCAATCAATTTTTTTTTTATTAAATTCAGTTTTATTGAAATACATTCACACACCATACAATCATCCATGGTATACAATCCACTGTCCACAGTATGATAACATAATTATGCGTTCATCACCACAATCTGTCTCTGAACATTTTCCTTACATCAGAAAGAACCAGAACAAGAATAAAAAATAAAAGTGAAAAAAGAACACCCAAATCATCCCCCCATCCCACCCCATTTGTCCTTTAGTTTTTATCCCCATTTTTCTACTCATCCATATACTAGATAAAGGGGGTGTGATCCACAAGGTCTTCACGATCACACTGTCACCCCTTGTAATCTACATTATTATATAATTGTCTTCAGGAGTCCAGACTGCTGGGTTGGAGTTTGGTAGTTTCAGGTATTTACTTCTAGCTATTCCAATACATTAAAGCCTAAGAGGTGTTATCTATATAGTGCATAAGAATGTCCACCACAGTGACCTCTCGACTCCATTTGAAATCTCTCAGCCACTGAAACTATTTCATCTCATTTTGCATCCCCCTTTTGGTCAAGAAGATACTCAGTCCCACGATGCTGGGTCCACATTCATCCCTGGGAGTCATACTCTGCATTGCCAGGGAGATTTACACCCCTGGGAATCGGGTCCCATGTAGGGGAGAGGGCAGCGAGTTCACCTGTCGAGATGGCTCAGAGAGAGAGAGGGCCACATCTGAGCAACAAAGAGGTACTCAGAGGGAGACTCTTAGGCACCATTACATGCAAGTTTAGACTCTCCTTTGAGGTAATGAGCTTCATAAGGGCAAGTCCCATGATCGAGGGCTCAGCACATCAAACCGCCAGTCCCAATGTTTGTGACAACATCAACACCAGTCCAGGTGAGGATGTCCAACACATCCGCACTCTTCCCCCAGATCCTTGGGGCTGGGGAGGGGGAGGCTGTAAATATATTTTTTATTATCTGCCCAAATTACTCTGGGATGTGTCAGTATTTCACTCCAGCCTATACTAACCTACCACATCTCACTTCCTATTCAAAGTTCCATGCAATTGTGGTGTTTGAACAAATTGACTGTGGAGTTGTACTGTTTAGAAAATTTAGATCCTGTACCAAATAGGTATCTCTTCCCTTGGTCTCATATGGAAGTTGAAGTTTTAAAACACAATCAGTTTCAACCTTTACCCTTTGGCCTGGCTTGCCCTGGTCTTAACCAGACCTGCTTCATTCATATCACTAATTGAAGACTGGGCTCTTTTTCAGCTTTTTTTTTTTTTTTTTTTTTTGCCAGTGGCTGTATGCACTAATACTGACATTCATATCTGCCGAGCTCTAGCTCTGAGTTTCAGGTATCTCAGAGATATGCATTGTTCCAGAGACCAATCAGGTTATACGCTAGGGGATCAGCATCTCAAAGTTTAGAGATAGGCATTACAATTCAGGGATAGAGTTAACTGCTGTAAGAGCTTACAATCTAGGGACTATTACAATTATTATGTCCACGTTAGGCTATGTTCTAAGATTCAATTCTGAGTTTACACATTGTAGTTAGTCCATATTGGTGAGACATCCCTCTCACCATGTTTTCTCCAACACTTTTACTCCTATATATATATTTTCCTACAATTTTATAGAGTTATATTCACATACCATACATTTATCCACAGTGTACAATCAGTTGTTCATGGTATCATCATAAAGTTGTACATTTATCATCACAGTCAGCACTTGAACATACTGATTACTACAAGAAAAATTGTTTTTTTTTTTTAGCAATAAGAGAAAAATGATAAAAAGAAAAATAACATGTCATACAATACAATATACTAGTAAGGACAGCAAATAACACCACTACCAAGAATCCCATATTCTTCCCCTATATCCCCCTCTCATATACATTTAGCATTGGCATATTGCCTTTGTTACATTTAATGGAGGTATATTACAATGTTACTGTTGACCATAGACTCCAGTTTGCTTTGATTATGTTTTTTCCTGAATACCAACCCCTTTTCAACTTTCTACATGGTTGACATGCATTTGCTTTCCCACATGCAAAAACATTTTTATATTTGTATATTTAGTAATAGTCATTGGGGTGGCCCTGATCTTGACGAGCCGGCCCAAGGACCACAGCGAAGAGGAGGCAGCTGCCTGAAGCATGAGCCAGCTAGGGCTCTGCCGTTTCGTAGCAGCCCATCCCTTTCTGTGTTTAAGCCACGTTGAACTGGGTTCTCTATTACTTGCCCTGGAGACGTCTGGATGCCCTAGGAACTCATCATTCAAGATTATTGATGATGACCAGGATTCAATTAAATTTAACATACATTTATTAGGCATTGCTATTGTACTATTCTATTAACAGTTTATTTTTACTTCCAACTTAGAAAGTTCTATTTTCTTGAATAATTTTGATTTTAAACCTCCAAAGAAATGTTGGTTAGGACTCGTTATAGAGCTGCCTCTCTTTCGGAAATGAGCCGTGACCCTGGACACAGGTGAGTTGGCCCCTCTGGCTCCCACTTACCTCGGTTCTCACGAGTGGGTGCCACGGGCACCAGAAGGTGGCCATTATCCTAAACTCTAAAGTGAACCCAAACTTTGGAATGAGAACCATATAAAAAAGACTATTTATTTAAGAAAGACTTTACAAATAATAAATTCACATTGTATGTGGCCTTATCTATTTCTTACCTCAATAAACAATCACAAACTTTTAAGCCTTCTGATGAAGAGACTGTCTCCATTTGGTCCTGCTCAATCAAGCTCCTTTCATCCTCAGCCAGCTCAACATGGTTCTCTAATATCGCTTAGCACCCTGCGTCTTTCCACATCGGACACGAGTCTGGGTGAGGATGGGCCTGCCCCTTTCCTCCTGTGAGAGAAGTTTCCATATTCTCGTTGTCGGTGTCCTGAAGTTCACACTTGGGGAGTTTACTGACCGCAGTGAAGCTCCAGCTCCAGTACCTGGTGTTGCATGTTGTTGCCATTGTTGGCTTTTCAGTGTGCCTTTCCAAGGCATGTCTGCGAAGCCACCTCTTGCCTTGGGAAGGACGCAAACCATGTGGCCACTGCTTCCCGTGGGGGTGCTAAGCTATATCTAGAGTCTCAGACCCCATTTCCCTCAAGCCGAAGTATGAATGTAATGGCCCATAATCAGAGCAGTGCAAGCTTCCCTGTTTCCTTTTAAGGAGAGTATTTCTGCCTTTTGCAAAGCCATCCCACAAACTCAAAATAACTCTTCAGAGCAATTCTTCAATTAGGAATATATGTGCCTCCCTGTGCGTGTGTGTTTGTGTGTATGTGTGTGTGTGAGAGAGACAGAGAGAAAGAGAGAGAGGGAGGGAGCGAGAGATTGAAGAAATGAACATATGAATATTTCTCATATCTGTAATACTTAACACTCATTTCTATTCTGCTGCCTCTCTGGGACGCCATGCTTACCCTATCTTCTGATGCCTGTTTTCCTTTTTTCTTAGTGTTGGAATAAAAAAAGACCAAACAAGGTAGTTCATAAAACAGCACTTTGACACACATGAATTCTACAAATATAATTTACTGTCATCATGTATTTAATTCAAACTTTCATAGAAGATAATATATTTTAAATGCCTCCTACAGTAACTGGCACAAAGCAGATGTTCAATAAATTAGTTCTCTCCCTTCTGCCCTTGGATATCAGGCAATTTTATTACTTACATTATAGTATACAGTGGGATTCACAGATGGAGAGTAGAATTGTACATGTTTGTGTTTCACCTTCTCTACCTGGAGAGGTGTCAAAAAAGTTATCTTTTATTTACTGAATCAGCTTTCCTACTACACCCAGCACCCCTCAGGGGACATCTGCATGCTTTGTAAGCACAAGGAAATTTCAAAGGACACTGTGCTGTGCCTAAGCAGGAATTAAATATCCCGTGATGATTGTGTGGATAATATCAATGATTTAACATTGTCAAACATTCATTAGGCATTGCTATTGTACTATTCTGTTAACAGTTTATTTTTACTTCCAACTTAGAAAGTTCTATTTTCTTGAATCATTTTGATTTTAAACATCCAAAGAAATGTTTGGATGTTGGCAGTCAGAAGAGAGAACTTTCATCTCTACTTCAGCCAGCCTGGTAGGCTGGTGGCCTTGGTTACAAAATATAACATCGGAAGGCACCTTGACAAAGTGTCAGAATTGAAAACTTTGTCATTTCCTGGAAGATAACATCAAGCATGAGGTACGGTTCTTTCTTTGATAAGTCTCTGCTGCCAACACTTAAAATAATTATAGTAATTATCAAAACAGAAAAGGTTTCTTCCTCAGAAATATCTATAAAGTTGAGCAAATTGATATTTGGTTTGGTGGATCTGGATGTTTTTCTTAAACTATCACTTGACTTGGTTGAGGGAGGGATTAAAGGTGTTTCAGAACGATTTTTCTAAATCATATTTATTTAGGTGTGTCTGAAAAATGACAGCAATCAAGATAGACCTATTTTTTTCAGAAGGTTAATTTTTCTTTATTCAGATGCCACTCTGTAAACGAGAAATGAAATGAGGAATCTGAGATACGCTAGGCAGCTTTTAATGTTCTATCTGGCAATCAGTGTATGGGTTTAGCAGCATATTTGTGGCTGTGCTGGAGTTTATAAAAATAGTGTATGGCTAAATTAGATGCTTCGATTCTCAATTTGCTCACTCTTCTAATTTAGATGAATTCTGAGCATTATGCATTTAGATTATAGCTCTAGTTTTTTCCTCCTGCTACTTGGGGTATTAAAACTCATGTGAAGAGGGCTATCTCTGCTACCCTGAGGATCTGAATAGCAAGGTCAAAATCACCTTAGTCTCTAGTCAAGTCTGCTCTAAAGTTTTTGCCTTGACCACAGTGCTTTTAGTAAAGAAGTGATGAGAGCGATGGATGATGATATTTGGCAAATGATTTATTTGGAGCCCACAGACTGTTAGAGGTGAAAGAGACTTTAATAATTATATCCAGAGAAATGAAACCCAAACTGGTAAAGTGACATCTCCCAGCTCACACTACTAGTTAGTGCAAGAGCTGAGTCTAGAATTCATGTCTTCTAACTACCCTGGCATCCCCTCTCCCCCAGTTTGAAAGTCAAGGGAAGTAGGGCCATAGAGTGAGGGGGAAAAGCAGGTCCTTTCTCAGGACATTGTTTGTTTTTGCTGCTACCTACATGTGATGGCTAGTTTCATGTGTCGACTTGGCCAGGTGATGGTGCCCAGTTGTCTGGTCAAGCAAGTACTTGCCTGAACATTACTGTGAGGACATTTTTTGGACTTAATTAACAGTAAGTTGATTGCATCTATGACTGATTACATCTACAATCAACTAAGGAGAGTGTCTTCAGCAGTGAGAGTCATTTAATCCAGTCAGTTGAAGGCTTTGAAAGGAGAAGTGAAGACTTCAGCAGTCAGAAGAGAGAACTTTCATCTCTACTTCAGCCAGCCACCTCCTCCTGGGGAATTCATCAAAAACCCTCATTGGAGTTTCGAGCTTGCAGCCTGCCCTATGGAATTTGGACCCCTGCACCCCCACTGAGGCATGAAACACTTTTATATCTTATACCATTTTCAGATATCTCCTGTTCATTCTGTTTCCCTAGGAACTCTGACTAATACACTACACGTTGGAAAGAAACATGTTACTGAGATGCCACCCAGTTACGTTCAGTTGCTATCCAGTCTGCACTCATAGCACTGATCTTCAAGGGTGGCTGTTGGTCTCCAGTTAGGATCTGTGTGTCCTTCTATTTCCCCTAAACTCCAGCAGCTTGTAGTACCATGTCTGAGAATAGTGTATGTTGAAATAAATTAGGAGCTTCTTGAGCAGTCTTTCTGCAATTCATGGACGGCATATAGATCCTAAGGATATCACTTGTGTTATTATCATTCCCTTCTTTACAGACCCCTCAAAGGGTTAAATATATGTCCTGGAGTTAAGTGATCAGCTTGTTAAATGGACATCACAGGCATAAAAGTTCAGTGAGCCCAAAAATCAGTGCTCAGTATTGTAAATAATAATATAATAATATTGGTAATAATATAATATCATTTTTAATTAACAAGATAAAAAAGAACACAAGCAAGAGTATTACTAATATCTACCTCTTAGGGAATGCCTAATGTGCTGAGCATGGTACTTTGTGCTTCATTTACTCCTCATTGCCACCATGTAAGCTGAGGTATTACAATTCCCATTATAAAAGAATGTCATGTTTTTGCTTTTACAGGAAAAATGAAGAAAAAGCAATTCAGTTTGCAAATATTGTTCAATGCAATTCTTCACATTCCCACAAGATGGCACTTTTATACCGCTTTGTATTACAATTTAAACCAGAACATGGGCAGAATGCACTTAATCTACAATAGATTAAAACAAAATCTATGCATATAGACTAACTGGAAGCATTGAATCAAATCAACTGCTTCAATTCAAATATGCTTGACTGTTCAAATACAATTGTTGCAAATATCTAGTCCCTAGACAGCAGCCCAGCTTCAGAGATTTATGCTTCTCTTTAATGCTTAATTGGTCTGAGATCCCAACAGTGGGTCCACAATGGGCCCGTTTTTACCAAGATGATTCCCAAACACCTCTAGCATTTATGTGTATTCCAACAACCTATCCCTGCCCGTCACTTGCCAGCCTGCTGAGTCACCTAGCTCAGCTCGTCCCTCTTGCCATCTTTTTGTGTTTCCTTTGACCTGTGCTGCCCCCCCCCGGCCTGCTACCTGCCCCTCCTTCCGTTCACCCTCTGCCCTTCCCCCACACCTGCTTTGATGAACTTGCAGACAGAATCCGCTCCCTCTATTACTCAAAGCTGTTAAGATCACGTTGTAATATTTTAAAATCTTTGAAGACTGAAGCCTTCCTGATAACAGGAGATTATCCAAAGCAGAAAATATACACTTAAAACACACACATACATTCACATGCACACGCACATACATGCTTTCGAAGTGGATATGGATACAATTACTCCAAGGCTCCGTGGGTCAAGTTCCTCCGTAGAGCTTTTCCTACTGGCTGTGTGTTTCCTTGACCCCTAGCTTGCAAGAGCAGCTTAAACTTCCTCCAACCCCAGTGCCTACAAGGACAAAGCCAGGTCTTGTAGGGCCGGAGCTCATACCCTTTTGTGAGTATAATATCAAGAGCCTCCTGGGGTAGAACTTCAATCAGCATTTGGTTGTCCCTGCCATATGGACAGAGAGATGGCCTGAGGTATGAATGTACCTTGACTCATAGATAGTATATAATGAGTTAGCCAGCAATCCAGGGATTTGAAAAAATAAAATTGGTGCCAATATGGTCTGGGTAATAGGGCTGTAGGTGAAACTCTTGAAAGGGCAGTGTGAAAGCTTCAGATTTCTCCCATGCATGGCCACCAGAGGGCGCAGTCATCCTGTGATCTGATCCCTCTTAGACTCCAGGGTAGAGAAATTGGGAAACTGCCCAAAAGTTTAAAACATTCCCCTCTCCACCCTACCCTACCCAATCTTCAGTTTCTGCTAGAGCTCCCTAAAACAAAATTAAAATTCAAACCAGAGGTCCAGACTCAGGACCATCTTGATCCTACAGATGGTAGATAAATATTGAGGGAGATCAAGTTGTGCATTATTTTCCAGCTCCTGCGAAGCCTAGTTTGAGCCCTCTGCCATCCAGCTAATGCTTGACTTTACAGGAAAGGGCTTGAGTTTGGCCATTACACAGTTAAGCTGAAATCACTTCCTATTCATTAAAAGCCAGGCCCCTGAGAAGAGTGAGCCCAGATGATGCCTTCCTGTTTGGAACTGCCTGTTGGGCCTATACCATATTTGAGGGCCACGTTCTTTGGGGGAAAGAAAAAGGAGGCCTGAGGAAGTCATATTTTATTCAAATGTAAGCCATTGAGCTGTCAATCTAAGAAAGCAAGAGTTCTCTGTGTTAGAAAATACAGAGGGAAATTTTACACCAAAGCATTATTTCAAAATGCATATCAATTCAAGAACTCCCTTTTAAACATATGTTAAGTAATTATTGCTACAAAAGAGAGGAGTCAAAGATGCAATATCAAAGATATTCAAAACTTTCAGTGACAAATTAATGACATTCCCTCTCATCCATTACCTGATTCATCCAAGAATAATCATTACAAATGATTACGAGGCCTGTAAGTGTCCTATTATATTACTGAGAGTAGGAGAGATAAAAGAAAATTTTAAAACACAATCAATAATTGTATAAATGAAGAATGTTAAATGATGTTTCATGAGAATTTATTGCAAATGTTTTATTTTGCTTTGATTATGTTTTAGACGATTTTATTTTTTCTTTAAAAAACAATGGGTAAATCTAAAGTGAAATGAATTCATAAATATTAAAATGAATCATAAAAATTCTTTAAATACTGTATGTCAGTGTTGTACATCTAAGTAGTTATCTTGCTGTCAGTGCTTCAAGTCATATAAAATTTCTGTTAAATATTTTAGGATGTGCTTAGCTGCTGAAAAGCTCTCTCTTCTTAACTGATGGAAGCTTTTGGCTTAGGTTCATGTTTAAATCACCAAAAAATAATCATTGAATGGTCTTTTAAACATTTAGGAATATATAATGGTAGAGTGGGTAAAACCAATTATTTTTTGAATATAAATGCAAGATATGTTTCTTGAAGAAAAATTTTAAAATACACCAAAACACAGAGATAGGAATAAAAAATCAACCATCTCCCAATGTGCTGCTCATATTCTGACTTAATTCTTTCCAGTCAATTTTCTAGTCTTACAGAAGCTAATGAAGATAACTTAAAAGAGAAATGTCAGAGTAATATCATATTTGAATACAGATAGAAAAATCCACAATAGAACACAAGCACATAGAGTCCCGATCTGGATAAAAAATGCAGTAAATCACATTACTAGATGTGACTGGATCTAAGCTTATTTGACCTTTCAGTAAATGTCAGATTCTTTAGGTAAATAGTCTCTTGAGGGTAAAGGAAGGTGGCAGCTGTATGTCCCCTTCCTGTTAACTCTCTGTAAGATGGTCTGTGACAGTGAAAGCAAGTCTTGGATCACTTTCTGCTCAACCTACATATGTTTATTAGCAAGCATATACAAAAACAGTCATGCAACTCATTCTCCTAGCTTTTGGGTGTCCTGCCCTCTGTCTTCAGGCACTCTGTCTTTCACCTGGTGTTCTAGTTTGCCAATGCTGCCAGAATGCAAGACACCAGAAACGGATTGGCTTTTAGAAAAGGGGGTTTATTTGGTTACACAGTTACAGTCTTAAGGCCATAAAGTGTTCAAGGTAATGCATCAACAGTCGGGTACCTTCACTGGAGGATGGCCAATGGTGCCCAGAAAACCTCTGTTAGTTCAGAAGGCACCTGGCTGGCATCTGCTCCAAAGTTCTGGTTTCAAAATGGCTTTCTCCCAGGACATTTCTCTCCAGGCCGCAGCTCCTCAAAAATATCACTCTTAGTTGCTCTTGGGGTGTTTGTCCTCTCTTAGCTTCTCTGGAGCAAAAGTCTGCTTTCAAAAGCCGTCTCCAAAATGTCTCTGTAAGCTGAAGCTCCTCTCTCAGTTCCAGTGTGTTCTTCAAAGTGTCCCTCTTGGCTGTAGCTCCTCTTCAAAATGTCACTCTCAGCTGCACTGAGTTCCTGCTGTTTGTCAGCTCATTTGTATGGCTCCAGTGATTCAATTCAGACCCACCCTGAATGTGTGGGGTAACACCTCCTTGGAAATTATCCAATCAGTGTTATCACCCACAGTTGGGTGGGGCACATCTCCAGGGAAACACTCAAAGAATTACAATCCAATCAACACTGATACGTCTGCCCACACAAGATTACACCAAAGATAAAGGCGTTTTGAGGGACATAATACATTTGAACACCTGGTTAACTGAGAGGAGGGCACAATACACTGATAGCAGGACCAGTGGCTTTGCAGTTGGCTTCAGGAGACAACTGCAGGACCAGTGGGGCTCTAGCTCTAGACCTGAAGGCATGAATGTGGGGCTTTCAGGCTTCTCATAGTCCACTCATGCAAGGGTGGTGGGACCTGCATAAATGTTTCTAATTATCCTCACCTTAAACACCATGATTTTGGTGGTAAAAAAATCAATTTCCAATATCCCTTCTGCTAATCAACAAACCCTCCAGTGTAGATTTTGATAGCACCACTTGAAATACCAAGAAACCACCTCTGGAGTGGAGATTTCTGATTCGGATGTGTCAGGTGCTAAGTAATCACCCTCAGGTCATTGTTTACGGTTGCCTGATGCTCACATACATCACACGGTATATACCAGACTCTGTCTATTCTAGACTCTGTTTATAATAGTCTCCTCGCTTCTACTTGTCCTTCCCTTTGGTTGAGTTTCAATCCAGGAACCAAAGTGACCCTGTCAAAAAGTTAAGTCTAATCACGTCACTTTTTTGCTCAAAAGCCTCTGCTGGCTTTCTGCCACACTCAGAGTAAAAGCCAGCACCTTATAATGGCCTATGAAGCTCTGCATGACATATGCCTCACATATATATAGTAGGGACTCAATAAATATTTTTGCACAAATAAATGAATAAAAGAACCAATGAATACTGATGTACTTTAAAAATAAATCACCATGCAAACAACATAATAGATTTCTTGCTATATTTCAAATGATTTTTTAGAACACCCCACCTTAATAATCTTAATTGCCCAGTTTGTTTATACCAGCAGAAAGAAAAGGCACTCTACTGTCCCAAAGAAGTCCCTAAACTTAATCTCAATATAATTTTAAAAAAGGAAGAAGCTTAATGCTATGACTTTTGCTTTTATTACCAATATATTTCACTGTAGTGAAACTTCAAAGCATCATGCCATTAAATAGATGTTTATTTTTCATTCACATTTCACATCTAATACTCTTTTTTCTTATGACTTATTACAGCTAAGCATTATCTGCTCTCTTTCACTAATCCTTCTTTTTCTCCTGAGTTTTAAGGCAATATTGCTGCATGAATACTTGTAAGACTTCTAAACGTCATGCTGAATTTTACATACTCAAGGCCGCCCAACTTAAATTGATGCCATGGATGAAATTGTACTAATTTGAAGGCATCTTTATTTGTTTTTTACTTCTATGTAGAAGCTATTTTCTAAGTCTGAAGCTGCCAGTTACATTCGGCTATGGTCTAGGAGTTCTGGCAAAATGGGTGTGAAACACGTTAGCTTTAAGAACGTCCCTCTAACTGGAGACCATTACTTTGTGTGTAAGACAATCAAAAGTGCAAATGGATAGATAAACATGTTTTGTTTCGTGGGAGAAGAGAAAAGATCTGTTGTTGCTAAAAGTCTACCCAGAATATGATCTCTACCTATCCATGCCGACCATCTGATTAGTACATTTTCCTCAAGTGTCCCGAGACTAAAGTCCTTACCACAGTCGTTTTAAGTTCTGCTTCTGCACAGGATGAGCAGCAGAAGTGTGGGGAGGGTAAACTGAGGAAGCTGTCTCCACCTGGGACTATTCTGTGGTCAAATAACAGAGTGAAGGTTACCAGCTAGTCAATCCATTGCTCTTTTCCCCACAGAAACTTGTTAGCATTATTCATGTCAACAGGTGAGTGTAGGCCTGACTTGGTTTATCATCTTTTCCAATTTACCAGAGTCATAAATGTGTAGATTCCAAGTAAAATTAACTTATTTGAAATAAAACATTTTTCCCTTCATATAAGAAAAATACACTGGACACTAACTAAAGCAAAACTTGACTGCAGATTTGCCTACTACAGGAAGACTTCTCATTCCCTTTAAGATGTCCCTCCCCATATACCTATAATAATTATTACTTTGAAATAATTACATTATTGCATGTAATAATTATATATTACATTGTAATAATACTTATTACGCTTTATTATAACCATTGAGTTCCTTGTCACTGTCAATTTACTTCCCTGTCTCTCTTTCTTTGAACTCCTTAAGGACAAAGTCTAGCATGCCTTGTTGAATTGTATTTCTAATGGATAAACCCACATCCCCTGTGGCTACCATTCCATTTCTCTGTTCTTCACAGTAAAACTTCATAAAGACTTAGTTACACTTGCTGTCATAGCCCTGTTACTTCCCATTTACTCTTCTACTTACTCCAGTCTAACTTGTCCCTCTGCTGAAACTGTTCTAATTGTCATCAAATCTCCATGTTGCTAAAGCCAATGGACAATTCTCTGTTCTCATCTTATTCAAACTCTGAGCACTGATCCAAACACTCTGTTCTTAAAACACTCTCCTGTCTTCTTCATGACCCCAGAGCCTCCTGGTTTCCCTCCTATCGCACTGGCCACTCCTTTGGGGCACCTCCTGTTCTTCCTGGCCTTTAAATCTTGAAGTGTCCCAGAATTTATTCCTGGCATATTTGCTTTCTTGATCTACAGGCTTACTGGATGATCTCATCCAGTGAAATGGATGTATGCCGATTAATCCAAAATATATGTCCATCCTGACTTCCCAGAGCTCCAGAGTCATATGCCTGGCTATCTTCTAGACAGCTCTACTTATATGTCTACAAGATATCTAAAACCTGATAAGCCCGAATCAAACTTTTGATTCTACCATCCCCTGCGGCATCAACACCCATCTGTTGTCAAGCCCGTGACCTAGTGTCCGTACAATCGGTAGGTAATGATGGCTTGGACTGGGCTCATTGTACTGGAGAGAGAGAGAAGTAGATGGGTTTAGGATGCACATATTCCCTCCTGTGGGAAATTAAATTTATTAATATGAGCCGATCTCACTATCAAAAATACTCAGACAACATAGTATTAATTCAAGTTGGGGGTGGACTCTTGAGAAACGGGATTCCTGGGTGGTGGGAACCTGAAGGAAGAGCTGCTGATGCAGAGACACGTAGACTTTGCCTCTGCTTTCTTCCTTTTAAACAAAGATATGTTCCTGCTAAGGCTAAGTGTGGCTTGAGAACAAGGAGGGGACTGAATGTCTGGAAACATTGCCCTTTAAGGGCAGAGACTAAATTTTTTCCCTACTATCTAGCTTATCTGCATACTTTTAATAGGAAATATTTCCAGACACCATGACTCTCCTAGTCCTCAAGCCAAACTCAGGAACTTTAAGACTCCAAGTATGAAAATTGTAGCACAATAAGTATTGAGCTTTCTGTATTTGGCAGGACCTAACTCTGTATACATCATGCCACCCAAAAGTTGCAAGCCCTATTGGGTATCTTGGGGCTAAGATCTGTCACATCACCCACAGGGCTGTGTGGCCATGCCAAAGTCGATATTTTCTATACTCTTGATCTAATAAATTGTATCTTACAAGGTGCATGTCACTCCCCTCCAATTAGGAACCCACTTGAAAATATTTCCACATCTAATCCTTCAGTAAGGCCTTTGTTTCCACACCCTACTTACTCCCACTTCTTTTCGTTTCTGTTGCTGCCAACCAAGCCCAAGCCACCGTCATCTCTTTCCTGCATAAAGCAATGCAAGAATCTTACCAACAGGTAACCTTGCTGATACTTTTTGCTTTCTAACAATTTATTTCCCACAAGTAAGCCAGACTTTTTGGTTTAGAAAGCAGACAATGGACTCCCTACCCAAATTCTCCTATTTCTTTAAATTTATCTAAACCCAGACCCTAACCTTGGCTCTAAGTTACCTGGCTCCTTCATGGCTCATCACCAATCACTACCCCCGTCACTCACCATTCTCCACTACATACCTTTATTCTTACCTTGGGTACTTTGTATTTTTATCGATAACTGGAAAATGTCAGTCTCAGCTTTTCTCACTGTTTTAGGTGTCAGCCCAAATGCCACACCCAGAGAATGGTCTTCTCATCCCCACTAACTGATTAGGTCCTCAGTTGTCACTAAAATGATACTTTTTATGTTATCACAGTAAAATTTATCTTATTTGCTTTTTGTTTCTTTTCTATATACCATTCCACAGAAGTTCTTTCAGCTTCTGAAACAGTAGATCTCTCAGTAGTGAATACATGAATGTGTAAATGAAATAGAAGAAAGCCCATTGCTTTTGCTGGTTATCATAAACATGTATTTATAAAACCAGAACAACTGCAGATTTTAATTTACAGTGCTTTTCTGTTTTATTTGGTTTCCCTTTTAATAGACTTACTGCTAGTTCCAATGGCATCTGATGGACGACTTCTGTCATATTACTAACCAATCCTTTTAAAATGGTTTGTTTATTTTTCTTCTCAATACACTTGAGCACCTGTATGGCAGCTTCTGTGGCAGGACTGTATCAGTTTTATGGCATAACTAAGATTCTGGAGCCACATTGCAAGGAGATTTCAGGAGGTTTCTATTAACCTCTCTGAATCTCAATATCCCCACTTTAAATTGGAAATAGAACATCAAATCCTTAGTGCTAGACATGCTATGAAGTAAATACTGCTTTTATTCTCATCTTACAGTTGAGAAACCTGAGGCAGAGAGGTTAAGAATCAGAGGAGCTAGTAAGAGGCAGACCAGAAAATCAAATGCATAGGCTCTGGCTCCTGAATTTGTGCTTTTCCTCCACTTCATGAGGCATTGGCACATGACGGCTTGTGGGCCAAATCCACCTGCCACCTGTTTTTTGTAAATAAAGTTTTATTGGAACACAGCCATAGCCATTTGTTTACACATTCCCAATGACTGCTTTTGTACCACAGTGACAGAGTTGAGTAGCTGTGACAGAGACCCTGTGGCACACCAAGGCTATAATACTTGCTTTCTGGCCTTTAACAGGAAAAGTTAAATGGTCCTTATACTATACTATAATGACTTTCATCTTAATAATACCTACATCATGGCTACTAGGAAAAGTAAATATTATCACTAACTGAAAGTACCTAGAAGAGTGTCTAGTGCACACATAGGCACTTAAATTGTTTCAATTATTGTTATTATTCTATTTCTCCTTAACAGGGTTATATTGCAAACTATACTAGAAATGGGTTCGTTTTTTGATCTCAGAGATTAGGTCACACTCATTATTCTGCTTTCCTTCCTCAAAGCGGGACTTATTTGAGCACCATTCACCTCTTTTCAATGAGTAAAAAAGTCTGTAGTAGCAGTAGGTGCTCATCTTGTTAAAAAAGAGCTGAATTTCTTTGGCTGTAAAGCATGATGTAATGAGAAGAAGAGGATGATTTCCAGAAAGCAAACTTCTGTGTGTGTGTGTGTGTGTGACTCTGCAGTGACCTGACCAACAGGAGATTAGACAGAATTCTCATCCCAATAGAGGAAAGAAAATTACAATTTAAAGCCAGTTTTGACAAGTTTTTACTGCAAAATGGAAGATGACATTAAACTAAATAATTCAAACTTTATTCAGAACTCTTGGGGAATGCGTGAAGCATTCACTTTCTGCTGGAAAGAACTTGGGAGTATGATTTTAGCCATTTGATATGCCTCTTGCTCCCAACCTTCGGCAGGGCCACCACAGAAAACAGCCAGCACCTCAAGATGCTCCCCGGAGCTCAACTGCTAGAGCAGAGGAGCTTATTTTTGGAAGCAAAGATCCTCTCCCTTCTCTCTCACATTCGGTTCATCAAAAATGGAACATGAGAGAAGACCCTCAATTCCATTCATGATGGAATAAAACAAGCTTTTCTTCGAATGGAAAACGGTTGTCCAACTCACTTGAGGTCAGTCAGAGATGCAAAGGAGGCACATTTTTTTTAGATAGGTGTAATTCCTTTCCATCTGTTTTCCTTAGTGGGGTTTTCTCCAGGCTACCCCATTTAGCCACACTGCTCTGCCTGTGTGTTGGTGCCTATGATGCTCCAGGGTTACAGGTCGTCCAGCAGGGTCTGCATTTGCACAAATCTCTCTCCAGATGGTGCAGAGTCCTACTGGGTCATCAGTCACATCCTTTACCTGGTCATTGGTTTAAATACAGAGGCAAAAATACATCGTTCCAACATTTATTTAGCTTTCCTATTTGTTATTCTACCTGTTTATTTTCAATTTATTTTTACACATATTTGATACCTTTTATGTGCAGAGTACAGAGCTAAGTTCGGAAAGGAAAATAGTGATAAAGGAAAATACAGTTCCTCTGTATGATAATGTTATTATCTAGTGAGAAAAAAGAAATTCACAAATAATTATAATATATGGCAGAATCAGATTGCTCCTAAACCCATCTACTAAAAGATTACTTAGTTTTTCCAAGGGCACCTAGCTTGGTTGTAGGATGCTGCTGGGTGCAATATTCATTCATTCATTCAACAAATGTTTATTGATCCCTTCTGGTGTGGCTTGCACTGTTCTGGGTGCCAGGACTACATCACTGATGTGGGCTAGCAATTTGTGTCCCAACTGGTGTTTTAGGTTTTCTATAGACATAATTTATAAAAATGCAATTCTTCATGGACTTTCAGGATAATAATTTCCAAACTCAGTGCTAAATACAAGATATTTTATATTCTGTAGGTAGACTCAAGGAGCTAATCATGCCTTCTGAGCATATTAGCATAATTAGAGATGAGAAAAGTATGTTCTCCATCAGTAGAACTCCTCTCATGCATTCAATCCTGCACCAGATTTTTAACAAATTTTGATACTTCTACTTCCCCAAATCTTTTCAAGCTGTATCCTGATCTTTTCACACACTGCCCCAGAATCCACAGGGCCTCATCATTCCCTGCCTGGAATGTGGCGACAGCCTCTCCGTTTGCCTCTGGGCTCCCAAGATCCATATACCTCTATCATGTTTTCCACAATTTTGCCTCTTTCTTCAAAATGCAGGATTTATTTACTCTTGTAAAGACTCCATGGGTCTTTAATTTAATTCCCAATATCTTAGCACAACATACAAGACATTCACAGCCTATTCCCTGCCCATCTATTAGTCTCTGCTTTCCCCATCCCTCCACTTGTATTTTCCAGCCAAGCCAAACCTCAAAACTGTCCACAGCTTCTATCTCCATGCCTTAACATTTATCCTTCTTTCTACCTATAATCCTTTTACAACCATATCCACTTGCTTGTTTATTAGGATGGGCTTAACTCTCACCTCCTCCATGAAGCTCTGTCCCACGCCCCATGACTTCTCAGGATGATTCCCCTATTCTGTGTCACATTGCTGCCTGGTGTATGCATCTATTCAGAACTTACCGTGTTTTCTTGTGCCCAGAGGCTTGCTTGTGTGTGCCCCACTAATCCTGAACTCATTGCAGGCAAGGACTGTGCCTGGCTCCACCTATGCCCTGCACATGATACTGTGTTTGGCATGCCATAAACACTCAATAATGGTTTGTTGACTGCTGCATAGAAGAATGCATATGAAAAAAATTTAAAGCATCAGATATTAGTGCAACAAAGCCATAAGAGTTTGGCTATTTTTCACAGTCCAGTGATGGATGTAAAATTTTTTTTTAGTTAGTTTTATTTTAGCTTCAGTAATTCATTCCACAGCTCTGAAAGCCAGGGGAAAACAACATACCTTGAATGTCTACTTATTCTATTTGTTTTATATATTGTGGTAGATGTCCATGTGTCACAGGGAATAATAGTCATACAAAGCTAGAGGTATCCTCAGCTTGCTTATAGGAAGCTAAATATTACCTAGGCAACCTTGCAAGATGAAATCAGCCTTGAATAAATTTAGATGGCCTTTAATTTAAAGGCTTCTAGAAAATTATTTGGTATTCCAGAGACTAGACATTAGCACCAGCTCTAGGCTCTTTATCTTATCTCAGACAATATGGTTTTAAATAACTACCTCTGGAATGGCATTGTCTGATAGAGCTTTCTGTGATGATGAAAATATTGTTTGTGTTATGCAATGTGGCTGCTGAACACTTAAAATGTGACTAAAGCAAATGAGGCGCTGAATTTTTAATTTCATTTCATTTAAATTTAAATTGCCACATATGGCTAGTGGCTACTGTATTGAAGAGTACAGCCCTAGAGACCTATGAATATATATGCCTTCCTTTCTATGTATGTAAGACTGTGATGGCTGCAGGTGCTTGCAACATAATGAGCTGGGCCCTGAAAATTAAAACTATTTTAGACCAGGAGGTAGCATATGATTTAATACTCTTATTGTAGGTAGGGCTGCATTAAGACTTTTAGAGGCATGAAACCTTATGGTGCCATTCCTGCTGCCCCTTGCTGCCCTTCCGGGCCCCTGTACATATATAATTAATTAAATCACATACATACTCACGGGCATGCACACGTGTGTGTGCTAAAACATAAATAAGTATAACAAAGTCCTATAAAGTTTAACAAAGTCCTGTAAAGTTCCTGGCTTACTTCCCCATTATGACTACTTTAACGCATTTTAAAATCAAATACAAAATTCTTTACAAAGCAAAATGCCCCTAGTTTGGTAGTGCTCAAAGCACCTTCTAGGTAAGCTAGCATTGACATCATTCAAGGTAGAGCCGGAAACTGTGGGGTGAAATTTGAGAGCTAGGGAAAGACTTCCATCTCTAGCTGCCTCCCTCTATGGACTTGCCTCACGGGGTGTAACATTATCACTGTCTTGTTTTGGGTGGTGGTGGTGGTGATGGTGGCTAGAGCATTCAAAGGTGGCTACAGCAGGTCGATAGTTTTTAGAGAGGACACTATAACATCCATTCATCATTTCTAGAATCACAAGGCTCTATTCCCTACAGTGGAAGTTTGCCTGCAAAAATTTTATTTTAGTAAAATTCTGCATGGAAGCTTGCGGTAAAAATGAGATGAAGTTGGAACAGTTAGGTAGGGATGGATGCTCCAGAACCATTCACATTCCCTGCAACAGGCGCCCTCTGAGATGCCCCTGGGGCACTTAGGAAATAAGGGTCACACCAGTGATATTCAGTACTTGTAGAGAAATAAATTCAGAAAGGCCTTAACATCGGCTAGTGGCAGGGCCTGACTTAGAACTAAGCACCTGCGGCTCAGAACCAGGTGGTCCTTCCACTGTACCACTCAGCATCCCAGCCCTGAGATAGTGCTGGACGGTTCCCAGCAGGGTCTTCAGGAAGACATCTCTGGTAGGTCATTTTGGGATATTGGGAGGAAGGAAAGGAAAATTCACTGTGGTGTCTGATGCCTAACATAAGCCACAGGTTCAAGTCCGGGTACCTTGTGCCAAGCGCTAGGACATAGAGTTCTAACAGTGAGCCTGCTGGGGGTGGAGGGGTATGGAGAAGAAGGGGCAGAGAAAGGGGAAGGGGAGAGGAGAAAGAAAAACTTCATTACATCATTAGCTACGTTCTGTTTAAACCTCCCCAAACTTGGCTCAAGTGTTTAAACCTGTGGTAAATATTTCTTATGTATTCATCACAGCTGTAGAAGATCAGCTTGACAAAGATTGTTTCACAGGCACCAGCTTATGATTAGTAGCATCTTATCCCCACCTCACCCCAGCCCCAGAGTATTAATTATACATGCTTTAGGCACCAGGCCAGGTTCCCCAGACACAGACTCTAAGATGGAGATTTGCATTCAGGAGGTTTTGGGGAAATGCAGGGAGCTCCACACCTTTGAGGGATAGGTTGATCTGCAATGAACTTATAACAGAGCCTCAGCCAATCCCACAGGGCACTCGGGTTGGGATGGCCCAGCAGAGTTGTCCTGAATCAAAACAAGAGGTCTAGACTGCTGCCCACTCCCTTCCAGAGTCTGATCCCTTCTGCTGGGGGTAATTCCTGATGAGAAACTCAGATACGATCCATCAGCAGTCATCACTGCCAGCAGCTGATGGAAATTAGCACCTCAATTCTGAGGGGAGATCAGGGCCCCGCAACACAGCATCCTCCGTACTCAGGGTCAGAGTCGCTGTTGTTTTGGGTCTCACAGCAGACTCTAGTCACAGAATCTACTGTTAGCAATGGAAAAAAATTAGTGATATCTAGTCCAACATGCTCTTCAACAAAGAAACCAGGGCACAGAAGGGTGAAGTGAGTTGTCCTTGCATATTCCAGTGGTTCTCAGAATTTACTTTCCATCAGAATCATCTGAAGGGCTTCTTAAACCACAGATTACTGGGCACCATCACTGGAGTTTCTGACTTGGTAGATCTGGTGAGGGGCTAGAGATTTTTGCATTTCTAACAAGTTTCCAAACAGTGCCAGTGCTGGCTGATTCAGGGACCACACTCTGAGAACCACTGGGGGCTGAGACAGTGTTGGGAAGACATTCTTGCAAGGAATGGCATAGGTGGCATTATTATAGTGGAGAAAATGAAGAGTCTGTGAGACAGTCCCTGAACAGCTTACTGCTAGTCATCTTGCAGTAGAATCAGTGTGAGACGACATGAAGCTGGTGGCTCAGGGGCCTGACTGAGTTCAGATCTGGCCACTACCATTTCCCAGTTGTATCATCAATTACTATTCTGTGACTTAGGGAATGGTGATGATAATAGTTACTTAAGTCACTGGGAGGGTTAAATGAGTCCTGTAAAGTTCCTTTAGAACTGAGTCTGAAGATATTTTAAGTATGTAAATAATGTTTGGTATCTTATTTGGAAAACATCAGCTGTTCTTTTCGTTCTCCCAATGATGAAGGAGGAATTGGTAATAAATGGATGATCAATAAAGGGAGAAAAAGACTTATAGCTTCTCATAGTTCAGGGGGAGGGCTGCCACTTGTCTTTGGATAAAACTACAATTTTCTCCATGACATCATTGTGAATTTTTAATCAACCCTTTTAAAAGTTATAATATTTTATGTTTACAGAGAAATTGCAAAAAGATAGTACAAATGGTTCTCCTATATCCCACACCCAGTTTCCCCTCTGATTAGCATCTCACATTGTGGTACGTTTGTCATACTAAAGGAACCAATACTGATATATCATTGTTAGCTAAGGTCCATACTTTATTTATATTTCTTTGCTTTTTACCATTCCAAGATGCCATCCAGAATATCAGATTACATGTAATTGGCATGTTTCCTTAGCCTCTTGGTTGTGACAGTTTCCCAAACTTTCCTTTTTTGTGAGGAGTTCTGGGCATGTACGTTGTAGAATGTTCCTCAGTTTGGGTTTGTCTGATGATTTTCTTATATTTAGGCTAGGGTTGTTGGTTTTGCAAAGGAAGACCACAAGGGTGAGGCGCCATTCTCATCACATTTTTCAAGGGTAAGTGCTATCAATGTGACTTATCACTGTTGATGTTGACCTTGATCATCTGAAGTAGTGTTCGTTAGATCTCTCCATTGTAAAGTTACCCCCCCCTCCCCATACTGTATTATTGGGAAGGAAGTAACTTTGTCAAGTCCACACTTAAAACATAGGAATTTATGCTCTACCTTTTTCAGAGCAGAGTTTTTACATAAATTATTTGAAATTTTTCCTTAAGGGGGATTTGTCTATTTTCCCCACATATTTATTTATTCAATTAGTTATTTATATCAGAATAGACTCATGGATATCTATTTGATATTTTGGGCTATGATCCAGTACTACCTTATTTTGCTGCTCAAATTGTTCCAGATTTGGCCATTGGGAGCTCTTTCAATTTGCTCCTGTGTACCTTTGCCATTTTCTGTTTTTTGTTGTTGTTGTTGTTTGTTTTTTTTAGCACTTCCTTACTTTCTGGCACCACAAGATGCTCCAGAATTATCATGTTTATTTCCTGACCCAGCTCTAGAATCAGCCATTTCTCCAGGGAGCTTTCGTGAGAGAATGGTATTAGAAACCAAGATCTCACATTAGGTGTGTTTGTTGCTACTGGACAATCTCTGCTTTTTGGCTCTCTTATCTGACACAGCAAGGAAATATATTTGTGTATATTAACCTGTAAATATATACATATTTATAAATATGCCTATATTTAACCACATGTATCTATATTAAGCTGGCCATGAGTTCATATTGAAGTGACCTACTCTAATTCATTGTCTTGCTTATGGGTCACCTCTCACTCCATAGTGGGAAACCCAGCTCCCACCTATTTGCTCCATTTATTTATTTCCTCAATTCCAGTATTGATGTATAGTGTTTTCAGAATTATTAACCTGAAACCCCATGGGAAACAACTTTCATCAACTAGGGTACAGTTCATTTCTTTTGACGTTAGCCTTACAGATTCCACTCATTTCCAGACTTACTTAGGTCAGCACCTTTCCCCCTACCCCTTTCAGTGAAGTCGTTTCATACATTTGCAATATAGTTAGATTCTTTTGCCATATTTTGCATTTCATCCTGGGATCGCCTCTTCTCCCAAATGATTTTTTTTAATGTGCATAAATGAAGGTTTACTCTGTGCTATAAATTTCCATGGATTTTGACAAATGCATAATGTCATGTGTTCACCATTACTGTATCATACAGAGTACTTTCACTGACCTGAAAATCTCCTGTGCTTTACCCATTTAACACAATCCCCACCTCCCTTACACCTGATAACCACTGACCTCTTTACTGTTTCTATAGTTTTACCTTTTCCAGAATGTAATATATATGCAATCATATAGTATGTAGCCTTTCAGACTAACTTCTTTCACTTAGCAATACTTAAGATTTATCACTGAGTAGTGTTCTACCCTCTGGATGTAACATAGTTTGTTTATCCAGTCACCTATTGAAGGACATATTGGGTGCTTCCAGGTTTGGATGATTTGGGTAAAAAACTGTTCTAAATATCCACATGCACATTTTTGTGTGGACATAAGTTTTCCAATCAGTTGGGTGAATTATCTAGGAATGAGTTTCTTGGATTACATGGTGAAACTAGATTCAGCTTTGTAAAAAATTGCCAAATTGTCTTCTAAGGTGACTATATTATTTTGCATTCTCACTGGTAATGAATGATAGTTTCTGTTGGCTGCACATACTCACAAGCAAATGGAATTATCAGATTTTAGATTTTAGACATTTTAATAGGCATGTAGTGGTGTTTTGTTTTAATTTGCATTTCACTAGTGACATATGATATTGAGTATGTTTTCATATTTGCTTGTTTGCTATTGTATATCTTTGCTGGTGAAATCTCTGTGCAGAACTATTGCCTATTTTTGAAATTTGGTTGTCTTGTTACTGTTGACTTTTAAAAATTTCTTGTATATTTTGGATACAAGTCCATCATCAGATATATTCCTCAAATATTTTCTCCCAGTCTGTGGCTTATTGTCTTAAGAGTATCTTTTGCAAAAACAGAAGTTTTTAATTCTAATGAAGCTCAACTTAACAATTTTTTTTCTTTCATGGATTTGAATATTGTCTCTAAAAATTCATGACCAAATCCAAGGTAATGTGAATGTTCTCCCATGTTTTCTGCTAGAGATTTTACAGTTTTGCATTTTGTTTAGATCTATGATTCATTTTAATTAATTTGTTGAAAGGCATAAAATCTATGTCTACGTTCATTTTTTTTGCATGAGAATTTCCAATTGTTCCAGGAATATTTGTTGATAAGACTGTCTTTTCTCCATTGAATTGCCTTTGCATCTAAGTCAAAGATCAATTGACTGTATTTGAGTGGGTCTATTTGTGGGCTCTCTATTTTGTTTTATTGATCTATGTGGCTATTCTTTTGCCAATACCATGCTTGATTACTTGATTACTGTGGCTTTACTAAAATAAGGTAGTGTGAATCTTCCAACTTGGTCCCTCCTCTTCAGTATTGTGTTGGTTATTCTAGGTCTTTTGCCTTCCCGTATAAACTTTAGAGTCAATTTGGTGATACGTACAAAATAGCTTGGAGAATGGATTTTTATAAACTAAACCACGGGGAGAAATTTTAAAGGATTTGGAGGAAAAAATGAAAAAGAGAATTTTAACACAAAGTAAAAAAAAGAAAAACAGACAAACCCCCCAAGGCTTCTACTTTCCTTGATTATAAATGCTGGAAGCACAGTACTTGCCCTTTACAATTAGGTCAAAGGGTTCAGTTCAAGTTCCTATTATAATAAAATAAATCAATGTGCACAGGGATTAAAACAGACAAGCCAGACCAGTGCAGTGTTACAATCCCAGTGAAACAGAGGCTTGTGTCTGTGAGCACAAAGCTAGTCGTATGCATGGGCAATCGATGTGAGGGGAGCCAGAAATTACTCTCTCCTAAAATGTCTCTCTCACAGCCATGCCAGAGCTGTTTTCCTGTTAGAACAGATTTGGGTGGCTTTTCTCTGAAGAGCTAGGGGATAGCATGGGGGCTTGGGCACTTGTGGGTATGAAGAAGAAGGAAAATAACACTGAAAAGTGCAGCTGAAATGGAGACCAAAGCAAACTCCATAATTCATCTCAGTCTAGTTCTACAAGAGTGGAAACACATTCCTTCCCTTTTAATAACACAAATTTTGAAGCATTCAATGATTAGAATAATGGTTTTAGGCTACCAGAAAGGAGGATTATGACATTTTTATTACAACGAATCATCCATTTTCTTAACTGTTGCTTCAAACGCCACTTTGAGCAGGGCTGTGGCAATTACAGCATCCATTGGTTATAACCCCTTGTTCTCCCATCTGGCACACACCATGTTAGGCTCTAGTGCTGAGAACAGCATGTATCCTGTCATTGGTCCCATGGTAGCAAGTAGTTCCGTCTGGGAAGCCCAGCAGCTCTCTTGGTTTGCTTTTTTAATTCTTCTAAATTTAACCTTAATTAAATTCAACCGTTAGACTGTTCAAACAGATGTCTTCTTTGTTGTTGTTCCTTCAAATATGAATAAATTTTCCCTCCCTCCCTCCCTCCCTCTCTCCTTTCCTTCCTATATTTTATTTGGTGCTGAGACAATATCCCACGACCACTCTTGGCAAAGTTACCAGCTTTATCAAGAGGTTACTTTAAAACTGAATTGTGATGACAATAATTGCAATGTTTTATCAAGTCCTTATCCTGAGCTTGGTGCTGTACCAAATTTTTTATAGTGATTATCTCATTGGGTATTCCCAATAACCTGGAAGAGTTGGTAGGACTCTCCCTATTTTATAAGTGAAGAAACCAAGTCTCTGATAGGTTAGGCGACTTTTCTGAGTACCCACTCAATCAGGGGCAGAGGTACGAGGCTAACTTGCTCTGGCTCCATCAACAATATTTTCAACTCCCTTGCTGTGGTACCTCCACAGCTCTGCTTGAAAAGATCTCTAACCAACCTTCTAAATTTCAGTTTTACTTTGTGAATGAAGAATAAAGTTGGAGACCATGCTCAACAGAATTTTTTCACATGCATTTGATACTATAAATTATAATATGGAGAGACTGAATTGATAAATAAGAAGGAAGCTCAATGTTAAAAATCAAAAGAGGGAAAATTAAGACTGTGCTGATGCTAAATTAATGATGGTAAAGATTTCTAATGCTCACTCATATTTCCATCTCCTCTCCTTCTGGACTACTTCTCCTTCCCTACTCTGTTACAATTGGGGAGAGCCATATGATGACTCTGGCCAATGAATTGTGATCGGAAATGTGTATCATTTACGAGTGGGAACATTTACTTATTGGTATAAAAGTGTCTGGAGTTTTTGCTCCTATTATGGTGATGGTGTAAGCTTGGATTGATATGGATGAATAACAGTGATGGTCACATGGAGGACAGTGCTGCCTAGACTCAGAGGATTTTATGTGAATGAGAAACCAACTCTTTTTGTTGTGAACTATAAGGTTTGGGGGTTGGTTGCTAATCTGTCATGACATTTGCACATTATCTCCAGTCTTAGCAACAAGCCATGCTACTACATTTTCTCTTTTACAACCCAGGTTGAAAATTAATCTTAGATTCTTTTTTAAATAATCCAGACTGCTTTGGAAAGCTGGTGTCATTTCTTTTAGTCTAGAAGTTGAAGATTCTCAGTAAAAGTATGCAGAAGGCATACTTTTTCAAGGTGTTCTTTTTATCTCTTATTTCATTCAGTGTGAAGAAATCAGGTCTTCATGGTGTGCCTTCTGCAGTAAAAAGTATAGAAATGGATTCTGTCACCCCTGGTTATTGAGTACCTGGACTGAAACTAAACTGTTTCTGTGCACTTTAGAAGTAATTCCAACCTACTTTTCTGTGATACTGAAAATGGAAAAGAGGCAAGTGTTATTTTAGCTTATTTGCTGTAATGAAATTAATAATATTTACCTTTCATTTTTACTTGATTTTGAGGCAGCAGGAATTCAACCAATTATGCCTTATTAAAGGATTTATTGTTAGGCAGAGAAGTTTAATGTTATCCATTGAATTACTGTGATGAGTTTGGGTGGACTGTCATTCAACAACTACTATAATAATGATGAAAGTCAAATTTTATTAAATCAGAAATTTTCTAATAAAATAGAGATATATTTGGGGGTCATTTTAATGAAATTAATTCTAGAATTAATTCTCAGTAGCATTAAAATTATTTTCAAGTGAACATAATATAGAATTGGTGAATTTTCTAAAAGACATCATGATTTTTACATATTAATGCATTTTACTTTTTCAGCAATTATCTGTTTTAAACCCTTGTTAAATTCTACTTAAATGATTTAAACTGATAGTCCATGAAAGGGGACATTCTTTTATTGTATTAGTCAGGGTCCTCCCAAGAAACAGAACTAACAGGATATATGTATATGGATATTAAGAGCTTTATTATAACAAATTGGCTCACTTGATTATGGGGCCTGGAAAGTCCAAATTCCATATAGCAGGTTAAAAGCTTGGAATTCCAGGAAGAGTGATGTTGGAGCTGTAGTCTAAGACTTTAAAGGAGGCCAGGAGGAGTGAAACGTGTAGTCTCCAGGCAGAATTCCTTCTGGTTCTTGGAACACTCAGTTCCCTTTTGTAAGATCTTCAATTGATTGTACAAAGTCCACCCACATTGCTGAAGGAAATCTATTTTACTTAAAGTCAACTGATCATAGATGCTAATCACATCTATGGAACACTTCCAAATACTTCCACAGTAACAACTAGGCCAGCATTTGACCAAACAACTGGACACCATAATCTAGTCTAGTGGGCAAATAATTTTTTTTAATTATGTTTGATCATAACATGGATGTGGTAGGATGAATTATGTACCCCAGGGGGTATATAATCCCATTCCCATGGGTGCAAACCCATTTAAATTGGATCATTTGAAGATATTATTTTTAGTTAAGGTGTGGTCAACTGAGTCAGGATGTGTAATAAGTTTTCCTTTTCTCTATTCCTTCCTTCCCACCTTCCTCTCTTCTATGTGGTGCTGAAACAGTATCTCAGGACTGCCCTATTGGAAAAGTTACCAACCTCACCAAGAAGTCACTTTAGAACTGAATCATGATGACAATAATAGCAATGTTTTATAAAGGCATTTTTATGAACTTGATGCTATACTAAATTTTTATAAAGATTATCTTATTTGATATTACCAATAACTTTGGTATTACTGGAGGCCTTATAAGGAGAAAGCCAAAGGGAGGAGTTGGAAGTCAGAAGTCAGTGGAAACCCAGAATAGAAAGGAGAGTATATCGCCATGTGACAGGAAAGCCAAGGAACCCAAGGATTGCTAACCAACTAGAACACTACAAATCCTGGGAAGAAGCAAGCCTTTTAGCCTCTGAAACCATGAGACAATAAATTTCCAATAAATTCCCCAATCAACCCATTGTGTGATATTTCTCACAGCAACCTGGAAAACAAATACAGATTTTTGTACCTGAAAGTGGGGTGCTGCTACTACAAATACCTGAAAGATATGGAACCAGCTTTGGAGTTGGTTAATGGGTAGAGGCTGGAAGAATTGTGAAGCGCTTGATAGAAAAAGCCTAGATTTCTTTGAAGGGACTGTTGGTAGAAATACGGATGGCAAATGTGTTTCCAGTGATGTGAATGTGTTACTGAAAACTAGAGGAAAGGTGATCCTTATTATAAAGTGTCAGAGAACTTGGCAAAATTGTGTTCTGATTTCAGATGGAAGGCAGAACTTGGAAGTGATGATCTTGTATATTTAGCTGAGGAGCACAAGCTAAATGTAAAAGGTACAGCCTGGTTTTTCCTTGTAGCTTTTATTAAAATGTGAGAGTAAAGGGATAAGCTGAGAACTGAACTCTTAAGCACAAAGAAACCAGCAATTCGTGATTTGGAAAATTCTCAGCCTGTCCAAATGGTGCGCTCTGAGACTAGGGCCAGAGGTGGCTCCATCAGGGACCTCCCTAAGCTTCCAGGAAGTGGGTCCCCAGACAATAGGGCTCCTTGTGGGGGTTTAAATAACAATCCTTTGTGTAAGAGTGTGTGGCTGAACATGGAACCAGCCAGATATCTAAGAGGAAGCCAGGACTGGAAATATTGATACCCAAGAAGGATCGGTGGAAAGTTCTTTGGTCTGATGGTTTGGAACCCCTTGAACTGCATGAAAATCTGACAAGGTTTTGCAAAATTTGTGTGAACAGAAGCACAACCATACTAGACTGAAAGAAATAAAGAAGGGACAAATTGAAGAAGGAATGATTTTAAGGGCAGAACTATGGTAGCAGATGTCTGGGCCCAAAAGATCTCATGCCAAGGGCGTGGGCCTTGCCCCTGTTCTTGGAGGGGGTGGGCCACCTGAATAGGTGCTTGATTTGGGTGGGACCCCAATGTTTTGGGAGAGTTTGGGTGCCGACATGATGCTTGGAGGAGGGTGGGCTACACCCCGGTTTTTGGGCAGAGTGAGATTGCCACTCCACTGCTCTGAGAAGATGGCCTCAGCATTCAGGGAGAGCTTGGCCACTATGCAAGCTCTTGATAGGGTGGCACTACCACTCAAGCAGGCCCAGAGGATAAAGCATCAGGCCACAGGATCTCAGACCTTGAAATCTAAGGAAACTTGTCCTCCTGGGTTTTGGACCTACTTGGGGTCCATGATCCTCTTTTCCTTCCAATTTCTCCCTTCTAGAATGAGCATGCCTATTCCACTATTGTATTAGGGAAGCAGATAACCTGTTTTCTAGGTTTCATAGGCCCATAGACAGAGAGGAATTTTCCCAAGCATAGACCACATCCAAAACTGATTTTGATGAGACTTTGGATTTTGAGTTGTTTTAAATTGACTTAAGGCTTTTAAGATGTTGTGATGAAATGAATATCTCTTGAATTTGGAAGGACCATGTCTTTTGGGGGTCTAGAAGGCAGGCTGTGGTAGACTGATATATGGTAACCCAGAAAAAAACATGTTCTTTATCTTAATCCCATTCCTGTGGGTGTGAACACATTGTTAATAGGGCCTGCTGAAGACATTTTTAGTTAAGGTGTGGCCAACTGAATCAGGATGGGTCTTAATCCTATTACTGAAGGCCTTATTAAAGAGAAAATCATAGGAAGGAGCCAGAAGCAGAAAGTCAGTGGAAACTCAGAAGGGAAAGGAGAGGACATTGCTATGTGATGGGAAAGCCAAGGGACCCAAGATTTCCAGCCAGTCAGAACACTACTGACCCTGGGAGGAAGCAAGCCTTCTAGCTCCGAAACCCTGAGCCAACACCTTCTTATAGTTTAAGCCCACCTACAGTGTGTTTTTTTCATAGCAGTCTGCAAATGAATACAACAAACCATTGAAAAACATAGTTGATGAAACAAAAGAATAAAATATAAAAAGGCTATTGATAGAAAGGATAAAGGAACAGTTACCTTTCTGGGTTCATGCTGCTTGAAAGAGTATTCACAGGTATACTGTGCTTTCTCTCCCTTTATCCCTCTCTGGATTGAAGGGAAGAAAAGCCAGGAGAGACACCAGAGACAATGATCAACATATGAGTCTCTCAGAGGAATTGTTTTTGGTAAAGGTTATACAATTGGAGCAGCTGGAAACTTTAGAGCAAATTCTTAGGAGCTTCTGGATACCATCCTGTCCTAAAATCCCAGAGTCTCCTAAGAGCCACTGACTCCTAGATAATCAGTGTGAGTAAGAATGAAGACTTCTACTGAATCTGAGATTAGGTTAAAATGATAGCTAGATAGATAAATAGATTAAGTTATATATGTTAATATGTGTATAATTATAATAAAAAAGTTATAAATATATATTAGAGTAAATTAATATATGTGCATATATATATATACACACATACACACACATATGAGCATTTTTAATACATAGGTGGATGGAAGGGCAGAGAGGAATAAGGAAAGGAGGGAGGGAGAGAAGGAGGAAGTGAGGGGAGAAGGGACAAGAGTTACAAAGATACTGAAAAGAAATATGCCAAAGTATTAGCAGTGGTTATTGATAAATGGTGAGATTATAGGCAATATTTGTTTCTTTTTAAAATACTTTTTGAACAACTATATATTGCTTTAATAATAAGTAAATAAAACAGCAATGAATGTAAATAAAAAGGGATAATGTAAGAGGTAACAAGTTTACCTTAGTGTACATTAAAGAAAAGGCTCTTTTACTTTAAAAATATGATTGATTGGTTCACTGATAAACTGTGTTTTCATTTTTAAAAGTGTACACTGGTGTGAAAATAAGTTCCACTTGGTTGAGCATGAAGGGTTTGAGCCTGAGCTCTGGATCCACTTCCTGAATGTGGAAAAGGACAGTAACACTACTTAGGCCATAGGGTTGACTTGAGGATCAGAGAAGACAACCTATGGGACATATGGCTACATGTCTAGAAGAAGGTTATAATGTCATTGTTAGATAGAGTCCTTGTGAGAAAAATTTAACTTATATGAACTATCCAAAATGGAAATGGGCTCATTTGTGGAAGAGTAAATTGCATGTCACTGGAATATCCAAACATAGACTGGTTGATTGTCCATTTAGTCTTGGTTTTGAAGAAGAAACACACCATCACAGGATGACAGACAACATCTTATCTAATATCGCTTCCAATACTTAAAGTTTAAGGACCATGAAAGGAAATGATGCATGCCAAACCATTTAGGAAATTGTAAAATCCAGACATTCAGATATTGTTTGTGATATCTCCTTTTATTACTGCAGAATTCAGCTCACTGTCAAAGAAATCTCCCCATAGCCTTGGAATTATATAGGATAAGAGTTGAAGGAAACACTAGCATCCATATATTCAGCCACATGTTATAGATACAGAATATGAGGCTCCAAGACTTTAAATGATTGCCGTGTGGTCACAAAGCAAATTAGTGACACAGCAGATTGTTAACCATGAGTCTAGAAATCAGTTCAGGGATCTTTTACTATATCATGCTGCCATCATTGCTGCCACTTCTGGAAACATTTTTGAAATCCTGAAGACTACACTTACAATAGAATAAAGAGAACTCCATTCTCTCTTTTTTGGAGTGTCCCTTCAAAGATCCACAATTACTGTCTTTTAAAGGGAGAATATTTTCCCTTTATGTAAGGTTTTCTGACCTTCAGCTGCTGCTCTTTGTGGAAGTTGCTCCTATTTGTTGTTCTTTCTAAGTCTACAATATTGCAAATCAAGATTTTATCACAACACATGGACATGACATTTACTTACTAACATCATAATGGCACAAAATGAATACTTATGAACTCTCCTTCTAAAACTACCTTGAATCTACCTGTCTGAGTCTTCTTTATACCATTTCTTCCTTTTTCCCCAGAGGTATATAATGATTGCCATCACCTATTTTTAAAAGTTTTTAAAAAAAGTTCTGCCACAATCATATTGTTCTGGTTTGCTAATTTTGCTGGATTATGAAACACCAGAAATGGATTAGCTTGTATAAAGGGGGTCTATTTGGTTACAAAGTTATAGTCCTAAGGCTGTAGGAGTATCCAAAGAAAGGCATCAACAGTAGGCTACCTTCACTGAAAAACACTGATGGCCTCCGGAAAACCTCTGTTACCTGGGAAGGCACGTGGCTGGCATCTGCCTTCTCCCAGGTTGTGTTTCAAAATGGCTTTCTCCCAGGACATTTCCCTCTAGGCATCTGGGGGTATTCTCTCCATTTTTCCCAGGCAAACTCTGGAGTAGCAGAGTCTACTTTCAACGGCCATCTTTGAAATATCTCTCTTGGCTGCAGCTCTGAGGTCCTTCTGTTTGTGAGCTCTTTTATAAGACTCCAGTGAACTAATCAAGACCCAGCCTGAATGGGTGTGGCAACACCTCCAAGGAAATATTCAATCAGAGGTCACACTCTAACCAAAAGGTGTCACTCACTGTTGCGTGGATCACAACTCCATGGAAACAATCAAAGGATTCCAACCTAATCAACACTAATACCTCTGGCCCCACAAGATTGCATTAAAGAACATGGTGTTTGGGGGGACATAATACATCCAAACCAGCACACATAAGTATCTCTGACAATATATGGCTTATTTTTGAGTTTCATAAAAAATTTTTCAGGTTGTATACAGTCTTCGACAAATTGCTCTTTTCTTTCAGTGTTATATTTTCAAGATTCTTTCAAGATATTTTGTGTAATAGGAGTCCATTCATTTTTTGCCAAATCATATTTCACTATGCAAAATTCCTCAATATATTTATTCACTTTCTCTCCATACACTTATTTTACAGTAAGTCTTCATCTCTGGTAGGAAACGGTCTCTCAAATTCTCCTTCATTAGCCTTTTGTCCATTCTGATGTGTTTGCTGCTCCATGCTAATTTTGTCAAGTTCCAAAAAAAAAAAAGGAACCTGTAAGATTTTGAGTGGAACTGGATGATTGAATCCAGATTAAGTTTAGATTAAGTTGGAGAAAGCTACTATTGAGTACACTATTCAGAGCTTTATGATATTGAATTTTCCTATTCATGAACATTGAATATTTTCATTTTTTGTGTGTTTATTGTCTTCCAATATAGTTGTTTAGTTTTTCTCCATACTAGTTTTAAGCATCTGTCATTAGATATATTTCTGGGCTTCTTGCTTTTATGACAGATTTTACATATAAAACCATCTGGGCCTCTTGTTTCTTTGTGCAAAGAGTTTTGACTACAGATTTAACCTTTTTATTGGCAAAAAATATTTGGTTTATTTTAATATGTAAAGAACCTGAGTGGTTAAAAATGCTTTCCTTCAGGGAAAAAAATAATGTGTTTTCTTTTGCTAGCAGCCAGGGAGCACTTCTGACCTAGAGCCACTTTAGTTCCTTTACGAAGGGGTCCTGCTCACCTTTCTGCAGGCTTGGCTGGCAATGACTTGCTGTACTGGCACCTGGCCCTCAGAGAAACTTTCCTTTTACGTGTATAATACTCAGTGCTTATGGCTTAGGGTTCAAGTTTAAATAAATGTGTGTGTGTGTGTGTGTATGTGTGTATATATTGTAATGTGGTCCCTTGGAGGTTTCTCTTATTTCCTGTGAGCTCAGAAATGCAAAACATATAAAAAGGAGATGTTTTATGCAGAATGTAGGTGTTTTCCGGTGAAAAAGCATGTCAAAAAATCTGGTCTGCCATTCTGTCAAAAATAAAATTCTTTAGATGGACTCATAAGAAGCCACCATGCATTCATGGCTCCTAATTACTATTTAGTAAAAAGTAGTAAAAGTAAGTACATAAGTGTGATCTTTACTTAATGTATTTACTTGACCCTGCAACTACCTTCCCTGGTTTTCACTTACCTACCAATCAGAGTGGTGACATGAAAATATTTAAATTAAACAGCAATTATTCCTAATTTTTCTCATTCATTCATTCATTATGTATGCATGAATTTATGTACTTACTTTTGCTGAAAAAATTACCTTACCATTCATTATTGAGGTCCAATTAGGTCTGTATATGACAAGCAAGATTCAGGAATAACCAGCTATGTTAATATTTGTGATCATGGTCCAACTTGTCAGTCTTCTGCTCACTTTTGTTTATGTGGACCTGGGCATTTTGGCCTTGTTCTAAAACTTTTTTCTAAGGATTCCTGTCACCCATGTGTCAATTTGCCCAGATGAGAGTGCCCAGGTGTCTAGTCAAGCAAGCTCTGGCCTAACCATTACTGCAAGAACATTACATGGCTGGTGAATAAACTAGAAGGCTGGTTTATTAAATCATCAGTCAGCTGATTGCATCTGTGGCTGATTATATCTATGATTAACTATGGGAATGTGAGAATCCAAACAGTTGGATTTAATCCAATTAGTTGAAGACTTTCAAGGGAGAAGAGAGAAACTTCATTTCTTCAGCCAGCCAGCCTCTCTGGGGAGTTCATCGAAGACCTTTATCAGAGGTCCTCCTGGCTTGTGGCTTGCCGTACAGAATTTAGACTCAAGCATCCCCACAGTTGTGTGAGACATTTTTATAAAATCTCATAGTTACAGATATCCCCTGTTGGTTCTGCTTCCCTAGAGAATCCTAAGTAATGCACCTACCATCCTTGAAAGTGAGAACTGGGTCTTATTCATCATTATGTCAACAACTAGCCTGGTGAACGTTTGCTGAACTGAACTTTTCAAATGGAAGGTAGGAGTAAAGAATACAACTTCTCTTTCTGCATGACTTTGGCTATAGATGAAATTTCAATACAAATATAACCTGGTTCTATACATTAACTTGTAACTTGTTTTACATTAATGTACATATGCTTTGGAAGCTCTGATTGAGTACACCAAATGAATGGAAGCATTTGACGACTTCTTGAAAGCATCACCCATAGGAAATACATAGACTTGATAAGTAGACCTTTAATTGCATCTCATTCTAAATGCCAGTAACATAGCTGAAGATTACTCATTAACCTCATTAGAGAGGTGCGCTCCACTTGAACAATGCAGTCTAATTAGCACCCATGCTTGAGTTTTACTTGCTTTTATGCTATATCAATATGCAGCCTGGATTCTGTCTTATTTAGTTTGTGAAATAGATGTCACCCATCTCATATTGTTTATTTGCCATCTATATTTGATCTGATTTTGAAAAGATCTTTGGATAATTTGAATAGTTTGAGGAAGGTGATGAGGAATATGTTCAGTCCAACTTTTGTTTTGTTTGTTTTTTAATTAAACCTTTTCATTTTGAGTTAATTGTAAATGCACATACAGTTTTACAAAACAATACAGAGAGATCTTGTGTATTCTTTACCAAGTTTCCCCCAGTGGTAATAATATCTTGAAAACTGTAGTACAATATCACAGCTAGGATGTTAAGACTGATATAGTCAAGAAACAGAACATTTCCATCAACACCAGGATCCCTTATGTTGCTGCTTTATGGCCCACCACACTGCCAACTGGTACCCAACCCCTTCTTAGCCCTTGAAAACCACTAGTCCATTTTCCATTTCTATAATTTTATCACTTGCAGAATGTTATATGAATGGAATCATATACCATATAACCTTTTGAGATTGGCTTTTTATACTCAGCATAATTTTCTGAAGATTTCTCTAGGTGGTTGCATGGCTCCATAGTTCGTTTCTTTTTATTGCAGAGTAGCATTCTATTACATGGATTATCATTAATTGTTAACCCATTGAAGGACATTTGGGTTGTCTCCAGTTTGGGCTATTATGAATAAAGCTTCTATAAACATTTGTGTACAGGTTATTGTGTGAATATACATCTTCATTTCTCTGGGAAAAATACCCAAGAGTGTTATTTCTGGTTGTATGATATTTGCATGTTTGTTTTTAAAGAAATTGCCAAACTGTTTTCCAGAGTGGCTACACAATTTTACATTCCCACCAGCAATGTGAATATTCCAGTTTCTCTTCATGCTTGCCAAGATTTGATGTTGTCCCAACTTTTATTTTTTTAGCCATTCTGACAGATGTATAGTGATTACTTATTGAGGTTTTAATTTGCATTTCCCCAGGGGTTAATTTGTTGAGTATATTTGCACATACTTATTGGCCATCTGTGCATTCTCTTCAGTCAAATGTTTCTTCTGTCTTCTGTCCATTTTCTAATTGGATTGTTTGTGTTTTTTTTTTTTTTAAGTTGAGTTTTGAGAGTTCTTTATATATTCTAGATATTATTCTTCTGTTGGATGTTTGATTCAAAAATATTTTCTCCCATCTGTGACTTATTTTATCATCCTTTTAAGATGGTCTTTCACAGAGCTCAAGTCTTTAATCTTGATGAATCCAATTTATCACTTTTTCTCTTTATGGATTATGCTTTTGGTGTCTAATCTAAGAACTCTTTGCTTAGCCCCATCCCTGAAGATTTTCTCCTAATTTTTGACCTAAAAGTTTTATAGTTTTACATTTTACATTTAATTCCATGATCCATTTTGAGTTAATATTTTACATAATATGTGAGACATAACATCAAGATTATTTTTTCCTATGGATGTCCAATTACTCTAGCATCATTTGTTTAAAAGGTTATCTTTCCTCCATTAAATTGATTTCACCCATTTGTAAGTTAGTTGGGCATATTTATGTGAGTATATTTCTGATTCTCTATTCTGTTCCATTCATCTATGTCTAGCTCTCTACCAATACTACATGATCTTGACTACTGGCTATAAGTTTTAAAATAAGGTACACTGATTTCTCCTATGTATTCTTCTTTTCAAAATAGTTTTAATTATTTTAACTGTCTTTACCTTTCCATAAAAATTTTAGAATAATTTTGCTATGTCTGTAAAATGCTGTGCTGGGATTTTGATAAAAATCCCAATAAATTGATTTGGGGATAATTGACATCTTTATTACACTGAGTCTTCTAATCCATAATATATGTCTCTCCATGTATTTAGATCTTCTTGGATTTCTTTCATTGGCTTTGTGTAGTTTTCAGTATCTAGGCTCTGTACACATTTTGTTAGATGTATACCTACGTATTTTTTTAAATTTTTGAATGGTTATAAATGCTGTTGCACTTTTAATTTCAGTGGCTGCATGTTCATTGCTAATGTATAGAAATACCACTGATTTTTTTGTAGGTTTATGCTGTACCTGGTGACCTTGCCAAACTCACTTATTAGTTTGTTCGTGTTTCTAAAAATTGCTTGGGACTTTCTAAATAGGTAATAATGCTATCTGCAAATAGGGAGAGTTTTATTTCTTCCTTTCCAATCTGTATGGCTTCCATTTCCTTTTCCAGCACTATTTTGAATAATAGTGATGAGAGCAGGCAAACTTATATTGTTGCTGATATCTGGGAAAAAGCATTCAGTCTTTCACCATTAACTGTGTTGGCTGTCATGTTTTATAGGTGCTCTTTATCAAGTTGCGAAAGTTCTTCTCTATTCCTATTTTTCTGAGAGTTTTGTCATGAATGAGTGTTGAATACTGTCAAATATTTTTTTTTTCTTTAGGCTGTTAATATGGTAGATTGCATTGATGGATTTTTGAATATTGAACTAATTTTGCATGCTTGGAATAAATTCAACTTTATCATAGTGTATAATTCTTTTAATATATTGCTGAATTCTATTTGTTAATATTTTGTTAAGGATTTTGGGGTCTATATTAATTAGGAATATTCAACTTAAGTTTTCTTTTTTAGTACTTTTTTGTCTAGTTTTTACATCAGGGTTTATTAACCACATAAAATGAATTGGGAAGTATTCATTCCTCTTCTAGTTTCCAGAAGGAATTATGTAGAATTGGGTGTTAATTATTCTTTAACTATTTGGTAGAATTCTCCAGTATAATTACTAATAAATTAAGGTTTAGGATTGTCATTTTATTTTTTTTTCCATTTGCTCTGTCTCTTTTATGTTTCTCTATTTTCATTTTCATGCCTTTCTGTGGGTTACTTGAACATTTTTTAAAAAAATTCCATTTTGATTTATGTATAGTGTTTTGAAGTGTATGCATCTGTATATATTTTTAAGTGGTTGCTCTATGTATATGTACATTACATATATATGTAACAATCTCCTCATGTGATCATTTTACCAGTTCTAGTGAAGTACAGAAAACTTACCTCCTTCTATGTCCCTTTACCTTCCCCATTTATAATTGTTGTGAACATTTCCTCTATGTATGTTTAGGACAACATCTGACAGTAGAATATTGGCTTCAACCATCAAATATAATTCAGAAGACTGAAGAGGAGACAGAAAGACTATTGTATTTCCCCATATATTTGCTTCCAGTATTAGTCTTTATTTCAGAGATTTATTATAAGAATCAGCTCCAATGACCATAGGGAATACTATAAGTTGGGCACTCTGATAAAGTTTTTGATGAATTACTCAGGAGAAGCTGTCTGTCTGAAGTAGTGATAGACATTCTTCTTTCTGACTATTGAAATTATCTGTTTTCCCTTTAATGCCTTAACTGATGAATGAGACTTCTCTCAGTGCTGAAGTCAATCTCCTTTGTTGACTGTAGATGTGATCATCCATAGATGCAATCTACTGGCTAATGACTTAAATCCATGAAATACCCTCACATTATCAATCAGACCAGTGCTGGCTGAACCAAACAATGGGACAACATAACCTAAACAAGATGATATGTGAACTTAACCATCACAGTGTTAAAGTCCTAGAAGGTGAAAAGAAAGAGAGGAAGAAGTAAAAAATATATGAATAAATAATGGCTGAAAACAAAAGACATAACTATGCAGATTAAAGAATCTGAGCAAGCACCAAACAGTATAAACCCAAAGAAATCACATCAAGATACATCATAATTAAACTAGGGAAACTAAAGAGAAAGAAAAAAAAAATCTTGGAAGGAACCAAAGAAAAATGATACCTTGCCCAGAGGGGGAAAATTGAAATGACAGAGGATTTCTTATCAAAAACCATAAAAGCCAGAAGAAAGTGGTACAATACTTTTCAAGTGCTAAAAGGAAAGAACTGTCAACCCAAAATCTTATATCCAGTGTTTGGATATATTATGTCCCCCAGAAAGGTCATGTTCTTTAATGCAATCTTGTGGGGCTAGACTTATTAGTCTTGATTAGGGTGGAAACTTTTGGTTGAATGTTTCCATGGAGATGTGATCCACTCAACTGTGGATGATTACTCTGAATGAATTATTTCCATGGAAGTGTAGGTCCCACCCATTCAGGGTGGGTCTTGATTGGTTCATTGGATTACTTAAGAAAGTTCAAGAGCCAACACAGATGCTGACACTTGGAGATGCTTGGAGATGCAGACAGAAGAACGTTTGGAGATGCAAAGCTAAGAGATGAAGCCAAGACTTTGCCCCAGAGAAGCTAAGAGAGACCCCCCAGATGCTTAGAGAGAAATGCCCTGGAAGAAAGTAACAAGGATGCACAGGAGCTGACAGAGAGGAGCAAAGACAGAAGCCCAGAGACATTTCGGATAAAGTCATTGTGAAACCAGAACCTGGGAGCAAAGGACCAGCAGACACCAACCACATGCCTTCTCAGCTGATAAATGTGTTCCAGATGCCATTGACCTTCCTTCAATAAAGGTAGCATCTTGTTGATGCCTTAATTTGGACATTTTCATGGCCTTCAAACTGTAAATTTGTAACCTAATAAACCTCCTTTATAAAAGTCAATCCATTGCTGGTATTTTGCATAATGACAGCTGCAGCAAACCAGAACAAAGGGGAAATCATAACCTTCTCAGATGAAGTAATAGAGAATTTATCACCAAGAGACTGACCCTAAAAGAATGTCTAATGGGAGTTCTCTAAACAGAAAGCAAATGATAAAAGAAGGAACCTTGGAACACCAAGAAGGATGATTCAAGTCTTCTTTCTCCACTAGGCCTCCACTGCCACCAATCTAGTTAGGAGAGGGAGAGGCACCTTGTTATGTTGTCTGGGAGTGGAAGTCAGGCTTTTCATGTGACCTACACTGACACCATCGGGGGTTAAAGGGTCTTATTATTGGTCAAAAGGTATGAAAGTCCCAGCTCCCTACCTGGTGGTCCCTGCCATCACTCCAGCATGGTGGAGTACCTGGCCTTGCAGGGATGAAAGTCTAGGCTTCCTATTTGACTTTTGCTGACATTGGTAGCCATGGGGTCACATTTTTTTTTTCTGTGTTGTTTGGCTGCAGTAAAGTGTTTATTGTCTAAAAGTTTTCTGGCTTTTGAGGCTGCTGCTTTCCTGGTCCTTTGCCTAGAGAGAGCAGGCTTTGGTTTAGGTTTTTTGGCTGTGCCCTTGGCATTCCCAGGTTGCCAGCTTCTTCAGCTCCAAATATGAGATACATGAGGCAAAAAGAAACCCAGAGAATTCACCAGTGCCCTTCCCTAGTTAGTCTTCTTCCTCCTTTCCAGCTTTCAGAGTCTTCTGAAGTTTGTTTTTATATAATATGTCCAGGGTTTTCAGTTGTTCTGAGTGAGTAGAATAGGGAAATGTACATTTACTCTATCTCCCTGGAAGTGAGAGTCACAGCTTTACTTTTAAAATGTAAGCTACCTCCACCATTAAACTTATACATCATGGACAATCATAAATATAAAGAGTTTTGGAGTCTGTGGAAAACCTTTGAATCCTTACACTCATTATGAAGAAAGAACTTTGAATTTTCTCTTTAAAAGTCCATTTTATTTTTTCTAATACAATGGTAATGAATATTACACTTGTCTACTCTCTTAGACAAAGCCCCCACATCTTCCTTTCCCATCGATGCATAACTTCAATCCACAAAAACCGCCTTCCTCTTCCTTCATCTATTTCTTGTCACAGTCCTCATACTTACAGTAGAAAGATCTGCCTTCCTTTCTGTTACTAGGAAAAAGGTCCCTGCTCCTCTCCACAGCTAATACCTCCACCTAAGTTTCAGATTGCATCTCCTCTTGAGAACTCAAGTAATTCACTCATGCAGTTATTCCTTCTGCTAAATCATCTATTTCTCCTTTGTGCTTATTGTTTCCTATCAGCTGCACAAATCTAATTTTATATATTCGATCTTAAACAACAAAAACCACACCCCTTAACTCCTAAGTTCTGCCCAATGTCTGTTATGCATCATAGCAAAAATTCTCACACAAGTTGTCTTTAGGCACAATTTTCAATGCCCCATTTCTTTACAACTCACTCCAACACCGCTTTCTTTTCTATCATTCCTCTGAATCAGCACTTGTCAAGGTTACCAATGACATCTATTTACATTGCTAAATCTAATGATCAATCTCTGTTTTTGTCTTACTTGATTTCTAAGCCATAGTTGACAAAAGTGATCAATACCTGTTCCTTGATACACTATTTTTCACTTGGCTTCTGGGAACATGCTCTCCTGGCTCTTTTCCCACCTCACTGGCTTCTTCTCTTCTCCCTGTTGGATCTTTCTTTTCTTCCAGACCTGTAAGTGTTGAAGTGACCCAGGGCTCAGATCCTGGTTCTTTTTTCTTCTCTATTTATATCCATTCTCTGTTTACCTTTTGATAGAAATTTTAGAATAATCTTCTATTCTGTCCAATAGAACTTACTTTTATAATGGACAAATTCTATATTTGTGCTATCCAATATGGCAGCCACTGGTCTCATGCGGCCACTGAACACTTGAAATGCAGCTAGTATGGCTGAGGAACTAAATTTCTAATTATATTAAATTTCAATAGATTTAAGTTTAAATAGTATCATATGACTACTGGCTACCATATTAGATAGTACAGCTCTAGACGATCATATCCAGTCACGTGAATTTAAATACTATCCATATGTTGATGACTCTAAACTTTATATCTTTAGCCTTGTCCTTTCCACTGCATGCTAATTGCCTACTTGATATCCCTCCTTATAAATTTACCAATTAAATTTTTTTCTTTACCCTGAAGTTGGCTATATATTAAACTCTTGGGAATGGGCAGGTGAAGACAAATATATTTTCAAGTATGTCACTATTTTAGATAGTTTCCCGTTAACTCTGATATGTTCCCCAAGTTAAAAACAACTAATAGCAGCATTTTCTCCTAATGAAGATTTCTCCCTTTCTACTTCTCTCTTTTTTCAATTTTTTTTTAATCTTTATCAAAGATATATATTGACCTAGTTTAAAGAATCAAATGTTTCTACAAGTTTTGTTAAATTGAAGAGAAATAGCTATGTCCTGCTTTCCACATTTCATACACCCCAATCGTCATTTCTTCTCCTCCAGAATTATAGCTTTCAACTTAGATTTGTATTTCAGAAATAAATTAGCTGACTTGCTATTGTTTAATTTTTCACTTTAGAAATTATGTTAATTTCCCATTATGAAAAATTAGGATATAACTTTCTTTACACTTTCCTCATCTACTTTCCATGTCATTTTGCCAATAGTTATTTAGTTATTTTGTAATTTTGGTTAGATCAATATTTAGTGTTTATGTAATTACAACTACGTAATTGGTAGTTACAAATGAATAAATTGTGATAACTTTTCCTTTCCTGTACAATGCTTTTGTGTTCTTTGATTTAACTTTTGTTTTTCCTTTACTAATTTTTCTATTTGCTTGTTCTCATTTAACCGCAAACTCTCCACCACTTAAAAAACAACCTCCTCTCTATACTTTTAGTGAAATCTTACATGTCTGTAAATGTTTTTCCCTTCTTCTTTCACTCTTTACACACTTGATTAATATTTGGCCAAGTCTAACATTTTATATTTAATATAATTTTTCTTCAGAATTTTCATGCTATTGTTTTATTGTATCCTAGCTTTCAGTGTAGCAGTTGAAATATCATAAACCATTCTGATTCTTGATGTTACCTGTATTTCTTTCCTGGGAAACTTGTCAGATTTTTAATTTATCCTCGGTGGTCTGAAATTTCTATGAGAAGTGTGTCGGTGTTGATCTTTTTCATTCATTGTCCTGGGTGCTCACTGGGCCCTTTGAATCTGGAAATTAACGATATACAACTTTATATATATATATATAATATAAATAATATTATATATATGTATTGCACTGATAATTTCCTCTCCTTTAATTTCTCTACTCTGTCTTTCTGGAACTCTTTTGATTCAGATAATGTACCTCCTGGACCGACTTTTTAATTTTCATGTCATTTCTAATTTCATTTGTTATTCTTTCTACTCCATTCTATGGGAGATGTCATCAATTTTAGTTTTCAAACCTACTGAGATTTTCATTTATGCTATAATATTTTTTAATTCTAAGAGCTGTTTTTTTATTTTCCAAGAGTTCCCTTTTGGAAAATAAGATGCAACATCTTCTATTATTATTTCGAAGGTATCAATGATATTTATTTGTTTATGTTGTCTTTTTCCTGCATAATTTCTGTTTTTGCCAAGTACCTTTAATATGTTTGTTTTGTTTTGTTCTTTATCTTTCTTGTTGGAGAACCTCTTCCGATGTCTAGTAATCCTGGGCTATCTGATCATACATAAATGGGAAACCAAAAATATGTTTGAAAGTTCTTAATTCATCAGTAAGTTTCTAGGGTGATCATGTTGGGACATTTTTTTTGCAAACTCTGATGTTGAAAATATTCAGAACATTTTTATTCTCTTATGTAAATCATATCCCCTAGAGAAGACTCCTTCCATATTTTACCTGAAAGTAAAATGTAGAAGCTGAGTGGGGAAAAAGACTGGAGAGAGTATTATTCATTGTGCACATATTCACTTAAACCCTTGGTTTTGGATTCAGTTCTTATGCCTCAACTGTGCCTTTTGTACTTAAATGCAGAGATTCCATATGCTATGCTCTCAATAGCATAAAGCATATCCTTTTACTGCCGTGGAGAGGGAAAGCTGTCCAGTGGTATCAAATGGAGGAAAAGATCCAGGTTTCTATCTACACAGCTAGCTAAAGAGCTTTCAAAAATATCTTCTGTTTATTATCCCTGCTTTCCTTTACTCCCACTTCCAGAGACAGCTGGGGCCATCCATTACTGAGCCTCTTTAAAATTCTGTGGTTTAAATCAGATTTGAAATTAGATTTCCCCTTGCTGGTTCCGGATTTAGATTTCTCGGGCTTGCTAAGTGGGTTACCACTAGTCTAGTTCTGCTGTTTGCATTCCAAAATGTATAGTTATCGTCTCCTTTCTCTTACTCTCTCCTTCCTTCTGATTTAATTTCTTAAAAATAACCTTTACTGACCAGTTTCATTTGAGGGGAGCTAAACCGTTTGCTTGGGTTCAATCTACTACTTCTATGGAACTCAATATTCTAAACCTTTCCTTTGGTGCAGTGTGGGGTTCGGGGACAGAGACTAGATCCAAAACTGTGGCAGGAGAGGGAGAGAGAAGGGTGAAGCAGGCTGAGTTTTGGGTTTGGGGGAACTGTGAGAGAGTGAGACTATAGATTGAGGGAAGATGCTGGACAATGAAAGTTACGTGGAGAAGGATAGGGTGGATATTTTTATGACCTCTGCTTAGAAGTTTGCACTTTATTATTAGACTCAAGTATTTAAAAAAACCATGTTTACTGGCCTCCAAAACTGGAGACATAGGTAGATGATAGCAATTCACTCTGGCTCCACCTAAGGCTTACCAGCTGGGTGCCATGGTATCTGAGGAGATGCTCTCTGTGTCCCAGCACCAGAAGTGTTCTGACAGCAGGGCACTATGACAGCCTGCCAAGACAGGAGCACACCAATGCAGGTTTCATCCTGATTGCCCATCCCTTTGAAAAAATATTGCCCCAATCTCTTGCTTCTCTTCTGTTTGGCAAAAGGTAGCAATATCTGAAAAACTCTTCATAATGTGCTATTTGCTTTACTTGAGATGATCAAGAGACATCATCTGTTTCTAACATGTTCTTATCATGCAAGTGTTTATTTCCTTGTAAGTTACCTCAAATTCTTTCCGGAACAGAAGTTCTAATAATCACTGAAATTATTTAAATATAATTAGTTTTCTCAATTTTTATTATTTGCTGCTTTGGCTCATTGGTTTTCTGGAATTTACTAGGTAAAATACCTTTCAGCTTGCATTACGGATAGAACGGCATTATATGTCACTATACCAAAATACACAGTGGAAATCATCTGTCATTTATAGAATTTTAAAACAAGTTAATTTCCAGTGGCCTGTACTAAGAATCCTATTCGTGTTAATGTTTGCTGAATTAAATGTAAATCAATTGGGAACATATGGACAAAGCATTCCTTGAAACAGGCACAGAATTAAAAATTAGAATATATGTACTTGATAAAATATTGAGTTGGGAAGTATATAAATTTTATTAGCATCCTTATATATGTGTTTTTTTTTTTGCAATGATTGCTTTTTCCTACAATGCTAACCAAGTTGAAAAAATGTTGAAAAAGAGAGTATGGATATTAAAACTCATGACATGATCTTAATTGTAAATATCTTATTTACTCAGAAAAATGAAGTTTATTGTAATTTTAATTTTCTGGCTTTAATTGAAGACAATATGTCAATAATATATATTTTTTCAGCCATACACTTTATTTATTCAGCCCTAAACCATTAAAAGGCCAATCAATGGTAAGTAAAGTAGAGGAATTTGTGGCAGGAATGCAAATTATTGTTTTGTTCTATTAGTCTCTTTTATGATAATTAAAATATACTGTTAAGCTTGGGAGAGTTGACTTTCAGAACTTTCTTTGTTACTGATTCTGTCATTTTTATATCTAGGTATACATCCTATATTAATATATAGCTGTCATAGTTCTATCTTACAAGTTAGCTAAATTCAAGCTGGTTTAATTTGAAAAGTGTCTTTTTCCAAGTTGCAGTACTGATAAAGACTAGAGATTCCCCAGGTGTAAACTCAAAATCTTTGGAAGATGCTTTAACCTAAGAATATCTTCATTTGATAACAGCATTATCTTGAAAGGATTGGGGCTTGCTGAAATGCAGCTCAGTTTCTCATCTTCTCCATTTATCTTCTCAGCTTGTTACTATACCACAAAAGAAAATTAACTGTGGTTCATCACTGAGCCCTGACATGATATCGTTGCAAATTTTTTTGGTAGTGCATTTAATTGTCATTCTCTCTTTAGTTTCCCTTCCTTCCTTCCTTCCTCCCTCCCTCCCCCCCTCCCTTCCTTCCTTCCTTCCTATTGTGGAAATACAGACACAACATAAATCTTTCCATCCCAATCCCTCCCAAGCAGACCATTCGAGGGATTGATCACATTCATAATGTTGCAATACCTTCACCACCATCCCTCACACTCATTAAACCCTACACTCATTTTGCATTAACTCCCCATTGCCTCTGCCCACCACACTTGTTAATCTGTACTCTACTTTCTGTCTCTATGAGTTTGTATATCCTCCGATATTTTCTTTGTGGTTACCATGGGGCATAAATTAAACATCCTAACTCTACACCAATCTCGTTTGTTTTGATACCAACTTAACAACTTCAAAACATACATAAACCATGTTCCAATACCCCCTTCCTTCCCACTTTATGCAGTTCTTGTCACAATTTCATATTTATACATTATGAATTCAAAACCATTGATTTATCATTACATTTTATGCATTTGCCTTTTATATCCTGTATGAAGTAACAAATGAAGTTACAAATCAAAATTACAATGGTACTGGTATTTATATTACCCTCATTGTTATCTTTACCAGAGATCTTTGTTTGTCCATGTGGTTCAGTCAAGTCTCCTTTCCTTTCAACCTGCAGAACTACCTTTAACATTTCTTGTATGGCCAGTCTCCAGTCTAGTAGTGAAGTCCCTCAGTTTCTGTTTATCTGAAATGTCTTAGTTCTGTCATTTTTGAAAGATGATTTTCTGGATACAGAATTATTGGTTGGACAATTTCTTTTCTTTTTTTTTTTTTTTTTTGCTTTCAGTACTTCAAATATATATTCCTACTGCTTTCTTTTTTTTTTTTTTAAGGTTTCAAATGTACTTTATTTCCTTATTAATGCCGTATTTTAATGGGTACACAATGCTTTTACTTGTCATCAATTATAAGTTGGTTTTGAAACATTTCAATAATCACACCAGCTGGGATGATTACTGATCTCGCCATTCCTTTGGGGTGACTCTGCCAACAGGGGACAGGTTCCTTTCTATTCCAGTTTGTGTTGCTGTTTACATCCATACAGCAACATAGAAAGTGGCTCCACTAGCTAGTAGAGCATTACCATATTTGTCCTGGAAATCAGGTACACATTTCTGGTGGCTCTGCCTTGCTGTTGTTTGCTGAATGCTTCGAACTCCGAGACAATTCTGTGCGTTTTTGGCCAAGGGAAACATCAGGAAGCTGTAGACACAACTACAGCAACTGCAGCAGTTGGCTTGGTGCGATCTAACTTACGTTACCCTTCCTACTGCTTCCTTGACTCCAAGGTTTCTGGTGAGAAATTGACTCTTAATCTTATCGGGGCTTCATCCGTGTATGTGACATGTTGTTCCTATCTTGTGGCTTTCAGAATTCTCTCTTTATCTTTGGCATTTGACAGGTTTGTTATAACACAGTGTGGCATGAGTCTATTTGGGTTTATCCTGTTTGGAGTTTGTTGAGCATCTTGGATGTGTATAGTCATGATTTTAATTGTGAAGTTTTCAGCAATTTTTCCTTGAATAGTCTCTCTGACCCTTTCTCTCTTTCTTCCCTTCTGGGATTCCCACAATGCATATACTGGTGTGCTTGATGGTGTCCCACAGGTTCCTCAGGCTCTGTTCACTTTTCTTCATTCTTTCCTCTTTCTGCTCTGCAGACTGGATAATTTCAATTGTCTTATCTTCAAATTCACTGATTCCTTCTTCTGCCAGCTCCAATCTGCTGTTGAATCCCCCTAGGAAATTTTTAATTTCTATTTCTGCGGTCTGCAGCTCTGTTGTTTTCCATAATTCCCATCACTCTATTTATGTTCTGTTTGTGTTTATCAATCATTTTTCTGATTTCCTTTCATTCTTTTCTTATGTTTTCCTTTAGCTCTTTGAGCATATTCAGGACCAAATCTTTTTAACATTTTTTTGTGTGTGGAATATCCCAGGTCTGGGCCTTCTTATCAATCATTTCTAATGCTTTAAACTTCTTCTTTGTGTGGACCATCACTTCCTCTTTCTATGTTTTGTTAGCTTTTGTTGAAACCTGGACATTTTGGATATTTTAGTGTATTATTGCTGGAATTTAGACACTGAAGCATCTGTTCCTTAAGCTTATATCCAGTTTGTACTATGACAGAGCTTTCTTTGAATGCCAGGAGCTAACCAAAAAAAAAAGAAGAGAAAGACCTCTACGAGTCTTATCCACATAATTAATTTGGAGAACAGCTCCAGGCCAGCATGAGGGGCCTCCCTGATTCTTTCTGCTCATGCCTCTTGTCTTGGGCATCTGTGTGTGGCCCTAGAAAATTCCCCATTTACACAGATATAAATTTCCCTTCTTGTCTAGGAAAAAGTTTCCTCCTGGTCTTGGGTGCTGCACTGTATGCCCTCAGGCCACCTGTCCCTTGGCCCAGGCAGTACAACTTGGTTGCTTTCCTGCAGCATTCTGTTAGACAGCTCAGTGAGCCACCTTCTACATGCAGGGCAAGCTGGGACAGCAAGTCACTCAGGCCACCACCAGACAGATTCAGCCAGACATTCGTGCTCCCAGTATGTGTCTGAGAGTTACTCTGTTCCCTCCAAAACCATAATCAGGGATCTGCACTGGGAGCACAGCTGGCTCCACCCAAGCTGGTGAGGAGATGTAGGAGGGGCCTAGGCTCTGCAAGATCCTACCATTTTTAAATGGCTTTTTTCTTGATTCAGTACCACCCTATTAATGCAATCCTTTGGCTGCTTTTTGGAACTTTTAGAAAGATGCTTCTGCCAGTTCTTGCAGGTTGTTCAAAGCTTCTGTGGGGAGATGGAGCCCTGAAGCATCTTACTCAACCATTTGGATTGGGGTGGGGCTCCTAGAAATGATTTTGGCAAGATATTCCTGATCTCTATAGACCGGCTCCTTTATTGCCAGGAATCTGCAAGTTGTGGGTTGCAGCTCTGTTGAACATTGGAAATAAAGCCAGAAAGAGCTACATGATTTGCAGAGTGTTGGGGGATTGAATCATGTATCCGCAAAAGACATGTTCAAGTCTTAATCCACATTCTTGTGGTTGTGAACTCATTTGTAAATAGGATCTTCACTGATCTTATTTAGATGAGGCCAAATTGAATCAGGATGGGCCTAATCCATATGACTGGAGTCTGGAGTCGTTAGACACAAAGGAAATTCAGACACAGTCATCCAGCAGAAGCCAGAGATAGGTAGAAGGCAGAGGTCAGCAGAAATCAGGGGAGCAGACACCAAGAGAGATCCCCAGGTGATAGAGGATTGTCAGAACACTACAGATTCCAGGAGAAAGCAAGACCTGCCACTACTTTCATATTCGACTTCTAGCCTCCAAAACCATGAGTCAATATATTCCTGTAGTTCAATCCAGCTGTCATTTGTCATTTGTCATGGCAGGTCTGGCAAACTAAGATACAAGGTAAATAAGCTGAGAGACCACCTCCAAACTCAGTGGTGGCTTTGTGCTAACCTGCACCCCACCCCCCACACACACTTGGGTCTTCTTTCTCAGAAACCAAAAGTCAAACTCATTTTTGCAGAAAAGGGGGCTCAGGAAGCTACATCTGATAGGTTTGAATTCCTAGATATTGGTGTTTTACATCCTATTCCTTCTATTTTTATCATTGTATATATTTTACTAAACATCAGTTAGGGTCTGGGCTGAGTACCACTTGTATTTCATGTCAGTTTGATCAACAATTAAGGCCTTAAAAATCATAGAAGAATCCTACCTTAAATTGACTTCATAAAGGAATGACTCTAAATGAATATCTGACTAAGGAAATGTAACGTCAAGCTTAATATGCTCTTAATATTTTATAGGCCCAGAGACGTCCTAGAGCTGGTCCTCTGTTCTATTTCCTGATTCTCTGTTGATTTTATTAATCATGGAAGAAGTTCTTCAGGAACAAATACTTTACATTTACTAGTGAAGATATCTGCTTGGGCTGAGACTTTTCTGACAATGGTAATGATCTCATTAGTTATTTTAATAGTGTAAATAGTGCCTTGGAGAGTAGGAAGATCTGCCGTTAGGGAAGAAAAAGCAGAGCTGATGTGTCTCTTTAATGAATTGAGCCAATCATTAGCTAATCTTTTTACAAGTCTCTAATGATGTTATGCTTAATGGCCACTAGAAATATGAAAGTATTTTAAGACAGCGTTGTCAATCTAAAACCTTTGCAGCTCTAATATGGATTATTTTGTACATAATAAGAATAACAAAACTATGTGCAGACAACTTTTATTGTGTGCTTACTATAAGCCAGACACACGTGGGAATAGAGAATACCTGAAAAGACAAACTGAATTAGTTCATTTGACTAGCTATTGGATGTCTAACTAAAATTATGCATAAATTTACTGAATTGGATCAATTGATATAATTGGCCAACTGTTCAAACTTGTACAGATGGTGAGTGCAATCTGATCCAAAATGTTCATGACTTATGAGAGGATATATATTGCATCTTGCCTCTCTGGGGAAGAAATTTCTTTCTCACGAGCAGCACAAATCTCCATCCAGATAGTATAGAACAGGGTTTTATTGTTCTTGTTTTGTTGTTGCCTGTCTCCTCAATCTTCCCAGCTTGAATTTAGAAGCCAAACAATGAAAAATGAATGTTCACTTACTATATGTAAGGCACTATTAGGAGGTATGGAAGAAAGAGACAAAGTTAGTCACAGCTCAGTAAAGATATAAAGTTTCTGACCTTCAGTAGTTGATTGAAGCCATCTTGTTCCTCATCAAATCCTAACCAGGGCAAAGAGTATGTCTGAGAGATTTCCATGAGTAGCATAGGGTAGCAGCCAAGAGCATAGAGCGAAGGATCAGAAAACCTGCATTCGAATTCCATCTCTGCTTGCTACTAGCTGTGGAACTTTGCTTGGGTTCTTAAATCTTCTGATATTACACTTTCCTAATCTCTAATACAGAGACACTATTAACTACCTTATTGGTCTATTGTAGGGATTGAATTCAAACGAGACGACATATATAATATATTGGCACATGGTGAGCACCCAATAGATGGCAGCTGATACTCTTTTTATCTTTATTGCTAATAATGGGAGCTCTACTTGTGCCAGTTCATTTAAATATTATGCTTTAGTTTCCTCTGCCTAGTATTTCAGTACCCCTCCTGACAACCAGAACTTGAACCCTACCCAAGTCTCTAATTATCTGCCTAAAGTTTTGCCAAACTTCCTTCACAAGAGCTGGATCCTGCTTTCTTTAAACCTCTCTCACCAATACCATGTCCTACTCCCTCCTCACCAGCCCCTAGTCCGCTGGCTGTATTTCTGTCTTGGATTAAATCATCAAAATGAAGCTGATGCCCCCGTGTATTTGTGTATCAACTGACAATGAATTTCTTCTGTGCCCCTGCCCCCTTTAACAGATGAACACTCTTAGATCTCAGAAATAGCCTCAACCTTGGCTAGGTTTGCCTTTTATACAGTGACTCACTTGGCTGCCACAGTTGGAGACAACTGTTCTACCATGTTGAGTTTCCCAGGCTCCTCTAGCTTCTGCCTTCTTCCTGTTGACTTAGGTCCTGGCACGACTCACATATGAATATTTTATATATGAGGATGTATAAAGAAATAAAAACACACAGCCCCTTCCTAAAAGGTGCTTACAACTTAACGTTCAAACTAACTTTACCTTCTGCTCCTAAAATACTTGGGCAATTGACATAAAACTTTGTTACTATTTTACTATCTATTTACATAGCAGAATTTTATTAATGAATACCAGTGTAGCATCCAATTTAGAAATATGTACCCATGTTTTATCCTGTCTTATATTGGTTTGCTGGTGTGGATATGAGTATAATCAAATGGGAAATAGAAGGTGTTTCAGAATCTTTGTTCATTTTCGTCAATCTTTAAAGAAAATAAGCAACTGTATTTTAATATTATGTAATGTTAAATATCATTAATAATGTCCAACATTATTTTAAAAGAGAGGGTTCAAGTATTTTCCAAGATAAAAAGTGCTTCTAAGTAGAACAATAATCTTTACTCCACAATCAACTCTCCCTCCAGACTCCTCCATTTCTCTCTGTAGGTTCTTTTATGATCCTCATCACCCAAGTTTAAAGCCTTGGAGTATCCAGATACCAATTTAGCTGAAGATAGAAATACACAACTGACAGTATCTATTAAATACCATTGCATTGAAACTATCCAAATACAATAGCTATACAAACATATTCTTAGTGTATTATTCCTTAAAATAAATTTTTATGCTGGATATTCAGCTCTAGATAACCAACATTCCATAATCAAAACAGTGTCCCCATACCACTATACACTTTAACAATTAGTTTTCCTTTTTAAAAGGTAGACCTAATCTAATAATGTCAATATCCTGTATCAGTCAGGATTGGCTATACTCTGTGACAACTCCCAAATCTTAGGAAAACAAGGTACTGTCTTTCACCCAAACAAAGTCTGATGTGGATCTTTGTGGATAGTGGATCTCAAGCACATTTCCTCCAAGTAGGGACTCAGGAATCAAGGCCATTCCATTTCTGATGCCCCCATCACTACACATGGCCTCCAGATTTGCTCTGTGAGGGGGAAAGGGAGCCTGAAAGATTGCACAGGGATGCTCACATTTGGAATAATTCCAAGTCTGGAATTGTCATATGTAATTTCTGCTTTCATTCCATTGACTAGAAACTGAGTACATGGGGCCAGCATAACAGCAGACTAGGAAATGTAATCTTTCAGGATGCTCAAGAGGGAAATAAATGGATTTGGGTAAACCAGCTTTGTCCTTGCAATTCTCTTAAAAGCTAAAATTAAATAAAATCTGTAATGTAAATAAATTACATCTATTTAGTTTTTGGTATTCATATGTCAATATCTTTAGCTATTTTAGGTCATCAAGGGTAGGACCAAAGCCCATGTAAGTCTTAGTGTAAAGTGCCTAGCACATGGTCAGGTAGGCCCTTGAGTAAGTATTCTTTGCAGTGATATCCGGAATGAAAATAACAAGTACATTTTAGTCGTATGATCAATAAATATTGGTGACTGTGGATGGGAGAAGACCATAAACATTGCCACAGTCTCTATTAATGTTAAATTGGAGAATCCCAGAAGTAAAAATGGCACAGGCTTGAATTAGGCAAAGCTTTCTGTATAGATTCTACCAGAGCACTCTAGCTCCTTACGCTTCCCAAATGCCCTACATAAAACCGTTAATGCTTATAAGAAGCTTTGATGAAGAATGGGATTTTCCTCGGCTGAGCAGGCATAATTTTGGCTGCTCCCAAATAAGGAAATTTCTGAAGCAATTGTTGACATAAAAGTACACAAGAAGGCTTTGTGTATACACCACCAAAGAGCACAATCTAAACAACTTAACTTTGAGATGCGATGAATTCCCAGTTTGCAAGCACATCAAGCACATGCTCTACCAACTACTGGCATGTTTGCTTATTTTTTAAATAATAAAAGCTTCTTTATGTAACATGGGTAATTAATCTTGAACTCAGTTGGGGGCTTTAACTCAGCTTCTGTCTTAGTAAACAGAACCAAGGAAGGATGAGCACTGGTGCAAGAATGCTTGCCAAGAGTTAATCCCTATTGGTTGGGTAAAAACATAGCATTATTAAAAAGTCTTGTTCTGGTCTTAAACATTTCCTTATGTTCTCACTGTTCTGCCACGGCTGCTGCATATGGGTACTCAAGTTGTGCAGAATCCTGGGAGGTACCAGTCTCATAGGACAATTATGTTTCCCACACTATGTATTTGTTTGCACTGGTGAAGTCTTTGGTTTAGTACATATACCTGCTCGCTCCAGAGAGGTCGTTTCATACTGAAATCTGACTATAAAATCTAGTTTACCCAAATCCATTTATTTCCCTCTTGGGCATCCTGCTTAAAACACCTGCTCCACGGGTGGTTATTTTATTCTTTAGTTACCGTTTTGTTTTCTCCTTTGTATCTGAAGTACCTTTAATTTGTTTAATATTCATTGTTTCGAGCTCTGCCATTTCTGGAGTACCTGTTAGCTATTAGTATTTATGTGTATCAGGAGTGTGCACTCACTATTTAGTATGTTTTACTTGCAGTAAACTGATCTCCAAAGATTTCCTTTTGAAAATGTTCCCCTCCTTAATTTTTACATTCCTTACTGTTTTACTAAATAGTAAGTGTTCTTTGACAATTTTGGTGCTCATGTGTGGGAGGGGTACAAAAGTAAAATGAATCTGTCACTACATCAGAAAGTTTGTTTCAAACTCACAGATCAAATGTGCCTCAATAAATTTTTTTTTCATTTAGATTTCAAACAATGATAGGATTACCATTTTAATACATGGCATTGGAGATCTGCTTATTTGTAAATAGCCTATTGCTCATTTGGAAAAATAAACCAGTGAACCAAAAAATAAATAAACAAATAAATAAAAACAAAACAACAACAACAATAAAAGCACACCTGCTCCACAGTGCTTTTAAGATGAAGATTCAAAACCTTACCATGGGCTCCATGGCCTGATCTTATCTGGTCCCTCGCCATCTCCCCACTTCGTCTCCTACCACTCACCCCTTTTTTTTCTGTTCTGCAGCTTCCCTGGCCTTCCCTCATTCCCCCATGTCACTTCCTTCCACAAAGCCTTTAACATTTTTCCAGGAACCTGCTCCTCCTTCTCCTCGTATCTCAGCTGTCACTTCCTCGGAAAGCCTTTCCTGAGCTTTCTAACTAGGTGAACACCACTAGTATATACCTTTCTGTATCATGTGCCACTTCTCTGAACCACTTATCATGTTTCAATGTCATCTGTGCAATCACCCATCTGTCTTACGTGGCAAACTCTAAGGCTCATGAACCCGGAGACCATGTTGATTTTGGTCTTCAAAGCATTTCCAGGGCAAGCATAGCTGAGGCATAGCAGGCCTGCAATAACCTATTTTACTGGAGGCAGGGAGGGATTAGATGTTTATTGGGCTTGACCTTAGAAGGAGCCAGGCCAGGGCCCCCCGGGTCAGTTGTTTCTCGACTGTCCACAGCTGTGCCTGCTGTTGAATGCTCAATTCTCGGTTCCTTCATTTCTCCTGCCCATTTTGCTTCCAATTGTCCCACTTGTATTCAATATTCTGCTGGCTTACCTGCACATCATCAATCCCTCATTCAAGCAGCACCTGGATGCTCATCACAGGCACAGCTGGGGGCCTGGCTCTGGTCCAGGCACCTTCTGTAAGGGCCTCGCTCAACACTTCATATTTAATATTGTTGCCAGGAAGTGCTGACGAAGCCATTGACCAACCCCAGGTGATGGTCGAGGAAACCCTGCTCTTCCTATAAATGCTTCCCACATCTCGGTTGTACTCACCATAGGGAGCTTTATGCTTTTAGGCTTTTTGCCTCAAACAACAATTCTTCTCTTCCAGGTCATTCCACTTCTACTGACTATTCTGCCACTGTGTCTTTGCAAGGCTGCATTAATAAAAACGGACCTTGTCTATAAAGCAAAAAAATTCTTTAACTTCAGAGGGTTAGCTTGAAAAAAAAATCTTTAAAAATGCTCAGAGATTTAGATTGCTACTCCAAATCTCTGATAGAAATCATGTTAGTATTTACATATATATGGAATTTTTGGTGAGGTAAAGAGTATATCATTTTAAACTAAATATTCTAGGATATTAACTGCCTTTTTTTCTTTATCCATGTGGAGACCATAGGACCCACCAGCAAGGCTCCAAACTGTATCTGTTTATAGAAATGCATTGGCAGGGATTGTTATGGTTTATATTAAAATACAGCTCAATCGCATGTTGAACTTGACCTAAATTCTAAATGAACTTTGCAGCTTTCTGCAAAACAACCCATGCACTTAGAATGTACATTCCTAAGCTACTAGATTGCTATTAAATTTTCTTACAGCCAACAGACTGATTTCTTTGCCCTTTGTTCCAGTTTGCTAAAGCTACCAGAAATGCAAATACCAGAAATGAATTGGCTTTTACAATGGGGGTTTATTAATTCACAAATTTACAGTTCTAAGGCCATGAAAATGTCCAAATTAAGGCTTCAAAAGGTAGATAACCTCTCTGAGGAAAAGGCCAATGGAATCCGGAACACCTCTGTAGCTGGGGAGGCACATGGTTGGCATCTGCTGGTCCTTTGCTCCAACATTGCATTGCTTTCAGCTTCTGATTCCAGTGGTTTTCTCCTTAAGTGTCTGTGGGTTCTCACTTAGCTTCTCCAAGGGAAACTCTGGGCTTCATCTCTTAACTTAGCATCTCCAAATGTCTAGGTCTGTGTTGTCAGCTCCCTTAAGGACTCCAGTAAACTAATTAAGATCCACCTTGAATGGGTGGGGTCACATCTCCATGGAAACAACCTAATCAAAAGATCCCACCCAACAATAAGTCTGCACCCACAAGGTTGAATTAAAAGAATATGGCTTTTCTGGGGTTCATAATAGTTTTAAACCAGCACACCCTCATTAAGGAGTACATTAGAAGAAAGCTATGGAAAGATCTTAGTGTTTTTTGAGATTTATTCCAATCAAGCTATGACTCCCTCCCCCACCCCCCAAGGGCTTCCTTCATTGATTTGTCTCTGATTGCTCTCTTATTTGACCCTTTCCTTATTTTTGATTTCCCATCTTAGCTAATTCTTTCTGGTCTCCTCTCAACTTTTGTTTCTTTGGTACAGTAATTAATATTTTCATCCATAACATGTCTTTAATATGTCACCTAATTCCTGAGTGGTGTCAGGCTGTATTCTCGATAACCAACTTCTTTGCCTTAGTCTGAAGACGCATTCCTTTGAGATGCCCTGATGAGTGAACTGGGACCTCAGAGGGGCAGGTTCAGATGTATCTTGAGTATATTACACTGCCTTTTTACAGATGTGGGTTATGATCTATTTTTTTTTTATGGTTCTTACTTATATACCTGATCTTATACTCATACACATTAATTCAGTTCCTTTTGCAGTAAAATTTCTTCCTGAATGTGAACTCATTTATACCAAGAAGTATTCCCTAATACAAAGTTGCAAACACACACACACACATATGTATTTCTTATACAAAACACCATAGTTACAATTATATTAAATAATACATTTTAACTCAATATTATTTAAATAGCTATGAGGTAACTACTATGAATTTATAGATTATCTAACTCAATGCTTCTCAAAGGTGGTGTCATGAAATGCTGGTGGATGGATCATAATGCAACAACACAATTTTAATAGAACCTGGGATGGTGCTGAGAATGAAAAGGGGCTATTTGAATAACTACACTGGGACAAGAGGCATAAAACTTGGACTTCCCTGGGCAACCTGGGGCCTTAGTCATAATTGTCCTAAAGCGTGCTGCAGATCACTCGAATAATAAAGTGCTAACATACATAAATGGGGCAGATTCAAAGTTGTTGCTCATTTACAGTCCAAAATGTTTTTCTGGGTGGAGGAAAAAAAGATGAGCATTGATTACAAATAGCCCTGGGTGGTCTCACATAAATCCTGGTAGACAGCAACAGTATTATGGGGTCAACATTTTAGAGTTAAATGCACATGAACTAAACAAAGGTAATCTGAAATTTTATTTTTCGGGAACTGAAATGCAATTTCTCTGAAAAACAGAGTTTTTCATGTATACTAACTGTGCCAATGTGAATGTATTATGTCCCCCAGAAAAAGCCATATTCTTTGATGCAATCTTGTGGGGTAGACGTTTTAGTGCTGATTAGACCCACCCACCTGTGGGTGATGACTCTGATTGGATAGTTTCCATGGAGGTGTGACCCCACCCATTCAGGGTGAGTCTGAAGTAGTTCACTGGAGCACTATATAAGATCAGACAGGAGCGAGCTTGCTACAGCCAAGAGGCACACTTTGAAAAATGCACAGGAGCTGAGAGAGGAGCTGCAGATGAGAGACAGTTTGGAGACGGCCGTCGAAAGCAGACTCTTGTTCCAGAGAAGTTAAGAGAGGACAAACACCCCAAGCACAACTGAGAGTGACATTTTTGAGGAACTGCAGCCTAGAGAGGAACATCCTGGGAGAAAGCCATTTTGAAATGCAACCCAGGAGCAAGCAGATGCCAGCCATGTGCCTTCCCAGCTAACAGAGGTTTTCTGGACACCATTGGCCATCCTCCAGTGAAGGTACCCGATTACTGATTTGTTACCTTGGACACTTTATGGCCTTAAGACTGTAACTTTGTAACCAAATAAACCCCCTTTATAAAAGCCAATCCATCTCTGGTGTTTTGCATTCTGGCAGCATTAGCAAACTGGAACACTAACTCACTCACTAGTTCTCTTTCCTGAATTCCCAGAGAAGCCTGATTCCTGCTTATCACCTTTTGAATCTTGATACATCTGCTTCCACCTCATCCAGGACCAACATTTCTTATAAAACCATAAAATTCCATAAAGTAACCTGAAATATGTAATGTACATGTAAGAACAGTTCAATTAAAAACCTTAACATCAAACTAAGTTTCAGGTAGCAATCCTGTAGTTTATTCACTTTCAATTCAGTTGACTCCTGATTTTAATAGGTAGGAATCTGAACAGAAAGTCTTTTCTATTTTCCCAACCCTCCATGATTTCCCTTTTCCATTAACCCCTTTGGAATGGACTCAACTGCCCAGTTTCACACTCATAACCCAGGAGTATATAGGGACAGTAAAACCTGAGGGTCTTAAAGAGAATTATCTGTAACAGTATGTAATCTAAAGGAATAGAGTGCATTTATGTGTTATTTTCTGACAAATTAATTCTTTAAATTATTTACATTGTTCTTAATTATGAATTCAGTTTCAAGGGTGAAAAAGAACACAGTTCTGCTTGCTCTACTCCCAGGAATAATGTGTCTAGAAGTTAATTATGTGGGGACATTGTGGAAGGGTTAACATGCATCAACATTATACTTAAAATTATATACTTACATGTATTATTCTCCAACAGTTTCATGCATTTTGATTTTCTGCCTACAACTGGATTATAAATCCTGAGAGGAAGAACCATGTCTCATTCATTCCTGGACCATAAAGAGAAGCCAGGGTGAGATCCAACACATGCATGAGATCTCTTGTCCTTGCGTAGCCTTCAATCTGGTCATTCGAAGGAGCTGCTACATAGTCATCTACTCATAATAAGATTGTACATTTAGAGCATACTTAAAAATGTCAATAAATGTCAACAAAGTTGTATATATCAGAATTATAATATCTATATGAATATATACATGAAATCTTAGCACAGTGGACTCTCAAATCTACCTTCTTTATTATTTTTTTTCTCAAATCATTCCCCTATTCTAAGCCTCCACTGTTCATGATGGCAGTGAGATGGCATAGTTCTCCTTTTAGTTTACATTCTAGGTAAATTTATCCTCTCATTTATCTTAATATGAAGGCACGAGGTGAAGAAATGGTTAACAACAGGAAAATATGAAAAGGAGGTACCCAAACTAAGAAAATATATTTTAGCCTATAAGATAATCATCTCAAATTATTTAAGATTCCAAAATAAAGACTAACTGAAAGTTTCCCAAGATAATAATAGTTACTGCTAAAATTCACTAAGGGACATAAGAAAATGAAACCCAAATGAGGAAGCAAAAAGTAAAAGAGAGAAAATAATATATATAGAAACTAGGAAAAGAATATTGAACATTTAATTGGAATCCTCCAAGAAGAAATATAAAACAATAGAACAAATATAATACTTATATGATAATTAGAAAAATTTTTCTGAAGTAAAAATAATGAGGTTACCAGTATTCAATGATTTTTTAGGTAGACCAATAGAAATATCATTTAATGGAAACTAATACACATTTAAAGGGCCCCATTGGGTACCTGGAAAAAATGACCCAGTATGCTTAATTCTGAAACATATGCTAGTTGTATTAGTTTTGTGGGGCTACTGTAACAAATTGACACAGGTTGAGTTTCTGAAAGCCATAGGATTTATTCTTTTGCAGTTCTGGAGGCTAGAAGTCTGAAATCAAGGTGTTGGTAGAGTTGGTTCCTTCCTGAGGCTCTGAGGGAAAATCTGTTTCATGCCCCTCTCCCAGCTTCTGCTGGTTGCCAGCAGTCCTTGGCATTCTGTGTATTGGGCTGCAAAACTGCACTGTCTGCCTCCCATGTCCCATGGCATTCATCCTTCTCAGACTCCTTTGTGCCTCTATATCCAACTCTCCCCATCCTCTCTCTTATTCAGACACCAGTCATTATATTTAGGGCCCAAATGAATCCAGTATGACCCAATCTTAACTTGATTACATCTAAAAAGACCCTAATTCCAAATAAGGTCACATTCACTGGTACTGGGGGTAGGATTTGAAAATATCTTATGGGGGAACACAATTCAATTCACTACATTAGTCAAATTATTTTTGTTTATAGATCAAGAAAAAATATTTCTGTGTCTCTAAGAACAAAGGAAAAGTCATTCATAAAGGAAAGAAATCTGGGTTCACATCAGACTTCCTAAGAGCAATATACAAAGCAAGACAACAGTGGAGTAACATTTACAAGAAACTCAAGGAAAGTATGAGTCAGTGATTTTACACCCAGCCAAATTTTCCTTCGGCTCTCAAGGCTATAGAAAAACAGATTTAAGCATCCAGAAACACTTGGAATATTGTAACAATTGCTTCCTGAGGAATCAACCAGTAGACAACCTATAACCACACATCTGATTTTGGGAGAAACTTTCAACAAAGTACTAGAAATGAACATTACATATGTTTATGTATTAATATTACATATTAGCCTAATATTAAAACAAATGCTAGGTAAGAATGGAAGAATAGTGTGCAGATGTTCTACACTCTGAGAAAACAAAAAAAAAATGATTCTACTTTAAAAGTGACAGGAGTGACAGCAACAAAATTGGTGGAGTAAGGAATTCCAAATTCTGCCCCTCCCATAAAAGCAACAAAAAATGGGCAAAACTTGTCAGACTCAACTTTTTAGGAACTCTGGACCTTTAACCAAAGGCTTGCAGCAACATGGGGAATGCTAGTTCAAAAACCAAAACAAAAATGTAACAGATTCTCTATACGAACAGTAAACTTAGTGGCATTTTAACTGAATAACTTTAATAAAGTCCCATCTCCTTCACAGTTGAAGGCTATGAAACTCAATATTTTGAAAACTTCAAATAAAGGGAAATAATCAAGCATTTATCATGCTATTCCTTTTCTGACTATGTCAATGAATAGTCAAATACTAAATAAGGACAAGTTCCTCATGGAAATATTCCAACTAGTAAATAAATGCAAAGGATCAATCAACTAACCACATTATTTGGATCTTGATTTGAACAATAAATTATTTCTAATGGCATTTATGAGACAATTAGGGACTTTAGTATTGGGAGGATATTTTATGAATCAAGGAATTAGTGCTAAATTTTTATATGTGATAATGAGTTGGTGTTTCTTTGTTATCAGAATCCTCATCTTTTAGAGAGATAAACTGAAATATTTCAGATCAAACTATATATATGGGAGTTGCTTCAAAATAGTATAGGGGCAGGGAATCTGCGGGGGTATAGAAGCAGCAAGACGGCCGCTGAGCTGATAATTGTGAAAACTGGTTGATGGGAACCTGGGGAATTGTTATAGCATCTGGTCAACCTTCCTATGGGTTTCAAATTATTATTTCAGTATTTTAATATTGAATATTGAAAGTACCATTTTTCATAATAAAAAGTTTAAACACCTATAATAATAGCAGAAATCTGGAAATTTCTGGGGCTTTATCTCTCACAGAAATATTGACTCAGGGTAGAACAGCCCCCACCCTTACCTGGTGCTAGGCTACGTATGAACAAAAGCAGATTTCATTTTGTGTTTGTCAGATTCTTTCCACAAGCCTCAAAAAAAGAATATAATAATAAGATTGAAATATAATGGTTTTGCATTTTAGAACCACAGAATTTTTAAAGCTGCAAGAAAATATCGATGATTGTGTTAAGAAACTCTATATACCATATGCTAATGTGATTGTTTTTATGAGTTATCTAGGATGGCGGATCAGTCAAGATTTATTAACATGAATGAAGTTTATAATTTTTGCCAGGTATGCACAAACATCTTAACTACTAAAAAGAAAGATAGCAATAAAAAGACAATAAAACAATACAGAAAAGGTTGAAAATTTATTATAATGTGTCCCAGGGGTTACAATTCAAAACAAATTTCCAGATTTGGGAGGCACACCGAATTCAATAATATACTCTACTGTGGCCAATGTTATAATAGATCCCTAAAATAACACAGAAATTAAATGAATAAAGGCTCTATTTATACATACACATACTCACACATGCATACATATATTTACATATATATAGTGATTAGGCTAATGCTATTACATAAAAAGATTATTGGTAAATTTTTTCTTGGATTTAACATTAATTTGTCATATATCAATATATTTAGAAAAAGGTAATAAATGTGCTTGGTACAACATTCACAAGGTTTCAGGGAGTATAATTGGTTAGAAAAGCTCCTCCCCTTTCCTGGTCTCTAGCCACCCAGTTCCTCTTCCCAGAGACAGCCATAGCCACTGTTTTCTGGTTCTTTTTCCTCGGGATACTCTGTGTTGTAGCTACAAAATGCACATGTGTGGTGGGCCCTGACCAGGCTTGCATGCAGACCTCACAGGTAATGGGGGAGATTTACTAAGGCTGCTGCTGGATATGCCTTTGTGGGATTTACAAAAAGCCCCTTCCTCTAGCTGATGCAGCACTGAGCAAGAGCTCAAGTCTTAGCAAGTAGCGTGTGGGCTGGATGCAGATGCCTGCTCCCCTACCCCATCTGAGCATCTGTGTCTGGAGTCACGGGGCAGGAGCTGTGACTGTGATCTTTACATACTGCTCCCTGAGGAGGTGCCCATTGCACAGGACACCTAGGAAGTATATCCTTCATATCCCACATAGTACTAAAGTTTCTATGGACATATTTTTTAAACCATAGGCTTTTTTTTTTAACTACAAAACATTTTTTTCCCAATTTTTAGAACATTTTCATTACTCCAGAAAAGAAATAAAGACAAAAAAAGAAAGGAGACTCCATTCCTCCCATACCCCTCTATTATTAACTTCTAGTTGTAGTGTCATACATTTGTTCTGGTTCATGAAAGAGATTTCTAATATTTGTACAGTTAATCACGGACATTGCCCACCACAGGGTTCACTGTTTTATGCATTCCCATCTTTTAACCTCCAACTTTCCTTCTGGTGACTTACATGACTCTGGGCTTCCCCTTTCTACCACATTCATGCACCATTCAGCACTGTTAGTTATTCTCACAATGTGCTACCATCACCTCTGTTCATTTCCAAACATTTAAGGTCAACCTAGTTGAACATTCTGCTCATAATAAGCAACCACTCCCCATTCTTTAGCCTCGTTCTATATCCTGATATCTTATGTTCATGTCTATGAGTTTACATATTATAATTAGTTCCTATCAGTGAGACCCTACAATATTTGTCCTTAGGTGTCTGGCTTATTTCACTCAGTATATTGCCCTCAAGGTTTCTTCATCAACCCATTTTTTTTTTTGAAATTTTTTTTTTTATTGAGATATATTCACATACCACGCAGTCGTACAAAACAAATCGTACTTTCGATTGTTTACAGTACCATTACATAGTTGTACATTCATCACCTAAATCAATCCCTGACACCTTCATTAGCACACACACAAAAATAACAAGAATAATAATTAGAGTGAAAAAGAGCAATTGAAGTAAAAAAGAACACTGGGTACCTTTGTCTGTTTGTTTCCTTCCCCTATTTTTCTACTCATCCATCCATAAACTAGACAAAGTGGAGTGTGGTCCTTATGGCTTTCCCAATCCCATTGACACCCCTCATAAGCTACATTTTTATACAACTGTCTTCGAGATTCATGGGTTCTGGGTTGTAGTTTGATAGTTTCAGGTATCCACCACCAGCTACCCCAATTCTTTAGAACCTAAAAAGAGTTGTCTAAAGTGTGCGTAAGAGTGCCCACCAGAGTGACCTCTCGGCTCGTTTTGGAATCTCTCTGCCACTGAAGCTTATTTCATTTCCTTTCACATCCCCCTTTTGGTCAAGAAGATGTTCTCCGTCCCACGATGCCAGGTCTACATTCCTCCCCGCAACCCATTTTTTTTAAGATGGTTTTGTTCACACCCCATACATTCCATCCTGAGTAGACAATCAATGGTTCCCTGCATAGTCACATATTTTTGTGTTCACCACCCTCACCACTATCTATATAAGGACATCTCCATTTCTTCCACAGAGCAGGAGGAAGAGTCAGAGAAGGTAGAGAGGCAAAAGAAAAAGAAAAAAGAAAGAGGAAAAAAAAACAAAAAACAAGAAAACATGACAGCTAGGAAGCAGTAAAAGGAAAGATAACCTTAAACTAAAGTAGAATAGAGTCAGACAACATCACCAATACCAAGAATCCCATACCCCTCCCATATGCCCCCCTCTTATATGCATTTAGCCTTGGTATATTGCCTTTGTTACATTAAAGGAAGCATAATACAATGTTTCTGTTAATTGTAGTCTCTAGTTTACATTGACTGTATTTTTCCCCCAATACCTCCCTATTTTTAAGACCTTGCAAGGTTGACATTCATTTGTTCTCCCTCATGAACAAACATATTTGTACATTTTATCACAATTGTTGAACACTCTAGGTTTCACTGAGTTATACAATCCCAGTCTTTATCTTTCCTCTTTTCTTCTGGTGTCCCACATGCTCCTAACTTTCCTCTTTCAAACACACTCACAGTCATCTTTGTTCCGTGTACTTACATTGCTGTGCTACCATCACCCAAAATTGTGTTCCAAACCTCTCACTCCTTTCTTTTCCTATCTGTCTGTAGTGTTCCCTTTAGTATTTCCTGTAGAGCAGGTATCTTGTTCACAAACTCTGTCATTGTCTTTTTGTCAGAGAATATTTGGAACTCTCCCTCATATTTGAAGGACAGTTTTGCCGGATATAGGGTTCTTGATTGGCGTTTTTCTCTTTCAGTATCTTAAATATAACACCCCGCTTCCTTCCTGCCTCCATGGTTTCTGCTGAGAAATCCACACATAGTCTTATTAAGCTTCCTTTGTATGTGATAGATTGCTTTTCTCTTGCTGATTTCAGGATTCTCTCCTTGTCTTTGACATTTGATAGTCTGATTATTAGGTATCTTGGCGTAGACTTATTCAGATCTATTCTGTTTGGGGTATGCTGTGCTTTTTGGATCTGTAATTTTATGTCTTTCATAAGAGATGGGAAATTTTCATTGATTATTTCCTCTATTATTGCTTCTGCCCCTTTTCCCTTCTCTTCTCCTTCTTGGGCACCAATGACACATACATTCTTGCATTTTGTTTTGTCTTTAAGTTCCCAGAGATATTGCTCATATTTTTCCATTCTTTTCTCTATCTGTTCTTTTGTGTGTAGGCTTTCAGGTGCCTTGTTCTCCAGTTCCTGAGTGTTTTCTTCTGCCTCTTGAGATCTGCTGTTGCATGTTTCCATTGTGTCTTTCATCTCTTGTGTTGTGCCTTTCATTTTCATAGATTCTGCCAGTTGTTTTTAAAACTTTTCATTTCTGCCTTATGTATGCTGTGTTTTCTTTGTAGCCTTTATGTCTTTTGCCATATGTTCCCTAAACTTTTTGAATTGACTTAGCATTAGTTGTTTCAATTCCTATATCTCAGTTGAAGTGTAAGTTTGTTTCTTTGACTGGGCCATAACTTCATTTTTCTTAGTGTAGTTTGTAGTTTTCTGATGTCTAGGCATCTGGTTTTCTTGGTTACCCCAATCAGGTTTTCCCAGACCAGAACAGGATCAGGTCCCAGATGGAAGAAATATTCAGCATCCAATTTCCCTGTGCTTTTCTGCCCAGCAGGTGGCGCCTGTCAGCCTGTCACTCCAGACTGGTGTAAGGGGGTGTGGCCCGTGGCTCTGGGTCTGGTTCTGAATATAAGGCAGGTAGTAGAACTTGGAAGCTATGCCCCTTAGAGAGAGGTCATTTGCATATAAGTAGATTCTTTGTTTCTCTGACTCTGCTACCTCCACCCTTGTCTGGGTCAGAGTGCTATAAGTTTAAAATGGCTGAGGCTTTCTCCACTGCAGAGCACTGCAAGCTGAAAATGGCTGAGGCTTTTTCCACTGAGCTGCCCAGGTTGAGAGAGAGAGAGATAGGGACAGAAAGCCCCCTTATAGGGTCAGTCTATGGCCCCAGATTCACCTGTTGGCCAGAGATAGCACCCAATCCTTTGGGCTCCCCATCCCGAGCCAGATACATCCCCTGGCTCTCCAAGGTCAGTTGTCACCGAAAGCCTCTGTCTGCTTGTTGGGGATTCATAGTTTGTATTGAGCAGTTAACATTATAACCCCATTTGGAGCTGGGCTGAGGTATATTCACTTGTTCAGAGAGTGCTGCTCTCTAGCACCAAGGGGCTTTGCAGTTCAGGCTGCCATGAGGGAGGGGGCTCTGAGCTCGAGTCCACAGTTTTTACTTACAGATTTTATGCTGTGATCTCAGCCATTTCTCCCAATCCAGATTGTTGCACATCTCCACATGGTGCCACTATCCCAAACAGGAAGCTTAAATGTTTCTTGCAAGGCTGTGTGCAAACTAAAGCAGCCAAAACAGTAAATAATTTCTCATGTGAAAAAAAAAAAGGATAAATCATGACTGCATATTTTCCTCACCTCTGATGCTCCATCAAAGCAAGCCTGTGTTATTATTGTTAAAGTTCTTTAATGATACAGCTCTTGACCTAAGGCTTGCCCGTGAATTGGAATGGCTTGCTTAGGACAGCATCCAGTATCAGCCAGCAACTCTGCACAAAAAAATCTCATGTGGTTTCTGGGATCTCCTCCTTCTTAGCAACTTCCAATCTCTATCATGCTTACAATTCAGAAATCCAAGGCCCTGCCAAGACAAAAATACTGTCTTGTTATACCATTTCCTCAAAGTATGGGTGGGTCCTTTCCTTAAATCTATGTAACTGGCTTAAGTGCCATCCTAGTGATTTGCCAAACTGGAATACTTTTTTTAAAACTGAGGATGAGCAAAGTATTAAACTAAGAAAGAAAAAGTGCCAGCAACCTCAAATGGCAGCATTCTTATTTAAATGATGATAAGAAAATGCATCCTTTGTCACCAGGCACCCTGTTACACACTCTTTAAAGACCTGCATAGCTCCTTACTTTGAGTTGTTCATTAGGGTCATCAGGGAAAGAAGAACCCTAAGGGATGAAAAATAGGCACATGGCATATTTCTAAATTATGTGGCTTGAAAAGATTAATAGATTGAAAACCTTATATGTGACAGTGCCAGAAAATTCTAACAAATTAAAGAATTAATAGAAGGCTTTAGGAGCTTTCCCCATTATAGTTGCCATATATAATTGTAGACTAAAAAACCCTCAAAATTGCTGCCAATAGTTCACTTTTGGGGGGAACATTCTGTATTTTTCTTAATTATTACTGCAGAAAAATTACTTACACATAGCTGGATAATTATAAAAAAAAATCTCAATATAAGGTTTTCCCCTCTTCTTTAATGACGCATTTTGATCACGTTGATTTCAATCGTACTTCCATCTAAGATCTTATTTCATTTGTGTAACTGACAACAAAATCAATAACCCTAAATGAATTTGATAATCTTCAGGAAATGATCAGTTCCTTTAAATATGAATTACATTAGATAGAAGTTAATACTATCATATTGTTGGGAAGATAAGACTTTGAAAATGAAAGAAAACCAATTGCAAAAGACTATATTTTCAAAATATCTAATTCCTTTTGGCATTGTGTGCTTCTAGAAGGAAGATTTTAATTATACAAAAGTCAAATAATATCAGATCTTTACTTCATAAATTATACTATTGATGAGGTGCCTGGTTCACTTTATTACTGTGAAGGGAATGAGCGGGATGAGGACTTTTGCAGAAGCATTACTTCTCCTTCATTTAGATTTATCCCTTTCTCGAGGTCAATTCTCTTTGTGCAGTTTCAATTCCTTAATTTTCCAAAACAAGCTTTCCTTATTAGTTCTGTTTTAAAAGATTATTCAGATAATTGCCTTGTGGAGGCAATTTCAGTGTCATCCATAATATCATATAGGGAAGAAAATAGAACGTACTAATGTAACATAATTTTTTAAACTATAATATAATGTACATAAGAAAGTAACATACTTGAATTGTACAAGTCAATGAATATTTACATATATACATATAAACATATGCATAGAGCTAGCACTTAAATCAAGATGCAAAACACTCTGACACCTCATATGGATTCTTCATGCCCCTTCTCAGAGCATATCTACTCTTCCCCCAAAAGATAACCAGTGTTCTTTCATCAGGCTAGATTAGTTTTGCCTGTTTTTTAACATTGTATGAATGGAACGGCATACTATATACTCTTGTGTCTGGCTTCTTTTGCTCAACTTACCTATATTTTTGTGTATAACAGAGGTTTGCTATTTTCATAGCTGTAGTATCAATTATGCAAATATACCAAAATATATTTATCCATTTTGTTGGAGGACATTTCCATTGTTTCTAGTTTTTAGCTATTACAAATAATGCTGCCATTTGCTTTGGTACACATATTATAATTTATGTTAGGGTATATACCTTAGGAGTAGAATTGTCTCAGTAGATATGGCCAAACCTTCCCAAGGTGATTGTACCAATTTACACTCCCATCAGCAACGTAAACCTACAGCTAACATCACATCTAGTTTTTCTTTCATTTTTCATGCATTTTCTGTATGATTTTGCAATCTTCACACACACTGTCATGAAAATGTTTTCATATCTTTTTTTCTAGACACTATCATTTTACCTTTCTCATTTAAGTCCATGATCCACCTAAAATTACTTTTTGTGAATTGTGAGAGGTAGAGAATTAAAGATTAAGGTTTAGTTTTTCCTTTACAGATGTCCATTTGCTCCTGCATTATTTATTGGAGGACTCATTTTTCCCCCATTGAATTGAAGTGACTCTTTTGTTGTAAGTCAAGTGATTTTATATATTGTGGATATATTTCTGGGTTCTCTATTCTGCCGGAATGGTTTCTTTGACTATTCTTGCACCAGTTTGCTATTGTCCTAATGACTGAAACTGTATCACAAGTCTTGAAATATGGTAATGGGAGTTCATCAACTTTGATCTTATTTTACAGGTTATCTTGCCTATTCCAAGTCCTTTGCATGTCCACATGAATTTTAGAATCACTTGCCAATTTCTACAAATTTTTGCAAGAGTTTTATTTGTATTTTATTTGATGTGTATTTTATTTGGGAATGTTTGGCACCCTAAGAATATTGAGTCTTCTCATCTATGAAAGAGGAATTCCTCTCCACTTATTTATTTAGGTTTTCTTTAATTTCTCCCTGCAAAATTATTTGGCAACTTTTATTGTATTTATTCCTAGATAGTTAATGGTTTTGATACTATTATAAAATTTTAAATTTCACTTTCCAATTGTATGTGGCTTACATATAGAAATACACTTGATTTTTGTTCTAAAATCTAGAGATCTGAATAAACTCGCTAATCATAACAATACTAGCTAATTCATGGTAAAAACAGATCAGTTTTCTCAGTTAACTCTGGTTTTTCCTCTCATTCCTTTCCCTGGTGTTGCATCCAAGATCCAGCGGACTTCCACAATGCCACAGTAGGAATGTGGGCATCTAATCCTCAATAGTCTAAGTTCCCATCTTGTCCTTGATTTTAGTCATCCTTCCACACTCATATTTCCTGACACATCCCTAATCTTACCCTAGTCTCTAGTAATTGGTTCAGGCTGGTGTCCACTGCTTTATCTATGTTGATTTGACTGTAAGACATCTCTATGAGCAGCCCTACCTCAGTTAGTTCTGACACCATTTTGATAGCATGGAAGAACTTAGCTGCTTTTCCACATCAGTCTGAGGCCATAAGAAACTCTGTGAAGCTCTCTAGTGCTCTTGATGCATATTTGGTTCTGTGAAAGTCTGCAAGCTTTGATTTCCCCAGGCTGCACCTAGAAAGCAAGGCATGGCTTTCTGTACTCCGATCCCTAAACTGTCCAGGAATCCTGTTTGCCCCTCTTTCCCCCCTGCACACATCCAAGGGGATGGAGGGTTGGTGCCCTTTTCAAAGAATCAAGCCAATATCTCACTCAATGGCTTTCTTCTGATTTTCTTCTCTTCCCCCAGCCCAGAACGTTTTTCTCCTTGGGCAGGGTTGGGAGAGTATGGATTGGAAATCGACACAGCAAGTATTACCTAAATGTATTGACTATTTCCAGATCTAGTCTTTGATACTGAATATCCAAGCCATTAACCTCTCTTAACTCTATATATTTTGATAGAGATTCCCTTCTCTGAGACCAAACATGCCAAAGTCATTTCAAGGGTTTGGTCATGGAACTCAACATATTATAGGAATGAAAAGCATACAGATATTAGATTAAAATTTTATTCCTTAATTTAGGAAAAGGGATGTGGAAGAGCATCCAGGAAAAAGAAACAAATATGCAAAGGCCTCAAAAGGGAAAGCTGAAAGGCTGATGTGCAGTCAAAGTAAAGAGTGGCAAGAGAACATGTTATGGAGAGCCTTAAAAGACATGTTAAAGACATTGAGCTTTTTCTCTCCACATTCATTTGCAGTACTCATGTGAGATTAATCCATAAATGATCCTTAATTTTGGTGCAAAGAGTGACTCAAATTGTGTGTGGACTAAAATGTTTCACTTGTCAGATTTTTTGAAATAGAAATATAATAAACTTCCTATAGCTACAGAAACACTGGTTTCAATGTTCAGGAATAATAATAATCATACCTAAAGTATTTTCAATCTCTCCCTGTGTTTAAGGCACTATGCTATGCATTTTATGTACATTATTTAATCCTCACAAACCTATTATGTAGGTACTAATATTATACCCATTTTATAGATTGATTAATATGCCAAAGATCACATAATTTAAATGTGTGATGGAGCTAAGTTTGAAGTCAGGCAATTTGACAAATATTTGACCCAAATTGTATGCAAAAGCAAACAATAAGAACTTGACAGGGCTGATACTTCTCACACTACTGTTAAACATAGGAAACAAGCTAATCAAAGCTGATGAGAAGGCAATGGATGCAGATGTTATGAATGGATCCAAGTATCATTCCCTAACCCTTCTCCCTTGCCTTCCTCTACTATAGAGGTTGGAAAATTCAAATTATCAGTCTCTTATTTTCCTTTGAAGTTAAAGGTGGTCATGTGGAAGTTCTGGTCAAGAGATGTAAGTTGAAGTTTTATTATTTGGCTATTGTGAACCATGCTGGTTTGGATGTAATATGTCCCCCAGAATGCCATGTTCCTTAATGCAGTCTTGTAGGGGCAGATGTATTAGTGTTGATTAGATTGGAATACTTTGATTGTTTTCATGGAGATGTGACTCAGTCAACCATGAGTGAGACGTTTGATTGAATTATTTCCATGGAGATATGGACCCCACCCATTCAGGGTGGGTCTTGATTTAATCACTGGAGTCCTATAAAAGAGCTCACAAACAGAAGGACCTCAGAGCAGCTGAGAGAGACATTTTGGGGATGGTTGCTGAAAGCAGACTTTTGCTGACACTTTGGAGATGCTAGCCCAGAGTTTGTTCTGGAGAAGCTAAGACAGGATAAATGCCCCAAAAGCAACATTTTGAAGAATGCACAGTAGCTAAAAGAGGAGCTGGAACACAACCCAAGATCAGCAGATGCCAGCCATGTGACTTCCCAGCTAACAGAGGTTTTCCGGCCACCATTGGCCTTCCTTTGGAGAAGGTATCCTCTTGTTGATGCGTTGATTTGGACATTTTCATGGCCTTCAGACTGTAAATTTGTAACCAAATAAATCCCCTTTATAAAAGCCAATCCATTTCTGGTATTTTGCATAATGGTAGCATTAGCAAACTGGAACAGGAACACTATGTCAAAGGGACCCACTTAGTCGGCATGCCCCTCAGCCTTTCTCTTTTGCCTCTTTTCTATGGTTTCAGACTGAAATGCTGTCATATTGCCTGGAGTTGTGGCCCTCATTTTGTGTCCATGAGAAGACAAGCATGAGGAAGAAAGGCAACCTTTTAAGGATGGTAAGATGAAATGAGGAGAGAGTCGAGTCCTGCAACAACATCCTGTCCTGCAACAACATCCTGTCCTGTCTCCCCCAGGACTATTTGTTCATGACCTTGCTGGTTTTCTCTTATTTGCAGTTAAATGCAATAATATTATATCAACTACAAAAATGGATTTGAATAATTCTAAATTTCAATTTAAATATTTTATCAATAATGAATCTTGATTATAAAGACATTTAAAACTCATCATCCAAATCATGAACACAAACTTCTGTACATTTTTTGTAATGTGTACATTACCTACATACTCAATCCAGAATGTAGAAAGTTTCACCAATCTTCATCTAAAAGAAATGATTTTAAATATACTTAGGGTTTCGTATCTCACAGTGTAGAACATAATAGCTTATACTAAACTGAAGAGATATAGGAGGGGACTTGTTCTATATCTTGAAGTACAAAAAAATGGCTAAAATTATATACAGAAAAATAAGGCAAAAACTAAAATTAATTTCACTGTCAGAAAATATTGTTAGGAAATGCATAGAAAAGTTGTGAAAGCTTAGAAAAGTACATATTATACACAGAGGGAGTTTGTTACTCAGTTTGATGAAAATGTAGATGTTTCTCACCTAATGGTATTCTCCAGATATTTTTTGATAATGAAATACCCAAAAAATTACATTTTAAAAAAATTGCTAAAGGAGAGGCTAGGCCTCCCTATATTTGTGCCTAAGAGTCTCCTCCTGAATGCCTCTTTGTTGCTCAGATGTGGCCCTCTCTCTCTGGCTAAGCCAACTTGAAAGGTGAAATCACTGCCCTCCCCGCTACGTGGGATCAGACACCCAGGGGAGTGAATCTCCCTGGCAACGTGGAATATGACTCCCGGGGAGGAATGTAGACCCGGCATCGTGGGACGGAGAACATCTTCTTGACCAAAAGGGGGATGTGAAAGGAAATGAAATAAGCTTCAGTGGCAGAGAGATTCCAAAACGAGCCGAGAGGTCACTCTGGTGGGCACTCTTACGCACACTTTAGACAACCCTTTTTAGGTTCTAAAGAATTGGGGTAGCTGGTGGTGGATACCTGAAACTATCAAACTACAACCCAGAACCCATGAATCTCGAACACAGATGTATAAAAATGTAGCTTATGAGGGGTGACAATGGGATTGGGAAAGCCATAAGGACCACAAGCCACTTTGTCTAGTTTATGGATGGATGAGTAGAAAAATAGGGGAAGGAAACAAACAGACAAAGGTACCCAGTGTTCTTTTTTACTTCAATTGCTCTTTTTCACTCTAATTATTATTCTTGTTATTTTTGTGTGTGTGCTAATGAAGGTGTCAGGGATTGATTTAGGTGATGAATGTACAACTATGTAATGGTACTGTAAACAATCGAAAGTACGATTTGTTTTGTATGACTGCGTGGTATGTGAATATATCTCAATAAAATGATTAAAAAAAAAACAAAACAAAACAAAACAAAAAAAAAACACAGTCACATGCCAAAAATTCCCATTTGCTTCTCCGAGTACTCTCAGCAGCTGACTCTGCATCACTCCTGCTTCTACCTCTTAAAAGCTTCACCCTGGCATTGGAAAACAAACAAACAAAAAAAAAAAAAATTGCTAAAGGTAAAACATACTGAAAACATATATTACAAATAGGGAATACTTTATTTAATGAAACCAATGCTGTACTGAGAAAAAAAACCTGTTAAAGTATAAACCACTAATGCTGTAGCTGCTTTGACTGAAATAAAATAAAGATTCCTGATAATAATGTAGAGAAAGTAGAACATGGGAAATCCATTCACTACATCACTCAAAGTCCAATGAATGCATAAAATGGGTTGAAGCCAGAGGGGTATAAAGGATATAAGAGGTCATTAATGTGGTGAATTTTATAAAAAAAATCAATCTCTTCCAAAATACATTAAAATCATTACAGGTAACCACAAAATATTTTGAAACACAGAAGGTTGACTGCTTATCTTAAGGTAAACATATTTAAAAGAGTACTCTTTTATAAAAAAAAAAAAGACAAAGTTTCCAAAGTGCTGCCTTTTTTCTATGAGGGCAAGCAGCAAGTAGTATCCTACTTAGCACACTGGTTCTAAAACTTCAGTGTGCATCAGAATTACCTAGATTTGGTAGCCCTGAGCAGAGATTGATAATTTGTATTTATCACAATTTCCTAGATGAAGCAGATGCTGCTGATCCAGGGTGTACACTTTGAGAACCTTGACCTAGAGATGTTTAAACAAGTGCAGACACACATCCATGCTTAATCTGTAACTTTAGACAAATGTGAATGAAATTAACTGCTTTATTTTAAGCTATATAGAGAATATTTTGAAAGTGGGTATTTGAAATTGTGTTAGCATGTGATTTGAGTATTGAAAACAATGTATGTCACCTATATAACTCTTGTATCTGCCTCCTTAAACATTGAAAACATGATTTTAAAACATATTTTTAAATATTTCAAACAAAAACCTAAAGTGAATCTCCAAATCGCTTGTCAAAAACACAAAAATTCATCAGCTTCCTAATAGTTTGCAAGGACAATTGATTGACATCAGGGAAAATAGTAAGGTTCTAGAGGTGTTCAACAAAAATTTTTTCCTAATTGCTGGAAGGAATTGAAAAATTAAAGGATTTTGTTAGGGGAGCCAGTTGTAGTTTTTTTCTTTTCAGAGCTCTCAGCTACCAGAGCCATTAAAACTGAGTAAAAGTTTTATGAAATCAACTGAATTTAGTTTCAATCTTTTGAATTGCTGTGTTATGGAATACTAAGTCAAGATTTTCAAAAATAATGAGGCATTTTCTACCACATTGTATTCCCTAAGTTATTAATAATAATATTTTGAAAGCAAAAGGTGTTTTCTACCATTTTACAACTTAAATATCTTAAAAATATCATTTCACCTTCATCTCGCACTTCTAAATTTATTTTTGTATGTTTTCTAGGCTAAATAATGCATTAGTAGAGCAATATTGTAAAAAAACTTATAAGTAAATAAGTATATATCAAATGTGTGGGCTCAAAATTTCTTACTGAGAGATGCACAATAAAAAAAAAATTGTACACCAGTGTTGTTGACAGAACTTGCCAGATTGTCTTCACATGAGGAATCCAGTGTTGCTTTTTTTTAACTACTAATTAAATGAAGATAAATATTTCTATGTGAATGAAATGACGCTAATGGGAAAGAAGATAGAAGAAAAAAGACTTCATTGGAGCAAAAATAATTGGGAAAAATGATGAGACACATATTTTCCAGGTCTTAAAAACATTTGCCATTGGTCACACTTCTGACTGGCTCTTCTGAAGAAGAGATCTAGTAGTTGAGGTGCCAAAAGTTGCCTTTGCTTCACTTAAGTTGGTAAGTCAACTTAGATGCATAGAAAATACTTCCTTCTCAAAGTCAAGTGTCGCGTTCTTAAGGCCCTGAAGACAGCTGCCAGTAGTGTAACCCTATTGCTCTGGAATGTGAAAGAAAAGTGTTCAGACACCACTCTCCTTGCCCTGGAGGCAGGTCAAAGGGAAATCAGTCAGTCCATGAAGTGGTGGACACCTGAGCCATGTATGCACTAATTTTTGAGGTCTTGTTCTCACCAAGAACAATTCTTTAAGGACCCGTGAATTTTCACACTAATACTTGAACATATTAAGAACTGGCTCTGGAGTCCAGACAAGTCCAGTGGTGAATGGGGGACTCTGAGCTTGTAAATGCCTGAAGACGATACCCTACTTCCCACTTCGCAAAACCCCAAGGATGAATTTGAAGAGGGGAGTTGGAACTACCCTTTGGGCTACACAATATATCAAGGAGAGAATATAACAGGAAACCATGCCAAAGAATAAACTTGTGGTTTTCTAATTCTGTTTTGATTTAGAATACTAGAACTAGCCCCTTTGTTGTCCTTTGGAGAGTAAGTCACTTTTGAGTTGAATCTTCTCCAAAGGACAGGCACAGGGCTCTTAGAAGCATTGAGGAAAGCCTCTGTCTTTAAGAGGAAGGGCAAGTAGACAACTATCCAGAAAAGAAAACATACTTAGAGTATTATTTTTCAAGGCTCTAAAGGAGATGCTGCCAGATCCTTAAGATAGGAGGTGAGAGGTATTGGTGGTCAGGATTCTGAGGCCGTGAGGTGGTGGTTGCCTGACATGGTCCTGACTTGGGTTGCCAGTGAGCTCGTGAACAGGGAGAAAAGTTCTTGCAAACATGCATCCTGCCAGCAGTAAGCTCTGTTCTTTTCCACTTTTTTTTACTTACACAGTACAATATTATATTTCTCAAACACACTCTCTTTTGTGCACTTTGCTCACATGTTTGTTTTAGCATTTACCACCAGAGTGCTATGAAGACCTCTCTGCTTACAAACTGTTCACTTGCTTCTCATGACATGTCATTTATTCCCATTTTTTAAAAAAGTTCTTCCTAGAGCAGAGGAGATAAAGCACATTTTTCTGAGAGGGTTAAGACTGTAGCACAAAGCAGCCCAACACTTCAAGGATAAAATGTGTTGGGTGACACAGTTTACTTTAAACATTTGTGGGATTTTGCAACCTATTCTATCTTTTTTTTCTAATATATAATATTTTAATGGTAAGAAAAATTGTGCTTTAGGAAGATGTTCATCTACTGTTTCTTGTAGCACTCTAAGAATGGGGAAAGACGTGGTCCAGAGTGAGAGGCATGGACCTACGTGAGCAAGTTCAAGTATCTTTGCATGGTGCCCAAGATATTTCTTAGTATATTCCCAGCCTCCCTGCCCAGTCTTACCTTCTGCTGTGTGCTGTATTCCAACCATTGAAACTTCAACCATTCCCTGATAATGCCTTGTTCTTGACTCTGTACACATTGCTCTCTCGGCTTGGAAAGCCTTCCCTTTTCTTACCTAATTAGTAACCTGATAAATGTTCTTCAAGACTTACTCACATTTCACCTTCCCTATGAAGCCCTTCCCCCAACCTAGGATGAGAAAGATATGCTCCTTTGGGCACTTGGTTCTCTCCTGTATTTTATCATATTGTACAGTATATTTGTCTCTCTCTGTTTTCTCCATTATATTGAACTTTTTAAGAACTGGGAAGTATCTCATTTATCTTTTTTTTTTTTTTTAATTTTTATTGGGATTGTTCAGATACCATACAATTATCCAAAGACCCAAAGCATACAATCAGTTGCCCCTGGTACCCTCATACAGCTGTGCATCCATCACCACACTTACTTTTTGTTCAATTTTTAGAAACTTTTCATTACTCCAGACAAGAAATAAAGTAAAAGATGTAAAAAGGAAAAAAAGAAAAAAAAAAAAAGGAAACTTGAATCCTCCCATATCCCTAACCAACCCCCACCCCGCATTGCTGACTCGTAGTGTTGGTATAGTACGTTTGTTACTGTTTATGAAAGAATGCTGAAATACTACTAACTATAGTATATAGTTTGCAATAGGTATATATTTCTTCCCTATATGTCTCTCTATTATTAACTTCTAGTTGTATTGTGATGCATTTGTTCTGGTTCATGGAAGAGTTTTCTAATATTTGTACAGTTAATCATGGACATTGCCCACCACAGGATTCAGTTTTATACATTCCCATCTTTTGACTTCCAACTTTCCTTCTGGTGACATATATGACTCTGAGTGTCCCCTTTCCACCTCATTCACACACCATTTGGCACTGTTAGTTATTCTCACATCTTGCTACCGACACCTCTGTTCATTTCCAAACATTTACGTTCATCCTAGTTGAACATTCTGCTCATACTAAGCAACCACTCCCCATTCTTAAGCCTCATCCTATATCTTGGTACCTTATATTTCATGTCTATGAGTTTACATATTATAATTAGTTCTTATCAGCAAGACCCTGCAATATTTGTCCTTACGTGTCTGGCTTATTTCACTCAGTATATTGCCCTTGAGGTTTTGTCATCAACCCATTTTTTTTTTTTTTAAGATGGTTTTGTTCACACACCATACATTCCATCCTAAATAAACAATCGATGGTTCTCTGTATGGTCACATATTTATGTGTTCACCACCTTCACCACTATCTATATAGGGGCATCTACATTTCTTCCACAAGGCAGGAGGGAGAGTCAAAGAAGGTAGAGAGGCAAAAGAAAGAGGAATAAAAATGACAGCTAGGAAGCAGCAAAAGGAAAAGTAACCTTAAATCAAAGTAGAGTAAAGAGTCAGACAACACCACCAATGTCAAGTGTCTAAAATGCCTCCCCTATCCCCCCCTCTTATCTGCATTCACCTTGGTATATCGCCTTTGTTACATTAAAGGAAACACAATACAATGATTCTGTTAGTTACAGTCTCTAGTTTATGTTGATTGCATCCCTCCCCCAATGCCTCCCCATTTTTAACACCTTGCAAGGTTGACATTTGCTTGTTCTCCCTCGTAAAAGAACATATTTGTACATTTTATCACAATTGTTGAACACTCTAGATTTCACCAAGTTACACAGTCCCAGTCGTTATCTTTCCTCCTTTCTTGTGGTGTCTCACATGCTCCCAACCTTCTTCTCTCATTATCAACCCATTTTTTTTTTTTAAGATGGTTTTGTTCATAGTTATCTTTGTTCAGTGTACTTACATTACTGGGCTACCGTCTCCCAAAACTGTGTTCCAAACCACACACTCCTGTCTTCTATCACCCTGTAGTGCTCTCTTTAGTATTTCCTGTAGGGCGGGTGTCTTGTTCACAAAGTCTCTCATTGTTTGTTTGTCGGAAAATATTTTGAGCTCTCCCTCATATTTGAAGCACAGCTTTGCTGGAAATAGGATTCTTGGTTGGCGGTTTTTCTTTCAGTATCTTAAATATATCACACCACTTCCTTCTTGCCTCCATGGTTTCTGCTGAGAGATCCGCACATAGTCTTATTAAGCTTCCTTTGTATGTGATGGATTGCTTTTCTCTTGCTGCTTTCAGGATTCTCTCTTCGTCTTTGACATTTGATAATCTATTTATTAAGTGTCTTGGTGTAGGCCTATTCAGATCTCTTCTGTTTGGAGTATGCTGTGCTTCTTGGATCTGTAATTTTATGTCTTTCATAAGAGATGGGAAATTTTCATTGATTATTTCCTCTATTATTGCCTCTGCCCCCTTTCCCTTCTCTTCTCCTTCTGGGACACCAATGATACGTACATTCTTGTACTTTGTTTCATCTTTAAGTTCCCGGAGACATTGCTCATATTTTTTCATTCTTTCCTCCATCTGCTCCTTTGTGTGTAAGCGTTCAGGTGTTTTGTTCTCCAGTTCCTGAGTGTTTTCTTCTGCCTCTTGACATCTGCTGTTGTATGTTTCCATTGTGTCTTTTGTCTCTTGTCTTGTGGCTTTCATTTCCATAGATTCTACTAGTGTTTTTTTGAACTTTCAATTTCTGCCTTATGTATGCTCAGTGTTTTCTTTATAGCCTCTATCTCTTTTGCAAAATCTTCTCTAAACTTTTTGAATTGATATAGCATTAGTTGTTTAAATTCCTGTATCTCAGTTGAAGTGTATGTTTTTTCTTTTGACTGGGCCATAACTTCATTTTTCTTAGTGTAGGTTGTAGGTTTCTGTTGTCTAGGCATCTGACTTCCTAGGCCACCCCAATCAGGTTTTCACAGATGAGAACAGGCTCAGGTCACAGAAGGAGGAAATATTCAATATCTGGTTTCCCTGATGGTTTTTCTTAGAGGATTGATACACCTGTGCTTTTCTGCCTGGCAGGTGCACCTGTCAGCCTGTCACTGCCTGTGTAAGAAGGTGTGGCCTGTGGCTCTCCTCTCCCAGGCTTTGAGGTCTGGTTCCAGAAAGGCGGGCAGTAGAGCTGGGCCCCTCCCTTTCCTCTTGGGAAGCTATTCCCCCTCCAGAGAGGTCATCTGAATATCAATAAGTTCTTGTTTCTCACTCTGCTGATCAAAGTGTTTTGATTTTAAAATGGCTGAGGCTGTCTTTACTACAAAGCACTGAGGGCTGAAAACAGCTGAGATTTTCTCCACAGAGAGAGAAAGGGACAAAAAAGCTCCCAGGTTCACCCATCAACCAGAGATAGCACCCAATCCTCTGGGCTCCCTGTCCTGAGACAGATGTGTCCCCCGACTCTCCCTAGATCAGTTGTCACCAAAAGCCTCTGTCTGCTTGTTGAGGATTCGCTGTCTGTATTGAGCAGTTAACATTAAAACCCCAGTTGGAGCTGGGCTGAGAGAGTGCTTTTCTCTAGCACTGTGAGGCTTCCATGAGGGAGGGGCTCTCAGCTCTTGGCGTGGGTCCACAGTTTTACTTACAGATTTTATGCTGTGATCTTGGGCATTCCTCCCAATTCAGGTTGGTGGGTGATGAGTGGACAGTCATGTTTGTCTCCCCACAGTTATTCCACGTTATTTACTAGTTTTTTGGTCACTTATGAATTGTTCCGTGAGGGGGCTAACAGTCTTCCACTCCTCTCTATGCTGCCATCTTAGCTCCTCTCTCATTCATCTTTGTACCCTGCAGTAACCAGGAAAATGTCTGGCATGTGTTGGATGGTCAATAAGCATTTGAATGAATGACACATGTTTCTTTTAAGCATACATTCCTCAGGCAGGGTTTCATATCTTTTAATTTATTCTAGTTTTATATTTTTCCAATTTTTACTTCCCTGAATCAAAATTCTCACAACTCTACCAAGATATTAACTATCCATACAAAAAGTTTGTCCTCTGTCAACTATGTAATGATGCAACACTGCACATGCATGAAGAGCTCACATTGCTAAGAAATACAGTCTCCTTAAGAGCTGTTTTCTGTGTCGGGTTTGATCTATATCTCTCAAGACTATGCTTTCATTTACTTAAATTGAATGGTTATCCCAGATAGTAAGTCTTCACCAGTAACAGGAATCAAGTTATTATAAACAAAATCCAATTGCAAAGGCAATTTTGGTTCTGTTATCTTATTTTCTTTTATATCTTTTTGTTATCCATTTTTCATAACTCTAATGGAAAGTCATATGGTTCAAGTATGTGATTTTATACACCCAAGAGATTTAAGGTAGGGAAGAAAACATTTTATGATTCACATTTTGAGAAATGTTCTGTTTTCAGCAGGTACCAGTTATTGGAAACATAGCTTTATGATATTTAGTTTTAAATTACCAATGCAATAAGCTCTGTTCTTTTCCTTTTTTTTTTTTTTTTACTTACACAGTACAATGTTATATTTCTCAAAAGCAAATTGTGTTACTCTTCCATTTAAATTTTTCCATGAATTACTTTCAGGATGATATTCAAACTCCTTAGCATGCCTCAGTGTCTTTCCATCCAGGCTTCTGTATACTTCTACACATTTATTCTCTCAACCCTGGCCATGTGCACATCATTATTGCCTCTCATAACAATCTACTTACAATTTCTGACATATTTTCCACGTCTCTCTACCTTTGCACATGTCATTTCCTCTACCTGTTATGCCAAACCCCATCCCCATCCCATACCATCCTTGCCCCAGTTGAAAGACTAATCCCTCTTAGCAGCTCACTTGAAGGGCAACCTCTTTTCTTTTTTTTCATTTTGCTCAGGATAACTTAGACAGAAATAGGTGTAGCTGGCAATTACTAAATTTGTTTATTATGATTTGTTATATGAGAAAAGTCAGCAATTGGAAATATATTTTTAGAAATATGCTAGTTATTTGAATCATTTCCCTTGGCTATACATGAAGGTGAAATTCATCAGAATCTTACAAGCTCCATTTTATCTTTATTCTGCCAAATGGGGACTTAAATTTGCCACCTGTCAGATGCCAAGTCAAATTTAATTTACAATGGATCATTTTTTTTCAATATGAAGGAATTAAAAAATAAAATATTTTCATCTTCAGCTTAGTTTTTATTTACTATTCCTTCCTGAACAGGTCTATGTACAGACACTTGCTTCTCTTAAGGCACTTACGATATAATATGGAAATAAGTCATCAATACATGTAAAGAAAAATGAGCTTATATATATGTGGAATCACAGCATGAGTGAAATATCAGAGGCAGGGCTTCTGAAGAATTGTTTGTGCAGCACTGAGTAGCCATCAAACATAGTGCAAAGAATAGGGGCATGAGGTGAAGTTTGAAAGGGAAGTTAGAAATTTTCCATTGGACTGCCTTGAAAGACAGGCTAAAGAAAACCAAAAAATTTTGGCCCAAAGCATTGGGCATTTGTAAAAGGCTTGTTAATTTTTTGGATGAAAAATCTGCTTTGGTGTCTAGATTATACTGCTGTGTTGGTTTGGATATATTATGTCCCCCAGAAAAGCCATATTCTTTATTGCAATCTTGTGGAGGCAGACTTATCAGTCTTGAGTGTTTCCATGGAGATGTGACCCACTCAACTGTGGGTGACAACTCTGATTAAATTATTTCCGTGGAGATGTGGACTCTAACCATTCAGGGTGGGTCTTGATTAGTTCACTGGAGTACTTAAGAGAGTTCAAGAATGGAAACACACGCTGACGCTTGGAGATGCAGACAGAAAGATGTTTGGAGATGCTAAGCTAAGAGATGAAGCCCAGAGTTTGCCCAGAGAAGCTAAGAGAGGACCCCCAAATGCTTAGAGAGAAACACCCTGGGAGAAAGAAACAAGGACACACTGGAGTTGAGAGAGAAGAGTGAAGACAAAAGCCCAGAGACATTCTGGAGACAGCCATTTTGAAACACAACCCAGGAACAAAGGACCAGCAGACACCAACCACGTGCCTTCCCAGCTGACAGAACTGTTTCGGACATCATTGGCCATTCTTCAGTAAAGGATGTATCCTCTTGTTGAAGCCTTAGTTTGGACAGTTTTATTGCCTTAGGACTGTAAATTTGTAACAGAATAAACTCCCTTTATAAAAGTCAATCCATTTCTGGTAGTTTGCATAATGTATTTCGCCTTAGCAAACAAGAATAACTGCTTAAGGGAAAGACAGAAAAAGGCATACAAGTCATTAAATTGCCTATGTGTAGTCCAGTGTTTTGCAATGTGAATGGGAAAGACAGGGGCAGCATCCACCGTGAAGAAATTATTGCCAGCCTTTGGATATTCTCTGATCAGCACCAAGAATATGGTTGGGTGAGCAGGCTACTCCCCTGCTCAAAATCATCCTCCCAATGGCTTCCTTTCATGTACAGAATAAAATAAAAATTCTTCCCATGGCATGTGCTAGCCCTTATCCTACTGCTAATTCTGCTTCAGCTACAATGGCCATTTGCCATTCTTGGATCTGCCATAGGTGTTTGGTACTTGCTCTTATCTCAGAATTCTCTTTCCTCAGACACCCATAGGTAGCCCTCCTATTTCCTTCAGATCACTGTCCACTACATCACATTGATAGCTGCATAGTTGGAAAAAAATGCTTCATATAATCCTTTAGCTGGAAAATGCTTAGTACAGTCTTTAGTAACTAGAAAATGTTTATTATAATCACTTCACTCAAGCAGCTTTGATCCATTTTAAGATAGCATAGCCTGATGTGACCTAATCTCAAAAGTTTACTCTCTGTTCTAGTAACATTGAGGAGACTTTCCCAGCCTTGCCTGCAGAGATTAGATTACAATCCAAAGCAGGAAGAGACAAAGCCAGAAACACCATATGGACTAATAAATCAGCACCTTCGTCTCTCTGAAGAACAAGATCAAAGCCCGAATGGTCAGCAAAAAGAGGGGGACCTAGAAGATAACAAAATATTCTGATCAGACCAGAAGAAAGCAGGAGACCATTACTCCATTACTCAATCTCAATGAATCCTGTGACTTATACTTAGCTTTTTTTTTTTTTTTCCTGCTTTCTTCTGGACCTTTGCCATTCCTTTGTCTGTCTGAGATATAAAAGCCCAAATCACCTTTCTCACTTCAAACTGGTCTTGGAAAGACTTTTTCTCCAGTTCCATGTGGATGCATCTTCAATAAACTCATCTTCTCACCAAAACAAAGAGACTTGTTTCTCTGTTTGATGTGGGATCAGGCAGGCCTAACTATTGAAGACTGTGTATTTTGATGGTAAGATGATTAAGCTTCTTTAATATTTTAACTAAACCAGCACTTGACCCCTCCCTATCAGTTTCTATCCATTGAGACCATTTTTCTGCATGGTGCTTATCCCCACCTGACATTACAGTACAATGGTTTGGCTTATCTGTTGACTGTCTCTCTCCCTGACTAGAATGCAAGCTCTCCAATGGCAAAGATTTTGTTCTGTTTATGGATGTATCCCCAGAACCTAAAGAAATGGCAGGCACAGAGTGGGTGCTTAAAAGATCCACGCTAAAAAAAAATGACCGTGATGATGACTGAACATAGGACAGGGCAGGTTGTAAGAATCATGTGTAGTTGAAACTAGAGGCAGTAAATTAGGTGCAGAGACAGAAGGCTTTTGGGGCAAAGATGAAACCTTTGCCCCAAAACAGAAAAAACCTGTTTGCTTCTTATGTCAGTTTCTATCTTCCTCATTCAACAGTCTATTTATTTATTTTTTCAACACTGTGTTGAAATAACAGGACTATCAAGCCTCAGTTTCAACTGAATTGTCAGTATGATGATATCAGATACCAAAGCAGATTTGAGGCAGAGATCTGTGGAGCAGATTCATGAAGGAAATTGCAGAAAACTTGTTCCATTACTCTTGAACCTCTCATGCAGATCCAGGACATGAAAATGGATTGGAATGTTCAGAGAGAATGAAGTATTTGGGACTATATTTCTTTGGAGAGAGGAACCTTTATCATCTTAAGTCTAGTGAGGGACATCTTCCATGTGACACACAGAGAGCTTTAGAATGTGTTCCCTGCAGTTGGGAGGTGCAAAGCATTGCAGTCTGTCTCCCACCTAGGATAGATACAGGGTGAAAAATATACTCAGTTCAGGTTGCTGTATGGATGACCTCCTTCCCTGGGATTTTTTGGTCCAAAGGATGGTCCTGGGGATGAAATCTGAGGAAAAAAAAAAAAGGAGAGAGACAGGGAGCATTTTGAGTTCTGCCCAGGAGAATTTCTGCAAAAGTAAGAGAAGATCCCAACATTGAAAGTTTATCAAGGATGAGCTACTGGGAAAGCAAAGCTGCAGACGTAGGGTGGGGGGAGTGACTGGAGGAAGGTAGTGCTGCCAACATCTCGGGAATTGCCATTGCAGATCACCTGTAGGGGATTTTCTAAATATCCTCAAAAACATCTGTGAGAGAATCAGATGTAACCATCAGCCAGGTTCAGGGTTCATGAAGCTACACAGCCAGATAAAGAAGTGTTTTGTCATCTTATCTCTGCACCCTAGCACCTTACCTTCCCCAATTTGACCTTAGCAGGCATAAAACAGTAGATAGTGAGTGGAAACGCAGATGAGGGAAGAAGAGGGAAAGTAGAAGTCAACAAGTTCTCTTTCTCCCCTGATCTAGAGGCCGGTGGCTACCTAATATTGTCCTTAACTAGGATGAGAGGAGAGAAATTCTACCTTTAAATAAAGATGTAAAGATGCAGAATTGTGGAGAGCCGTCTCCCGGGACGGGCATAGCGCATGCGCTGTAAACCTGCTCCAAAGTCCCCCCGCCCATCGAGTGGTGCCAAGATGGCGCCCACATCCTGCTTCCGGCTTCTGATGTATGTAACCACCCGCTGTATTCACCAATCATGCTTGTGTGCGTGGCGTTAGCCCATTGGATACACGCAAGGTTTATAAGAAAGTTCCCGGGCAAAGCTCGGGGAGACAGCCCACAAGGAGCCGTACCTGACGGCCGCATCGAGGTTGTTCTCCCCCGAGGTGTCTCGCCCCGGGTGGAACCTGTAAAGATGATGATTGCCTAGTTCCATTAAAAGTTTATTTGCTTTACCACCGCGAGTCCTGAGTGATCACAACTGCTCCGGGTAAGACGTTGTCCGCACCCTCTCTCCCCTTATCTCTCTGGTCCCCATCGCCGGCCGACCGAGGACTCGAGGCGAGGCGGAGAAAGCGCCGGACAAGTGGTGGCCCGTACGGGGAACTTCGAACCCGCAACCTCATTTGCGTTCCCCTCGCCCCGACGGAGACGTGCTCCCGGGATCCGTGGTTTGACCTCCGCGACTGATCACCGCGAGAAGGTAAGCACCCCCTTTCCATACGAGGACTAGGGCCCGTGGGCGTTCAGGTAGCCCCGGGGACTCGGAAGAGCTCTCCGAGTGATTACAAGACAGTGCCGACTGCAAGCATGCGGCAGTCTGGGAGTTCACCCCTATTAACCCCCTTAAAGACCCTTTTGAAACAGCGGGGTATCTCAATTAAGAGAAGTTCTCTCCAGCGATTTCTTGATGATGTGGCCACTTTTGCCCCCTGGTTTCCTTGTTCTGGCAGCCTTAATCTGCCCTCTTGGATGAAACTTGGTCGTGATATAGACCGAGCGCGCCAAACGGGTGTCTGTTTGGACCCGATTCTAGTCCTTATATGGGAGACTGTTAAGGGCCATATCGCTCCCTCCACGTCACAGTGGAAAGGCCCTGACCCGGTGCTCGGCTGGGCCGGAGGCTCTGTTTGTGTTTTTCCCCAGGAACCAGGACGTCAACCGGTGTGGGTTCCGGAAAGACTGGTGGGAACCGTGGCATCACCTGGGGAGGCCGGGGAGCAGCTGTCAGAAACGCCAACGAATATACGGCCTGGGCCATTGGACCAAGCCTCCGGCCTTCAGGGACTTGAGAACATTAGGAAATTGAAGCCTGTTAGTTTCGACCTTTCCACACTGGGCGAGACTGTAAAAAATCTGTGGGACCAAGTCACCTCTTGGTTCTCTTGGCCCAATTTGACTAATTGGATTCTCTTGATGGTGGGACTATTGGTGGGATTAGTCATTGTTAAATCTTTGCTAGAACGCCTGTTTCAAGCGCGGCAGTACCGTGTTACCATTATGATGGCTATGTCCTCCACCTTTGATACCCCCAACAGCGACCATTCTGATGGCCATACCCCATCCTGGCCGCCTCGGGCGGGGCACTCGGGAGCGAGGTTTGTAGCTAAGCGCGCAGCTATGTCCCGGGTATAACGGGCGACGCCAGCAGTTATAATTTTTGTCTCAGGTAGGTCCCTAAGGCAGAGTCATAGTTGTGGCCAGACTTGACTCTAGCCAATGCATAGGGACGCCTAGTGACGCCTCCGACTCTGGTTAATGCTATCCCTGCCCCCGCCTTTGTCCCCCAGTTGCAAGGCAAAGCACTGCAGGGAGAGTCATGTTGTTTCCAGCTCACGGACTCTCCTGTCTCCATATGAGGTGAGCATTCTGGTCGGTGCTAGAGGCTCCGCCGCTAAATGGCTGAGACCTAGTCCAGACTCCCCAAAGCACCGGAACAAATTGTGAGCCATCTGGGTTCACGGGAGCACACTCATCACTGGGGACACTGGGTCGATATAAATAATAAAGGGGGAGATGTGGAGAGCCGTCTCCCGGGACGGGCATAGCGCATGCGCTGTAAACCTGCTCCAAAGTCCCCCCGCCCATCGAGTGGTGCCAAGATGGCGCCCACATCCTGCTTCCGGCTTCTGATGTATGTAACCACCCGCTGTATTCACCAATCATGCTTGTGTGCGTGGCGTTAGCCCATTGGATACACGCAAGGTTTATAAGAAAGTTCCCGGGCAAAGCTCGGGGAGACAGCCCACAAGGAGCCGTACCTGACGGCCGCATCGAGGTTGTTCTCCCCCGAGGTGTCTCGCCCCGGGTGGAACCTGTAAAGATGATGATTGCCTAGTCTCATTAAAAGTTTATTTGCTTTACCACCGCGAGTCCTGAGTGATCACAAGTGCTCCGGGTAAGACGTTGTCCGCACCCTCTCTCCCCTTATCTCTCTGGTCCCCATCGCCGGCCGACCGAGGACTCGAGGCGAGGCGGAGAAAGCGCCGGACACAGAATTCTCTTCCTCTTTCTCTTCTCTTTCCTTTTCTTCCAAAACAATTCAGTGATGGAGATGAGATATTGGTTACATACAGGGGGATTTATCAAATAAGAAGGCATATTAAGAATCACTGGAGCCCAGTTTTTCATTGATAGAGAAGGGAGTTATACATACGGAAAAGGAAAGCTAGACTAAATGCCACGATGTTGGATTGGAATTGGAGACACATGTGAACTCAAGCTTTTTAACTGATATATAGATAGGTAGGTAGTTAAAGAGAAGTATAGATATAAATGTTTGTATACATATGTATATTCTCTAGATCTGTTCATTGGGACAACCTGGGAACAGTGACACCCCAATACCAGTGAATACATCAAGCACCCAGGTCTTACTTCTAAATAAACTTTCTCCACTAACAGAAACCTGGGCTTCTTAAGGAAATGGCTGATTCCAAAACTGGGGCAAGGAAAGTACAGAAACATCATGTATCATCAGAAGGCAAGGAAGCACTCAAAAAATGATGGGCACAAGTCAAAAAAAAAAAGAGGGCGAGAAGTCAACTTGAATGTGCTCCTACTTGCCAAATTGGGAACAGATCAGACATTAAAATAAATAATAGTAGTGATAAGCTATAATCCACTGAATAAAGTAGGAAAACATGAATCACTCCAAATATAAATACATTGAAAATTTACTGAATGGGATATTTACATAGTCTCAAAGTACTTCTCCACCAAATGCTTGTTAATTACAAAGGGCAATTAATCAAGTACTCAAATGAACATCATCAATCATTGGCCAAATTGAAATCCTGTACCATCTGATAGGATGCAATGAGACCACAGCATCACTTCTCTGAAATTCCTGCCAAAGTTCACATCTCAAACCTAATCAAAAGAAACATCAGAAAACTCAAATTGAAGGACACAACAAAATAACTGTAATCTTCAAAAGTGTCCAAGTCATGAAAGTCAAGGAAAGACTGAGGAATTATTCCAAACTTAAAGACTAAAAAGACATGAAGCATGATTTTGAACCAGACCATTTTGCTAAAAAAGACATCATTGAAATAATTGGTGAAACTTGAGTGGGGACAGAGCATTAGATGGGAATAATGTTTCATCCTGATTTTGATGGTTGCATTGTAGTTACATAGGAGAGCATCCTTGTCTGTAGGAAATACAGACCGAAGTATTTAGGGGTGGTGGGGCATTAGGTCGACAATTTGCTCTCAAACGGTTCAGGAAAAAAAGTTCTTTGTACTGTACTTGCAATAATTCTGTAAATTTGTGATTGTGTTTTTTAAAAGGAGAACACTGTAACATTTTTCAAGTATTAAAAGTTTCTTTTACTTGCTTCCTGCCCCCCATGACAGATTTAGAACCTCGGGCCATACAAATTACTGAGTTGAGACTGTCTATTGTGTTAGAATATAGAATTCATGAGGCTTGCCATGAACATACATCCAGTAGCAGAAGAATCATCTCTTTTTGAATAAAGCTTAACAGTGCAGAAGAATAAAGAAATAATAAAGTCAAAATTTGATGATACCATGATTCAGACTTTTTCAGCATGCCAATTACAGAATCATGTATCCTTTCCATAAGAAACATTTAAGTGAATGTTCTGTGCCAGAAATGTGCTACTTTCAGAAGTTAAAAAGGTGAAAAATAACCTTCAGCAGGTCAAACAATGGTGGGGAAAACCTGCACATAAAAACCCGCAACACAGTGTTATGTGTTCTTATAGCAATTTTTTTTTAATTGAGGTTGGGAGCTGAATAATTAATTCTATATGGGTAATAAAGACTTTTCCAAAGAGATGACATTCATATCTGGGTCTTGCAGTTTGCCAGAAGTTTGAAAAGAAGTTTGCCAAGAAGGCAGGGGATAGTGGAGGGAGGATTGACAGGGGAGGGGATTTTGAGCAACTTGTATAAAAAGCAGGGGCTCTGGATGGTTAAAGAACAGAGAAAACTTCAGTGCGGTGCAACTCAAGGGTAGTTTTATAACAATGGATTGGAGGTGAAGGCAAAGGATTAGGCTGGGAAGATTTGATTCTGAAAGGTCCCTGGTCCCTTTGCGGGCAGTCTTAGGTTCCATCCACATATTCTCAAGGCATTTTATGTTAGAAAAATGATCCATGTTTTCTGGCACAAGTGGAGAATCCCTCTCCTGTGTGTTTCTAAAGGTTTGGCAGGCTGTTAAGAGATGGGGTGATGTTAGTGGCAAGTTGGAGATGGAGCTTTTTCTTAATGACGTCTAATAGGGCTTCTGAGTTTATGATTGGGAGGGTGGATAGATTGCCATTTACTCTGCCAAATCACTGCCTGAGTAAAAGTTCAGATTATTTCCCAGAAACTGTTAAGCATTCTCTTAAATGTATATTATGGAAATCCATGGGGGGAGGAAGAGTTGTATTCTCTAATTTGTGAATTTTTTAAAAATCTATTTTCTCGGGAAATTTAGCTAAATGTCCCAGAAAGCAGATTTTAGTCTTTTTTTTCCCTCCTGAACTACAGCTAAGATTATATATTCATATAAAAATTCACAATTTCTATATGATTTGCACTAAAAGACTTTTTTTAGTTTTACTTTTGCTTTTCTGAGGAAGTTATATCATGTAGACCTTTCCTTTGTCAAATGCCCATTTGTAGAAAAAAGGTAGAGAGAAATAGAAAGAAGAATGAACAAATGGCTGAGCCACAAAAGAACCAAACAGAAAGATTTGTTACAATCTAGATTTCTTGCTTCCTCCTTTCCCCAATGAGTATCACCAACATAGCAGCTTAGTTCCATAGGCAGAAATCAGATGGAATTACCCACATTATAGAAAATCTTAAACCTTGTGCAAATTTGAATAAATAGAGATTTAAAGGAGATAATCTTTTAAAACACTTATGTAATCATTTTAATATATAGGAATTTCAGGAAATTAATTTTTTCTAGTATAAAATATTTTAATAATACCAGGATGTTTTGGCAATAATAATCTCTCAGCACTTTCAAATATGCACATTTAAGTGAAGTATATGTTGGAATAATGTACAGCAACCAGATTTACGTTCATCAATTTATTTAAATGTTTATTTATTATTAGTTGAGTTTGTGGTACTTTGCTTTCCAGGCACCTTGCTGCCTTCAAATTAGAGCAATATGAATTCTGCAAATAGATCTAAAAGTTGATGTCTTTAGTAGAACTGGAATATGACATTTGGGCTTAGCAGCAATGGATAAAAGGTGGTTGATGGTACTGGAGTGGACTCTTTCAGCTTTTGAAGTACCTGCTCTCTGGTCTCTAAGGAGCTTCTTCATCAGACAACTGGGTGTTAGGTTAAAAATGGATGCAACCCCAGAGGAAGATAGCTCCCTCTGTTCAGAAGCCTGGACTCTGCAGATACAGGCATAAAAGTGCTAAAACAAGCCACTCATTTTCCTTTTTTCTTCGGTACATTGCATTCTCCTTTTGAAAACGACTATGCTTAACCAGTAGAAATGACTTTATTTGAATAGGCAGAAGAAAGTGTCCTAAAAATTCCTCTTCATGGATAACTAGAGTTATTGAGGGAAAGACACTAGATATCCATCTAGCTTCAGTGGGAGATACTCGTTACAGAAACTGTACAAGAAATCAGGCAAAAGACAACAATGGGTTTCATAATTTCCCACATAAAATGCTGTGTTAAAATCTGTCCAAGAGAGTGGATGTGGAACTTTTTAAGGAATATTGTCATGACTTTCTTCCCTTGGGATGAAAAGGAAAAAATAAATGTTTTGCATTATAGAATAAGAGATGTTTACTCTTCTCAGCAGATGGGGATTGAAGAAAAATAAAATAAAAAGCTTTGGAGTAAATAAACTGTGCCAGTTTGAAACTGTTATGAACCCCAGAAGAGCCATGATCTTTTTTAAAAATTAAATTTAGTTTTATTGAGATATATTCATGTACCATACAATCATTTATGGTGTACAATCAACTGTTCACAGTACTGTCATATAGTTAAGCATTCATCACCCCAATCTATTTTTGAACATTTTCCTTACATCAGAAAGAATCAGAATATAAAAAATAAAAGTAAAAAAGAACACCCAAATCATCCCCCCCATCCCACCCTATTTTCCGTTTAGTTTTTGTCCCCATTTTTCTACTTATCCATCCATATACTGGGTAAAGGGAGTGCGATCCACAAGGTTTTCACAATCACACTGTCACCCCTTGTAAGCTACATTGTTATACAATCATTTTCAAGAATCAAGGCTACAGGGTTGGAGTTTGATAGTTTCAAGTATTTACTTCTAGCTATTCCAGTACATTAAAACCTAAAGAGGGTTATCTATATAGTGTGTAAGAATGTCCACCAGAGTGACCTCTTGGCTCCATTTGAAATCTCTCAGCCACCGAAACTTCACTTCGTTTCATCTCACACCCCCTTTTGGTAAAGAAGATGTTCTCAATCCCATGATGCAGGGTTCAGACTCATCCCTGGGAGCCATGTCCCATGTTGCCAGGGAGATTTACACCCCTGGGAGTCAGGTCCCACGTAGTGGGGAGGGCAGTGAGTTCACCTGCCAAGGTGAGCCATGATCTTTTAATCCACTCTTTTGATTGAGTGGTTCCATGGAGTGAAGATGTGACTCACCCAGCTGTGGGTGAGATCTTTGATTAGATCATTTGATTGATTGATTGATTGATTTTGCCAAGAAAAATATCTTCCTTTGAAATGGAGTAAAGGTGAATAAAAGGAATGATACAGAATTTAAGTTCTGTTACCTGATTTTATCTTTTTCACAATAAAAATGGGCAATTAACTGTTTATGTACAAATTTGGCCCCGGCCTGAGATGGGAAGTGCATACCCTGGAGAAGAATTGATACAAGGCAAGATTCCCTGAGATCAGCACTTTGGTCTTCTAGTGAAATTCTGGTTTAAGTGACCCAGATGAGGCAGAATTCTTGGTTTTCTGATGGTTAATGGAGCAATGACATGCCCAGTTCCCACCAAATCTATCATGGACACCTCACAGTGTTAGGAAATTCACTGCACAGTGTGATAGAAAGAATATGCAACTAGGAACCAGGAGGCTTACAAGTAACTAGCAACATAGCCCTCAGCTTTGTGTAGGTCATTGAAACCTCTCTGAAATGTAGTTTCCACAGCCACCCTATGGGACTCACTTCTGCTGTATTAGCCACACCAGAATTCTCTAAAAATTAAATGAGTGGTGAAAATGCTTTCAAGTCATAAAATACTCTCTATATAACAGAAATCTTGAAAGAATACAGTAGAAAGTCAACAAACTTTAAGGAGAGAAAAAAATCCTTCATTTTTTTCTAGCTGATGTAAGGTGTAATGTACCAGAAAGAGAATAATGGAAACCTATTCATGGCAGTGATCATTAGAGTTCATTTAATACCACTCTGGTATTTTACAAATGAAAATACCAAAGCCCAAGGTATGTAATCGGTTTGACCGTATTCTGGCTAGGTTGTGCCACTGCAACAGTAACTTTTTAAATATAATCTTAAAACTGTAAGCAAGCAGGAAATTGTAATGTAACCTTCAAAGCTGGAAACAGGCTATAATGGAAGCTCTTAGTCTCACAAAGTAGCAATTTGTAAATGTAAAGTCTGAAGCAGTATGTAAATGTGAAGTCTGCACCCAGACATAAATAAAGCCTTTTCATCTATCTCCCTAAATACCTGGAGACACCTTTTCCAGGTGTCACCTAGAAAACAGGAAATAACAAATTACTGAAGTTCTCCAAACCTGTTACATGTTAACTAAAATAACTGACTCCCTTTTTCTCTAATGGGTTTAGCCAATTAAAGAATCACTGGGAAATTGCCCCAAACATCCCAGATATAGATAGCCTTTTGTCTATCACTCTTGTTGCATGTTAATTGAATGATTATCTCTCTCTGTCTCTGAGCCTGGGTATAAAACCCAACTGGACAAACTCTTCAGGGAGGCAGATTTGGGAAAGTTTCCCCTGTCTTCCCACTGGCGTAAAATAAACCATCTTCTCTTCTCCAGCCGGTTCGGTGTGACTTCTATTTGCTCTGCCGAGCAACGAACCCATATTTGGGAAGTGCCCCTTCTTCAAGTTCATAATACGGTTCACAGTGGTGTGATTTAATATTTGCATCTAGCCTATGTGAATTTAACCACATGCCCTCATCATGGGAAGATGAGGCAGACAACTTTAATTCTGCCCCATTTTATTCATGGGGCTGTGTTGTCGATTGAGCTTGAGATGGGGGAGTTAAGGATCTTCCATCTTCTCCTTTGGTCTCTGCTTCTCTGCAGCTTCATCTGGCTTTACTGAGTGTGGTTGTAGTGCTCAGTGTTTAAAACAACATGCTCCCTGGAACTATTAGGAAATCCCACAGGATGTGAGGGCGATCTGGCTGCGACATCCGTCACCCCATTGATCGCCAGGGTTGATTCGGCTGATCTGCCTGGCTAGGTGGGAGTCCCCTTCCTCCCTCACCGCTCCATGTGCATCCCTCCTGAAGCTGCGTGCTGGGTCGAAGAGGATGACCTTTCCCGCTAGAGGAGGACCGCTCTTCCGTCAAGGGTATATGAGTAGCTGCGCTCCCCTGCTAGAAACTCCAAACAAGCTCCCAAGGAAACTACCACATAGCTCAACTGTCTAGCTCTGTTGCCTAGCTTCAGGAAAACGTGACTGTGTTGAACTTATGGAGATAACTCCACTGTAAAAAGAAATAAAACAAAATAGTTACTACGGCTGGAGATTTAAAATTGAGCCCAGAAGTATTCCAGAGTTTACTCTTATGCAAATCTCAGCCAGATATCACAAACTGCCACAGCATGCAAGGCCTCAAGCAACAATGTTCCTCAAAATCTAAGGGCATCCAGACACCATAAACAAACCACAAGATAAAGAACTCAGTGAACTATCTAACTGGAAGGACAATTGAAGTATCTCAAATATCTGCCAACCACAAATGACTTACCTAATCTTCTTCTTTTTCTTTAAAAACCCTTGCCTACAAGTGCAAAAGATGGGACAGGACTTGGGTTGCTTCTTGAATCTGTGTTCCCCAAATTGCAATTCTAAGGCCCCAAAAAACACCTTTGTTGCCTTGCAGCTTAGTTTGTTATTTCTCAGTTGACTCAGTGATACTTTTTGAGTGATTTAGGGACCTTGGAGGGTTAATCATACCCACATGATTTTCTTCTTACATTCAACTTTAGAATCTATGCCTTGTAAAAAAAATGATTACTACCTCCCATTCTCTCAAGGGCCTGCCTACTTTTTGATGTAAAAGGAATAGTAAAGCATTTAATTCCATAAAATTCACTCCTGTTAGTATGATATCCCCTCAAGAAATAATCTTAAATCACTAAATTTTACATTTCTCTAAAATTTCAGGCACAGTTTATGTCCATGGGAAAATACACTTTCAGGTTGGCTGTTTGTTGTCTTGTATCACCGATTATTTCACAAGGATTATGGCAGGTCCAGGCCTTCTAAAGGGTTACTTCCCCCCAAACCATTAGAATACACTGGGTTTAAAAAAAAAGTAAACCCAAAATGTTATATTTAAAAATTAGGTTATATCTTCTAGCTCAAGCAGAACAGCATTATCATGATTTCCTCCTAATGAAAATCTCAGGTTTTGTTTTATAAAATTAGTCTTTGTGACCTGAAAACCCAAAGGATTTTCAAATAATCCCTGGTTGTTTTATCATTTACACAAGTTGTCTTCAATTTTATAAGTTTTCATGGTCTCAGCTAGGTCAACATGCTTGGGGGAAAATATCAAAATGGAAGAAGAATTTCTCAGCCAATAAGAAAAGGTTAGTGTTAATTCAATATGTTATTATAAATTTCAACAATTCATATAGATCAATTATCACTTTTCTCACTTTTCAATGACACCATCCCCCAACTATCACTTTTTCTTCTGAAAAAGTTCTAATGGCAATAAAAGCAAGGAACTTTTAACCTGTCCCCACAGAGATGATGAGTGGTCAAGATGATAAAGGAATTTGTTATGGAAAAATATATACTAGGTCAACATTAGTCATGCTGATAAGATTCATATTTGTTTTCCCAAAGTATTTCTTGGCATTTAGAGTTGATTCCCTCCTGCTCACCCCAGGGTAGGCTCAGCCCAGCAGTCTACACAGCCGGCCACCAACTTGTTTTGAAACGTATTCAGGGACAAGGCAGCACACATACCCTTTACCCAGGCAGCCAGAGTCTCTGATTTCCAGGACTTCTTTTCAAGCAACAAGAAGAGGTGAGTGGACAGGTATGACAAGATGCATGTGCAAACCAGCTGATGTAACATTTATGCTCGCTCACTGGATCAGAGTCAGCTGGAGAAGCCACGAGCCAGCAGTGCCCAGAAGTTACCTCAACAATCAGGCTCAGGTTAGTCCTTAGATCTGGCCAATCTTTCCCTTCATGACATGATGCGATACAAACTCTCAAAACTAATACATGATTTTAGAAATCAGGCAGTGGTAACTTCGGGAAAGCAAAGAGGGAATCTATTTGGAAGAGACATGAGGGAGCTGGAAATGCTCCATTTCTTGACTTTGTAGTAGTTATACTTCTGTGCTTGCTTTGCGATAACTCATACAATTTCACATTTATGATTTGTACAGTCTTTTATTTCCATTTTTAAAAGCTTAAAAATAATTGAAAAGTAAAGCACAGAGTATAGGTAGCATCATATTTGAGATTTTTTTAAAGTTAGAGAAACTCCCTCTCCAGCGTTCACACCTTCATACACATAGAATATTTCTGGAAGAAATAGTAAACATACAAGAATACATAAAAGAGGTTATCAGTGGTGGAGGAAAGAGGAGCAGTTATGAGACCTCAGAATAAACAGGGTAGAAACTTAGTTTTTGTTATACATTTTTCTGTGCTCTTTAAAATGTTTAGCATTTTCATGTGCATGTTTTCAAATAAAGAAATTAATATTTACAAAAAAAAAAAACTAAAACTGAACTAGAAAAAAAAATGTGCATACTGAATTTAGTGAAAATTTTGTTGGTGTGGATGATTATTTAAGAAATTGCTAAGGAGAAAACTGCAAAAGTTCTAAAATATCAGTCTAAGGAAATACATTTTCTATTTCCCCAATTAGTATTGAGTCATTCTTCTCAACTTCTCTTCTCTCTTGCATTCTTGTCCTTGTCAATATTTTACATAAGTCACCCAGTTGTCTAAAAAAATACTTGTTACCCAACTACCAATTTTTCCTCTCTTCCACAACACTCATCATTAATTTCCTTTGATTATAACCCAAATATATGTTTTTAATATGTCTACATTTCTCCATGTCCATAGACTACCCTAGTCTATGTAGTCACTGCCATCTCTCTCCGATACATGGCAGCAAACTTTGTACTTTCTTACGACTCTCCCTACAATCTGTTTTTCCATTCAGCAGAGGAATATTTTGAAAACATGACCTTAAGCCGGCCACACGCCCAGCATAAAGAACTTCAGTGTCTTCACACACATACATTAAATAAAAAGGAAGTGATGGATCATCATGGTCTACAAAACATTAGGTGATCTGGCTCCGGCTCAGCTTCCTGTCCTCCTTCTGGAGTGCCCCTTCCTCATCGGCCCCCTCAGGCCACTCAAGCTCCTTTCTGTTCCTTGAATATACTCTGCCTCAAACCCGAGTCCACATGTTGTTCTTCTGGCTAACTCCTTCTCTTTCTTCAAGTCTTGGTTTAAAAGTCACCTCTAAAAATGGGCCTGCCCTGATCACATTAAGAACCCTGTGGTACAAACATTGAGGACTGGTGGTTTGATGTGCCGAGCCCTCTACCATGGGACTTGCCCTTATGAAGCTCATTGCTGCAAAGGAGAGGCTACACCTACTTATAATTGTGCTAAGAGTCTCCTCCTAAGTGCCTCTTTGTTGCTGAGATGTGGCCCTCTCTCTCTGGCTAAGCCACCTTGGCAGATGATCTCGCTGCCCTCCCCACTACGAGGGACCTGACTCCCAGGGGTGTAAATCTCACTGGCAATGCAGGATATGACTCCCAGGGATGAATCTGGACCTGGCATCATGGGATTGAGAATATCTTCTTGAACAAAAGGGGGATGCAAAATGAGACAAAATAGTTTCAGTGGCTGAGAGATTTCAAACGGAGCCAAGAAGGTCACTGTGGTGGACATTCTTATGCACTATATAGATAACACCTCTTAGGTTTTAGTGTATTGGAATAGCTAGGAGTAAATATCTGAAACTACCAAACTCCATCCCAGTAGTCTGGACTCCTGAAGATAATTGTATAATAATGTAGATTACAAGAGGTGACAAGTATGATTGTGAAAACCTTATGGATCACACTCCCTTTATCTAGGTGGATGAGTAGAAAAATGGGGACAAAAACTAAACAAAAGGTGGGGTGGGGTGGGGGATGATTTGGGTGTTCTTTTTTACTTTTATTTTTTATTCTTATTCTGATTCTTTCTGGTGTAAGGAAAATGTTCAAGGATGGATTGGGGTGATGAATGCATAACTATATGACGGTACTATGAACAGCCGGTTGTACACTGTGGATGATTGTATGGTATGTGAATGTATTTCAATAAAACTGAATTTAATTAAAAAAAAAAAACCTGTGGTATAAATATCTGGCAACATGGGACATGACTCCCAGGGATGAGCCTGGACCTGGCTTCATGGGATTAAGAACATCTTTGGGACCAAAAGGGGGAAGCAAAATGAAACAAAATAAAGTTTCAGGGGATGAGAGATTCCAAATGGAGTTGAGAGGTCATTCTGGACATTATTCTTATGCATTGTATAGATATCCCTTTTTAGTTTTTAGTGTATTAGAATAGTTAGAAGGAAATACCTGAAACTGTTGCGCTGCAATCCAGTAGCCTTGATTCTTGAAGACAGTTGTAAAACTACATAGCTTACACAGTGTGACCATGTGATTGTGAAAACCTTGTGGCTCATACTCCCTGTGCCAATTTGTATATATTATGTCCCCCAGGAAAAGCCATGTTCTTTAATGCACTCTTGTGGGCACAGATGTATTAGTGTTGATTAGGTTGGAATCTTTTGATTGAGTGTCTCCATGGAGATGTGACTCAATCAACTTTGGACAAAGTGTTTGATTAAATTATACCTGGATTCTGGGAAGATAGTGGCATAGAAAGAAGTGGAAGACTTAGTCTCCCCCAGAACAATTCATAAATGAACAAAAAAACAGTAAATAACCTGGAATGGTAGAGGGGAGACAAACGTGACAGTACATTCAATTTCCACCGACATGAATTGGGAGGAATGCCCGAGATCACAGCAGAAAATCTGTAAGTAAAATTGCGGACCCGCGCTGAGAGCCGAGAACCTAGAGCTGGGAGCCCCTCCCTCACAGAAGCCGCCCTGTGCACTTTCTCAGCCCAGCTCCAAGTGAGGTTTTAATAATAACTGCTCAATACAGACAGCGAATCCTCAACAAGCAGACAGAGGCTTTTGGTGACAACTGACCTTGGGAGAATCGGGGGAAATATTCTGTCTCTCGCTCTCTCTCTGTGGAGGAAACCTCAGCTGTTCTCAGCCAAGAAGGCGTTGCAGTAAAGACAGCCTCACACATTCTGCATTCTGAAACAAGCTGAGAGCCCCGTGGCACAGCCAAGAGGCCCAGGGCTTCCCTAGAGGGACGGCACACACTGATGACGTAGCACGGCATCCCCCTCGGCTGAGGGAGGATCGCGGCTGGGAGAGGGGATCCGCTCAGAGAACCCAGAGGCGCTACGCCAAGACTGGTGGTTTATGGGACACCGAGAGAGAGCTGCCCTTCCTCCCTGGCCACCCGTGCGTGCGCCCCACATTCAGGGCAGACAACTCCAGCGGCGCGCCCAGGCTGAGCTCTCCAACTGAACACACAAGAATCACTTCCCCACACTATGCGAGAACTGACTGGAGGGATATAGGTGGCTCACAGAAGCCATCTGCTGGTTACTTAGAGAAAGTGTACATCACCAAACTGTGTCTCTGAAAAATTAGATCGATATCCCTTTTTTTTTGATACAACTTGAAAGAACCCTATCAAGTAAAACAAATGCCAAGTGGCCAAAAACAACAGAAAATCTTAATGCATATGATAAAACCAGATGATATGGAGAATCCAGCTCCAAACACACAAATCAAGATTTCAGAAGAAACGTTATATCTCGCAAATTTAATTAAAGAACTACAATCAAAGAACGAAAACATGGCAAAGGATTTAAAGGACATCAAGAGGACCATGGCCCAGGATATAAGTGCCATAAAAAAGACCCTAGAAGAGCATAAAGAAGACATTGCAAGGGTAAATAAAAAATAGAAGATCTTATGGAAATAAAAGAAACTGTTGGCCAAATTAAAAAGACTCTGGATATTCACAATACAAGACTAGAGGAAGCCGAACAACATCTCAGTGTCCTAGAATGCCACAGAACAGAAAATGAAAGAACAAAAGAAAGAATGGAGAAAAAAATTGAAAAAATCGCAATGGATCTCAGGGATACGATAGATAAAATAAAACATCCAAACTTAAGACTCATTGGTGTCCCAGAAGGAGAAGAGAAGGGTAAAGGTCTAGAAAGAGTATTCAAATAAATTGTTGGGGAAAACTTTCCCAGCCTTCTACACAATATAAACACACAAAGCATAAATGCCCAGCGAACTCCAAATAGAATAAATCCAAATAAACCCACCCCAAGACATATTCTGATCAGACTGTCAAATACTGAAGAGAAGGAGCAAGTTCTGAAAGCAGCAAGAGAAAAGCAATTCACCACATACAAAGGAAACAATACAAGACTAAGTAGTGACTACTCAGTGGCCACTATGGAGGCGAGAAGGCAGTGGCATGACATATTTAAAATTCTGAGAGAGAAAAATTTCCAGCCAAGAATACTTTATCCAGCAAAACTCTCCTTCAAATTTGAGGGAGAGCTTAAATTTTTCACAGACAAACAAATGCTGAGAGACTTTGCCAATAAAAGACCTGCCCTACTTCAGATTCTAAAGGAAGCCCTACCAACAGAGACAAAGAAAGGAGAAAGAGATACAGAGAATTTTAACAGACACATATAGTACCTTACATCACAAATCACCAGGACACTCATTTTTCTCTAGTGATCACAGATCTTTCTCCAGAAGGGACCATAAGCTGGGACATAAAACAAGCCTCAAGAAATTAAAAAAAAAAAAAAATTGAATATACTCAAAGAACATTCTCCAAACACAATGGAACACAAATAGAAGTCAATAATTTTTGAACTGTAACTCCACTATTTACTTCCTACATGATAAAAAATACACAAACTCTAAGGACAAATCAGTGATTTTGAACTCAATGTAAAATATGTAATTTTAGACAACTATATAAAGGTGGGGGAATGAAGGAGTATAGGAACATAGTTTATGTGCCCTATTGAAGTGAAGATGGTATCAAAGAAAAACAAGATTGATAGGGATTTAAGAGGTTATTTTAAGCCCCACAGTAAACACAAAGAAATTATCAGAGAATATAACCATAGAGATGAAATTAGAGTTTGGGTTAAGAGAAATGGGGGAAGGGGCAATGGGAAGTTAAGAAAGGAGTGTAGGGTTGCTGTTTGAGGTGAAGGGAAATTTCTAGCAATGGATGGTGGGAAAGAGCATAACATCATTCTAAATGTGATTAATCCCACTAATGGAAGGCTAGGAAGGGGGTGGAATGGGAATATTTAGGCTGTATATATGTCTCCACAATTGAAAAAAGGAAAAAAAAAAAAGAGAGAGACAGTCTAACTAGACAACAATTGAATGCTAAGGATGAACTTGGATGGGATTGGAGGGTGGAGGACAGGTGGCTCGAAGGGACACAGTTGAGACATAAGGAAAAGGAAATATAGAATGTAAGCATTGTATCATTGTTGAATCTCTCATACTTCTTAGCTGTGCTTAATGGAATTACATAAAACAATGTTCTTGTTCATGGGAAGTACATACGTGAATTATAGTGTATGTTCAAGGATGTGTGCAGCTAACTCTCATGTGTTCAGAAGACAGAGAAATACATGATGGATGATAGATAGGGAGGGAAAGAAACAGTGATGTGACAGCATGTTAAAGTTGGTGGATCGAGCTATCGGGGGAGTGGGGTCAGGGTATGATAGAATTCTGTGTATGGGGCTAGTATTGTTACTGCAGCTATTCATGTAACTTTGAATTTATTTCAAAATAAAAAACAAAACAAAACAAAACAAAAAAAATTATATCCATGGAGATATGGACCCCACCCATTCAGGGTGGGTCTTGATCTAATCCCTGGAGTCCTATAAAAGAGTTCACAAACAGGAGGACCTCAGAGCAGCTGAGAGAGACATTTTGGAAACGGCTGTTGAAAGCAGACTTTTGCTGAAGCTTTGGAGATGCTAGCCCAGAGTTTGCTCCGGAGAAGCTAGGAGAGGAATAAGCACCCCAAAAGCAACATTTTGAAGAATGCACAGGAACTGAGAGAGGAGCTGGAACACAACCTGGGATCAGCAGATGCCAGCCACGTGCCCTCCCAGCTAACAGAGGTTTCAGATACCACTGACCTTCCTTTGGTGAAGGTATACTCATGTTGATGCCTTAATTTGGACATTTTCATGACCTTCAGGCTATAAATTTGTAACCAAATAAACCCCCTTTATAAAAGCCAATCCATTTCTGGTATTTTGCATAATGGCAGCATTAGAAAACTGGAACACTTCCTTTATTCAGTGCATGGAAAGATGAGTAGAAAAATGGGGACAAAAAGTAAATGAATAATAAGGGGGAGAAAGGATATGGGATGTTTTGGGTGTTCTTTTTTCCCTTTATTTTTATTCTGATTTTTTATTTTTTGGAGTAATGAAAATGTTCAAAAATTGATTGTGGTGATGAATGCACAACTATATGATGATACTGTGAACAATTCATTGTACACTTTGGATGATTGTATAGGATGTGAATATCTCAATAAAATTTCATTAAAAAAATATTAACCATTAAAAAAACAAGAACCTTGGGAAGGTTAATTTTATGTGTCAACTTGCCTAGGCTATGGCGTCCAATGGTTTGTGCAAACACCAGCCTAGATGTTGCTGTGGAAGAATTTGTAGATGGGCTGAGCATCAACAATCAGTTGACTTTACGTAAAGGAGATTACTCTCGATGTGGGCAGGCCTCATCCAATCGGTTGAAGGCCTTTAACGGCAAATAACTAAGATTTCAAGGGGAAAAAAAGAAAGTCTGCCTCAAGACTAAACCCTCTACTACTCTTGAGTTTCCAGGCAGCTGGTCTTCCTTACAGATTTCAGACTCAAATTCCAAACCAAAATTTCAAAACACATGGTTAGAAACAATGATGTCAGCCAAAACTACCAACAATTGGAAAAAAAACACATCCGATATGAAATGAAATGAAACAAGCTGAAAGAAAAACACTTTTAAAATAAGTACACTAGGATCCTAAAAATGTAAACTATAGAAAAATAGAAATTGTGAAGCAGGAACATGTAGGTAAGAAAATGAAACAGAATTCTGGGAAATAAAAATATTGCTTATTGAAATTTTAAAAACTCAATAAAAAGTGCTTCTAGTTAAGTTTTGGAAATTAAACACGTGTTCTCTGCTCACTAAAAAGATGGCAAGATAATTTTTTAAAAGGCAGAATGAATGACGTCAATGGCATTTTTGAAGTTGGAAAATAAATGGATTTAATAGAGCAGACAAAGCAGAATCCTAAACCTACAAGAGGTAAGTCAACAGGTGACACAGCCTTAGAAAAACTTAAACACTGGAGGCACAATGAACTTCTAAAAGCAGTTGTGTGGATTGGGACTGGAAACAGGAGGAATGGGTAAAGTTTGTGTAAGAAGTATAAGTGACTTATCTCCCCAGCAGAAACAGACAGATGGCTTAATTTCTGAAGGGGTTAAACCCAAGAAGATCTGGACTTGGGGACACTGATCTCAGCTGAGGATCTGATGATATGTTGTACTGAAAACAAAGATACTAGGTAAAATTTTGCATGCTAAAAAGAGAGACTCCCAGACCATTTTTTCTTGCCTCTCAAAATACTGATGGCTTATACTTCTCCCCCCTTACTGACAAGAGGAAATTGAGAGATTCTGCTTGGGAAAACTAATCAGCTCAAGAGAAAAGACATATATCTTGACATTGGAAGACCCCTAATGAAAAAGTCAATATGCCAGATATCTTCCATTATTTCCCTAGATTCATTTTCTATTCTTCTCCATTCTGTTCTCTGCCTTAGGAGTCTGAGCTGTATGGACTGTATCAGTGGGCTCCCTTACCTTCTACTGTTGAGTTGTAGGAGTATTTTAATACTTGGAATAATAAACCCTTATCAGATATATGATTGGCAACCATTTTCCCATTCTCTTGGTTGCCTTTTCACTTTCTTGATAATGTTCTTTGATGTGCAGAAGTTTTTAATTTTGATGAAGTCTAATTTATCTATTCTTTCTTTTCTTGCTCATGCTTTTGGTGTCATACAGAAGAATCCATTAACAAATCCAAAGTCGTGAAAATTTTCCCGTGTGTTACCTTCTAAGAGTTCTGTGGTTTTGGCTCTTATATTTAGGCCATTGATCCATTTTGAGTTCATTTTTGTATACGGCCTGACATAAGGGGTCCAACTTCATTCTTTTACATGTGTATATCCAGTTTTTCCAACACCATTTGTCAAAAAGAGACTATTTTTTCCCCATTGAATTGGCTTGGCATACTTGTGAAAAATCAACTGGCCATAGATATGTGGATTCATCATGAATTTTTTATCTTTAAAATATTGTATCAAGACATTAATGTAGAAACAAGTTTTTTTAAAAAAAACTACAATTCTAGCAGGGTTTTTAAACCTGTCTATATCCAAAATTGATCAGCTAATAAAAATTTAGTCAGCATGATTAATGAACCCGAGATAGTAGATTTCAATCCTTTGTCATTTGTTGAGACTGGCTTTATGACCTAGCATAGATTGATTTGGGTAAATACACCATAAGTAGTTGAGAAGAATGGATATTCTGTACTTGTTGGTTGCACTTGTATCAATTAGACACAAGTTCATTTACATGTCTCACCTTACTGATATTGGTTGGTTTTTGTTTTATTTATTTTGAGGCTATGTATTTATGTGCTTACAAAATTATGATTGCTATACCTTCCTGCTTGACTGATACTTTTATTTCTAGAAATACTTATCTTAGACTTGACTTTGATATTATCACTGCTACATCAACTTTCTTTTGGTTACTGTTACCATGTCATATTTTATCTATTCTTTTACCTTAATTCTTTTTCTGCCATATTAAAGAGCATGTATAGTACAAATTACTGTTCAGTATTTTTATTCTAATTGTAATCTTTGCTTTTAATTTTAGTATTCAATCTGTTTATATTTGATAAAATTTATAATATATGTGGGTTTATATTCAACATCTGACCATATATTTTTCCCATATGTCCATTAAACTTTTGTCTGCACACCTCCCTGCCTTCCTGCCTTCATGGATTCATGAAGTATTTTTTATTATTGTTCCATTTCCCTCCTCTGTTTGCTTCTGCATTATAAATGCTTTAATTATTCTTTTAATGATAACTCTGGATATCAAATATATTCTTGATATTCTTGATTTTAACAGTCTATTATAAATTATTTTTATCAATTTCCAGACACAATCAGAACATTGGAACACTTTCACTAAATTTCTCCATCCAATCTCTGTGCTATTGTTTCATGTATGTGAATTCTACATATATTTTAAACTTCACATTATAGTAGTGTTATTGCTTTACATAGTCAACATTTTCATGATATCTGTATGACTCAAGCTGTTTCCCTTATTTCCATCTTTATTTCCCTGTCTGTGCTTCAGTTTTGATATTTCCTACTGACCAATTTTCCATCTTACTAACATTTTCTTCTGTGTCTAAACTGCTGTTGAACACATCAACTCGATCTTAATTCAGATATTATAATTTGTAGTCCAATAATTTCCATTTAATTGTTCAGTTTTGTGGATAATTCTCCACCTAATTATCTATTTTCTTGAACAAATGACTCCCAGCTATTTCAAAGAACACATTTGATGTGTTCAAATTCTGTAGGTCTGTTTATACTGCTGTGTTTTTTTCTCTTGATTTTGGTCACTTGGTCTAGAATCCTTGCATGTGTAGTGTGTTTTTTTGTTTTGTTTTGTTTTGTTTTGTGTGTATATATATTTTGAGATTGTTCACATACCTTACAACTATCCAAAGATCCAAAGTGTACAATCAATTGCTCACAGTACCATCATACAGCTGTGCATCCATCACCACAATTGATTTTTTTTTCAATTTTTAGAACATTTTCATTAATCCAGAAAAAACATAAAGACAAAAAAAGGAAACTCAAATCCTCCCATACCCCAAACCACCCCCCTCCATGATTGATTCATAGTTTTTGTATAGTACATTTGTTACTGTTGATGAAAGAATGTTAAAATACTACTAACTGTAGTATATAGTTTGCAATAGGTATACATTTTTTTCCTATATGCCTCTCTATTATTAACTTCTAGTTATAGTGTCATACATTTGTTCTAGTTCATGAGAGAGATTTCTAATATTTGTATAGTTAATCATGGACATTGTCCACCACAAGATTCACTGTTTTATACATTCCCATCTTTTAACCTCCAACGATCCTTCTGGTGACATACGTGACTCTGAGCTTCCCCTTTCCACCACATTCACACACCTTTGAGCACTGTTAGTTATTCTCACAATATGCTACCATCACCCCTGTCCATTTCCCAAACATTTAAGTTCACCTTAGTTGAACATTCTGCTCATAATAAGCAACTGCTCCCCATTCTTTAGTCTCACTCTATATCCTGGTAACTTATATCTCATGTCTATGAGTTTACATAGTATAATTAGTTCATATCAGCGAGACTCTGCAATATTTGCCTTTATGTGTCTGTCTTATTTCACTCAATATAGTTCCCTCAAGGTTTCTTCATCTACCCATTTCTTTTAAGATGGTTTTGTTCACAAACCATACATTCCATCCTAAGTAAACAATTGTTGGTTCCCTGTGTAGTCATGTATTTATGTATTCAGCACCATCACCACTATCTATATAAGGAAGCTCCATTTCTTCCACAAAGAAGGAGGAAGAGTTAAAGAAGGCAGAGAGACAAAAGAGAAAGAGAAAGAGAGAGCAAGAAAAAAAATGACAGCTAGAAAGCAACAAAAGGAAAGACAGCATTAAACTAAAGTAGAATAAAGAGTCAGGCAACATCACCAATGCCAGGACGCCCATACCCTTCCCCTATTCCCCTCCATTCCCCATATGCATTTGGCTTTGGTATACTGCCTTCGTTACATTAAAGGAAGCATAATACAATGTTTCTGTTAATTATAGTCTCTAGTTTGTATTGATTATTTCCCCCCCAATCCCACCCTATTTTTAACACCTTACAAGTTGACATTCACTTGTTCTACCTCATGTAAAAATATATTTGTACCTTTTATTACAGTCATTGAGCACCCTAGGTTTCCCTGAGTTATACAGTCCCAGTCTTTATCCTTCGTCTTTTGTTCTGGTGTCCCACATGGGCCCAACCTTCCTTTTTCTACCATATTCACAGTCATCTTTGTTCAGTATACTTACATTACTGTGCTACTATCTCCCAAAATTGTTTTCCAAACCTCTCACTCCTGTCTTTTCCTTTCTGTCTGCAGTGTTTCCTTTAGTGTTTCCTGTGGAGCAGGTATCTTGTTCACAAACTCTGCCATTGTCTGTTTGTCTGAGAATATTTTAAGCTCTCCCTCATATGTGAAGGACAGTTTTGCCAGATATAGGATTCTTGGTTGGTGATTTTTCTCTTTCAGTATCTTAATATATCACCCCACATCCTTCTTGCCTCTATGATTTCTATTGAGAAATCCGCACATAGCCTTATCAAGCTTCCTTTGTATGTGATAGATCGCTTTTCTCTTGCTGCTTTCAGGATTCTCTCTTTATCTTTGATGTTTGATAACCTGATTATAAAGTGTCTTGGTGTAGGCCTATTCAGATGTATTCTGTTTGGGGTATGCTGTGCTTCTTGGATCTGCAATTCCATGTCTTTCACAAGAGATGGGAAATTTCCACCAACCACGTCCTCCGTCATTGCCTCTGCCCCCCTCTCCCCTCTACTCTCCCTCTGGGACACCAATGACATGCACATTCCTGCTTTTCATTTTGTCCTTAAGTTCCCAGAGACGTTGCTCACATCTTTCCACTCTTTTCTCTTATTTGTTCCCTTGTGTGCAGGCTCCCAGGTGCCCTGTTCTCCAGTTCCCAAGCATCCTCTCCTGCCTCCCAAGGTCTGCTGCTGCATGTCTCCATTGTATCCTTCATATCTTGTGTTGTGTCTCCTATCTCCACAGACTCCGCCAGCTGGTCCTTTGAACTTTCAATCTCCACTCCATGTATGCCCAGCGTTTTTACTGTATGCTTCATCTCCTTTGCCATATCCTCCCTAAACTTTTTGAATTGACTTAGTATTAGCTGTTTAAATTCCTGTATCTCAGTTGAAGTGTAAGTTTGTTCCTTTGACTGGGCCATAACTTCACTTTTCTTAGTGTAGGTTATAGTTTTCTGTTGTCTAGGCATGATTTCCTTGGTTACCCCAATCAGGTTTTCCCAGACCAAAACGGGCTCCCATCCCAGAAGGAAGAACTATTCAGTACCCAGTTTCCCTGAGGGGTGGTGTGTCTTAGAAAATTGGTACACCCTGTGTGGCCTCAAGTCACTGTGCTTTTCTGCCCAGCAGGTGGTGCCTGTCAGACTGTAACTCCCGACTGGTAAGGGGGGGTGGCTCGTGGCTGTTTTCCCCCAGGCTCTGGGGTCTGTTTCTGAATGTAAGGTGGGTAGTAGTGCTGGGTCCCACCTCTTTCCTCTTAGGGAAGATAGAACCCCTATGGAGAGGTCATTAGCATTTCAATGGTCTCTCTCTGCCTGTGCTCTCTCCACCCTTGTCTGGGTCAGAGAGCTGGCAACTGAAAATGGCTGAGGCTTTCTCCACTGAGCTGAAACAGGGACAGAAAGCACCCTTTAGGGCCAGTCAATGGCCACCTTACGGCTCTCCAAGTTCAGTCCTCATCCAAAGCCTCTGTCTGCTTGTTGGGGATTCACAGCTTGTATCAAGTAGTTCACGTTTGTTAATTAAAACCCCATTTGGAGCTCAGCTGAGCTGCATATACTTGCTCAGAGAGAGCTGCTCTCTAGCACCATGAGGCTTTTCAGCTCGGGCCGTGGGGGGAGGGGGCTCCTGGCTTGGATCCGCAATTTTTACTTACAGATTTTATGCTGTGATCTCGGGCATTCCTCCCAATTCAGGTTGGTGTATGATGAGTGGATGGTCACATTTGTCACCTCACAGTTATTCCAGATTATTTACTAATTGTTCCTGGTTGTTTATTAGTTGTTCCAGGGGGACTAACTAGCTTCCACTCCTCTCTATGCTGCCATCTTAGATCTCTCCTGTGTAGTATTTTTTTATTAAATGCTGAATATTGCACATAAAAGGTGGTAAAATTCTGGATGATGTCATCTCATTCAAGATAAGATTCAATGTTCTACTAGCAGGCATTTGGAACAATAGCAGATCGCTTTGATTCTGTCACACTTTACAATACTTCAAGGTTGATTTCCAGATTGTTGAAGACAAGTCTATCTTCAATTGTTCATCCTCATAAAGCATAACTTTTTAGGGATTTCAACTGAGATGTGAGTTATTTACAAAGCCCCCTCTCTTAGTATTTTTTGGGGGGATTGGCCCTGGAGTCTCTCAGGCACTGTGAAATTGACAAAAGATCTGTTCTCTTTTAGCTACTTAACAGATACTTTCTTCTTGATCCAGTACTCCCTTGCCCCACACAGTTGAGGATTTGACACATATCTTAGGCAAAAAAACCACCTGGAATGTCAACCCTCCTTCCTATGATTCCGTTTTCCCCAGGATCATGGCCTCTCCTGCCTGGGCAGACTTTGAGACTCTGAATTACAACTTTTATCTCCCCAGCCCAATGAGAGATCACAGAAAACTCTAGGCCACCATTTCCTGCTCAGCCCCTATGTCCAGTGTTACAAATTGGTAAATGTCTCAAGTTGGAAAAAATAGTGTCCTGCCTGTGTCTCATCTCCATGTGAGAACTTCCCCTGCCCCCCCCAATCCTAGCTATCTTGATTCCATTTCACTTTTTTCTTGTCTTAGAACACATTAGGCAATCCAAATAGATCCCTTGAGATCTCAAACTCATCTTCAACCAACGCATTTTAATCTTCCCTTTCTAAATGTTGTCTCCCAAAATTTTAAAAAATAAAACAGCTGTCAAACAGTAAACACAATCTTAACCCCATATCTTGCTGCCAATAAGATATTAATAGGAATTGAAAGAATATTTTCAGGCCTTTGTATGGAATTATTCTCTCAAATGTTTGTCACTTCTTCTCAAATGCATTTCCTTTATCTGGTATTGTTTATAGTTCTATTATTTCTTTCAAAAGGAATTGGTTGTTGTCTATTTTTAGAAAAAAATTAAGGGATTGGAAGAGTATAGTTTCAGATACGGAACTTTGAAACTATATTTTATAAGGACTTCTTGGAAACTAGAAAAACAAGTTTATATGTTATGCATTTAGATAAAAAGTTTATCAAAACTTGGTTCTAATGAGTGTAACACTTATAAAAAATATTCTCCAATCTTTCAGCAAGCAAATACATGTATCTACTGCACAGCACACACTATGCTCAGTGCTGCTGATAAAAGCAAATGAGAAAAACATAATCCCTGAACTTGAAGGCCAATGAAGTGATTCATATTTAAAAGTAAGATGATCCCTTTGAAAATCAGACTTGGGTATCAGCCAGAAACTTATACAGCTATTAGTAAAGAGACTGGTAAGATACAATGACAGGAAATGAATTAAACATCAAGACAAGGAATTTCATGTTCTCTGAAAGGTGACTATCACCACCTTCTATTTGGAGATCTACCACTTGGAGATTCATATGACTGACAGCCAACTTCTGTGTGTGGCTAAATCATTCTTTCACTTTTGGCAAATGTATGCATGAAACACGAAGGCAGTTTCACCCCTGTGCAGTGGGAAGCAAGAATGTTCAGAGCCAGCAAACATAATGAGACATCTCACAGAAAATATGACTGGCTGGAGCCTGAAGCAAAATAAAAGCTTCAAGGGATCTCAGAGCTACAGAAAGTAGGAGGAAAGTAGTGAAATCCATGCTCTTGACAAGTGACATGGTCTCATCATTTTTCTATCAGGATACCAGAAAACTACATGACAACTTGAATACAGATGTATTCTTGTCTGGCATAATGCTAAACTGAGTGTTCCTGAAAAACTAATATTCTAATAAAGCTTCACCTGACATTAAATAAAAGGGTGATCTTTCTAAAAGGCAAATCTCATCAGAAAAGACAGATTACCAAAAATAATTCTATATGATCAAAAGGTGGATATTTTTGCCTTACTTACCTACATACGTCTTTGTCTGTTTAGATATAGATTTTGCTCTCCTGTATCAAACTTAACAAAATTAAAGTTAAGTAAAATTTGTCTTGGAAATTTCCATCCTTCCTTTCAGGACTCTGTATCCCTTTAGAAGACTTCTCTTGTTCCTTATATAAGAGCAGTCACTCGTTCTTTATTGTGAATTTGTATTCATGTTCTTTATTCTTCCGGGAATTTTTCATAGTAAGCCTCATCTCTCAATATGAATGAAAGATAATCCAGTTACGGAATTTCAAGTGTTAGCAGTTACAATAGGACAGCAGGCTTGTCTTAGTACCACTGATATTCTACAAGTCAACTATTGGTTGGGCTTACTTATGTCCAATTCAGGACCTTCATACATCTGATAAAAATTAAATACCTTAATTATTGCTAATTAACTATTAACAGTTTCTGCTAAATCTAACTCAGGTTTTATTTATAAAAACTAGTTTACCTTAACTTATGCTAGAATCACAATTTTTCAGAGAGAATTACATCATAGAATTTATTTTTTACTGCCCAAGTCAGGCAGAATATTGTTGGTAAGTCATTCCTTCAGGAAATATTTACTGGAGATGATCAACATACCGGGATATTTATGCATTGAAACTAGGGGGAAGGGTGGTGGGAGGGTTGAAATTTAAAAAAATCAGTTGACTATAGGGAAATGAATTGATGACTTTCATGGTAAAGTTAGTGCTAATTAAAAAAAAAAACAAGAATGGAAAATGTAAATAGAGCATTCGAAAGCTAATTCTGTTTCAATGCTTCAGGATGTTTTACATTAGGCTCTATCTATAAGGGAAGTTTTTAATAAATCTACCCTGTCTAAATTCAAAGGAGGTATATTAGCTATATTTGCAGTATTAGACTGAAAGTAAAATCAATTTATTTCTGTTTTATGTGTCCCAATTTAACGTCTAGACAGCACCTACAGAAATGTGAAGGGGGATAAAATGGCAAACTGACTTTACATGAAATTCAAAGGGAACACTCAATAACTAAATACATTTCTTAGCAATGTAAAAACAAAAAAAATATAAGAATTTAAGGGAAACCAGGTGTTTTTAAAAAATATAATTTGTCTTCACATTGTGACTATCAGAGTATCCTTCTGATAACTGAAAAACTCAGACACAGAGTTCAACATCTAAAGAAAAGTTTTCCCTTCTTCTGTTGACAAAAGAAAAAAAATGAAATTAGGAGAAACCAAGGTTGGAGATGACAAATGATCAGCTGGTATCAAAGGCTGGGCCATGTCTTTGTAAGACATGATAGTATTGCTACCTCGTGGCCTCCAACCATTTGGGTGGACATCACATCTGTAAGTCACTCAGTCTATCTCCAGCAAACTACTCCCTCCAAAGCAGTGTGAAGAGCACCAGGTGAGCAAACCACACCTTGCTTCTTTTTCTCTTCTCACTCTTTCTTACTGTTCACATAAGAAGAGGAGATTCTGATTCATAAACTAGATCTAGAGGGAACATTATTGGCTGTAATTTTGGGTTAAGTGAAACATAACCAGAAAACCATGCTAATTTCTTCTTTTGCTCTTAAATTATTGTTCTCAAACATATCAATGTAATTCCTTCCAAAGCATAACATGGCAAATATTTAATATTCCTTCTATAATTAAGATTGTGTAACATCCCAAACAAGATACATGCTTTTTTAAGGAATGGGTTTATTAGGGAATATATAAATAAAAGAAACATAACTAGAGAAGTTCAAGATGTTTCCCTTTAAAAATTAACAATAAAACTGTGGAAGAACATATCCCAGATTCACTCCCCATCCCTCATTCCACGCACTCATTCCTGCAACTGCTGGGAAAGGAGATGAGTCTAGTCCTGCTTCCTTCAGTCCTCTGCAGATGTTGATCTCAAAAGCACACCCCAATAAACTTTCTGCACCTAAATCTCTGTCTCCAGGAACAGGAACCTGATGTGTAGCTGTACCTGCATAATTAGCAAATATAAGACAGTGGAAACCAATGCATCAGTAAATTAAAACATCTTTCAAATAAATGAGATTTAGGTGATGAATTTGAAAATGATTTTGTAATTAAGTGTTTTACAGAATACATATATTCATTATCCTCACAATTTTATTTTCCATGTGAAACATGTACTAGGTCTGAAAAGGTCCTCATTAGCCTATAAAGAAATTTTAAAACACCATTTTGCTAAGTTAACACCAGGAGTTATTCTCACAGCCCAATGTCTTCCTTTGCCTCATCACGCTCCTTCTTCCACTTGAAAGTCTCAGAGGTTCATTTAAGGATGGCATGTGTTCCCAAGGTCAGCTATTTTTAAGATTCCTTCTTTATGGTATTTCATATAAATAAATAAATAAATGTTTAGAGCATCCCAATATAAAATCCAGAGTAAGGGACAACTTCTTTCCTTTCTTTTTTAAATTTTATTTTGCAATAAATTCAAAGTTACAGGAGCAGTTGCAAAAACAATACAAAACTCATACACAGAACTCCAGCATACCCTGTCCCCCCTCCCCCAATACCCCGATCCACCAACTTTAACATCCTGTCACACCAACATTTCTTTCTTTTCCTCCTTTCCTCCCTCCCTCTCATTCATCATCTATTGCTCTGTCTTCTGAACATATGAGAGCAAGCTGCACACATCCTTGAACAAATAATATAATTCACATATACATTTCCCATGAACAAGAACATTCTTTTATGCAATGCCATTAAGCACAGCTAAGAAGTTCAAGAAATTCAACATTGATACAAAGCTTACATTCTATATTTCCTTTTTTTTTTTTTCTTATGTCCCAACTGTGTCCCTTTGAGTCTCCTCTCCTCCACCCTCAGATGCCATCCAGGATCATTCTTGGCATTTAATTGCCATTGCCTATTTAGACTGTCTTTTTCTTTTTTTTTTTTTCTCAATTGTGGAAACATATATACAGCCTAAATCTTCCCATTTCACCCCCTCCCTAGCATTCCATTAGTGGGATTAATCACATTTAGAATGTTGTAATGCTATCACCTTCCCACCATCCATTACTAGAAATTTCCCTTCACCCCAAACAGCAACCCTACACTCATTTCTTAACTCCCCATTGCCCCTTCCTCCACTTCTCGTAACCCATACTCTACTTTTCATCTCTATGGTCATATTCTCTGATAATTTCTTTGTGTTTACTGTGGGGCTTAAATTTAACCTCTTAAATCCATAACAATCTTGTTTTTCTTTGATACCATCTTAACTTCAATAGGACACATAAACTATGTTCAGCAGCCACCATGGAGGCAAGAAGGCAGTGGCATGACATAGTTAAAATTCTGAGAAAGAAAAATTTCCAACCAAGAATAACTTTATCCAGCAAAACTCTCCTTCAAATTTGAGGGAGAGCTTAAATTTTTCACAGACAAACAAATGCTGAGAGATTTTGCTAATAAAAGACCTGCCCTACTTCAGGAAACAAAGACAAACAAAGAAAGGAGAACCCCACCGACAGAGAAACAAAGAAAGGAGAGAGAGATATAGAAAAAATTTAACAGACATATATAGAACATTACATCCCAAATCATCAGGACACACATTTTTCTCTAGTGATCACAGATCTTTCTCCAGAATAGACCATATGCTGGGACATAAAACAAGCTCAATAAATCAAAAAACAAAACAACAATGAAAAAAAATTGAATATATTCAAAGCACATTCTCTGACCACAATGGAATACAAATAGAAGTCAATAATTTTTTATTTATAACTCCACTATTTACTTCCTACAGGATATAAAATACATAAACTCTAATGACAAATCAGTGGCTTTGGACTCAATGTATAATAGGTAATTTCTGACAAGAACTACATAAAGGTGGGGGAATGGAGGAGTATAGGGACAACTTCTTTTCAAAGCCAACTTCAACAGCAAACATTATTGGCCTCATGAGACAGCAGGTCTAGAGACATATATATTGGACGTATAACTCTCATATGTAGCATGAACCAAGGAAACAAAACAAGATTATGAACACTCCCTGGGAAAAAGAAAGGAAATGGCAGGATATTTGGGAAAATATAGGTATTTTGGGGGGAAAAAAGTAAATATCAATAAACAATGAGATGTTTCAAACAATAGGGGTAAAAATAATGTTTCATGATATTTTGCGGTACTGACTGAATTATAGTTTACAAAGAACAAAATTCAGATAAACAAGAAGAATGATCATCTTACTACCTTAAATATGATATTGTGAAACCTGGAATGAACTACTTTCCTACAAACTGTAGAGTTAAATGAAGAGTGAGGATCAACTTGATCACATGCCAAACCTAACTAGCACATGGAATCATAACCACTGAGCAATCTTTGTTTTTTTCTTATGATCCTTCCCCTTTCCTCTCTTCTTACAGTTAGCCAAGCAATCTTAACATCTCAGAAAAAGAGACTACCTATAAAGTAGACTTGCAGAAAAACTAACAGACAAACAGAAAACATCGAAGCCCTAGATCTAACTAGCTGTTTAAAGAAATATAGGTCACAGAGGAAAATGATCTCACAGAGATATAATAAAATTTAGAATTGAAAATTTCAATATGACAAAAGACTGAGTTTCTTCAACAAATAACCAGAAAAAAAGAGGGAAGGGAAACTGTTATAGATTACAAATTATATCAACCAAATGTGATATGTGGACATTGTCTGGACACTGGCGCAAACAAACCAACTCTAAAAATAAATGTTTATGAGAGTCAAGGATGACTGAACATTAATCAGCTGTTTATATTAAAATTAACTATATTGACACTATTATTTATTTTAGGTATATTAATAATATTGTATTTATGTTAAAGAACAATCTTTCATGTTGTAGGAATATATGTTGAAGTATTTATTTGAAATAATATGATGTATGGAATTTGTTTTAAGATAATTCAAGAGTTGGGAGGAGAAGTTGGGGCAGAGATGGATGAATCAGGAGTGCTAGGGAAGTCACAGCACATGCTAAGCAGTCAGCTCCCAGCCCACACCTACCACCCTCACCTCCTCTTCTATTACACTGTTGCCATTCCACAGTTGAGAGAGAGGTTATGTGTAACAGAAAGGACTGACCAGATCCTAAACCGGAAACTGGAAAGAGGCAGCCCCAAATGCTTATCAGGACAGGAATTCTCAGTGGTAGTGCTCCTGACCCAAGAGAGAATAAATACCTCACTGAAGCAGTCTACATTTTCCTCTCTTCTCTGACGTGAAGTGGGGCATGTGGAACTGCCACCCACTGACCCTGACACTAGTAGTTTCGGGCACCCAGGGAAACGGGTCACAATGGGATCTCTTCCCCTGCTCTTGTGGACCCTTTGCGCTATGTAAGTAATAAAGCAGGCACTGTTTTGCCTTGACCCTGTGTTCCCACAGCTCACTATGTAGCAACTCACTCCACAAGCAGTTGTCAAATGGTGATAACTTCTGAAGCAGGGTAGTGGATGTAGGAATTCATAATATTACTCTGTTTTCTTTTATGTACTTTTGAAAAATCCCAAAATGGAAAGTTAAAAACAAAACTTCACTGTAATTAAAAACAAACTGAATGAAGGAGCTAAGATGGCAGCATAGAGAGGAGTGGAAGACTGTTATTCTCCCCCCGGAACAATTCATAAATGACCAAAAACTAGTAAATAACCTGGAATAACTGCAGGGAGACAAATGTGACTGTCCACTCATCATCCACCAATCTGAATTGGGAGGAATGCCCAAGACTGCAGCATAAGATCTGTAAGTAAAACTGTGGACTCGCGCTGACAGCCGAGAGCCGAGAGCCCCTCCTCATAGAAGCCTCGCGGTGCTAGAGAGCAGCACTCTCTCAGCCCAGCTCCAACAGGGGTTTTAATCTTAACTGCTCAATACAGACAGCGAATCCCCAATCAGCAGACAGAGGCTTTTGGTGACAACTGACCTGGGAGAGTCAGGGGACATATCTGTCTTAGGACAGGGAGCCCAGAGGATCAGATGCTATCTCTGGCTGATGGGTGAACCCGGGAGCTTTTCTGTCCCTTTCTCTCTCTGTGGAGAAAACCTCAGCTGTTTTCAGCCCTCAGTGCTTTGCAGTAAAGACAGCCTCGGCCATTTTAAAATCAAAACACTTTGATCAGCAAAGTCAGAGAAACAAAGAACTTACTGATATGCAGATGACATCTCTGGAGGGGGCATAGCTTCCCAAGAGGAAAGGGAGGGGCCCAGCTCTACTGCCCGCCTTTCTGGAACCAGACCCCAAAGCCTGGGAGAGGAGAGCCACAGGCCACACCCTCTTACACAGGCAGTGACAGGCTGACAGGTGCACCTGCCAGGCAGAAAAGCACAGGTGTATCAATCCTCTAAGAAAAACCATCAGGGAAACCAGATACTGAATATTTCCTCCTTCTGTGACCTGAGCCTGTTCTTGTCTGGGAGAACCTGATTGGGGTGGCCTAGGAGGTCAGATGCCTAGACAACAGAAAACTACAACCTACACTAAGAAAAATGAAGTTATGGCCCAGTCAAAAGAAAAAACATACACTTCAACTGAGATACAGGAATTTAAACAACTAATGCTAAATCAACTCAAAAAGTTTAGAGAAGATTTCACAAAAGAGATAGAGGCTGTAAAGAAAACACTGGGCATACATAAGGCAGAAATCGAAAGTTCAAAAAAACAACTAGTAGAATCTATGGAAATGAAAGGCACAACACAAGAGATGAAAGACACAATGGAAACATACAACAGCAGATCTCAAGAGGCAGAAGAAAACACTCAGGAACTGGAGAACAAAACACCTGAAAGCCTACATGCAAAGGAACAGATGGAGAAAAGAATGGAAAAATATGAGCAACATCTCCGAGAACTTAAAGATGAAACAAAGGACAAGAATGTACGTATCATTGGAGTCCCAGAAGGAGAAGAGAAGGGAAAAGGGGCAGAGGCAATAATAGAAGAAATAATCAATGAAAATTTCCCATCTCTTATGAAAGACATAAAATTACAGATCCAAGAAGCACAGCGTACTCCAAACAGAACAGATCTGAATAGGCCTATGCCAAGACACTTAATAATCAGATTATCAAATGTCAAAGACAAAGAGAGAATCCTGAAAGCAGCAAGAGAAAAGCAATCCATCATATACCAAGGAAGCTTTATAAGACTATGTGCGGATCTCTCAGCAGAAACCATGGAGGCAAGAAGGAAGTGGTGTGATATATTTAAGATACTGAAAGAGAAAAACCGTCAACCCAGAATCCTATATCCAGCAAAGCTATCCTTCAAATACAAGGGAGAGCTTAAAATATTTTCTGACAAACAGACAATGAGAGACTTTGTGAACAAGATGACTGCCCTACAGGAAATACTAAAGGGAGCACTACACAGTGATAGCAGAAGACAGGAGTGTGTGGTTTGGAACACAATTTGGGGAGATGGTAGCACAGCAATGTAAGTACACTGAACAAAGGTAACTATGAATAGTTGAGAGACGAAGGTTGGGAGCATGTGAGACACCAGAAGAAAGGAGGAAAGATAAAGAATGGGACTGTGTAACTTGGTGAAATCTAGAGTGTTCAACAATTGTGATAAAATGTACAAATATGTTCTTTTACGTGGGAGAACAAGCAAATGTCAACCTTGCAAGGTGTTAAAAATGGGAAGGCATTTGGGGAGGGATGCAATCAATGTAAACTAGAGACTGTAACTAACAGAATCATTGCATTATGCTTCCTTTAATGTAAGAAAGGTGATATACCAAGGTAAATGCAGATAAGAGGGGGGGATAGGGGAGGCATGTTAGACACTTGACATTGGTGGTGTTGTCTGACTCTTTACTTTGATTTAAGGTTACTTTTCCTATTGCTCCTTCCTAGCTGTCATTTTTTTTTCCTCTTTCTTTTGCCTCTCTACCTTCTTTGACTCTCCCTCCTGCCTTGTGGAAGAAATGTAGATGCCCTTATATAGATAGTGGTGAAGGTGGTGAACACATAAATATGTGACCATACAGACAACCATCGATTGTTTACTTAGGATGGAATGTATGGTGTGTGAACAAAACCATCTTAAAAAAAAATAGGTTGATGATGAGAGAGGAAGGTTGGGAGCATGTGAGACACCAGAAGAAAGGAGGTTTTGATGAAAGAAAGGAGACACCAGAAGAAAGGAGATTTTGATAAAAGAAAGGAGACACCAGAAGAAAGGAGGTTTTGATGACAAAACCTCAAGAGCAATATGCTGAGTGAAATAAGCCAGATACATAAGGACAAACATTGCAGGGTCTCACTGATCAGAACTAATTATGATATGTAAACTCATAGACATGAAATACAAGGTACCAAGATATAGGATGAGGCTTAAGAATGGGGAGTGGTTGCTTAGTATGGACAGAATTTTTAACTAGGATGAACTTAAATGTTTGGAAATGAACAGAGGTGTCGGTAGCAAGATGTGAGAATAACTAACAGTGCCAAATGGCACGTGAATGAGGTGGAAAGGGGAAGCTCAGAGTCATATATGTCACCAGAAGGAAAGTTGCAAGTCAAAATACGGGAATGTATAAAACTGAATCCTATGGTGGGCAATGTCCATGATTAACTGTACAAATATTAGAAAACTCTTCCATGAACCAGAACAAATGTATGACAATACAACTAGAAGTTAATAATAGAGGGGCATATAGGGAAGAAATATATACCTATTTTAAACTATATACTACAGTTAGTAGCATTTCAACATTCTTTCACAAACTGTAACGAATGTACTATACCAACACTACGAGTCAACAATTGAGGTGGGTTGGTTAGGGATATGGGAGGATTCGAGTTTCCTTTTCTTTTTTTTTTTTTTTTCTTTTTACTCTTTCACTTTATTTCTTGTCTGGAGTAATGAAAACATCCTAAAAATTGAACAAAAATTAAGTGCGGTGATAGATGCACAGCTGTATGAGGGTACCAGGGGCAACTGATTGTACGCTTTGGATCTTTGGATAATTGTATGGTATCTGAACAATCTCAATAAAAATTAAAAAAAAAAAAAACCTGAAGAGTTTTACAATTTTGGTGAGTTAAATAATCAGAGTACTTTATATAAAACTTCAGCAAATAGAATTTTTAGAATCTAGGCATCTGAAAAACTTTCAGAGAAGTTTAAAATTTGATTATAATTAAAACTCAAATTATTTTCTAACCCAAAATGCTATTTATTAGAAACCTAAAATATTACTACCATAAAGAAGAAGAAAATTTGAGAAATTTTGGTTCATCTTAATTCTGTATTCTAAAGAGCTATTGGAGACTGGTATCTATACGAAACATGCTATAAGTCAATGCAAGACATTATAAACAAGCAATGCATTTAGATGAGAGATTCCTGTTCTAAATTGTGAGATTCAGTCAGAGTAGTGCAAGAAATTTTCACATTTTCTTCCTTTTCTGAGGAGAACTTGTTATGTAGCATTATAGATATTATGAAATTGAAAATAAGTTCTAGATGCTAAGACAGATGCTGAGTACTAAAAAATTATCCAAGTAACAGCTCCCCAGCAAAATAGCAACAATAATGGCTAACAGTTCTGGAGCACTTCCCACAAGTGACACTGTGTTAACACATTCCACCGGCAGAGTAAAGTATTACTGTTTTCGCTCAGACTGAGGAACCTGAGGAAGAGACTGGTGAAGTAATTTACTAAGTCCCAGAGGAACTGGAGTGGGCTTTAAGCTCCGGCTCTCTGACTCCAGATGCTGTACTTCAATCATCTTTATAAAGACTTCCCATAAGATAGAAAATAATTTGTCTTAGTTGAACTCAGTCTATAAAATCCAAAATTATATCATTCTCCAAGTTAATATTGTGTATTGTAGAATAAAAGCACTTTCTTATTGTATGCTTTTTATTCCTGTTTTACTGTCACCCACCAGCAGAGAGAGTAGAAATTCATCTATAACCAAATTCAAACCCCAGGAAGAAATTCAGAGAATGATAGAATGAAACAGGACTCTCTAAATCCTGTCATTTTACAGATTAGGAACTGGAAATCACAGATGAAAGATCAGAGAGGTTAAGTGAATTTATGGCAGTTAAATGGCTGGTTAACGGTGGGGCCAAATGGATAGTCCAAATCTCCTGGATTCCAGAATGGGGTTCTTTTTCACTACCATTAAGGCTGGTCCTTTGAATGAACAGTGTATTTCTTTCCTAGCCATTACACAGTCATATGGGATGTTTCGGAAACACAAGCCTAGTTTCTTACAACTAAACTTGGTATAGTTCCAAAGGTGCTCTTTCCAATTTCTGTTCCAGTGCAGTCTACACAGAATGATCACACAAAAATAGTGCTTAGGGAATTTATTAGTAGCAATATTGCCTACCAATATGTGCCATTCCTTTCCTACATTTTTGCAATGTGATATTAGACCAATGTTTGTATTTCTGCTTAAACATGCAAAGGGAAGGAAGAAAATTGTAGAAACAATTTCATATCACACAGATACTTTCTTTAATCAAAAAATAAGCAGAAGGACGCTTACTTCAACTGTGTACTTTATTTTATATTAATGTTTGTTTTATAAACCGGATCATTTGAAAGCGTTTTCCATGGAAATAGTATATGGATCCAACTCACTTCATTAAGTATTCTGAAGACAACTGTCTAAGCATATTTTATGGTAAAACAGTAAAAGAGGTAAAATATCTAGCTCTAAAACCAAATGGGGCAGGGCAAGATGGCGAAGTGGTGAGGTGTACGTTTTAGTTACTCCTCCAGGTCAGTAGGTAGAAAGCCAGGAACTGCGTGGACTGGACACCACAGAGCAATCTGACTTTGGGCATACTTCATACAACACTCATGAAAATGTGGAACTGCTGAGATCAGTGAAATCTGTAAGTTTTTGCCGCCAGGGGACCTGTGCCCCTCCCTGCCAGGCTCAGTCCCGTGGGAGGAGGGGCTGTCAGCTCCGGGAAGGAGAAGGGAGAACTGCAGTGGCAGCCCTTATCGGAAACTCATTCTACTGATCCAAACTCCAACCATAGATAGACTGAGACCAGACACCGGAGAATCCAGGAGCAGCCAACTCAGCAGAGAGGAGACAGGGATAGCAAAAACAACAAGGAAAACCCCAAAATAAAAGTGGAGACTTTTTGGAGTTCTGGTGAACATAGAATGGGGAAGGGCAGAGCTCAGGCAGAGTCAGGCTCATATGCAAATCAGAAGATGAGTTTCTTTGCCTGAAAAACCGGTTTCTCTGCTCTCTGGATCGTTCCTTAATGGCCCTAATCTCCTTGTCTCTTAGCATTTCAATAGCCCATTAGATCTGCAAGGAGGCCCTTTTTTTTTTTTTTTTTTTTTTCATCTTTTTTTCTTTTTCTGAAACAATTACTCTAAGAAGCCCATTACAGAAAGCCTGAAAGACTTGCAATTTGGAGCCAGACAAAAGCAGAGCTAAGAGAGCTCTGAGACACAAGGCAATAAGTCCAGTGGCTGAGAAAATTCACTAAACACAACTTCCCAAGAAAAGTGGGGCATCCCCTTATAGCAGTCTTCCCGGTGGGCAGGGAACACTCCTGCCAGGCACCGGCTCCACAACCCAGAGCTGCCCCAGACAACCCAGTGTGATGGGAAGTGTTTCCAATAACACACGCACACACCACAAAATTAGGCATGGACATTAGCCTCTCCCACACCCTCAGCTGGTTGTCCCTGAGTTGGGAAGGCAGAACTGTGTGAATTAACATGCCCCATTCAGCCATCCTTTCAGCAGACTGGGAATGCCCCTACACAGCCCTGCAGCCCAGAACTGCCCTGGGGGGATGGTGCTCACCTGTGACACAGCACAGTCACCCCTCAACAGAGGACCTGGGGGTGCATGGCTCGGAAGAGGGACCCACTCGTCAAGTCCCAGGGGCCATATGCCAATACCAAGTACTTGTGGGTCAGCAGTAGAGACAAACTGTGGCAGGACTGAACAGAAGGATTACACTATTGCAACAGTTTTATATCTCCAGGAACACCAGGGAGATTTGATTGTTAAAGCTGCCCCTTCCCTGACTTCTCAGACACACACCCCATATGCAAGGCGGGCAACACCAACTATACACGCAAGCTTGATGCACCGATTGGACCCCACAAAACTCACACCCCCACTCACCACAAAGACAAAGTGGGGGAGAACTGGCTTGATGGGAATAGGTGGCTCGCAGACTCCACCTGCTGGTTAGTTAGAGAAAGTGTACTCCACAAAGCTGTAGATCTGACAAATTAGAGATAAGGGTTTTAATTGGTCTACAAATCCTAAAAGAACCTATCAAATTAAGCAAATGCCAAGAGGCCAAAAACAACAGAAAATTTTAAAGCATATGAAAAAACAAGATGATATGCATAACCCAAGCCCAAACAGCCAAATCAAAAGATTAGAGGAGACGTAGTACTTGGAGCAATTAATCAAAGAACTAAAGATGAACAATGAAAGCATGGCACAGGATATAAAGGACATGAATAAGACCCTAGAAGAGCATAAAGAAGAAATTGCAGGAGTAAATTAAAAAAATAGATGATCTTATGGAAATAAAAGAAACTGTTGACCAAATTAAAAAGATTCTGGATACTCATAGTACAAGACTAGAGGAAGCTGAACAGCGAATCAGTGACCTGGAGGATGACAGAATGGAAAATGAAAGAACAAAAGAAAGAATGGGGAAAAAAATTGAAAAATCAAAATAGACCTCAGGGATATGATAAATGTTATAAAATGTCCAAATATAAGACTTATTGGTGTTCCAGAAGGGGAAGAGGAGGGTAAAGGTCTAGGAAGAGCATTCAAAGAAATTGTTGGGGAAAACTTCCCAAATCTTATAAACACCATAAATACACAAATCATAAATGCCCAGTGAACTCCAAATAGAATAATTCCAAATAAACCCACTCCGAGACATATTCTGATCAGATTGTCAAATACTGAAAATAAGGAGCAAGTTCTGAAAGCAGCAAGAGAAAAGCAATTCACCACTTACAAAGGAAACAGCATAAGACTAAGTAGTGACTAGTCAGTGGCCACCACGGAGGCGAGAAAGCAGTGGCATGACATATTTAAAACTCTGAGAGAGAAAAATTTCCAACCAAGAATTCTTTATCCAGCAGAGCTCTCCTTCAAATTTGAGGGAGAGCTTAAACTTTTCACAGACAAATAAATGCTGACAGATTTTACTAACAAGAGACCTGCCCTACTTGACATACTAAAGGGAACCCTACCAACAGAGAAACAAAGAAAGGAGAGAGAGAGATGGAGAAAGGTTCAATACTAAAGAGATTCAGTATGGGTACATCAAAGGACATTAAGAGAGAGAGGGAAAAAATTTATCTGACAACCATAAACCAAACAATAAGATGGCTGATTCAAGAAATGCCTTCACAGTAATAACGTTGAATGTAAATGGATTAAACTCCCCAATCAAAAGATATAGATTGGCAGAATGGATCAAAAAAAAATGAACCATCAATATGTTGCATACAAGAGACTCAACTTAGACACAGGGACACAAAGAAATTAAAAGTGAAAGGATAGAAAAAAATATTTCATGCAAGCTACAGCCAAAAGAAAGCAGGAGTAGCAATATTAATCTAGATAAAACCAAACAGAGATCTAATCCCCAACTAAAAGCTGATAGCCAACCCTTCCATCTTGTGAACTCCCTCCCTGCTAGTACAGTTACCATTCACGCTGGTTGCAGCTTAGCACTGCTTCACATTGAGTGTGTCAGTCTGCCTATTTACCCCATGATGGAAGAAATAAACAGTAAGGTGCAATTGCATGTGATAACTCAGGTGTATGGAAAAAAGCTCCTAAATTATCTCAATACATTTTTAAATACAACATACACAATAAATAGATAAAAAAGAATTTTGAAAAAAATAAATAGAATGCATCTATTGTCTTTCCCTCAAAAGAAGAGCATTTCAAATACTTCCCACTTGTTGAAGATGAATTTTTACACAATTGATGATACAAGTCTCTAAAGCTAACATTAACAAATTAATATCTGCATAACCAAATATAAGTGATTTTTTAAAGTCAAATTGATTAATGAAAGGAGAGAAAATTTCTCTTTGGGTCTTCCAAAAATTCATTAAATATTTACAGAATAATTAAATTATACATTTGTATTTGAATATAAATGCTCTAATTCACATTAAATAAACTAAAATATAAATGTTGAATAAAAAGCAATGTCAAGCATCTAAATAGATTATAAATCAGTGTCAAATAAAATTTGCTAAATATGTCCATATTTCCTTGTAGAATATGAAATCTATTTAATACACGCATTTTGAAATGTATTTTAAATTTTACAAATTTTTTTAAAATGACCTTCAGTGAATTTTTTAAAAACTCAAATGATAACTGAATGCTAATATGGACACAGTCCTTCTTAAATACCATTGAAAGCTAAGTTGCCTTTATTCACTCCAAGAACAAGTAACATAATTGGTTATTAGTAGTTAGTGCAAAGCCTAGAGAATATTTTTAAGCCAAACAGAACTAAAAGTTTTTTGATAATGGAAGAGTTTTATCCTCCTCTTAATTAAATTTTCATTCCTTTTCAGCTGACGGGATTCTGGTTTTTTGTTTGACTCCTAAAAATGGGCTGGTTTATTAAGCAATGGTGGACATTTCGTACTTAGCACTGGGGTACTATTTAAAATTTGAAGGTTTCCACAAGGTGTGGAGTACAGAGAAAAGGAGAGTTGAGAACTAGTCAATTTTTTTTTTTTTTTTTTTTTTTTTTACTGGAGGTGAGAAGGGTATATTCACAGGTGTCTGCCTGAGAAAATTGAGCCAGGAGATTTTCAGTAAAGAGGAAAATAAAACAAAACATCCTGACCCTGAAAGATGGTGTCTGAGAGACAAAAATCCCATCTCCTCTCTGTTTTCCATATGCATACATGGCTCTCCCTTCCACTTCCTGCCTGAAACTAAGACTGGGTATGACCGTGGCTCCTTCAGAGCAGGACTGCCCGTGACTGTCTTCCGTTCCATCCCTTCCATGCCTAACCTGGGATGACAGACCTGCTTTGTGTTCATTCTCTTTCCCACCTTCTCTTTCTTCTTTTCCTGCTGGCCATGGGAGCGGGAGGTCCTACTTCAGCCTCCAGGCCCATGCTGGGTGTTCGAATACAGTCTTCTGTGAGAGAGGCCTGGTGGTTATTAGGTACACTGAATTGTATTTATTTCTCATTCTGTGATTTTTCTTTAGACATATTTCCCTTGGTTAGAACGGCTGTGGGAAGCAAGGGTAGGGGGCACTATAGGCCTACAGCTCCTCCAAGTTCCTGGAGACCAGCAGCTCCCCATGGAAATAATAATAGTCACATAATAATTATGTCTAGTTCCACAAGTGAGTGGAGTTGGACTAAGGAGGAGACCTCCGTGGTTTCTTTTGTCCTTTATTTTGTGGCCTACACTAGGCTGGCCTGAGAACTTTATTCAAGGTGCTAGCCTGGTCTCCTTTTGTCTTTTGAGGCCAAGATACTTACCTTCTGCTTCCCTTACTACGCTACCCACATGATGTGAAGAAAAAAGAGAAACACTTATGTAGGCAAGTACTATAATTTCTTTATTTCTCCAGTTTAAAGTTCCACCCTCTGGTTTCCTGGTCTTCAGCTATTTTCCTTCTTAAGAATGACACTGACACTATAACAATCTGAATGCTTTCCAGTGAAGAAACTACAAATATATGCCACCACGCATCCACCCACACTCATGGCAGGCATCACTAATTGATCCCAGCTCTCCTTCCTGCTGCTCTTGGATGTGGCATCTGAATCATTGTCATTGTAGCTGTTCACACAGCCACCACCAACAGATAAAACTTGACATTCAAGGTAAAACATATTTGCCATTCCTGTCCCAGAGTTTGTAGTTTACACCCCTCAATAGCTAAGAAACTGTAAACAACTCTAAAGCAATCCATGTGTAGTTCCAGGCAGCCAAAATCCTATGCACAAAGAGCTCCTTTTTTGATACCAGACAATTCTGGGCTACAGGCTCAAATGTATATACAAAAAAATTAGAGTCATAAGCTCAATTTCAATTTTATTTTGAGAGTATAGAGACAAAATTGAAAAAGGATTTCATAACTTGGTCAAGAAAGCAAAAATATAATAATAACAAAAAAAAGACAAGACATGCAAAAGGAAAAGAAAAAAAATAATGTGGAGACAAAGGAATAATTAAACCCAGACTTAACATAGATTTAAAACAGATGTTAAAATTATCAGCCAGAAAACTACAATTACTATTATGCAGCAGCCTTCACCCAAGACCCTAAGAATTATCCAATGATCCTAACAGCCAGCTAAATATTTCTCAGTGTTTCTGTTTCACTGATAGAACCTTAATTGATACACAAGATGATGCTTCATTTCAAATTCAGGGTTTCCAGCTCTGATTGCTTCTTCAGGTTTTCCCTTTTATTTTTATTATCAACTCTTTCTCTTCAGAACATCTCCTCCTTGGCATATATGAGAAGTCCACGTTAAACACACACACACACACACACACACACAAACACACACACACACACACACACAGAGCAATAGGCTCCCTGGACTGCATGTTTCGCTCTGGCTACCTTTCTTCTCTTCACAGTGAAGCTTCTGAAACAAAAAGTTGACATTCATTACTTTTATTTCTTTTCCTTACATTTGGTGCATGGAAACCAACTTCTAGACCCATCTCAATACCAAAACTGTTCTTTCCAAAATCACAAAGTCTCCTAATTTCTAAATATGTTGGGTTTTATTTACTTGGTGTTTCCATAACATTTGATCCCCACCCACTTCTGAAAATTTTCCTGGAAACACTTTCATGACACAACTCCCTCCTGTTATTGTTTGTTTATACTTCCTTTCCTATCCTTTCTCATTTTTTCTCCTTTTTATTCCATCAATGTTATTTTATGTTCATTCTTCTACTTCTGTTTTTCCATAACTGATTACTACATTTACAGTTGTGAATCCCAAATAAATATTTCCAACCCAGACATTCTCCTGAACATCCAAAATACATGACACCTAATTTTTTTCAGTTTTCACTATTCTGTAAGGAGGTCATACATAGAGTTGCTATTCAATTTTTTTGTCTTGTTCCCACTGCCTTTCAAAGGAATTTCAAAATTCCACCCTTCCTCCTTACGTGTTTCTTTTGCACACATTTGATGCTAGGGCCAAGGAAGTCTTGCTGAGGAGAAAGAAATAGTTCTGCAACAATATACCCCACCCAAATGACCTAATACAAACACTAAGTGACATGCAAGCACCATGGTTAGAAAAACAAAAGGGGTTGTCCTTAGAACTATTCTCACATGCAGAAGGTGCCATCTATTCCTCATTAGGATAAGAAGCTAGAAAACTGCAGAGAAATAACTTGGTGGAATATTATAAAAAGTAATTTTCATTCCATAGGCACTTGTCTAACAATATTCATATAGTAATGTATAGTAATACATTTACTGATGAATACATTTTCTAATTTCTAAAAATAATTTCTAATTTCTCTTCTAATTTATCCTAGAAGGCAGCTGGAAAAAGTGGAACCATTAGTCTTTTTCATTCAGTGATTATGTGTTTGATTTGCTCTTTTTAAATACAAAGGGTTAAAATAGCCTTATTTGAGTGACAATTATTGAGCAGCCATTGGACTGGGGAATCTACATCCTTCTGGACTGTCTTGAGCAGTCTCAAGCAAAATAAGACTAGTATTTTTAAAGAGCCTGTTCTGGCTTGCTAAAGCTGCTGGAATGCAATATACCAGAAATGGATTGACTTTTATAAAGGGGATTTATTAGGATACAAACTTATAGTTTCAAAGCTGTAAAACTGTCCAAACTAAGGTATCAACAAGAGGATACTTTCACTGGAGAAAGGCCAATGGTGTTCGGATCACCTCTGTCAGCTGGGAAGGCACATGGCTGGTGTCTGCTGGTCCTTTGCTCCTGGGTTGCATTGCTTTCAGCTTCTGATTCCAGTGGCTTTCTCTTTAAGCATCTGTGGGTCCTCTCTTAGCTTCTCTGAGGAAAACTTTGGGCTTCATCTCTTAGCTTAGCATCTCCAAACGTCCTTCTGTCTGCAACTCCAAGCATCTGGGTCTGTGTTGGCTCTGAGCTCTCTCTGAAGGAATCCAGTAAACTAATTAAGACTCACCTTGAGGGGGAGGAATCTCATATGCATGGAAACAATCTAATCAAAAGGTCCCCCACACAGTAAGTCTTCCCCCACAAGACTGGATTAAAAGAACATGGTTTTTCTGGGGTACATAATAGATTCAAGCCAGCACAGAACCTATTGACAGCTTTTATTTCTGATGTGGGTGATAAAGTATATACCAGTACCCAACACTGCTAAACATCAGAATTTCCAAAGAAACAGTCCTTTCTGAGTTAGCTTGGAGGCATGAAAGTCATAGTCAGACACTGGTATCTCAGAACTCCTTATTTTTATAATTCAGAAAAGTTTGGGAATTATTTTTAAAGCTCTATCTGACCTACTATGGTTAGCTCAAAAAGATTATTTCTAGATATAAAAATTAATGGTGATGTTATACATTAATAATTTTTTTAATTATGATAAAAGCCATGTTAAGTGACCATTAAGTTCATTAAGTTTATTATCGATGATGGGAGCACCACAAGTTATCAAGGTCATTCTGGGTATAGCAAATATGTTTGCCCATTATAATTGCTTCTCTTTTTTATAAGTACATGGTAAGCCCTTTAATAATACTTCTTACCATGATATTGTACATTTATACAGTAATAGGATTCAACTATTTGCACCATAACTAAAAAAAAAAGGATGGAAAAGGCCTCTCAACCTCTAAATTAGAGGTCACAAAAATCCATGCAGTAAAGCATGTGTGTTTTACTCCAATTTGATTAACTCACCACAAAATTCTACCTCTCTTGACTTACAAAACCATAGAATTTTAGAAATGGCAGATTATATTAAGCAGGAAGCATCTGGTATGCACAACTCCAATATCAAGACACATTAAAGGGAGGGGATAAAAACCATGATAAACACAGTTCAGGTTGAAGTTAAACTGTTTTTTCTATATGTTATGTCCTGAGAGTATAAAAATAATATTCCCATCTCTTCCAGCATAGAAATTTAAATTTAAGATTCCAGAATTCATCAAGGAAAGATTAAATTTTATTTAATGTATTCTGTTAAAGAAAAATGAAGACATATACCAAAAGTACCCAAGCAACATAAACCCATACTGATTTTTGTTTGATTGTAGTTGTTGCTGTTGTTTGTTAAAGTCAACCAGAATAACAGAGAATATTTCAGTGGGAAAAAAAATGCAGGGGCTAGTCTTATCCTCACTCCCATCTGAAAAGTAGTTAAAAGGGAAGATGAATGAACAAGTTCTGGAGAAAATAAATTATAACCATTTTGAAAGTAAGAAAATTTGGGGGTGAGCAGGGAGCCAGGGAAAACTATGCAGAACACTACCTCAATGGAAGCTCCAACCCATCTACATGCTACCTCACTAAAGAGGAGAACCATTAAAACTCATCATTTAGTCTTCCTCAGCAGTGAGGAATGAGGAAGATACAAAGAATGATTATGATCACCAGTCTCATTATTATCCATAACATTATAAAGATTGAAAAAAAATTTAGAAGAAAGACCAAAGGAAAAACATCATGAACAACTACAAGAATAGGTGGCACAGAAGGAAGAAAAATAGTGACTTCCTACTTAAGTATCCCTCTACCAGCTGGACTAATAGTACCATTGACAAAATCCAAAGCTTTTCTACTGTGTTGAGAACATCTGCTGGGGAGGGGCAGGAGAAGCTGGGAAGAAATTAATACCTAGAGCTGACTGCCTGTCAGTATCATAGGATCCAACAACATAGTCCAAGTTTGAAACTATCATTTGAATACAGAAGGCCTAGCTATGAAAATAGGCTATGTCCACCAAGTGACAAGAACTCTGGTTCAAGACAAAAATACACAAAGATAAACAGAAACTAAGTCTACTAATTATTATTATTGTCTAAAATCTTAAGTTTGCCACCTCCATGCTTAAGAATAGCAAACAAAACATAACTCATCAACAGCAAGCTTTCTAACAGTAACTTTCAACAGAAGATAAGTAGGTTGCCAACAAGGTGGAGAGGAAACTAAGGAGAATTAACCCACAATGTCATAAGAAATGAGAAGGTCAAGTTAGAGCTAATCATGTTAAAAATAAAAGTACAGTGAATACAAAGTTCATGATGTGTGAGCATCACCAAGGAAACTGTGGGGTGGGAAGAAATCACATACAGAAAGAGGATATGAAGACCTTTAAAATTCATCTAGAAGGCAAGACTTTACCCATGCAGAGTTGTGGGGAGCCAGCAGCATACAAACAATCCAAGGGCAAGCTTCCCCAGGGCTTCGGGTTCCAGAGGGAACTCAGTTGCTGATAATACCTGACAAGGATGAGGTCTGGGATAGGCCCCTGAGCTTTCCAGGTGATTCTGCTACGCAGCTGGGTTTAAGATATTGACAAGACCAGGCATTCATTCATTGTGGTAAAGATACAAAAGCTTTGAAGGAATGAATATACTATACCAAATGCAACTTAAAAACACATTCAGGAGTGTATTAGTTTCCCTGGCTGCTAAAACAAATACCATACAACGGATTGGCTTAACAATAGGGATTTACTGGTCACAGTTTTAGAATCTAGAAGGCTTGCTTTCAGCGGTATCTTCTGGCTGGCTGGCAGTCTTTGGGGTTCCTTAGCTTTTCCGTTATGTGGCGATGTACATAGCATCATCTTCTCCTTTCTCTTCTGTGTTCCACTGATGTCCAGCTTCTGGCTGCTCTCCATGGCTTCTATTCCATGTCAAATTTCCTTTGCTTATAAGGAATTCAGCAATATTGGATTAAGGCCCACCTTCATTCAGTTTCGGTACACTTTAATTAAAAACATCTCCAAAGGTCTTTTTTTACAAATGGGTTCACACCACAGTACCAAGGGTTAGGACCTGATCATGCGTTTTGTGAGGACATGATTCAACCCTCAACTGGGAGTAAAAAATATAAAGAAGCAAAGAGTTATCTATCTAACAAATATTTTTTTAATCTAGATGAAATTAAACAGTACACGGAATCAATTAAAAATAAAAAATAAAGTAAGTCAAAATGGGAGAGTGAAGAGTTAAGAAAGCCAAAAAAGGGCAAAATGCCATTATAATGCTAATCAATTAGAAACAGCAAGGAACAGAAATATCAAAGCTACAAAGCAAATTAGTGAAAGTGAGGAAAGACTTGAAATACTAAGAAACACAAAGAAAACACACAGACTAAAGCACAATTTTGAAACACATGCCAGAAAAATGTTAACTTAGAGAAGTACCCCTAAGTACTTTGTTTCCAAAGAAAACAAAACTCAATAAAAAATTAAAAGGCATAAAAATGGCTAATTAATATATGAAAGGATCTTGATTAAATTTAGTGAAATAAAACCCAAAACAATAATAATACTGCTTCCCAGAGATCATATCGGCAAATACTGAAAATTTTGATGAAACCTGGTGTGAAAAAGGTATGAAAATAAGCACTTGTATATAACGTTGGATAAAACTGTCATTTTAAGATACAAATACCACTTTACTCCAACATTTTCATTACAAGGCATTTATCCTACATATACACTCAGAATTAGGGGAGGATTGTATAAGATTGTTACGGCATTTTTTTGTCATTATAAAGACCAGAAAAAAATCTAAATTTCCATTTATAGAGGATTGGTTTAAAATTATGGAATATTCATATGATGGGAAGACTAAGCATCCATTAAAGAATGCAGTAGCTCTACATATGTTTATATGCAAAGACCTACAAGATAAATCAAGTGTACTGTGTAAGTTATGATATGAATTCATATGGTTTTAAAAAGGATGTAGCATATTCATATAAAAACACTAAAAAGCTACAATAAACCATTAATAGTGATTACACCTGAGTGGGACTGAGCATTTGGAAGAAGATATATTTTATTTTATATCCTATTCCATTTCAAATTTTAATCACATGCCTGTATTTCTTCTGTTTTTTAACATTATAAGGATTTAGAAGCTTTTCATTTAAAAGAGTTGAACTTTTTTAAAAGTTTTAGTTTTTAAAGGAGAAAACACAATAACTAGAAAATTAGACTCTTTGCTTCCCTTATGCTTTCAAACAGCTAAGATTCAATTCTCAAACAAGGGGATTACTTTTACTGGATAGTAAAAGGTTATATAATTATATTGGAACTAGTATTGAAGAATTTTACTTTTGTTCACATAAATAATGAAGAAAATCTATAACTATATTTATAAATCTGAAAAAAGTATTGTTAAAATTACATGCACTACATTCATTTCGCTAGACTGCGGGAAACAGAAAATCTTCTTCTCACTGAATCTTCAGTCAAGGCCTACAAAGAGTTCTTTCTTGGAAAGGAATCAATGGGAGCCTGGGATTTTAACTAATCCTATGAACTGACTAATTTCAAACCTAAACTTTCATGATCAACCAATGTAATCTGCACAGGTTTTTAGTACAGAGCTACAGTTTTTTTTCCTTAAACTCTGTTTTGTTATCTAAGACCCTAATTAATGGTTATTCTAAAACATTATGACTCTTGTTAACATAATCATGAAACAATGAGACCCTAAACATAAAGATTCCAGCTGCTCTCAGAGTCTCTGAATATTACTGCAGGACAATGGGAAACTGATGATATCAAAAAGCAAATTAATTTTTCATAGAATTATTTACCCATCCTCCCTTCCTGCATGGGGGCATAAATGCAAAGCAAAGACAGCTGGTTGCCAACTACTTTTAGAATTTTTATTGTTAAGATGATCCCAAATGTATTCATTATCAAGCGATGTAAGCTACCTACAGTACTTTTTGATTCAGTCTTCCTAATGTTCTATGACTCCAAATCCCAGGAAGAATCAGAATACAAAGCATTGTCTAAGAAAATTCTGTTATAATGCAGGAGAAGTTCACTTATTTGCAGATAACCGCCATGCTTTTGCATTTCAAATGTCAGGTTAACCTGGTAAGTAATTTAAACACACACTCATATTACAGTTTGCTTTGTAAACTGAAATTCTGACAAAGCCACAGAACATGGTCCCTTTCAGAAAGGAGTGTGTTTATTTGACATAATTCCTGTTAATAGCCCTGATGGTTTGGGACACCTCTAAGCGTTGTCTCCATTGTGCTGGAGCTGGTCACCTGTGTGACTGACAATGGGGAGCTCACACTTTATTGAATCTAATGAGTGGTTTAAAGTCACTAGCATATCAGCTCCTCTTTGAAAGAGGTGTTACACTACCCTGTTTTAACTAGCAAAATTAGATCTACTCAGAGAAACACTGAATTGTTCAGTTGGCACATTACAGCTAGCTATGATCTCTATCTTTTAGATGGTTGCAGGTACCAAATGTACAAATGGAGACCTGTCATTCAGCCATAAGGGACTGACTGACACAGAATTAGTGTTAAACTCTGTCCACAAAATCTCATTCAAGTTTTCCATCTGATAATGAGAGTGGTGGGCACCATTAGGATGATGGTTTCTCCAACTTAAGTTATGTGGAACTCCTGAAAAGTTTTTTCCCTAACAAACATGATCATAGATCTCATTATGTTTCAGGTACTGTTTTAAGTAATCTATGACTATTAACTCCTTTAATTACCCTAATAACACTTATGGGTAAGTTATATTATTCTGATCACTTAAAGGTGAAGAAAGTTAAATAAATAACTTGCCCAAGGTCACACCACTAGTAAATAGGTGAACTGGGATTTGAACCCAGGCAGTGTGGCTTCAGAATTCAGCTTGAATGAAGACTATGCTGCTTTGGTGGTCAGGATAGAGCAGGGGTTCTCAGCGTCAGCACTCTTGACATTTTGGGCAGATAAGTCTTTGTTGTAAGGAGCTAGCTCTGTATTACAGGATCCCTGACTTTTCCCCACAAGCCAATAAATTCGTTATGAAGCCAACCCATTGTATGCTATCTGTCTTAGCAGCTAGGAAACTAAAACACTTAGCAACGTGAGAAGAAGAATTTCAAGAAAATCTGAAACACATAAATAGAAGCAATAAAGAAGGCACTGATGTTGATAAAAACCTAATCAGTGATATAGAAAATAAACTTGATTCTCCAACAAAATGGCACTCACTCACAATGAATGAGAAAATGATAAACAATGTACAGAAAGGGGGGCCAATGTTTGGGAAAACTAGTGCCCCCCATGAAAACCAAGAATAAATGGAACAGAAATGATAAATAAAGATATAATAGAAGGACAACTTTCCATATATGTAGATATACCTATATATCCAAATTGAAATGGTACATCATATGCTAGAAGGAATCAGTGCAAAGATAGAAATATCTGAATACAACCTGGAAAATTTTTGAACCATAAAAATAAAGATAGCACTTGTCTCATTTTCCTAGGGTTTCCATAGCAAAGTACCACAAATTGGGTGGCTTAAAACAACAGAAATTTATTCTCTCACAGTTCTGGAGGCTGGAAGTCCAAAATCAAGATGTTGGTAGGGCTATGCTTCCTTCAAAGTCCACAGGGAAGAATCTCTTCCATGCCTCCTCTAGCATCTAGTGGGTCTGAGGGTAAATCCATGTCATTTTTTGTCACAGTTATCCCAGGACATTCTCCCCTCTGATGTCTGTCTGTTTTGTGCTCAAATTTCCTCTTCTTTTAAGGCCATGAGCCAACTTGACTAAGGACACACCTTAATCCAGTATGACCTCCTTTTAACTTGCCTAATGACATCTGTAACCACCCTATTTCCAAATAAGTTCACATTCTGAGGTACTGGGGATTAGGGCATTAACACATCTTTTGGGAAGGTACAATTCGATCTATAATAGCACTCTAAGAAAGTAAGACAGAAAAATACAGTCTATTTTTTTAAAAGAATAATTAAGCTGGCCTCAGCTTCACTGCTGCTGCAATAAATGACATAGCACAGTGGAGTCAAAACATAGCAGAGAGGAAAGATTGATTAACAATAATTTCATACCCAGCTTCTGTGTAAAGGACAGGAGAAAAATATATACAAGCTCTAGCCAGAGCAATTAGGCAAGAAAAAGAAATAAAGGGTCTCCAAAATAGAAAGGAAGAAGTAAAACTATCTCTATCAGAGATGACATAATCTTAAATATAAAAAATCCAAAGGAATCCACAGTAAACTATTAGAGCTAATAAGCAAGTTCAGTAAAATGGAAGGAAATGAGGTCAACATAAAAAAATCAATGGTGTTCCTATAAATTAGCAATGAACAACCTGAAGAGGAAATTTAAAAATACCTCCATTTACAATAGCATTTAAAAGAAAAAAATATCTAGGAATAAATTTAATCAATGATATAAAGGGTTTGTATACTGAAAACTACAAAACACTGATGAAAGAAATTAAAGAAGACCCCAACACCTAAATAAATGGCAAGACATCCCATATTCATGGACTGGAAGAGATAGTAGTGTTAAGATGTCAATACTACCCAAAGTGATCTACAAATTCAATGCAATCCTTATCATAATCCTAGCAGTCCTTTTTGCATAAGTGGAAAAACCAATTCTCAAATTCAGATGGATCTGCAAGGGATTACCAATAGCCAAAACAATTTTGAAAAAGACGAACAAAGCTGTAGGGCTTACACTTCCTGATTTTAATTTTACTACAAAGTTACAGTAATCAAGACAGTGGTACAGGCATAATGATAGACAAATAGGCCAATGTAACCAAACTGAAAGTCCACAATTAGACTCATATGTCTATGACCAATTTATAGACAAGGATGCTAAGTATATGCATTGAGGAAAGAATGGTTTCTTTTCAACAAACAGTGCTGGGAAAACTGGATATCCACATGCAAAAGAAGAAAAGTGGACTGCTATTCATACTACATACAAAAATTAAATAAAAATGGATCAAAGACCTAAATAGAAGGACAAAATCCATAAGCTCTTAGAAGAAAACACAGAGAAACATCTTTAAGTCCTGGGATTTGGCAGTGGATTCTTAGATATGACACCAAAAGCATGAGGCACATAAAAACAATAGATAAATGTGATATCAAAATTAAAAATGTGCATTAAAGGAAATTATCAAGAAAGTGTAGGACAACAAAAATAATAGCAGAGTTCAGTAAGATTGTTCAATACAAGATTAATATACATTTAATTTCATCATTAGCCACAAACAGTAAGAAAATTAAATGTTAAAGAGACACAAATTCAATAGCAGCAAAGAAGCAAGTATTAGAAATAATCTAATAAAAGATATGCAAGACCTCTAAGGGGGAAATGATTGAAGATATGCCTTGCTCATGACTTAGAGACTCAGTATTGTAAAGTGTACATTGTGTACAGATTTAATTAACATTTAATTAAAATCTCACTGTTTTTGTGTTTTTTTTGGGGGGGGGGGCAAAATAGGAGGGAGGTTGAAAATTTATTCCATGAAAAGGGTAATAAATTACCAAGACACACTTGAAGAAAAACAAAGCCATCAAGACTTATGTATCAGCTACAATAATAAAGACAGTGTAGAACTGACATAAGACTAGAACAGAATTGAGATCCCAATCACAGACTCACACTTGACACTATGTGGACACCTGATGCATGACAATGGTAGTACTAGAAAAAAGGGTAGAAGGACAGGCTTTTGACAAATTAGGCTGTAACGGTTAGATATCCGTACAAAAAAAAAAAAAAAAAAAAAAGGTGGGCCCTTACTTCACACTCTATGCAAAAAACAACCCCAGGTGGATTATATACTTAAGTGTGATGGGCAAAGCTATACAGCTTTTGAAGAAAATATAGGAAAATATCTTTATAACTTCAGGGTAGGGAAATTATTTAAACAAGACACTAAATTCATGAAACATAAAGGAAAAGCTTGATAAATTTCCCTATGTTAAATTAGAATGTCTTGTCACAGCATAAAGATAGTGCAAAGATAAACCATGAAATGGAGAAGATACTTGCATCAAATATAACTGACAAAGGAATATTATTCATACTATATAAGCAACTACAAATTAATTAAAAAAGCAAACACATCATTAGAAAAGTGGGGCATAGACTTGAATAGCATTTTACAAAAGAGAAAATCCAAATTACCAATAAATAATTGAAAAGCTGCTCAATCTCCATATTATTCAAGGAGATGCAAAATTAAACCACAGTGAGATGCCACTATACCTCCCCCCAGTAGACAAAATTTCAAAACATCATATGTTGTAAATGATGAGGATCAATGGTATGCCAGTTTGGATATATTATGTCCCCCACAAAAGTCATTATTTTTTACCCCACTCTCATTGGGTGGAACTTTTGATTGAGTGTTTCCACGGAGATGTGACTCATCCAACTGTGGGTTATACTTTTGATTAGATTATTTCCATGGAGGTGTGGGCCCCACCCACTCAGGGTGGGTCTTGATTAGTTCACTGGAGCATTTAAGAGAGAAGCTAAGAGCCAATACAGATGCTTGCTGATGTTTAGAGATGCTTGGAGATGCGGACAGAGGACGCTTGGAGATGCTAAGCTAAGAGATGAAGCCCAGAGTTTGTCCCAGAGAATCTAAGAGAGGACCCCCAGCTGCTTCGAGAGAAATGCTCTGGTAGAGAGAAGCAAGGACACACAGGAACTGAGAGAGAGGAGCTGAAACACAGCCCAGGAGCAAAGGACCAGCAGATGCCAGTCATGTACCTCCCCAGCTGACAGAGGTTTTCCTAACGCCATCGGCTATTCTTCAGTAAAGGTAACCTCTTATTGCTGCCTTAGTTTGGACACTTTCATGTCCTCAGAACTGTAAATTTGTAACCTAATAAACTTCCTTTATAAAAGCCAATCCATTTCTGGTATTTTACAGAACTGCAGCTCTAGCAAACCAGAACAAATGGGAACTCTCACATATTTCTGGAAGAACATGAATATATACAAATATTTGGAAAATTATTTGGCATTGTCTAGTAAAATTGACATTCCAACAGTTCCATTCCTAGGAATATACACTAGAGAATAAGGTGCATTTGTGCATTTGAATACATATGCAAGAACATTTATAGTAATAGTCTTACTTGCAATTGCCCAAAACTGGAAACAAACCACAAGTCCATCAACAGTAGAAATCACTAAGTATACCATGTTATATTCCTACAATGGACTTCTACACAGCCACACACAAAAATAAAGATAAATCTGAGAAAACATAATATTGACCAAAAAAAGAAATAGAATACATAGCACATAATTCCATCTATATAATATTTTAAACTAAGCAGGCGTGACCTACATTTTTGGATAGTCAAACCAAAAAGAACAGCAAGGAAGTGATTACCATGAAAGTGAGGAGAGTGGTTACCTCTGAGGGGACAGAGGAATTTGTGAGTAGGATGGTTGCACAAGTGGCTTCTGGGATGCTGGCGATAGTTACGTGAGTGTTCATTTTACATTTATTCATGTACTGTTCATGCTTTATTCACTTTTCTGTAGGAATGCTATACGGCAAGACAAAATAATTGTCTTTTTAATAAATGAATGAGAAAAGTGCAACATGAGAAGAAATTTAAGAGGCATAAGAAACATGTCGTACATAGGAAAGGAGAATAACAAAAATGTATCAATAGTAGAAAAGTACAGAAATGGGGTAACTCAAATGCATGGCGAAACTAGCCCAGATACTGGAGTACCAAAAACCTCAATAATATTTATCTGAAAAAACCTCCTTGTCTCCTGGGCTTCATGTTTACGGTTTTTAAAGAAAAAAGTGCCATTTAGGGAGTCTTATTTTCTTGAGCTCTCTAACTTTCTTTCTAAAATTAGATTATTTACAATCTACTTACTTCATAAAGAGCCAAGAAAACTGCCTCTTGAAATTTCACTATAAAATAACTTCAACTGGATATTATGATAAAGTGTTTACTTTGAAACCACCTGGCAAGTAAAACATGATTATTAGGAGTAAATGCACTGTTTGATACATATCTCAGAGAAAGTCAGGCTGACATTGCTGCCATTTTATGCTAGAGAACGGCATAAGCTGGCTACCATACAAAGAAAGCAAAAATATTGGTCTTTGAGTTGATAAACTTTTGATAGTTCCTTTTGAGAAACGCATGCATGCCTCCATGTACCTGAACTTCACCTTCTAGGCCTTATGCCCCAACGCCCCTGTGTAAACCATTCCAAGCATTCTGCTGACCCACTGACCCATCAACATGCCACCAAGGCTTTCTACACAGAATTTCCTTTCTGTACTCTCTCCAAGCCCAGCTCATTATTCTTCCAGGATTAGTTCAAGGTTTGTGTCTTAGACATAAGCTTTTCCTCTGATTGTTTCAGGATCACAACAATCTCTTATCTACCATAAAAGAGTACTGGACTTGGCCTTCATTTACCACACTACACTTGGACATTTACCTTGCTGTATGATATGGTTCCTAAATATTTATTATCTATATGGCATCGAAAAGATGAAAAGTTTTGGGGATTGGGACCAAACATTATATTCCTTTTCACCCTTGACAGCACGTAGCAGTGAGAAATGGACATAGTCAGTGTTCAATCAGTAGTTTATGAAGGAATGGTCAGAGTCTCTGCTGGCTCCCGATTACCTTCTTTAAACTATTGTCCCTCTTTTTCTATATTAATATTGCCCCACTGGAGAAGTTCTGCCTGGAGGTTAGAAATTGCAGATTGGTGAGGGGTGGCAACTGGAGATTCATCTAGAAGAAGGAGGAATTAAAGAGGAGGATGTGCTCGTATAGGAATGATGTACACGTAAAGAATGGGAATTCTTTTATTTGGTAGTGAACTCACCAGTGACAACTTTCGCAATTCATTTCTACTCTTTCATGTTCCAAAAAGGATTTGAAGAAACTAACAAAAAGCCAGCCATGTTGATTTCATAAAATGAGGTTCCAAGAGCTAGAGGAAGTCTTTTTACAGAAAGGAACCTGATTTTTGTTTTTGTTGTTGTTCTGTGGATTGTTTATTTCCACTAGAAACTGAGGCTAGAGGGTTTTAAACAAAACTTTGTTAATGTTTTGTATTTGTACAGTAGGTGGAAGGGACACTTAGATAAGTAGATGAGGGATTAAGGCCATTTTATGGTAAGTCTTCTGACCACTGCCCTTCCACATCTTTCCACCTGACAAATTCTTATTCATTCTTCAATAATCCACAGCCTTTAGTTCAAATCATTATAAATTAAAGTCCATTTAAAATCCTGCCTCTCCTAGTCTAGGCCATGTGGAGGGTAAGAACAGAGTCTTATTCATGGTCAAATGAACATAGTAGAATGATGGGACTTTGAATGGGCTCTATGGATTAGTGACTAATAAAAATGCATTGAATTAACTTTAACCTAAATTCTGGTGGAGAGTAAGTCTACTTAAGTTACTTTACTTCTTCAAAATTGATTGCTTAGTTACAATGTAAAATTTAGAACCCTTTCCTTTTGGTTACTTTTATACAATACTTGTAGAATAACCTTACTCAGATTGAAGGCTGGCTCCACCCAGAAATGCATCCTTCTTTTGACTTTCTATTATATTTACTACGTGTGCCATGGACCATTTGATCAGTTGTCCAAACAGCTCACTGCCCATATAAGCCACCTTGTCACCTAAGAGTCACTCATAGTGCATAAAAGAAGGCCTTCTTGAGTGTCCCATGGATTTCAGAAACTTTTAGACCCTGTCTCCCAAATACCCTTTCTGCAGAATAGTAGTGTAAGGGCAGGGACTCAGGAATCTAATTGCCTGGTTTCAATCCTGCTTCATCACGTACTGGTGGTGTGACCTTAGACAAGTTACTTAAAATCACTGGGTTTCAATTTCCTCACATGAAAAATGAGGGTAAAAATAGTACCTGCCTCATATGAAAATTAAATGACTGCTGACTAACTGAGTCACCATTTTACTTGTAAGGTGCTTCATAAAAGTGCCTGGCACTCAGCAACCATTAGCTATTATTTTGATTAATTGATTGGTTGACTATTTTGTCACTGACATTTCATCTGGATGGTAATCTATGTGCTCCCCAAAGTCCAAAGGCTTCAGACACCAGCTGTACCTTGTTTCATGCAACCCCCGACTCATTGCCTGAGACCACAAATGAGGCCAGACACCCACGCTACAAATTCTTATTTCCCCATTTCCCATCTGCATCCATTTTCCAAGGCTACTCTAACTAAGTGTCACAAACTAGGTGGCCTAAAACAACAGAAAACTACTACCTCACAGTTCTGGAGGCAGGAATCCAAAATCAAGGCATCGGCAGGGCCATGCTCCCTTGTGAAGCCTGCAGGGGAGAGTCCTTCCTTGCCTTTTTTCAGCTTCTGGTGTTTGCGAGCGCTCCTTGGTGTTCCCCGGCAGCACTTCAGTCTCTGCCTCCGTCGTCACATGGCATTCTCCCCTCTTAAGTCTGTCTGTCCTGGGTCCAAATGTCCCTCTTATAAGGACACCAGTCACAGTGGATTAGGATGGGCCTAATCCAATTTGGCCTCATTTTAACTAAGAACATCTTCAAAGACCCCGTGTCCAAATAAGGTGATAGCCAAGGACCAGGGTTAGGACGTGAATGTATTTTTTTCAGGGCAGGAGTGGGCAGACATGACTCAACCCATAACCCATCCTTGTTTCCAATCCTGCCCCCTTTCCTTTGTGTTCCCATGATCCCATATTATGAAGCCTGGGAAATATATTAGGATACTCTTAGAGGAATGAGGGATGGCAGACAAAAACAGGAACCCAGCAGCTTGCATCTGTGTCAAGGAATCACCAGTATGTTTCTTTAAGGCATATCTGTTAGTTTTGATTCTTAGGCCTATGTGCGGGCTCGGGGTTTCCTATGTGTCCTTAATAATTATTCTACACTTATTACCAAGAGATGCCTCTTTGAACAATTTAAGATGGTACAGAGTCGCTCCTTTATGTCAAAGTTCTAAAGGCTATTTATCCTTTAAATAAAGGAGCTTCAGATCCTGGGACTCTGGGACTTTGAAAGGGCTAAGTGATAATGACTAATGAAAATAATGATCTATTTTTAGGAATAGATTATCATAAAATCAAAGTTCATTTAGATAAAAAAGTATTTCAAAAAGATACTTTCTATAAACAGAAAATTTGATATAATATTCCTAGTAGAAAAAAAGCTAAAATATTTCAGTCCAGCAGAAAGCATTATAGTTTAAAATTTACAAACAATAATAATGCTCCTTTACATTTGAACATTTGCAGTTTTCAAAATGTTTTTTCATATGCTATCTTAATTAACACACCAAACAGCCCTTACTCAGGCAGGACAGCCACTCCTCTCCATCTTACAGATAAGTCAGCTCGTGCTCAAGTTCACACAGAATTCTATCCCAGTTTCTCTGACTCCTGATCCAGTGAACCCTACTGCAAGTGAGAGAAAAGAAGGTAGTGAAATGAACAGTTATCTCAATAAAGGCATTGGTCCATTATTGATTGAGATCAATCTATGATATCAATGTGTAAGTACCATAATGGCTGTTCCGGTTTGCGAATGCTGCCATTATACAAAACACCAGAAATGGATTGGCTTTTATAAAACAGGTTTATTTGGCTACAAAGTTACAGTCTTAAGGCCACTTTTTCATGCCCAAAAGGGTTTGGGGGTATCTGGGTGTGGTAGGCAGCTTCTTAAATGGCTCCCAATGATTCCCACACCCTGCGATTTGTGTCCTTGTCCTATTTGTACTTGAGTGTGGGACAGACCCAGGGACTTCTCATGAATAGAATACAGCAAAAGTGACGGGATGTTACTTCTGAGATTTGATTACAGAAGACTGTGATTTTCTTCTTGCTTGCAAAACCTGTTTCCCTCCCTCTTTCTCTCTCTCTCTCATTCCCTTTGCTTGCTCTCTCAGTTGTGAACTTCCCTACATAGAGGCCCAGGTGGCAATGAACTGAAGACTGACTCCAGCAAAGAGAGACTGAGAAACTGAGGCCCTTGGTTCAAACAGCCCACAAGAAGTGAGTCCTGCCAACAACAACATGAAAGGCATCGGAAGTGAATTCTACTCCAGTTGAGCCTCATGGTGACTGCTTCCCCAGTTGACACCTTAATTGCAGCCACAAGAGAGACACTCACATAGGCCAGGAGCCCTGACTAAGCTGTGCCAGGACTACTGACCCGCAAAAAGTATAAGATAATAAATGCTGTCGTTTTAAGCCTGTAAATTTTAGAGTAATTTGTCACACAGCAATCAATAACTAATACACTGGGGACTCAGGATTTGACCAAGATGTTCTCAACCTATTTTCGTTGTTCCATTGCTTCTAAATCAGGATCCTGATCTTGGCAAAGCACAGGTATTGCGGGTAAGAATTCAACTTCCTCTGAAACTCGGCGACTCAAGATTAAATCCTGAGTCTGTCCTGAGATTTTTTCTGCCTTCCAGTTGAAGGAAAAGAGACTGTTTAGATTCCATCCAGGAGGACCTCTGGCTTTTGCAATTAGCTTTTAATTGGTGTTTAACGTTTTATTTTCTTTTTCTAAACTATTGATTGCTCCCAGCAACAGTGATTCAATTCTATAGTATTTATTATTTCCCCGTATTTTTCAAACACCTGATACACTTTATCTACCAATGCATTCCTTTCTTCAATAAACCTTTCAAACACACAATAGGAAGCCGCTACAAAAGCTCTCCAACCTTAAGACACGTATGCTCTCCAATGCCAACTATAGAGGTAGCAGTCATAGTTAATGGACAAGAACAAACCTCCCAAAGGAAAACTGCAGGAGCTCCAGAAGGTAATGGACAATGAAGTACCTCCTAGGGATCAGAACCAGGCGCTACCAGATGGACTACCAAGGAGAGCTAAATTGTCTTTCAATTTATAGTTCACTTGGTTGTCACTAGGTATACTTGGACATGATGGGGACTGCATGTTGCCTAGAGATACTAAATTAGAGGTGGATGTTGTAATAGTATGGGACATGGAGATGTCTTTCTTAGAGAGGTTAAATATGTTGTATATAAGGGGGCGCAAAGATATGTGGTAGCTGCAGGCTCAATCTGTGACAAAGACTAATGTGACAATGTCCACTCCCCTCCTCTGTATCATAGTAATAAAACACTCTGTTTTAATCGTGGTTACTTGGCCAACTAGAATTAAGACTACATTCCTTGGCTTTACTGCAGCAAGGTGTGATTAAGTTCTGGTTAGTGTGATGTAAATGAAACGGATGCAGGCAACTTCTGGGTCTGCCCTTAAAGGAGGGGAGAGGAGTATTGAGTTTATGGATTTTACTGTCTAGAAGGAAAGAGAGACATTAAACAAACAGACAAGAAAATATATCTTCTGATTCCTACGCCTGTACTTTACCATACTGACTAGCAACCATATTGACTTATAAATTATCAATAACATCTTAAAATAGCCTACAAGTGAATATAATTAGATCCTAGAATCTCAACTTCTTGAGGTATGAATTAGAATAGTTTCACGCTGCAAAACAACTGCTGCCTATTGTGTTCTCTCAAAACCCTTTAGCCTATGCGGTATGGGGCTCCCGTGAACTTCAGGTGCTTTTCATCAGAAACACACCTAACAAGATGAAATGATGTTTAGAAAAAAAAATGGAGAATAATTAACCGAGCAAATGACAAAAAAATATAAAGTATGGTAGCATTATTAATATCAGACTAAGTAAAATTCAAAGCAAAATCATTAAACAGAACAAAAGAGTGACAAGATTTTTACCATAATATATTTTAAATCCAGAAAAATAGTATTGGAAATGCCTATTGAAATTGAATATAATTTGATTTTCCCAACCATTTTGTGCATATGAGGTTAAGCAAAGTGTTTCTAAAGTAAAAAGGAAAACAAAAGAACAAAAACAATATATATTTGCTTGTCACTCTATAGGCCCTTTTGGTCTCCTTTCCAGAATCTGAGAAAGGAAATTTTTCTAATGACTAGGGATCAATTCTTTTCACAAGGAAGGTGGTTGACAATCTTTTCATAAACAAAATTGAGTAAGGTTCTAACTGAATTGTCAGCTCATAGATCTTTGTAAACATTTTTTCCTAAGAGGTCACTACGTATGACATGCAACTCAAAAGGAGTTCAGAAACATTAGTAATATTGCTATAATAAAACTCTTTCTGTTTTCTTATAAATTTATTTATGCATACAAGATTTCTCAAAATAAAATCTATAACAGTAGAAAATAGGAATATGCATCAATTATCAAAAGCATCTCATATTTCATTATGAGAGGCATTTCCAATGATCTTTTTCTTTTTTCTAATAACAATTCATGATATATAAATATATATATATAGTTTTTAATAACGGTGTACTATTAATAACTACAATCAGACTCAATCAAAAATAGTTTTTATAGTATGTGCTATCATAATGATGTAGCAATATCATATCTTTTCATATTTATGTCTTCAATCAATCTGTATTTTTGTATATGGTGGGAAGAAGGAATCCAACTTAATTTTTTATACTTAGCCAGTTTCCCTGTATTATCCGCAAAAATAAATAAATAAACACATTTTCATCACTAGAATGAGGTCCCACTCATATCTTACATCAAGCTCCTCTTTATACATGTTCTCATTTGGAACTTTCTATTCTACTTTATTGATCTATTTTCCTATTCATGCATTGGTATATACTCTATTTTAAAAACTTGTTAGGCTTTGTAGTATGTCTTCATGAATCCTAGGGTAAGCTCTCTACAAGCTTTGATCTCTCTATGTCTTATAAGTTTATGCATTCATGTAAATTTAAAACTGCATTTTATAAATTCTTCAAAAAATCTGGACCATAGAAAAGTAAGTTTTAACAAATTTTGAAGGAATTAAATAATTCTGAACACAATGGTTTTGGCTAGACATGTATCATAAAAAAGAAGACTAGATAATCCCTATCTATTTAGAGATTAATCAAGACATTCCTAAATAATTTATGGGTCAAAGAAAACAAAAACACCATGTAAAAAAGAAAAAAACAAAAACCTACCAAACTAGGAAATAGGGAGCTCTTCCTTGATCTGATAAAGAATATTTACAAAAATCTATGGCAAACATTACTTTTACTGGTGAAATGTTGACACCATTCCTTCTGTGTTTGGGAAAGAGACAAAGATGTCCCCTATGACCACTTCTACTCAACATTGTAATGGAAATTCCAGCATAATAGGGGGAAAAACACAAAAGGATTCAAAAGAAAGGAATAAAATTATTATTTAGGATGATAAAATTGATATGCAAAAAAGCAAGATCTAAAGATAAGAAACTTTAACATTTTCAATATAAGATCAATACAAAATCATATTTCTATATTTTATAAACAAATGACTAGAAGGTGAAATTTTAAAATTATAAGATTTATGTTAGTATCAGAAATACCAGACCTAAGAATAAATCTAAAAATGATTTCTAAGGATTCTAAAAAGTATTTCTAAATATCACAAAAAATTATAAAAGAATAATGAGGTAAATTAAGGTGCACATTAACAAATGGAAGGTTTGTTATGATGATGAATCAAAAGACAATATTATAAAGATGTCAGTTTTCCCTAAATCAATCTACTAGATGCAATGGAATCCCTGTTGTTCAGGGAAGGCTATCCTAAACATAAAAACGGAACAAAAGATAATTGTAGGACCTTTAAATATCATCATGCCTGCCTGAAGGTCACTTGACCTTTAAGGAAATGTAACTTTTTTATAATTAAAATTGATTTAGACACAAATCTTTTACAAACCTGTAAAATTAGAAATTAACTTATAGAAAACTGCTGAGGTACAATGATTTTTTTTTTTTTTTCCATCTGGGACAAAAGAAACCTCAAAGTTTACTGTTCTATTTTTCCATAAGACATTAACTAGATGTGTATCCAACGTAGCAATCTTACTTCCAAATTCCTTTCCCCAGTGACTATATAAGCCTCAGTTCTTCATTTCTTCTTTAAACCAGCTTTTGTTCATCAGTTCTCCTCATTAATGAATGAAATAAAACTTTTGTACCTGTTTCCTATGTATTTTTCTTAGAAATACAGTTTCAAAAATTTCAAAATTATAATCATATTTTTAGCGGTCCCACTGAGAGTACTCACCTCATGAAAAGTCTCTGCCTTTTATCCTCTCACAGAGGGCACAAAAAGAAAAAAAAAAGTGGAAAGCAGCCGTTGCACGAAGGAACACTGCATCAAATGCCCTTGTGTTCTCCTGGTCTCCCCTTCCCAGAACCGCTACAACAAGCTATTGAGTTTCTGCGGCGACATCCCAGATTACGGTGATGTTTACGGTTCTCATGTGCCAAAGCCAGATGGTCATTTATCTGTCTGTGTTCCAGGCAAGATATTATTGACTTTCAAGAATTAGAAGGTGAAAAGAATGGTTCTATACATTACGACTTAGTGCCGGTTGGAAGATGATTACTGTCTTTCGGGAATGGCTATTGCCTTGCAGAGTGAGAGCCTGAAGACAGTGTAGGTGCCACAGGGAGTCTCCAGGGTGAGAGCCTGTGGACCCGGTTAGACTCCTACCTTTAATTTAGAATCCTAACTGCCGTACCACTGTTTGTATCTGGAAGTCTGAAATCAAAAAGGTGGGGCAGAATGACAGATCTGTAAGTGTCTGACAGTGATTGTTTTTGCCCAAGTAAGTCCTTAGGTTGGAAGGCATAAAATCCCTGAATAAATGAGAGAGAAAGTTGTAATCACAGCAATCTTTATGTCTTAGGTCTGAAGAATAGTAAAAGACTTATAAAACTTGCTTAGAAGAGCACCTTTCAGTTCTCAGAAATTCATTTTAATTCGGTTTTCCATGCAGGGGTTGTTCACATGTGATACCAGTGCCTGTATTTATTTGTGATCCATGTTTGACATGACTGCCATTTCTGCATTTGTGGGTGACTCTTTATACCTCACTAAGAGCTCTGCACAGGACTCAGCCTCCAGATAAATGACTTATATCCTCCACAGCAGAGCTACCATAACAGTCCGAACTTGTCCCTATGTTTCATAAGTCTAGTGTATGTGTCAATGTGAAGGGTTTTCTGAGAAAACTGATTGGTATATCTTTACCTACTTCTAGAGGAGGTAAATAAAGAATAAAGTCTGTTTAATTTATAGGAGCTCCTATTAAGTTTGGCTCTTAGAAATTAGTAAACAAGTTTATAAACCTAACTTAAAAGAACAAAAGAACTCTTGGAGAAAAAAAATTGAATTATTACTGCTTTAATTATGCTGTTCCTTTAAGAAAAAACCCTCTCACAGAAAATGAGAACCCAAGCAATGATGATTTCATGAGTGTGAGGTAAGAAAGAGAAGTGCAGACACTATTCATAAAAATACATTAATAATTAACACACTAATGAATCTGAAACATTTTCAAGATTGTTTGTTCCAGTTTGCTAATGCTGCTGGAATGCAAAACACCAGAAATGGGTTGGCTTTTGTAAAGGGGGTTTATCTGGTTACACAATTACTGCCTGAAACCCATAAAGTGTCCAAGGTAAGTCATCAACAAACGGGTACCTTCACTGGAGGATGGCCAATGGCGTCCGGAAAACCTCTGTTAGCTGGGAAGGCACATGGCTGGCGTCTGCTCCATGTTCTGGTTTCAAAATGGCTGTCTCCCAGGACGTTCCTCTCTAGGCTGCAGTTCCTCAAAAATGTCACTCTCAGTTGCTCTTGGGGCATTTGTCCTCTCTCAGCTTCTCTGGAGCAAGAGTCTGCTTTCAACAGCCGTAGCTTCTCAACTGTAGCTTCTGTGCATTCTTCAAAGTGTCCCTCTTGGCTGTAGCTCCTCTTCACAATGTCACTCTCAGCTGCACTGAGTTCATTCTGTTTGTCAGCTCATTTATATGGCTCCAGTGACTCAACTTAGACCCACTCCAATGGGTGGGGCAACACCTCCATGGAAATTATCCAATCAGAGTCATCACCCACAGTCAGGTGGGGCGCTTCTCCACGGAAACACTCAAAAAATTGCAATCTAATTAACACTGATAACATCTGCCCACACAAGATTACATCAAAGATAATGGCATTTGGGGGACATAATACATTCAAACCTGCACATTGTTAAATAAATGAAGAATTATATTTGGATCTAGGTTCACCTAATAATCCTAATTAACATGCAGACTGCAGAATCCTAATTCACCTAATAATCCTAATTAACAAATGGGTTTTATTCATAATCTTGGTTTAAAAACAGGTATGTCTTCTACCTGTCTTATCATGATAAGAATATAAATGAAGCATACTTTTTATTTTTTTGTCTCTTTAAAGGCTTAATTATACTGAACTTCCTAAATTTGTCTACACCAGTTTTATGAGGTGAATAAGTTACCATTATTTCCATCACGTGTTTAAGATAACGACACTATAAGGTAATTGAATTATATAGTAACTGACATTCTTATTAAAAAAAAACAATTATTTTTTTAATGAGCTTCAAACACTGTGCAAATCATTTGGATTTAGTTAATTATTGCATTGTTTATAAAATTTTTAAATGTCATCTTTGATAATTTTAATATCAACAGTGATTGTGCCGTTCTGTTGTGAACTTAAACATAATTTCCAAGATTCTCATATGACTTTAAGAATTTAGAATAATAACTTGAGTCAATTAGTGAACAATATTTGATTACCTGGAAAATTTTTGAAGAAAATAAAATCCGTAGAAATAAAGAGAACAAAGGTCACTAAGTAGAGTTTTTCTGACTGTATTTGCTTTTGGTGAAGTTCCAATTAATATGGCAAATTCAATGCACTCTATGTGTCCTGTACTACGCTAATAAAGTGAATTACATTTTAAAGCTCATATTGAGAGCTTTAAACATTTTATCCCTCTATGTATGTTGGTGTAGGTTTATACACACACATTTGTATGTTAAAACTAATATATAAATGAATCTCACCATGATAAAGAGAGGAGGGCTGATAATTCAAATTGATCTTGGAATATCAACTGATCTTAACAAGGGTAGTAAAAAGTTCTTCCTTACCTTCCGTGCGGGTTTGAATGTATTGTGTCCCCCAAATGCCATTGTCTTTGTAGTTTTGTGGGACAGACGTTTTTGGTGCTGGTTGGATTTGCTTGGAATGTGCCCCACCCAGCTGTGGGAGATAATTCTGATGAGATGTTCCCATGGAGGCGTGGCCCCGCCCATTTGGGGTGGGCCTTGATCGGTGGAGCTATATAAATGAGCTGACTCAAAGAGAAAAGAGAGTGCAGCTGGGAGTGATGTTTTGAAGAGGAGCAAGCTTGCTAGAGAGGAACGTCCTGGGAGAAAGCCGTTTTGAGGCCGGAGCTTTGGAGCAGACGCCAGCTGCCTTCCTAGCTAGTAGAAGTTTTCCGGACGTCATTGGCCATCCTCCGGTGAAGGTACCTGATTGCTTGGATGCTTTGTGGCCTTAAAACTGTAACTGTGTAGCGAAATAAACCCCCATTTTATAAAAGCCTATCCATCTCTGGTGTTTTGCATTCTGTAGCATTAGCAAACTAGGACACCTTCTGTGTAATCTGTCCAAATAGCAGAGTTTCTTTGATCTCACCAAAATACTTTCCCTTGAGAGCCTACTAAGTTTTTGTGCATTTTGCATTGAATTTATGCTCTTGAATTAGTTTTAAACAAACCCAGAACAGTTCCTCACTTCTAAAAGGTTAAATTACCTTTAGTTATTTTGTTACCGACTGCTCTGTTTATTTTAAAGTATTGTATACTCATTCTAGTTAATAAGGCAGTCGATCTAAAATCACTTATTTTTCTCAGGAACTTATGCACCTATCTTAATAAAGTTAACATTCTCTGTTAACAATTCTTTTTTTATATTGCCTTCCCCAAGATCAGACCCTAAACTCAGAAGAATGAAACTCTCAAGAACCCTTTGAAAACAAAATCATCTTTGGCACTTCCTAGAGAGCACCTAGGTAGCATCAAAAGAATGTTTCCTCAGCTTGGAACCCAGATATATTTTTCAAACAAGAGGGATGCTAGAAACAATAAGGTACATTTGATAGGCTGCATATTTTTAATTCATCAATTCTAATTTAAGCGCCTAATTTCTTGAACCTACAATGCAGAAAAGAAAAAGCCGTCGAAGCTTAACCTTTCCTAGCTTAATTTTTTAAGGGTAAAATGCCATTAATATAAACATGTTCCCAAGATCACATACTTTATATAATGGATTGGAAGACCTTGGAGATTTTTCAGTGCCCTCACTGTCTTATCCTCAGGTTAAATACTAACCAAATCCATGAGAAAGATTCATGTATTATAGCATAAAGAAGGAGTCTATTCTCCTCCATTCCAATGTTGCATTACTGTAATAAGAAACCCAGACCATTCAATTTTGTCACCGACTTGTGGCTTCTACTTTCCTGCTTTTCCTTTACCTTTCTCTAAGGCCTTTGCTATAGATTATAGGCCATATATAGGGTCTTCTGAAAGAAGCAACACATAAAATTTGTCTCAGAGACTTAGTGAAAAGGATTCTGTCAGGTTTTCTTGAATATTGATACAGTAAAAATAAATGTAAACTGATATTGCCACCACAAGCACACACATATCAGAATGATCAGGGGACATAATCAGAATTTTTGGAATTTATGTAGCTTGAAAGCAGATGAATCAATGCATGTCAACCATGACCCAAGATTGAGTGGAATAAAAATTACTATGTAGGACTTCATAAAACTGATGAAAGAAATTTGTTTTTACTGATGTTGGAATATTATTGGTATTGTTTTCAATGTTTTATTTTCTGATGGCAGTATGAGAAAGCCCCTCTGTTTTCTTTCACTCAGTTTTTCAGGCTATACTTATACAAACTGAAGTAAAACATTTTTGTATGGTATCTTTTTCCCTCTGATACCTCAGAAGTCAGGGAAAATATCTTCTGAGAAATCTTAGTACAGATCATGCACTAATGAGGTGCCTTAAGGACGATTATGACTCTAGAAATTGGATTTTGGATGAATCATTTTATGATATGTTAGGCTTAGAAATCACCACAATTGTCTTTCAATGAAGAACATATATTAAGACCTTGAATTTTACTGATTGTGTTTATAATTCATATATTATTATCCAAACTACATTTACAGATATTGCCTCTAGTGAAGCCTATAAAATTTTTCAGAAATATAGAAGATATAAATTAATTGACTTTGTCTACAAGCTACTTGGAATAATAATCAGATATTTTACAAGAACCATTACTGATATTTTACAAATATCTTCCATAGTAATGTAATAATTTATACAGCATCAGTAAGAATCAGTCCTCCATTTTGCCAGAATATAATTGAAGAGACTGAGTTTGCATGAACTGTGACTATCATATTTGAGAATAAATTTCCTTTAATCCAGGCATGACAAGTCCACCATTAAGGAATAAGGGTTGTACTACAAATATGGAACTAATATCTGCAAAACCTTCCAAGGAAATTGGTCTGGTAATTTTTTTCTGTTTTATAGGATCTCAGTCTTATAGATAGTAAATAAGGTAATTTCTCATAGACAAGGAAACTTGGGTAAATGTCACAGAAAGTAAGAAAAGAGGAATTCTCTCACAGTTACAGAACCGCAGACTACCTGGAGGAGATGATTTTTTGGCTTTGTGTTTTTTAGTCTCAGAAAAGATGAATTAAGTGGAGTTAAAAACTGCAAAAAACTGGACAACGTCACCTACTGAAATTCTCTGGCCTCAATAGTTGTTCAGGTCAATTACTATAGATTCTCAACCAAGAGGATTATGTACATTAATTAATTAGCACTGCTTGCTATCCCTGTGAAAATGAATCAAGTAAATAAAAAAATACAGAGAAAAAGTTCAGAGATTGTATGAAATATCACTCAATTTGTGAAATAATAACAATGGCACTAAAATATAGATACTGTGATTTTGTATATAAAAGTATAAATTAGTTGACTATAAATACCTATAGGTTTAAAAATTATACCTATGTCCAATTTATTTTGCTGAAATAAGTGTGGAAACTGTTTTGTAAGAAACAAGTTTCATTAATGATATTAGGAAAAAACATATAATGATTTTTGGTGATAAAGAAAATCTTTAGAAATGTGTTTTGATGATGGGGAGAATTGTTCAAGTAAAAGTGTAGAAACTCAGAAATATGGCATGGTATATCTAGGGAAATGTTAACTTTGACTGGTAATTCTTTAGAGCACAACCCTGATAAAGATTACCTTACAAAAACCTGATGAAGGGTAATTTTTTTTAGTCCAATAGAGTAGAAAACATAATGCATTTTTATTTTATTGCCCTACAGGATATAGCCCATTGTTTATCTAAGTTAGTAATCTTATTTCAGCATTTTTTTCTCTACTAACTAAGCAACTTGTCAGACTGCTGATTCCCTCATTAATGAGCTAAATAAAACTTTGAGATGTGATCACTATTTATGTGGATGAGAAATACAAATAATAATTCATAATTTAATTATGTTTAAATCTATTCAATATTTTTTATTTTTATATTTTATTTTTTTAAACAATTCTCATGACCCCAAACACTTCTTAGCTCTTGTCAGCCCTTAATTATTTGTCCCTAGTATTTGTGTGGTACCAGTAAGGTATTCCTGGTAATTATAGTCTCTAGTCTGCAATAGGTATGTTTTTTTTTATACAACTAATTCCATTTAACACATGGATGTTAAATTTACATGGAAATGCTAATGACAAAAAATAGGTAAGAAATCTAGAAGACTATGAACATTATTGGATACCTAGATAGATGATGATAGATAGATGGACAGATAGATAGATATACAGATAGAAATAAAGAGATAGAAATAGATATATATAATGTGTTATATGCAAAAAGAGACAAATAGACTAATGGAACCAAATAGTCAAAAACAAACCTACACATACATGACTACTTTATTTATGACAAAGATAGTACTGAAAAACAGTAAGAAAAAAAATGACATTGTCAAGAAATAGACCAATGAGTGACCATATGTAAAAAATACTTGACTCCTATCTCCACATATAGAAAAATCCATTTCAAATGGACCACAGAGTTAAATATGAAAGGAGACCAATAAAGCAACTAGAAGATAATGTAAGAGAATACTATATGACCTTAGAAAGAGACACATAAACACCAACAATAAAGAAAAATATGGATAAATTTGACAGTTAAAATTAAAACTAATTATTGTTCAAAAGATATGATTAAGAGATTAAAAATGCAAATAACATACTTGGCAAAGGCACCGTTACATATATCAAAAAGGATTTGTAACCAGGATATATAAATAACTCTTTCAAACTGGTAAGCATAAGAGGCACAATATAATAGAAAAATAGGCAAAAGACTGAATACATGAACCCACCAAAGTGGCCCAAACTGAAAATAACAGACTACACCAAGTACTTAGTAGGAATGTAGCGCAATTAGAATTCTCCTCTATTGCTGCTGGGAGTGTAAACTGTTACAAACATTTTGGGAATATGGTAGTATCTACTGCACAATTTTAGGTATATATCCAACAGAAATGTGCAAATACATGTTCATAGAAAGGAACATGCAACAACGTTCATTGTGCCATCATTTGTAATAGTCAAAAACTTGAAATAACCAAATGTCCATCAGTGGTAGATTTTATAGATCAATTGTGGAAAATTTACACAATGTAATTAATAAAAGCGATAAAATAAAACTGAACAAATTACTGCTATATGCAACAGCAAATATAAATATCACAAAAAGAAGGTTGAGAAAAAGCCAGATATAAAACAATATATTTTTGTTATTCCATTTACACAAAATTCAAAACAGACAAAAATAATTTATGGTATTTAAGTCAAGACGATAATGGTTACGTTTGGAAGGAAGGAGGTGTAGTAATTAGAAGAAACCACAAGGGGACTTCTAATGTGCTAGTAATTTCTGTTTCTTGATTTGGGGAGTGACAATATTATGTTCACTGCATTAGTTAGAGTGTACATTCATGATTTGTTTACTTTTCTGTATTTATGTTTAACTTAAATTAATTTACACACACACACACATATAATTAAAATTCCCGTGTTCCAGGCAGCTCCAAGTGCAACCAATCCCCAGTTCTTTTTCTAGACACAATTAATCCTTCCTTCTTTACAAGCTTCTGAGTTTGGTCCACCCTGCTCTGTCTCATTTTAATGGCAGTGGGTAAAGCCATCTGAAACAACAGGTTTTGGGGGATAAAACCTCCCTAACATGATCTTTTTATTTGACTTCTCTCCCTTGTTTGACTTATGGGTTTTGATATGGTATCTGTGGTGGTCTGAAGCTGCATATACCCCAGAAAAACATGTTCTTAAATGTGATCCATTCCTATGGGTGTGGACCCATTGTAAGGAGACCTTTTGAGGAGGCTACTTCAGACTGTGGCCCACCTTAATCAGGACGGGTCTTAATACTATCACTGGGGGCCTTTATAAGAGAATGAAATTCAGACAAAAAGAGAAAGAAAGCCACAGGAAGCAAGAAGCTGAAACAGAACCCAGAAGAGATGGGAGACCAGGAGATGCCACTATGTGCCCTGCCATGTGACAGAGGAATCAAGAATCACGGCAGCCAGCCCCACAATGCAGTCTTGGGGGAGAAAGAATTACCTTGATGATTCCTTGATTTGACTTTTCTTTTTAGCCTCAAAACCATAAGCCAATAAATTCCCTCTGTTTAAGCCAACCCATTTCATAGTATTTGCTTGAGCAACCCAGTTAGGACTTAAATACTGTTTTAGTTTCCTAGGAACTTAGGAAACTAAAACAGTATCTAAGTGACAGCTTTAGCTCCTACAGTATGTGATATAAAATCTTTGCATTTCTTCTTTGCAAGACCCTAACATGAGGACTCTCACTAAATTTAGATTGCAGAGAAATTCATCATTCTTCAGTTATTCAAATATTTTCTTCCCTCTGTTTCCCCCTCATTCTGTGACTTCTGTTATAAGGGTAGTGGAACTTCTGCCTCTATTTGCCATATTATATTTTATATTTTCATCTCCTTATCATTCCTTGACTTTTCCATCTGGTCTTCAGGTCACTAATTTATTCATTGACGATGTGCACTCTGTTATTCAACCACGCCTCTGAGTTTTCTATTTCAACTGTTGTTATATGTGTCATTCCTGGTGTCCATAGTTGGATCTTCTACAAGATTTCTTATTCCTGCTTCATATTATTAATATGCTCCCTTATCTTTTGGATAATGTAGTATTTAAAATCCTGTCACATCTGGTGTGTAGGGTAAATTACATCATAGTTACCAAGGAATCATTCCTCCCTTTCCTGCTCAAGGTCTGTATAACTTGCCCATCACCATGTGAATTCCAGAGCCTCCAAGGGAAATGTGTGCTTCCCTGCCCCAGTGTTACACTGGGTTATGTGACTTGCTTTGACCAGTGGCATGTAGATGGCATGATGTGTTTGTTAGTATCCTCTAAGATGCTGACACCAAGACAGGATTAAACATGCAAGGATTGTATCTGGTGAAACCCATGTAAGAAAAGAAGAAGGGAGAGCTAGGGAAGTCTGAGAAACCATCAGACTCTAATGGAAGTTTGACTCCAAGTGAAGGAGAAACTGCAGTAAATATGCCTTCCCTTTGCTCCAATGAGAGTCACATACTATTTTCCCCAAATGGGGAAGGCTAGAAAGCAAGTCTGGCTCTGAGTGAAAGAGGGAAGGAAGATTGGTTGGAATCATTCTGGATGGCCATGCAGTTTAAGAAAGATTCGACATGGCTGTTGGGGCATTCTCAGATCAAAGTCGGCTATCAAAGGAGTTCCATGTCTATAAGGAATGGCTTAGCCTTAGTGCCCCTTTTGTGTGCTCAGTCATTGGCTGGGAAGCATGACCTCAGCACAAACTCAGCAACAGATTTCAGAGTGCGGCAGCTGGGGACCTTGGTCAATAGTACTCCCTGTAGTCGGAAGTCAACGAGGAGCATTCTCATGGCTGCCACTCAGGATACATGCCACAGTTTACATGTCATATTGTACACTTGGTTCTGCCTCTTTATCTTTCACTCTGCCACAAGAATGACAACTTTCAGATAGGGACGGCTCCTTCAGCCTGGCTCTTGGAATGAGAAAGCACATAGGGCAGAGTTGGTCCTGACTCACGCCCATCAAAATGTAAACATGAGTGAGAAATAAGCCATTTTTTTCTTTTGCTTGGTGTTTGGATGAACTCAAAAAATTTTGTCCTGCTTACATATGCCAAGTTAAAGGATAAAATGGTAGTATCTTCTAAAACTCTTCAGGTCACTATATACACGTGCTATTTACATAGCTGCAAAAAAAACTTCTTGTGTTTAGCATTTATTTTCCCCTAAAGTTGTTTTACTGTTTACATTACTAGTTAAGTGCATTTTGTTTACATTGCTAGTTAAGTGCATTTTAAATACCATGAGACCCCCAAAAAAGTTGAAAACTTAGTGAAAAAATTGCGTAGAAAGATTAGAATTTCCAAAGAATGACTCCCCCACATCCAACTCTACGAAGTACCACCCCTCTCGAGTCCTCTCTTCCACCTTTAATGAGTAAAACAAACCTTCATTGTGTTACAATTTATGTATAAACACTTTGAAGTAGTTGTTTGTTTCTTATAAAAACTGCTTTCATTATTCAATTAATATACCTTTCTACCCCTAAAACTTGTTTGGGTATCTTTGGTTGGGATGGAATGCACTAATTTTCCATCAAAATGATTGGGAATTTCTGTTTTTTTCATTTAATGGCTTTTCATGTAGCAGCAGGGTTTTCAGAAACAATGTGCAAGCCATTGAGGAAGGAATAGATGTAATGTACTCCCATGTTCTCATTACTCTTTACAAAATAAGCAACTTAAGATAAATTTTGTTTCCTCTATAAACTCACCCACCTCCTCACATCTCTACCCTAATTATTTTGAAACAAATCCAAGTCATCATATCATTCAGGTGTAAATACTTCATTATTATCTCTATAAGACAATGTTCTTTTTATTCTTAAATTAATCAAAACACCATTATCACACCCTTAAAAACATAATCCCTTAATATTATCAGTATTAATAGTGTTTACATTTTCCCTTTGCTTTATATAATTTTTTTAAATTATAGTCTGCCTATTTGGATTGATCTCCAAACCCCATTTACTACAAGTGGCTGACATACCTTCTAAGTCTCTTGTAATCTTCAGTTTGCACTACCTCTTTTTTTTCTTTCAGTTCTTGTAAGATTAAGTGGTTTCTTTGTCCTGAAAATTTGGGTATAGTTTGGATTTTTCTGATTACATCATATGATGTTGTTTTCCTGTGCCCTGTATTTCTTGACAATTTCAAGTGAGATCTAGAGGTTTGATCAGATTCACATTTGAGCTTTCAGGAGAGAAGACTACTTTATAGGTGGCGCTGTGTACTTACATTTAGTTGTCTCTTTTTATGATGGTAACAGCAACACTGCACTTTAATTATGTGTTTATACAGCTTGCCAACTACACTGCAAGACTTTTGGAGAACAAATAGTATTTTCATCACTTACTATTAAAACCTAGTACAGTTTCTAGGAAATAATAGGTGTCCAACCTTTCCTAAAGCTTCAGAACTCATGATTCAGTCTCTTCTACTAACTTAGTAAATCATCAGCGAGACATATAATTTGTAATGAATCTCATTTTCTTCATCTATACCAAGAGGATATTGCCCTGAACAGAGCCTCTAAATTCCCTTCAGTGATTTGATGAACTGGCCATGAAAAGCTCAAGAAGATCAGCTGTCTTTTTCCCAACAGTTTGCAAAAAATAAAGGCATCAATCCCAGGCAGACACGCTTACCAAAAAACAACGTTTTCAGGAACTTTGCTTTACAGAAACACATTTGTTAAATAGTGCAGCAAATTTATATTTGGAATACAGTAGAATATAGATTGTTGGTTGCATATTTGCATTCAAAGATTGGAGCAAATAATGTTTAATTAAATTTAGTGCCCTCTATGATGGACAAGAATACAGGAGCCTTAAAAACTGGGTAATTTAAATTCTGTTAATATTAATAAAAATGCTGAAGACAAAAATACAGGCTTATTGTCAATAAGCAGGTACTTATACTATTTGCTAAAGCATGTTCCATCATCAACCAACGTTTATTTAATCCCTAACAAATAACAGGAACAATAAACTTAATACCTTGAAAATAATGACAAGAAATCATATTCATCTTTAGATATATAATTACAATTTTATTAAAACAAATACATATAAGCAGAGATCCACTGTATTTCATTCTTGGCACTAACAATATAAGACATAAAAAGAATTAAAAAACATGCAAGAATATTATAACATAGGCTACAGTTTCAAAAATATAAAATTAAACTGGCTCTTGGAAAAACGAAGTTCTTAGACTATCCATTAGGTAGCAGTCATTTTGCATGTGTTTATACAAGGAGTAATTATGGATTTAATATATAAGATTGGTGATCCTGCCATATTATCTCCCAACATTTAAAATCAAATATAGCTATGCTGCATTGTCAGAAAATGTAGTTATGTGTAGGCATGTAAATGACTTATACACACACAGATATTTGGTAATGAAACATGCAACAGAGAGGACAAATTGGTTTTATTCCTTCCCGAAAGCTACAATCTTGTTAACTCTTTAGTTTTACAAAAAGAATAATAATAGTATTTTGTATGATTCTGAAGCTTACATAATGTGGAAAGGCAGTATGTTCCAAAATAATTTGTTCCAACAGAAATACAGTAACATGTTTTGAAATGACATTCAGACTAGGGCCAAAAACGATAATCCTACATGATGTGAATTCTCCACAAGAGAAGACAATTGAGGGAAGGCCACCAAGGGTAATATTCCAATGAATTATGCAAATTAAATGGTCAAATTCTTCTGTGTATCCACTCTAACTGGATAACAGTGTGGGTACGTCAATTACGTACTCTAGCACTTGCACACAATTTCAACAATTGATTTTACAAAGGACAATGATAAATGTTTTACTGTCCTTATTCCAAATCAGATGGCCAGAGTCTCAGATCCCACTGAGTGATTTTGTAAAAAGGCAATTTTGCTGCCTGTTATAATGTAGATACTGTTATCACAGCATCACAAAGCCTCCAGCCTAGGCAGTTGTTCTAGTTTGCTAATGCTGCCAGAACGCAAAACACCAGAAATGGATTGGCTTTTATAAAAGGGGGTTTATATGGTTACACAGTTACAGTCTTAAGGCCATAAAGTGTCCATCAACAAAGGGTACCTTCACTGGAGAATGATCAATGGTGTCCAAAAAACCTCTGTTAGCTGGGAAGGCACGTGGCTGGCATCTGCTCCTTAGTTCTGGTTTCAAAATGGCTTTCTCCCAGGATGTTCCTCTTTAGGCTGCAGTTCCTCAAAAATGTCACTCTCCGTTGCTCTTGGGGTGTTTGTCCTCTCTTAGCTTCTCCAGAGCAAGACTCTGCTTTCAATGGCTGTCTTCAAACTGTCTCTCATCTGCAGCTACTCTCTCAGCTTCTGTGCATTCTTCAAAGTGTCCGTCTTGGCTGTAGCAAGCTTGTTCCTTCTGTCTGAGCTTATATAGCGCTCCAGTAATTTAATTCAGACCCACCCTGAATGCACGGGGCAACACCTCCATGGAAATTATCCAATCAGAGTCATCACCTACAGTTGGGTGGGGAGCATCTCCATGGAAACACTCAAAGAATTACAATCTAATCAACACTGATACATCTGCCCACACAAGATTACAACAAAGATAATGGCTTTTGGGGGACATAATACATTCAAACTGGCACAGCAGTGAAATCCAAACTACTGACGAGAGCAAATACTCATAAAATTTGTAAAAATGCCAGAAAATAACGTTATTTCTTTTCAGTGATAACCTTACAGCACCACTAGTTTATAGCTGACTACACAACCAAGCGGATTTCATAGATAGTTTACTTCCTTGAGCAGGGCAGCACAGGTCCAGCATGCTGCAGGGTACCAAGCAGCAGTCATCTGACAAATAGCAGTCTAGCCATCTTGAAAGAGTTAATCCTCTCCATAGACTACAAAATAATTTGAACTCTGGAAATATCAGGCACAACTGATGATATATCTTGGTTTTCCAAGAGGTAAAAAACATACTTGCCTAAGCACTTTCTACTTATTACTATCACGGTGAGGAGAGTGGTGATAAACTTTGAACGCCTGCCAAGTCTTCTACAATGGATTCTAATAGAGGAAATCTGGGCATTTTAATTTGATCTTTATAAGTAAATTTTTGCTAGTGATATTTTAATTAGCTAGTATTCTGATAGCTAGCTTTCAAGACTTTCAAGTTATGTTCCCGATTTTCAGATGAGATACTCTTTACTCAGCAAATAAGTTTTTAAAGGGTAAAGTTTCTATTCAGTATTTTTGCTGATGTACAATTTAAATACAGTACAGTATACAAATCAAGAAATGAAATTCTATAAAGAGCAAAAGAATCATACTATGGTTAGCCATATAGTAATTTGTCCCAAGCATCAAAAAAAGAGGGTAATACATGTGAAATAGAATTCAGTTGCTCATGGTTACTTTTTTTTAAGTTTCAGTTATTTGAAACTTTTTACTTAAGTGAAAATCTGCATTCCCTCAAAGTAACATTAAGTTTGAGCAATAGCTTAAGAATTATTTCTACTATTTAAAGTCTGTTCTGATAAGAACTAAAAAATTTACACCTAAATTACTTGATGGATAACATTTTAGAGATAACTTGCACACACACACATACACACCCCACCATAATTTTGTGTTTTTCAAATATGCTTGATGAAAGGAATCATCAAAGGAGACTTTTAAAATAATTGACCCAGAACTGCCTGTGGAGATTCTGATTCTCTGGTTAAAGATATGTTAGCAAATATATCGAGGTAACTTTTGGTCTTATATATACAGCCACAAATCACAAACTTGTTCTAGTACATGATAGTTTTTTTGCAGACCTTTAAAATAAAGAAAAACATGGCTCTAATTTCCTGCAAAGCACTCTGACGTAACAAAGTTCAGAGTAGTCACAAATAGCTATTTGGGTTAAACTTGAGCCGTAGTTGATGATACCACAGTTTGGCCATGCATTTTTTTTTCTCCTAGATCTCAATACTGTTGAGGCAATCAAATACTGAAATGAACTACTGAAGAGTGTTATTTTGAGATATCTATAAAATAGAAACTATGTGGTTTAGATATTTACTTGCCCATCTAGATTATCAGTCTAGGACACATTTAATACTCTAAATGTCTACAGCTCTTTGATTCGTTGTCATTTTCAACTGAACTGATCATACAATTTAATAAATTAACAGAGATTAATTTAGCCCAACACCTCATCAATGATACGGTAAATAAATAAAATAAAAAAATTACACAAAATATAAAATATAATAAAAATCCTAATGTCTATTAAAGCCAACAGAATTTTCTATTAATTTTTATTTACACTCTATACGCACCAAGCAAAAACTCTCCCAGTAGAATTCTATATGTAGCTACTGCTTTAAAATATTATAGTAGCTGACATCTGAACAAAAGCTCTTCCATATAGTTATCCAGCTGAATGGACATTTAATACAGGAAGGCAAACTTTTATGATCATTGCTATAGCTACCCAATGCCAATACTGCCAATTGAAAAGTTCGTGGTGGTGGCTGTAGATGTTGCTACTATTGTTGAATCATTCATTTATTTGTTTTCAGTCTTTCAGTTTGTAATAAGAGTCACTCACCCCACTTTGTCCTTTTTTTGTTTCATTTTCTCATTTATAAATCAAACATGTCATTTGTTGTCCTACGATATCTTCGAAGTCCAGAAGAAAAAGGCATTAACAACCTTTGTGGCACTCATCTGCAACAAAAGAAAAGTTTGCACACTCTTTCTCCACTTGGATACATTCAGCATTTTACTTTAAAATTACCTACTCCCATCCCGGAACAATACTCTTCGATTAACATATAAATTGCTATATATGTTCTATATTTTCCTTGATAACTAGAATTAGATACTTGGTCACAATCCTGATAGCACAGTAACTCAGATACATCAGAGGCAATCTTTTAAGAGCTTGACATTTCCTCAACCACTCTTTTCCTAGACATTGATCAAGAGGGAAAATAACAGGAAAATTAGTACGACCTAGAGCAGTGTATATATCTTGCCAATAATTCCTTGCTTTTTTAAACTGAATCCACTGTTATTAGATTATTGCTGCTCATTAACTGAGAGGGTTTACATTCAATCCTCTCTGCTATGTCATTAGAGCTATGCACAAAGAACATCTTGGCTGTACACAGCGAAACTACAATTCTCCTATATTCCCTTCTGAATTTTTGGTTCAGTAGTCCATACATCATTACACTGAGGCAGCTGTTGAAATACCCCATATAGTGACCAGCCACAAACAGCCACTCTGGCAGGCACTGAGGTCACAGCAAGGCCAACAAAGTTTAGAGGAGCCCAGCAAATGGCGAAAAGTACAAAAACCACAAAAATGGTGACAAAATTCCTTAAATCCTGTGGCTTCAGTTTGGGTTTGTTGTCAGGTTTCACCCTTTGCCTTACCTGAAGAAGTAGGATCCATATTCTCAGGTAACAGAAGATGACTAAGATCATAGGCACTATGAGATGGAAAACCACAGCTATTGTGTATGCTGAACTGACAGACTGTGCGGATGTACAGGAATAGATCCTTGGGTCACAATGAAGTGTTCCAATGTGCAAGGTGGGCACGAGTGCCACAAGAGTCAACATCCATATTAGGAACACATCACAGAGGGAATTTTTGTTACTATATAGCTTGTCATACTTGAGACCGAGGCAGTTGCAGCAGTAATTAATGGCAATCCCAGTGATAATGAATATTGAGCCAATTACCCTCAAGCCCATCAGGAAACCACTAATTTGACAGTGCAAATATCCCAGGTTCCATCTGTTGTTAAATACAGATGTCAGCACCAAGGGGTACGGCCACCACCATGTCTGCAACTGCTGGGCTTACAAATACATTTCCTAAAAGAGAAAAGTTTATACAACACAGGTTAAACTACCTTTGCATGAATTGCATGGACTTTCTTTCACAGTTATTAAAGAAAGAGCTGTTTCCGCAACTCAGCTAACCTGATGTCATAGCTACCGCCACATTTTAAATGAAGTAGAGGCCATTCTCACCATTGTTATCCTCATGAAATCAAGTCCACTGGACTCAGATTTCTGTACCACCAGAACAAGACATATTCCATATTCAAAACTGTCACCTTTCAAACTGTTTGGTTTTTCTTCTGCTTTACAAAGTCTTGGTTTGAGTGTGCTTATATTATACTTTCTGTTCTGGAACCTTCTTCATTACCTAAGAAACCTCATGTCACGTGATTTTATCAAGCTAGTCACGACCTCCCTAAGTTCCACGTTTTCTATCCCTCTCCAATTCCTCAGCAGTTTTCAAATGGACCTGTAGCCTGCTGCTCTTGGACAGCGATGGATGTTTGTCCATAGTACAATGGTTCAGAGAAAAAAGGCTTGTCATCAGCTATCTGGGTTAGAAAATTGGCTTCACCTCCTACGAGCTTCCTAGCTGTGGCAACTTCTTTATCTTGCCAAATTTCAGTATAATACCTACTCATGCAAAAAAATTACAATAATGAGAAATATTCCAAACCCAAGCAGAGGAAACTATTAATGGTAAACTGAAAGAATAAGTAAAGTTAAAAAGGTAAAAATGAAATTAAAAAAAAAATTAATTGGCAAACAAAAAAATTAAAATGTAAACCAAATCTTAAAATAAAAATGAATTAACTAGAATAGTGCCTGTCTTGCCACAGTATGTGCCCAAGCTCTTTATCCTACACCTGGCACCTCAGAAGCATCCAATAGATATTTAAACAAATACATATTTAAATAAATTAAAAAGGAATGGATGAATGAAGGATGGAAAGCACATTATCTGTTTCAAGATCATGAAAGAGTTTTGTATTCCTAAGCATGTTAAAATCATAAAAGAGGAAATACTAATATTGATTATGGGTTTTTACCATCTGCCATTTAATAGCTATGTGAGGAAAAAAAATAAAGTTAGCAGGTTGGTTCTCAAACCCTCCTTCTCCAAAAGATGTTTGTTCAGGCTCTATTTAATTTCCTCAGAAGATAAGGAGTCAATATATTCTTCTCAAACAGCTATGTTTCATATCTACCATTCGCTACTTTCTTTGAAGTCCTCTCAGTAATTCTGCCTCAGTCTGATGTTATTTCATATGTAGACAAGCTTTCTCATTTCCCTAGTTATTACCTGTATTAGTCAAGGTTCTCCAGAGAAACACAACTGACAGGATACACAAATATATGTAAATATTATGAGACTTAATACAGAAATTTGGTCACGTGACTAGGGGGAGTGTGGCAAGTCCAAATTCCATAGGGCAGGCCACAAGTTTGGAACTCCCAAGGTTTCTATGAATCCTCCAGGAAAAGCTGGCTGACTGAAGCAGATATAGAAATTTTTATTTCTGATGGCAGAAATTATCAGTTCTCCCTTCAAGGCCTTCAAAAGATTAGGTGAGACTTCACTCATTGCTGAAAGCAATGCCCCTGTTGATTGTAGATGCAATCAGCCATAGATGCAATCAACTGACTAATGATTTAAGGCCAAGAAATACCCTTACAATAACAATCAGGCCAGTGCTTCTTTGACCAAACAATTGGACACCATAACCTAGCCAAGCTGACACATGAACTTAACCATCACATTGCCTATTTTTCTCTCATCCTGAGGTCACAGTTTTTAATAATGCTCATAACTGGTTTGAGCCCCAGCTATCATCTACCAACCAACTTTCAAATTTCTCTTGAAAGGTTTTTCTGCCATATAAACATGTTTCTACATGTACACCCTTTATTCTGTCTTATTTTTATTTGAAAATAAAAAGAACAAAAATTTAAAAGTGCCTTGATAGAAAGTAATCTCCTTGAAAGTAGGAGCCATGTCCTGCACAAGCTTAGCACAGTGCCTCACATTTTGACAAACCAAGAATTTACTGAGCACTTATTTTCTGTTTATACTGTAAGTATGTGATAAATATTTATTTAAATGAACACTCACTTCAATAAGTACCAAAATTGCAATACCAGAACAGGTAAGCATCCTGTTAAGCCATGAGTTCAACAACTCTCATATCCATCCCCAATAACCTGAACATTCAGCATCAAGTAGATCTGCTTGTTTTTTCATCCCTTCTCCCGAAACTAATTCCTTCATTGTGATTGCCAAAAGTGTACAGCTCTGTAGAAGGATATATCTTTGAGCAGCACCTCACTCAAAAAATCCAGAAGTTTATTTTTCATCTACAACACTATTAAATTTTCTAAAATTTCTTGAGTTATCTATCATATAGAGCCCTTGATTTTCAGGTAAATTTGATTAGGCAAACCTATTCTAGAGGAGAGACTATTCTGAGGGTGCTGCTGAAGAAACCATCTTTACAAAAGTATAGATGATATTACCATGACATCAGGCAGTGTTCTTAGCACGCATAAATGTTTCATTAAAGCAATACATTATTGCCCCTTTGATGGTACAGAAAATTCTAAGATAGCTGTGTATTTCTTTTTTAGAAGACAGGGAATCTGACTGCTAAACAAGTTTAAAATGTTTAGGAAAAAAGGAGTTAATATCAAGGCACCTTATAAAGATCTTACTATCTGTCTGAAGTATTCTAGTTATTATTTTAAGAAGGTACTCATAAAAAACAAGCAGCACAAGTTCCAAAGTGTCTAAAGAGATTTAAAATGACTTCCAAGACAGGTATTTTCAAATCAGAAATTTTTAAAAACTGGGCAACCATATGATAGTAAGAACCAAAAGCAGGAGGATTAATCTATGACTATTTTATCCTTGGTTAACTTTTAAAATTGCCTAGAGATAAATGATCCTGAGAGCTAACAAAAATAATTCCCATCTTATCCATGATTAATTTAATGCTGAAAATTGCTACCAGGAATACTATCTTATGAGATGAATAGTTGGGGGAACCAAAGATCAGACCCAAATTAAATCATGTATTTGGGAGTCTGAAGTCATTCTCCTAAGGTTTCCAGAGGATTCTGGGAATTACTTTGGCATATTTGGAAAAAATTAGGGTTCCTTAACAATGTGCCCCACAAACCAGAAAAATAAACCATAAAACTTTAAAGAAATGGTAAACATATTTTAAATAATTGGTAAGCACACAAGGGGGGAAAAATCAATAAAACATCCCAAAAAATAAAATTATTGAATCAATAATTTCAAATATCATGAAGAGCTATAGGAGGAAAAACATCAGCAGTGCTAACAAGGAAACTCTCAGATTGGAGATTATTACAAGCATGGACTTTGTTAGCTTAACACCATTTCCCAAGTCCGTGCAATGCAAGTTAGAAGAAAACATGTCCAAGCTTCCAGAGCTAATTCATTTAAAATTAGGAAACAGTTTGGATATTGAAACAATCCATCGCTGTATTTCAGCCCTACTTGCTGTGGGGAGGTAACGTCCATTACCAAAGGAAAAACTGAGGTATCAGAAATTTGTGTGGCTTACGTAATGTCACAAAAGAGAATTAAAATTTCCAATTTCCGGCTGATTTTTCTACCACATCATATTGTCTACTTGTTTAAAAATGATACACACAAAAAGAGATGAATATTTTTTTAAAATCCTAAAAATAACTAATATAGAATGCATAACAATATTATTATAATACATTATTTGTGAAGTAGTTTATAGCTTCAAAGGGATGGATGGATGGATGGATGAATGGATAGATAGACTCTAAGTTTATTCTTCTAACACCTCCACGAGATAAGTAGTATTTAATCCCATTGGACAGATGAAGAAACGGAGGCTTAGAGGGGTTAATCTGACTTAAACATACTGAAAATAAAAGCAAAGCACATATAAGACTCAACCTGTATCAACTGATTCTACCCCTGTGTTCCTCCCACTGTACCACATCGGGTTATATTCTGGGATAAGAAATAGTGATCATTTATTTGCGGATTTTAGGTTTCAGTTTTCTTATCTTCCTGAGAGGTCTTTATGAGTACCAAAAAAAAGGTGGGGAAGTGCTTTGAAAACTGTCGATTGCAGATAAGTATAAGCACTAGACATTCTAAACAAGAAAAAAACTTAGTTTTCTACCTTATAAAAGACAGAAGTCAGTTCAAACTAGCTGTCTGTGAAAGTGTGACAAAGGTACAATATTCCACCAGTTTTCTACTTTAATTTTGTCAGCTTTGAAAAAATGTTTCAAAAACGAATTCATGAATAAATTTTTAAAAACAAAATTGTAGGATTAAGAAGTTCATATAATAATTGGTATTGGTTTGATGTGGATACTGTTTGTGTTTTAAATTAAAATGTTCACCAAAATATGGCAGCAATTTGCAATGTTAATTATAGACTAGAACATTAAGAAGGATGCTTAGGTTTTATCACAAGAGGTTCAGATTTACAACATATTTTTAAGATATCAGACAAACTGTTGAGGAATATTGTATAATCTGTTCCATTCACCCATAGCCCAGAGGTTAGACTTTTACTACAATTCTGTTACCTCATAGCTGATGTCAATGGATATTAAGTACATCACAGGAAAACACTCACATTGAGCAAATGCAAGATGCAAAATGAATCTTTGTGAAAAAGAAGAATGATTCCTGAAAGGAGAAAATGTCTCAAAAATATTGTCCAAAACGCGTTGTATTTATTTCTGTTTTGAGATTTGGGCAGTTGGTTCATACATGGAGCTTTTTTTCTGTTTTCTGTTTTTATTATTAAAGATCCCACAGAGTGGCTGGTTTTAAATCACCAGAAAAGCCATGTGACGAGTCACTTTTATGACACTCAGAATGATATTGCAGGAGAGATCGTCTGAGTCTTTATTTGAGAAAACATGTTGAAGTGCTTATCTGCCACCCTCCTTTGAACACCTAAGTGAGAGGGATGGGTTCACTCTTGGGGATCCTGCTGTTGCTGAGACGTGTTTGTTGCTAAGTGAACATCCTGGCACACAGCGCATTTAGGCTGTTCCTCCTGAGTGGTTGGTTAGTGACATCTTGATGGGGTCACCACGGTCCAGAAGGGCCTCCTGCTCTCTCACCTTGGCCCAACCAGAGGCATGAAAGGTGACTCCTCCAAGAGAACAGTCACTCATACATACGAGCCACCCAGCTCATCCCACCCAACCTCATGAGAACCTGCATATATTCCAGAGCACCAAGCCATTGTTTCTCAATCAGAAAAAACTCCTCCAACAGAAGCTTGAATTATTCTTTGTGGTTGGTTACTTTGTTCTCTTTTTAGTAGGAAAAATTACATAGGAAATTTTTTTAATTGTAAAGGCTCCTTGGGAAATAGAACAGGGAAACCAGATATTATTAAGAGAGATTTTTCTCTAACAGAGATGCTTGTGACAAGTGAACCAGATAGTTTAGAACAAGCTAAGCACCCTTCCCTAAGGGCATACTTTCCTAGACACTGTATCTACAATCCTCCTCATTGCTATTCAGTTTCATGACATTACAATTTCCAACTTCATAGTAGGTTAATAATCACAAAAATCAAAGGACACTAGTGCTGGAAAGAACCTCAGAGGTCTTGTCTAATCCTGTCATCTTACTGATATGAAAAACAGTTCAAAGGGATGATGACTTACCTAAGATCACAGGTCAAGTCAGTGAGGAGGCCCTAGAATCCAGATTCTGGATCCATTCTCTTTATTACCTCTTTCCACTTTCCTTTCAACATGTTTAGCCCCAACAGAGGAGTGCTCCATTTATGAACAGCTGCATATGTTTATACTTGTTTCCATCCTCTGCCATTAAATCCATTTTCTATATTCATAATCCTTTCCCCTGAGCCCTCTCCTGACATTTCTGAGGCAGTAAAGGAAGCTTCTGCCCTGTCTCTTCTCTATACTGCTGTCCCGTTCTCAGAGGATTCCAAGAGGCTCATAATTTAGAGGCGGGCAGCTTGCTGCCAGAGCCCCATGGGTCTCAGGTAACCTGGCAACTCTGAGTAACATTTCAGCCACATGGTTGGGTTGAATGACTTTGTGGGTTAGCCTAAGAGTTAAAACATCATATAAACTATTCTTTTAAGAAATTCATACACGAACTTCTAGAATATAATATGCTTATTAGTTCAGGGCTGGCTTTTTTTTCTGGTGCACAAGAGACACAATTAGAAAACAGAGATACAGTGTGTCCTATACTAAAAGACAGAATCTAATTACGGTAATAAAAGAGTATTGGAGGCAGAAAAAAGCACATGGGCAGGGGCAAGATGGCGGCATAGAGAGGAGTGGAAACTAAGTAGTCCCCCTGGAACAACTACAAAAAACCAGAAACAACTAGTAAATAATCCAGAATAACTGTGGGGGGACAAACGAGACCATTCACTCATCATACACCAACCTGAATTGGGAGGAATGCCCGAGAACACAGCATAAAATCTGTAAGTAAAACCTGCAGATCCAAGTCGGGAGACCCCCTCCCCCATAGCCCGAGCTGCAAAGCCTCGTGGTGCCAGAGAGAAGCTCTCTCCCAGCAAGCGAATATAGCTCAGCTGAGCTCCAACTGGGGTTTTAAGTAGCGAGTGTGACTGCTCACTACAGGTATGCATCCCCAAAAAACAGACAGAGGCTTTGGGTGACGACTGACCTGGGAGAGCCGGAGGGTTGCCTTGAACTGGGTCTGAAGGAGACTATCTGTTTCTTTTTCGGCTCAGTGGAGAAAGCCCCAGTCATTTTCAGTTTCCAGGGCTGTGACTCGGGGAAGGGTGGAGACAGCACAAGCAGAGAGCGAGACCATTGAAATGCTAATGACCTCAACCTAGGGGCTCTGTCTTCTCTAGGAGGAAAGGGGTGGGACCCTTTCCATTCAGAACCAGACCCCAGAGCCTGGGGGAACACGGCCATACCTCCTCACACCAGTCAAGAATTACAGGCTAACAGGCATCACCTGCTGGGCAGAAAAGCACAGTGACCCGAGGCATCACAGGGTGGAGCAATTTTCTAAGACACACCCGCAGGGAAACCAGATACTGAATATTTCTTCCCTCTGGGACCTGAGCCTGTTCTGGTCTGGGAAAACCTGATTTGGATAACCAAGGAAACCATGCCTAGACAACAGGAAATTAAACCTACACTAAGAAAAACAAAGTTATGGCCCAGTCAAAGGAACAAACGTACACTTCAACTGAGATATAGGAATTTAAACAACTAATGCTAAATCAATTCAAAAAGTTTAGAGAAGATATTGCAAAAGAGATAGAGGCTGTAAAGGAAGCACTGGGCATGTATATGGCAGAAATCAAAAGTTCAAAAAAACAACTAGTAGAATCTATGGAAATGAAAGGCACAACACAAGAGATGAAAGACACAATGGAAACATACAACAGCAGATCTCAAGAGGCATAAGAAAACACTCAGGAACTGGAGAACAAAACACCTGAAAGCCTACACACAAAGGAGCAGATGGAGAAAGAATGAAAAAATATGAGCAACGTCTCCGGGAACTCAAGGATGAAACAAAGTACAATAATGTATGTATCATTGGTGTCCCAGAAGGAGAAGAGAAGGGAAAGGGGGCAGAAGCAATAATAGAGGAAATAATCAATGAAAATTTCCCATCTCTTATGAAAGACATAAAATTACAGATCCAAGAAGCGCAGCGTACTCCAAACAGAAGAGATCTGAATAGGCCTATGCCAAGACACTTAATAATCAGATTATCAAATGTCAAAGACAAAGAGAGAATCCTGAAAGCAGCAAGAGGAAAGCAATCCATTACATACAAAGGAAGCTTAATAAGACTATGTGCGGATCTCTCAGCAGAAACCATGGAGGCAAGAAGGAAGTGGTGTGATATATTTAAGATACTGAAAGAGAAAAACCGCCAACCAAGAATCCTGTATCCAGCAAAGCTGTCCTTCAAATATGAGGGAGAGCTCAAAATATTTTCTGACAAACAGACAATGAGAGACTTTGTGAACAAGACACCTGCCCTACAGGAAATACTAAAGGGAGCACTACAGGGTGATAGAAGACAGGAGTGCGTGGTTTGGAACACAATTTGGGGAGACGGCAGCACACCAATGTAAGTACACTGAACAAAGGTAACTATGAATACGGTTGAGAGAGGAAGGTTGGGAGCATGTGAGACACCACAAGAAAGGAGGAAAGATAACGACTGGGACTGTGTAACTTGGTGAAATCTAGAGTATTCAACAATTGTGATAAAATGTACAAATATGTTCTTTTACGAGGGAAAACAAGCAAATGTCAACCTTGCAAGGTGTTAAAAATGGGGAGGCATTGGGGGAGGGATGCAATCAGCATAAACTAGAGACTATAACTAATAGACTCATTGTATTATGCTTCCTTTAATGTAACAAAGGTGATATACCAAGGTGAATGTAGATAAGAGGGGGGGATAGGGGAGGCATGTTAGACACTTGACATTGGTGGTATTGTCTGATTCTTTGTTCTACTTTGATTTAAGGTTATTTTTCCTTTTGCTGCTTCCTAGCTGTCATTTTTGTTTCCTCTTTCTTTTTCCTCTCTACCTTCTTTGACTCTCCCTCCTGCCTTGTGGAAGAAATGTAGATGCCCTTATATAGATAGTGGTGAAGGTGGTGAACACATAAATGTATGACCATGCAGAAAACCATCGATTATTTACTTGAGATGGAATGTATGGTGAGTGAACAAAACCATATTAAAAAAAAATGGGTTGATGACAAAACCTCGAGGGCAATATACTGAGTGAAATAAGCCAGACACATTAGGACAATTATTGCAGGGTCTCACTGATAGGAACTAATTATAATATGTAAACTCATAGACGTGAAATATAAGGTACCAAGATAGAGGACGAGGCTTAAGAATGGGGAGTGGTTGCTTAGTATGAGCAGAATGTTCAATTAGGATGAACTTAAATGTTTGGAAATGAACAGGGGTGTTGGTAGCAAGATGTGAGAATAACTAACAGTGACAAATGGTGTGTGAATGAGGTGGAAAGGGGAAGCTCAGAGTCATATATGTCACCAGAAGGAAAGTTGGAGGTCAAAAGATGGGAATGTATAAAACTGAATCCTATGGTGGGCAATGTCCATGATCAACTGTACAAATACTAGAAATCACTTCATGAACCAGAACAAATGTATGACAATACAATTAGAAGTTAATAATAGAGGGGCATATAGGGAAGAACTATATACCTATTACAAACTATATACTACAGTTAGTAGTATTTCAACATTTTTTCATGAACAGTAACAAATGTACTGTATCAATACTACGAGTCAACATTGAGCAATTGAGGGGGGTTGGTTAGGGATAGGGGAGGATTAGAGTTTCCTTTTCTTTTTTTTTTTTTTTTTTCATCTTTCACTTTATTTCTTGTCTGGAGTAATGAAAAGTTTCTAAAAATTGAACAAAAATTAAGTGTGATGGATGCACAGCTGTATGAGGGTACCCAGGGGCAAGTGATTGTACACTTTGGATCTTTGGATAATTGTATAGTATCTGAACAATCTCAATAAAAATGAAAAAAAAAGAAAAAAAAAGAGTATTGGAGGCAAAGGAGTAAGAAACAGATATTGGGAGACAAGAGAAGGCAAAGGAAGAAAAGGGAAGGAAAGGGATGAGAAGGCGGGAAAAGAGAAGAGAGAAGCTAGCAGTGTGTTGATTAGAAGGGCACCAAGTGCTCTGAACCCAGTGTGGGGCTGTTCCAGTTTGCTAATGTTGCGGAATGCAAAACACCAGAGATGGATTGGCTTTTATAAAAAGGGGGTTTATTTGGCTATACAGTTACAGTCTTAAGGCCATAAAGTATCCAAAGTAACACATCAGTAATCGGGTACCTTCACTGGAGGATGGCCAATGGCGTCCAGAAAACCTCTGTTAGCTGGGAAGGCACGTGGCTGGCGTCTGCTCCAAAGTTCTGGTTTCAAAATGGCTTTCTCCCAGGACATTCCTCTCTAGCAAGCTTGCTCTTCTTCAAAACGTCACTCACAGCTGCACTGAGTTTTCTCTCCTTGAGCCAGTTCATTTATATGGCTCCACTGATCAAGACCCACCCTGAATGGGCAGGGCCATGCCTCCCTGGGAGTATCCCACCAGAGTCACCATCCACAGCTGGGTGGGGCACATTCCAAGCAAATCTAATCAGCACCATAAGTTTGTCCCACAAGACTACATCAAAGATAATGGCGTTTGGGGGACAAAATGCATTCAAACCGGCACAGGGGCCCAGGGTGGAGCACTGATTAATTTATGGTGAGTGTGAGGCAAAGATAAAAGTGGAGGCAGTGGGCCTCAGCCTTCATTGTGCACCCAAGATAAAAATAAATATAATAATAAACCATCTTACATGGGTATCTTTCTAAAATGGATTAGGTCCCTGTCTTCTTAAGCAGAAAATACCGTACATGTCTTGGATGCCTCAGAGTCATAATTAATAAATATATTATTGAATTGTGCTGGTTTCTCGAGCAGTTAATGGTGAGTAGGGTTATTTGCTTCTTCACAATGTATCTGCAAAATGTTGTGCTTGTTCAGTTCTTCAGACCTGCTTTTAATGGGTCTATTTCCCTACGCTGTTTGCCACCATGTGTTATTTTTTTAAGTGTGTCAATCTTCCTCCTAATTTACTGCTTATAATCTATGTGGACCTAGAAACCAGCATCATAGTCTTGTAGACACTCTGCATAAGCTTAGAAAAAATCAGATGTGGGTGAAAGCCTGTCATTTTTTGCTTATTTCCATTTATTGGCCGTATTCTAGATGGATTAGACTGCCAGATAACTGAATTCTGAAATGGTAAGGTATTACTGTATTGTTATTTCGTATTTTTTGGTAAAGGTTTTATTTATAACATACCTATAGAAAAGTGTACAAAACATAAGTCTATAGCTCAATGATTTTTCACAAACTAAACACATCCTTGTTGGGGTACTGTTTCAGTTTGCTAACGCTGCCATTAAGCAAAATACCAGACATGGATTGGCTTTTATAAAAGGTTTATTTGGTTATAAAGTTACAGTCTTAAGTCCATAAAGTGTCCAAGGTAAGGCATCAACAATCGAGTACTTTCACTGGAGGATGGCCAACAGTGTCTGGAAAATCTCTGTTAGCTGGGAAGGCACGTGGCTGGTGTCTGCACGAGAGTTCTGGTTTCAAAATGGCTTTCTCCCAGGATGTTCCTCTCTAGGCCGCAGTTCCTCAAAAATGTCACTCTTTGTTGCTCTTGGGGTGTTTGTCCTCTCTTAGCGTCTCTGGGGCAAGAGTCTGCTTTCTTTCAACGGCCGTCTTCAAGCTGTCTCTCATCTGCAGCTCCTCTCTCAGCTTCCGTGCATTCTTCTAAGTGTCCCTCTTGGCTGTAGCAAGCTCACTTCTTCTGTCTGAGCTTATATGGTGCTCCAGTAAACTAATCAAGGCCCATTCTGAATGGGTGGGGCCACACCTCCGTGGAAATTATCCAATGAAAGATCTCGCCCTCAGTTGAGTGATCACATCTCCATGGAAACATCCAATCAAAAGTCTCCAATCCAATCAACACCAATGCTTTCCTGCCTACACAAGACTGCATCAAAGATAATGGCGTTTGGGGGGACATAATACATCCAAACCAGCATAGGTACCCAACAAAAAAACACATAGCATCACCTACTTTATCTTTTTCAAAATATTTTCATCTGCATAATTTCAATAGGACATTGCAACAATCACATGAAGCTAAAAGTTTAAGCATTATCTACATTTGACAAATGTGGAAACTGAGGCTCAGGTAACTTGACTTCTTAGATCAGAAGATGGATAGCAAGGGTATAATCCTAGTGTTCTAGAGCAAAAATCTTCCCATAATGCTACAAAATTTGCTCAGAACTTAAGAGTACAGTGCACTCAAATCTAGTATCAAATTTGGGGCAGAAGCAGAGCAGATATTTAGCCAGCACCCAAGACCCTACTGGTTGTTTGGAGCCTCTGTCTGGTCCCATTGACTGGTGCCCCTTCTGTGTGGGTTGTTAAACATTTTTAATTTCTTTCCTGGGAAGTCAAATGTCAACGCATTCTCTTGGGGAAAGAGAGGAATAAATAAATTTGCAATTATATCAGATTTCCAAAAGAAAGTACTAGTTTAAAGCTTAGATGCCTTTGTGTTTTATCTTATTTCTTCCATTCTCTTCTTTCCATCTTTTCATCCTTAATAACAGCAAAAGCACCTAAGTGAAGTGGAAAGACTGAGCAATAATAGAACTCTGAATAAGCACCCAAAAACCCATACTTGAATAGGCAATCTCCATCACCATCCATTCTAAAAAGCCTCAAATGGTTTGAGTTGCAACAATGGTACATCTGAACAAAAAGTCTCAATTATAAAAACATGAAAGCTTAAAACATTGCAGATTAAAGCTCAATAAGATTCTCCCAGTCAGCTACAGAAATGTCGCATTTTATAGATTGCCCTATCAAAAAATTGCTTAGCAAATGAACAAAATACAAATTCGTGTAGAGGAAGCACTTTTCATGTTTTTTCCAGGCATGTAAGCATTTTTTTTAAATGAAAGGTTCTGCAGGATTAAAACTTCACAACTGCTGCAACAATTTAAGACAATAAAACAGAGTGAGCTCTGCATAGACTCTGAATTAAACCCTGCTCCACCACTTAAGAGCCTGTCTGACCAATCCATGTCCTCAGTTCCTCCTCTGTAAATGGGGGTAATAGGGGCCCCCACTCCAGGGCAGGGCCCGGGCCCCTGGGATAAGTCAGGTAACACAGGTGAAAGGCTCAGAACCCTGTATGGTCAATAGAAAAAATGCTTTTATTGCTAGGAAGGGAAAAGCCTCTAATTGAAGGCAGAATTTCTCTAGTTTAAACCAACATTTATAAAGTTAGGTTATTAAATTTACTATTTCAAATTCAGTTCACCTTATCACGTACTTCTTAACTAGTTCTTAAATTATCTACTACTGTACCAAGCATTATGAAAAGAAAGGAAAAAAAAAAAAAGAGACCCCCTCCGAGAGGAACTAAACAAAATTAGAGTGTTTATCACCAACCTGGTCAGAAAAAATATCTCTTTTGGCAGATATGTAAGAGCACAGTTCCTTCCCTGGCTACTACCCCCGTCCCCCAAAGGTTTTGCCTCCAAATACAAAAAGTAGCGTGTTCAGGGAACAATGCACCCAATCATTCAGACGAATAGTTTGTAGTCTCCAATGCAGGTTAAATCAGTTTCACCCCATGGCTGGGTAGGAAAAGCAAGTTTAATTCAAGAACAAAATTAGCTTTGGTAGGACATTACAAGTAGCGCACATTACAACAATTTCTATTTTTTAAAAGTAAATTTATTTAATGTGGGGAAGCAAGAATCACTTAAAAGGTATGTTTAGAAGCATGTGGTTCTTTTAAATTATATGCTAATAAATGAAAACTACACTTGACAACAAAACTAGAGGTGTTTGCTCTATCATTTTGCCAGCTTATACATTTCCTCATGTTTTATTAAAGTTTTAAAAAATCTATTACATGTAAAGACCAAGAAATTAATAAATTCATTGATCAGATTTGACAGAGCTTCTTGAGGAATTTTCTACACTCTGTATGCTGTGCCTCTCAGTCTAAGGAATCTACGAAATTGCAAACTATCCAGCGGCAGGTTCTCCTCAAGTAAAGATACCCCATCCTCTTAGGGACTGAAGACTCCTTACTGTTTTGTGAAGACATTTTAGATGGACAGGCTAAAAGGAAAAGTATACTATGAACCTTCAATTTCTATCTGGGAAAAAATGACTCTCAAGTCCCCAGTTTTTAAGAAAATAACTGAACTTTTCTTAGGACAGGTCCTTGGAGGGCTGACGGTGCTGCGTTCCGTAAAGGTGCCCAACAAGGAATGACAGAGGTGACCACGTGAAACCTGGGGACCGGTTCCGCCCACGCGGTCCCGGGGGCACCTACCTGCGTTCCCCAGCTTCTTACTCCAGTACACGGACAGGAGGACCCGGAGCTTGCCCAGGATGTCCACCACGATGGTGAAGACGAGGATGAGCGCGAGTGTGGAGGGCAGCCGCGAGGGTGGCGGTCTGCCAGAGACCGCGGCGCCTCTCCGCCACTTTTTATGCCACTTTACAGCCCTCCTCCGCCCTTACGCCCCATCGCAAGTGCTCCTTCGCAGCCGCCCTGCCAGCTCCCCCACGCTCTCGTGGCCGGACGCCCACCCTGCACTTGCGCCCACAGCCTGGGGATCGCTGGTGACTCCTTGGACTCCTGTGCGCGGTCCCGAACGCCGCACCACGCGCTAACAGCGCCTCCCTGCGGCGAGGCGGGGCGGAGACACCTGCGCTCTGAGGCACCGCGTACTGTCAGCAGGGAAGCCTTTCTTTGTAGGAAACATCTCCTACTTCCGTTCATTATTCATTTAGTCTGTGGGTCTTTTAGTCTATAGTCGCAATCCTAACTTGGATTGAGGCCAAGTTAGTTAGCTACTATGTGCTGCAGTTTCCTCATCTGTAAAATGGGAATAAAATAACTAACTCATCTACTTCATAGTAAGGTGGAAAAATCAAAGAGCCTTTTCAAAGACTGCAGTATTGCACTAGTCACGAAATGGAAATCCTTTCCCCCGGTTCTTCCCACTGCTACCCCACATGATGTACAGGCAATAATTTTGATACTTTCCCCCCCAAAATTACTATTATTTTAAAATTTCTTAACTGCTCTCCTTAAAATACCAAGCTCATGCCCTCAACTTCTGTACAATCATTTGCTTGCTCTCCCAGTCAGAATGGAAGAGGCCGATGGCTAAAAATGACAGAAAACTACTAGGGATGCTGACTCAGAGCAACTATAAACTATTCCTTCCATTGTCAAATGTAACTATAATTCAAAATAGTCACAACCTTGTTTTTATGGTCAACTCAGCCAATTCTTCCCTAACAGATTACTTCCAGTAGTACAGATCCTGAACACATTTAGTTACCAAACCACCAAAGCTCTCCCTGCAGACCCATGGCCATTGTTTGGCACAAATTCACCCTACAAATATTAGAATTAGCTTCACTTGGCCCGATGTCTTCGCAGTCACCAGGGTTTCTTGTATCAACAAGAATGGAATCTTCCCTGCCCTGGGTAGGGGCTCAGAGCTAGCACCCATCCCACCACCTCTTCACACACTCCCGGCCTCCCTGGCCCCGCTGGCTCCCCAGCAGTCTGATTCTGGCCTCAAGCAGCCGGCCTTGATCACCACGTCCTGGGGCAGGTGCAGCCAGAACTACAACCAGGAATCAGAGGCCACCTTCAATCTCCAGATCAACCGGGAGCTCTATGCCTCTTAGATCTACCTGTCCATGTCTTACTACTTTGACCTCGATGATGTGGCTTTGAAGAAATTTGCCAAATATTTTCTTCACCAATCTCACCAGGAGAGGGAACATGCTGAGGAATTTAGGAAGCTGCAAAACCAGCGAGGTGGCTGAATCTTCCTTCTGGATACCAGGAAACCAGATTGTGAGGACTGGGAGAGTGGGCTGAATGGAATGTGTGTAACACCTGCAGAAAAGCTTGACTCTGTCATTACTGAAACTTCACAAACTGGCCACTGACAAAAATGACCCCACTTGTGTGACTTCATTGACACTCATTACCTGAATGAGCAGGAAAAATCCATCAAAGAACTGGGTGACCAGGTAACCAACTTGTGCATGATGGCGGCCCTAGAATCTGGCTTGACTGACTGTGTCTTTGACAAGCACACCCCGGGAACAGCGATGAGGAGAGCTAAGCCTTAGCTGGCTTCCCCATAGCTAATGGGGTGACTTCCATGGTCACTGTACTGGTTTGTATATATTATGTCCCCCCAAAAAACCGTGTTCTTTGATGCAATCTTGTGGGGGCAGACATATCAGTGTTGATTAAGTTGGAACGTTTGGATTAGGTTGTTTCCATGGAAATGCACCCCACCCAACTGTGGGTGATAACTCTGATTGGATGATTTCCATGGAGGTGTGGCCCTGCCTATTCAGTGTGGGCCTTGATTAGTTTATTGGGGCACTATATAAACTCAGACAGAAGGAGTGAGCTTGCTACAGCCAAGAGAGGCACTTTGAAGAATGCACAGGAGCTGAGAGAGGAACTGCAGGTTACAGAGCAACATTTTGGAGATGGCCTTTGAAAGCAGACTTTTGCTCCAGAGAAGCTAAGAAAGGAGAAACACACCAAGAGCAACTAAGAGTGACATTTTTGAGGAGCTGTAGCCTAGAGAGGAACATCCTGGGAGAAAGCCATTTTGAAACCAGAACTCTGGAGCAGATGCCAGCCACGTGCCTTCCCAGCTAACGGAGATTTTCCGGACACCATTGGCCATCCTCTAGTGAAAGTACCCAATTGTTGATGACTTACCTTAGACACTTTATGGCCTTAAGACTGTAACTTTGTAACCAAATATGCCCCCTTTATAAAAGCTGATCCATTTTTGGTGTTTTGCAAAAAGGCAGCATTAGCAAACCAAAACAGTCACCAAAGCAAACAATACATGTTGGGTATACCTTTACCTTTTCTATACATTGTGTCACAACATCCACTAAGTTCTTTCACTTGTACCATTCCTTCAAACAAAGTAATTTGGGAACACTATCACCACCATCACCATTACAAATAGCTTCACACTTAACCATGTAAGATGTCCACTAACTGCAACCTCAGTATGTAACTACCAGCCACCAGGGCATAGGAGCTATTCCAAAAAAGTTTAAGATGGGGCAAGACAACAGAACTCTGGAATTTTTCAATAAAGCAGCTAAAAGCTGGCAAAGCCTCCCTTATGAATGAAGTAAGTCCTTTCTCTGTATCCCATGTCAGTACAGCTTCTACTTTCTGTTTTATATCTTACCTGTATCCATGCCTTAATATTCAAGCACCAGATTGAAATCAATTCCCTTTCATTCATTAATGAACTTGTGCAAGAAATATTTTACATATGTGGCACTAAATTCAAAATATGGCCCTTGCCCTCAAAATGTTAGTTCTGTAGATGTAAATATGAGATTCGGAAATGAAATGGAAAAAGTGCACAGAGGATGAGAGTGTTGAGAAAGGAATTTGGGGATTAATGCAAGTTTAAATGAATTAAATAAATATATATTTTAATAGAATAATTCTTCATTACTGAATAGGGTTAATTCCAAGAACCCAAGATAGCATAGGATGAAAGTCTATTAATATGTTATCATGTCTGTAGATTGAATGAGATAAATATACCATCTTCTCAATATATGCTGAAATGGCATTTTAAAAAATTCACTATCGATTCTGTTATTTTGAAGTCACTGTAAATGCTGTATATTATAGAGAATAACTACTTCAAAATAATGTCTAAGACTTAAAAGTAAAATGCTAGAGTTGTTATTCTTTAAATTGGGAGGAAGAAGAAATGCCTGCTAACATCACACTTATTGAACATTGTGCTTGATGTTTCCAATAAAGAACTGAGATTTAAAAAAACAAAAAAAAGAAAAGAAAGAAAGAAGGATGTAAATATTTTTTAGTTGATAACCACTGTATGTACTTTTAAAAATGTCAGAAAACATGAGCTAGGACACATAACTAGATAGAAGAGCTGATACATAACACAATCAAGGTAAAATTGCTAGGAACTGATTTAACCAGCAAAGGGCAGGGCACTGTGGAAAAAGCCTAAAACTTTTTTGAGAGTCTAAAAGAAAATGTGAATAAATGGAGAGACATACCATGTTCCAGAATGAAAGCTTAAAATTTAATTTTTCCCTTACACTTTAAACCAGTCCAATAAAAATATCAATCAAGATTTTTTCACTTGATAAAATGACCCCAAAGTTCCTTTGAAAGAGTGAAGAGTAAGGATGGCCAAATGCATTTGAATGAGTGGGAGTGATTACTACCAATATTAAAACGTACATTAACACTGACAATAAATCACTGCTAAGATCACCAACAAATCCAAGAACATATAAGATAAATTTGGTGACATTAACATTTCAAATCAGTGGGGAAGGAATAGATAATGAAAACAAAGATGCATTTAAATAAAATGTAGGTAAATATATACTCTTGGGGCAGAGAATACTCTTAGCATGGAAAAGAAGATGGGAAAGAATAGTAGCAGCTACCATTTCTTAGTCACTTATCATGTTCCAGCTCTGGGATAAGTATTCTACATGCATTATCTTATATAATCTGTTAAAGATCCTGAAAGGTTTGGCATTGTTGGAACCATTTTATATGTGAGAAAACTGTGGCACTGAAAGATAAAGTGTTATGCCAAAGTCAAACAGTAAGGGGGAAAGGCAGGATTTGAATTTAGGTCTCTCTGACTCTAAAGCAGTGAACCTCATTACTGAGCATCAAGGTTTCTTAGTTATAATAGATTTGACTACATAAAAATTAAAGTTCTATATTTAAAAAATAACATAAACAATTAAAAACCAGATAAACTGGGGAAAATGCTTTGTAGCATATCTAACAAAGTATTAATGAACTTAATTGTTGAAAGAACATTCTTCAAATAAACAAAAAATAATAGAAATATATTTAACAGACATAATTAGACAATTAAAAACTAAAAATTTATATGTAACCTCTTTAAGTAAATTAAAAAATAAAAAATAACAGTAAGTTACCAGGCCAATGGAATCAAATTGAGAGATCAGAAACAAACCCTCACATCTACAGCCAATTGATCTTTTTTAAATAATATATTTTATTTAACTCAATATATCAAAAATATTTAGAAATCTATAGACAATTATTTAAAGAGATACTTTACTTTTTTTGTTTTTTGTTTTTAGTTTTTTTTAAGTTCACTTTTATTGAGATACATTCACATACCATACAGTCATCCATGGTGTACAATCAACTGCTCACAATACCATCATATAATTGTGCATTCATCACCCCAATCTATTTTTGAACATTTTCTTTATACCAGAAAGAATCAGAATAAGAATAAAAAATAAAAAGAAAAAAAACACCCAAATCATCCCCCCATTTCCCCCTATTTTTCATTTAGTTTTTGTCCCCATTTTTCTACTCATCCATCCATACACTGGATAAAGGGAGTGTGATCCACAAGGTTTTCACAATCACATTGTCACTCCTTGTAAGCTGCATTGTTATACAATCGTATTCAGGAGTTCAGACTACAGGGTTGGAGTTTGACAGATTCAGGTATTTACTTCTAGCTATTCCAATACATTAAACCTAAAAAAATGTTATCTATGTACTGCGTAAGAATGTCCACCAGAGTGACCTCTCAACTCCATTTGAAATCTCTCAGCCACTGAAGCTTTATTTCGTTTCATTTCACATCCCCTTTTGGTCAAGAAGATGTTCTCAATCCCACGATGTTGGGTCCAGATTCATCCTCAGGAGTTATATCCTGCGTTGCCAGGGAGATTTACACCCCTAGGAGTCAGGTCCCATGTAACGGGGAGGGCAGTGAGATCACCCGCCTAGGTAGCTTAGAGAGAGAGGACCACAAAGAGCAACAAAGAGGCATTTGTGGGGAGACACTTAGGCACAATTATAAGCAGGTTTAGCTTCTCCTTTGCAGTAACAAGCTTCATATGGGCAAGCCCCAAGACAGAGGGCTCAGCATTTCAAGCCGTCAGTCCCAAATGTTTGTGAGAACATCAGCAACAATCCAGGTGAGGAAGTCCAACACCTCTGCATCTTCCCCCAGCTCCTCAGGGGTGCTCCAAATATGTATTTTTATTCTCCAATGGCCAATTGACTTTTGACAAAGGTGCCAAGTCTACTCAAAGTGAAAAGAATAGTCTCTTCAACAAACATTGCTGGGAAAACTGGATATACATATGCAAAAGAGTGAAGATGACCCTTACTTTACACCATATACAAGAGTTAATTCAAAAGGAATCAAAGATCTAAATATACGAAACAAAACTCTGAAACTCCTAGAAGAAAACATAGAGAAGTATCTTCAGGACCTTGTATTAGGCAATGGTTTCTTAGACTTCACACCAAAAGTGCAAACAACAAAAAATGGAAGCAGATGAATTGATAAACAAAATGTGGTATATACACACAGTGGAGTATTATTTAGCCGTAAAAAGGAATGAAAGTTTGATAAATGCCACAGCATGAATGAACCTTGAAGACATCATATATGAAATAAGCCAGGCACAAAAGGACAAATTTTGTATGATTTCACTGATATGAAATAATTATGATAAGCAAACTCATAGAAGCAAAATCAGAATACAGGTCACCAGGGATTGGGATAGGGGAAGTGACTGTAGAGTTAAGCCTTAAAACATATGGAGATTCTATTTGTAATGATGGAGAAGTTTTGATGGTGGATGGTGGTGGATGGTGGTGGATGGTGGTAATAGTAGCACAACATTGTAAACTCAGTCATCATTGGGTGCAAATCAACCGTCTGTATTCATTTTCTACGTGCAATATATATTTCCTTATTCATCAGGAAAAGTCATCTTAAAATAGCTTACTTGTACCCCAATATTCATGGTATTATTCACAATGTAGATTTATGTCTAACATTTTATTTGGGGATTTCTATTTATCTGTTTTCTATGCTTTCCCTTCCTCATCCTCACTTTCCTGTCTTCCTTATTTCTTTGTTCCCCTCCCTGTTTTGGAAGCTATTTCATTCTTTGGCAGTTTACTCTTCAAATTTTTAATAAGCATACTTGAGAGAATCTATATTCCCCTTCTTCCTAAACCCTAAAAGGACCTTAAAATGTTTTGACTATACTCATCCTCTTCTCATCTTAAATGTTATTAGGGTTCACCATACTCATTTCTATTTTTCATGTTTTATACTGTTAATGTTATTTATCACTATTTTAACTCATTATTGCTGCATATATTTCACTTTTTCCTTCTGCCTAAAGTATCACCGGAAAGGATCTTTCAGTAGTAAACACTTTTAGTTTGTTTGAATGCATATGTTTTATTTCATCCTCACTTTTGTGTGATAGTTTAACTGAGTATAGAATTTTAAGTTGACAATTGCTATTTTCTTAGCAATTAGGTGATATTATTTTATTGTTTCCTGGCTTCTACTGAAGTATGGAAAAACAACTGTCAGTCTAATTGCCATGCCTTCAAAGACGATGTGCTCTCCTCTTACTTGTAAGATTGCTTTAGCTTTAGTGTTCTGCTGTTTCATGAGCCTCTAGGTGTAGGCTTTGTATATAATTTATGTGCTTCATGAACCTGTGTCTTCCAAGCAACCCAAGGTCTCACCTGACAGGGAACATTTTTATGTGAATTTCTTGGCTCAGAGGTTCACCTACCAAGCAAGTGAGGGAAGTGCAAAACACACCACTTAGAAATTCAAAGAAATATTTGAGTGTTTGCCTTAACCCCATTCAAAGCTGAGACAAACAAGTTCCTTTTTTTTGCGGAGGGGGGTGGTGGTGGTTTGAACTGTGTGGCCATGAAGCCTTTGTGTGTGTGTGTGTGTTTAATGCAATTTCATTGAGATATACTCACATCCCATCCAAAGTATACAATCAGTGGCTCACAGTATCATTGTATAGCTGTGCATTCATTGCCTCAATCAATTTTCAAATATTTTCATTACTCCAAAATAAAGAAAAATATATATAAAATAAAAAAGAAATAAAAAAGAACACCCAAACGATCCCTTACCCCTTATCCCCCCCCTATTATTTATATATATTTTCCATTATTTTATTACTCATCTGCCTATACACTGGTTAAAGGGAGTGTCAGTCACCAGGTTTTCACAATCACATGGTCCCATTATAAAAACCATACAGTTACACAATTATCATCAAGAATCAAGTCTTCTAGGTTACCATTCAACAGATTCAGATATTTCCTTCTAGCTATTCTAATACACTAGAAACTAAACAGAATATTTATATAATGCATAAGAATAACCTCCAGAACGACCTCTTGCCTTTATTTGAGATCTCTCAGCCACTGAAGCTTTATATTGTTTTATTTCTCTTCCCCCTTTTGGTCAGGAGGGCATTCTCAATCCCATGATGCCAGGGCCAGGCTCATCCCTGGGAGTCCTGTCCCTGTTGCCAGGCAGTGAGCTTATTTGCAGAGTTGGCTTAGAGAGAGAAGCCACATCTGAGTAACAGAAGAGGTTCTCTGGGGGTGACTCTTAGGCATAATTATTAGTAGGCTTAGTTTCTCTTTTGCAGGAATAACTTTCATAAGGGCAAGCCCCAAGATCAGGGATTTGACTTATTCAGTTGGGATTCCCTAATGCTTGCAGGAATATCAGGAATTCCACAGGTGAGGAAGTTTAATATTTCCACATTTGTCTCTAGTCCCTCAAGAGGACTTTGCAAATACTTTTTATTTTCTGCCCAAAGTACTCTGGGGTACATTGGAAAATCATATTAACCAAATAAGCTCCTTTTGCTCTCTATGCTTGTAGGCAGATATTTTTCCAAGCCTTTTATGTTTGTTTGTTTTTAGTGTGTGTGTGTAGCTATTTAAGGGTGCGGGGTCTATGAAAATTGGAGAGGGAGAGAACTCAGTTCAGATCATCTGCTTCAATGGGACTAATATTTCACCTCCTGGTACCCCACAAGCATTAAAACCCTTGCCCCTTTGTTCCTGAGAGTGGCAAATCCCCTCTGGCCTGTCACAGGTTTAGCACATGGATTTCAACGTGTTCTCTGTTTAGGCTTGTGGGAAAATTTCTTACTTTATTGTGTGCTTAGGAGTGAATTCCTCATATTCTACTCAATCTATATAATCCAAAGGTTTTCTAGAACTGGGATAGAAATTAATTTTTGCCTTGCTTCTTTTTACAATTTTGGGGAAGATTTCAAGCTATATAATTAGATTATAATTCTATGATTCTATAATTATAAATATTTCCTGTTTTATTAAAATCTTATTGCCATTGAAATACCTATCTTTTTAAGTATTTCTTAAATTTTGAAAGTTTAAAAATCAAATATTAGCTCAGGCACAATGACCTAATAGGTATAAATTTTCATTCAATAATACAATGGGTTTTTTTTCCCCATATCCTGTTTTTATCATTACATAGTTTCCCTTTCTCTAAATTTTAATAGCAAATCTATTAACTTTATTAATACATTAATATATTGGTGATGAATTCATGAACCAAAGTATAAAATTAACCATGTAATAAAGCTACTACTTTAGCCTGCAGGAGTTCCTTTAAAATGTTTTATTTCCCATTTATGATTTGGGATAGAAATTTCAAAACGAAATGATGCTAGAGCTATTCTTACCCTAACTCTGCAATCACAGTAGCACGCTAATCAGCAGTTGCTAAAATTTTCAGTTTCAATTAGGTGACTCAGGTCTCCAACAATTTTTGTTTTTAATTTTAACTCCCATAAAGTATTCATCCATTGTTTACTCTGTAGAATGCTTATTAAATGTATGTTGTCATTATGGGAAATAATATTTCCTTTAGCAAATTCCTTGATATTACTCCCCTGAATTGTGAACTATCACTTGAGGACGTAGAAGGTGAAGGGGAGGTTTCAGCAAAGTTTTCTGGGTTATACAAGGAGCCCCTTCAGTGTGTGTATGTTTGTGAATGTTTATAGGTGTGTGCTAAGTATCTTGCAACCATCTCTGAACCCAATAGCCCAAATCCAGATTATTCTAGCTCTTGAATAGCATTCAAATATACTGCTTTACCTCCATATGTATAGCCTCTAACCAAGTTGAGGCCATCATCATCTTTTGTAGAAATTATTGTCAGAGCCTCCTAATTAATCTCTCCAGCTCCCATCATACTCCCCTACAATATGTTCAAAAGCAAAAGGTCTTTTCTTAAATTATAAATCTTACTACAATACCCCCTTGTACAAAAACACATACATACAAACATACAACTCTTTGATGGATGTTCACTGCTCCTGGGATTCAAGCCCAATTCCACCAACTTGCCATGGATTTGGACTTTCCAGCCTCATCCCTCCTGACCACCCCTTGTCTGGAATAACTCTGATGTCTCTTTGAAGTCCTCCCCTAAGTCTCAGTCATCTTCCTCCTTGGTGCTTCTACAGTTCCCCGTCAGTCCTTTATCACATGCCATTACCGTGCATCTCTGTTTTCCTATCAGAATTCGACTGCAAGACTGGGCAGCAGGGATTTGTTCCATGGTTGCATCTCCAGCCATGGCACAGTGCCTGGCATGCAGCGGACACCTATATTCACTTGATGAATAAAGTAAGAGAATAAGTGAATCCATTATTTTCTGGTGGCTTTAAGGTACCATAATTTCCATGAAGTTATGTCTTTCATCATCTTTGGAAACCTCATTTATTAGAAAAAAATGCTATTTGATAGGGCAATGGATTTTTAATGCATTTTTCAACCTCAATCATGAGACATTTTCCCTGTATTCATTTCTCCAGGTGATAGCAGGAAGGAGAAAATACATTTTCTTCTCCAAGAATTTTCATGTTCCATTATTAGAGTTAGTTAATACGGATTTTATTTGCTTGCGTGCTGTAAAGAGAACACTATATTAGGTACTCTGGAAATTGTAAAATAATAAAATTCAACAATTGAAGTTTTATATAGAGCATTTATATTTTCACTAAATGTAATATATTGAGAGCTAAATATACCATTAAACAATCTTTTTGTTTTACTTAGTGCTATTCAAAAAGGTTTTATTTCATGCTAACCCAAGTGAAACATTGCTTACAGAAAAAAAAAAATGACTTAATAGCTCAAGCTTTCTGTTGATTTGCATGAAAATGCATGATAAAAGCAGTCTAGTAATGTGCCTACTAAGTACAGCTTATAAAATGAACGTATCCTGTGATTCTGCTGTAAATCAGTGGAATAAAGGGAAGTGTAGGTCCTTCTATAAAAACGGAGCGCCTGGAATCGGAGGTGGCAAGTGAGATGCTTTGTATCAATGAACACCACTGAGGTGGTTTGGTGAGGCAGTCCTGGGACTCCAGTCTTGCTTGATTAGGGATTTTGGTTTGTATTCAGCGGTGAAGGAGCAGGGACTCATGCATAACTCTCATCATCCAAGATGCAGAGATATTGGTGGAAGACAATGCACTGTTTGTAATTTTCTATTCTTGTCTCTATAGTGTTCAGAGAGCCTTGACAGCTGACCCCCATGGGAATAGCTACAGCCTGAGGCACCTTGGTCTACATATTTCTCTGGTAGTATTTGGGCAGCAGGTCATAGGAAAAAAAATGCCAGTAGGTACATGGTTGAGTTTCAAAGTGTGTATTATAATATTTCTAGTAGCAAGAATGAAGTGGAAAGGTGTGTGTCTTAGTTTGCTTGGGCTGCTATAAAAAATACCACAAACTGGTTGGCTTAAACAATAGGAATTAATTGACTCACAATTTTGGAGGCTAGAAATCCAACATCGAGGTATTGCAAGGTCATCACTTTCTCCTGGAGTTTGTACTGTTCTGGTGACGGCTTTCCCACAATCCTCAGTCACATGGCAATCTGTCTCCTTGGGTCTCCTCCTCTGGTTTCCTGTATCTGTGTCCAATTTCTTTTGCATACGAGGACTTCAGCCTGTTGGATTGAGGCCCACCCTCATCCAGTTGGCTTCATCTTAGCTAATAACATCTTCAAAGGTCCTAGTTACAAATGTGTTCACATCCCCAGGACCAGGGTTAGGACATAGGACTTGAACATGTCTTTCTGTGGGGGACATGATTCAACCCCAAGAGTGCATGTGTTAGAAATTGTAGGAAGGTGTAATGTATGGATCAAACCAACATGAACCGTAAGCAGATAGCTGCCCTGCATGACAGCAGGTGCTGGCCTGTCTATAAGGGAATGAGGACCAAAGATACGTATAACAAAGGAAGTCACTGAAGCCTAACAGAATTTACCTGGGAGTTTCGATAATAGCTAATAGATCACCTGTGTCTCTGCTGAGATGAGGAAGTCTTTGTGATCATCCCAAGGAATTAGCCCTTCCTTGAGACATGCAACAAAGCACTTCTACTTTTGGGCAAATTGCCATAAGTCCCGGGAAAAGTTGGAGGTCTCACGCAGGAGGGGACACTCTGCATGGGACCCTGTGCCAGCTGGGACTCTGATCAGCTAAAGAACCTGGACTTCCCCAGCCAGTAGTATCAGATGTGGGGGCTTTCCCCAGCTTGGTGAGTTTTTTCTTTTCCTTTCCTTTGTCTGCTGGACAGACTGCTTTACTTTCAACTATTGTATCATTAGTAATAAATGTCTGTAGTCTTGTAATTCAATAAATTCTCTTTTGTAAAGTTTGTGTCTCTTCCTTCCTCCTATGATTCACCTTGCACAACAGTGCATAAAGCTGAAAAAATAAGGACAGTTTCCAAAAGAATCTGGGAATATATAAGTGTTTGCATAGGCAGAAAAGGTGGGCGTGATGTCATTTCAAAAATAAAGGAATGCTTTTATCAAACGTGCATGGGAAAGGGTAGGGTCACAGAGAGACAGGGAGACTCACATGTCAGTGTAGAGCAGCACAGAGGGATCTGTTTTGCAAATAAAGGCAAACTGTTTCACTTATTTCTTTATGAATGTGTATAGACCCCCTCAAAAAAATTACTGAACACAGAGCTTAATACATCAAAACACCTCTTTCATTTTATTTTTCCCTGTAATCTAGGGAGGAGCTACAACTAAAGACATTATAAATTTGAATATTGCCTGCTATGAGCAAATAAATGATGATCATAAAATATAGTGCCAACAAACAAATACAGAAGCAAAAATCTCCATGGTCCACAGTCATTAAGAAGTTTCCTAATGCTTAAAGCCACAGAGACTCGTGAAGGAGTTGATCAGCTTAACCCCTTCCTCACCATCACGTTGAATATGAGCCATGAGTTCACCTCTATCAGGCTAAGAACTCATTTCAAACCCCTGGTTAGGGACTTCCAGCCATCTGACCTGCAGAGAAGTCCTGCGTCTCTGAAGGGGGCCTCCACCAGCTTATCTCAGGACCTGGGCCTGCATTCCATCTCAAATATTTACTGAGAACTTCTGAGAAATTTCACTAAGTCAGAACATTAGTAACCCAGGAAGTATGATTGGGTAAGTATGTGACTTTACTACAAAAAAAGCATGTGAAATGGCATTGTGCCCGGGTTTGCATTAATTGGAACCCACCACATGCAAATGTTTAAGCGGGTTACAGATGGTTTAACAATGTCGCAGGCAGAGATCCCAAGGTAAATCCTTTCCATTTCCACCTCTGTGACTATGTTTAGATTCCCAAGCTGGAGGGCCATGAACATGACCATTATTAAACCAGCTGACTGAAGGTTAAGCCGTCTCACTGTACGGTCATGCTTCCCTTTGTGAAAGTATATCAGTAATCCATGAGGGCAGAAGTTGCATTTGTTATTACATCTTCAACTGCAAATTACTTAAAATAATCCACCTGCCCCCCAGTGAGTGCCACTGCTGAGGCTCTCCAGATGTGCAGGACTGAAGCAGAATCACAGCTGCTTTAGTTTCAAGTTAACTTATAGAAAATACAGAAGTTATCAGGAAAACTCTGATTTTGGTTACTTCTAAATATGTGATTTTTATTTCATTTTATTAACATATATTAGGGCCTTTAAGGAGGTTTGAAGGAAAAGTGTAACATCGTAACCCAGTTTTTATTAAACATGTGCTTCATGGCACATACCTTTTGACCATAATTGAAAAAAATTTTCTCAGCCAAATGCAACTGCAACGGGTAGAAACTAAACCAGTATTTGTTAATGCAACCCCCACAATGAACTGAACCGAGTAAATGGATGAACGAGTGAATGAATGAGACGAGTGGCAGTGTCAGGGAGAGCACCTGAGCCTCAGAAGCAACCAATATGAAATAGAGTCATATTATTTTTATTTTGTTAAATGAAGCAGGGTGGGAAGATAAGAGGGTTCAGGCTAAGGGAGCTGTGAACTTGAGCATGGAGGCTCTCATCTCATCCCCCCCAGAGAGCAGGGTCTTGATCTTGTTCATCCATTGCCTAATGGTAAGCATGATGCTTCTGGTCATTCACTGACTATAGTAGATACTCAGAAATAATTTTGAATAATCAAACAGTGAAAGTTTGCACTTGAAACTTCACTGCCCCCGTATTATATACAGTCTTCATTGTCAATGCACTCAAATGTGAGTAAGTAACAAGGAACCAGATGACTAAGCCTCTTCTTGACAAGACTCCATGTCTAGTCAAAGACCTGAATTAGCAGTTTAGGAAATGTCTTTGAATATTAACATTGTTTGCAAGGGCACTTATACAACTAATCTTTTTTAGGACACATTTTTTAAAAATTAGAAGTACTGAAATGCATATTTACGGATTGGGAAGAGGTGAGGGAAAACAAGTAATAACAAAAAAATTAACAAAGTATTGTTGAATGTTTGCTTTGTCAGAAACTGTTGGTGTGAGGGGCTTCGCTTTTGTGCTGTTTGGTTCACTTCACAAGAGATGAGCCAAAAAGAAGTCTGGGGAAGAAGCTCATGGCTTTGAATTTCAGTCTCACCACTTAGAAGCAGCGAGATCTTTGGAAATTTTCTGCCCTTTCTATGTCTTGGTTTCCTGAACTGGAAAATGGGGGTCATCAAGAGGAGCACTGGAGGGATTAAAGGAATAAACAATTATAGAGTGCTTGGCAAGTAATAAGCACTCAATTAGAATAGATGTCATTGAGATTTTTAGTATTTATTCCTCATAAAGTTCCTGTGAGGTATTTGTCACTCCTTTTCAGATGGGGATGAGTTACACAGAAGTTAAAGTTTGAGTTGGAAAAGAAGCTTTTTGCATTTGGAATATTCATTTTATTTAATAAAAAGGAATCTGTGTTTTTAATAAGGTTCAAAATAAAGTTTTTATTTTGTTCATCCTTATTTAATACATCTATTTAAAAATATACTTAAACTCGAAAGAAGAAATACTCATTTAAGGTACAAATTTAAAAAAACACAAATCACAAAATAAGAGCATCATCTAAAAATGTCTGTAATCCTGATTTGTAGTTGGGCTAACAATGTAAATGTGGCAAACAAGTAAAACTGTGCTTCTAAGTGTTTGACAGTTGTGAGGGGCCTGATACACCCTCTTGGGTAGATTTTATTTGCTCCATTTTCTATAGTCTCTTCTTATACTAAAATTGTTAGTTAGTACCCATAAACATTAAAATGAATTGAAGTAATCAGCTTTAGACATTTTGAGAATTTAATTTTACCCCTTGAGATAATTGGACAATGGCTGAGATCCAGAATCACTGAGCTAATATTTATCATCTCTTCTACATAGACCACGCACTATTAGCTCTTTACAATTTGGTCTGACGACATTTTCATTCAAATGCATCACACGTTTTTTCCCCCCTCAACGTCCAGCATCATTTGAAAATGAAAGTCCACACCCTGTAAACAGCACAGTGATAAGTGCATTAATTACTGAAGTGTTGACAAGAGCAGAGGTTTTCTTGGGGAAAAAAATACTTGTTATTCTTTTCAAGTGGCTCATTCTGTTTGCAGTAGAGGCAGCAAACTGCAAGTGAGGAAATTAAATTCTGGCAAACAACTCTCTCTTTTAGCTGGTGCAATAATTGAACTTGAACTTAATGCCTTTGATAAAAGCAATCAGCAAGTATGGTGAATGCCGTCTGCAAAAGAGGATGTGCAGCCCACATTGACCTTCAGAAAGTTATAGGCCAGGTCCAGTAGACTGGGTCAAAGAGGAGATTGCTGCTAAAAGGGGAGCCCATCAACTAAAAGAAGACTGGGGGCAAAAGATCAGGGGCTGGGCATAGTTTTCCATGCGGTCTGATAATTCACACTTTGATTAAAGTGAGTGGTAATGCCAGCTTAGATTACAACCCTGAACCCTAAATTGTGAGTCACTGAAAACCGAATAAAAATAAAAGCTGATTTTACAGAGATGATCCAGTTCTTTTCTAGATTTTGTTTTTCAAAGAAATAAATTCACAGGAAGAGAGAGGACAGCAGAATTATCCCGAGTTCTCTGTGCCAGAACTTCCTTGAGAGAGCTACTCCCCTCCAGCCCTCAGGGCAGTTGGGAGAGGCTGGGGCATCACGACACTCTGCTGGCACATCTGGTTCAGGGCAGCCTTGTTCTGTCATGTCATAAAAGTATTATCATTTTCTGCATATGCTGAAAATGCAAGGCAGGGGCAAAACATTGTCATAAAGGAATCACAGCAGAGTACCACATCAATGCCAGGGCAATTTTAGCACAATGTCCATAAAGCTCACTTTTTTTGTTATCAAAATTCTAGAATTTTTTTTTTGGTTGTATGCAATACTTTGAAAATGAATAATCTACACATCTAGAAATCTGTCCTGAACAGTAATATTAAAAGATGTTAATGATGGGATTGCCATGAAAAATTGAAAACATCATAAAAGTATCAAATAGGTAAATAACTGAATCATTACAAGTCCATACTAGGAAAGATTATGCAGCTCTTTAAAATGACATTTACTAAGAGTCACTTACACTGTGAAGTGGGAAAAGCAGAGTGCAAAACTGGATATAAGATACCAAGTTTGTAAACTTCTCTCAGTACACACATAAAATAAGATCAGATTATACACATCAAAATGAGAATGTATTTGTTTCTAGAAGATAGGATTATGATCCTGTATTTTTTCAAAAAATATTTTGAGTTAAATACTTTTTAAGTCAAAAAGTAAAATAAAAATGTGATAATTTATAGAATGGCTTTTTTTAAAATGTTGGATTGATGGTATTCCAGAAATCTTAAGGAAATGTATCTGAAGTGATCATTTGGTTACTACTCTATGTACCTGTAAATTACATGTTTGGGAATACAAATATAGGTGTCCTTCATGTGTTTTTTCTTTTAATTAAAATATGGAAAACATTTCAAACAACTTTCTTCTTATGCAGGTGAATGACAAAAGGAAGAGTCAAACTGCTCATTCCAAAGCCATCTGGTGATGATTTGAACAGAAATAAACCATGTCTAACAAAGACTGTCGACATGTAAGATATAAAAGGGGCACTGTCTTGAATCGCTGTGCATTTTCCAAGGGCCCACTATTTGAGCTAGTTCTGCACCGTCTCCTATAAGCAGAATGCTAAAAGGCAGCAGTATGGAGAGAAGTTAGTGTTTCTCCCTCTTTTTTTTTTTTATTTTGAAATAAATTCAAACTTACAGGAACAGTTGCAAAAACAATACAAAACCCATACACAGAACTCCAGCATACCCCGACCCTCCTCCCGATACCCCGATCCACCAACTTTAACATCCTGTCACACCATTTCCTTCTTTCCCTCCCTCCCTCCCTATCTATCATCCATTATCTATTACTCTGTCTTCTGAACATGAGAGCAAGCTGCACACATCCTTGAACAAATAATATAATTCACGTATACAATTCCCATGAACAAGAACATTCTTTTATGCATTCCCATTAAGCGCAGCTAAGAAGTTCAAGAAATTCAACATTGATACAAAGCTTACATTCTATATTTCCTTTTTATTTTCTTATGTCCCAACTGTGTCCCTTTGAGCCTCCTCTCCTCCATCCTCAGATCCCATCCAGGATCATCCCTGGCATTTAATTGTCATTGCCTATTTATACTTTTTCTTTTTTTTTTTTTTTTCAATTGTGGAAACATATATACAGCCTAAATCTTCCCATTCCAACCCCTCCCTAGCATTCCATTAGTGGGATTAACCACATTTAGAATGTTGTAATGCTATCACCTTCCCACCATCCATTACTAGAAATTGTCCTTCATCCCAAACAGCAACCCTATACTCATTTCTTAACTCCCCATTGCCCCTTCCCCCACTTCCCATAACCCATACTCTACTTTTCATCTCTATGGATATTCTCTAATAATTTATTTGTGTTTACCATGGGGCTTAAATTTAACCTCTTAAATCTATAACAATCTTGTTTTTCAATACCAACTTAACCTCAATAGGAAACATAAACTATGTTCCTATACCCCTCCATTTCCGCACCTTTATGTAGTTCTTGTCAGAAATTACATATTTTACATTGAGTCCAAAACCACTGATTTGTCATTAGAGTGTATGTATTTTATATCCTGTAGGAAGTAAACAGTGGAGTTACAAATCAAAATTATTGACTTCTATTTGTATTCCATTGTGGTCAGAGAATGTGCTTTGAATATATTCAATTGTGTGGTCAGAGAATGTGCTTTGAATATATTCAATTGTTTATTTATTTATTTGTTTGTTTGTTTATTTGTTTATTTATTTATAAATTTATTGAGGCTTGTTTTATGTCCCAGCATATGGTTTAGTCTGGAGAAAGATCCATGATCACTAGAGAAGAATGTGTGTCCTGGTGATTTGGGATGTAATGTTCTATATATGTCTGTTAAATTTTTCTCTCTTTCTCTCTCATTTCTTTGTTTCTCTGTTGGTAGGGCTCCCTTTAGTATCTGAGGTAGGGCAGGTCTTTCATTAGCAAAATCTCTCAGCATTTGTTTGTCTGTGAAAAATTTAAGCTCTCCCTCAAATTTGAAGGAGAGTTTTGCTGGATTAAGTATTCCTGGTTGGAAATTTTTCTCTCTCAGAGTTTTAAATATTTCATGCCACTGCCTTCTTACCTCCATGGTGGCCGCTGAATAGTCACTACTTAGTCTTATGTTGTTTCCTTTGTATGTGGTGAATTGCTTTTCTCTTGCTGCTTTCAGAACTTGCTCCTTCTCTTCAGTATTTGAGAGTCTGATCAGAATATGTCTTGGAGTGGGTTTATTTGGATTTATTCTATTAGGAGTTCGCTGGGCATTTATGCTTTGTGTATTTACATTGTGTAGAAGGTTTGGGAAGTTTTCCCAAACAATTTCTTTGAATATTCTTTCTAGACCTTTACCCTTCTCTTCCCCTTCTGAGACACCAATGAGTCTTAAATTTGGATGTTTTATTTTATCTATCGTATCCCAGAGATCCATTTCAATTTTTTCAATGTTTTTCCCCATTCTTTCTTTTGTTCTTTCATTTTCTGTTCTGTGGTCATCGAGGACACCAAGTCATTGTTCAATTTCCTCTAATCTTGTATTATGAGTATCCAGAGTCTTTTTAATTTGGTTAACAGTTTCTTTCATTTCCATAAGATCTTCTTTTTTTTTATTTACTCTTGCAATTTCTTCTTTATGCCCTTCTAGGGTCTTCTTTATGTCCTTTATATCCTGTACCATGCTCTTCTTCATGTACTTTATGTCCTGTGCCATGCTCTTGTTGTTTGATTTTAGGTCTTTGATTAATTGCGCCAAGTACTGTGTGTCTTCTGATCTTTTGATTTGGGTGTTTGGGTTTGGGTTCTCCATATCGTCTGGTTTTATCATATGCTTTAAGACTTTCTGTTGTTTTTGCCTTCTTGGCATTTGCTTTACTTGATAGGGTTCTTTCCAGATATAAAAAACACCAATCTCTAATTTGTCAGATCTACAGCTTGGTGGTGTACGCTTTCTCTAATTAGCCAGCAGATGGCGTCCGCGAGTCACCTATTCCCCTCAAGTCAGTTCTCCCCAACTTTGTCTTTGTGGTGTGTGGGGCTCTGATTCTTGTGGGGTTCAATTGGTGAACTCAGTTTGGGTGTGTTGTTGGTGCTGTCCGCCCTGAATGTGGGGTGTGTGCCTGGGTGGTTAGGGAGGCAGGTTAGCTTTAATAATCAAACCTCCCAGGTGTTCCTGGAGATTTAAGGCTGTTGCAAAAGTCTAAGCCTTCATTTCAGTCTTGCCACAGATTGTCTCTGCTGCTGACCCACAAGTCCTTGGTATTGGCATAGGGTCCCTGGGATTTCCGAGCGGGTCCCCCTTCCCAGCGTGTTCTTCCAGGACCTCGGCTGAGGGAAGGCTGTGCCATGTCACAAGTGTGTGCCAGCCCTCCAGGGAAGCCCTGGGCTGCTGGGCCATGCAGGGGCATTCCCAGCCTGCTTTAAAGATAGTTGAATGGGGCATGTTAATTTCCCTCTTTTCGCACAGCTCCGCCTTCCCAGCTCTGGGACAATTAGCTGTGGGTGCACTAAAGGCCACTGCCCACGGCCGATACTGTGGCGTGTGCACAATGCTGTGGGAAACACTCTTGGTGCGGCTCTGGGCTATGGCTCCATCTGGGGCAGGAGTGTCTACAGCCTGCCGGGAAGATGGCTGCAAGGGGCACAGTTTCTTTCTCCTTTTGGCTCCCCTCTGTCCCCCTGGCCCCAAGATAATCAGCAGTGGGTGTGGGAAGGGCTATCCACCATGCCAGACACCGAGGCGTTGGCTACAGCCCGCTCCTGCCATGCTTCACTGCACGGTTCTCACTGCCGTATCTGCAGCCACTCCCAGGTTTTTTTTTTCCAAAAAGAACTAGTTTGTCTCCAAACGCCAACCCATGGTTTCCCCACACCGCAGCGTGGCTGCCAGACTTTCAGCTGGCTCACTCATTTCAGAATGCAGACTCCCGGTTCCACCAAATGCACGGTCCCTGTGGATTTAGCAGAACTTGTCCAGCTGGTGCATCACTGGAACTGGTGTTCTGAGTCACTTTCTGGCTTTTATCTAGTATTTTTCAGGGAGGTGTTTTTTTTTTTTTTTTTTTTTTTTTTTTTTGCCCTGTCTCACCTAGCCGCCATCTTAGGTTCTCTTCCCCCTCTTTTTAAGTTTATTAATTAATGACAAAGAGCATTTTTGAAATATCTTGTAACACTTACTCTAAACATTTGGAAATATTTAACAATTTTGAGCTATTCTGCTTAATAAGAGAATTATACCAAGATAATTAGAGGAAACCAAGGAGAGAAAGAGAAGGAAAGGGAGTGTCTCTGAAGCCTGGCAGAGTCTGGCATGTAAAGAGTCAATGAACTTTTGTTAGATGTGTGTAATTCAAAAGCCTATCAATGGTTATCTCCAAATTCTGAGATACTGAGCTGTTTGTGTATAACCTTGTCGGTCTCTGGAACTTTGGGTATCTGGGTGACACCTGAGACTCAGAGCTCATGCTCATTAATATAGTTTGTTTTATGTCCAAATGATGATTTTAAGACTGACTTTGAGACCTCATACAAATTTTTTAGTCATTTTGAATTAACTCAAGAGATGACACTGTATTTTTTAAAAAATAAGATAAATGAAAAGTCGTCACTTTGAAATGCAGCATACACATTTTAGAACGTCAAAGCACGTTAAAAACAAAACAGAAACAGTGCCAACTGAGGTAGGCAGAAGTTAAGGTGGCCCCGAGATCCCTACTCCTGGGGGAAATGGTGTGATCCCTGCATGGAGTGTGGGTGGGGCTTGTGAACGCCCATGAGTAGGTTAATCAGTTGACTTCTCAAAAGGGAGATTATCTTGTGTGGGCCTGACCTAAACAGGTGAGCTCTTAGGGATGGGACTGGGCCCTTCCTGAGGTCAGAGAGAAAAATCTGTTGGCTTTGGTGATGTAGGCTGCCATGTTGTGGGAGGGCTATGGGGCTGGGACTTGAGACAGGAGCTAAGGGCAGTCCTCAGTCAATAGCTTGCCAAGAAAGCTGCGAACTCATCCTACAACCACAAGGAACTGAATTCTGCCAACAACTATGTGCTCGGAAGAGGACCCTGAGCCTTAGATGAGAACACAGCCTGACTTACACCTTAAATTCTAGTCTGGGGAGACTTTGAGTAGAGAACCTAGCCATATATTCAGATTTATGAACTACAGAACTTGAGCTTATAAGTGGGTGTGGTAATTTGTTATGCAGCAATAAAAAAAAAAAAACCCTAATATATCAATGTACTTCCAAACACTAGAAGTCAATAGTTAAGAGCATATTGCAGACTTCTGATTTTAAGATGGCAGAGTATTGCATTTCTGCCTTCTTTCTTCTCCTGAAAACTCAACCGAAAACAGGAAAAGGAAGAAAAAATTTAAAAAGCAGCTTCATGTGCAATACAAGTAGGAGGTAAAATCATTAACTCCAAACCACAGGACAGCACATGGAGATGGGCAGTAGGTAAAGGAATGATTATTCAAACCTTGGCGGAGAATGAAACTAGATCTCAGAGCCTGGAGAGGGTTAAGAGCAGAAAGCCAATTTGCTGTGTACACTGGAGAGTGGGCAAGAAATGGGATGGCAGCAGGGGTGTTGTCTGTTTTAGTTATACATGAAGCCATTAGGTCCTCAGCTCCATCTGAGCAGATGCAGAAACCCGGCAAGGAAAAGAGGGCAGGAAAGTTCTCATAACTGAGAACAAACGGATTATGTGAATGGCAAAATCCCAGCCCCCTTACCTGCCAACTTCAAAATAAGAATATCCGTTATTTCCCAGGCAGGAAATGCAAGGTCCCATCTCTGGACAACCTGACACTCTTCAAAGAAAAGGCCTCTTTGACAAAGCAAAGCTGCCCCTTCCACCATGTTGTAGGGAAGCCCACAAGTCAATAAGCACCAACCACAGCTTTCACTCAGCTTGAGTGCCTCATTAGATATGAAATCAGGCAAGAGGAAAGCGTCCAATGTGAAAATGAGATCAAGGCTAACCAAAAAGAACATTAAGAAGGAACTCAGAGGATAACCAGGCAACACTGAAAGGAAATCACTTAAAAAATACTACTACAATTAGAGAAATGGGTTCAAGTAACAAGAACAAATAAGAAACTAGAAAAGTCTATATATTATATAAAAGAAACAAGCAGGACAAGACCAAACTCTTAAAAATTATAAATGATAACAGATGTAAAAGTTTTAAAGAAGGATCAGAAGATAAAAGTGGAATGAATCATCTAGGAAGTGAACAAAAAGACAAAGATGGACAATAGAAATTCAACAAGAAAATTAAAGGATCAATTTGGCATGTTGAATATCCTGCAATTATGAATCTCTGAAAGAGAATCGAGAAAAGAGAAGGGCAGCGATTCTCAAAGAAATAACCCAAGAACACTTCCCTAAATGTTGGCTTCTGCAGTGAAAGCCAAGTACCCAACACAATGGAAAAGGAAAGGCCCACACCAAGATATACCATCAGGAAATCTCAAAAGTAGAAAAGGAAAAGAATATACCAACAGATTTGTGAGAGAACTACTGGAGTCACAAATAATAAACTAGAAATAGGAATGACATTGGATGGCAACAGGGAAAGCTAGAAGACAGTGACTCAATGACTTCAAAACTCTGAATGAAATTTAGTTCCAAATCAGAGATTCATACCCAAGCAAGCCACCCATCAAGTATGAGGGTAGAATAAAGACATTTTCAGAGATAAAAAAATCTCAAAACATTTTACCTCCCATGCATACTTTCTCAGAAAGCAATGAGGATATACTCTACCAAAACAGAGGTTAAGCCCAGAGAAAGTCATGGGGTCCACAGTAAGGGCAACCCCAGACTAATGAAAGGAGATCGCAGAACAAGAGCCGTGCAGAAGTTCTAGAGAGCAACCATTGTGAACTGGACCTCCAGGGAGAAGGGTTCCATGAGAACATTCAGAAAAAGAAAAAAAAGAAAAGAAACAGACAAGATTTTTCTGGTAGTTTTGACCACGTACTGAGAGTTATTTTACAAGTTCATGAGAGCTCTCGCCTTTTCCATTTTCCTTTGACTTGACAGTCATGCTCCAACCTCAGAGCCTTTCTCCCAGCCATTCTCTTAGCCCGGAGTGCTCAGTCCCCAAATAGTCACATGGTCTTTCCCCTCAACCAATGCAGGTTTTTACTCAAATGCTACTTTCTCATGGTGGCCTTTCCTCACCTTATCAACATTTGAACCTCCCCTCCCAACACCAACATTCCTTCCCAGAGCCCAACTTATTCTCCTCACTGTCCACACTATTATATATTTTACTTATTGACTATCTCCACCCCCCACCACCAATGTTAGCTCCAAGGACTTGGAATTTTTTGTCTTTGTTCACACAGAATAATATATAGATGTTCAAAATATATTTTTTGAATGAATGAATAAAAATTACAGATTAAAAAAAATTAAGCTAAAGAAAAATTAAGGCAATTGTTTACGAAAAAAGAAAAGGTTGCAAAGTAAATGGAAATAAGCATCATATACTGCATAGCTCAGCAGTAAGTATTTACATGATCAAAACAATGAAAATACAATTTATGGATTAAACTGATCAGTAGTACGCTGTAACTACTGGGAGGATAAAAATGTAATGGAAGTTGTTAAAAGGTTATGTGATCTTCCTTTTAAAAAATACAGTCAATAGGTAATTTCTAAAAATAGTGACAAGAAAGAATATATACATTTCAAAATATGGCGGGAAAGTGAGAAAAACAGCTTAAAGAGTTGTAAGTGGTTATGGAGTACAGGAGACTGTTGTTTTTTGCTCTATGTATGTTAGCTGTATTTGATTTTTTAACTTTGCATGTGTGTGTAAATATAAATATATAATTTGATGAAAATAAAGGCATTTACTCAAAGGGAAAGAGTATCTCTCCAAAATTCTAACAAAGCTGAAGTCTTTGCAATTTATATCACAGTGCCTAGCATGTAGTAAGTACTCAACAAATCTTTGTTGGATGGATGGATTTTGACCATATAGAAAATGGCATGTGAACCTCACCTTAAACCATATTGACGTATGATGTGTTCTTTGACAACCAAAAGATACAATCCTTAATAAAGACTGTTTTGATATAAATCACTAACAAAGGTGAAAAACATTGAAGCATTTAGATTAGGGTAAATAGATACTACTAAAATTAAAAAATGAATAAAGGGAAATTTTCTTGAAATTCTAGTTAGAAAATATGTGCTATATAAGAGACAGCTAAACTGTTGACCTTTTTCTCTATAGTTTTGAACAGTATCAGGTTGCCATATACTGCCACCTCATGGCAACATCTGTAAGTACAGCCTGGCTTTGGCAAATGGAAAGGGACTAGCTATATCCATCTTTCCATTTATCCATTCTTCAATCTAAACTTGGCAACTAAATTCTGAACAAGAATATGAATAGAGAGAAAAATAGGCAGTAAAGCTAAAGTGTTTTATTAATAATTTATTGTCAGTAAGAAAGACTGGCTAATGGTAGTTTTCAGTAAAAACCTTTACAAGACCATTGCATCACAAATATACAGACACTATAAAAACTGTGTCATGGCGGTTTTGGTTCTAAATAGGTATGCAGAAGGTCTGCAGTACACTTTCCAATAATGAAAAATGTTTATATTTCTAAAATACAGCAACCCATTTAAGACATATCCATGTATCAAATCTTTCCTCACCCTATGTACAGCTCAAAATGAATGACTACATTGAAATGTCACAGCTCAGAGGAAAAGAACATATAATGAAACCCTGGTTATATTAAAAAATCAGGGTGCTAGGTAATGACACGCTAACACCACCAAAATTCAGTCGAAAACAAATGCACAAAATATCTTGAAAATCTAGTTAAAACTATGAAAAATCAAATCTGTACATAAAATTTACAAAAAAAAAAGGACAGGAAAATTAAAATCATCAAATCTATATAAATACATGAATCATGCTAACAAGATGGTAGGACAGATTTTTGTTTCATTATTTAACACAGACAAATGTGAATACAAAAAATGTTCAGAAATGGCACAGCCAATGTAAATCTCATCCAATTACAGTAGGTTAGGATACCAGAAATGGCTAATGTCAAGAAGTGTGATTCAGTGTAGCCATGCCCACTTTAGCTCACCAGAAAAAGGAAAAAAAGGCTTAAGCACTGCTGCGAAGAACATTGCAGAAGATTATTTATATAATCTCTAGGTTCATTAAAGTCCAGGCACTTTGGGGGGAGTTTGAGAGTCACACTTCCGTATGTTGTGAATCTAGCGGAGGAATCGTCACCTCTTCGAAGTGGCCGTCGTCTCCACTCTCGTAGTCACTCATCATGACCTCAGACTCCACTTCACAGCACGCTGACACATCAGAGCAGGAAGCCGTGGAGGTGTACAGAGACATGGGCATGTTTTCTACAGTGGGGGCTTCAAAGTTTCTCTGATACCCTGGAGGGTAAGGGGTGTAAGTGTCTCTACAAGTACTATTCTCACCAGCACCTGTTTTTTGAGGTTCAGACATATCGACGGGATAGAAATTGGGCAGATAGTGATTCAAGTGGAATCTCTGCCGGTTTCTCATTGAAGAACTCAGATTAGCAGTGGCAGGCATGTCTCTAGGAGGGTGTATGGATTCGAACTGATCGCTGAACTCTGGAGGTAAGGGTGGTAGTTCATCAGGCACGGGGAAGTCTTCTGGGGGTGGTGGAAAATCACTTTCAATGTCATAACCTCCAGGATAATAGTCTGTATCGATGGCATTTGGGTCTGCTGAGTACAGAGGTGTTTGCTCATCAATAATCTCATAATTGGGGAACTCTTGTATAACTGGCAGAGGAACACTTGGCATCCAATCCGATGTATCCCAGTGATACCCTTGGTGGGGAAAAAAACAGATTTCAATGTACTTTCTCTTAAGCATCTGTGCAACGGAAAAAGAGCTCAAAGACCTTGACAGTGCATATGGATACAAACATTTTAAGTTAATCACTTTGGAAACCCTCTGTCTCTGCTTTGAAGACCTCCCTCCCTCCACCCCTACCCAGTTTTGAGGCCCTCTAAGAGCTAGGCTCTATTTCTAAAATACGGACTTACAGTTTCATGTACGCACCTAACATTCAAGGAAACAAAAACAGTTTTAACAGAAGCAATACGCTACCATCTAAATTATATGCACTTTTCCCACAGATTAGTTCAGTCATCCTTTCAACTTCCCTTCTGTAATTTAGAACCTATTGCTCCCTATGAAGAAAAGCATTAGTTCAGTCTTAGTATTAGTAAAGAAGTTTCATCCTTTCAGAAAGGAAAAGATTTTAGTACAACATTAAATGTCTCTTGATCTGTACTAACTACTCACCATTAAAAAACACTAATTAATGTAACTTTATAAAATTATAAAAGTAATCTTTAACATGCTAAAGTACAGAAAATAAACTTTCTTTACAGTAATTTATAAGCTTAATATTTAAAGTTGTACTTTTTTCATTAGCCAAGGAAAACAATGAATCATCTTAATATAGGTAGGTATCAAAGCATGCCTTCAAATCAAGCAAACTATAAACAAGTACTGAAAAACTTAATACTGTTTTTGGTAGACAACAGCAATCAATCTCTGTTACCTCAGAAAGACTAAGAATCATTTCAGACTACATAAAAGTATTATTTTATAAGAAACTCCCAATTTGGGTATAGTTTTTTCCCTTCCTGATATTTTTCAAATCCTCTGACAGATAGGAAAAGGTTAGGCAACGCGTTTAGAATGCAGTGCAGTACACAAACAACTATGTACTTAGCAAACAAGTGAAGCGAGTCAGCATTAAGGTCAAATCTTTACCAATTTTATTTTAGTGAATATCAATGAATAACTGGCATGCATAAGTCACCTCTTGATTTGCTGAGGTCAGGAGCAGCCAAAGATTCTTTAGGTGGCAGGGTAAAAAGAAAAGAAAACATTTACAATTACAACAGATAAATGGCCGAGAAGGCAATAAAGATAATTAACATAAAACAATGTAAACTCTTTATAAAAGGCCTGGTCAGCCATAAACAATGCCTTTAAGCCATTGTCTATCAAACTTCCAAATAGCTGAGAAACTTATGGGGCAGAAATAAAATGGGATGTGAGAGTGGAGGTAAGAGATGATGATGGACCAAAGACTTTGTCAGGCAACTCAAATATTTTACTTTTTTTGCCTTGTTTCTGGTACTCTAAACCTGAAAATAATAGAGTTCTGTTAGGAATAATTAAATTCTACAGGCTCTAATAAAATGTAAGTTGATAATGAATTTCAATTATACCTTCATTTTACTAAGAACACTATGAAATCATATTTTCTAAGACTCTGTAGCACCACATTACTTAGGTGATAATCAAATATATTGAAAGCTACATAATATACACAGACTTTAAAACACAGTATTGCCTTTAAAAGCACATTAAATTCAGAGAAATGCATGAATTAGATACAAAAATTAGATACCTGTAGATAACAAAAAGCTAAAAATCTCCCCAAACCTTTTCCCTTTTTCAATGTGATTGTATATTTTCTATTTTTAACGTTTTTCTGCAAAGAACATTAGCTACAAACTCTACTGTCCCCCTTTGTCACACCCCACCCCCCGCCAAATCTGTAATTCCACTTGTTATTTCAGGGCTCTCATTTTTTACACAGAACACTGGCATGGAAGTCAGAGAAAGGGGTTGAAAATCCCAGCTCTGTTTGTTGGGCACATGTCACCCAGCATGGGTTGCTTACCCTAGCTAAGCTTCTGGATCTTATCTTTGAAATGGGGGTGAAAATCCCCTTAGAGTAGTTATGAGGCTCAAAGAAGATAATGTTAAGTCAGACACTAACATAAGTCATAACTGTCAGCCTCCACCAAGAATTCTGATTATTGTGAAAGTAGTAATCATGGTAACATTATGGTCATGTTAGTTATTTTACAAACGAGGCCAATACTTTCTATGTATTCTATATATAACAATGTTCTTGGAACTCGATGTAATAATTTGGAACAAATAAGATTTATTGAGGGTTTTCTTCTGGGAATTTAAATAAAAAACTGCAAAGGTACTAAGCCAGCAAAGTGTTTCGTTAACATGTATTATAAATACTCAATAATCCTTAAAATTTAAGCTAGTTTTGACTATAAATTCAATGTATACTTCTTAGATACGCCAAAAATTATTTTCAATAAAAGAGACTGCAGTGAAGGATGTTTAAATTGTGCTTCTTTAAACTCCATCAATATTTAAAATGCTAGAATGCCATCACATTAAAACTAAAATTCATTAGACAAAACAGAGATTACCTTCTGATTTACTAAGTAAAAACACAGTACTTCTTTTTATGAAAACAAGTATAAGCATCATCTGTAATTAGGAACAGTGATACTTTTTCTCCCTCCCCATACTCTGATGAAATTTGGCACAAAATCATCTTTCTTTTCACCTTAATTTTGACAACATATGTCCTAGCAAAAAGGACCCACTAATCTTTACAGTGATAATGTTTGTATAGTCTTGATGGCCTATTCTGGTGGTTCTCAAAGTCTGATCTCTGAACTAGTAACACCAGAATCAACTGGGAACTTGTCAGAAATGCAAATTCTCAGGCTCCAAGACAGACCCACTGAATCAGAAACTTTGGTGCTGGGGCCTATCAATTAAACACTACAATTTGAAAACTACTAGCCTGTGGCAATTCAAATGTGATTACTTTCTGTTCACTTTAATAAGGTTAATTAATTTAAAATAATTTGAGGGAGGTGGTCAATGTCCTTTCTTTTAATTTTGCTTAGAATAGATAAAGCTTCATATTGAATGATTTTTCACTAAATCTATATACAAACATAAACCTTCCACCATATTCTACCATTAATCTTGACTGTACTCAAGGAAAAAACAACAGTGGAAGGTCAGTTTGAGATTATGATGAAAACTTTGTGTTATTTAATCTGATTCCTGTCCACACGAAGAGGACTTTTTACATTCAAAGAAATCTGGTAGTTAGAATTACTTCACAACTTCTTAAAATTTGTTCTACCATGTAAGACAATTAGCAAGATTGTGTGGGACATATTTCTAATGTCTGTGTAAATTCAATATAAATGGCAAAAAAAAGCAGTAATAAGAAATAGTAAGATACATAGAAATATTTTTGCAACATATCTATATTATGAATATACACATGTGCAGAAAACACATAGCCTCTCGCAACCACCAACTAGTTTTATAACAATACAATAGGCAAAAGCACATTACTCTAGTGACACGGTCACTCTAAAACACACACACAAAGCACAAGCATTTATGACTGTACCTTCTTCATTCACCATATCAACTACAGTGTTGACAAGGTGTATTACAGTCACTATGGAAGCTTGTAAAAAGGTACAAAAGGAGTAAATTAGGACAATCCTCAGTTAGTTAGAAAACAGTACAGTAAATAGGATACACTATACAATTTTTAGCTTATAACTATTAATGTGAAATGACTGTTTTATAAACACAACTACATAATATAATTTATGTTTGGTCCCTGAATTCTTGCTGTTAGTTACATATGTCAGAGGTTTTTCTATTTAAGTATATTTGTTATTATAAATTGAAGGAATAAATTAGCCACATTTTACTGGAATTCAGGAAAAGTTTTATAGCTGGTTTTTCAGAATTATAGATCAAACCTTTAGAAAACGATTCCTAACAAAACATGGGCAAAAGATTTCATATTCAAAGGGTAAAACACTTTGTAAGGCATTTTCTGGGTCCATTTAATAAATTCACACATTATTCCAAGAGAAAAGAAATCTGAAGAGCTACGTAAGAAGTAAAATATGTAAATTAATACCAAAATAGTTCTATTCTTATTCTATCTGCACCCACCCCAAAGTTCTTGCCTTTGTGCAGATGGTGAGCTAGTACCAGTGCAGACTCAGCCTGGGTGTGCCCTAAGTTTCCCTTGCATTTGTATATCGGTGTTTTAAACCTCTCTGTCAAGATAAATATGTAGCATGTGATAAGCAGAAGGGCCTCCAAAGATGTCCACATGCTAATTCACAGGACCTATGAATATGTTACTTACATGGCAAAAGGTAGGGCCCTCGAGATGGGAAGACTACCTGAGTCATGTGGGCAAACCCAGTGAAATCAGGAAAATCACACGGGTCTTTAAAAGCAGAGGACCTTTCCCGGCCTTGTCAGAGGGAGATGTGACTACGAAGAAGGGTAGGATGTCTTTGGAAGAGGGATGAAAGGGACATGAGACAACCAACGAGGGCAGCCTCTAGAAGCTGGAAAAGGCTAGAAAACAACTCTCCTCTAGGGCCCATAAGAAAGAACAACAGCCATTCCACCTGGATTTCAGCCCAGTGAGATGTAGGTGGGACTATTATCGCACAGTTATGTAGGTTAGAGAAATTACGTTGCTTGAAACCATTAAATTTGTGGCAATTCGTTACAGTGGCCTTAGGAAACTAACACAACTGCACATTCTTAATATAGACTTTAATTTTAAAATAATGATTAAAATACAAACTACTCCTAGATACATGTATCTGGCAATTGCTTTTCATAACTAATTTGACCATAACTTATTAAATAAGTCTTTGGGGGTATTAAGAAGAATGATCTTTTAATGAAAAGAATTCAAAAAAGAAAGGAAATAATAGCAAAATTCTGAAACGTATTTATGTAGCACCATTAGGCACCATGCTTTAAGTTACTATATAACTGGCTACACTAACTTCCGAAAATTAAAACCAATGGAAGAAATAATTCTAAGTGTTTTTTTTTTTTTAACATTTCATTTTAAAGGAAAACAAGGAAAAAAAAAGACGGTCAAGTTACTATTCTGAGATTCAAAGCTTTCCACTAAAAACTATCGTGTTACTGAATACTGACCAACTTTCTCTACTGGTATACGTTAATATGGCAAGGCTGAGCATCACTGCAATGCATCCTAGGGAAATCAGAAAAAAAACTCTGACATCAAAGATCCCCACTGTCATACTGTCTTCATTAGAAATATAATCAAACTTACTAGCAATCTCTTAAACTGTGCTCTCAGTCAGCACGCTCTGATCCAAATGGGAGCTGAGGCCGCAGTGGGGGTTGGGGAAGGAGACAAATAAAACCTTGTAATGCCAAAGGAGCTTCCGAAATTGAACATTCTAGACTATCACATCTCCTGTTAGGGGTGTATGTGAACATGTGGTGGTGTTTGAGCAAGTACAAGCATTTTACACAACCTGCAAAAGTTCTGTAATATTTATTGTGGTGAAAAAAAAAGTCAATGCAAGATGAACTGGATAGAAATTATCTATCGATTACTCATATTTTCCAGCCAATTACTGGCAAGTTGTTACAGTTCAAATACCTCCTCATTTAGAACAGTTTAAATACTTTTCCCAACAAGGGTTCATGCAAGGATGTATGAAGTACTGTTTAAAAGTGGTCTGAGCGAAACATGGAAACTTTTTTTGAGACTTAAACAAGGTACCCAGTACACTGGTATCAGCACACAATACGACATGAACAGCAAGCAAGTGAACCACAGCATTTCAATAATTCTGTTACTCACCATTGTCATCACACGATTCAGACTGAAAGGAGCTAAGGGACTGCACTTCAGACAGGCTTTCTCGGGCACTGTATGGAAGAGAAGGCTTTTCCTCCAGAGGCTTCTTGGAAAGACAGGGATCAAGATCTACTACTTTAGCTAAAAGGAGGAGATAACAAACAGTAAGCTCCATGGAGGCAAGGACTCTGTCTCAGATATTAACACAAAGCAAATGCTAACAAACAACTGCCTGACATTTATTTAATAAATGAATGATTGAAAGAAAGAAGACAGAGACACATCTTAAAGAAAAAAAAAACCCAATAAAACACCTTGCAAATATTCTTAGTAGATTCCCAGATTATAAATTCTCAACATACAGGCCTACAGACATCATTGGACAATATGCTGGTATTAAAATTTCATTCTAACTTGCATATATGCTTTTTTGAAGCATTAAACAGACAAAATATAAATACTATCCCTCCCTATGGCCATTTTTAAAAAGAAAAGCCTAGCATGCAAATGCCCCCAAATTTTTTCAACAACTTGTTATAAGAAACCCAAATAAGTATAGCTCAGAATCCATATATATCCATTAGAAAAATGAAATGATCATTGCAGAATATTAGTTGGAACATGACTAAATTCAGTTCCTTCATTAAAATGAAATCACAGCCAAAATGCTCAGTCCAAGGCTTAAGGCACCTGAACAAGTTTTTCAAACCCTACCAGAAGTCTTCAGATTTTGAACACATTCATCTCTCACCAAGACTCCCCATTTTGACTTGAATTACCAGTAACTCTTGCAGAACTTATAACCTCACACTTATCCCTGACATTTTAATTAGATGAAAAAAGTCATTCTTACTATCATAATCAAAGTCCCAGTTGGGCTTCTGTATGGAGTCACTGTCAGAAGGAGAGTTTGAAGGAGGCGGGGGAGGCAAGTTTGGGGCCACGCTGCAGACCGCCACTGCTTTTCGGTGTCCATGCACAGACTCAGGGTTAAAAGTGCTGAACTCTGGATGTTCTGGGATAGCAGATCCTTCAAAGGAATTTCGATCGAGATTGTTTCTGGAGTCACTTGGAATGCTTGGTGTGTAGGAAATAGGACGCACAGGTACCTGGGGTGGTATGTCTGAGTAAATGTTCTTATTTAGCTTTGAATCAAAATATGGTCTCTGCAAGAAAGCCGCGGTTGGTCCCATGTGTTTGTCTTCAGGTTCAGCCTGGTGTTTCTTCTTTCGACTAATCATTTTGCGGCAGAGAACAAACACCAACACCAGTAAAAATATCCCTGTTATAAAAACTGCAATTCCGATTCCTTCAGCCAATCCAATATTCCACGGAGTTGACACATACTGATTGGGAGCCATGTCCTCGCAGTGCTTTCCTTTGTACTCGTGGCTGCAGTTACAGTGATAGGAGCCGTGCGTGTTCTCACAGAGGGCCCCGTTGCGGCAGGGGTTTCCAGCACATTCGTCGATGTCGCTCTGACACCTGCCAGGAAGAAGGTCAAGACTGAGGAGAGACCTTTGCAATCTAAGTCAGAACATGTCAGGCCTTTAATCCTCAGTGACTGCAAAAAAATCCCTCCTTAAACAGATACACTGAAAACGAAATCAAACATAACCCAACCAAACAACATACACTATCAATGACGACAGCTACAATAAAAGACCTTTGGTGGAGTAATCAATCAGTTGAGTACATGCTCTGAATGTTTATTTAGGAGACAAACATTATGTCAAACCAGTATCTGTCATTTTTCTAAGATCCAAGAGATTACTAAATCAAACTGTTGGCTAAATTATCAAGTTTGTTTCTAAGTCCGTTAACCAAGCAGCCACTCAAAAATCTGGAATGTGCATTTTGGTAAATGATGTGCTGTAAACTGTTCTAAAAGGCTAGATTTAATTTCTAAGAAAATGGACACATTTGGGAATGATAGTTTCATAAAACTTGTGTGAAAGGAGAGAAAACTCTGTTTTCCATTTGTAACTGTTACATTGAAAACCTTCCATGACCCCTTATCCTATGAACATTCCACATGCAATCCTCTGCCTTCCCAAAAAAAACAAGGGCACATTTTGCACTTGTGCAGACCTACTGCCACTTCTCAAATCCTCCTCCCTTTGATGAAATCTATCTATTGACCATCCGCATACTCATCTGGCTTAAAAATTTTGATTACTGATATATGTTTTTACAAAATATATTAGAGAATTGACCAGAATTAGTAAAGTCAATTTATGGACTAAGATCACGTGACAGATGGCAAAATTCAGGACCAGAGCCACTAAGAGTAAAAGCATATGGACCTACTTATGGGCAGGTCCTACCAGAAGCCTTCAAATAAGATGAATACTGAAGGCTTATCTAAACGTACAGCACTAAGCACTTAAAAATAACATGCACTAAGTAATTTTTTTAACTGAACTGGTGAGACGTCTAAGGCAAAATGGGACTTGGAACTAAACTCTCTTATCCACCTCATTTAAGGTATATAATAGGCACCTCCATGACTCATATTTTTCTCCTGGGAAGTAATAACCACCTCTTAGAATTACAGTAAGGAATACAAAAATAACAGGAGCATTGAAAGAGATTTCTAGATGCCATTGAAATATTGGTTATAGTGTATTATGAAGAAATGACATTATCATTACTCTCCCGGATGAGCGGGTAAAGCTCCGCAGACACAGCTGCCTTAACAAATAATTTTATTCCTTCCACATTTACTGCTTGCAAGAATCCATACAATTCTTTGTTTATAAGTAATGTATCTAAAGTATAGAACCAGATTTTTCCAAGCATTACAATATTATAAACATCTCCTCGATAATTTCCTTTTTTATTTTAGAGGTTGAAAAGATAAATCATGAAATGTTCAAAAATTAATTTTGGTGATGAATGCACAACTATGTAATAGTACTGTGAACAACTGAATGTAAGCTTTGTTTGACTGCATGGTATGTGAATATACATTAATAAAATGGAATTAAAAAAAAATAAATCATGAAAGGATCCAATAAGTGGATTATCAAACTCTGAAGCAATGTAGTCCAAACTGATGAAACTCTGTTCTATCTCCTAATCAATACGACACCACAGAGAGATGCAAGTATAAATCTCGAAAGAAACCATTTACCTTTCTCCCCTAAAACCTGAGTCACACTGACAAACAGCACCATCCAAACTATCAAAACATGTTCCACCATTCTTGCAGGGTTCATCTTTGCAGTATGGACTCAGGTGACATCTGAAGAATAAGGAAACAAATACACATCAACCAAATGCTTCTACTGCAAAAAAATTCAGCAAAGCAGAAACCATTAACAAATGAGTGTAGATTTTTTACATGCACAATTACGTTTAAAAGCTTTTAAAGTATGTAATTATGAAAGTTAAGAAAAATGCACCATACCTCTGGCCAGTATACAATCCTCTACAGTGGCAGACAAAGTCTCCGTTGTCTACGATGCATGTGCCGCCATAAAGGCAAGGATTGGAGGAACATGGGTTGACACTCAGCTCACAATACATCCCCACATACAGGGCACTGCATTTGCAGTAATAACCTAAATTAGCAAAATGGAACAGAAAAGTCTCATCATTCAATAACTCAAAACTCATTCTTAGTATATGGTGCTTTATGTCTAAGTTAAGTTTAACAAATGTTTAGTTTTCCCAAGACCTGCAAAAGCTAGTAAAATTTCTATTGCCCCTGGCAAAGAGCTGTCTATAGCAACAAGCTTTTCACTGCTGGTATAATCAAAACAGAACTAAAGAAAGAAGTCATAATTAATTTTAATCATAATCGTGTAAGATTATGGATCAAGTGTACAGAGCAGGAAAAAGTCCTTTGAGTGACTGTAGATCCGACAACATCTGCTATTTAACATCTCTAAGCCTTAACTTATTTGAGGCTCAGGAAGCTACTTAAGGATTAAATGAGATAATAAGTATGAAAGCATTCTGAAGACTATAAATTACCAAATTTAAGAGTGGTGATTCAAATTCGGCCAAACTAAAGAATGTCAGACTATTTTATTACGGCTGTGATAGGCATTACAGCTTTGCACTCACATATTTCCAATGATCTGCCTCTGGGGAACGTGGTAGGACTGCACTTCCCTGCCCTCTTTGAAGTAAGTCAAGGCTGGGTGATGAGTTTTGACCAAAGAAAAGTGTTGTGTTGGGCTAGGAGCTTTAGAGTCAGTGCGGTTCACCACGGTCCCTTCCTCCTGCAGTGGTGCTCACGGTAGCACACTCCAAGATGGTGCCTCTTTCACCCCTGACCCTGAGTGGCTCCATGGGGAAAGCCGGCCTGCCTCCTTGCTGGCCCGCTTTGGACAAGTCATAGGAACACAACATAAACTCTGGTCATGTCACGCCACTGAGATTTTCTGAGTGCTGTTGTAGGAGAACATTCTCTAATGTAGTATGCACACTTCCCACAGAAAACAGTACACTATTTTTGAATTCTCCCTTAAAGAGATCACATGTGAAAATGCATCATGCGCCAGGTGTCTGGGGTGTGACTGTCGATGCCCAGACATAAGAGAATGCATTCTCTTTAGCCTAGCTGCTGGGAAGAATGCTAAGATCTACTCTGCTCTGTAATACACTACTCAATTCTAACACTGACCACAATATCAGACAACACTGAATAAAAAGAGAAAAAAAACAAAATACTTGGGCAACTTCCTTTAAGTACGTGCATGTGTGGCATTTTACAGTTGATAACATCATGAACCCACCTCCAGTAGGTGATGGATTGCAGATGCCTCCGTTCTGGCAGGGGTTGCTTGAGCAGTCTTCTGTAGCTGTCAGTAGGCAGCCAGGAGACACTTCCACTGATTCTTCAATGTGCGCGTAGCTTCTCGGCTTGCTAGTCAAAGGGAGCTCCTGCCCATTCAAATAAATGGAGTCCATACAACCCCTGAAACCATTACCCACGTGAGGGCTTCTTCCATGCCTTGTGCCTTGCTGCCGGATGTGGCCACCAAAAAACAGATAGTTATCCAGGTTCAGGGTTTTCAGGGTCCCAGGGGCGGTGCCCGATGCAGTGTGGACTTGGTCTAGTACCAATCTAGCATAGTTTCCATTCACTTCAAGGGACACTGCATGCCACTGACCATCATTGACTTGAATGCTCTGAACAGAGACAATCCCAGGGCCACTTCCACAGTCAAATTTGTACTGTAGTCGTCCATTATGAATCTATGATAAAAATAAGAACCATTCACATTACTCTCACAGAACACTTTAATCACAGTTTCTGGTCAAACTCTACAAGAGAAAAATCTATTTTCCAAACAATAAAGGTAGAAAGAACAAGGCTTTGCCTTAAAAAATACTACAGAACACATGCTCATCTGTCCATTCTGAAAATAATAAAAATGGATCTTTTAGGGCTATCAAGTTCAAGTACCAACTACACGTCCAAAAAGCATCATGGAAATGACTAATGACTTATAATTAATTGGTTTTTTTTTTTTAAAGCATTAAGTAATTCCAAAAGTCAAAACTGAATCATGTTAAGAAAGGTGGGCAAGAAAATGACCACTTCTAGCATATGTTAAGATTGCTCTAGACTATATACCGTTAATAAGATGCAATATCAAAGAGTTTGAATGTTAACCGTCACATGTACTAAAAACTGTTTACAAAAATCACAAGTATCTGTGCTACTGCACAGCAAAAAGAACTTTTCAAGCCACAGGGTCTAAAACTTGTATAGGTATTAATGAACTATGCAAACATAGAATTCAACATTTCACTTTATTTTTTTTTTTAAATGGGCAATCTGAACATAAAACGAAATTTATATTTTTAAAGTCTTCCACAATCTGAAGCACAAAAATGTATAAAATATGTACCTCCAAGATACTATAATCAGTTCCTCGAGCATACATTACAACTGCATGAGTAGAATATGTTCTGAGCCTCATTGTCAATTTCATCTCCAACTTGTTTTCATTTTCTTTTAGACGGTATTTCACAAAGCTGTTCCCAGTAAATGTTACAGAAGAATCCCCTGTGGATAACAAAGAGGAAAAACACAAATCAGAACCAAGTTAAAGCATATTTTTTAAAGTATGATTTTCTCCACAGAGACTGATCCAAGTTTTTGTGGAAAATCATAACATTATAAAATTCAATTAAATAGGAAAATGTCTATTTATTTAAAACATAACTAGTTTCCAATTTGGAAGAGTATAAATTAGACTACTGCATCACAGAGAAATGAACTCTAAAATAATGGAAGATCAAAATGTAAAAATCTTCTATATAAAATTAAGGAAAATACTAACATAGCCTCAAGTTGGTTGGGAAACTTTCTCAAGCAATATAGAAAACAACTCTCCTCACCCCCCACAAAAGAAGAAGAAAATACTCTAAAGAGATGGAAACCATTATGGAAAACTATGCAGGACTGACAAAATGAAAATTAAATTTCAATATGACAAAATGCTACTAAGCAAATCGAAAGATCAATAATATAACACAGGGAAACTGTAATGCAAATAATGTTAATATTCATAATATAAAAAGAGTTTCACACTTGATAAAAAGAAAAAGACAAATACTCCAGACAAACAAGCAAAAGATAGGAACAAACAAGTCACAGAAAAGGAAATGCTAATAGGTTATGGCGTTAACTTCCTAGTTGCTAAAACAAGTACCAGACAATAGACTGGCTTAACAACAGGTTTCAACAGCTGGAAGGCTTGCTGCCTCTGGGACTATCATCTTCTGATTCCTGGGCAATCTTTGGGGCTCCTTGGTTTTTCCATCTCATGGTAATGTACTTGGTGGCACCTCTTCTGGGTTCCACTGACATCCAGCTTGGCTGCTCCCAGTGGCTTCTCTGTGTCCATTAAGGACATCAGCCATATTGGTTTAAGGCTCACCCTCACACTATCTGGGCACACCTTGACTAATAGCCTCAAAGGTCCTATTTACAAACAGATTAACACCACAGGGCCAGGGTTGTCTGAACATGTCTATTGTAGGGGACATGATTCAATCTCCAACAGTCTGCTCTCTGGACTCCCAAAAGACCTGTCCTTCTCCAAAGCAAAATGCACTCATTCCATCACATCATTTGAAAAGCCTTAAGTCAGTTAAGTAACAATGCTAAGCACAGAAGTCTCATCAAAATCAGTTAAGGGTATGGTCAATCTTAGGGCAAAATTCCTCTCTAATGAACTTGTGAAATCTAAGTTATCTACTTCCAATATACAGGCATAGGAAAAACATTCCCAATCCAGAAGGGAGATACTGAAAGCAAACAGTGATCACAGGTTCCAAACAAGTCTGAAATCCAGCAGGGCAAACTCTCTTAGATTTCAAGGTCTCAAAGCCATCTGTGCTTTAGTTCTTTGTCTTCCAAGCATAATGGAGTGGTAACTCCACCCCTTCCAAGGGTTTCTGCAACTACTATGCTCTTCTTGAACACTGGGGTGCAGGCCAACATTAAGTTGGCCACATTCTTCCTGAATGATGGGTTGCAAGGCCTGCCTCCTTCCAGTGCAAGGACTGTGAGCCTCTTCCACACCTGTGGGTGGGCCTGCTCTCTTGGCCTGAGGAAACCTTTTCGGTCCAGAGCTTTGCTTCCCTGGCTCTGTCCTTGAAGTCATTCTTCCTTCAGTTTGTGCCCTTTCAGGCCAATCCGGCAATGGTTCTGCTCATACGTACTACGCAAAAACCTTGTTGGCTTTGCAAGCAGTTCAAGTGGGTCCAAAGCATCAGACAACAGAACTTTCTGCAGATCCTTCCTGGCTGGATAACTGCATTTCCAATCCTGACTTACACTGAAATGGCTGGCTGGATCCACACTCAGCCACAGATGAACAAAGCATTGTTCAGTTAAATCCTCACATGGAGCCCCCGTTCTCTGGGGAATCACTTATCAAAAGCTCAGGGAAGTCCCTAATAGAGCCACCTCTGGCTCTCGTCTCAGAGCACACTATCTGGATAGTCTATGAACTTTCAAAATCATCAGTTGCTGGTTCTTTTGAGCTTAAGAGTTTAATTCCCAATTTATTCCTTTCCTCTCACATTTTACTATAAGCTGAAAGGAGAAACCAGGCTGCACCTTCCACACTTAGCTTGGAAATCTCCTCAGCTAAATATACAAGTTTATTGCTTACGAGTTCTACTTCAGATCCAACATCAAAACACAACTTTGCCAAGTTCTCTGCCACTTTATAACAAGGATTGCCTTTCTTTCCAATTTCCAATAACATTCATCATTTCCTTCTAAGGCCTCATCTCATGTATCTTTACCATCCATTTTTCTACCAACTGGTTCTTCAAAGAAACCTAGACTACTCCTATCAAGCCTCTACTCATTATTCAATTCCAAAGCTGTTTCCATATTTTTAGGTATTTGTCACAGCAGAATCCCACTGTCTGTTAGTTTTAGTTCCTCCTAGATGCTAAAACAAATACCATCCAATAGGTTGGCCTAACAACAGGAATTTAAAGGCTCACGGTTTCAGGGGCTAGAAGGCTTGTTTCCTCCAATGGTGGTACCTTCTGGCTGGCCGGCAGTCCTCGGGGAACCTTGGATTTTTTATCACATGGTACCATGCATGGCGGTGTCTGCTCCTTTCTCTTCCGGGTTCTGTTGACTTCTGGCTTCTGGTTGCTCTCCTTGGCTTCTCTCTCTGTGTCCAATTTCTTTTGGACTTTTGGACTTCAGCCACACTGGATTAACGCCCACCCTCATTCCATTTGGGCACACTTTAACTAACAGCATCTTCAAAGCTCCAATTTACAAACGGCTCACACCCACAGGACCAGGGGGTGGGGCGTGAACATGCCTTTTATGGGGGACATGATTCATTCATTACCCAGTAGCCATGAACAAATGAACAGACAACTCTCACAAGTTGTCGCAGAAATACACATTATAATAACAGGTAACACATATCCATTCAATGGGGGAATTCTTTTTTTAACTGAAAATGTTGAATATTTCAAGAGAATGGGGAATAAGGCACCTTCATTCATGACTGGGAAAAACAGGAATAGGTGTAACTCTCTGGGAAGTAACATCGTGATTTATTAAAAAATTTTAAATGTCGTGGTTAAATCTTTGACTTAGTAAATCCTACTTTTAAAATCCATTGTGCAGACATGAAAACAGCAATATGTAAGGATAGATGTAAATGACTTTTTTAAAGGAAAAGAAACATAACCTAATTATCTATAAGGAAAAGGTTAGATAAATTATGCTAGTCATCTCAGATAATATTGTGCAGCTATTAAAAATAAATGTGTCCAAGGAGATGTGTGTGTTTGTATACAAGCAGAGGTGAATATATGTGTAAGTATACACATGGTGAAAAAAATAGGTTTATATGTATTGACTTGGAAAGATGTCCATGACATACTGTTCAGTGGAGAAAAAAAAGCAAGAGGTAAGGGACTGAGATGATAGCTTTTTAGTTTAACGAAAGAGAGAGAGAAGAGAAAAAAAATGAAAATAAAACTTTGACTATAGAACTTATAGAACTATATATTTACATAAGCACTGATAATAAAACAGAAGGATGAACACCAAACTATTAACTTGAGGGTATGTTATTTTATTAGAGGAAGGAAAAGTTACTATTATCATTTTTTAGTCATCTCTCTGTTTGACTTGTTATAATAAATATATTCTATTCTATTTTTAAACTCCAATAAAGAAAAAAAAAACCTTAAAAGTGACTTTGAAAAATTAAAAATACACTTAATAAATGAACTCTCACCTGGGCACTGATCAAACTTGCCACCGGGGCACACACAGGTGTATTTGTCCTCTCTTGGATCAGTGATACATTCAGATCCCTCGGGGCACACATTGTATTCACATCCATGGTGGACAAGTGGGCATTTTCCCTCTTTGTTTATAGAAAAGAGTGGGGGAGAGCCAATTAACAGGAATTTCAAGGAAATGATCTTTAATTCTCAGCTTTTAAAGGCTGTACACAAAATGAATCTGTAAAATACTACTGTGGGTTACCTTTGCAGAGACACACAGCTGTTCTACGGTGGCGGGGAGTCACAAAACTTAGTCTGGCTGTGCTATGCGTTGACATAACATTTTCATCCACAGACAACTTTTCGTCACAGAATTTCCATGGGCAATCCAATCCCGCACAGAGCTTCTGGAATACGTTCACTATCCTAACTCCAATAATTTCCTCAATATCAGTCACAGAAGAATTAACCTTGTGCAAGAGAATTTTTGTGGAAACCTGGGCACTACCTGATTTCTCTACAAAAAGTAAGACATCCAGATGCGACTGGGGTTCAGAGGGCTGCAAACTAACAATCTGTATGTCACTCCTTCTCACACCCAAGATATTCCGTAGAGCTCGCTGGAAGTTGCGCCAATAGTCACCAACAAATTCTTCAGGAGTAAGATTGGCAAAGCGGATAGCAATGGTGTGGTTCAACATCTCCTGCGTTATCTGTTTGATGTGCACTGTGATGTCGGCCACTGTTGTAAATTTTCCATCTGTTACACTGACATTCAGCAGGTACTGGCCTATATCGAGCTTTTTGTGCGCTATCAGCTTACCGCCTGTGCTGGAAACAGAAAACAGGTTGTCCATCTGGGGATCAAGACTATAGGTTAAAGTGTCATATACATCCTGGTCTGTTGCATGAATCTTTCCAATGACACCACCTGAGTATTCCTCTCCAAAAGCAGTAATGAAAATTTCTAGTGGCAAAATTGCAGGTGGATAGATGCTCTCTTCAATAACCCTAATGTCAATATATGTCAAAGAAGACAACTGAGGTTTTCCATTATCTGCCACCTATGAGAAAAGGAAAAAAAAAGAAATCACCTTTGTCTATGTCATTGTTTACAACTTTGCAATAAAAGACATATTTACATTGCTCAAATACTAAAAATTTATGAACTGTTATATACCTATTTCTCCATATGGAAAGCATATCAAAGAAAAGGACAAATACTTTTTTTATAGCCCTTTCATTAATTTGTCTTGAAGTTTGGCTCCTTAAATGTAGATCATCAAGTAAACAAAAACAAAAGAGACCCCTTCAAAGTATGGTGGGATACAAATGAAGGAATGGGGGGGGCAAAAAAAAACCCACAATTCCATAAATTTTTATTTTCTAATGAAAAGTAACCGGCTCACATGTAAGAAGACAACCACCAATCAAGGGAAGGGAAAGGAAGAGAAGATGAAGATCTTTAAAAAAAAAAAAAAAAAGCTCTTCTCTATGCTCTCTATGTATCAACCACAAAATCATAAAGAAAAGACTTTACTACCTTCACATGCAATAAGTAATGATCTTTCACATTTCTCTTTATGGCAGCTGAAGTCAGAAGGACTCCCTGCTGGTTGACTTCAAATGCTTTGTCATCATTTCCACTCTCAATACTAAAGAAGAACGGTGGGCCATTATGGGAAGAATCCTTGTCGGTTACCACTAGCTGTAGTACACTGACACCCACAGGCTTATTTTCCTGCACATAATAAATTAAACACACACACAACTTTCAATAAAAAGGAATCAATATGGTAAGAGATGCACACAGTTTTCCTACAATATTAAAAAAAAAAAACACAGAAATCAAAGCTTTATCATGCTACTCCATCTGAGAAGAAGAGAGAGAAGAGAGGTGGGGGGGTGGGGAAGAGGGTGGTTGAGAGGAGAAGGGGATCCAGGAAGAGACGGGGATGGAGAATGAACTTGTGGAGAGGAGAGGACCTGTGGGAGAGGAGTAATGGGGGAAGGAGAAGGAATGGGAGGAGGAGGAGTGTGAAACAGGATGGGGAGAGGAGTGAGAGGGAAGGCCAAGGTGGGGAGTAGGAGGGATGGGAGTGAAGGAGGGTTAGGAATGAAGAAGGTGGTTGAGGCTGGGGAGAAGGGGGGCAAGCAGGAGAAGCAGTGGCAAAAGCAGCAGCAGAAGCAGCAACATCTTACTAATCATAGAACAATCATGAGACTTAAAAACCAAAGCACAAAAAGAAGAGAGATGAAACCTCAGTTTCATCTTGAAAATGCTCATCTTTTAGTTTTGACGGACACCTCTCTCATTTTACTTTTCCCATCTTTGAAAAAGGAAGATATTTGAAACCAACAACTGTAACCAGAGAAAGAGCTCATTTCCAAGGGAATGCACACAGTGAAGCCTTCAGCACTCCAAGATCACCTGGATGATCACGCTGTAGTTCTCCTTGGAGAAGACTGGAGGATTGTCGTTGACATCAGACACGTCGATGTTCACGGTGGTCATGTTGACTCGGGGAGGGTTGCCATTATCAGAAGCTTGAATGGTGAGTGTGTAACCTGAAACCTTCACAGGGAAAAGACAAAGCTAGTGTGTCTAAGTTTTCACAAGGCCAAAGAATATTGCTTCAATCAGAAGTGAACTCCAGACAATCTTGAGAGGCAGGTCCCAGAGACTCATCATGAATGTGGGTAAGTTTCTAACCTCGCAACAAGTGCACTGCAAATGACTTATTTTCTCAACAAACAAAGGTTACCAATTGTGAGTAGATTCTCCAAATGCCTCTCAATAATTTTCTCATTTTGTTAAACTGTCCTATCTTTAAAAATGCATCTCTAAATTTTAAAAATTCTTATCATTTAAGATAGTAAAGTAATATAAATGCTAACCTATCTCAAATGCTGTTACTTTTTAAAATAATACAGAAGGCACCCTTCCCTGGGGCTCATTTATAGCTGGAATTTATAACATTAGGCTGTTTCTCACCCGTAAGAGCTTATTCATTTTAAACACCTCAGGACACTCCAGATCACCCCACCCCATAAATCATAACTTGCACTGTACTCAACTGTCCAAATCCCTCAACATTATTTCTTCAGGACTTCCTACAAAAGGAACTGACTCAAGGGAGGCAGTGTCTTTCCCAGGATAGCTCTCTTTTAAACTCTTTCTTTAGGAAGGAAAGATGGAAGAAGCCAGAAACCTGGCTAAATCCAAGTAGATTCCACAGAACATCAGTCCTGCAAAACACTCTAGCAAAAAAGGGTTCTGAGGGCAAATTAGCTTAGAAAACACCAGAGGCTCTCTCCTCTGCTGGCATCTGATGCAAATTAGCATACTGAAGACTGAGATGCTCTTCAGTCAGGAACTTTGTTCTACCAGCAATACTGGAATTCTCCACCAAAGTGATGCTCCCTATACTTTTCTAAAGTTCCTCCTCAAATACAACAGGTCAGAAAAGGAAGGGGAGAATTGAGACTTTAACAACATGTTGAATCACTCTCTCACTCAAATCTAAGATAAATTTACCCATCACGTTTATGAAACTGCATTCTTTGATTTACTAATTCCCGTCTAATTCCCAAAACAAAGTTTTTACCCCCGAGTCTCCTTTCCTCCTGGTATCTCTGGAGCATCAATTCCTGGAAGCTCTTGGCTTTGGCTCCTCCAGCCTCTCTGAAGCAGCCCCTACTTTCCTTCCCCTCCTGCCTGTAAGGGGGAATGGATGGTGGACGGTGGATGGATGCTCAGCCCTGCTTGCCTCCTCATTTCCTGACATTTATCTAACTCCCTCCAATCACCTCTATGATCATTTCCAGGGACAAGTACTGTATCTACTTTTCCAGCTCTCAAGTTTCTGAGCTTCAAACTAAAATCTCCAAATAATGGCGGAACAATTCTACTTGGATGGATATGCCACTTTCCTATAAAAGTCGTATCAAAAAACAAATTCATCAACCTCTGCCAGCCCATACAGTTTATACCCTCAGGACTTCCCTGCTTTTCTTTAATGGTAGAAAAACTCGACTCATCTTCTAACCCCACTGCTTTCCCTTACGGCCATTTACAAGCCCTGTGGATTCTCATTTTTCCTTTGCAGCATTTTTTGTTTATCTTTTCAATCAATTCACACTGCCACTTTCCCAATTCAGGTTCGTTTCACCTCACATCTGATTAAGTGACACTGGTCTTCCCACCTCCCTGTTTTCTCCCTCCTCTCAAGAACACTTAGACTTATCCTAAAAACGGCCTCTCTGTAATGTCTGCCTCAGCTCACAAATACTCAATAGCTCCCCAGTGCCTGCAGCATCAAGCCTGCACCTCTGATCCCATGTTTTAATGTGGCCCATAATCTGTTCCTAATACACCTTCCTATCTTATCTCCTTCTGCTTCTTGTATAATTAACACAAATGGATAAAGTACCTAAATACATTCCACGGCTTCCTACCTCCATGCTCATGCAATTCCTCACAGGAAATTAATTCCCTTCTCTCAACTTCTTTGGCTTTCCAAATCCCTGTAATCATTCAAAACCCAGCTTCTAGCTCCATGAAGTGTCTCAGAACACTGGAGCTAACAGTAATTTCTCCCTTCACTGAAGACAAAAACTTTTATATTCTAAACTTCATACTAGTATAAAACCTATGTCTTACAAACCTGAATACTGTCAATTCATTTTCAATATTTATTCTCACTTTCCCAACTAGAGTGTCAGTACCTTGAGAACAAGGCTGGCCAGTTCTATCCTTTTGATAGGTAACCCCATGCCCAGCAGCTACGTATAACAAGTACTTCTATTTATTGATTTGGTGATTTTGTAAACAATTTAAAACCAAACTTTTTCACTTACTGTTTCCCGGTCTAGTGGTTTGGTCACTTTCACTTCTCCCTTGACAGGGTCGATGGTAAATGGGCTTCCCTGATTGCCGTCTACAATTGAATAGTGGATGTGGCTATATGAAGGTCCATCAGCATCATCAGCCATAACCTAGAAAACAGCACACTTGTGCTTAGGACACAGCCTAGGAAGAGGAAGGAGCCTATTAAACAAATTCCTTATACTAAAACTAGCTGTTTTAAAGGCAATTATTTATTAATTTATAATAATAAAGTCAGTAATTCATTCGGCTAATAAAAGACAGTTTTATATTTTCATATTATTTCCAAACAGGCCACTAGGAAAACTGAATCAATCTTACTAAAAAAACTCTTGCAAAGATCCAGAAGAAAACTGCAGGGGGAAAAATACATACAGTGAGGACAGACTGTTCAAGAACAGCATCTTCGCTGATGACTGCTGTGTAGGTGTCCTGGCTGAACTCTGGCGAATTATCATTGATATCAGTGACGTTAACGCTCACGGTTGCGACATCACTCAGCGGAGGTGTGCCTCCATCTGTGGCTTCCACAGTCAGGTAATACTCATGAGAGCTTTCATAATCCAGATTCTCGATGATGAATATGGCCCCTATGGAGAAAAAGAAAATTACTTCCTGTTCTTTTAATATGCTGCTACTATTTTCTACAATGAGTGATACGGATAGCACTTTTAAACGAATTTAATTTTCATTTCAAAAGTTTACTCACTATTTAAGTGCATTTTCTAATTTCTTAATTCAGCGAATAAAAATTATGAATTTGCTCATCTCTGAATCCTTATTTATTTCTCTTTGTTATCGTTCTAATTTTCTTTGTGTTAATTAAATTGCCTTCCCAATCGATGCCACCTATAAGCCCAGCTATAAAAATGACTATACCTCTTATCTGTTCTAAACCATAGTTTACTATGGCCCTCACTCTGGTTTAACAAACAAAATAAAACTGCAAAAATCTACTCTGTGGCTTTTGATTCCCTTTTCCTTCTCAAACATTTTCTTAAAAAAATTAATGATAGTGATATGCATCCATTTTTTTTAACTCTCTAGAATAACCCTTTACTTACATTCTATCACTAAAGAAATCCCTTTTTGATTTAATAATTCCTTTATCCTCTTTCCTTTTCACTTATAGTCCATCCTGTCTAAAAAGAGAAAGGAATAAAAGATGTCTAAAAGTAACAATTTTACGAGATTTACTAAAAAAGTTTTTTAGAAAACATCACACTCTCTTTAGCTGAAATAGTCACGTATTGTTAAATACAGTTTGAATGGAGCAACGTTTTACAATGTTCTAAGACACAGCTATTTTAGACCACAGGTCAGTAAATCTACAAAGTGTTTTGCAGCAAGAGTCAATATTTCCTATGACTTTTGACTTTGCTGACAGTCTTTCAGCAAGTGTGGTTCGAGGTACTTCAATTATTATATATAGCTAACATATTAAAGAAGTCAACGTAATGAATTAACAGATGACCGCTACAGAAACTAAGATCAAAGTGGTCGAAACTACTGCTTCATTTGGGAAGCTACTTCATATGAGTTTGATATGGGGGCAAAAGGAGTGATTATAATACAAGTTGGCCATCTTCTACTATCATCCAGTCTTCATCTAATGGAATCTGTTCAATTACTAGAGCATGATACATTAATTTTGTATTTACATTTAATTTGTCTGTAACTTATAACAGATGCACCAGGAATGTATTTTTTTTTAATGTAGAATAGTTTAACATCTTCTGAACTGTTTGACTCCACTTAAAAACAACAACAAAAAAGAAAAACTGAGTTTTATCTTTTTATAACATCTACTGACAATGTGACTCGTCACTTAGTATAATGTAAAGTGTCAGGCAAATCTAGCCATTTTGGTGGAATAAAGGGCTTCCTCTCATTCACATGGCGATTACCTGTTCTTGCATCTATGCTGAATTTCCCATGTTCATTTCCACTTATTATTGAGTAGGTGACTTCAGCATTTGCTTCAATGTCTCGACTTGCTGCATATACCTGAAGAACTTCTGTTCCAATGAGAATGTCCTCAGACACCGTGGCACCATATTCACGATATTCAAATACTGGTGGGTTGTCATTTATATCCAAAACCGATACAACAATGATGCCAGTAGTTGTCAACCTCCTTGGCAAACCTTGATCTACAGCTTTCAAAGTAAGAGTGTATACTGCCTGCAGTTCTCGATCCAAAGGCTTCTCAAGATGAATAATTCCAGATAATTCATTAATGGAGAACTGCCCATCAGCAGAGTTAATCAGTGAATAGGAAATCTTTCGATTTAACCCTGTCAACACATGAAATCAAATCAGAATGCCATATAATTTTTAAATGCTTCATTTAAAGAAATTTAAACCTGAATTATTTAAAAAAAAGCATATTAAAAAAGGGAAAATGCTAATATACATTAAAATTTCTTATGACTATGATCTTAAAAAAGTAGACTTTTTTGGATTAACAATTTGCTGAGTTAAAACAAAACTTATCATTTAGCTTCAGTGATAAAGCATCATATGAAAAGTAACATTTTTACCATTCTTCTAAATTCTTCACTATTAGCAAAAATTAAGAAATTATTACCAGAATGCTATGCAAATATCCTAAAGTCTTACTTTCTCCATAAATTTTTCAAGTATTTGTGAAACTTTTAAATATAGCATTTGCTTCTGTTATTTTCCAAAGACACTAAAACCTCTTTAAGTCACTAATGGTTTGTTCACAAAGATAACAGATCACGAATCAATTCAATGGGATACAAAGAATAGTCACTACAGTGAGTAACCAGAATTTCAGTGACACCACAGATGCTCTATAAAAGTGAGTTCAGTGGATGCAACCTTAAGACTTGAAATAGTCATTAAAAACGAGTTACTTCTTCTGTTAAGAGTTCATTCCATGTTAATGCTAAGGAATTACACACCACAACAACATATTCAATATATACATGAGATAAGTCAAATACACCGGATCTGAGATGTGCCTTCAAACAGCGTTTTACAGATCATGGTGCACAGCTGAAGGCAAAAATCATCACCCTGATGATACCTTCATCTGCATCTGTGGCCTGCACTCTCATCAGCGGAGTCCCAGGCTCTGTGTTTTCAAACACGGTAATTGTGTAAGGATCAGCAGAGAATTCAGGGGCATTATCATTCACATCCTCTAATGTGAGCACAACATTAGCTTGACAGAATCTTCCACCTCCATCTGTGGCCTTGACCAGAAGGTTATACACGGCTTGCTCCTCACGGTCAAGAGGGGCTAATGTTTTTAGTTCCCCTAAAAACAAACCACAAATAAAAATGAATGAACTCACTTGAAATTTAAGAGGTGGACTGCAACAGGGCATCTTTTTTCTTCCACTATTCCTTAAAATTACAAAGTCTGAATAGCAGCCTTCCTTTGGAGAACAGTTTTATCAATGATGAGACAACAGCTGCCTGACAACAGCGAGTCCCAGATTTCAAACCCTGCCAGGTGCTAGCTCTTTAAGTCATAAAGCTCCAAGGCTGAGGCCATTTTCTTAATTTATATAATGTCACCAAAGAGAAACAGCTAACCAATTTACCAAATTTAAAAACATTTTAAGTTGACTCAAAAATTAGATGTATATATATGCTCACAATTAGCTCTTCAGGAAAAAAAAAAGTTATTAGAAAACTATAATTTGACCACAATTTTAACAAAGTACAAATTACAAGAGGAAAACAACTCTAGCAATTTAAAAATGAATAAAGCACCATGAATCATTTTAATTATGAACATGCTAAATTATAAACTTATGGTCACAAATTCAAATATATTATTCCTAAGAAAATAGACTACATAAATACAAAAAGTATTTATTCATAATAACGGGTAAAGAAGGAAGTTTGAGATGTGCTTTAATTTCTGAGAAAAAAGAGATTGCTAGAAACAACTTTTAAATTAAATTCTTGACTCAAGTAGGTGATACTGCTGCTCTTAATTTTTAACTCCCTACAAATTTTGGACATTAAGTTGCTGTTTATATTTCTCAGAAAGCTGTCAATTTTGAAAATTTATGTGTGATCTACAATCAACCACCTTATTTATATGATTGTATTAGAGTACATAATTAATTTACCCCAAACCATCATTACCTGTGTCTGGATTTAGTGTGAATTTTTCTGCACCTGGACCAAATAATGCATAAGTAATTTCAGCGTTGGAACGGATATCTGCATCTGTAGCAGAGACTTGCATGATCAATTTCCCAGGAAGGGTGTCTTCTGGAATTGAGTCTGAATATAAAGTCTATAGAGATTTTAAACGGTATCGTTAGAATAAAATTTAAAAGTCACCACAACTGCCAAGGAAATGATGGAAAAGAACTTTTATTTCAGCAATAGAAAACATTGGAAATGACTCAAGTTAAAATCCAAAGAGTTTTTTAAAAACTATTTGTCCTATAAAACCCTTTTAAAACAAGGAGAAGCCATGTAACAGTTAACTCCACAGCTCTGAAAGAGTCTGAACTGACATTTAACCTACAGAATATTGACTAGATATGTCACTGAATTGGTTTCATATTTAGTTTAATTTAAACTATTATGAGAAAATGTAAGTAGCACTCTATACCTAAAATTTGCAGAGAATAAATGCCTGTTATTGCATATCTACCCATTTCCAAATAGAAGAATTTATTGCTTGCAGTCATTCCTAACACATAACCAAATGATTACAGCTGGGAAAGAAGTGATCCTCTCATGTTACGGGAAAAAGCCAAGATTTCCCAAAGCCACAGAAGTAGCAAGTGATACTCAGAACAGGTTTCTTCTATTTTCCTGTTTGGCCCCTTCCCTCTTTATATCTGACAGCTCTGAAACATAATAAACAGTTGTTTCCAGTTCCAACTATTTAGGAACTCATGCCACAAACATAAGAGAAACAGATAAGGCACTGCTTAATTTATTTTCTTAACATGAGCTCAATTATGGGTAAGCAACATTTTACAACACACAAAACAGAATATTTTGCAATACCGATGAAATGAAATGATCTAGTGTTCAAATTTTATTATTCTCAAAGATGATGGGGGTATAACATCCAAATAATATGAAAATACTAGACAAACTAAAATAAAAACAACAAAACACACATTTACTTCCTTAAGAGGAATGTGTTTTGTTTTATTAAAACACTGTTACCAAAAAGTAGAAACATGGACTGGAAATAACTACATCCTTCAGAAGTTCCACTCTCCTCAAGATTGAATTTTAATTGTCCTGCTCCCCAAGGACAGCTTTTACTTTCCACAGCTACCAACACATCCCATCCTTATCTACAGCCTTCTCAAATCCTCAGTCACTCTATGAAATTCACCTACCCTCTATCCAACCTCCTCTTCACCTTTCATACTCTTTTTCCTTCCTTTTACTCTCAACTTTCTTGACTGGCCAAATCCATTTCTTCATTAATACAACTTCTTTATTCTGCAATCAAGCATCCATCCACATAGTGACACTGAGCCTGCCATCTCCAACGCAGTCACAGGATGGTCTTCTTACACATGTCATCCATCTTTTCATTTCCGTCACACCTCTGCTCGCCACCCTAGCTTCTACAAACTTTCTCTTCTTTCGACCTCAATTACACTGCACTGGTATATACTGCACTCTTCCTTTCCTCTCTTTCTCTTTCTTCTCCCTATGCAAATACATGTCTTCTCTTTTTTTCCTTTTTATTATCTCAAAAGAATGCAATTATCATTTATCCACAGAAACTGTCAAGTTTATGTACCACTCCCTAATATTCAACCTCATCTCTAAATGTCTAAAGCACACATGCACCTGAATGTCCCCATTACCTTAAGCTATTTAACAAATTGGAAATGGAACTCAACATACATCCTCTAAAACCAAACCTTGCTCCAGGTTCATCTCTTGCCACTGCCTTGGTCATTCTCTTGATCACTAGGTGGGAAACCGTGAAGGCACTCTTGACTCAACATTCCTGTGTTTTTCTCCTATGTAACGTGTTCTGTCACCCTGCCTATGCTAGTTATTCTCCTGCTTTCACACTTCCTTACCTAACCAATAGACTCCCAAACTCCCGGTACAAGCAACTCTTGGCTCAAGTCATCTACCTCTTGCAAATACAAAAGGATTTAAAAAGTCTCTACTTTTCTCTAGGATAGAGTCCAAATTGCCTGGACTCTTCCAAACTCCCAAACTCCCAAACTCCCGGTACAAGCAACTCTTGGCTCAAGTCATCTCCCTCTTGCAAATACAAAAGGATTTAAAAAGTCTCTACTTTTCTCTAGGATAGAGTCCAAATTGCCTGGACTCTTCCAAACTCCCAAACTCCCAAACTCCCGGTACAAGCAACTCTTGGCTCAAGTCATCTCCCTCTTGCAAATACAAAAGGATTTAAAAAGTCTCTACTTTTCTCTAGGATAGAGTCCAAATTGCCTGGAATGACCTTCAAAGCACACAATAATTCAGTTTATTAAGTATTTTTTTCAACCTTCTTTCCCATGACTCCTAACACAAATTCTCCACTTCTAGCAAAGTAAGCTCCTTTCTATTCCTCAAGCACATGCACTCTCCCCTGTCACACCACAATGCCTTTCGGTTTCTACTCTTGATCGGCTAATCACTACCTTCCACAGGCTGGGGCCGAGCTCTGTTCCATAGCAGCTTCTCCTCACCCTCTAGCTCCCAGGATCACTCTTGCTTGGTCCTATTGCCCTCACAGTCTAAATTGGATGGAAGCAGCTCTTCTTTGGCATACATTTTGTTCTCATTAAATAGTGAGCTCCACAGGTAAAGGAGCCACATCTATAACCTCTTCGTTTCTCTAGTGTGTAGAAGACCAAGTGCCTAAAATATGGCAAGTTAAAGCAAAACCAGTTTTGTATAATGAACTGCTGACTAAATAACTTCCCCCAAATAAACTCATTCCCAAATGAACGGAATCTCTTCATGAAAAGTTTAGAGCATTTTCAGTTAGTTAGACACATGTGATCCGGTCCAAAATTTACAGGTTTTTTTAACAACCAGATTTTTGAGCTATGTAGAATTCCCAAAATAGTTCTGAAACTTTTCCAACTCCTGCCCCATTTAACACTCACCTCTCCTTCAACCGTAAGAGATTTTAATATAAAACACATTTGAAACTCACGAAAGCACTGCGACAATTCTATTGAAATGCTTAAAAAAGAAATATGAATTCACAATGCATAAATTTAAGAAAAGAATAGCTTACCTTTTCACAAACTGGACTGTTGTCATTTGCATCAAGAACTTTCACTTCGACTATTGCTTTAGATGAGAAGGTCCCATCAGTTGCTGTGATAGTCAGAAGATAATTGTCCCTTTTTTCCCTATCCAGAGGCTTCTTCACATAGACCTTCCATTCATTCTGTACATTTTCAATACCAAACTGTCCCAAAGGATCCCCTCCTATTAGTCAATGAAAAAGATGGCAAATTTACTGAAGTAAGGAAAGAAATAAGTAGCAAAAGTAAACTAAAAAATAAATATAATGCTTTGGAGTTTTAAAGAATTGAGGATTATTTAAAAAAAAAATTACAATTATAATTTGAATATATTCGCTTTTCTATTTACAAAAAAAGCAGCACCAAGATGCATTTTAAACACAAATAAAATATAAAACTACCAAACAATAATTTAGGATACATCAAAACTAGTTTTTTCTTTTTAATGTCCGTTATATACTAAGTAAAAATTTCAGTAAAATAAGGTATAAAAATCAGAGCCTAATGAAACAATTAGATGTACTCAAGCAAAGATCTTGAAATACATCACAACAGATGTTATTTCTGTTTATTTTAAGATATATTTAACTAAACTATCCCTTTAACTCTCAATTTCCCTAAAATACATTCCTCATGCAATTTAAATTACACAATTTGGTTGGAATTTTTTACCTGTTATGTAATATGTAACTTGTCTGTTAATCTCTTCTGAATCAGCGTCTGTGGTACTTAAGATGGCGATTATACCACCTGGTAAGTCATCTTCACTCACAGTCCCTTTATAAATCTCTGCCGTGAATCGTGGTGGATTGTCATTGACATCAGTGACAGTAACATCCACGACGGCTGTGGAGGACAGCTGCACCTTTTCTCCATGATCGGAGGCCACCACTCTAATCTGGTAACTGTCTTTCTTTTCATGGTCGAGTTCCCTCAGGGTTGTAATCCAGCCTGTTTCCATGTTGATGGCAAAAGACTCAATGACGTCTACACTCTGTGCCTGATCTAGACTATACATAACTTGGCCATTGGTTCCAGAGTCTAGATCAGATGCCCTCATCTGGATGACTCTGCTTCCCCCAGGCAGATTTTCAACAACAAATGCCTCATATGGATTAGACTCTAAGACAGGACTGTTATCATTTGCATCTTTCACTTGGATACTAACATCTACAGAAGCCATCACCTCAAAGTCATCGTGAGTGCAACGGACAAGTATGGAAAACTGATACCACTTCGTTGTCTCATGGTCAAGGCTCTTCTCCAGTTTGAGTCTCCCACTCTGCTTGTCAATCACAAAGAATTCATCCCTGTTACTCTCAGGGGTATTCCCTTTGATGAGGCTGTAAAGAACAGTCTCACTATGTTCTGCCTGGATGACATCTATTTCTGTTCCAATAGGCATGTCTTCTGAAACTGTATAGGTGTAAAATGGTTCTGAGAATTTTGGAAGCTGCATTTCTGGGGGAAGTATTTTAACATAGACAGGAACAACAGATTCTTTGGGTGGTGATCCGTGATCTACTGCTCTAACAAAGAAAGTGATGAGCTCATTTTCTAAGCCAATTAAGCTTTCCTTTGTAGTAATTATGCCAGACAGTCTGTTTATTTCCAAATTCTCTTTAACACTTTCCGAATCTGCTTCAATGGCATAAGTGACATCAGCATTGGATCCCTCGTCGGCATCACTTGCAAGGACCTTAATGACCGATGTTCCTTTTGGAGCATCGGATCCAATGTTCACTTCGTACTTGGTTGCTCGAAATTGTGGTGCATTATCATTGTCATCTGTAAGGATGACATTAACAGTGCAGAAAGCAACTTTTCCTCCAGCATCCTTAGCAATTAAACGCACTGGGATTACTTTCTCCGCTGCAGTTTCTCGATCAAGTTTTTCTGAAGTAAAGACCTGTCCTCTCTCATTTGTGTAAAATCTGTCTTTGGCAAAGTCATTTACAATCTGGTAAGTAATGTGGCCATAAATACCAGAATCCCCATCGGTTGCTTTAACCTCTGTCACCAGGGTGTGTAAGGGAGCATTTTCAGCTAGTTCCACTTCATATTCACTCTGAAGAAAAACAGGACTGTGCAAATTTCCCCCAATTACAGTTACCTGAACCTGAGCTGAACTTCTGAAGACTCCATCAGAAGCAGAAACATTAAACCTGTAAAATGGCTTCAAGGTGTGCCGGCGCAGGTTTGAGAGTGTGATAATCCCCGTCTTACTGTCGATGACAAAATTCTTATGATCACTGCCAGCCAGAATGGAGTACTCCAATTTGTCTACGTCTGAACCGTCTGCATCATAGGCTTTCACGCAGGTCACAAAATGCCCGTGAGCAGCATGCTCACTAATTTTGGCTTCATAAATCTGCTGGTCAAACAGTGGCGGGTTATCATTGAGGTCAGTGACGTGCACTGTGACAATCACATCACTGCTCAGTGGGGGCATGCCACCATCGACAGCCCTTATAAAAATCTTGTGCTGCTGGAACTGTTCATAATCCAAAGTCCTGACTAGTGAAATGAGACCAGTGCTGCTATCTATGTGAAAATGATCATGACTCTTGCTACGATTCCCAGACATCTGGTAGGAGATGCTTCTATTTGGTTCCGAATCAGAATCTGTTGCCCTCACTTGAACAACAGATGTGCCAATTACAGAAGCCTCAGAAAGGGTTGCAGCATAAGACTGCTGAACAAACACGGGAGGATTATCGTTGATGTCTTCTACTATTATGTCAACAAATACTTCAGCACGAGCACCAGTCAAGGAGTCCGTTGCTTGTATGCTCAGTTTATATGCTGGGTGGGACTCAAAGTCCAGTGGGGCTATGACATGTATAACCCCAGTGTTGAAGTTAATAGTGAACTGGCTGAAAGGATCTCCATCCATGATGCTATAGAATACTTTCAACCCTTCTGGACTGTTGGCTTGTATGTGGACAACTGGGCTGTGCATCTGGATATTCTCAGGAATCTCTGCACTGTAGAAAGGCTTTTCAAACACAGGCATGGCCTTATTCATTACAGTGATTGGAACTATAACCTCAGCTGAAAAGGCTGGGTTTCCTCCATCTTTTGCAACCACTGTGACAAGATACTCTTTATTTAAGGTGTCAGGTTCAAATTGCTTTTTCAGGGAAATTTCGCCAGAGGATCCAATCTGAAAGTGTTCGTGATGTTCTTTAAGGTAATAATGCACTTCCCCGTTTCTGCCACCATCTCTGTCCACAGCCGTAACATAGCGAATAACATGCCCCACCTCAGCATCCACTTTAACTACAGCATAGTAAGGAAGGTTGACAAACACTGGTGCATTATCATTTTGGTCTTCTACAAGGACTTTCACAACCACGTGGGCAACTGCTGAAGGCTTCTGTTCTTCTGTCACTTCAACCACCACATCAAATGCCTCTTGTTGTTCACGATCAAAGGGTATGCCAGTGGTTGAAAGTACTCCTGAAGTGCGGCTTATTTTAAATCTGTGATCAGGGTTGAGGATGTGATAGAACAGAGGCTTGTTGATTGGATTCCCAATGGCAGTAATGACAGCTAATGTTTTGACTTCAGTGGAATTCTCTTTCACCACTGCAGAGTAAATATCCTGAGTAAACTTTAGCTGACTTTCTCTGCTTTCTTTCACATTAATTTTCACAGAGGTAAAGCTTGTAAATCTGCCATCAGAAGCTCTAATGGTTAACTCATAACGGCTTCTTAACTGAGTTGTATTTTGTACAGTTATAGTACCAGTCTTATAGTCCATCAAAAATTTCTCCCCAATATTGCCTTCGGTGATGGAGTACATTAACTGCGAAAATGCACTTGAATCAGCATCTGTTGCGTTTACTGTGATGACTTTTACTCCTTTGTAGGTTGGTAACAGAAGAGATGCTTCATATAATGATTTGGAAAATACAGGAGGGCAATCATTAATGTCAACTACACGTATAGTCACATTAGCTGCATATTCAGCAAACAAACGTGGTGTTCCCATGTCATGCACTTGCACAGTAAAGTGAAAAATACTTGTTTCCTCATAATCCAAACTTAGTACTGTATGAATAGCACCAGTGCTAGAATCAATGGCAAAGTATTTGTGTACAGATGGCTCAACAATGTGATAAACAAGCAAAGCATTTGATTCTTTGTCAGCATCAGTTGCTCGAATCACTAATGGGACATTCCTGTCTGTTAGGACCACACTGTTGACTGAAGCAGATTCACTAATGAGTCCTGTATATTCTTCTTGCATAAAAATTGGCAAGTTGTCATTTTCATCTTGCAGATGCACTAGAACAGTTGTATTAGTAGACAAGCCAGCCATGTTAGTTCCTTGTATTATCAATGTATAAATGGGCAAAGTTTCAAAATCCAGGGATTTCTGGACAATGATACCTCCAGAATGTGGATTAATATCAAAAGCATCATCTATATTTCCATCTTTTATTTCATATACCACTGATGATTGGCTATGGGCTGTAACCAATCCAACAAAACTCCCAATTCTGATAGTCTCACTAATTTCAAAAGAGTATTCTTTTGATGTAAACTTCGGAGAGGCATTGTCAGCAATTGTGACAAAGATGTGCACAGAAGTTATTTCACTCATTGGAGGATTGCCTTTATCTGTAGCTTTTATCATTAAATCATATTCCACTTGGTTACTTCGATCTAATTCTTTGGCAGTTTTTATAGAGCCCAAGATGGGCTCAATTGTGAAAGAATTTCCAATATTTCCTAGGAGGGAAAAAAAACATACACATTAGAGAAAGATACAAAAGGCCATAGAAAAAGTGTTGGAGAAACAGAAACACATAAGGATATCAAGCACTGTCTATAAAAATTATGTTCTGAAATTAAACTCAGAGGATATGAACATTTAAATGAAACCTTCAATTTGTTTCATTTTAGCCACCTAAAATAAAGCATGCTTTTCAGAGTTTTGTCCATAAATTATGAAAAGAAACAAAAGAAATATCCTCTGTTTCTAACGTCAAGACTATCTCTCCAACGATTGACCTGGGAATGTGTTGCCTCCAGGAGGTTATTCGTCCACAAAGCAATAAACTTATTTTCTAAGAATTCATCAAAACCCTTCTGGAACATATTTACATTTTCAGCATTTAACACCTGCAAATTCTCAAGATTCTTACTCATTATGAAAGGGAAGACTTCAACTTACTAAGAGAATTCACATGAAGCTTCAAGAGAGCTGCCCTTGTTTTAAGTATTAAGAGATCTGATGAATATGTTTGCACAACCCACCCTACTCTGTAAGCTTTGAAGACTCGAACAATCTCTCTCTCTTAATCTTTTCAAGTCAGTTTATCCGTTAGATCAGTGGTTATCAACTACAAGGTGATTTTGTTCCTCAGGGGACATATGACAATGTCTGAAGACATTTTTTGGCCTGGGGATGTCACAGACATCTAGTGTGTGGAGACAAGGGATGCTAATAAACAAGGTACAATGCACAGGACAGACCCCCGTAACAAAGAATTATGTGGCTCAAAATGTCAATAGTGCCGAAGTTTCAACTTTCTGCTCTGAGATAATTTTACTCACTTTTCTTTGGACCTTTCCCACTATACATCTATTTAGCTGCAACTATAACTACAAATATTCCATGGCTTTGTACTACTGATTGAAATCTTGAAGAAACCAACAATTTTCTATAGCCTTTCCTGGATCATAAACCAATATCTTAGTCATAGAAGTGAATTTATTTTCACCAAATGAACTATTATACTTGCACAACACAAAGTTCACTTGCCTTTTCAAATTTTGTTTGCCTCTAGATCTCACAGAACAGAATTACTTAGTGTAATTTGTAAATCAAGAAATTAACCAAGCACTTCTTTCTCCACTTCCTCAACAGTTTCCATTTCCTCCTTTACTAAGTTTTCCAAAAGTCCATGACAACTTTTTTCTCAGACCAAATCCCAATCTGGTTTGCGTTAAGTCTGCTTGAGTCTGTATCCAGGTCCTAAGGCAGCACCTCCGTTCACAACAGGACGGAGGCCTAGGCTCTCTGCAGGCTCCAAAACTCTGAGCTGAATACTGGCCTGGGGATGGATGGGGTTCTGCTGCCTCTGCCAAGCCTCACAGACACTCATTTCCAGCCTATCTGCACTGACGAGAGTCAATGGCCCCAGATTTTTTCACATTAGGTCTTAGTCGTAAGAACTCCAAGGTACTTCCTTGTCCTGTTTGTACATCACTTCCACCTTCCAAAATTGTGACTTAGTGCCTGGCCTGCCTGCCATAGGAGATCATTATAACTCTGGACCACTGTCTTCATTCCTACCCCTGACTTCCCTGTCCATACACATAAAGTAGCTGACCTACCATATTGTGTGTTCATTTGACTATATGCATTTCCTGCTTTCTTGTAAGTGAAATCTTATTTTGCCAGTCACTTTTCTCATGTTCAAGGCCTCAAATGCAGGAATGAATACACTTCATCTGCACTGAAGCAGGTTAGTATGTTAGAACATACCACTTTCCACACAACTCGTCCCTGCCCTCCAGTCAGACTGGCCTCCTCCTTGCTCCTCAAGAAGGCAAGCATTCTTATCTCAGGGACTCTGAATTTGGTGTTTTCTCTCCTTGAATAGTCTTTCCCCAGCTATTTTCATTGATCATTCATTCATGTTTTACCCAAATGCCCCCTGCCTACTAAGAGAGGTCTTCCTCAACCTCCCTATTCAATATAGTGGTTCCTATCTCCTCCATTTTCTTTAATACACATATCATAACCTGGCATTATATTCTAGATTCCTTTTTAAATAGCTATTATTTGTTTTCCCACTAGAATGCAAACTCCATTTAAGCATGGCTTGTTCTGTTCAGTATTCTATCACCTGCATCTAGAAACATGACTACACATAGGAAACTAAGTAAACATTTGTTGAATTAAAAGACTTTTACAAGTGAGTGTTATTCATGTATGAAAAGACAGAGTTAAGAACCAAACAGGCTGATTAGCAGCCTGAAAAAATTAATACACTCATTAAGGCACTTTATACTTCTATTTTGTTTTGCTCTTTCTGTGTTTTCTACTTCTATCACTACCAACCATTTTTTAGATTAATAAAACCTTTCATAGAAAAGAATTTGCAAAAGGAATACACTGCCTAATTGAGAATTACTGACAATTTTTATCAGTCATGGGAAATTCAAACATATCCTTTATTATCTGGAGTATCGTGACTTCAATCAACACAGAGTTGAACTTGTTGATAAAAAGAAAGTTACACATAAACCCAAGTAGTGAATTAATATATAGATCCCACTTTCCAATCCCAGGCATGTATCTATTACGGCAGAAATATGAAATTTGTGGATAGGAAAGCAACACCATGTAAATGTGGAAAAACACCAAGGGCTGCTGAGTGGCATAAACACACCCTTGCCTGATCTAACGATAGGGAAAATCACCAAACAATGAAATACACCTACGATGCTTGTGAAGGAATTAAAAATAGTAAGGCAGTGGTAAAGGTTTCTATTAGGTTGCACCTTACTAATTCACTTCGGCTGAAGATATCAGTGATTTCCACATAGCTTTAAATTGTTCTCTATATTCAAACAAGGCAATTATCTGGACAAACAGACTAATTTTTGTTCATTAGTTTGACTAATGAACCATACATGCATACCCCTCAGGGTACTAAAAAAGTTGTGCAGTGGGGTATCCGTTTCTTCCTACAGTGGATAAGCTGTGGCTGTTCAGTAAGTGTCTGCTGACTAAATGACAGCATGGTAACTGCTACAAAGTTTCAACTGCAATTACCTTTAACCTAAGTTCTTAGAAGAAAACCATTTTTAAACCAATAAATACAATTTGCTGAATGTCTTCTATTTCCAGGCATTATACACAGTTTTAAGTAGTGCTCTAATAATCTACTTTAAAAAAAAAAATGAGGGGAAAACACCATACATCCCAGAGTGTGGCACTGATGTGTCTCTAGCACCTAACTCACTTGCTACTGAAAATATCCTTTAATTAATTCTTTTTTTCCCTAAAGATGCCTAATCAGACCAAACCTTTTGCTCACAAATTGTCGCTAATTAAACATGCAGTGTTTTAGCCTGAATTTAAAACTGGTCTTTTGAACTTTATAAAATGTGATCTGACAATTAGAAGCAGGTGATTCTGAATAAACCTTTAAACGGAAGGGAATGTAACCATTCTGTACTTCTCACTATTCCAACAGATGCACACACACGCAAAAAAAATTCTACTGCTTCATAAGGGTAGCAATTTCCTATCAAGTAATCATTTTGGATAATTTTTATATTACCAAACCTATAAAAATATCTTCTTAGAAGTCCATATTCTATAACAAAACAAAAACTCTTGGTACTAACTATTCTTTGAGATGGAAATATAGTTCCATTCTCAGAATACCAAATCACTAACGCCATCAGCCATTACAAGCATTTAAAGAATGCACACGCCTTTATTCAGGCACCAACAATCATATTTTAACCACCCAGTTGTTGAAAATTATGTGAAAGCTAAGGGAAAGTTTAACATTTACTCCTACACAAAGCCAGTCAGTTTGTCTATGAGCAAATCATTTTATTGAAATGCTCAGGCATGCACAAATGGAATGCAATGTTTCTCTGAGTGCTAAATTCCCACACCAGTGGAAAAAACTTCATCTTCATTCGAGGCACTAACCACATTACAAAACATTTTAACCCTGACATCAGAGACAGTATTATCAGATCTCATTTGTGAATAATGGACTCAATTTGGTCATTTTCAGAGAAACAAATGAAACTACAAATATACCAAGAAAAATAGCTTAACCACATAAAAATGATCAGTAAGTAAAACAATCAAGTACCTAGGAATAAACATAACCAAAGATGTAAAAGACCTATACAAAGAAAACTACATAACTCTACTAAAAGAAATAGAAGGGGACCTTAAAAGATGGAAAAATATTCCATGTTCATGGATAGGAAGACTAAATGTCATTAAGATGTCAATTCTACCAAAACTCATCTACAGATTCAATGCAATCCCAATCAAAATTCCAACAACCTGCTTTGCAGACTTGGAAAAGCTAGTTATCAAATTTATTTGGAAAGGGAAGATGCCTCGAATTGCTAAAGACACTCTAAAAAAGAAAAACGAAGTGGGAGGACTTAACACTCCCTGACTTTGAAGCTTATTATAAAGCCACAGTTGCCAAAACAGCAAGGTACTGGCACAAAGATAGACATATAGACCAATGGAATCGAACTGAGAATTCAGAGATAGACCCTCAGATCTATGGCCGACTGATCTTTGATAAGGCCCCCAAAGTCACTGAACTGAGTCTTAATGGTCTTTTCAACAAATGGGGCTGGGAGAGTTGGATATCCACATCCAAAAGAATGAAAGAGGACCCCTACCTCACCCCCTACACAAAAATTAACTCAAAATGGATGAAAGATCTCAATATAAAAGAAAGTACCATAAAACCCCTAGAAGATAAGGTAGGAAAACATCTTTAAGAACTTGTATTAGGCGGCCATTTCCTAGACTTTACACCCAAAGCACAAGCAACAAAAGAAAAAATAGATAAATGGGAACTCCTCAAGCTTAGAAGTTTCTGCACCTCAAAGGAATTTCTCAAAAAGGTAAAGAGGCAGCCAACTTAATGGGAAAAAATTTTTGGAAACCATGTATCTGACAAAAGACTGATATCTTGCACATATAAAGAAATCCTACAACTCAATGACAATAGTACAGTCGGCCCAATTATAAAATGGGCAAAGGACATGAAAAGACAGTTCTCTAAAGAGGAAATACAAATGGCCAAGAAACACATGAAAAAATGTTCAGCTTCACTAGCTATTAGAGAGATGCAAATTAAGACCACAATGAGATACCATCTAACACCGATTAGAATGGCTGCCATTAAACAAACAGGAAACTACAAATGCTGGAGGGGATGTGGAGAAACTGGAACTCTTATTCATTGTTGGTGGGACTGTATAATGGTTCAGCCACTCTGGAAGTCAGTCTGGCAGTTCCTTAGAAAACTAGGTATAGAGTTACCATTTGATCCAGCGATTGCACTTCTTGGTATATACCCGGAAGGCCGGAAAGCAGTGACACGAACAGATATCTGCACACCAATGTTCATAGCAGCATTATTCACAATTGCCAAGAGATGGAAACAACCCAAATGTCCTTCAACAGATGAGTGGATAAATAAAATGTGGTATATACACACGATGGAATACTACATGGCAGTAAGAAGGAACGATCTCGTGAAACATATGACAACATGGATGAACCTTGAAGACATAATGCTGAGCGAAATAAGCCAGGCACAAAAAGAGAAATATTATATGCTACCACTAATGTGAACTTTGAAAAATGTAAAACAAATGGTTTATAATGTAGAATGTAGGGGAACTAGCAGTAGAGAGCAATTAAGGAAGGGGGAACAATAATCCAAGAAGAACAGATAAGCTATTTAACGTTCTGGGGATGCCCAGGAATGACTATGGTCTGTTAATTTCTGATGGATATAGTAGGAACAAGTTCACAGAAATGTTGCTATATTAGGTAACTTTCTTGGGGTAAAGTAGGAACATGGTGGAAGTTAAGCAGTTATCTTAGGCTAGTTGTCTTTTTCTTATTCCCTTGTTATGGTCTCTTTGAAATGTTCTTTTATTGTATGTTTGTTTTCTTTTTAACTTTTTTTTCATACAGTTGATTTAAAAAAGAAGGGAAAGTTAAAAAAAAAAAAGAAAAGAAAAACAAGGAAAAAAAGATGTAGTGCCCCCTTGAGGAGCCTGTGGAGAATGCAGGGGTATTGGCCTACCCCACCTCGATGGTTGCTAACATGACCACAGATATAGGGGACTGGTGGTTTGATGGGTTGAGCCCTCTACCATAGGTTTTACCCTTGGGAAGACGGTTGCTGCAAAGGAGAGGCTAGGCCTCCCTATAATTGTGCCTAAGAGCCTCCTCCCGAATGCCTCTTTATTGCTCAGATGTGGCCCTCTCTCTCTAGCTAAGCCAACTTGAAAGGTGAAATCACTGCCCTCCCCTCTACGTGGGATCAGACACCCAGGGGAGTGAATCTCCCTGGCAACGTGGAATATGACTCCCGGGGAGGAATGTAGACCTGGCATCGTGGGACGGAGAACATCTTCTTGACCAAAAGGGGGATGTGAAAGGAAATGAAATAAGCTTCAGTGGTAGAGAGAATCCAAAAGGAGCCGAGAGGTCACTCTGGTGGGCACTCTTACGCACACTTTAGACAACCCTTTTTAGGTTCTAAAGAATTGGGGTAGCTGGTGGTGGATACCTGAAACTATCAAACTACAACCCAGAACCCATGAATCTCGAAGACAGTTGTATAAAAATGTAGCTTATGAGGGGTGACAAGGGGATTGGGAAAGCCATAAGGACCACACTCCACTTTGTCTAGTTTATGGATGGATGAGTAGAAAAATAGGGGAAGGAAACAAACAGACAAAGGTACCCAGTGTTCTTTTTTACTTCAATTGCTCTTTTTCACTCTAATTATTATTCTTGTTATTTTTGTGTGTGTGCTAATGAAAGTGTCAGGGATTGATTTGGGTGATGAATGTACAACTATGTAATGGTACTGTGAACAATCGAAAGTACGATTTGTTTTGTATGACTGTGTGGTATATGAATATATCTCAATAAAATGAAGATTAAAAAAAAAAAAAAAGGGAAAGTTAAAAAAAAAAAAAGAAAAACAAGGAAAAAAAGATGTAGTGCCCCCTTGAGGAGCCTGTGGAGAATGCAGGGGTATTGGCTTACCCCACCTCCATGGTTGCTAACATGACCACAGACATAGGGGACTGGTGGTTTGATGGGTTGAGCCCTCTACCATAGGATTTATCCTTGGGAAGACTGTTGCTGCAAAGGAGAGGCTAGGCCTCCCTATAATTGTGCCTAAGAGCCTCCTCCCGAATGCCTCTTTGTTGCTCAAATGTGGCCCTCTCTCTCTGGCTAAGCCAACTCGAAAGGTGAAATCACTGCCCTCCCCCCTACATGGGATCAGACACCCAGGGGAGTGAATCTCCCTGGCAACATGGAATATGACTCCCGGGGAGGAATGTAGACCTGGCATCGTGGGACAGAGAACATCTTCTTGACCAAAAGGGGGATGTGAAAGGAAATGAAATAAGCTTCAGTAGCAGAGAGATTCCAAAAGGAGCCGAGAGGTCACTCTGGTGGGCACTCTTACGCACACTTTAGACAACCCTTTTTAGGTTCTAAAGAATTGGGGTAGCTGGTGGTGGATACCTGAAACTATCAAACTACAACCCAGAACCCATGAATCTTGAAGACAGTTGTATAAAAATGTAGCTTATGAGGGGTGACAATGGGATTGGGAAAGCCATAAGGACCACACTCCACCTTGTCTAGTTTATGCATGGATGAGTAGAAAAATAGGGGAAGGAAACAAACAGACAAAGGTACCCAGTGTTCTTTTTTACTTCAATTGCTCTTTTTCACTCTAATTATTATTCTTGTTATTTTTGTGTGTGTGCTAATGAAGGTGTCAGGGATTGATTTAGGTGATGAATGTACAACTATGTAATGGTACTGTGAACAATCGAAAGTGTGATTTGTTTTGTATGACTGCGTGGTATATGAATATATCTCAATAAAATGAAGATAAAAAAAAAAAAAGATCAGTAAGTACTGCTTTTTAAATTACTCCCATTTACTCAGATTCTGGTTATATGATCCATAGTTAATTTATGCCTCTACCAATTCTGATATTGTGGAAAGACACAATTTCCAACTGTAGAGGTATGGACTTTTTTAAAAATCAGATTAGGTGGAGAATCTCAATACCCTAAAATCACTGCAAAGAAAGGAGAATGAAAGAGACTATTACTGTACTAATCAAACACTCCTCATCCTAACAGTGGCACTGAGGAAGATGGAAACATGGAAAACTGCTTCTCAACATTTATTCACTCTCTCACAATTCTTGGCATGAGTAGGCAATGGCCCAAAGCAAGGTGATTTCTGAATGCATAAATCATAAGCTCTAAAGCAGATCCTTGCTTCAATCAGGGTCAGAATTCTTTTGCAAGAATCACAGGATAACCTCTACCTGTCAAACACAAATATGAATGCTCCTAGTATGGGACTTGTTGCATAAAATGAGCTTAACTAGTCTATGGAATCAATGAATGCATGGATGGATGGATGGATGGATGGACGGACGGACGGACGGACGGTAGCATAAAACAGAACAGAAAACAAGAACATTTTGCTTTGCCACAAATGCTTCCTGGTGATCCCCTTTCTTGTTACCGTCAATAAGACAATGGATCTCCTGTCCAGGCCCCCAGTTCTAGTTGGTCTTCCCTGCTCTCATCGCCTCCTGCCCAACTCCCAGTCCTCAGCAGCACCCCTCCCCAGCCATTTCAACGCCTGGGTCCTGATGCAACAACTTGTTTCTATGAATGAACTCAAAGGTTAAAGGAACATGGAGGTGACAGTGGTAAAACAGCTAAATCTGGAAGAACTACTCCCTTCTGGATGTTAAAGAAACTTCTGGAAGGGACAAGACACCCTTTTAATGAGACTTTGATCCATGATTCAGCACTTTATGCCAGGGAATTTCCAGGTCTGCCCAGGGGAAAATACCTCTAACAAAAACTAAAGTGTTAGATTACAAGACCAGTGTTCTCCTAGGTGTGTTTCACAGTTAATAGATATTATGGAGAAAAATGACTGTGCAATTAATTTGGAAAATACTGAAAAGGTCAAATAAAGTTTTCTTTACTGCAAGACTTCTCAGAGTGAACTTTATCCCAAATTACTCAGGATTCTATCTTTGCTTTCTAATGGGTTAAAAAAAAAAAAAAATCTCTTTTCTCTTAAATTATAAAATGGCAACTAGAGATGAATTTAAGCAATCTTGTAATGATATATATATATAAATTTGTCAACACCTAGAATGAATTTTAGAAAAGAAAAATACTTTAAAAAAAACAAAGTGAAAAGACACTGAGTATTCCAAAAATACCTGATTCAATAGAATATACCACTTCAGCATTTTCCCCTTTGTCCTTGTCCAGAGCAGTAACGTGCAACACAACTGAGCCAACAGCCGCTGATTCATAAACTCGTCCTTCGTAGGAGGGACTGGTGAACCACGGGGCGTGATCGTTCGTGTCACTGACATTAACAACAATCCTTGCAAAGTTGCGCTTTACGGGGACATCTTGATCCCGTACCTAAAAGAATTGATATATTATCAATTCTGTCAGCATTACCTTCATACTTGATTAAAAACAACTCTCAAAAGCATGAAACCTTGCAGGAACCACTGAGAGGGAGGCAGAAGAATGAGCATAAAGACGCACCATCACCGTGAGGACATGCTGGTGAATGCCTTCGTGGTCAAGTGTTTCGGAAGTGTAGAGAGAGCCGGTTGCAGGATCAAGACGAAATTTCTTGAGACTCAATGGATCACTACTACTCTGAAGAGTATAGATTAGTTTGTTTTTCTCATCCTTATCCACAGCACTAATCTGCAAAATTTCTGTTTCTGGCACTGTATCTTCAGGAATAACAATTTCATATTTTGATGTAGAAAACTGAGGACGATGGTCATTTGTGTCTATTACTTTGATGAATACCTGTAACAACAAAGTGAATCACATAGCAATGTTCCAAATCATGTTTTAAAATTTTAAAAATTAGGAAAAAAATCATAAGTACATTTTTTAAAATGGAATTTTTTAGCTAAATGAAATATAAATGAGAAATAAAAGTAAAAAAAATCTAGAATCATAAATATCTTTAAAATTTTCTCGTTACTTTACCTATCTAAATATGAATAAGGTAATAAAACCTTTCTAAATTATTGAAATTAACTTTGGATAGAAAATGTAAAACCTTTCAGTTTCTCTCTGAATTGCAGACTTAACATCTCTTTGGTCTCTACAGAAAAGGTATTTCTAGATTCTTCATGTAAAGATAATGGAGAATGCTACCAGGATTTACAGAACACTAAGTTCCTGTATCAGATTTGAATCTGTAACCACCAAGCTTAAAGGTGAGTGTGCTAATAGATGGTTACACTATTTAAATTTCATGTTCTACTCTGAGACTCTAAATTCCTGATTATAGGGCTTTTTAATGCATTAAAAGAAAAATCAGAAGTTTTTAAATCATTATTTTTAATTGCAAAAATTATATATAAACAGTAAATTAAGTTTATTTCCTAAAAATGATTCAAATATTGAAAAGTTAAACTCTTAAATACGTCTGGAAAAGAATAAAAACCTTAGAAGAAAAAAGAGATGTTAACTTAGTCCTAAACTAAATAAAAATAACACTTAATTTACTTTGACACTAAGAGGATTAATTTTCAGATTGAAAAAACTGAAAAAAATGTATGTGGATAAGGCATAGTGGAAATCGCTACTAATTATAAAGATCATTTACGGTCATAAACAAGAAATCTGAACTTAGCTGGCTCACATGGAACAAAGTGGCGTGCTAGTCCAAATGAAACAGGAGGCCACAGTCCCAAGAATGTACAGGTAAAGCTGTTACCCACAATGGTGTGTGCAAACAAACCAGAGGCCTTCCCGTGAAGATTACACCCGTGTTCTCACAGAAGACTGTGACGGATTTATAACATTAAACTTTCTATGAATACTAAATACATTCCCACACAAAGGTTTCATGTGAAAGTTATGTAAACCTTTAAAACCACAGATGCACCACATTTAAAGGTCAATGGTGATGATCTAGAAAGGATAGCTCTAAAGATAACTTCTATAAATTAAATCATTATCTACTCATTTCCACTATATATTTAAAAATTATTTTTCCTGTGGAGTGGATACTGGACAGAGGTAGTGTGATCCTCCTCCAAGATCAACTGAAATCACAACTAAGTAGGAAGACCTGAAAGTAAAAACAATCATTTCTAATAAGACAGTTCAATTGAAACAGGAAACATATTTATTGAGCACTTAAATGCTTGCCCAGCCCTTGACTATGTATTCCTGAGGGTGTAAATTAAGTGTGCCACAGCTCCCGTCTCCTAAAGCTCTCACCCTCACTGGGCGATGTCTTACACATATGAACGTGTATGGGGGTGGGCAAAGACATGAAGAACCAAGAGATGGAACAGATCATCCTAACTTTCAGAGAATGGAGAGGACTTGGAACTAAGGGATAATATATCCATGGAGCAGAAAGAAGGTAGAATTGAATAGGCAGAAACTTGACTCTTGAGCTGAGGCTGGAGAACTTCATAGACTGTACACTTTGAACTTTCTGATCAAAGGAAGATCATTCTGGTAGCATCCAGTGCAGACGAATTGCAGGGTCAGAGAATGGAGATGGGAAGGTGAATGAAGTGTCAGGTGGGGGGAAGAGAGTGTACACCAGTGTTGGTGTGGAAGAGCTAACACGTTGTGAATGCCCACTGGGTGACAAGCTCTGAGAGTATCACGTGGTTTTCTCACTTAATCCTCTTAAGACCCCTACATGGATGATATCCTCAAGCCCATTTTTCAGTTGAGAAAATGGAAGCAGAGAGGGTTATAGCCAATTGGCCACGGAGAGGAGTAAGAGCCGAGATTCAAACCAAACAACCTGCTTCAGAGTAAGTAATGCTCGTGGCCTTAAGAGAAATTAAAAGAGAAAGCAAAGCTGTTTCAAAGAAAGAAAAAAAATGGTAAACGGATTTGGTAAATTATCTGGACATGAAAGATAAAGAAAAATGACTCAAATTAATATCTGTCAGCATCCTAAGCAGAAGAAAAGCAAAACAGGAAAGCAGGAAGAAGAGCTGTTTCAACAGAGCAGGTGGTTAAAATACAGCCTCCCAGGTGCCTCCCTCTGGTGAGGACGCACTGTGGCTTTATCCCACAACGCTAAACCTTCTCCCAAACCTTCTCAAACCTGTCATCTGCTGTTACTGACCCTGATGAGGCCAAACCTGTTCTTTTGGTTCTGAGTTGTACCTACAAATCCAAATCAGCCTGGAAATCTAAACCTAATAACTGATGACACCCTTTGTTCCACATCGTACCTCTCAACCTGGGCTCTATAACCACTTGCTGAGATGTCGATTAACTTCCCTGCCAGCAAGACATTAAGATACTGTCAAGACCCTTTGAAAATGACTCAAATTATAGAAGTATAAATGAAACATTGAACTTTTAAGATTATTTTGTGTCCCCAAGAAGACTAGAATATATTTCCTGGATTTTATTGGAATTTTAGTCAATCTAAATATTTTACACTGAGCTTTTAGCTCTACTAACTAAAAGTACAATTATAGGGGGAGAGATGCATAGATGCATCCCTAATTATTTGCGTACGGAATAAAGTGCTAAATGCTACAGGAAGACATACCATCTTTAATAAAGAGAATGCTTGGCACAGAGCATAGTTTCCATTGCTTTTTAAGTTCCTTTTGCTAGATTTCTGGTTAGTAAATTGTTCAAACAGGTTCACATGCAATTATATTTTTCAAGATGTTTAACCCTCTTCTCAGAATTATCCTATTACATTTATTACAGTTCTCAATGCTTTTATTCTCATTTTTATGCTCTAAAATCTAACTTCAAGGACTTATTTTTAAAGAAAGAGAAATTGATTGACTCTGCTTGGGTCTCTAGAATGAGAGGAGTTACCAACAAAATTGGAATTTTAATACTATACTGGGACTTTTATATGATAATCTCAAAATGGCACCTAAAAATCATTTGGAGAAACGAATAAAATATTTCATAACTGGTTGTAATTTATCTACTCATTTATTAATTGAAAAGGCATTATAAAGAAACTATATTTTTTAAAGTAATTTCCTGAATGCGTAATTATCATAGGGTTTCAAAAAAGAAGCCACAAGACATTAATTCATTCAATAAATATTTGTTGAACACTTGTTATGTACCACATATTCTTCTGGAAACTGAATAACAGGAAATAAAACAGCATAATATAAAGTTGGGAAGTTGAAATTTAGAAGCATTTTATTCTCCAATAAATAATTTCTTCATATCTTCCAATGAGATTCCAACGCTGTCATGTGTCTGTACAAAATGCTACATGATCTCTGTGTGCATCAATCATTTGTGATTCCTTTATATTCAGAGTTCCAGAATTTTCCTAAGTACTACGTGGTTACTTTTCAGTGAGCAATTTAAATAAAGCTGGGGCTACTAAAGCATTCAGGAGTTCACGACATATTCAAGGTCTCTAATGGCAAAGTAATAGGGAATAAATGCATGGGTTTCTGTTTTTTTTTTTTTTTTTAATTTAGTACGTATCTACACAGATGAAAGTAATTCCATTTGTGGTTCCTAAATAGTCCTCCCTTTAGCTCCAGTGCTTAGGCAGACATGCAGGTTATCTTCTCCAGGATGGATTCCCCATCGGGGAAACCAGCCACGAAGCGGACAGCATCTCAAGACCAGTGGACTCACTGGCGGTTCACTGGACACAATAAGCACACACTGTAACCACAGTTATCTACTTTTGAGGCCCCCTCTAAGTCACCAATGAGAAGGAAGGTAAACCGAGTCTGCCCTAGCCCTCTTATCAGCCTACTCTGGGCTTCCAGAGAAGCAGCCGTCCCAATTCTCTTACTTCAACTTGGTCCAGGCAAATGTGTTGATCACTGCTTCACATTATTTGCATCTCCTGATTTTTCTCTTGCCATTTCCCATACATTCTAGCACTCTCCTCTCTTCTATTTCAAACAGTAGCAGCAGGTTCTGTTGTTCCCAAAGAAAGACCCGTGGAAACCTCCCCCCTCAACATCCCCAAAAGTCTTTTCTGAAAAAGCAGTCTGATTCCGATCTCTGCCTACATATCTATAAAGATGGACTTAAGTTCACCAGAAGCAAACCAAGTATGCAAGTGCATAATTGGTCTCAGAATATTTTATATTTAAATTGCCTTCAGGTTATAGCATTGTTTTACTAGCAAGACCCTCTCTGAAACCAAACAATTTTATAGTTGAAATCCTTGGGATGGAAACTGAAACAGTTCAGAATTCCATTTCTTAAAACTGTAATAGCTTGGTATTTGTAATAGTGTCTGCTGGGGGTTAGGGGGAGGTGGAGGATGGACCCAAAACCCTTTCCTAAACTGGGAAGGCAAAGAATTTCCAAAAGCAAATGTACTAGTCTACTACTATGTCCACATTATTTTACGATAGGATCATTTTAAAGTACTTATCCAGATTAGCAAAACTCTGAACTATAAATTATAAGAACACATGGGACTTTTTTGTTGTTTTTAAAATCTACCATTACTGCAAAATAATCACAGAAAGATAAAGACAAAAAGCAATACAATACAAATATGGTACCATAATTAACAAATATAAAATAAATGGAGATAATTTTAAACAGATTATATGCAAACTTTTATCATCTATCACTTTAATGTAAGCTTTAAAATGGCAGGATTTTTGCCCATTTTGTTTCTTGCTATTCAATTTCCAGAACAACACTTGGCACATGACAAGTGTTCAACAAATATTTGTTAAATAAATGAATGAATGACTCTCTGCCTCCTTTTGCAACTTGACAGTGATTATTTTTCCAGGAATGTTCCTTTGGCAAATCTCAAACAGCCTACACCAAGAATCAAAGAAAATCACTAACAAAGAAGATAAATGAAATTAAACGTATAGGGTTTTAAAATTTTAATGTGAAATCCCAGTATTCTGGCCATCTTTTAATCATCAGATAGGAACAAACAAAGGTGTTAATGGGATCACCAGAACAACTTTATCAGCCAATTTACACAGCCCTAGTTAAGACAGATAAGGGTGGGAACAACCCAGAAAAGTAATTTAAAAGATTAATCACTTTAAGCAGCTTTAATTAAAAAGACTTGGACAATCTATCCTCAACAGTGGTATATTTTACAATTAATACAGTTCAAAAATGAGTTTAAAAAGAGAAGATTCTGATGGCATAACAACAATGTGGTGTTTTGTTTTTTTTTTCAAAGTCTTCCATCAAACTTTTCAAAATAGCTTTATTACATGCAAAACCTAAATCAGGGTTTCCAACCAATTACCTTTCCAATAACAAAAATCCTTGCTATGGATATGCATAAGCTAGATCGACATACTAACTTTTGATTCTAGAACCTCAGAGGGCAAAATCAGCTATTTCTATTGTCTCTGGACCCCTTTTTGGTACACAGCAATCGGTATTCTTAAATCAGAGTGTTACCTCATGCCTCCTCTGACAAACACATCCTCGGCCACTCACTCACCTGAGTAAGTATAGTTGTTGTTCCGTCTGTAGCCTCTACTGTAAGGTTATAGTTTGACTTCTGTTCTGCATCAAGGGGTTTGGCAACGATAATGGTTCCGGTGCCTTTGTCCACGTCAAAGTGGCTGTCGTAGTTTCCACCTAGTTTAAGACAAATAGAAGAGTGAAAACAGGTCACATGTTTAAAATCTTGTCATTTATTTCGTGGCTTTCTAGTACTTAATGGCAATGAATAAGAAACATTTAGTTCACTTATCATGATGATTCCAAGAAGGTATCATTTTGAAAGACAAGAAAAGAGTGGCAAATTAGTAAGATAATACTTATTATGCTGGAAGGCAAAGCTGAGCCCTAAACGTGAAAGAAGTTACTAACTGTGTGGAAGGGCAGAAAGGAACTCTGAAAACAGAGAAACAGTGCTAATATTATCAATGAATTACTTTCAATGTGCGTTTTCAAGGGTTCTGGATATCTTTTTAACCTATATCTCAGTAACTACATTGAAATACCATTAAGGTTGGCCACTCAAAATTTTTAATTACTCAAAAAATATTTGTTGGACTTTAAGCATATTGCCCTAATAAAATAATAATTATAAACAAACGTTAGCTCTGGGGGGAAAAAAAAAAAAACAGTGGCAGTTAGCTTCAATTAGTCCTGGCATTTCCTAAACAATTTAAAAAGAAATTTGTTCCCACTGTTGTCAAAAACACCATGCTTAAAAAGTTTCTATCCTACTAATATGATCCAAATGCTTCGTCAGTTATATTCTCGATATTTACCATTCCAACATAATTATGTAATCAGAGGTGACTCACTTTTCACATTCATTGAACTTAAGATACTTATAACCATGAAATGAGATGGAATGAAGACAAAGGCTTAATGTCATGACAAAGTTCTACCACTAAATCTAACCAAAAGCAAAAACAACACAAAACCCACATACACACGAAGTCTTAAATCAAATCTAAAACAAAGGATCTAGGGAGGTCTTAAAATCAACATGTTTGTAAACTGGAATGAGAGACCAGTGCACATTACGAAAAGAAAAAAACAATGAATGCTAGTCACTGGAAATTAAAAAGTTCTATAAGTCAATGCTTTTATTTTAGATCTCATAATCTGAAAGCAAATTATGTGATCTCAGCAGATACCTTCTGCTGTACAGTTCTGGTCACAAGCCATCTGAAAGATGTAAAAAACTTCTCTAGCAAGTGTGTCTCCTGGCACAGCCAAAAAGAAGCAAGCAAGCATGAAAGGCAAGCACAGAACAAGGAAGAGCAATCAATCAAACCAGTTCCAAACACAGTAAATGGCAAGCAGTGAAGTAAGATACTGCACTAACAGCAACCTGTTAACCTGGAAAAGTGAAAGAAGTGAAGAGAAAGCAAACAAACTATTCTGATGATTGCTAAATATGACAATCTCATTGCTTTGTTAAAACTAAATTGTAATAGCTTCATAGGCATTGATTATGTCCAATAATTTGATATTATGACCAAAATAGGGAAAAGAGCCAGCCTGTCTGGTGTGAAAGTCCAAGAGGTAACGTCCGTACCACATGTACCTGGTGTCCCATTAGCCTCACCTTGCTCAAACAGCAGGTGGGGGTAAGGTGGGAGGGGGCGGAAGAGAGAAAAGGGATACAAAATCCCAAATAGAGATGAATCCCAGCATGCACTTTTGATCGTAAATATATTTGTAATTTGAACACTGTGAAGAAATAGACTGCAAGAAAAATAAATATCAAAATATAATGTGAATTTTTTTGGCGTATGGTGGAATAGGGTATATGTTCTATGTTTAAACTAAATTCAGTAACAAAAAAGGAGGAGGAGGAAGAGGAGGAGGAGGAGAAAAGAGTTGGCTTAGGCATGTAAATTTTATTACAGGGTGATTTAATCTGTGAACCCTGCTTCCTACTGAATCTGAAGTAAATAAAACCAAAGAGCCATAGCTGACACTATAATTTTTCAGTTATACAAATCAAAATTTGCAAGCTTATTACCTATAAATACTGACATGTGACACTCACATAGGCATAGCTATTTTAAACATTAAATCATAGTCACTAAAAATAATAATGTGCCATATGTTATGTATGAATAAGTAAAAATTAAGAAGCTGTGCTTTTGGACTAAAATGTTTAGGTTTTCCTTTAACTGTTTGATGCATTTTCAAAATAAAAGTTCATTTTTATATTAATGATACGGTAGACAGAAACTCCTATTTTAAATAGGTTTAATGTATGTTTTATATTGTGAAAAATTTTGTGATCAAACTTACAGCAATTTAAAGTGAATTCTTGACCTTTATTCCCAACTTAAAAGCCCAAGATGTGCACATGAACCAGAAAACCAGACAGATTCTTCTTAGTTTAACCTATACAAGGACAATGAAAATGAGGAATGCTTACCAATGATGTCAAACCAAAGAGGTATGCCAAGGGGCTCAACAGCTATTACTCCAATCATGTGAGCAACTGGATCACTTTCCATTACAGTAAAGGTAAAAAATGATTCTTCAAATGAAATTGGCTCCAGGGATGGTTTGGGTTTTGAGATCCATTCAATATGGAGCCGAGTGGTTGATGACTTTTGAGGGCGACCATTATCAACTGCCTTAATCTATAAAATATGTGTGGAAGGGATAGAAACAGTATTTAAAAGTTATAACCATTAGCCAACCATCAGTTACATCTCATTGCTGAAGCATAAGTTGGTTTGATCTTAAAATGAGATAGTTACAAACATTTCATATTTGTATCTGTATAGTCCAAGTGTTTAATGCTTGATAAAATGAGCAACCTCCTCATGACCACACACAACATAAATAATAAGCAACTGGAGTTAAAGTTAAAGAGAGAAAAGCAACCCATAATTCTCAAACATTATCAAGCATCGCCTAATTGTTAGATCACAAACACCAAATCTACTTACGGAATAGAGATAAAGTTATAAGAGAAAAGATACAAGGCTAGGTTCACAGAGTTAAAGCATATAAGGAATTCAAAGACTAAGATCTTAGCTCACTGAAAGAATATCATATTCTCCAGCTCCAGAAAACTTCTTTGACGAAACCACTCCAGTTTTTGGTTCAATAAAAAATTTGCCGTGCTCATTTCCCTCTTCAAGGCTGTAGGAGATTTCTGCGTTGGGGCCTTCATCTTTGTCTGTGGCTATAACACGATATATAGGCTCTCGCTTGGCATTTCTTTCTCGTTCTGGTTTTTCCCGCTCTGGGAGTCTGATTTTGTAGAACTTTTGCAGGAACTGAGGTTTGTTGTCGTTTTCATCAAGAATTTTCACAATTACTCTTGCAATTGTTGATCTGGGTGGACTACCATTGTCTGTGATAGTAACCTGTTTTATTAAAGGTAAGAGCTCAATAAATGTTTTTTAAATATTCATTTAAAAAGTAAACACCTTCTTCCTAATGATAATTGGCATTTGTCTAAACCTCTACAGTTTACATAGCACTGTGACACCTACCGTTCCTTCTCATTCTAACAGTGCTGTCAAGAGGTAAGGAGACCTCTCCCATTTTTACAGATAGTGGACTTCAAGGAACTGGGTGAGAGCTAAGAAAGAAATGTCCACTAGCCCCTATTCTTTCCTCACCATGACTTCTCTCTTCCTTGTACTACTGTACTATAAGGCGAACTTCACCAAAATATTAAGCTATCAAACAGTTTTAAGCCAGAGAAGAGATAATGAAAAGCTTTGCTTTAAATAAGAGACCTCTTAAAAATAATACACACTCTATTATAAAATAAAATCGGCATGCAAAAAAACTGTTATTTTTAAACACCGTCAATAAAATAGGCTAAACAATCATTTTTAACTGTATATTAAGTGGTACACCTTTTAATACTACTGAGCACACTTTTATTTTGTTTGGCTTATACAGAAGTTTTCAATCCTTACTAGTGTGGACATGAACGTGTAAATTTAAGACTGACTCAAATAAGATTTTCAGTAAAAAGAATGTAAAATAACTCCCATTTTAAGTAAATAATCCATGCATTCAGTTTAGGTAAAAAGATCTAAGATCCTAGAGGACTGCACTGGTGATTGTGTCTATATGCACAAGAGACAATTCATCCTTAAATCCAATGTACCTGTTTACTGCAGTCAGTATGTTAAAAGTAATGACATTAAGAATAGTTATTTTCCCCTGACCCACAACCCCAGCTCCTCCCAAATTAGATTACCGAAATACTAAAAATATTAATGCAGACTGAAGTGCCCCATGAAACTATTTCCTTCTTGAAGCTTGGTAGTTTTAATTCCTTTTGTTTAAACCTGTGAATGAATCTGGATGGTGCCTGTCAAGAGTATTTAAGAAAAGTAATCGCTCTACTTTACTTAAAGTACTATCAGTTCATCATTTACTTTCCCAAACTCACAGCATAAAACAAAAAAAAAAATTTAACCTCTAGAAAATATCCTTTTGATCAATTTTCATATGATCTTTAGAAAAGAAGAAAAATGAAATAGAACCAAGTACTATGGTTTTTAGTATTTGTCATCAAATTGCTCTTAAGTTTGGGTTGATTAATCAACAGCCAGTTTCACAGCTTTTAACATGGTGGGAAAAAACTTTCTCTTTAAAAGACTGCCAGATCAATGCCAGCACAGTCTCTTAACTACATCACCACCATAAAAGGCCTACAGAAAGACGCACAAGATACACAGTATTACAAAGCCTTACATCTAATCCATTAGCTTCAAGTCCTGGGTATCTTGTACCTGCTCTTACCCAACCTTTGACATTCATTGAGAAAAGAGGGTCCTAGAGTTAGACACACAATATGAAACTTAGTTACAGCCAGGAAGAGGGGGGCACCGGAATTCAACCTTTGTAACCTGCTGCTCTGGATATTTTACTGTTTTTATTTTCTTGAAGAACCATACTGCCTCTGCTCTATCATGATGAAAATAAAAACCCAGGTGTAGCACATGAAGAAATTCCTAACTGGGGCTATGAAACCATCTTTATTAGATGGGATAGTCACACCCGCACATATGCACACATGCACAAACACACACTACCATAGGTATAAAAACACAAATATTTTACTGTCAGAGACATTTCTGACCTATGAACTATAACATATAAAGAGAAAATTATAGAATTTTCTCCACTATAAATAATGGTAGAATGGAAAAGCAGCACAGATAACTCACAATTAAACAAAAGCACATGGCCTTTTCCAGGTCTGGCTCTAATTATCAACACCAGCCTTTAACATGTGATAAAGAAATGTCAATAGAGGTCATGGGTTTGGTCTGCTCTATTTACCCTCTCCAAGGGCTGCCTTCTCTCCTGGCTTCTTCCTGGTGTGCAGGCAATGGCACTCAGCAATCTCACTGGGCCTGACATCCACATCACATTCCACCTTTCTCCTTCAAATTACTCCTATCCTTTCTTCTTCAAGATATTTACCATTAGCCAGAAATAAGGCAACCAGTAAATGATAAGCAGCTTTTGTTTCTTAAGTAGTAGTAGGCATTTCAAATTAACCATGAGAGTGAGAAGCCTCATTAGAAGAGAACATTTTAGAAGAGCACATCAGACTTAAACCCACTTTTAGAAACTTTTAAAAAGCATCAACTTTATACAATTCATAGGTTAAAAAAGTATAAACAATGCAACTGTTTAACAGTAAAAAAATGGAAACAAGCTAACTACAGTTCAAAAAAGGATGAACTGGAGTTATTAATATTAACATATCAGAAAACCATAATACTGAGGAAAATGAAAGATGCAGAAGGCATGCAGAAAAATATCAACTATGTAAATGAAAATTAAACTCAAATAATACTGTTTACAGTATATTCTTTGTGTGTATATGCGTGTATAGAGTGCAAAAATTAGAATGGAATTTATGACGGTGACTGTGAATCCTAGGGACGGAAAGAGAACGATGAAAGGAACTTGAGTTATAATCACAAATGTTTATTAATGACCAGTCACTAACACAACAAAATATTCACAGCTATGAATACTGATTAATGTGAACAGGATTGTTATCTCACATAATATTTTATCACTTCACAATTAAAAAAGAATTAGAAATAAATGCTTACTTCTAATATGTGTTCATCTTGTTGCTCTCGGTCTAGTTTCCTTGATGTAGTTGTGATAAGGCCTGTAAAATTAAAACAGTTCATTTATCCCCAAAAATAAGGTCCATTACAAAATACTGTAATTGAAACCACACTATTGGAAATCTGAGCAAATCTCTTAAACTGTTCTCAAAAAAGAAAATAATTAATAAAGGAGTTTGAGTTTTAGATAGTTATTTTATTTACAAACAACAGAATACTTTACACTTTTCCACTTTAATGATTCTTAAACACATTGGATAAATGACAGAATATTAATAAAGAACAACCTACATCAGTTACATTTTCTATTTGTTAGTTTGTTTCAATGACATTTTGTCAGGAAATACTTTAAAAAACTGAGATGAGGTTTATCCAGGATTTCAACTTCATCTGTATTTCCTTTAACTGCTCCAGGGATGCTTAAAAATTGATAAAAATAACTCCTATATGAAACAGGACCATTGGAAAACAGAATACTGACTATGATTTATTATCTTTAGGTCAACTACCCTCAAAAATGAAGAATTCCTATAAAAAGTAATGTGATTTTCAAAGTATTGTTGCTCAAACAACAGTCTCTTAATTTCTATTAAAAGAAAAAAATGATTCTTAAAGAAATTCCACAGTCTTTATTTCTTGACTTGCTACGACACTAGGGTATTATTGTTTTACCCTCTCTCCGGAACATTAATTTTATTAACTATATGTTTAATGGTCAACATATGTTGGAACCTAGAAGCTCTTTAAAATCTGTTCTATTTATTCTTAAGACTTCACCAAATATAAAACAAACAAAATTGCCCTAACCACTGAAATATCATCTGCAGCCTGTGGTGATGATGGACAGGTCAAAGTCCAATGGGCCTGCACAGTAGACCTGAAAATCAGGTACAACCTATTGCTATTCACTCTTTCACATTTCAGCTTTCACATCATTTCCTGAGCTTTTCCTTGACAGGCCTCACATGGGACCAGCTACTGGGCTCTCCAGGCCCTTCTATTTCATAACATCATCCCAGGGAATCACCATCATTCATGTAAGTCTTCCTTTCTATACAGCAGAAACCACGAGGACAGATTTTGCCTCACTTGTATATCTTGGATATACTACTATATCTCTAGTATACTCAAAAAGTACCTGAATGTCTAGACATGTGAATTTCTTAAAACTATAGAAGAACAGAATTGAAAAAATATGTATTAGAGCAACAAAGATACAGAAACCACTCCAACATTGGGGAAAACTATACAAATTTTTAGGTTGTATATCAGCTAACAAAACCACTGAACAAGTATTTACACGTAAGATGCGCCAGATACAGAGACAGGTAGTGCAGGTGCCAGTGACGCCCTGAGACACTGAGAGGCACAGATATGGAGGGCAGAGAAGCAGCCAGGGGCTGACACAGAGATTTAGGATACACCACAGGCAGGGAAGCGAGTATGAAGAATAAAGAGAATGGCAGGTCTGTGAAGAACAAATAGAATGGTGGGCAATCATATTAAACTAGGGGAACCAATGTTTAGAAACTCAGGAAGAAGCCTATGAAGCAATCAGCCAAAGGGAATCACCAGTGTCCCAGAAGCCAAGGGCAGTGCAATGTAAGGTGAAAGAACATCTTCCACATACTCCAGAAGAGCTTGGAAGTGAAGAGAAAGAAGTGAAGGAGAGCAGGACAGGTCCAGGAAAAAGGTATTTCTTTTATGAAGAAGAGATGGTTCAGCATATTTATATATAGTAAATGCAATGAGTGACTAAAACCGAGAGAAGATGAAGATCCAGTACAGGCCTCATGTGGCTACTGAAATCTAAATTAATTAAAATTAAATAGGTCCCTCAATCACATTAGCCACATTTCAAGTGCTCAATAATCACATGTGCCTGGTGGCTATGCGACTGCACAAGGCAGGCAGAGAACATTACCAACAGCACAGGAAGATCTACTAGACGGCACTGATCTCAATAAGAAATACGGTTCATAAATCAAGGACCTGGAAGAAACTGCAAATTTCGATAACTTTTCTGCGGAGAATACGTAAGCTATTTCAGACTGAACAGAATAAAAGAGACCTTTCTTTCCTTGATTTACAACCCTACCAAAATGAATCCTGTATCAAAGGGCCATAGTGATTTTCCCTGATGCCTTTACCAGGGAGAGGCCGGCTGTGGAGCTGACATCAGGTGGTGTTACCTCTCTGAGAAAAAGGGTAAAATTAGTGTTTCTCAAGGAATTTTCATATAAAATGGACCCCAAAGAGAAAACAAAATTTCCTAATGAAGCAGGAAAACACTAGGAAAAGTATAGATGTTCTGTAAAGGGATGCACTCACTACCTTATAGCAATCAACCACACTGGGAGCTTAACAACCTGGAAATGCCATCCAAATAGCCCGTACTCCAACCATGCTGTTAGCCACAGAATTATTCTGCAGGTCATACTCATTCTCACCTCTGTGCTTTTGTACGTCTTGTTCCTGCTAATCCTTCCCCCTTGCCTATTTCAAAAATAAACCCAGAGTATACCTTCTCCATATGTCTGATACATGTTACTAACCTTGTAGGCATTAAGTGTCCTAAGAAGTGTATCCATTTCTTTCATTTTAAGCACTTGTTCTCATCTGCAACGTTTTTGCTAAATCCAAGAGCGATATAGACATAATAAAAATAGTATAGTATTTCAAAACTAGAGAAAAATCTTTCTTTAAGATTATAAAGCTCAGAAGCCTGAGCCAAAGAGAAGCTAAATTTGTCCAAGGTCATCACAAAGTCACTACAAAGCCAGGAGAAGAACTTAGCTCTCCTAAGGTCCAGAGAAAGTGGAATTTTTCCCACAGAAATGGGATTTTGTCCAATCACAACACACTGCATACTTTACTACATTATGGCATTTCAACTCTCCATAAACTATGAAGTGTGACTTTGATGAAGTTTAAGAAAAAAAAAAGCAATGGTTAATCATTATTCATTTAAGAGGACCCAAAAACACACGTTAGAAAAAAGATTGGGCAAAAGCAAAAAAAAACCATGTATGGAAGTGCTTGCTTTTGTAACCTTGTGTTTTATCTTTCTTTTTTGCAAGCACTGTTAAATTAAAAATAGCAATGACAAGACAAAAACTCAAAATTTTTCCTTCCTTGGTCCATTTTGTATACCAGTACAAGTATAAATGTGGGTGGACTGATAAGGCAGATACAATATCTTCTTATCAATTAGCAATTACAAATATACTCCATAAGTATATATACAACTAAGGAACTTTACTGTGTTTGATTAATGTCATTAAAAAACAATTCACAACCTTTCAATGTCACGTTAGACATTTAGAAAAGAATTCATTTAAGACAATAGGGAATGTAAGTTTAGCTAAAATGTTTCAATATGCAATTTTACTCTGACTTTTTTATAAATCACTACCCAAAACCATCTCCAAACTTCTCAAAATTCAAAGGAGCAAATGGACTTCAAGCAGCAGCACAAAAAGGCAAACATTAAATGGCTAGTAGGTAAAGACAATGTGAGACAGCCCATGTGGGTGGAGTTACATTTATGTATTCATTCAAATGCTTTGTGCAGTTTTGTTTTGAAGAAACAAGGATAAAGGCTGGAAAACAAAGACTATATTTGAAACATTCAGTGGGCTAGAATGTAGGGCACATATAAAAAGGGAGGGAGGAGACTAGAGCTCTTGCTGAGGGTTTTGTATTCCAAGAAATTTTGAACTTTGATGGCTTTAAGCAGGGGAGAAACAAGGTCAGATGTGAGTTTAGCAATATCACTCTGGCAGTAGAGTATATATAGCAAGTGAAACAAAAGTCTATTGCTATAGAGTCCAGGTAACAGATAACAAAATCCTAATATACAATGGTAGAAATGGAGAAATTGGAGGAAGAGAAGGAAGCAAGAAAAGGTGATGGCAGATGGTAACTGAATTAAGCAAGGAAAGAAGAAAAGCCACCCAAGGGGTCAGGGGAAGGATGGAGGAGGGTTGGGGCAAGGTAAGACAGGAGGAACCTGTAACAATGCTTGGGAATCAATGGACTTCATGCAGAGGAAGGATGACAGAGCATCAAACTGTGCAAAAAAATCAAGAGGACAAAGACTGAGAAAAGATCCCTGGACTTGCCAATTAGGAGGTAACTGAGGCCTCCAAAAAGCAGTTTCAAATTATGTATTGTTAAATTGTTTAATGTTCGATGATATGCTTACACACTTGAAAAACAGAACAGACTCTGCTTATTTCCCATCCTCTTGAATAGGGCTGGCCTTAAGCCTCTGGAAAGTGACAGAAAGCATTTGGAAATGACACTGTGCCAGTTCTGAACCTAGACCTCAAGAAGTCTTAAAGCTTTTGGTCTTGCATTATTAGAAGCCTGCCATCCTGGGAACAAGTCCTAGCCCTGGCTAGGATATTGAATGATAAGACATCCCTCGGTGTAGCCTAGTCAGCCCTATTGCCCCAGCAGACAACCAACCAACCACTCAAAATGTGAGTGACGCCATCCCAGACCAGCCAGCCCCTAGCCAACCAGCCAACTAATTACCATCCCATATGTGAGCCCAGCTAAGATCAGTCAAGCCTGGACCAGATCAGAAGAACTACTCACCAGAATCCTGAGCTACGAATGGCTGCTGTTTTAACTAAGTTTTGGGGTGGTCTGTTACACAGGGAAGCTAACTAATATATCAAATGACCTCATTCCTAATGGCTTTCTAAAAGCCACCATAATGTGCCATGAGTTTTCTGCAATGATAGAAATGTTCTATAATTCGTATTGACCAACATGGTATACCCTGGCCACATGTGGTTTAAGGACTCGAAATGTGGCTAGTATGATTGAGAAACTGATTTTTAAAATTAAATTTAATTTAATTTTAATTCATTTAAATATCCCCAAATCATCTCTGCTCCTTTAGCGTGTTACAGTTTCAAATTACGTAGTGTTAAAACCAAGAACTTTAATATCTACAATATTCAAAATCTTTTCCTGTAGTTAAAATTTGAAACAATTCAGTATTTTTATCTTTTGTTTTCAAAATCCAAATTCTTAAAACATCTGTCCCCCTAAAGAGCAAAAGAAGCAAGATTCTGAATGTGCTGATGATGCTCCTTCTTTCCACCTCTTCTTTCCACCCTATTTCTAAGTCTACATCTCACTGGGCTCAAGTGCAATGAAGAAACTTGGTTCACTGTTTTTAGCTTACAACTTCATATGAACACCTAAAAATCAGTCTCTGCACTTAATAATGACTTTAAAAAAATCATTATCCTACAAATTTGTATGTATCTTTTGGTTCTGATGATCTGTTGCTAAGGAGTAAAAGTTAATGAGTTGTATGTCCATAAGCAATATTGATGTAGTCATTATGGTTACTAGATCAAAGTCACCCACCCTCTCTTCAGTCTACATTATTTAATTTTAGAGAATATCTTCCTTAACTATGTCACTGAGAGACACATACAAAAGCATTAGACAAGGGCCATGTCCTCAAAGAGCCTACAATTTACTTAAGGAAACAAAGCTTCTACCTAGAAGGCATTTGTGAGGATTTAACACCCTCTCACAGTTCACTTGTAGGCAACACTGTGTGCTTCCCAGGAGATGAGCACTGGACTAAGCATTTACCATGTGTCATTCTCAATGAATAATCCCAGCAACCCTGTAAGACAACTACTAATATACAATCTTCATTTTAAAAGTTATCTGAGGCTCAGAGAAATAGTCACAAGGCAAATAAATGGCAAAGCGGGGATTTGGCACAAGTCTGTCTGATTCCAGAGCTCCAGCTCTTAACCACAATATCACACCAACTCACATAAATCACTATAAATGTATACATCATAATTAACTCACCTACTAGTATAACAATTATACAACAAGATTATTCAGGGAATACATACAAATTTCTCACACTACTCCAGGATTGGAACAGTTTCCCCAACAAGCCCAGCTCCTGTTGCATGTGTCTTCGGGACTCTATCACTTTTTCACAATTTTTATTGATCACAGCACTATTCTGATGAACCCCTGACTGTAGGCATGCCCTTTAACTGTGGTATTTTCAACAGTTTTCCCCATTCATTTCTCTGAAACACCTGAATATATTCTACTTTACAAGGAGTTTAAGAACTATAATCCTGGCATTTAAAAAATACCGGTATGTAAAAGAAAGCATTTAGTTTAAATTGTGGGCATCTTCAGTGTAGACAAATGGTAATTTCTTCAGTACTTGTTACTATCATGATCTGGAAATTAGGTTTCGATCTTCCATATGTGTTTACCTTGGCAGGGATTGCTCTCGTGACATTCACTATGCTTTAGAAGCAGCAACATTAAGAACAATTACAATAAAACACCTGAAACACACCTGTGAGTAGAATTTGTCAAACTTACACTGCTCAATTTTTAGATAATGAGTACTACAAAAACCAAAAAGGTAAGGCTTGCTTTTTAATATTTTACACACACACACACATATGATATGTGCATGTGTGCACACATTGATGTGTACAGAAATTCTGAAGGCTAGACCCCAAACTATGACATGTGGATAATCCTTAGCAATGGAAAAGATTGGCCCAAGAAAGAGGTGGGGCGAAGGAAAGGGCACTTTCAATTTTTTATATATTTCTTTACTATCGTAATCTTTAAAAAAAAAAAAAAAAAATCACAAAGAAATTTAAAATATCATTAAAATATTTTAAAAGTCAGAGTGAAAGGATACAGAAATAATGTTACTGGTTAGGCTAGAACATCTTAAATAAATGATTTTTTAAAAACTGAAATATTTGGCCATGTGTATAAAAGAAAAAAATTAAACTACTTAGAAATATTACAGTGGCACACTTTATACAACTTTTTCTAAAGTGTTTTGGAGTTGAAACAAATTTTTAATGAAATTTATTTTAGGTAGTAAAATGTCCTCTTACTACAAAAGCAAAAGGTGCTAGAACCATGGGGTCCTTTAAACTCCAGCCCAAATCCTGAACTATAAAAATGAGAAAATGAAATCTAAGACTATTAAATTTCTGAAGGTCAGAGTTAATGGTAGAGTGGGGACAGAACTTTGATTCCTTTCCAAAGAATGTGTTCAGAAATCTGTCTATTGCTCTAGTCCTTTCAATCAGAGGTGCACATCAGAATCATACAAGGTACCTATGGTTGAACCTATCCCCTCCCATCCTCACACCAGAGCCACTAAATTAGAATCTCCACTGATGAGGTCCCAGTCTGTACAATTTCATAAAGGTTTACAGGTGATTTGCAGATTTATTCCATCCTAACCATCTTGGTCTGTTGGGGGTTGAATCATGTCCCCTATATAAGGCATGTTCCCAACCCTTAGTCCCATGGGTGTGAACCCAAGTGTAAACAGGACTTTTGAAGATCTTATGAATTAAGGTGTGCCCATACTGAATGAAGGTGGTGGCCTTTACCCAATACGCTGAAGCCTTTATAGGCAAAGGAAATTTGACATGGAGAAAAAGAAGCCATGGGGAGCAGCCAGAAGGCAGAAGTCAACAGAACCTGGAAATAAAGGAGGAGATGCCGCCATGTGCATTATCATGTGATGGAAAAGTCAGAAGAAACCAAACCCAGGAGGAAGTAAGCCTTCTAGCCTCCGGAACCATAAGCCAATAAATTCCAGTTGTTAAACCAACCCACTGTATGTTATCTGTTTTAGCAGCTGAGAAACTAAAACATGATCCAAGAGCTTAAAGAAGTTGAGAAAAATCTACTACCTCTTCTTTTAATACTGTATCCCGACCACAGAATTGTTTTCACTCGTTATATTTGTTACTGCTGGCCATATTCTATAAGAAAGTATAATATCCATTTTTTTTAAATATAATTTGAGATTAAGATAAATATAATAGGACTTTGGATTTATGAGAGATAAATGGTACTTAAGAACCATAATTAACGCTGCAGAAATTACTTCAAATAAGTGGCCAGGAGAGCCTATCTGAGGATTCTAACTGCTTTTAAGTTACTTATCAAAGTCTGAAACATGTCCCAGAATCTTCCTGACATATCTGCAATGAACTACTGACCAATTCATGAAATCCTATTAGAACATAAATTAAGTGAAGTGCAATATTTCCAACAAAAAAGGAAATAATCTAAATGGCTGCATAAGTTTCCATTTTAGCAAGATATTTTCCTTCTTTCTAGAAATACCATTCGTATTGGATTGAATATTCACCGCACCCCTACCCCCCATGAAAAGATATGTCTAACCTGGAACATGTTAATGTGACCTTATTTGGGAAAAGGGTCTTTGCAGATGTCATTAAGACCTTGAAATGAGATCATCCTGTATTCAGGGTAGGCCTGAAATTCAACAACAGTTGTTCTCCTAAGAGAGAGGCAGGGCGGGATTTAAGACACAAGACGGAGGAGGCAGCCACCTGAAGACAGAGATACGAGATTGGAGTGATACTTCTACAAGCCAAGAACACCAGGGCCACCAGAAGCTATGAAGGATTCTCCACTAGAGCGTCTGCCAACACCCTGATTTCAGACTCCTAGCCTCCAGAACTCTGAGAAAATACATTTTTGTTGTTTTAAGCCTCTCAGTCTGTAGTAATTTGTTAAGGCAGCCCTAAGGAACTAATATACCTTTTACTTGGATATCAGACAAAATTACTGAAAAAAATATAACAAAAGAAAAAAAAGATTAAGAATGGCAAACAATTCCATAATCCAGAGATAATCACTCATTACTTTCTATATTTTAGTTTTTGGCTTCTTTTAAATTAAGTCTTATGGCTTTTATAGTGAATCACCCTATATGTAAGACAACTAAAAAAGCAGAGAATTACAAAAATTACTGCAGGCCCAAAGATGATTTAAGGAAGAAAACTGCTGAATGCTCCAAATACTCCAAGTCTATGCTTTCCCGCAAAATGAAAGGGGAACAGGTTGCCTCAGTCCTGCGCTGGGACTTATTGGACATTTCTGACTGAGAACCACAACTGACCTGAGTCTTATTTATTTTCTCTATAAAAATATGCAACCAATTATACATCAGTTCTCTATATGAGTATTTTATTATTTCTCATATAGTTACCTACCCCATAACAAAATAAATAATGATTCCCTAAATATTTTTGTCAGTAACCCTGTTAACAATAATTTTAAATACCAGGTTAATCCTTATACAATACAAAGTCAAAATTATAGTTATTTCAACTAAGGATCAAAATAGAAAAACAATTAATCATATAAATAAACCAAAACAATTTTTTTTTTCCTTTATTAGAGAAGTTGCGTCTCTATTCTTTTAAGGATTCAATTAGCTCCTTTAGTTAGAAAAATTTACCTGTGCTTGCCCTACTACCCTTTCCATTTGAGCCATAATGATCTTGGACTCCTCATATACAGATTAACAAAAATGAACAAAATGCCTACTATAAGGAAAATTAATATAAATTATACAAAATAAAGACAGAAGATAGAAGAAAGGTAAGAACTGAAATAGAATTGTTTTTGAATTTTATGAGCTCTGTATTTCAAACCTTGGGCTCACTTTCATGGTGTACCACTAAAATATGGGCTGCTTTGAGTTAGTTGAAATATCAAAGAACTACTGGGACTATATAAATGCAGACAAAATCAAGAAAGCGATAAAATTAGTAATTAAATTGTTTAAATGAAGTATTAAAGAAAGCAAGGCAAGCAAAACACTGAAGCAGGACACAATAACTGTAGAATTCCATGAAGCACACAATGGTCACTTTGAAAACACTTCTCCACAGGACACTCTAGTTCACAGATCCACACCAATCTGCTCTAATAAAAGTAAAACTCAAGTCTGTTATTGTAACTGCAGAGAAGACAGCTGAAGTCCTGAGAACTATCCAGTGGCAGGAGCGGGTGCTGGTGAGTCGGGAGGGTGGCGTGGGGGACAAAGGCATCACAGGACAGAGGAGGGGCAGAAACTAAACCAAGGACAGGGTCTTTCTGTTCAAACTTTTAACATTCCTCTTCCAATAGCTGAAAAAGATAACCACTCAAACTGGCTAATTTCTAAGAGCATTATCAGTCAATGGGAAATTAATGATTAAGCAGCAAGTACATTCAGAACTATGCTAGCCATAGTAGGTACAATAAATGAGTAAGAGGTGGTCCTGGTCTCAGGGACATGAGCCAGGATTGGAGCCGCAGCAAACACAGGCAAGATCAGCACAGGTGCTGAAAAGGCAGAACAGACTTGTACAGAAGGGCAGAGAAATGGGCATTATTACCCCCAGCCCCCATGCTAAAAATACAGAAATCTTGCCTTGTAGATCACAAGCAAATGGCCAACTTTCCCTATACTTGTCACTCAACATCCAAACCCTTAGAGCTTTAGAGTGTGAGCTCAGAGATATTCTGCAATATTGCACTGTCTTTATTTAGGTGGTGTTGTAAGGCTGCATTTAACTACAGCCTGTCTAGAGCTCTTTTGGCAGCTGCAGCCATCTGAGCAGCTATTGTTTGTCACTGCAGTCCTGGTGCCGGCAGGATTAGGCCTGAAGTCAAAAATGGAATTCTATACATAGACTGTCAAGGCTGGAAAGAACCCCAGAATTCATTTAGTTCAAACTTTCAGAAGTTCCAAAGACAACCAAAATAAATGAATTAAGTAACTGATATAAAGTCACTCCAGTAGTGGCTGAGCAGCAACTTGGAAGCATGAAATCTCTCGACTTCTCTTCTGCTTTTAATCTATTTTACTAGCTATTTCTTGTTGATAATTGGTAATATTAAAAACAACATAAGACCAAAAGCCAAAGGCAATTCATAGAGAATTGCCTTCAAAATTCCTATAAACATCAGATATAGCAGGGACAGAGAAAAAAAGGTACCCAACCCATTTCATATGGTTACTATCATGTCGATACTAAAAACCAGATAAGAACAATGCAGAAAAAGTAAACGCAATCTTACTTAAGCAAAGAAATGCAAAACCTTAAATACAATTTTAGCAAAGAATATTTGACAACATATAAAAGCAATAGAATACGCTAACAGAATTCATCCTAGGATTCAAGGTTAACAGATTACAGGAAGAAAATCGTATGTGCAGAAAAGGCATTATAAAATTCAATTCCCTTTCAGATTTTAGGGATAACACAATTCAATATAAACTAAGAATTAAGCCTGAAGAACAGATAAAAATCTATAGCTTCCTCTTTAAAATATTAGCACAGTTTGGTAAAAAGACTACAAATAGGTAAACTTTTTTTTTTTTTTTAAATGAATTCCGGCTATTGTAAAGTGACTGGCCCTTCATTTCCTTCCTTTGCAGCTATGAAAGGTTACCAGAAACACTTGGAAGTTGTTTGCAGCTATAGCTATTTCCTATTGCACTTTGTTCAGTCTCCGTTCCAGCCACAATATATTACCATTTATTTTGATTCAGAAAAAAATAGTGGTAAAGCGATACTGGACTGTAACATGTAAGAGATGAGTCCCTAGTAGATATTATAGCATTTTATGACTTTAAAAATGCTTTAGGGATTACTACACATAAACTTGCGTGTGTGTGTGTGTGTGTGTGTGTGTGTGTGTGTGTGTGTACATCCACTAAACATATCTGTAATCAAATCATACTTCCTATATTGCACATGAAATAATTCTATATAAATAACTCCAACCTACATGTAAACAAACAAAAGGCCACAATATAAAGTTGTCCTCTACAAAGCATAAGACATTGTAATTTAGTATTTGAGCAAGAATATCCCAATCCAGAATAAGCCCTGAGAATGAAAAATAGAACTAATGGAGGAAGTGAAAAAGACTTGATAAGTACACAAGGAGCCAACTGCGCGAGTTGGAATTTGGAGTTCTAAAATATTTTTAATATTTAATTTTTTAAATATTTAATATTTAAATATTATGAATTTAAAAATTTAATATTATAAATTATAAATTTAAAAATTTAATATTTAATATTTTAGGATCCACCAGCACAAAAATGTGTATAAGTCCCAAAACTTAGGAATATTTTATCTTCTAATGTGAAAATAGTTATTTCTCAAAGTAAAAGAGATCTAAGATTTTCACAATCACACTGTCACCCATTGTAAGCTACACTGTTACACAACTGTCTTCAAGAGTCAAGGCTACTGGGTTGCAGTTTGATAGCTTCAGGTATTTACTTCTAGCTATTCCAATACATTAGAACCTAAAAAGGGTTATCTATATAGTGTGTAAGAATGTCCACCAGAGTGACCTCTCGACTCCATTTGGAATTTCTCAGCCAGTGAAACTTTATTTAGTTTCATTTTGCCTCCCCCTTTTGGTCAAGATGATGTTCTCAATCCCACGATGCCAGGTCCAGATTCATCCCCGGGAAGTCATATCCTGCGTTGCCAGGGAGATTTACACCCCTGGGAGTCAGGTCCCACATAGGGGGGAGGGCAGTGAGATCACCCACCGAGGTGGGTTAGAGAGAAAGGGCCATATCTGAGCAACAAAGAGGCATTCGGGGGAGACTCCTAGGCACAATTATAAGCAGGTTTAGCCTCTTCTTTGCAGTAACGAGCCTCATAAGGGCAAGCCCCAAAACAGAGGGCTTGGCACCCCAAACCACCAGTCCTCAATATTTGTGGAACATCAGCAACAATCCGGGTGAGGAAGTCCAATACTTTTGCATTTTCCCTCGGCTCCTCAGGGGGCCCTGCATATATATATTTTTATTCTCTGCCCAAATTACTTTGGGATGTACCGCTATTTCACACTTACCTATACAAACCTACCATACCTCACTTCCTATTCAAAGTTCCATGTAATTATGGTGTTTGAACAAACTGACTGTACAAGTTATATTGTTTAGAAAATACAGATCCTGCACCAAATAAACATCTCTTCCCTTGGTCTCAAATGGAGGCTGAACTTTTAAAACACAGTCAGTTTTGACCTTTACCCTTCGGCCCAATTTGCCCTAGTTTTAACCAGATATGCTTCACTCATATCTCTAGTTGAAGACTGGGCAACAAGCTAAGAATTGGTTTTACCTTTTTAAGTGACTGGGGAAAAAACCCCAAAAGAATAATATTTTGTTACACATGAAAAGTACATGAAATTCAAATTCCAATATCCATAAATAAAGTCTTATTGGTGACACAGCCATGCTTATTCATTTTCATATTATCCACAGCTGCTTTTGCATTTACAGTGACAGAGGTTAGTAGTTGTGACAGATACCCTACAACTCACAAAGCCTAAAATATTTACTTTCTGGACCTTTACAGAAAAAGTTTAATGCCCCTGCAGTAGAAGGTTAATAAAACTAAGTTTGAACATCTAGTGTTACTTAGAATCTTCATCCTTTTAAGGTCTGAAGATGCCACAGAAATAAGGGAAGCATAAGAAAGTATCTCATTATACAATACAGGAATTCCTTAGTACAAAGAATAGATAAGACACTGACTCCAAAACCACATTTATACCACACATCCAAAGACACGATAAAGAGAGTGGCACTTGTATCGAGAAGCAGCAGATATGAACTTCACGTGTCTGGCTTGGACCTCTGGGTGGCGATGACCTCTCTGACGTCATATAACTATTTGTAAAACTGGGGAAATAAAAATGCTTGGAACAGAGCAGGCATTGGTATTTGTAGTCTCTACCTATCTCACAGGGTTCTTTTGAAGTTTAAATGTATGAAAGTTGCTTGTAATATTTAGAAGACAGTGCATATATATAAGATATGCGTGTCACTGTTCCTCTGACTCCTAATCAAAGTTGCATTCCAGGATTATCCAAAAGTGAGGCCAAGAGATGGTGGAAGGGTGGAAAAGTGGTATAAGAAAGAACAGAGGGAGGCGGGGCAAGATGGCGGACTGGTGAGCTGTATGTTTTAGTTACTCCTCCAGGAAAGTAGGTAGAAAGCCAGGAACTGCATGGACTGGACACCACAGAGCTATCTGACTTTGGGCATACTTCATACAACACTCATGAAAACGTGGAACTGCTGAGATCAGCGAAATCTGTAAGTTTTTGTGGCCAGGGGACCCGCACCCCTCCCTGCCAGGCTCAGTCCCGTGGGAGGAGGGGCTGTCAGCTCCGGGAAGGAGAACGGAGAACTGCAGTGGCAGCCCTTATCGGAAACTCATTCTACTGATCCAAACTCCAACCATAGACAGACTGAGAACAGACACCAGAGAATCTGAGAGCAGCCAGCCCAGCAGAGAGGAGACAGACATAGAAAAAACAGCATGAAAAACTCCAAAATAAAAGCGGAGGATTTTTGGAGTTCTGGTGAACATAGAAAGGGGAAGGGCAGAGCTCACGCCCTGAGGCTCATATGCAAATCCCGAAGAAAAGCTGATCTCTCTGCCCTGTGGACCTTTCCTTAATGGCCCTAATTGCTTTGTCTCTTAGCATTTCAATAACCCATTAGATCTCTGAGGAGGGCCCTTTTTTTTTAATCCTTTTTTCTTTTTCTAAAACAATTACTCTAAGAAGCCCAATACAGAAAGGTTCAAAGACTTGCAATTTGGGCAGGTCAAGACAAGAGCAGAACTAAGAGAGCTCTGAGACAAAAGGCAATAATCCAGTGGCTGAGAAAATTCACTAAACACCACAACTTCCCAAGAAAACGGGGGTGTCCGCTCACAGCCATCATCCTGGTGGACAGGAAACACTCCTGCCTGTTGCCAGCCCCATAGCCCAGAGCTGCCCCAGACAACCCAGGGTGACGGAAGGGCTTCAAATAACAGGCACACACCACAAAACTGGGTGTGGACATCAGCCTTCCCTGCAACCTCAGCTGATTGTCCCAGAGTTGGGAAGGTGGAGCAGTGTGAATTAACAAAGCCCCATTCAGCCATCATTTCAGCAGACTGGGAGCCTCCCTACACAGCCCAGCAGCCCAGAACCGCCCTGGGGGGACGGCACTCACCTGTGACATAGCACAGTCATCCCTCAACAGAGGACCTGGGGTGCACGGCCTGGAAGAGGGGCCCACTTGCAAGTCTCAGGAGGCATACGCCAATACCAAGGACTTGTGGGTCAGTGGCAGAGACAAACTGTGGCAGGACTGAACTGAAGGATTAGACTATTGCAGCAGCTTTAAAGCTCTAGGATCATCAGGGAGATTTGATTGTTAGAGCCAACACCCCTCCCTGACTGCCCAGAAACACACCCCATATACAGGGCAGGCAACACCAACTACACACGCAAGCTTGGTACACCAATTGGACCCCACAAGACTCACTCTCCCACTCACCAAAAACGCTAAGCAGGGGAGAACTGGCTTGTGGAGAACAGGTGGCACGTGGACGCCACCTGCTGGTTAGTTAGAGAAAGTGTACTCCATGAACCTGTAGATCTGATAAATTAGAGATAAGGACTTCAATTGGTCTACAGATCCTAAAAGAATCCTATCAAGTTCAGCAAATGCCAAGAGGCCAAAAACAACAGAAAATTATAAAGCATATGAAAAAACCAGACGATATGGATAACCCAAGCCCAAGCACCCAAATCAAAAGACCAGAAGAGACACAGCACCTAGAGCAGCTACTCAAAGAACTAAAGATGAACAATGAGACCATAGTACGGGATACAAAGGATATCAAGAAGACCCTAGAAGAGCATAAAGAAGACATTGCAAGACTAAATAAAAAAATGGATGATCTTATGGAAATTAAACAAACTGTTGACCAAATTAAAAAGATTCTGGACACTCATAGTACAAGACTAGAGGAAGCTGAACAACGAATCAGTGACCTGGAAGATGACACAATGGAAAATGAAAGCATAAAAGAAAGAATGGGGAAAAAAATTGAAAAAATCGAAATGGACCTCAGGGATATGATAGATAATATGAAACGTCCAAATATAAGACTCATTGGTGTTCCAGAAGGGGAAGAAAAGGGTAAAGGTCTAGGAAGAGTATTTAAAGAAATTGTTGGGGAAAACTTCCCAAATCTTCTAAACAACATAAATACACAAATCATAAATGCTCAGCGAACTCCAAATAGAATAAATCCAAATAAACCCACTCCGAGACATATTCTGATCAAACTGTCAAACACGGAAGAGAAGGAGCAAGTTCTGAAAGCAGCAAGAGAAAAGCAATTCACCACATACAAAGGAAACAGCAGAAGAATAAGTAGTAACTACTCAGCAGCCACCATGGAGGCGAGAAGGCAGTGGCACGATATATTTAAAATTCTGAGTGAGAAAAATTTCCAGCCAAGAATACTTTATCCAGCAAAGCTCTCCTTCAAATTTGAGGGAGAGCTTAAATTTTTCACAGACAAACAAATGCTGAGAGAATTAGTTAACAAGAGACCTGCCCTACTGGAGATACTAAAGGGAGCCCTACAGACAGAGAAACAAAGAAAGGACAGAGAGACTTGGAGAAAGGTTCAGTACTAAAGAGATTCGGTATGGGTACAATAAAGGATATTAATAGAGAGAGGGGAAAAATATGACAAACATAAACCAAAGGATAAGATGGCTGATTCAAGAAATGCCTTCACGGTTATAACGTTGAATGTAAATGGATTAAACTCCCCAATTAAAAGATATAGATTCGCAGAATGGATCAAAAAAAATGAACCATCAATATGTTGCATACAAGAGACTCATCTTAGACACAGGGACACAAAGAAACTGAAAGTGAAAGGATGGAAAAAAATATTTCATGCAAGCTACAGCCAAAAGAAAGCAGGTGTAGCAATATTAATCTCAGATAAAATAGACTTGAAATGCAGGGATGTTTTGAGAGACAAAGAAGGCCACTACGTACTAATAAAAGGGGCAATTCAACAAGAAGAAATAATAATCGTAAATGTCTATGCACCCAATCAAGGTGCCACAAAATACATGAGAGAAACACTGGAAAAACTAAAGGAAGCAATTGATGTTTCCACAATAATTGTGGGAGACTTCAACACATCACTCTCTCCTATAGACAGATCAACCAGACAGAAGACCAATAAGGAAATTGAAAACCTAAACAATCTGATAAATGAATTAGATTTAACAGACATATACAGGACATTACATCCCAAATCACCAGGATACACATACTTTTCTAGTGCTCATGGAACTTTCTCCAGAATAGATCATATGCTGGGACATAAAACAAGCCTCAATAAATTTAAAAAGATTGAAATTATTCAAAGCACATTCTCTGACCACAATGGAATACAATTAGAAGTCAATAACCATCAGAGACTTAGAAAATTCACAAATACCTGGAGGTTAAACAACACACTCCTAAACAATCAGTGGGTTAAAGAAGAAATAGCAAGAGAAATTGCTAAATATATAGAGACGAATGAAAATGAGAACACAACATACCAAAACCTATGGGATGCAGCAAAAGCAGTGCTAAGGGGGAAATTTATAGCACTAAACACATATATTAAAAAGGAAGAAAGAGCCAAAATCAAAGAACTAATGGATCAACTGAAGAAGCTAGAAAATGAACAGCAAACCAATCTTAAACCAAGTAGAAGAAAAGAAATAACAAGGGTTAAAGCAGAAATAAATGACATAGAGAACAAAAAAACAATAGAGAGGATAAATATCACCAAAAGTTGGTTCTTTGAGAAGATCAACAAGATTGACAAGCCCCTAGCTACACTGACAAAATCAAAAAGAGAGAAGACCCATATAAACAAAATAATGAATGAAAAAGGTGACATAACTGCAGATCCTGAAGAAATTAAAAAAATTATAAGAGGATACTATGAACCACTGTATGGCAACAAACTGGATAATGCAGAGGAAATGGACAATTTCCTGGAAACATATGAACAACCTAGACTGACCAGAGGAGAAATAGAAGACCTCAACCAACCCATCACAAGCAAAGAGATCCAATCAGTCATCAAAAATCTTCCCACAAATAAATGCCCAGGGCCAGATGGCTTCACAGGGGAATTCTACCAAACTTTCCAGAAAGAACTGACACCAATCTTACTCAAACTCTTTCAAAACATTGAAGAAAATGGAACACTACCTAACTCGTTTTATGAAGCTAACATCAATCTAATACCAAAACCAGGCAAAGATGCTACAAAAAAGGAAAACTACCGGCCAATCTCCCTAATGAATAGAGATGCAAAAATCCTCAACAAAATACTTGCAAATCGAATCCAAAGACACATTAAAAAAATCATACACCATGACCAAGTGGGGTTCATTCCAGGCATGCAAGGATGGTTCAACATAAGAAAATCAATCAATGTATTACAACACATTAACAAGTCAAAAGGGAAAAATCAATTGATCATCTCAATAGATGCTGAAAAAGCATTTGACAAAATCCAACATCCCTTTTTGATAAAAACACTTCAAAAGGTAGGAATTGAAGGAAACTTCCTCAACATGATAAAGAGCATATATGAAAAACCCACAGCCAGCATAGTACTCAATGGTGAGAGACTGAAAGCCTTCCCTCTAAGATCAGGAACAAGACAAGGATGCCCGCTGTCACCACTGTTATTCAACATTGTGCTGGAAGTGCTAGCCAGGGCAATCCGGCAAGACAAAGAAATAAAAGGCATCCAAATTGGAAAAGAAGTAAAACTGTCATTGTTTGCAGATGATATGATCTTATATCTAGAAAACCCTGAGAAATCGACGATACAGCTACTAGAGCTAATAAACAAATTTTGCAAAGTAGCGGGATACAAGGTTAATGCACATAAGTCAGTAATGTTTCTATATGCTAGAAATGAACAAACTGAAGAGACACTCAAGAAAAAGATACCATTTTCAATAGCAACTAAAAAAATCAAGTACCTAGGAATAAACTTAACCAAAGATGTAAAAGACCTATACAAAGAAAACTACATAACTCTACTAAAAGAAAAGAAAGAACAGAAAAATGAGACAGAAAAGTAGTAAAAGAAGGGAAACCAGAGTTTCATGGTTTCTCTGTAGCTGCCTCCTCCAAGTTCAATTCTCAAAGGTAATAGGCTGATGTAGCCTGATAGAATCAGCACCACAAGAGAGAATGTGCTCCAAGATATAATATTGAAGAGACTTAAAATAAAGATCACATTCCAAGACAGAAAATTTTAACACTACATTTCTGATAAGGAAAAACCTAAGAAAGCACTGAGCTGAAACAAATCCAAAATAGCTTTTAAACTATTTGAAATTTCTGTTGGATGGAAACAGATTCAACAGTTGTCAAAAAAGCCTAACCCTTTTAAGATGCACAGACACTCAGAAATCACATATGTAAACACATACAAATATTCACAAAGGATGCCCCTACTTTTTCTTACCATACGTTACTAATGAATTTATTTTGAGCCATGAAGTAAAATTCTTTCTCAGAATATTTGTTCCCAAACAGGAAGATCTTCATCAATGAATGAAAAGAAGTGGAAAGTAATACATTTATTATACAGTGTAAAAGTCAGCGGATCAGTGAAATGGGCAGTGAAGGTACATGTATATGTACATGTATTCCTCTAACAATGTAGCAAGTTAGAAGTCATTTTTTTGAAAGCACAGCATCTAGTATGGTGAAGGAGAAATTCCAAGATGCATATTAGTGTGTGTATTGTGCTACTACCTGTGTAAAAAGATGAGAAAAAAAAAAATAATATGCATTCTTACTAGCTTGCATATGTAGTGATACTACAAACACTAGTTACTTCTAAAGAAGGGAACTGATTACCTGGGACATGAAATAGGAATTAAAACTTTTCACTGGAAATCTTCTTGTACTTTTTGAATTTTGTACTACCTGAATGCACTGACTACTTAAAACAAGTAATACAGTTTATAAAGTATGCTACACACACGCATGCAAGCACATATGCACACATACACAAGCTGTAAATACATTTCTAATTCCAGTCTTGCTGAGTAGAGTATACAAATAACAAATGGTAGGCTGAGGAAAGACGACCAGCCACAACTTCAAGATCACCATTCTGGGTGTTAGGCACATGTGCTGGTTTGAATCTATTATGTCCCCCACAAAAGCCAAACACAATTTTGTGGGGCAGACTTATTAATTTTTTGATTAGGGTGGGACCTTTTTAGGTTGTATCCATGGAGATGTGACCTACCAAATAGTGGGTGAGATCGTTTGATTAGATCATTTCCATGGAGTCATTGTGACTCTGCCCATTCCAGGTGGGTCTTAATTAGATCACTGGAGTCCTTTAAGAGAGCTGAGAGAGACAATTTGGAGAGAAGCTGAGAGCCAACACAGACACATGCTTGGAGATGCAGACAGAAAGATGTATGGAGATGCTAAGCTAAGAGATGAAGCCCAGAGTTTGCCCCGGAGAAGCTAACAGTGGAACCCCAGATGCTTAGAGAGAAACGCCCTGGGAGAACAAGCAAGGATGCACCGAAGCTGAGAGAGAGAAGCTAAGAGAGACAGAAGCCCAGAGACGTTTTGGAGAAAGCCACTTTGAAACCAGAACCCAGAAGCAAAGAAACAGTAGACGCCAGCCATGTGCCTTCCCAGCTGACAGAGGTGTTGGGACGCCATCAGCCTTCTTCAGAGGAGGCATCCTCTTGTTGATGTCTTAGCTTGGACACTTTTATGGCCTTAGAACTGTAAATTTATGATCTAATAAATACCCTTTATAAAAGCCGATCCATTTCTGGTATTCTGTGTGATGGCAGCATTGGCAAACTGGAACAGGACAACACAAACATTCAATTTTGGAGACACAGAAAGTATATACTGATACAGATTTTTATAAACTCCAGAAATACATGCAGGATATTGATAAGTTTCTGTTTAAGGTAAATCTAGAACATAAAGTAGATTAGAGAGGTTATGGAAGGGGGGAGGAGAGAAGTGTAGGCTTGATATAAAATTTTAAAAGAAGAAAACTAAATAAATAAATCTAGAAATTTAATTTTCACTTCTTAAAGGGATAACATAAAAAAGAAATCATGGTTAAGAAGATTCATATCATGCATTAAATGAGGTTTTCATGGTGTATTTGTTTGTTTATGGCAACTCCTAAAACTTGAATAAGCATTTTTTTTTCCTGATTAAAAAGCAACAGTTGAAATTCTACTTCTGGCACAGATGAAGTAACAGGGACCAGATTTACCCTCTGGCCTGAAACAACTAAAACATGGACAACATGTATGAAACAAGGGGTTTACATGATACCAGACATCAGGTAAAGAAAGATAACAATGTCTTTAAAAGGAACTCATTCATTCACTTAAAAACTCGCTGACTGCCTATTACATAGCAATCAGTAAGCTAGATATGCAGGGGTGAACCCTGCAGGAAAGGCCATTCAAATAGCCTCATCTGAACTTCTGTGTGGCCCTTCCCCCTAAAAATCAGCTTTGAAAGCTCAAAGGTGGAATATTCTAAATTACCAGGTGCCAAAATCAAACTTTAGGATCTCAAACTCCAGGCCTCCTAAGGCTGCCCACTTTTAACAACAACAACAAGAAAACAGAAATACAAAAATTTAAAGAAATATATATCCATTTAGATATTTTGTACAAATAATGCAGACACACCCATGTAAAAGAAAAAATGGTCAGCCAGATTAGGAAGGAGGGATTAGGAATGTTAAATTAATGTTTTCCTGGTAATTCTACTTTAGAAATAGCACTTTTGGAGGATGGGGAAGCATTTGAAAAACAAAAACAAAAACAATGATTTGGTACAAATTAATAAGCAAACAAGTATAGCAGCATGGAAAGAGTTTTAGTCAAAGGTTTCATTCACTGTGCTTTAAATGACATCTGAAAGCATAGTATCAGATATTTGGGTAGAAAAAGAGTGAAAGTTTCAGTTCTATTATATAGTAATTTCATGTCAAAAATGGATTAATTGTCCAGGCTCTTTGTGCTCTTGATAGCTGTGGTCAATGAATTGATCTGACACTGAAAATTAATGCCTGTCATATATTTTGTATGAAATGATAATACTATGCTCACCAAGTTATCAAGGCAAGTTATTACCTTCACTGAAAAATCTATCTTAAGATTAGTTTTCTCACACAAAAAACTGCAAAGTATGGATGTTTTACAAATCAACCACATTTTCTTTGCAGAAATGAAGTTCAGCATACCTAGCCAGAAAACCAAACAGTTAAATCTTGAGTGTCTGCTACCAAGTAAAACATAGCTGAAACTGTTTACATGTGGCACTGTTGAGGACAGCTAAATTCGAACAAAAGGAAATACTGATGATTGGGCCCCTCTATCTCAGGCAGCAGGCAGTACAGAATCCCTGTAGGAATTTTGGAGGTGCAAAATTCAAATCTGCTCAAGTGCTGAACACATAACAGGTATACATTATGAGTTAGTTGATTTCTAAGATGGATTCAACTTTTTTTCTTACTTATCTGCAAAATGCAGATAACACCACCCTTGAAATCAGTAGGATAATACATGTAGAATGAAATTGATTGCTTGAAGAAAAAAATAAAAAATTCATCTAAAAGATTTAAAAAGAAAAAGAAAAAAAGATAGTAATTCCTGAAAGACAGGACACAAATAAGGTAAACTCTATGACTGCCCCAGCTTACTGCCTTGAGACAGTTTTCAGGCAGTTTCTTACCAAGTTAAATGTACACCTTTCAAATGGTTCAACTGTTCCACTCCTAAATATTTACCCAAAAGAAATGGAAGTATGCGTCCATATAAAGACTTGCAGAAGAATGTTCACAGCAACTTTATTTGTAACAGCCAAAAACTGGAAACAATTAAATGTCCATTAATAACTGAAATGAATAAACGAACTGTGGTATACTGATACTATGAATACAGAACAATAAAAAGAAACAAACTATTGATACACACTACAAACATGGATGAATTCAAAATAAATACACTAGGTACGAGAAGCCTTTCCAAAAAAGGGGTGCATACTATATGAGTCCATTTATATAAAATTCTAGGAATTGCAAACTAATGCATAGTGACAGAACACAGATCAGTGGCTGCCTAAGGACTGGGGAGGGGAGTTGTGGGACAGTGACATTACAGAGAAGTATGAGGAAATTTTTAGGGGTATGATGGATATGTCTATCACTTGATTGTGGTGATGGTGTCACAGGTATCTAGATGCTTCAAAATTTATTAAATTGTATACTTTAAATATGTTCAGTTCACTGTATGTCAATTAAGCCTCAATAAAGCAAAAAAAAAAAAAAGCAAGTCTTGTTTTGTGTCAAAAACTTGAAAAATACCAAACATACAGATAAGAGAGTAAGACTCTGGTCTTGTTTAAAGCATGCACATGCCTAAAAGTAACACTTAAAAAATCATCTGCCAATTTTAAGTTGTATTATCACCTCTCAAAAGTTCAAATTGATAACATTGACTAAAAAGACACTTTGCAAGGGTAGTGTCAGTTTCCTGAGGTTACTTGTGGATACTGAAAGCTGTGAAGCTCACACTGGTCTCTTTTGTTCTAGACTCGCCTTTTTCTCCCTCCTTGAGATACCAAGAGCAAAGCTGTGATGCTTTATTTGCAGGAGCCATGGCCTCCAAAACTCAGATAATCTAACATTCTATGCTCTTGTACCTCTTCCACCTTGAACAATCGTACAACTGATGCTAAAAGAAGCAAATTGACCTGAACTGACACTGGCTATACTCAAACAAAATATGTTCTAAAAGGTTAAGGTGTCAACAAAAGTGTACCAGGAAAGAAAAATAAATCAAGTCTCTGGCTTGTACACTGTGAAAAAGAACACCTACCACAACATTACTTACAAACAACATACTAACAACAGGCTGAGAAGCAGAAAGACAGGTCCTGGCACCATAATAAAGCACAAAAACTTTGGAATATAAAAATCATTTTTTAAAAAGTTCATTCAAACTTATAATTTAGAATCCCAAACTGAGAAGATTACTGAACCCGGTCCTAAAAAGGCTTTGTTTTATTTTGTTTTAAAAAGAGTGCAGACTACTACTTGGCCTGTGACAAAGGTATCATGGAAATGTTTTTCTCTTTTCCAAAACGATTTAGGAAGTGACATTTGATTTAAGCTTACACAAAATTGCAGGCAGACTCTCAAAGACAGGCCATTATTTACAAAAATAACAGTATTCTTTAACCCTTAATTTGGTACTTAAGGTTTTCCACCAAGTGTAGCCACACTCCCATAGAAACACTCATCTAACTTTATCCCTTCGTCTCTATCACTTACCACCACTCCTTTAAATTGTCCCCCCAACATTATAAACTCCCCAAATCTGCTTTTACAACCTTCAAAATCAGCCCAATGAAGTCTACAAGGGGCCTCATCCTCCTAGTTACACTGACCACAAGTCTGGTTTCCATCTCCTTAGCTGTGTTTATTAGAGCTGTATCTGCACACCATCTTGTGCCCACCTGTTTCTCTTTGGTATTTCACTTAGGTAGCCTACAAACTTTCAAAGCACTTCTTAATGTGCTGTATCCAGAGCAGAGGTTCAATAAATACTTGATGTGTAAACAAATTATTTGAATGACATTAGAAATGACGATTTGAAAGGCTTTCTCTCATCTGATGGATATTCTTGGATATTCTGATATTACCAGGGCACAAAATTTATCACTCAGGAGTGAGTAGACCCATTTTACTTCATCAAATGTGTTTATCCAAAGGAAATGCACAAATTAATAAATTTACTGAAATCTTGATGGTCTTACGTATAGTTAATAGAACGACTGTAACACATTCAAGTGAAAGAGGCTGCAGAAATGGTAATGCCTTTGATCTGTGATGCCTTCTCGGTAAATGATTCTGAGCTCTGCACCACGTATATACATTCCTCATGCATGCAAAAACTCTAATCACTAACCACAATATGTAAAGATCGGGAAGCCAGTTTTCCCCAAGACCCCAGAGTTAAAGTTTCACTATGGCCCAGATCTCAATTTCCAACCCAGTGATTTTCTCACTTTGCCATTAATTATTAAGTAATCAGAATCTCCAGGTGGTTTTATGGATCTGTAAATCTCCAGAACTTTCTCCTACAAGACTCTCAACAGCTTTCACAATCTGACCCCCAATAATACAAACCTAAATAAGTATAAGATGAGGCATGCACAGTTTAGATCCTGAGGATCATACACAAATTTTAGGCTGAGTTTGGGGAGCAGAATCATCTACTATTTTCTTTAATAATGTCCATGCTAAACACAAAGCTATTTCTTGATCTTTCTACACTAACATGATCTGTGAAATGACAAGACATCTTTACTAATCATATAGTTTTATTACACACTTTCAAAACAAATATTCCTATGTACGAACATTATTCTCCACTATTATCTGTCATCAACTCAGAGAAAAATAAAACCTCCATGTAAATCCTAATGGCTTTTCTCCTGCTGTTCTGCCCAGCAGGATGCCCATGCTTTCTGCCTAGGGGTTTGGGAGCTAATGTGTAGACTCCTGGGGGTATTTATTCTCCATGAAGATAAGGAAGAGTTTAGAAGTCTCTGCAGACATCTGAGAGTTGTCAGAATAGAGACTTAAAAAGGGGAATGACAATGTCACATAAATAACCCTTCTACAAGACATAATACCATAGCAGTGATATCATTTCGGAGGCCCAAGGAATAAGCAAGGTTTCAAGGCTCCCCACAATACTCTAACCTATATTTCCTTAAGTCTCTTCTTTCTCCTTCTCTTTGAATATGTATTATACTCAGACCTACAATGTTTGCCCAGATATTCAAAAGGGCATTTATTGCTTGCTCTCCTGTCTCTTCACAGAGGATTACTTTAATCCAAAAGACAGACACAAGACGTAAGAAAAATTAAAACATTTTCAAGTCTAATTCATCAAACAATTCTAAAATGGGGGTAGTTAACTTCCTTGAGTGACCACTTCAAGGTTTTTACTTCTAGATTTCTCTCCCAAGGTCTGTGACCCCTGTTGCTAGGCAAATAGCTACTAAACTCTAAAATCCTCCTCCAAAATGCTTATAAACTTCTAATCTTTCTTTTTTTTATATTTGGCAATACCTTCTAAGTTTTAAGTTTGTTGTTCTTAGTTCTCTTTTGTTATATTTCACAAATAAAGGAAGCTGAATTTAGGTACCACTTGTGCTGTAAAAACACTATACAACTATACTGCTAAAGTAAGCCTTCTAGCAATCATTTACAGATGCTGCTTCAGATCTTGCATGTTTTTGTTATAACCTCTTAATTTCAGCCCTTTTTCTTAGGTTCAAAATCCACACATCACTCCCAATCCTTCCAAAAGAAAAGATTCTTAGATGCTGTAAATTTCTCTCCGTTATAATTAAATTAGAATAAGGCTCAATCATTCTTAATAATCGATTACTGGTTTCCCTTTAAGAACCCAAATCCCTCAAAAGTCTCTCCATTAGAGAAACAAATCAGAATTCCCCACAGAGCTAGAGCACAATTGTCTCAAAGTATAAGTAAATCCTAGTTCATTCAAAATAAATCTTGGACTTAAGTTTACTTTCTAACAATCTAGAAAGGCAGTCTATATGAACGACAGGTTGAAATATGTGGGCAAGAGTTTTAAAAACCAACATTTTAGCACTCTTTTCAAGAGACAAAATATTACATACATATATGATCTCTTTCAGGTATCTTTCTGCAGGCATTTTGGTATACAGACCTTGAACTCAAGCTCCTTTCTACCTTAAGAATCACTTCTTTGTAAGTTTAACAAGATAAATTATAAAATGAGAATGGAACAACAAAAAGGATAATAAAGACCAGTCAGGACACTGAGGGTACTTGCTTAATTTTGGTTTTTGTATATTATTCCCTTGAAATATCAAATAGTCAACCCAGTAACTAAAATAGGTTCCCCTATAATGAGGACAGGAATAATAAATAAAAGGAGAATAGAGGTTTGTAAAGTACCAAATAAATCTCCTTCTTCAGAATTTTCTATTAGATACTACTAACAAGTAAGTCTTGAATAAACTGCACACTGAGTTCAAGGCCAATAACATATCTGGTAAGAAACTGTATTTTCCGACATATCAACTGCCCTCTCAATTTCATATGGTTCTTCTTTCAACTCCTATCAAAAAACCAAAGTGTGCAACACTTTGCACATGAAATTTTCATTGTAGAAATGACAGGTACATTTCGCATCTTTTTTTGTGAAGTCATACCCAAGAGAACCAAGGGGGAAAAAAAACAGAAAATACTATCAAATGTAAAAGAACAAAGATTAGAAGTTTATAAGATTGTTAAGGATCTGGGGGGTCAAGGAGCTATGTGCTCAAAAGCAGTAGGTCTCAGACATCAAGAAAGACAGAAAGAAGTTAGAAGGACAAGTTGAGGCATCAGTTCAAGAAAGTAGCCACTCCCAATTTGTAAACTTTTTATTTCTGATCCCCTACTGCCTGCAGAGATACAGCGCTTCTCTAGTGGAAATCTAAAAACAATATAAAACTACTAGAAATTGTGAAACTATTCTGGTATTCTTCATAAAAAGCAGGTTTAAGAAAATTTGAATGCTTAGCAACAGAATTTGTAGTAAGTTGAAGATATATCCCGAATTTAGGAGCTATTCCTAAACAACAATATTAGCTTTGTAACCCAAAAGTGGAATTTCACTATTGAACAAAATCACAAAACAGCTTTATAAAAGTAAATGCAGAGAGAAAAAAACATTGGACTAAGATTTTCATATGGAAATAAAGATTTGTTCTGAATAATTCAAAAGGAAAAAAGTTACCAAAAAATTTAAGAAGATAGCTTTCAAATTATATTTCACAATAAAGAAATAACTGAAACTGGTTCTATAACTCATAACAACTTTGGAAATTTCCTATATAAATGCTTGTTAAGTTATACTTTGAAAGATCTTTTTGTAATCACATTGTATTTCACAATAAGGAAATAATAGAAACTGTGGAACTATAACCCATAATGTTCTTTGAAATTTGCTCTCTAACTACTTCTTAAATTACACTTGGAAAGTTACCACTTCTATGTATGTATGTTATATTTTACAAAAAAAAGACTAAAAAAATAAAAATAAATAAATATGTAAATTGGGGGAAAAAAAAAACTAAAGAAGAGTAGGCAAAAGACAAAGCACTAAGTCTTAATTTTCCCCCATCAGGAGAGATATAAAGATGAACATTTCATACAATAGCATTTACACATACCTGTTTTGGGATGTATTAAAAAGAATCCTTGTGGATTTCCACTTGTGATTTTGTACGTCAGCTTGTCATCAGAGGTAGAATCTGGATCAAATGCCTCAATCTGGACTACAGATACATCCTTGGGAGAATTTTCCATTATCTCTGGATAATAAACAGGCTCTGATGTCTGTGGTGCATTGTCATTGACATCTTCAACCTCTATGAAGATTTCTATAAATGACGAAAGAGGCACAACGCCCTGATCGGTTGCATAGACTGTTAGCCAGTAATGAGAGGTTGACTCACGGTCCAGTCGATCTGAAGTCTCTATGACACCTAGAAAGAAAGAAGAAAAACATGAAGCAGCATGTCAACAACAACAAAAAAATTGCCACTTTGAGAAAATGTCAAACTAATAATAAAAAATCTGAGTTATTGACGGTTATGTCCCTTACTAGCTGCATGGTCTTGAGCAAGTTATCTAACCTCTCTATGCCCCCAGTTTCCTTTCCAAGGAGGTATCTTCTTCATAAAGTTGATTTAAATGAACTAATACACATATAATGGTTGGAACAAAATTTGGCACATAATATATGCTCTAAAAGTACTTACTATTAGCATTAGTATGAGGCACTATTGTAAGCACTTTACAAATATTACCTCATTTACATCTCACAACCCAGTGAGATAGGTACTAATAACTAAAAGATCATCTAAAGGCCCAATCAATACTTTGTTTTATGGAAGAAGAAATTTAAGTTCAGTTGAGATTTGTTGACTTTCCTAGAGGTTAATCAGGAAGCCAGAGACAAAACCAGGGCAATGGCCAAGATCTGAGCCCCCACAGCCTGGCACCTCCTGTTTCCCACATGGCATTAACATGACCACGGCCACAGCCGAAAGTAAGAGGTTATGTGCAACACTCCTCTGAAAGTCTCAATATGGCATCCACAACCCTTTTTACAGTGGTTAAGAAACATAGTATATAATCTCTCAAAGGCCAAAATATGGGATTACCCAGATCTCTATGTGCTGAAGCCCTTTAGTATTTTTTAATCATCTTAAGCAGCCTGCAAGACAACCAGTGTGCTACTACCTTACACAAAGCCTGATAATTATTTACTAAATGAATGAATGAAATGAAAAATATCATAACTGGGAATGGTATAGAAAAGTCCTCAATTGGGACCCAAATTAGGATACATTTCTTAGGTCAACTGGCAACAGATGGAGTTATAAGATTACAATGAAGAGAATGTTTTGGCTCCGCCATTGAAACCAGTCAAAACCTTACTTAACCCTAGGCTTAATCTTTTCAGGATGGTTGACAGTGGAAATATCCATTTCTCTTAGGCAAACACTACCTTTTTAATCTTGGCCTTAGGCTCCCAAAAGAAAACATGGCATTTTTTTCCTCACAGATTAATCATTCTGAACTAATGGTCCAGGTAAGACTCTGGAAATCATGCAACTAGTGGATAACTGAAGTTTCCCATTCAATGCAAAATACTAGGGGAAAAACAGCAGACCTCAATTTCATCTATATCAGCACTGAAACAGTATCTAATTATCCCAAACACACACACACACACAAAACCAACCTAACAAACAAAAAACCTACATTTCTAAACTTTGATCATTATCTAAATTTAAATATTTGTTTATTTGAGATTAACATAAGAAAAGCTCATTTATCCAATACTCCAAAAGTTTAAAACTTGTAAATAGCTAACTTAAATAATAAAATGTGAAACAGATCATCATAATATAAATGCTTACTGACATTCAGAAGCATTATAATTATATGCTTCTGCTTCATTAATTCTTACTGAACCATCAGAATGGATGTGTAGAACTACTTTGAGAAATGTAGAATGAAGCTTCAGAATGCTTAATAACTGCTCACTACGCAGTAGATAACTGCCAGATAAACTCAAACACATTTCCATTTTTCTCTGGTCCAAACATGGATACTCAACCTATTCACTAAACTAATAATAGTATATCTCTTTTTAACCTGAAAAAAAATAGTGCCATAAAAACCAAGGGAAAATGATCTCTTATAGTTTCTCTTTTTCAACACTCCCATCAACTGATACAAAGGAAGTTAAGGAACAACAGAATGAACTATTTCTCTCTACAAAGACTACATGTTAACAAAATGAATGTACATCTGCTTCTCATGTCTGCCACTTCATTAAAATGTAATGTAATTCATTTGACTGGTGAAGTATTATTAGAAAATTTCAAGAAGACAGGTATATAGTGCTTTTGTTCACCTCTTCTGAATTCTAATTCTCAAATAATTCATGCTGCTCTAATTTTTTAAATTGTGTCACTCTAAATGTGATTTATAGGCATCTAATAAAAATGATAGTTACAGAAACAATTTGCTGAGTATTTACTATATGCCAGGTACCATGATAAGTGTCTTACATGCATTATCTTATTTAATCTTTATATACAACCTGCCTACACATGTGGTGCTATTATCACTATTTCACTGATGAAAAACTCAGATTAAGAGAAAATAGGAACTTTCCCAGAGTGATAGTTAAAAGCAGAGCTGGAGTTCAAGCATCAAGTATCTCTGACTTCAGTGCCAGCAAAATTCCCTGTCTATTCTGTTGTTAGTCCAACAAAAAGTGAATTAAATAAAATTAAATGTGGTATCTGAAAAGTTAAAACCCATATTTTCAACCATTTTTTTTAATGGCATATCATGTCCGTATTCAGAAGAGTACTAAATGTTCCTTTACATGTAATAGCTCTCTCTAGTCCCACAGGGTGGAGGGGAAAAGAACTATAAAATGCAAATATCTTATGAGGTTTGCAATGATAGACAAAAATAGCTATTTTTCAACAAATTCTATTTCTAGTCTGGTCTTTTAATATCTCTAGTACACAATTTAGGAGTGTCTTCTGTTGGGAACTGTCCCTCTCTCCAAATCAACCTGCAACTGGGGGAGAAAGGCTATCTTTCCTTGCTTGCTCCCCTAGCCACAGTGAGAAGGGGAAGCTTCAGAGCCACAGATACCTACACTAAAGGTAGGGGAACTGTGGGAAGAGGGCGGAGTAAGAAGCTCCACCAGAACAACTATTAAACAGGCAGGAGCTGTCTGAATCAACTATTTTGAAACTCTGGAGTCCAGCAGAACACTGTGCAGCAACCAATGAAGAGAGGGAAGAAGAGACTGGTAAATTACAGTAAATACCAGAGAACTGCTCTTGCCAGCGGTGGGATCCAGCCCCTGGCATACCTTGTTAGTGCCAGAGAGGGACATAAAACTCCACTTCTCCAAGATGGGGACAGGGAGGAGGGGCAGGCCGACTGCTGATCATGGCATTTATCAGTTTCTTTGCATCACTGGAGGCTGAGCTCTAAGGGAAACAACTGTTCCATCCGGCTCTGGACCAAGGCAGGGGACCAGACTTAAAGACGGTATGTTTCCTCAGAGCTGAGGAAGACAGAAGAAGGGCTGCCTTTGCTGGGCTGGTGCAGCTTTGGGGAACCACGGGAGAAGCTCCTGGCACCCTTCCTGGAAACTCGCTCATCCCTTCCTCAGGGCAGTGTGGAGACCTGCACTTCTTTGAGGGTCCCTGGCCTGTTTCCTGTGGAAAAGACTGACTTGGGAAACTCTTCTCCTGTGTACTTTCCCCCTCCCTGAACTTACCCTCAAGAAAAAAACAGCTTGAAACAATGAAAGCAGTGTAACAAAAGGCTGAGGTGGACAGCCTGGGGCAAAGGCTTACCAACTTTAAGTCCTACAGTGGAACCCCAGAGAGGGAGGTCTGTTTGCTGGAAAGCAGAGGGAGGGGGCATTCAAACTCCTGTAAACAGGGAACACCCAGGGCCATACCAAACCCAAGACAAGACATAGACCTAGACAAGAAAGAGAGGACCCTACATTTTATATGCATCTGGGGCTAACTTCCTGATAGGAGGGCTGAACTCAGACAGCACCAGCCAACACAAAGTCAATTTACAAAGATGGTAAAAGGCGTTTATCTGCTTAGGCTTGCTTGGTTTTGTTAGCTCCTGACACTCAAAAAAATGTCTGCCATATCAATAGCTGGTTACAAACTCAAGAAACAGACATGTCAGGAAATAAATCCCATAGTTAACATTTTAAAATATTGAGATGTACAGTATGAAACAAAATCTTTGTTTTGTTTACAAGACAAACAAAGAAACAGAAATGATGGCCCATCTTTCTGGATAAAAATCCAGAAAATACCAACACGGAAGACTAGACTATGGACACAGAAGAAAAAGGCTTTAAAAAATGATCTTCACAATTGTATAAAAATGTAGCTTATGAGGGGTGACAATGGGATTGGGAAAGCCATAAGGACCACACTCCCCTTTGTCTAGTTTATGGATGGATGAGTAGAAAAATGGGGGAAGGAAACAAACAGACAAAGGCACCCAGTGTTCTTTTTTACTTTAATTGCTCTTTTTCACTTTAATTATTATTCTTGTTATTTTTGTGTGTGTGGTAATGAAGGTGTTAGGGATTGATTTAGGTGATGAATGTACAACAATGTAATGGTACTGTGAACAATCAAATGTATGATTTGCTTTCTATGACTGCATGGTATGTGAATATCTCAATAAAATGAATTAAAAAAAAACTCAAACCATGTAACATTAATTTGTTTTCATTTTATCCCTCTCCATATAATAAAATGAACAGGATTTTTGTTAAAAAAAAAAAAAAAATGATCTTCAGTATGCCAAGGAGATAAAGGAAAATATAGAGAAAGAACTAAAGGAGATCAGGAAAACAATAAATGAACAATATGAGAATCTCAATAAAGGGAAATTTTAAAAAGGAATCAAACAGAAATTGAAGACCACAATAACAAATGAAAAATTCCCAAGAGAGGTGCAACAGAAGATTGGAGCTGGCAGAAGAAAGAATCAGCAAACTCAAAGACAAAGAGAAGACAATTGAAATGAGACAGGCTGAGAAAGAGAAAGAAAAAAGAATAATAAAAAATGAAACAGCCTTAGAGACAACTGGGACAACATCAAGCACACCAATAAACACACTAGGGGAATCCCAAAAGTAAAAAGAAAGAAAGGGGCAGAGGAAATTTTGGAAGAAATAGTAAGAGACAACTGAAATTTAGCAAAAGACATGAATATGCACAGCCAAGAAGCCCAGAGAACACCAAACAAGATAAACTTCAAGAAAATTACACCCATCACATATTGATCAAATCATCAAATGTAAGGAGCAAATTCTGAAAGCTGCAAGAGAAAAGCAACATATAATGTACAGGGACGTCCCAATTTGATTAAGAGCTGATTTCTCATCAAAAACCAAGGAGGCCTCCCTGGCAATGTGGAATATGACTCCTGGGGAGGAATGTAGACCTGGCATCGTGGGACGGAGAACATCTTCTTGACCAAAAGGGGGATGTGAAAGGAAATGAAATAAGCTTCAGTGGCAGAGAGAATCCAAAAGGAGCCAAGAGGTCACTCTGGTGGGCACTCTTATGCACACTTTAGACAACCCTTTTTAGGTTCTAAAGAATTGGGGTAGCTGGTGGTGGATACCTGAAACTATCAAACTACAACCCAGAACCCATGAATCTTGAAGACAGTTGTATAAAAATGTAGCTTATGAGGGGTGACAATGGGATTGGGAAAGCCATAAGGACCACACTGCACTTTGTCTAGTTTATGGATGGATGAGTAGAAAAATAGGGGAAGGAAACAAACAGACAAAGGTACCCAGTGTTCTTTTTTACTTCAATTGCTCTTTTTCACTCTAATTATTATTCTTGTTATTTTTGTGTGTGTGCTAATGAAGGTGTCAGGGATTGATTTAGGTGATGAATGTACAACTACGTAATGGTACTGTGAACAATCGAAAGTTTGATTTGTTTTGTATGACTGCGTGGTATGTGAATATATCTCAATTAAAAAAGAAAAGCAAAAAAATAAATAAATAAACTACACCAACTAAATTCAAAAAAAAAAAAACCAAGGAGGCAAGAAGGCAGTGGGTCCAAATACTTAACGTGCTGAAAGGAAACAACTGCCAACCAAGAAACTGATCTCCAGCAAGACTTCTCTTTCAAAAATGAGGGAGAGATTAAAAACATTACCAGATAAACAAAAGCTGAGGGAGTTCATCACCACTGGGAAAGGACACTAAACAGTGGTTCAGAGAGGCATAAAGAAATAAAGACCTTCGATAAAAGTAACCAAACAAGTAATTATAAATGCCAGTACTATATTATTGTACTTTTTAGTATGTAACACCACTACTCACTTCCTACAGCTGCTCAACAGATGAATGGATAAACAAAATGTGGTACAGACATGCAATGGAATATTATTCAGCCATAAAAAGGAGTGAAGTTCTGATAAATGCCACAGCATGGATGAACCCTGAAGACATTATATTGAGTGAAATAAGCCAGGCACAAAAGGACAAATATTCTATGATCTCACTGATATGAAATAATTATAATAAGCAAACTCATAGAGTCAGAATCTAGACTATAGGTTACCAGGGGGTAGGATGGGAAAAGTGACTATGGAGTTAAGCCTTAAAACACATGGAGTTTCTATTTGGGACGAAGGAGTTTTGGTGGTGGATGGTGGTGATGGTAATACAACATTGTAAACTCAACCATCACCAAATCAACCTACTGTATTCTTTCTCAAGACTCTACCCTACTCCTCTTCCTCTCAATTCATAATCATCTACCAAACAACTTCCAATAACTAACTAATTTGTACACTTTGTAAACTCACTGTTTGTAAATTTACTGTTCCTGAAACAATTCTTTAAAGAGTCAACAAAACTACACTTTTTTGACAGATATTTGTTACACAAATCAAAAATAATACTGCACCTTAATATATATATCCATACACAAACTCTTCCTTAGCGGTCTCCCTCTTGTCTTGAAATGTCTCTCTCACAGCTCCTTTCTGTCTCAGCCATCCTCTCTTCCTATTTTCTATTTCCTCTTTCATTTTCTGAGGTTATCAGAGATAGAGAGCATGCAAGTAAATGATATATAAGCCCTGGCCATGAAAGAGGGAGAAGTGGCAGGATGGGCCTTCAACAGGATGCCCTCCAGACAGGAGAGAATATCAATGTTTCAAGAGAAAAAGCCAGGGAGAACGACAATGTGGAAATGACAGTTTTCATGTCACAAAGTTCAGGCCCACAAGCAGTAAGACAGGGTAGCAGCACTGTGGTGTGATTCTATCATGCAGAATTTTGAGCCCAGAAGACAAATTGAGACAAGCTTGTTATATGCACCACCCAGCAATGTTATCAGGAATCTTTCCTTGCTTTAATGAAGCATTATAAAAGTAACAAATGCCTAGCTTTTCTACCTAGAGAAGACAAGGAAGACATTTTCAGAGAAGTTGCTAATAATCTGAAAAATCTGCAAGAGGCCAGAAACCTGGAGCTATTGAGTAAAAATATTTATCATTCCAAACATACTCTCCAGGATTTCAAAACCACCAACAGGTGTCACAAAGGAAACTAATTTTAAATGTGATTACAGGGGAAGAACTAAATGGAAGGAAAAGAGACATACTATATAATTTTTAAAAGAGCTTGACCAATGCAGTTAAAAGTACAGCTCACAAAAAATTTCTTTCTAGCAAGATTCATTAATGACCATAAATTAAATGGGTAGTGACACCTTATTTCCATAGGCTGTTATTCAAAGGTTATAGTATAGTATTAGTTGCTCAAGTAAATGATCCAAAAGTAAACAGAGGTTTCCAAGAACAAATTCCTACTACTCATCAATGACAGCTGATAACATAAACATTGTTCTTTACTAGGAAAGGCCATGTTTGCTTCAACTGGCACAGGTAGAGCAAGATAACTTAAACACGGCAATTTTAAAGGTGAAAATAAAGTTTTTATTTACATAGCTACAGTATCTGCCAAAAACAGTTTAACTGATTCAAATTTTCATGATCATAGAATACCTTTCTTCCTAGAATTTTCCTATTTTCTTTAATAGGTCCCGGTCCACTATCAAGCCTTAATGCCAAAGATTTCAAAAGTGTGTTATTAGGGATTCTTCAGCTACTCCAACTTGAAAATACTTATCAGCAATGATCTGGCAATACAAATTTGCAAACCCTATCTTCTTTTCTGACATGCTATGCCATATACATAACTTTAAAAAAAAGTTTTGTGGAACCAGGCTTAAGACAACAATTGTAGGAAAAGCTCCTTTAGTCAATCTCAAGAAAAACTTAAGTGTGAAATATAATGCATCTGCCATTTTTCCTATGACTATTCTTTTCTCCAATTCCACATTCTCCTCATCATAAACAGAATAACTATTTTGGAAATAAGTACTTTCCCAAATATAAAAATAATACTTAATGACAATAGAGGTATCTTCTATACGCTAAAGATACAATATTTGTGGATCTACAATCAGTCCACAAACAGTCACTCAATTTTTTTCTGCTAACTGAGGAAAAATCAGAAGTCCCAGAATTGTCATATTAAATACAAGCCTGTTACAGGACATTCTTTCTTCCTTAAATTAAAAAAGTAAACCAGATTGTAAACTCCCGGAAAGAAGAAATTTATCTGTATTGTTTGAGTTTGGCAGAGTAGATGTAATAAACATATCAATAAAAAGGAAACCAGTCAGCTTATAAAATATGTAAATGAATTTCTTTTTCTTCAAATGATAAAAACAGTCTTTTTGAACTTATTTGTTTTTATCTAGTTGACATTAAATGCTAGATTTAGACTGATAATGCTGTTAATATTTCAACATCTTGTTACTTTAATACAGTCTATTAAGTACATAAAAAAAACTTTGTTAGGGGTATAGATTTACATAAAAATCAAGTTTAAAAATTATATATCTGTTTGCATTTTAACTTCTAAATTTACTGTAAATGTAAGAAAATACTTTTTGTCATTACTGGCTTTGCTTTGATTATATTAATGTGCAAAGAAAAGTGGTAAAGTGAGTTTCTTGATGTAAAAAGCAAAAATTTTTAAATTCATTGATTCTTTAAAATAACTATACCAGTTTTATATGATTATCTAATAAATCAAACTCTTGAGTTGGCAAAATTGTGGTGCTGGTGTTGACTATTAAAATAGACGAAGAAATGAAACGGGAAAGGAGTCTGTTAAATGGAAGGCATTTAAGATTCTACAATGGCTAGTCTACTTAGGGAATATCACAGAAGAAATGCTTTCGGTACTCAAAATTTTACACTTTCACCTGAAGTACCTGAGTACTATCATTTGCTTCACTGGTGTTGGAAAGCATTTAAGAGGTAAGGAAAAATGTCATGTTTAATGGTTTGTTTTGCAGAGAAAGAAAAAAAGTAAATTATAGTACTTTAAAAACTAGAATGTTACATATATCTATAAATATATATTTGATATATATATATATAAATTGAATTCTTAGCAGCTTATGACCATACAAATAACGTGTTCCATACTCTTGAAAATACGGCAGAGTCTCACAAAATAAATCAACTAAGAAGCATAACTTATGGGTCAGCAAACCGCTGCCTTTCTGCACAATTCAACATATACCTCTCTGTGGTTTAACAGAGGCCTCTCTGACCCCTTACAGATGAAGCATGTTGTATAATTTCTATCTCTCTAGTTTACCTAAGACATGTGCTTATTACCACGGCTCAAAATTTGAAAACCAATGACTTGCCAGGAGTGTCACCGTGAGAATCCACTTGTGCTGGGAGAACAGAGCAAGCTCAGTGAAACGACAATGACGGTAATAACAATGGTTTTGGTAATTACAGTAATATGACATCAAACACAGATCAGGAGCCAGACAAAAGTTGATAAGCACTTCTCATACATTAAGTCACTTGATCCCAATAGCAACCCTAAGTAGGTAATGTGATCATTCCTATTTCATAGACAAAGAAACTGGGATGGTTTACACAATTTGCCCAAAGTCTAGCACTAGAAATGGATTCAATCCCAAAGAGTATGGGATAATGCCTCTGCATCTCTGGCTGTCCTCTAAAAGGACATAAGGATGAGAGGCAACTATAGAATTCTGTGATGCAATTCCATTACAGAAAGTTCTGGCTTCAACGGAATGTAAAACTATAATGACTAGATGGAAAAATTGGTTTTGCTGCTTTCCGAACACTTGGGGATCTGGGTAATGTATCCGATGCTGCAAAAATCCTCGTTTTTCTGTGCATGAAGACATTAAGCACATTCTATGGTATCAAGAGAGAAAGTAGAATGACTGGTCTAATGTATTATTTGTACACATTATACAAATTAAAAGAGAAGAAGATGTGTGTATATGAATTAACATGGAAGAATGTCAGTGATATACTGAGTGAAAATTATCAATCTGCATAAAAGTATATAAAATATGATCTCATTTCTGTTTCAAGAAGAATAAACACCATGCATACAAATATATGTGCAGAGTAAAAAGATCTAGAATAAAGAAAGTGATGGGGGTGAGGAATAAAGAAAATTAAACCACGGGATTAACAATTTTTTAAAGTCTAAATTTCTGTAGAATGTATCAGTAATATATACAATTAAATGCCAAATAAGGGCCAGTAGTCCTTTAAAAGTTAATAAAACATTCTCATTTTATTTTCCCTTTATATTTTACATATGACTTCATTTCCAAGTATTTACCTCTGTTTCATTTAATGAGGAGATGCATAACAATGAATATTCTCATCGTTTCAACAATTTAACCTTTTTAAGTATTTATATAAGAAACTACTTACACAGGTCTAGAAAACTCTATAATTAAATTGCCCAAAGTTATTTCATAACAGGTTAACGATTAAAGGGAAAGTTTTTTCTGTAACAACTACAATCTGGTTTTTTCATTATTTGGATTGACAATTTAACTCATTTTAATTAAAACCTATCTATCAACTCTTTCAATCAGAAACTGTTGCAATAACTTTAAAATTAGCTGAGGAAGCTTTCTGACTAGAAGACTTATTAGAACTTACATTAAGTTCATAATCAGATTTTAAGCATCACGTTTCAAGCCCAAGGGGTTCTTTAGCTTTGCAAAGAGTTATGCCCAGGGCTGGTTCTCCTAAACCATGTTTTCATGTTTTGTTGAGAAATTATTCCAAGTTTTGATTTCCATGTCAAAATATTAATACTGTTAATGAGGGTTTTCAAAGAGGCTCTCTTAAAGATCATCATACTTGGGTATGATCAATAGTATCATCTGAACACCTATTAATTAGATAAACCTATATATACAAGACAGTCTTCAGAGGCATTAAAATTCAAAGGCTACACTTGTATACCAATAGCAATGTTTCTAGCAATTTGTTTTAAATTTTAGTAACTACAGAATTTCAATGTTGATTACTTTTCCTACTTTTATATTTACTGGTTCACACTTAGCAAATGCTTCATTACTTTTCCTACTTTTATATTTACTGATTCACACTCAGCAAATGCCATACTGTTTAATCCTCACGATAATTCTATAAAATTGAGTCTTTCCCCATCTTCCATATGCAGTAGAGGCTTAGAGCCCAAAAGTCATTGATCTAAAGTCACTTAATCATCATAATAGTAACAAATTAATGAATTAATTACCTTATCAGATAACCATCTAAGCACTTTATATTTAATCACTCATTTAAGCCTCAAAAATTTAGTTAAGTTGCCCTAAGTTACCCAACTTGTAGCAGAGAAGCCAGAATCTAAAACCTGACAGACTCGCTCCAGAGCCCACACTCGTAACCACCATGCCACTCTCCTCTGCTTCTCCTATTTCTAGGGCGTAGCAGAGCTGTTTGAATCACAAAGCCCTGGATCCTTCCATGTAAACCTGTGTAGGTAATCTTCATATCTCCATCACTGTTAATGGAAACATCAACACATCAAAAAAGGTTATCAGCACTTGCCCATGGTGGGGGGAATGACATGACTTAAAATAGGAACTCAACTAAAAGTTGGCCAAACAGACCCTTGCACAAAGTTCAAGAATTCCATGTAACTAGGTTCATTTAGGATAAAAATTGGGGGGTGGGGTGGGAAGGATGTACAAAAAGAACTCAACACTTTTCTACATTCAGGACACTACTGTATCATATCATCTTATGTAAAAATACACAGACTAATTTTTGTTAAAATAAGCTAAGATATAGGGTATTACACTAATAATGTTGAATACCATGGGAATATCATAATTGAGTTGTGAATACTGTTACTGTTAAACCTTTAAAATACTAAGTGGTTGTTGGGGACTTAATCATGCCCCCCACAAAAGACATGTGGAAGTCCTAATCCCTGGTCCTGTGGGTATGAACCCAGTTGTAAACAGGACATTTGTCTTGAGCTGGGGCTTCTAGCCTCCAAAACTGTGAGCCAATAAACCCCTGTGGTTTAATCTAACCAGGGTTTGCTATTTGTCATAGAAATCCTGGCAAACTAAGGAAGTGGTATATTCAGAGTTCTATATCTTAAGCCACTAATAAAGCTTTGTGTCAGACAAAAACTGATGTTTTGGGGGAATACCCAACTTGGAAAAGGAATCTCGGTGACTTTTTTTCAATCTAGTTCTCAAAACCGAAATAACAGATTTTTTAAAAATATATACCCCACAGCATCCTCTTCATCAATAAGAATTTAATGTTGTTTGTAGTGGGAGTCATTAGAAATTAATCTGGAATCTGACATTATTGACTTACACCTTTTTTAAATTCTTTCAAAAAACACATAATGAATTCCTACCATGTGCCAGGCAGGCACTGTACAAGGTGGTAAACAAACAAAGAAGAACACAGAGTCTCCTGAAAAAGATAGTTAAGTAAAAAACAATCTATTAGTTGGAGCAGCAAGGAGAGAAGGGAAAGAAAGGGACATAAAAAGAGTTACAGAATACTTTAAAAACTAGTACTTGAATATTATTTTCAACTTATTTTCTAAATATCTTTCAAACAAAAGTCAAATACACCTGTTCTTAGGTTATGAGTTCCTGCCTGAACTTCAGGATGAAACACACAATAAGGGGATTTAAAAAACTCAGTTATGAGAGTGACGTCATCAACTCGGTGAAGTAAATGGCTACTGAAAACTCCTCTCCAGAGACTAAGTGAAAAAAAGGGACAATTCTGAATTGCTTGAAACTCTGGAGGAGGGTATAGACTGGTGAAGGACGCTGCAGATGCCAAATTGAAGAAAGAGAAGAAATATCAAGTAGGAATCTTCCATCCAGACCAGCCAGTCCTCTCCCCATCCCCTCACTCAGGCTTAGTGCGGGAAAGGCACAGAATCAGCAGACGGGACTCCTCCCCCCAAGGACACAGATTTTAAAATCTCTCACAGCAGTGAGACATACCCACATTGTTTGAAGACCCAGGGAACAGGTGAGGACATTTCAAGGCCCAAGTCAGTGAGGGACAAAGAGACTGAGAAGACGTGGACAGTGACTGCGTTTCCAGCCCTGGGTCTGAAAACCCCTCTTCCACCCTTGAGGGAAAACAGCAGCTGGTGGCCATTTCCTTGCGTGGCAGACAGCTGGAGTACTGGGTCAACTAAGGGAGTACATGGTCATAGGTAAAGCCCCACATCAAGCCAGATTGTGGCCGGCAAAGTGAGGGAATAGGAATCCCGCAGTTTCACCTCAACTGTGTAGACCAAGCCTGTACTCGGAGGCAAAGAACCCTCTGAGAACAAGTAAGTTACTGAAGAATGCCATCTGCTGGGCAGTCCAGAACGTTCAACAGAAGCACCACTGGAAGACAGCAGATCTATACTACCACATACAGTGAACCTGCTGAGCTCCACTGGAAGCCAGCAGATCTGTATTACCACATACACTGAATCTGCTGAGGTGCCCAGTAATTACCTCCCATCCCCATGGGAGGCCACGGTGGGTGCCTGATTTTCAGGGAAAACTGGGGGGCAGAGCCAATCTGACAACTGGCCAGCAAGAGAAAGAAAGAAATACAGAGATCAAAGCAAACCAAGAAAACACGAGGCAAAAGAGAGAACACAACCTCCAGAATAAACTAATCAAGAAAATCAGATGCCTAGACGGCAAAAAAATCACAAGCCACACCAGGAAACACGAAGATACGACCAAGTCAAAGGAACAAACTAACACCTCAACTGAGATTCAAGAGTTGAAACAACTAATTAAAGATGCTCAAAAAAATCTAAATCAAATCAACAAGCTGAAAGAAAATGTGACAAAAGAGATGAAGGATATAAAGAAAACACAGGGTGACCAAAAGGAAGAATTCATAAGTCTGAAAAAACAAATGGCGAACTTATGGGAATGAAGGGCACAAGAGAGGAGATGAAAAACACAATGGAGACACACAACAGCAGACTTGGTGAGGCAGAAAGATTACTGAACTAGAGGTCAGGACATATGAAATCCCACACACAAATGAACAGACTGCAAAACAGGGAAAAGAATGGAAAAACACGAGCAGGGGCTCAGGGAACTGAACGACAACATGAAACGCACAAATATATGTTATAGGTGTCCCAGAAGGAGAAGAGAAGGGAAAAGGGGCGGACAGAACAATAGAGGAAATAATCAATGAAAATTTCCAAACTCTTACGAAAGACATAAAATTACGAGTCCAAGAAGCACAGCATAACTCAAACAGAATTGATCCAAATAGACCTACTCCAAGACACTTACTAATTAGATTGTCAAATGTCGAAGACAAAGAAAGACTTCTGAAAGCAGCAAGAGAAGAGCAATCCATCACATACAAGGGAAGCTCGATAAGACTAAGTGCAGATGTCTCAGTAGAAACCATGAAGGTGAGAATGTACTGGTATGGTCTACTCAAGATACTGAAAGAGAAAAACTGCCAACCAAGAATCCTATATCCAGCAAAATGTCCTTCAAAAATGAGGGAGAGTTTAAAATATTCTGACAGACAACGAGAGAGTTTATGAACAGGAGATCTCCTCTACATGAAATATTAAAGGGAGTGCTACAGACAGGAAAATACAGGGGAGAGAGGTTTGGAGAAGAGTGTAGAAATGAAGATACCAGGAGACATAAAAAGAGTAAAGATACGGCATTTGATGCTGAAGGAGTACAGGATGTCCAGTAGGATTTATTGTATACATCCAGAAATGGATAGCACAAAACTGGGTGATGGTAGCACAGTATTGCAAGTACACTGAACAAAGATGACAGTCAGTATGGTTGAAAGAGGAAGGTTAGGGACATGGAGGACACCAGAAGGAAAGATAGAAGAAAGAGACTAGGACAGTATAACTTAGTGAAACCTAGAGTGGTCAATGATTGTAATTAAATGTACAAATATAAGAATGTTTTTACATGAGGGAGAACAAATTAATGTCAACTTTGCAAGGTGTTAAAAATAGGATGGTACTGGGGAAAAAATTAAATCAATGCAAACTAGAGTCTACAGTTAACAGTAACATTTTAATATGCTTCCATTAATTGTAACAAAGGCAATATACAAAAGTTAAATGTCTATAAGAGGGGGATACAAGGGAGGGGTATGGGATTCTCAGCATTGGTGGTGGTGTCTGACTTTTTAATTATATTTTAATTGAATTTTATTTTTTCTTTTGTTGATTCATAGTTGTCATTTTTTTCTTTCTCCTTTCATTTCTCGCCACCTCCTCTTTCTTTCAGAAAGAAACAAAAATGTCATCATACAGATAATGGTGGTAAATGCATAACTGTGTGATTATACAGGGAACCACTGATTGTTCACATAGGATGGACTATATGGTGTGTGAATAAAACCATCTAAAAAATAAACAGAGGGATACAAGTGCTGGAGAAAATGTGGAGAAAGAGATATACCTCATCACCGTTGGTGGGGAAGGAGAATGGTGCAGCCATCTGGAGGGCAGTGTGGTGGTTCCACAAGCAGTTAAGCATGGCGTTGCCAAATGGTCCTGCAACTCTGTTATTGGATATATACTTGGAAGAACTGAAAGAGGGACAAGAATGAACATTTGCACAGTGGGGATTATGGTGGCAGTACTCATGATTTGCATTGATGAACAGAATGGCAAAGTGTGGGGTACACATACAATGGAATATTGAGCTGCTAGAAGAAGGAATAAAGTTGTGAGGTGAATGGACATTGAGGACAGTATGCTGAGTGAAATAAACCAGAATTGAAAATAAAAACATTATAATGCCTCACTAATATGGACTAACTATAATGGACAAACTCTGAGAACTGAATCTGAAAGCACAGGTTATCAGGGGAAGGCTTACTGTAAAGGTTCCTAGATTGTAAGCTCTTACAGGAGTTACATCTATTCCTGAGTTTTAATGGCTGTTTCTAAATTCTGAGATGCTGAGCTCTTTGTGTATAACCTGGTTGTCCTGGAACACTGGGTATCTGTATTACACCAGAGACTCAAAGCCAGAGTCTGGCAGCTATGAATGTCAGTATTACCCCATACAGCAAATGTTAATTTTTATTCCTATTCCTTTTTGTGTGTGGTAATAAAAATGTTCAAAAATTGATTGTGGTGATCAATGCACAACTATATAATGGTACTATGAACAACTGATTGCACACTGGATGACTGTATGGTTTGTGAACATACCTCAATAAAATTGCTTTTAAAAAAGTTATGATACAATTGCATTTTGTGAGAAAAAAATTAGGGGGTAAACGATATGTACTAAAAAGAGGTGCGTTATAAGGAAAAGAGTGAATTTTCTTCTGTTAATATCTAATTTTTCTAGGAAAAATACATATTAATTGCATTTTTTTTTAAATCTGTATGTATAAGGGGTTAAATCCAAAGTACGTCATTAGAACTTAAATTTCAGTAATGTGAGAGCAACCTTTAAACATTAAAAGTGACTTGCAGGTTGCCATAAGCTAAGTAACAACTGCCTGAAGCGTTTGTGTTGCAAAGTATGTCCTAGCATGAAGACAAGGCACCATTCAATGATTAAAATGTCAGTTGAAATGACTAAGCCTCATGCCAAACTCCTTAAAGCACTCCCTTGCTAAAGAAGGAATGGAATGAGATTCCTCCTGCTAGCATCAAGCATTACACTGGTCACTATATAAACAGAGCTCTTTCAAAGAGTCAGTAGTCTCAGGAGCCCCAGACTGCATAAGACTGGTTGAAGAGTAAGAGTTCCTTTTTCTAAGGTTTGTTTAGGTTCCTATATTAGATTCTCAATGCAAAAAAACTGCAACTATTTTTCTCAAAATAAAACCTAAGACTAATACGCAATTCAGTTACGCAAAAAGGATGGTGCATTCTCCATGAACTGAAAACCAGATGAAGCAAATAAAAAGCCCCATTTATGCCTTGGTGACTGCGGTAATGGACTTGTACAAACCGCCCCCTCTTTCCTATCCACTCCCAGGTGGCATTTTCCTGTATTTGGGCCTCCACTTTTGATCAAATGAGAAAGAAAATTCTTTTGACCACAAAGCAAATTTTTAATTTTTAAAAAAATAAAAATATATTGCAAATTGAAGAGGCATAACTTAGAGGCAATACTGAGCTACTTTTAACATCCAATTTGCTGTCAAACCCCAATACCTATCAAAGCTCAGAAACTTCTGTTAGTTCAAGCTAACCTAGCTGGCATTGACAATATATGAGAAGAGAAGCATTAGGTATACCGTTTTATGCAGAAAAACACTTCAAATTAAATCAAACACCTATAAATAATGACCTAAATGCAGTATGAGATTTGATTATTTAAAACTTACTAAGATCCTACTGGCAAAAGATCAATTTGTAAATACACATAATCCCCTCTCTGATTTACCTGTTATCTAAATTCAGATTCTGTTTAATGAAAAAGGGTGTGACATACTTGTATCTATTTGAGGATTTCTAATTTAATATATTTCTCAAAATCACAAAAGACAAGGCACAACTGTATGTTATGGGTAGACTCTCAAAGTAGAGGTAAATAAGACTCAGCAAATCTCTTAGGATGTCCAGAATATACTCACAAACTGAACAATCACAACAAAGATTTCTCAGTGTTAACTGTTGTGCATAACTATGAATCATAGTATCTGCACTATTTTCGGCAAATAGGAAGTGCCTCACAAAATACAATATAGTTTGAAACACCTGAGTTAAGCAGGTGGAGAAAGATTCTTATTAATTTATCAGTTTAAAGACTACAGAGACATAATTTTTGAGACAATTAGAGACTGTATAAAAAATAGATTAGGTAGCACAACACTGTGAACGAAATTAACAGCACTGAAATATATATGTGAACGTGATTAAAAGGAGAAATCTTAGATTCTATAGATGGTAACAGAAGAAAATTTTTTAAAAAATCCATGGAATGACATTACATAAACAGTGAACCCTAGGTTAAACAAAGGACTATAGTTAATAGTGCAATCATAAAACTGTGCTATCATCAACTGAAACAAATGTTCCATACCAACGTTAGGTGTTAATAATGTGGTGGTACATGGGAATCCTGTATTCTATGCATGAATTGTTCAGTACACTCACAACTTCTCTAATAAAAAAAAAAAAAAAAAAAATAGATTGGTGGGTCTCAAACAACTCCCATGACCACATTAAAAAATTAAAGCAAAGAACCAAATATGGGAAAAAAATAAAATTACATAAGTAAGTAATGGCTCTTATTTCATCTGTGATATTAATTTCCTCTATTGAGGCCAAAGGTGTTCTTTAATAAAGTAATAGTACACATGTCATTAATAATTAAGAAATAAGTCAGACACAAAAGGAGAGATATTGTATGTTACCACTTCTATGAATTCCTGAACAATGTAAAATCAATGTCTCATAGTGTAGAATAATGGGGACCTAGTAATAGACAGAAGCTAGTGAGAGGGAATGATAATCTGGTATGTTCAGATATGTTAAAGATGGTGAATTCAAAGGTCTGGGAATGGATGGAGTGATGACTGTTTGTTAATAGGATTATAAAAAAACACATCATTAACAAGTGAAATATTTTTTCCTTAATACTCCTCACCATTAACAAAATGAAGTTATAATACAAGATATTGAATATGAAAATAAACATCATAGGAAAATCATAGAGCCACCACAGATATTAGAACTAACCACTAGAAAAAATTTATTGAAGAGTGCAGTTAATTCAAAATGCAAAAAAGAACAGCAAAGTACTGTAAAATGCTACAGGCATTTTAAAGACACTGAAATATTTGTAGCTCATCACAGGGAATCAGATACTTAAGTTCAAAAGAAAGAGCACAGAAGTTATCAAGTCTGACTGCAGTTTTAAGAATGCTTTTTAAAAAGTGACTCAATTCCACACTCCTGGATAGACCTGCCTCATTCAATAATTTCTAAAAGAGAAGATCAAGAAATCACCTATATTTTCCCAGTTACTTTACTACTTTTGATAAGTTTGCTGTAACAGGCTATTTGCTAAAATCTGAATCATGTCTTAATCCATTCCTGTGGGTAAGATCCCATGGTAAACAGGACCTTCTGATGAGGTTACTTCAGTTAAGGTGTGGCCCAGTGAAATCAGGATGGGTCTTAATTCTTTACTGGAGTCTATCATGAGCAGAATGAAATTTAGACACAGAAAAAGCCAAAGGAAAAAGCCAGAAGTCAACAAAATCCAGAAAAGCCAGGTAAGGCCACTCTATGAACTGACATGTGCCGGAAAAGCTAAGGATCACTGGCAGCTGTGACACAGTCTTCTTGGAAAAAGAATCTCTTTGATAACGCCTTGATTTTGGACTTCTCCTAGCTTCAAAACCATGAACCAATAAATTTCTGTTGTTTAAAACAACCCATTGCATTGTATTTGTTTTAGCAGCAGGGAAACCAAAACACTTAGTAACTGGGTAGGTTCTCAATCAGTCATAACTCATAGACCAAGTAAACTAACCCATTTAGTGCTAACTATACCCATAAAAGATAAAACATAAATATTTCCCAAATGATCTCAATACATAATTAGGAAAGGGTAGAAAACAGTAAGAGGGTGGTAAACAGTAAACACGTTTGTAAATTTCAGTCTCATTAAATTTAACCAAATATTGAAGGGTGCTTTAAAGATGATTATTATACAAAACATATTTTGAAAAATACTGGCATAGCTATGGCTTTAATTATTGCCTTCAAAAAAATAAAATTCAACAGACTAACCTAATCTATTCAAAAGAAGAGATGTGTGAAAAGGTCAGTATTAAGAGGCAAAGGCTGGACACCTTTAATGGGATTGATGTTCTGTAATAAGGTAAAAATACTAATTCAAAGATTCAAAGAATATAGGACACACATGGTAATATAACCATGAAATCCAAATATGACTGAATTTACAATTTAGTTACTGACGGCACCACCATAAAAATACGTAACAGGTGTCCATCATGTACCGTCCACTTCCTAATGTTCCTCTCCTCATCCACCACTTCTCCCCAAGCCCCTTAGAAGAAAACAAAACTGGATCCACATTCCCAAAAACCTTTACAAAGGCACATACAGACAACTGTTGTCATACGTAAACATCATTATATAAAGTTCCAAACTCAGAGAAGTTCTAAAGCTGGGCATTCAATTGCCTCAAATAATCAAACCAAAGGAAAAAACAAGAATTAAAAGAGAGCAATAAAAATCATCCAGTCAAATCCCTCATTTTACAAATGAGGAAGCCAAGGTCTAAAGGGTAAATAACTTGTCACTGGGTGCTGAGTGTGAATCATAGCCATAACTGGAGCCCCCGTCTCCTCAAACCCCAAGAGTGGCACCCAGTAGAGGTGCAGTGCAGCCTGAAAGCACAGGAAAAGTGAAACGTGGTATTTCTGATTTGTGAGGCAAATGACTGAGTCAAGAAAAATAAGAGTCAGTGATGCAATCTCAGAGTCGATGATGTGCCACAAAAAGTCTAAAAAAGCTTAGGAAGTACTCCTGGTCCTACTTCACCACAGTATCAATGACTGACTTGTTCACATCTCCCAGTTGTTACCCAAGAAAACATAAGTTTTGTCCTTCAAGTTTGTTACTAGACAAGAATGTTCCTTAAAAGCAATACTATAAATAATTCTTACAGTATTCCTGTTAACTGTCCCAACTCTGTATTTTAGTAAATTCGTGACCCTTGGCAATTTATTATTTCCTCTATTCCTCATGTATAAAATGGAGAGGGGCTAGATGGTTCATAAAGATTAAGTAAATAGTATTAAAGATAAAGGTAATAACCATTCCTACGTCTATTCTGATGCTTGAGAAACTAAAGCAAAGTCTAGATTTAGAAAGAGTCTTCAAGTGGTATGATACCTTAAATCCCTATACCTCTGTACTTTCAAACTTCAGAAAGAAACCTGGGTAACAGAAATCAAATTATTATGAAAGCAGTATTTAAAACAAAACTATCAGAATCACTTACAGTAAAGACCAGGTGACTAATATATTCCTAGTACTCCAAGTTGAAATACATAGTTAGGTGTAGAGCAGAAAAAATTTAGAATACTGTGGCAAGAGTTTCAACAGAGACACGTTAAGTAAGTTATTTTAACTGATAGTATAAAAACTACATTAAACATGCACAGCAAGCATCAATACTGTTAAAATGGCCATGGAGGTCTGTCGTAAACCCTTTCTCCAACCCTCAATAAAGTCAAAGCTACTTTTATGCTTATAGTCTCATTTCAAATATGACATATCAAAATTAGGAAGAATCAAACTTAGGAATTTCTGAAGCAAAGAAAGAACATTATGTACATCTTTGCCCCAGACACTATCTCCTTCTCCACCTATTTTTACAATTTTAGTCACAAAAACATTTTAAAAATTTATTTCCAAAAGTACTTGTAACAGAATTAAAATTTAAAACTAACCAAGGTCAACAGAAGTCATTCCTCAAATATACCAATGATTACTAAAACAATTCAAAGTATACATTTCATACCTGTGTATTAGTTAACTCTTTCAGACACCAAATGTACAAAATGATTAATACATCATATGGCAATAATGGACATGAGGCTATCTTTATCTGTGGGCTGAGAAGAAAAACCGTTTACCTGAATTACTACCCAGGTGCAGAAATATGAATCATATCCCTCCCAAGATTCTTTTTATTATTAACTTACCTTCTGAAGGGCTAAAGATTATACATGTTTTTTTCTAATATATGCTTTTCATGAGATGTATACATAAAGACTTCTTTAAAATAAAAAGCATGCTTCTGAGAGGAAACAACTTGCATTTAATGATTTTTTTTTAAATAGTTAAAATAGCAATCTTAACTCAAGGTTAGATCCAAAAGAAAGTCTATTACCAGCAAGAAAAATTGGCTTGACAGACCAGCAAAACTGAAAGAAACAAGAAGAATTTTTCTCCTACTCTCCTCATCATCAGGAATTACCATATATCACAGAGAACCCCACGGGGTCAGGCGTAAAGCTTGGACCGGAACAAAAATTAGTGGGACTGCATCTGCCACAAAAACTGGGAGGGCACGCAAGATGCTATTCCTCTCCTCTGGTAAGGCAGGGTCAGGGACAGGGATAGGATGGGGTGTGCATTCTTACCCCTCACCTTTAGTCATACCACAAGTCCCAGCTCAGACATCCTCCTCAGAAGCCCTTCCCTCACCACCCAAGGTGAAGAAAGCCATTCACACCCTGCAAAAACCACTATCACACTGACCTGTTTATTTTCTCCACAGCCCTTCTAATCTAAAATTACCTGTATATCTTATTCACTCGTTTACTAGCTGTATCCTCTCCAGTAAGAAAGCTCCACGAGGACCATAGCATCATCTACCTTGTTTTCTGGGAATTCTCCCTGCTTAGAACAGTTCCTGCCATGGAAGGGCAGGCAATAAATGTTAATCATCAAATGAATGAATGAATATTTCTTTAAACCTCTGAAGTTTGCCTCTCAAACTCGCCCAATGCATCACTTTCAAAAGCCCCTGGTGATTTCTCCCAAGTCCTCATTTGACACAGACCCTCATTTAAGATTGCTGACCTGCAGACTCCAAGACACATACTCTTTCCTCTCTCCCCACACCCGCCTCCCAGGGCACAATAAACTGGCTTTTCTCCCTAAGGTCACAAATCCACCAAGGCCCATGGCTTGCAGTTTGGTTATTTTCTCAACTCATTCTCTGCAGTCATTAATTCTTTTGGGAATTGGATCGCTCTGAGAACTTGAAAATGGTCAAGTTCCCAGTAACCCCAAAATCTTCACAGGAAATTAAAGAATCTTAAAATACTGCAAATAAAATGTAATAAACCTGACTTTCCAGTTGTTTTCAATAGTTACAGCACAGTAAAATGCCTACTCCAATAATTCCACTGAGGCAACATACACAGGCATTAAATAATTCACTTATGGAAACAAATAATTTAGCAAATTAATCATTCAGACAGAACTACAGATACATGCTTAAGAAAATAAGCCAGAATTTATGTTTACTGCGTAGACAAAGAATGTATTAATCTGAGAAATTCTTCATTATGAGTCTTATCTTCCCAATCAGATCATTATGAAAAACGTGTATTTGATGATAATAAACTACATTAATTTCTTTTTAAAAACTGTGCAACCTACCCTTACCTTCCCCCTCCAATCATAACTATATCCAAACCCAGACTGAGGTTCCACTGCACAGAACAGATTAGCTTGTGCTTCTGTGCTTGACTCGATGAAATGAATGGTTAAAAAAGGACAGGACTGTAGCTGTGAGAAGAAGGTGCTTTTGTCAATTTCCTGTTGGATCTCATACAAGACTCACCACCTAATGCTAACTGCTTAGAATGTGTCTGCCTTCCACAACTGAACAGTCCAACACACGGTAAGTGGAACTGACACTTGGCCCACTTTCAACACAATAAAATAGTTACCAAACTTCTTTAGGAAACTTTAAATAATTATCATGTATTTTCCAAAGCAATCAACATTCTTTTCACAAATGAATGACCATGTGTTAAACATTGACTTTGAGGGTAAGAAGAAAAAAGCCACACGCCCTTTACCCTACCAGTATTAAAGCAGTATAGTGAAACACTTGCGGACAAATAATGTAGACAGGGTCACAAAATTAAACAAAACTTTAACAAATCTTAAACAGAAAAGAGTAACCTTTGGATAGTGTAACACAATAAACAAAAGAGGAGCGGTTTTTACTCACTGAAATGTCAATCTCTTATCACTTTGACAACTTCTTTTATGACCAAAAGCAAGTTATGAATTTGCAGTGAAGTCCCACTTGTGCATGAAACACTGTATCTAAAAGGAAGAAAACCAACCAGTGCCCTCCCTAATCCCTCGGACAAGAAAGGTAAAGTATATAGCCATAATCACAAAGCCAAAAATGATAGAGAAGTAACCAAGAACAACATTCCTGTCTTATCTGGCATCAGTTTGATTCACCTTACCTTTCTTTTATTTCAGGAAGGGCATCCAAGGGCATTTTGCTTAGATCAAACAAAGCATTCCAAAAAGGCAAAGGCATTCACATGAAGTTCTTCTCACAGAGAAGAAAGAACAAGCCTTAAATTGCATGAATGAACAACCTGTAATGAAGCATTTTTGTCCATGTCCTTAAAAGGAATTTCAAATAACTGACAGTTTATGGAGCTGCACTCAGAGAAAATTAAATGACCACTAAATGAAAGAGCAAGATAAAGCCAAACACTTTGGTAAGAACATAATGAAATCCTGAAAATTCCCATTTCAAATGAAAAATCTTCATTAAGATTTTCTTAAAATCACAGGAGATTTCAGAGCCAGCAAATAGTGGCCTGAGATTGCTTTAGTATTACAAGTCCTCACTCAGGTAAGGATTATGTAGTCAACATTTTTTTTTTAAATCTAGTTTAGTAACTTTTCCTTTGACTACATCTCTGAGGTTCCCTTAATTTTTTTTTTATTATTATTAGAGAAGTTGTAGGTTTACAGAAAAATCATGCATAAAATACAGAGCTCCCATATACCATCCTATTATTAACACCTTGCATTTTACTGTAATACAATGTTACAATTCATGAAAGAACATTTTTATAATTGTACTGTTAGCTGTAATCTATCATTTACATACGGTTCACTGCTTATGTTGTACAGTCCTATGTGTGTTTTTTTAATTTTTATTCTAGTAACATATATACAACCTAAAATTTCCCCCCAACCACATTCAGATATATAATTCAGTGCTGTTAATTATGTTTACAATGTTGTGCTACCATTGCCACCATCCATTATCAAAACTTTTCCATCAACCCAAACAGAAATTCCATACAATTTAAGCAGTAACTACTCTCAATTCCTTACCCCCAATCCTAGTCCCTGGTAAACTGTACTCTAGCTTCTGACTCTATGAATTTGCTTATCAAAGCATTTAACCAGCAAAGTTATTTTAGACTGGTATAAAGCTTTCTACATGGGATTCAGTAATTGAAACATAATTCCGATTCCCATAAAGCCAACATACCTTTAGTTACCGTAAAAGACAATAATGACTTTTTTGTTGAGAGACTTTTTTATTCCCTTCAACTGAGGTAAGAAACATTCTATTAAAAAAACAAAGCAGACCCTGAACTCTCTGTTCTATTTGGAGGTTACACTATAACATATCAAAGTTTTGCTTACCCACATAGATAAGGGTCAATTTCTAAGCATCTAGCAAACTCTCAAGCATACAGGTTGTAGGAATCTGCTATAAAGAAATCTACTTCCCTTAAACAGCCTGGTTCTTGTATATTACAAAAACTACCAAAATAAATTAATGAACTTCTGTTCCCTACTCTAAATTCTTGACTCTCTGATTCACATTATGACAATCCCTAAAGCCGGAACTGAAATATCTATGAGAAGTTATCACTGGGAAATAAAGCTCTGAAGAGCTGTAATCAACCAACTGTTCCATTAAAACAGACAACCACTGTCTGGTTTAGAAAAATAATGGATTTCTTAATTCCAGATGATTAAAGACACTTCATTCAGTACCACTGTCTTCAGAATGGTATCTTATCACGCAGAAGGCTGAAAGTTTATTTGGGTGACATAATTATTTGTGGATTTTTCTCCTCCACCCAAATCCTGCTGTTGGGATCTTTTTTCCTGCATATAATTCCTCCCATCTTTATCATTATATATTGGTAAATTTTACTCTAAAGTACAGTTTTTAGAAGTTACTGAAACTAAGTATGTAATATAAAGTCATCAAGGTATAAAATATTCACGAATTACTGACTGAGTGCTCTTTTTTCCAAAGGCTCAATGAAATTGCCTCATCATATTTAATCAATGATTAATCTAATAACAGCTGGGCCTAATTTGTTTAAATGCAAGCATTCTACCTCATATACAAAATCTAATTTTAATATTTAATTATTGAATCTACTGCCTAATTTATCAACTTAAAACTTTTTAAATCATCATTTGCTTTTTTTTAAAATGCTCTTTGCCCATTTACACTGTGAACAGAAGAAACCTGGGTCTTCACAGTCCTCCCCAAGTACTTAACATGAGTTAACTAGCTGCCAAAGAATTGTTTACAGCCTGATAACACATCTTTGATAACCTGTACTCAAATCATTCCATGAATAATCACGATTATTTGTTTTAACTGAATCACTATGCTGCTGAGTATATACCAGCTATGGATACTGCATAGTGAATTAACTTACAAGGGTCGCTCAAGGAAGATGAGAGAAGAACTTGTATTCTTGATTCTAGCAGCAAAATCAAGTGTTCACTGAACTTGCAAAGTCACACAACAACCAAAATTAGGAATTGATATTAACCATATGATTTTATACAGTAAGCAGTCTAGTGAACTAAAAATTTGAGAGTTATTTTTTTCACAGAACCTGTATCTAGCACACAGGAGGCACTAATTAAAAAAAAAAACTAATGTAAACAAATAAGACTTAAGATGTCACTGGGGGCAAAGTTATGAATAGGTAGGCTAATCAGAGAGTATATCCCAAAAAAGTTTGTTTAAAAATATCAGTATTTGCAACACATACAACCAGAACTACAGCCCTAGGAGTAAACAATCACTGTTTCAATTCTGATAATTCCCCAACTGGATAATTTTTTTCACCTACAAAATTAGCAACTTTTTGGTTTGTTTTTAAATCCAAACCCTCAGTGGCAGAAAGCCTGCAGAGAAATAAGCACTCTTAAACTGCTCGTGGGCCTTTTATTTCTTGTGGAAATCATGGCAATTTGTATCAAAAGCTTTTTATATTTGTCTACCCTTTGACCCAGTAACTCCACTTCCTGGAATTTATGTTAAGGCAACAGGAATACACATAAATAAGGAAACAAATGTTCAAAATCAGGGTGGTTTTACACACATTAGAACTTATTTGTGTAAAGGAATATGGTGCTATCAAAAACCATATTCTCTAAGAATACTTAAGAATCAGGAAAGTCTGTGGATATATTAAAAGGCAGACAACAAAACAACACGTGCAGGATTTGTTCACTTTTTTTTAAAAAATCCAGTTTCTGGTGATGTAAATGTAAGTATATATGGCATACACACAAATTAAAAAAAAAAAATCAGTGGTGCTCTGGGGAGTGGAATTTTAAAAGGTTTCTTTTTCTCTTTTTTGCACCAGTCTGTTTTTCCAGATTTCCACGATGACTATATTGCTTCTTTAATTGGAAAGTAAAGGTCATTTTAAAAACGAAGGGAGTTCTCTGCTAATTCTGTCCAAATGCTATGTACAGTCAACTCTTTAAAGAAAAGAATCAAAATTACGTAATCATTTTTAAGCTCCCCTTCCATGACCTTAATGGGGACTTCTAAAGCTAAGCAGATGCCCCAGCAGGAAATAAATTTGCAACTCAACAGATGCACCCACAGAGATATGGCAAGATGCACCTTCGGTGGCTTTGGCAATAATTTCCTTTTATTATCCCTTTGCTTGCAAGTGCTTTTCAACTCAAAGAGAAGCCCGAGGAAGTTAATAGGTGCTTAATATGTACTTTGCTGCCTGAACTGATTCCTGTTCATAATGTAATGGTGAGACCCCACGGGGCCCTTTCACAGGGGCTTTAGCAAATCCCCTGCAGTGAGACAGCCCCCGGGCAGCTCTGTTTTCATCAACCCAGGCAGTGACCTAATCAACAGGGTTCCAAGCAAGACAATCCCTACATTCAACAGTCCTGAAGAAAGGAAGGGGGAGGGAGTTCAAGCTCTGCTGAGGAATGCTATTTACCTGTCACAGTGACGGCTCACCCAGCAGGCATTTAAAAAAAATCTCCAGCTGCTTCAGCAGATTCCCTCCCCGCAGCCAGCACAAAATAAACATATTTACTTAAGCTTCATTCACAAGTTTTGATGTGACACAGTTGAAGCCCAAGTGGAAACAGGTAGGTTTGTGAGACACAAAGTGGAGCGACGATAATATGGCATAGTAGGTTCAATAGACTGTGTTCATTGAAACCCAGCGCCACACAAAGTATTATGACAGGAATAAATACGGGGAAAAAAAAATCATCCCTCTGTTTACACCCCAAAATTTACATGGATTATTCCATAAACCTGAAAAGTGTGAACTTTTCAACTCTGAAAAGAATATATAGAGCACTGAAACAACACAGAGCCAATTTACAGAACACTAAAACTATTTTCATTAATGTCCCTTAATTTCAAAGGTAAATGTGAATTAATTACTTATGTGTTAATTACTAAAGGTTTTGCTTCACTTGGAAATGGTACATCTGGTCTAAATAAATCTTTTTTAGAAAGATATGCTAAGATAATCTTTCTAAGACACCTACTTGCACATTAAGAAAATTTATGTCTTATAGGTCAAATCAAATTAAAACTATGCTACCAACCCAAAATATGGCCAAAAAAATAAAAAAAAGCAATCTATACTATTAAGTTTCAACTATAATATTCTGTCATCAATTGTAACAAATGTACTACACTAACACAGTGTTAATAATAGTATGGTATACAATAGCTCTGTATTTTCTACATGGTTTTTCTGTAAACCCCCAACTTCTCTAATAAAAAATTTAAAAAGCAATCTGAACAGAAAAAGTTTAGTGAAAGATGCTTATCCTGAAAAAAAAAAACAAAAAACAAAAAAAGAGACACTTAATTCACTCAAAGATCTGATTTGAAATTAACTACTGGGTTGTTTTCTGACAACACAAAAAACAGTCTATATCATTCTACGGAAGAAGTTTCTGTTGGAAATGAGCACATACTTTGGTATTTAATAATCAATGGAACTCCTCTTTAGTAAGCAAGAAACAAACATTTATGTTTATTTTTTTATCTCCAATCATGATTATTTGTACTTGAATGTGTTTCTAATCTCTTCAAGCAGAAAAAGGCAACCAGGGCTTAACTGTTACTTCTATTAAAAAATCCCTTAAAGACAGCCACAGGTTTCCTCTTCCATATATAAGTGAATGCATTCAAAGATAATTATTTCCGAAATTTCCAAAGAGAAGCATCAGGATGCTTACTGAGTCAGCACCATACCAGTTTTGTTTCAAATAAACTTTGGGTTTGTCCATACTTACTCTACTTGAGTCTTCTAATCCCCCTCATCTAACCAAACTTAACCTAGCCATCATCTCTCCATTTCTGGCAACTTTCAAGCTTTCTCAGACACTAGAAACTGCCTCTCCTTAACAGATCTCTACCCAAAGATAAAGAGAAACTTCCACGAAGGTCTTCTGTTCTTCCTTTAATCATCCTAAGGCACTACTTACAAATTAGAAAACTGAAGTTAAACTAACCAAAAGTTTAAAATCTGTCCCTAAGTAGCAAGAAAAGTAGATAAAAGATAACTTTTATTTAGATGGAAATCACTAAAAGGAGGAAAACATTTTCAGTTTTTGCATACACTATTCCCATAAAATATCTTGTCACTGTATTATCCTCCCTACTGCACACCCAGCAAATATACAACCAGCGTTAAAAGAGCTTGCTTATAAGTAAATGGCATCCTTCAACAAAAATAATTAAGAGAATTAAAAATACAGCAAACGGCTTTTTAAAAGGTTATGTATCTATATGTTATCAACTTAATCCAGGCAATTGAGAGTTTCAAATATATTCTGTGAATCTCTGAAAGTAATTATTTCTTTTAAACCTTAGAGTCCACTGATGATGATAATTAGCAAATAAAAATAGACCCACTTTGAGAGTAAAAAGTAAATAAATAGACCCTACTCATTTGAGAATCTTTTAAGAGTTCAATTTTTTTGGCAAATAACGTACAAGTAAATGGATGTTCATCTTTTATTCTTAAAGAGAAAAAAAATCTTTCAATACAGAAAGATCTGATATAAGCAATATTGCCATTCGATAGTCCAAGAAAACAACAATGCCTAACCCTGATACCCTCACCTCAAAAGCCACAGAATTTAGGATTCCTAATTTTAGACTTTGGTGTTCAATGTAATAAATGAGGTTACTTCTAGAGAAGGTAAAATATAAACAAAAAGGATCTATGTTGCTAGTGAAGTTTTCTGTTATAGTATAATTCTTTTGGTTTGGGTTACTTGCAAGGGTAGGGGAAAGAGGGCATTTCAAGTGGAAGAGCAGGTGAATTATATTAAAAGAACAGGCAGGCTTATAGCACATATGACACTTCTCTCCCCCAAGTAGAATTCTATTTATACAGATCTCAAATATAACAACTTTAAATGGTCTTTTCCATTAATAATAGTCACTTAAGATATATGCTCCCCTTTAGGCTTTTAAAATAATCTATTTCAATTTTGAATTTTACGCTTTCAACTTGCTGGGTGCATACTTTGTGCAAGATGGTTTTAGGCATGAGGGATACAGGGATGAACAAAGCAAAGTCCCTGACTTCAGGAAGTTTTTATTTTGGTGGAAGTAAAATGACAAGAGCAGGTTATTTCAAGTGTTAAAATAATTTGATAAATAACTTATATAGACCATATATTTTTTTAATTGGCCTTAAATTATGAAACTTTATATTCTACAGATGTGATACTTAATTTGTCTTTTTTTCTGAATCCAACAATATTTAGCTGATTAAAACAAAACCTTGGGAGACTTCCAGGAAAGATGGCAGAGTATAGAGCACCACGACTCAGCCCTCCCACCAGAACAACTATTAAACAGGGAGGAACTAATGAAAAAAACTATTTTGAAACTCCAGAGGCCAGAAGAACACTATACAGCATCCAGGGAAGAATGGGAGGAAGAGGCAAATAAATTATGGCGAAGAACTGTAAACTGCTCTCTCCACATGGTCGCCACCAGTGCCCATTCACCACTCTTGCAGCAGGCCAGCGCAGGGTCCAGCCCCTGGCTAGCTGCTAGTGACACAAAGGGAAATAAAAATCTTCTCCAAGAACAAGGGTGCATACTGCTGATTGCTGATCACAGCTTTTGATTAGCAAATTCAGATTGGGACCCATTAATAAATGGGTCCCGCTCTGAGAGCAGCTAGTGTTTCAACCAGCCCTGGACAAAGGTGGCAGCAACCACTGTTTCAATCCTCCCAGAACAGGGACGGAGGGGGTGCAGATTTAAAGATGCAGAGCTTCCTCAGGACCGCAGGGGACAGCTAGCTGAAAGGCTGCATTTGCTGGGCAAGCCAGGAAAGCTCAGCTTTGGGGAGCCGTTGGAGAAGCTTCTGGTGCCTTTCATGAGCCCCTCCCAAGGACACTCTGGAGGTGGTATGTGTGTCCTTCATGGGTCCCTGGCCCTGTTTTGGCTGAGAAAGACTGACTGTGCTGGTTTGGATGTATTATGTCTCCCAGAAAAAGCCACATTCTTTAATGCAATCATGTGGGAGCAGATTGATTAATCTTTTTGATTAAGGTGTGATCTCATGATTGAATGTTTCCATGGAAAGGTGACCCCACCCATTCAGGGTAGGTCTTGATTGGTTTACTGAAGCCTTTTAAGAGTTCACAGACAGAATGAGCTCAGTGAGAGAGTTTGGAGACTGTCTTTGAAAGCAGACTTGCTTGCCCAGAGTTGGCCTGGGAGAAACTAAGAGAACACCCCAGACACTTAGAGAGAAATGTCCTGGGAAAATGCCATTTTGAAACCAGAACCCCAGAGAAGACACAAGCCACGTGCCTTCCCAGCTGATAAAGGTATTCCAGAAGCCATCGCCTTTCTTCAGTGAAGGTATCCTATTGTTGATGCCTTAGTTTGAACACTTTTATGGCCTTAAGACTATAACTTTGTAATCAAATAAACCCCCTTTATAAAGGCCAATCCATTCCTGTTATTTTGCGTAATGGTAATGGCAGCATTAGCAAACCAGAACACTGATGTAGGAAAATCCTTTCTGTGGTGACCCTCCTCCAAGAAGTGTAAAAAGCTATAGAGGCAGACACGGTCTGGGAGAAAGTCCTGCCAGCTTCAAACACCCGGGAGAGGGAGGTCTGTCTCCTGGGAAACAGAGTGGACAGCAAAACTCCTGTGAACAGGGCACTCCAAAACAACAAGCAAGCAAAGGCCCAGGACAAGACAAGTGGCCCAGAAAGATGGAAATCCTGCACACTGCACTCACCTGGGGCAGACCTTCCTGATAGAGGGCTGAAGCTCAAGGAAATCACTATCTTATCACCAGCTGGTTACAAAACGAAGAAACAGACATCCCAGGGAGTAAATCTCAGAGTTAGCATTTTAAAATATTAAACATACAGTATGCAACAAAAAAAGTGCAAGACAAAGAAACAGGAAATGATGGCCCATCCAAAGAAAAAGGATAAAAATCCAGAAAACACCAATGAAAAAGACCAGAATGTAGATATATCTAACAAAGCCTTTAAAACAATGATTAAAAATACTCAAGGAGATGAATAAAAGTACAGAGAAAGAACTAAAGGATATTAGGAAAACAATGAATAAACAATATGAGTGTCTAAGTAAAGAGATAAGAAAATTTTAAAAAGGAACCAAACAAAACTACTGGAGTTAAAGACCACAATAACTAAAATGAAAATCCCTAGGAAGGTTTCAAGAACAGACTGGAGCTGGCAGAAGAATCTGTGAACCTGAAGACAAGACACTTGAAATGAGTCAGGCTGAGAAGCAGAATGAAAAAACATATATAAAAAGTGAAAACAGCTTAAGACAGCTGTAACTATGGGACACACTCAAATGCACCAATATACGCATTATGAGAGTCCCAGAAGAAGAGAAAAAGCAGCAGAAGGAACAAAGAAATAATGACAGAGAACTTCCCAAATTTAGCAAAAGATGTGAATATACACATCCCAGAAGCTCAGAGAACACCAAACAGGAGAAACATGAAGAAAAATACACTCCATCATATACTGATTACACTATCAAATGCAAAAGACTTGCAAGAGAGTTCTGAAAGTTGCAAGAGAAAAAGTCCTCAAAGGACTTTATCATGACAAGTAAAATGACAATCTATGCAATGGGAGAAAATATTTGGAAACTAAATTTATCAGATAAAGGTTTACTATCCAGAATATATAAAGAAATCCTTTAACTAAACAACAAAAAACTATGCAATTTAAGAACAGGCAAAAGAACAGACATCTCTCCAAAGAAGAAATACAAATGGACATAAAGCACAAGAAAAGATGCTCAACATCATCAGCCATCGGGAAATGCAAATCAAAACCACAATGAGACACCATCTCACACCCATTAGAATGGCTGCTGTCTGAAAAAAAAAAAAAAAAGGAAAATAACAAGTGTTAGAGAGGATGCGGAGAAATAGGAACACATATTCACTGCTGGAGGCAAAGTAAAATGGTGCAGCCACTGTACTGTGGTATCGTAACAAATGTTCCATACTAATGCTCCATTGTTTTGAAAAACTGTCAAAATCATTACATACAAAAACTGACCTCCACAGAGATAAAATATATATATATACATTGCTTAGTACTGATATGAATACCAGTATCTGTAAAACACAGGTCAGAAAGTTTTTGCATACATACATTCTAAGATTGCTTAATGCTCCTTTTCAATGAACCTTTAAAAATTGGCATTATTTATTCAAAATACTTTTTTTTTAACCGATGAGGGGGACAGTCACAAAATTAAAATGGTTTATTAAATCCCAAATTTTAGTCTGTTCAATAAAAATTTAATCTATCAAGAAAGTTAACTTTATTATTAGATGTTCTGACAGATTTTACCTTAACAAATAAAGGTACATATTAGTTTAGCAACTGAGAGGGTTTCCATGGTAAGTTGGCAACACTAAAAAATCCTTGAAAGCTGCTTAACTTGAACAAGAATATATTGTTTATTATACTGATTTTATTACAATAGTTTGTCTTGTAAATGGGCAGACGGGGCAGGCGACTAAGCAGGTCTATAAAAAACTGCAAATTATTTTTTCAGTTGGAAATAGCCTTTTGAAAACCTATTGAGACAATCTATGTAAAGAATGTAAAATATAGCTGGTACACAGTAAGTGCCTGCTCTAGTTTGCTAATGCTGCTGGAATGCAAAACACCAGAAAGATTGGCTTTTATAAAAGGGGTTTATTTGGTTACACAGTTACAGTCTTAAGGCCATGAAGTGTCCAAGGTAACACATCAGCAATCGGGTACCTTCACTGGAGGATGGCCAATGGCATCCGGAAAACTTAGCTGGGAAGGCACATGGCTGGCGTCTGCTCCAAAGTTCTGGTTTCAAAATGCCTTTCTCCCAGGATGTTCCTCTCTAGGCTGCAGTTCCTCAAAAATGTCACTCTTAGTTGCACTTGGGGTATTTGTTCTCTCTTAGCTTCTCTGGAGCACGAGTCTGCTTCCAACCAGTGTCTTCAAAATGTGTCTCATCTGCAGCTCCTGTGCTTTTTCAAAGTGTCCCTCTTGGCTGTAGCTCCTCTTCAAAACGTCACTCACAGCTGCAATGAGTTCCCTCTGCCCTTCAGCTCATTTATATGGCTCCACTGATCAAGGCCCACCCTGAATGGGTGGGGCCATGCCTCCATGGAAATCTCATCAGAGTTATCACCTACAGTTGGGTGGAGCGTATTTCCATGTAAACAACCTAATCCAAATGTTCCAACTTAATCCCCACTAATATGTCTGCCCCACAAGATTGCATCAAAGAATATGGCTTTTTCTGGGGGACATAATACATTCAAACCAGCACAGTGCTCAATAAATATTAATTATAATTATATAATGATAATGATGAAGAAAAAGTTCACCAGTAATAAACAGATAATATGATTAGATTATCACAAACTAGAAAGAAGTCTTAAGAAGCTACTGAAATAGCTATGTAACTTTCACTTAAAAAATCAATTATTCTAAAACTAAAAGGACCACATTTAGTAGGCCTACCAAAAAAGAAACAGACAATTTTAAAGACTTATTCAATAGGTCACCCACTCAGCCACTTGGAGGCCTAGCATGAAATCATTCAGTTCAACCTCAGATCTTCTGAGTAGAGCTGGTAGACTCTAATTGGCAAGGCAAGTTAATTGAGAAGACAGGCCGTTGATGTACAGACATGAATAGTTTTCTGGACTTGTTGTCCTTGCTATTAAACTGGATATCTGACAACTCAACAAGTACAGGTAGTGCCCTTGTCAATCTTTCAAAGTCCAATTATTCCTGGTAACAAAAGATATGAAAGATGTGCTTCAAGGCATTATGTCATGTATGGCAAGCAGGCTATAATTACCACCAACACATTTTTATTAAATAAGTCCCATAAGGGTAACTGAAAAGTAATGGTACACAAAAAAACAAAGTTAATATGAACTTGACATATCCAGCTTTATGAACTACAATGACTCAAAGTCAAAGCAACAGGAACTAAATGGTTAAGAAAAAATCCAACATGAATGAAAGTTTTAAAATCTCTTCAATTTTCATATTTGTACAAAGCAGGCTATATGAAAGATCAGGTCAGGTAATAAACGAACGTTAAATCTTCACACATACAGACCTTCATCAAGTTACAAAGACCCAACTCATAAAAACTCTTGGAAAATAAAATAGTTCCCAGCCAAGAGGGGTAAGAAGGCACTCCATTCTCTCCAAGGCTTTCTGACCACATACCAGACAACTGCTGAAGCCAAGGCCTCAAGGAAGACAATGCAAGAGAACAATGACTACAAGTAACTCAATTCAAAGGGGAAGTACAAATTAGGTTAACCTCAGCTATCCTGTGGGCTGAACTGGTTTATGAGGTTAGCTGGGACCCTAACAACCGTGTATGACATTGTTTCAAGGAGAAAAGGCTCTGAACAATGAGCATCCTGTACAGTTCACAGGGGCAACATTTTTACATTGAAAAATTTTGCAAAACTGGAAAGATAAGGCAAGTGTGCTGGTTTGAAGCTGTTATGTGTTCCAGAAAATGCCATGTTCTTTTAATACGTTCTTGTGGGTATGGACCTATTGTAGGTGGGACCTTTTGATTAGGCTGTTTCAATTGGGATGTGACCCAGCCCATTCAAGGTGGATTTTAATCCTTTACCAGAGTCCTTTATGAGAGGATAAAGGACAGAA